>NC_090383.1:82617622-83840122 GCF_036365525.1 Heterodontus francisci | reverse complement strand
TATCTTGAACACAACTGTTTGAGCAATATTTGTCAAGATAGAAATGTTACGAGGTATATTTCGTTGTAAGGGCTGGGTAACCCACTGACCATATGGGAGTATAAATTGTTTTCCTTTACATTGGGGATTCTTGTGGATTGTCCTGATGAATGCAAGACGAAAAGCTTCGACAACATGCCTCTATTTTCAGCAATACTCAAATTCTGTACTACTAAATATAATGGGTGCTTGTCAGAAAGGTACGGCGATAATCATGGGGGATTTTAATCTACATATAGATTGGAAAAATCAAATGGACAAAGGCAGCCTAGATGAAGAGTTCATTGAATGTTTTCGGGATAGTTTCTTAGAACAGCACGTTCTGGAGCCAACCAGAGAGCAGGCTATACAATACCTGGTGTTGTGCAACAAGATAGGATTAATTAATGACCTCACAGTGAAGCTCTCGGCAGCAGTGATCATAATATGATTGAATTTTACATTCCATTTGAGGGAGAGAAGGGTGGGTCTAAGACTAGTATTTTAAATTTAAGGGCAATTATGAGGACATGAAAGCAGAGCTAACAAAAGTGAACTGGCAAAGTAGGTTAAGGGATAGATCAATAGAGATGCAGTGGCAGATGTTTAAGGGGATGTTTCAGAACACACAGAATAGATACATTACAGTTGAAAGAAAAATTCCAAGGGGAGCATCCACCATCCGTGGTTAACGAAAAAAGTTGAAGATAGCATCAAACTTAAAAAGGATATAATTGTGCAAAGATGGGTGGCAGGTCAGAAGATTGGACAGAATATAAAAAGCAACAAAGCATGACCAGAAGAAGCTGGCTTGAAATATAAAAACAGATAGTAAGAGTTTCTGTGGATATTTTAAAAAGAAAAGTTAACAGAGTGAGCGTTGGTCCTATAGAAAGTGAGTCTGGGAAGTTAATAATGGCAAATAAGGAGATGGCAGATGAATTGAATAGGTATTTTGCCTCGGTCTTCACCATAGAGATTACAAGTAACATGCCAGAAATAGCTGTAAATTATGAAATGGAAGGGATGGAGGAACTCAAGAAAATTACAATCACCAGGGAAGTGGTACTGAGCAAATTGTTGGAGCTGTGGGCTGACAAGTCCCCAGGTCCTGATGGACTTCATCCCAGGGTTTTAAAAGAAGTGGCTACTGAGATAGTTTATGCGTTGGTTTTGATTTTCCAAAATTTCCTAGATTCGGGGAAGGTTCCATTTGTAACTCCTTTATTCAAAAAGGGAGGGAGACAGAAAGCAGGAAATAACAGGCCCGTTAGCTTAACGTCTGTCATTGGGAACATTTTAGCTATTATTAAAGACATTATAACAGGACACTGAGAAAAATTCAAGGTAATCAGGCAGGATCAACATGGTTTTCTGTAAAGGAAATAATGTTTCACCAAATTATTGGAGTTCTTTGAAGAAGTAACATGTGCTATGGATAAAGGAGATCTGGAGAATGTACTGTACTTAGATTTCCAGAACGCATTTGATAAGGTCCGATCAAAGGTTATTGTTGAAATAAAAGCTCATGGTGTAGGGGGTAATATTTTGGCATGGATTGGAGATTGGCTAGCTAACAGGAAACAGAGAGTAGACATAAATGGATCATTTTCTGGTTGGCGAGATGTAATGATTGGAGTGCCTTAACTTTTTACAATTTATATAAATGATTTGGATGATAGGACCAAAGGTATGGTTGCTAAATTTGCTGATGACACAAAGATAGATAGGAAAGTAAGTTGTGAAGAGGAGATAAGGAGGCTTCAAGGGGTTATAGATAGGTTAAGTGAATGGGCAAAGATCTGGCAAATGGAGTATAATGTGGGAAAATGTGAGATTGTCCATTTTGGCAGGAAGAATAAACAAGAAGCATATTATCTAACTGGTGAGAGATTGCAGAGCTCCGAGATGTAGAGGGATCTGGGTGTCCTAGTGCATGAATCACAAGGTTGGTATGCAGGTACAACAAGTAATTAGGAAAGCTAATAATGGAATGTTATCATTTATTGTGAGGGGAATTAAATGTGAAATTAGGGAGGTTGTACTTCAGCTATACTGGTCATTGGTGAGAGCACATCTGGAATACTGTGTACAGTGTTGGTCTCCTTATTTAGGGAAGGATGTAAATGTGTTGAAAGCAGTTTAGAGAAGGTTTAGTAGACTAATAGCTGGAATGGGTGGGTTGTCTTATGAGGAAAGGTTGGGCAGGCTAGGCATGTGTCCGCTGGAGTTTAGGAGAGTAAGAGGTGACTTGATTGAAACATATCAGATTCTGAGGGGTCTTGACAGGGTGGATGCGGAAAGGATGTTTCCTCTTGTAGGTGAATCTAGAACTAGGGGTCACCGATTTAAAAAAAAAAGGGTCACCTAGTTAAGACAGCGATGAAGAGAAATTTTTCTCTGAGGGTCATGAGTCTTTGGAACTCTCTTCCTCAAAACGTGGTGGAAGCAGAGTTTTTGAATATTTTTAAGGCAGAGGTAGATGGATTCTTGATAAGCAAGGGGGTGAAAGGTTATCGGGGGTAGGCGAGAATTTGGAGTTGAGTTACAATCAGTTCAGCCATGACCTTATTGATGGCGGAGCAGGTTTAAGGGGCTGAGTGGCCTACTGCTGCTCCTAATTCGTATGTACACTTTCTTTGGATTGGGATTTGTCAAAAATAATGCAATTACATTCACCATTGAGGGAAACACCAACCGCGTAATGGGACGCCACTCCAGATTTTATCAGGTTTACTCACTTAGCAATTAGCTCTTGATGTTGTTACTGTTGAAGCACTCCTGGTAGGGCCCAGATTGGCACAAAAGTATGTGTGATCTTGTCCTCCAGGTGTGCAAAGGGAGCAGATACAGGCTGCTGCTTCCCACCTTTAGGATGCCACCTCCATCCCCTGAACCCTCCATCCATTATGTTCTCAGGTGGTCAATCTGAGATGACCAGGTCACTTCAGTGTGAACTCAGCGCAGGCGAGTGATTTCTTTATTTTTCGTAGATGGAAGACTGCTAACCAACATTTACCATTGTAAAGATGATATTGCAAGCTACAAAATGTTGGCAAAAACAAATTAGACATTAAGTGATGTTGCTAATTAGGAAATTTGCAAACCTATTCAAGTTTGACTTGTTGCTGGATGATTTATGTAGATTCTTCTATATCAGATAAGTAGATCCAATAAACTTGTATGTTATTGGTGCAAAGCACTTCAGACCTTAAACCGAGGGTGGATTTGTTCTAATTTTTCAAGTTTATTGTATGGTTATAAGGCTACTGAATGCAGTAATCAGTTCAAAGGAGTTTGAATTTTACTTGTGCTGTGGGTTTCTGCCAGAATATACAGCTGTGTACAACATGCACAACTCTGCACCATGTATACAATTTATTATTTATTTATTTAGAGATACAGCACTGAAACAGGCCCTTCGGCCCACTGAGTCTGTGCTGACCATCAGCCATCCATTTATACTAATCCTACATTAATCCCATATTCCTACCACATCCCCACAATTCCCCTACCACCTACCTATACTCGGGACAATTTGTAATGGCCAATTTACCTATCAACCTGCAAGTCTTTGGCTGTGGGAGGAAACCGGAGCACCCGGCGAAAATTCACGCAGTCACAGGGAGAGCTTGCAAACTCCGCACAGGCAGTACCCAGAATTGAACCCGGGTTGCTGGAGCTGTGAGCCTGCTGTGCTAACCACTGTGCTGTATTGTTTACAAGAACTTGGGTTCTGAACTTAATGTCACCAATTTGTAACTGCAAGTTTCAGTTGGCAATTACAATGTCTCATGTCAAAGGGGAAGATGGTACATCAGCTTCTGATGTCTTCAGGACTGCAGATAACTTGCAGTTTGGGGGATCAACAGTAATGCATAGACAAAAGCTGACTTGTTGGTCCTGCAGCATAAATTCCCTTTCAAAGACGGTTTAATTCAGTGCCTGCTGGAGCATAAAGACCAGATTGGGCCAATGAAGAGAGTTAAAGCCGCTGCTAGCCCCTTGGGTATTTTGGCATAAATTAATATTTGAAAGATGTCATTATGAAATTTGATAATTTAATTTGATAATGAGCTTTGATTTTTTTTAAAAGTGCAGTCTAAAGTGATCAATCTGTGTTTATGCATTTTTTGATTTTTTTTTTTTAACATAAAATTACCAAGAATTTACAGCAGAGAACCAGGTAATTCTGCTGGTGTTTATGCTCCACATAAAACAGCCTCCTATTTACTTCATTGCAGGCTATCCACATATCCCTCTATTCCTTTCTCACTCATGTCAAATTAGCTAAGGACCATAATTTTTTAAATCATGCAAATGCGGAGGAAACCACCATTGCCTATGCTGGTTCTCTGGGAGAGCTATTCAGTCTCTTTGCCTCATATCTTTTGTTTTCAAGTATCTATACAATTTCCTTGTCAAAGTTATTTTGGATTCAGCTACTCTTCCTGATGAGGGTATTTCATTTCCTAACCACCCTTTTTTCCCTTTTTGCTCTTTTAATAAATTTCTTCCCCCAGCTTTTTCTTTTTTATTCATTCACAGAATATGGGCGTTGCTGGCAAAACCAGCATTTATTTCCTATCCCTAATTGCTCTTGAGAAGATGGTAATGAGCCACCACCTTAAACCGCTGCAGTCTGTGTGTTAGGTTTGGAGTCCCAGGATTTTGACCCAGCGACCATGAAGGAATGGCAATATATGTCCCAAGGCAGGATGGTGTGTGATGTGGAGGGGAACTTGCAGGTGGTGGTTTTCCCATGTCCCTAATGTTCTTGCCTTTCCAGGTGGTAGAGGTTGTGGCTTTGGGAGGTGCTGTTGAAGAAACCTTGCTGAATTTGTGCAGTGCATCTTGTAGATGGTATGCAGCGATGCCTCATTGCTTCAGTGACGGAAGGAGTAAATGTTTAAGGTGGTGAATGAGGTATCAGTCAAGTGGGCTGCTTTGTCCTGGATGGTGTTGAGCTTCTTGTTGGAGCTGCAGTCATCCAGACAAGTGGAGAGTATTCCATCACATTCCTAACTTGTGCCTTGTAGGTGGTGGGAAAGCTTTGGGGAGTCAGGAGGTGAGTCACTCGCCACAGAATTCCCAGCCTTTGACCTGCTCTTGTAGCCACAGTATTTATAGCTAGTCAGTGATAATTTAGATAATTCAAGACTGGATGAAATAATTAAGCAACTAACAGAAGGTGGGGGCTTTATGAATATCTCCATCTTCACTGGTATTAATTTGCACAAAAGAAGGGCATTTCCAATCTGGCCACTTAGTGCCCTATCAACCTGCACTCAAACACGAGTGAAGTGATGGAAGAAGTCATCGACTGCATTATCAAATGGCACTTACTCACGAATAAATCACTCACTGACACTCAGTTTGGATTCCTGTAGGACCACTTGGTTCCAGACTTCAACACAGCCTTTTTCCACACATGGACGTGCTGAATTCCAGAAGAGAAATGAGAGTGACTGATGAAAAGCTAGTTTTCGTACTGGTGACCATGAAGCTATCAGATTATCATAAAAGCCCAACTGGTTCAATCATGTCCTTTGAGGAAGGAAGCCTACCATGCTTGCTGTGCGTGACTCCAGACCCATAGCAATGTGGTCGATTCTTAACTGTCCTCTGCAATGGCTAAGCAAGCTACTACCGCTACATTCGGACATGATAAAGACACCCAGTCCAGTCGACCCTGCAGTATTCTCCTCATTAACAGACCCATCAAGCAACAGCCTGGCATTGTTCTATCAGAATCATTACTTACGACCGAAATCTGACAATACTTCATCACCATTCCTCAATATATGTTTTGTCCTACTGACAGAACAGACCCACCAATAGAGGCAGAATAGTGGTAAATGGTCAGGAGGGATTGGCTCTGGGACTCCTCCGCATTAATGCTGGACCCCATGAAGCCTCATGGTATTAATCCAAAAATTGCCCTTAAACCTGCCCTCTCTCAGCTGATGAATCAGTCTCCTCCATGTTGGACACCACTTGGAAGAAGCACTGAGGGTAGCAAAGGGACAGAATGTATTCTGAGTAGGGGACTTCAATGTCCATCACCAAGAGTGACTCAGTAGCACCACTACTGGTCAAGCTGGCCAAGTCCTGAAGGACATAACTGCCAGACATTGCTTGCGGCAGGTGGTCAGAGAACCAGAATGAGGGAAAAAGCTACTTGACCTCCTACTCACCAATCTACCTGTTGCAGGACTACATGACAGCGGTGATCACTCTGACCAATACTCAGATCTTGTGGAAATGGAGTCTGTCTACACAATGAGGACACTCGTGTGGCATTGCCACCATGCTCAATGGGGTAGATTCAGAACCGATCGCGTAGCTCAAGACTGGGCATCCATGAGGCTCTGTGGGCCATCAGTAGCAACAGAGTTCTATTTCACCACAATCTCTAACCTCTTGGCCTGGCATATCCCTCACTTTACCATTTCTAACAACCCTGGCTAAGGAGCGCAGAGGAATATGCCAACAACACCACCAGGAGCACCCGAAAATTAGGTACTAACTTGGGGAAGCTGTAACACAGAAGTACATGCATGCTAAAGAGCGGAAACAGCATGCTACAGACAGCTAATTAATCCCACAACTGATGGATCAGGTCGAAGCTCTGTCCTGCCACATCCAATTGTGTGGCTAACCGGAGCAGGAGGCTCCACAAACATCTCTATTCTCCATGATGAGGGACCCCAGCATGTCAGTGCAAAAGACGAGGCTGAAGCAGTTGCAACCATCTTCAGCCAGAGGTGCCGAGCGGTTGGTCCATCTTGGCCTCCTCCTGAGGTACCCAGCATGACAGATGCCAGTCTTCAGCAAACTCTGTTCATTCCCCATGTTATCAAGCAATGGCTGAAGGCACTGAATACAGCAAAGGCTATGGGTCCTGTAGTTCTGCCAGGGCCACTCAGCTCCAGGCCTCATTATAGCCTTGGTCCGTTTGCGAACAAAAGAGCTGAATTCTAAAGGTGAGGTGAGTGTCTGCCCTTGGCATCAAGAGGCCTAGTAAAATTGAAATTACTGGTAATTGGGGAGAAAAATCCACTGGTTGGAATCATACCTATTGCAAAGCAAGATGGTTGTAGTTGTTGGAGACCAGCCATCTCAGCTCAAGAACACTGCTGCAGTAGCCTCTTTGGGTAGTGTCCTAAGTCCAACCAACTTCAGCTGCTTCATCAAGGATCTTCCCTCCATCATAAGGTCTGAAGTGGGATGTTCACTGATGATTGGTGCTGAACACTGCATTCTCCTCAGATACGAAAGCAGTCTGTGCCTGCATTTTACAAACCTAGCCAACATCCAGTCTTGGGCTGATGAGTGGCAAATAACATTTGAGCCACACAATTGTCAGACAATACAAGAGAGAATCTAACCAACTCCATTACTAGCACTGAATCCCTCATCATTGGGTGTTATCAATGACCAGAAACTTAACTGGACCAGCAATATAAATACTGTGGCTACAAAATAAGGTCAGAGGGTGCGAATTCTGCAGTGAGTAACTCACCTCCTGACTTTTCCAAAGCCTGTCCACCACCTACAAGACACAACTCGGGAGCACGATGGAATACTCTCTGCCTGCCTAGATGGGTACAACTCCAACAACATTCAAGAAGCGCGACACCATCCAGGACAAAGCAGCCCACTTCATCGGCACCCCATACACCACTTTAAGCAATTCACTCACTCCCTCCACCATTGCCACCTGGTGGCTGCACTGTGTAACATGTGGAAGATGCACTGTAACAACTTGCCCAAGGCTCCTTCGAGAGAACCTTTCAAACCTGTGACCTCTACCACCTAGAAGGACAAGGGCAGCAGACGCATGGGAAAGCCACCACCGGAAAATTTCTCTCCAAGTCACGTACTGCCCTGACTTGGAACTATATTGCTGTTGCTTCACTGTCATTGGGCCAAAATCCTGGAACTCCCTTTCTTAGAGTATTGTGGGTATACCCACACCACATGCACTGCAGTGGTTCAAGATGGCAGCTCACCAACACCTTTTACAAGAGCAATTGGGAATGGGAAATAATGCTGGTCTTGCTAGCAACGCTCACATCCCATGTGTGAATTTAAAAAAAAATGAATTGCAGAATGGGTACCAGCCTGTTATTTCCATAGATCTTTTACTACTGGATATTAGGAAGGATATTATTGCCATAGAGAGAGTGCAACCAAGGTTCACCAGACTTGTCCCTGGGATGGCAGGACTGTCCTATGAAGAGAGAAACTGGGCCTGTATTCTCTAGAGTTTTGAAGAATAAGAGTTGACCTCATTGAAACCTACAAAATACTTAAAGGGATAGACAGGGTAGATGCAGGTAAGATGTTTCCCCCGAGTTGGGGAGTCCAGAACCAGGGGACGCAATTTCAAAATAAGGGAGAAGCCACTGTTAGGACCAGGTGAGAAAGAGGTCTCGGGTTCCTTTTCAGCCTTCACCTGGTCTTACTTTAATAGGGTTTAATTTTAAACGCACCATGTTTTTAGCTCCCCCATGGGAAATCTTTGTTCATCGCTTTCCAATTATATGGCAAAGATTTTTTTTCCAAGATGCCCTGTTGCAGCCAGAAGCACTTCGTTGGGAATACTGGACAGGATGCTGTGCTCTACCATAATAAAACGCATCAGTGGATCAACATGCTGTGACGTCTGGCTTCCCTGGAGGACTATAAATTTAAATGCCTGTGGTTCAGATGATAAGCAACACTTTCAGATGATAAGCAACTTCACTCTGGTATTGTCTGAACTGCTAGCCGTTAATTCTGTGTTGCTTGCTAGATTTTTTTTTTGAATTGCAGAACTGAATAAATTCACACTTGTAGCTAATCTAGTAAAAGACCAGGAAAGCAATTCCTGGAGGAAATAATTTTTCGCTTTTGTACATTGTCTTTTTTTGCACTCTGTTTAGTGTGTTTGTTGATGGCAGGTGGGAACCATGAGCTGTGCTCATCCCACCACTGCATAGAGTGTAGAAGAGCTCAAAATAGGCCACTGTCTCATAGCTTATTTGTGGTATAAATACTAAATTAATTTAGTGCTAACGAATTAGTCTCTGAATCAGAAGGTTGTGCTTTCAAACCACACTCCATGATTTTCAAGTTATGCCTACAGGCCTAGGTTTTCTAATTGTAATGCCAACTAAGACTCATTTATTTTACTGGGTTGTTATCAGGCTTATGATCCAAAAAATTAGGCCCTAGCATCCTCAGTGACTATTTCAACCAATTAATTGTGTAGTCACATTACAAGTGTCTGTGTGAAGTGTTTTTGGCTTTTAAACAACACAAAACTTGTGGTGGGTAAATCATGTGTGAAGGCTCTAACTGACTCCAGTTCCAGGCTGCGTTTACACTATACGAGCAGCATCCGTGCAACATGAAACCACATTGTCCTACTGTTGCTACTGTTATAACATGATGCACCCGAACTCTTCACCATTACAGAGCAACGTGGTCATGCTTGTGAAAGGTGCAACATTAATCCTGCTCATTGCTTATTGAAATGGCTCCAGATGTTTGGGCCGTAATTTATGCTTTGATTTTTCTTTCCCTTTTATAGATAGAGAACACAGCTGGGAAGATGAAGACTGGGGAGCATGGGAAGATGGTGAATTGAAAGAAACTGTAAGACCATATTATCAATTTTTTTTGTTTTAACTTGTTAATTTTCATCTGGTTGAGCCTTGTGGGATTGGCTGGCAGATATTGGTTTGGATGTATTCTCGTGGATAGAGGGTAGTTATTTAGTGTCATAGCCCTGAGTGGGGACCAATTACTCCTGGAGTCCTGCAGGAATCAGTCTAAAAGTTATTGCTCTTCACCATCTTTATCAATGAGGATGAGGGCATCAGAGGATCTGTCAATAATTTGTGGATGTTATGAATATCTGTATAGATAGCTAGACCAGAGATGAAATGAAGAACTGCAGCCAGTTTGCCATGATTTGGGGATGGATGAATAATCTGCATTTTAATCAGAAAAAATGTAGCATTTTTAGTATATGAAGGCAACTCCATATTAATTTTGTGATGACTACTTATTTTACGTCTTCCATATCAATAAAATCACTTTTAATAATGGTACAGAAGAATAAGCTAAACAGTATCGCCCGTTCCGCTGGGTGAGGTGCAACACCTGCCTCTTCCTTCAATTCTCTACAATGGTTCTCTATTTTTCCCCATTTATATTTCCTGTCACTTTCTGCCATGTTGTTTGATCATCCTGCGATCCAGCTCCACTATCCCGTCTTTCTTGTATTGTTCACTTTACTTCGCAGGAAAATCCATCTAATTAATATTTTGTAAAGATTGTAATCTCACCATCTGCCCTTCTTTCCATTGATCAATAGCCCTTAATCTGTGATTAAATGGTAAACAGCCCAAACAATGTGATCAAATGGTCCTGTTATCAGTACCTCACACAATATGATCAAACAGATAAAAACAGAAAATGCTGGAAATACTCATAAGGCCCGGCAGCATCTGTGAGGAGAGAAACAGAGCTAAAGTTTCAGGTTGATGGCCTCTTGTCAGCACTCCAAAAAGTTAAGAGATGTAATACATTTTGACCAAGAACCGAGACAGGAGGAAGGGGGAAAGAACAAAAGGGAACATCTGTGATAGAGAGTAATGTGGGGAGATAAGATGACAGGAGTGATGATGCAAACCAAAAGGAAATGGTGGTGGGACAAATGAAGAAACAAACACCTGGGTTTGAGGAGGTGTAAATCGGAGTAACAGAATCATCACTAACCGCTATGGCCCAAAAAAAGGGGGCGGAGGTTATGATCTGAAATTTTTGAACTCTGAGCTTTGAAGGCTGTAAATTGCCAAATTGAAAGATGAGGTGCTGTTCCCTGAGCTTACTTTGAGCTTCACTGGAACAGTGTAGGAAGTCGAGGACAGAGATCATCACAGTGAGAATGAGGCGAAGAGTTAAAATGATAGCAACCAGAAGCTCGGGAGCATCCTTGTGGACTGAATGGAAGTGTTTTGCAAAGCAGTCACTCAATCTGCATTTGGCTACCCTGAAGTAGAGGAGACCACATTGTGAGCAGTGAATGCAGCATACTAAATTGCAATCTACCTGTCGCAGGTGTGTCTGTCCAAGACAGTATTGGAGGGAGTGACCACTGCCCAGTCCTTGTGGAGACGAAGTCCTGTCTTCGCATTGAGGATACCCTTTATCGTGTTGTGTGGCACTACCACCGTACTAAATGGGATAGATTTTGAACAAATCTAGCAATACAAACAAAAGCAAAATATTGCAGATGCTGGAAATCTGAAACAAAAACAAAAAGTGCTGGAAATTCTCAGGTTCAATAACTTCAGAGCATGACTGGCCACTTTTTCATATTTTATTTTTTAAACATGTGCCTCCTTTTCATGTAGTCAGCTGCTCATTATTCTGCTATTAACAGTCTCTCTGGACTAATGCTTTGTCTTTTAAACATTAACACACACTTTACCTTTGTCCCAGGACAGCTTTGTTATTTAATCTCTCCTGCGTATCAAACACCTCCCCTTCACTTGCTTAAAACCTAATTCTTTTCTAACCTTTGCCAGTTCTGATGAAAGGTCACAGACTTGAAACGTTAACTTTGCTTTTCTGTCCACAGATGCTGCCAGACCTGCTGAGTATTTCCAGCACTTTTTGTTTATGTTCTAGCAACTCAAAACTAGGCATCCATGAGGCGCTGTGGGCCATCAGCAGCAGCAGGATTGTACTCAACCACATTCTGTAACCTCATGGCTCAGCATATCCCTCAATCTACCATTACCATCAAGCCAGGGCACCAACCCAGGTTCAATGAAGAGTGCAGGAGGGCATTCCAGGAGCAGCACCAGGCATACCTAATAATGAGGTGTCAGCCTGTGAAGCTACAACCTAGGACTGCTTGCATGTCAAACAGTGGAAGCAGCATGCGATAGACAGGGCTAAGCGATCTCACAACCAATGGATCAGATCTAAGCTCTGCAATTCTGCCACATCCAGTCGTGAATGGTGGTGGACAATTAAGCAACTAAAAGGAGGAGGCAGCCCCACAAATATCCCCATCCTCAACAATGGGGGAGCCCATTGGATAAATCCCTAGGCCCAGATGAGATGTATCCCAGGCTGCTATGTGAGGCAAGGAAGGAGATAGCGGGGGCTCTGACACAAATTTTCAGATCCTCTCTGGCCACAGGAGAGGTGCCAGAGGACTGGAGGACAGTGAATGTGGTGCCAAGAAGGGTAGCAGGGATAAACCAGGTAATTATAGACCTGTGAGTCTAATGTCAATGGTAGGGAAATTATTAGAAAAAAATCTGACAGACAGGATTAATTGCCCCTTGGAGAGGCAGGGATTAATCAGGGATGGTCAGCATGGCTTTGTCAGGGGGAGATCGTGTAACAAATTTGATTGAATTTTTCAAGGAGGTGACTAGAGGTGTAGATAAGGGTAAAGCAGTTGATGTAGTCTACATGTACTTCAGTAAGGCTTTTGATAAGGTTGGGAGATTGGTTAAGAAAGTAAGAGCCCGTGGGATCCAGGGTAATTTGGCAAATTGGATTCAAAATTGGCTTAGTGGAAGGAGGCAGAGGGTGATGGTAGAAGGTTGTTTTTGCGAATGGAGGCCTGTGACCGGTGGTGTACCGTAGGGATCAGTGCTGGGACCCTTACTGTTTGTAGTGCACATTGATGATTTAGACGTGAATATGGGAGATATGATCAGTAAGTTCGCAGATGACACAAAAATTGGTGGTGTCGTAAATAGTGAGGAGGAAGGCCTTAGATTACAGGACGATATAGATGGGCTGGTAAGATGGGCGGATCAGTGGCAAATGGAATTTAATCCTGAGAAGTGTGAGCTAATGCACTTTGGGAGGACTAACAAGGCAAGAGAATGTACAATGGATGGTAGGACCCTAGGGAAGGACCTTGGGGTGCTTGTCCATAGATCACTGAAGGCAGCAGCACAGATAGATAAGATGGTTAGGAAGGCATATGGAATCCTTGCCTTTATTAGCCGAGGCATAGAATATAAGAGCAGGGAGTTTATGATGGAGCTGTATAAAACGCGGGTTAGGCCACAGCTGGAGCACTGTGTTACAGTTCTGATCACCACACTGTAGGAAGGATGTGATTGCAGTGGAGAGGGTGCAGAGGAGATTCACCAGGATGTTGCCTGGGCTGGAGCGGAGAAGGCTGAGGGGGGGACCTGATTGAGGTATACAAAATTATGAGGGGCATTGATAGGATAGATAGGAAGAAACTTTTTCCTTTAGCGGAGAGATCAGTAACTAGGGGGCATAGATTTAAGATAAGGGGCAGGAGGTTTAGAGGGGAGTTGAAGAAATTTTTTTTTTCACCCGGAGGGTGGTTGGAATCAGGAGCACGCTGCCTGAAGGGGTGGTAGAGGCAGGAACACTCACAACATTTAAGAAGTATTTAGATGAGCACTTGAAACGTCATAACATACAAGGCTACGGGCCAACTGCGGGGAAGTGGGATTAGTTTTGGACGGGTGATTGATGGTTGGCGCAGGCGCATTGGGCCGAAGGGCCTGGTTCTGTGCTGTAAAACTCTAGGACTCTATTAGTGAAAAAGGCAAGGCTGAAGTGTTTGCATCCATCTTCAACCAGAAGTGCTGAGTGGATAACCCATCTTTGCCTCCTCCTAAGCTTCCTAGCATCATAGATGCCAATCTTCAGCCAATTCGATTCACTCCATGTGATATCAAGAAATGGCTGAAGGCACAGGGTACTGCAAAGGCTATGGGCCCTAACAACATTCTTGAAGACTTGTGCTCCAGAACTAGCCACGTCGCTAGATGAGCTGTTCAAGTACAGCTACACTGGCATCTACCCGGCAATGTGGAAAATTGTCCAAGTATGTCCTGTACACAAAATGCAGGACAAACCCAACCTGGTCAGTTACCACCCTATCATTTCAATCATCAGCAAAGTGATGGAAGATGTAGTCGACAGCTATCAAGCGGCACTTGCTTAGCAATAACCTGCTCACTGATGCTCAGTTTTGGTTCTGCCAGGGCCACTCGGCTCCTGACCTCATTACAGCCTTTGTCCAAACATGGACAGAGGAGCTGAAATCCAGCGGTAAGGTGCAAGTGACTGCCCTTGACATCAAGGCAGCATTTGACTGAGTATGGCATCAAGGAGCCCCAGCAAAACTGGAGTCAATGGAAATCAGGGAGAAAACTCTCTGCTGGTTGGAGTCATACTGTTGGAGGTGAATCATTTCAGTCCCAGGACATCACTGCAGGAGTTCCTCAGGGTAGTGTCCTGGGCCCAACCATCTTCAGCGGCTTCATCAATGACCTTCCCTCCATTATAAGGTCAGAAGTGGGGATGTTCGCTGATGATTGCACACAGTTCAGTACCATTTGCGACTCCTGAAATACTGAAGCATCCTGTGTGCAGATGCAACAAGTCCTGGACAACATCCAGGCTTGGGCTGATAAATGGCAAGTAACATTTGTGCCGAACAGTTGCCATGTAAGTGTAAGTCATAGGCTGTGAATTCTGCGGCGAGTAGCTCACCTCCTGACTCCCCAATGCCTGTTCGCCATCTGCAAGGCACAAGTCAGGGGTGTGATGCAATACTCTCTACTTGCCTGGATGGGTGCAGCTCCAACAACACTCAAGAAGCTCAACACCATCCAGGGCAAAGCAGCCAGCTTGATTGGCACCCCATCCACCACCTTCAACATTCACTCCCTTCACCACTGACACACAGTGGCAGCAGTATGTACCATCTACAAGATGCTCTGCAGCAACTCACCAAGGCTCCTTTGACAGCACCTTCCAAACCCGTGCCCTCTACCACTTAGGACAAGGGCAGCAGATACATAGGAACACCACCACCTGCAGGTTCCCCTCCAAGCCACACACCATCCTGACTTGGAACTATATCGCCGTTCCACTGTTGCTGGGTCCAAATCCTGGAACTCCCTTCCTAACAGCACTGTTGCTTTACCTACACCCCAGAGACTGCAATGGTTCAAGAAGGCATCTTGTCATCACCTTCTCAAAGGCAATTAGGGGTAGGCAATAAATGCTCGCCTAGCCAGCAATGCCCACATCCCATGAATGAATTTAAAAAAAATGAGGCTATGAAGGGCAACTGTTCAAAACTTGTTTTATCTTCCACTGGGGTACTAGTAACATATTTACTTTCAGTTTGAAATTTCTTACAGAAGGAAGATAATTCCGCAAGTAAGGTACCCACAGTGTCATGGCTTCAGGACTGTGTGATCTCACTGTCACCAACAAATGATCTAATGGTGATAGCAAGGGATCAGAAAGCTGTCTTTCTTGTGCGTAAGTATTAGTCCTTTGTGAACATTTGTGTTTGCGTATGATTTGTTTCAAAAAATCTTTCCTTTTTGAGGCTTAAATGTACTTTTCTTGGAATACAAAACTATAATTCAAAAGGAAAATAATGCAGATACTGGAAATTAAAACTGAAAATGCTGGAAATACTCAACAGGTCAGGCAGCATCTATGGAAGGAGAAACAGAGTTAATGTATCACAGGCCTTCCCTTTTGTTCTTTCGTCCTCGAGCCACCCCCAGCCACCGCCTTCCTTCCCTGCCTCTGACTTGCTGAAAATCTGTTACATCTGCAACTTCTCAGTTTTGATGAAAAGTCATCGATCTGAAACATTAACTGTTTCTCCACAAATGCTGCCTGACCTGCTGTGTGTTTCCAGCATTCTTTGTTTTTTTTTTTCTTTGGCCTCCTTGTCTCGAGAGACAATGGGTAAGTGCCTGGAGGTGGTCAGTGGTTTGTGAAGCAGCGCCTGGAGTGGCTATAAAGGCCAATTCTAGAGTGACAGACTCTTCCACAGGTGCTGCAGATAAAATTGGTTGTCGGGGCTGTTACACAGTTGGCTCTCTCCTTGCGCTTCTGTCTTTTTTCCTGCCAACTGCTAAGTCTCTTCGACTCGCCACGCTTTAGCCCCGCCTTTATGGTTGCCCGCCAGCTCTGGCGATCGCTGGCAACTGACTCCCACGACTTGTGATCAATGTCACAGGACTTCATGTCGCGTTTGCAAACGTCTTTAAAGCGGAGACATGGACGACCGGTGGGTCTGATACCAGTGACGAGCTCGCTGTGCAATGTGTCCTTGGGGTTCCAAGGACATATGTATTATATAATACATAACCTGTTTGAAGATGCTATAATTTTTTTGAGTTATGGGGCTCTGATTTAAGATAGTTTAAGGTCATAATTTTACAGATATTGTCTTTCCAATTTATGAATTTTATTTTTTTTAAATATTTTTAGCAAAATGGAAACCTAATGAAAAAGGTCAAGATGAAATGCAGTATTGTGTTACCTGGAGTGGTACTTTGAATGTTGAAGAAGGGTAAGTATATTTTGATAGCGTTCTGGAGTTAATCATGGTATTTTGATCACAGTATTCATTTAAAAGAACGATCGTCTTCAAAGGAAGAACTGTGTACAGGTGAATCTGTGCAAGTCTGGGTGTGATTTCTTGTTCAGTTGCTAATAAAATGTTCATATGTGAAAATGGGGATTCATAGGATATTATGTATAAAAAGGGAGGTAGAGTAGCGTTACTGATTAGGGAAGACATTGTAGTGTTGGAAAGGGAGGATGTCCTCGAGAGGGCAAAGTCAGAATCCATTTGGTTAGAGTTGAGAAGCAAAAAGGATATAATCATGCTACTGGGGATACTGGAAAGGTCAGCAAATAGTGAGGGAGGGAGAGATGGTGTAGTGTTGTAGTGTTCTAAAATTGCAATTGCACTATGTACTGTCGCGGCTACTGTAGAACACACATGCTAGCAAAGAGAAAGTGAAACAGACAGAATAAATGAGAAGCCTTTGTGTTCAGCTGCTGCAGTTTTTATGTCTCTCTCTGTCTCTGCCTTATACTAAACTCGGCTAAAGTTCTGAGGACATCACAATGACAATGAGGCAAAAAGCAAAGGATGAAAATAAACGGGAAGGTTGCTTCAAGGTATGAAAATTTTGGAAGGTTTTTGTCTATTTTCACAAACAGCATTTGAACTTGGAAACTGTTGGTGAGACACAGGAAGCAAGTACATTGTATACTCGCACACTGATCTTTCCAAAATAATCCAAAAAAAAGTTATAATCTTGGATCACTGCAGAGAGGTTTCCACTGCAAGGAGTGCGATCCCAGATCCTTTATCACTGCATTGCTGATCAATATCGCGTTGTCTCTGCCTAACCTACCATCTTTAAATGCATGCAGAGCCATTATCCGTATCCCCACGTTGACATAAGTGGCAGCGATGTTTCAAAGGCTTGATGGTAGGATTCGCAGTCACAGATGACACAGGGGAAAAGGCCTTACTGCTACACTATGGAGGTGAAGAATTAGGCAATAACTTTGAGACATGTAATCCTGAGCAGAATGACTACGACTCAGCAAAAAATGCACTGGCGACCTATTTCATGTGTTGTGTTATGATCTTGTAGCTTTTTTTTCCGGGAAGAATGCGGTGTGCCTTTAAAACTGGAAAAGGACAGTACTGCTTTAAGGCAACAAGCTCCAGAGACTGAGTCAAAGAATGCATTCTCGTTGCCCCGGGACACAGCCCCTATGGACCAAAGACACAAGGATACGTTGTTGCCGATTGACGTTTGAAACTAGTTGAAAAACTGGCTTTTGAGACACAGTTAACAGAAACAGACAGACTGTCAGCCAGCATATACTGAAGGAAATGAGAGCTCTGTCTCGGTTTATTTAAACCCTATTTTATTGTACTCAGAATTCTGATGTCAAGCCAGATTAATTTCTTAAAAGAAAATAATCAAATTCCTTTAACTACTGAACTGTAATTGTTGAAATTCATCACTGGAAAAGAAGAGCATCAATTAAGCTTTTGAATTCGACTACGGACTGTTCTACTGTTGAAGAACCATTTCCCCCCCCCCCCCCCCCCCCATTGGACGGCTGCGAGGACTTCAAGCAACCTTGGACTGTTCCACGTGGGAAGATTTCACTTCGGCAGGAGCGTAAATATGCAAGGACTCTAATTTTTCTATTTTAAATGTTGTTTATATCTTCATAGTGTTTAAAAATTTAGTTTTTCTAATTAAACAATTTGTTGATCTAAAGACATCTGGTTTGGTTAGCCTCATTCAGGGGTTAATAGATGGTACAATTTGGCTGGGTCTTTCTTTAATTTGGAAAGTTTAAAATGATATGTTAGGCAATCTATGGACTGAATCAATGGTGTGTTTCTCCTGCCACAATCAGAATCGTATATTTTGATTGGGGGCTTTGACTTGAGCGGTCGGTCGTTCCACGTGCCCAAGAGAAACACCATCTACAAAACCATTGTCTTCCGATGCACTAAGGAAGAAGCAAGTGAGACAATTTACCAATATTGCACGCTTTTGAGGCAACTAGCAACCAAATGTGACTTTGGCGATGTTAAATATATCGAAACACAAGCAATCCAAGGCGGTCTCTCCGGTCAGTTACGATGACAAGCGCTCAAGAAAAACAAAGTTATCAGAACAACACGATCACTATTGCTCTGAGTTCAGAGCTACTGAAGTTGAGGCTAATGGTAATAACCACACTCCAAGTCCAACTCCTCTGAACACTATTCATCGCTCACATGCCAGAAAACCACCTCGAAAGCTAAAACAGTCGCCTCACAAAAAGAGCTGCGACTTATCCAAAGAATGTTTCCACTGTGGCGGTGCTTACCCACACCGGACCGTGTGTCCTGCTACTGGTAAACAGTGTAAAGCTTGTGGAGAACCCAACCACTTTGCTCGTGTTTGTCACCCATCAGCAAAATTAACTACTAAGACCAATACCAACAGAAGTGTGCCACGCATGCGTACCACAGCAAAAAGGCGAGAGAATATAGCTAACAGAGGTGGACACCCTGAATATACTTTTGTCCTCTCTCAAATACAGCAAACAGCGACGTGTGACAGTGACCATCTGCCGCTTGGACGTAGATGCGCTCTCAGACACAGGAGCGCCTGTCGATGTCATGGGAGACAAAACATTTAACAAACTTCAGGATTGCCATATTCTCGGCAAACCAGGGGATACAAAAATTTTCCGTTGCAACAGGGACAAACTACTGAAAGTCCTTTTGAAGCGCTAGTCTCATTCAAAGATACTGGAACAAATGCTGTATTCTCTGTCCTATCTGGAGAATGTGACATGCTTATCAGTTTCTGCAGCAGATCTGCACATGATGGAAAGCTGAAAGGTATTACATACAAGATGCATGTAGATCCTAATGTTCCCCCAGTTGTGCATCAACGGTGGCGAATACCATTTAATGTCAGGAAACCGACAGAGAAGGGACTTCAACGTCTACTTAACCTTGCCATTATTGAGGAAGTTGGGGATAAGTCTACCCCTTGGGTCTCGCCCATACAAGTTGCCAAGTAACTCAAGAACGAGAAGTAGATTAAGAATCTGGGTTGATGCGCGATCGCCAAACCAAGATGTACAGTGAGAAAGACACTTGATGCCGACAGTCGATGGCATCATAGAAAAAGTGGCTGGTGCTCAACACTTTGCTGAACTTGACCTCAATGCAGGCTACCATCAAATAAAGCTTGTAGAAGAATCAAGATATCTTAACATATTCTCTACTCAGGTCGAATTTTTCTGATGCAAGAGGCTCAACTTTGGATTCAGCTCAGCAGCTGAGGTATTTCAGCACTTGATTCAGTGTGCATTTCAAGGCACGCTGCACGTCAGTGATGACATTCTCATCTATGGCCACACTGAAAAGGAACTCGAGACATACCTACATGCATGCCTACAACATCTCAGAGAATGTAACCTCACTTTGAACAAAGACAGCAGTTTGTTCAATGAAAGCAGAATTGAATTCTTTGTTCATGTGTTCAGTGGTGAAGGAGGATCAACAGATCCAAGGCAAGTTGAAGCCATAGCAAATGCTGCGGATCCTACAAACGTGCAAGAAGTCTGGAGTCTGCTAGGACTTGTCATGTACTACAGTCGCTTCATTCCTGACCTCGCCACGCTCTCTGCCCCCTCTATGCAATCTGACAAAAGAGACTACCAAGTGGGAATGGACTATATCTCACACAAACAGGCAGTACACTAGATCAAATTATGTTCATCAGCAAGTTGCACAAATGCCTGTTTCGATCCTGAGGATACCACCCAGCTAGTTGTGGATGCAAGCCCAGTTGGCTTAGGTGCAGTTCTCGTACAGAAAGACAAGATGGGTAACCCATCAATCGTTGCGATGGCAAGCAAATCGTTTACGCCTGTGGAACAATGTTATTCGTAAACAGTGAGAGAAGCGCTCTCAATCACATGGGGTATCTTGTACTTTGATCTCTACCTATATGGAAGCGAATTTCAAGTAATAACCTATCATAGACCACTAATGAGCTTGTTCAACAATCCACATAACAAGCCACCCACTCGAATAGAACATTGGATCCTCAAACTACAAGAGTATGAGTTCCAAGTTGAGTATCAGCCAAGCAAGCTCAACTCAGCAGGCAATCTTTGTGACGTCCATTGTTGACAGTCGGTCCTATTAGTCGTGAGTGAACAACATCTTAACTACGTAAGCCTAAATGCGGTGCCGAAGTCGCTAAAACTAGCCGACATCAAAGCAGAAACAAAACAAGACGAGGCTTTGCAGCTACGTATGGAGGCTATGGAATCATGAAATTGGAAAGACGTGATTGAGAAAGCGTCTACTAACGAAACCGCTCGCATATTACAAGGTCTTCATAATGTTCATAATGAGCTAACAGTTACAATCACATCTGATCTCATTATGCAACAAATGTATTATCTTTCCACACTTATTGAAGGAATGTGCTGTAGCTGTAGCACGTGAAGGACATGAGGGAACAGTCCAAAACCAAACAACTCCTTATGGAAAAGGTATGGTTCCCAGGAATTGACTGTATGATTTTGTGCTCTACCAATCAGTGTTTGCCATGTCAAGCAACCACAATGTCAAATCTTCATGATCCTCTCAAGATGTCCAAAGTACCTCCAGGACCATGGATTAAAGTCAGTATTGATTTCACAGATTTGCCCACAGGTGAACACTCACTTGTCACTGACGACTGCAGCAGATTCCCAATCATGGAATTAGTTATGTCAGATTCAATGAAAGCAGCCATCCCAAAGCTTGACTGGATCGTCGCCTTGTTTTGAATCCCTCAAACGGTGAGAAGTGCCAATGGGCCCCCATTCAAAAGCGATGAGGCCAGTAAATTCAAAAACTACCTTGGGTTCACTCATGGGAAATTCGCACCCCAGTGGTCAAGTGCTAATGGATGAAGTCGAGAGATTTATGTGAACCTTGAAAAAGGTGATACGTGCCGCTCCAGCTGAGAACACGTCATGGATGCAAGAGCGATATCACTTTCTTTGTAATTACAGAGCGACATGTCATTCAACTACTGGAAAACCTCCATCTACACTCACCTTTGCACATCCCATGTGCAAAGATCGAATGATCAACATGTAGGCGAATGTGCTTGAGAACAGAAGGATTGAATGAATGTACATGCAGAGCAAAACATGAAACTTAGAGATACGCCGCTAAAGCCAGAAGATAAAGTTCTTGTGAAATGTGATGGTCTCATTGGAAAGCAAAGCACTGCTTATGACATCCAACCATTTGTTGTCACCAACACAAAAGGATCAATAATCACTGTTCAGCAGGGTTTATAAATCTTCACAAGAAATGTGTCATTCTTCAAAGCACCGAAAACAGCACTCGCAAGCATTGAATCTGATTCTGACATCGACACTTCAGATGAAGAATGAGTCAAATGAGGCTACATCTGATAAGACACAATATCCTTCTCGTGAGAGAAAATGCCCACTGTACTTTAGTGACTATGTTACGACATGAACGTATGTTTGAGTTTATTGTTTACAGTTTTAGAAACAAACCATTGAAATATGCTATACCCCTCATTTTACTAAGAAGGGGAGGGTTGTCGTGTTTTGCAATTGCATTGTGTACTCTGGAGGCTGCTGTAGAACATAGGTGCTAGCGAAGAGAAAGTGAAACCAAGACAGAATAAAAGAGAAGCCTTTGTGTTTAGCTGCTGGAGTCTTTGTCTCTCTGTCTTTGCCTCACATATTTTACTAAACTCAACTAAACCTCACCCGAGTCCCTAGGACATCACAAATAGAGGAGCAAATTTGCTGGGAAATCGGAGATGCGCAAGAATTATAGAGTGGTAATAATGGGAGAGTTTATCCCTAATGATATTTGGGTGATTAATGTTAGAGTGAAGGGTATGGAAAGGGAGGAATTTCTGAAATGTGTTAGGAGAACGTCTTTGACCAGCATGTTCTCGGTCCGTCTAGGAAGGCGGAATTGCTGGATCTGGTGCTGGGGGAATGAAGTGGGCCTAGTAGACCTTGTATTCCTGTAGGGGAATACTTGGGTAAGAGTGATCATTGTGTCATAAGGTTTGGATTAGCATTGGAGAAGAGCAAGGAACAATCTGAAGTAGAACTTCTAAATTGGAAGAGAGCTACTTTCAAAGGGATGAGAGGGGATCTAGCCAGGGTCAAATGGAACCAAAAATTGATGGAAAAATCTGTAATGGAGCAATGGAGGGAGGAGATGTTTCAGGTACAGTTTAGGTACATTACAACAAGAACAAAAGGTTAAAGGAACCAAATTCAGTCCTCCTAGAATGAACGATGAGTGACATAGAGAATATGATGAAACAAAAAAAGAGGGGGTATGATGCATGTGAGGTGAATTGTTCAAACAAGAACCAAGCCAACCACAATAAGTTGAGGGGGGAAGTGGAGAGAAAAATAAGACTGGCAAGGAGAGAATATGAGAATAGAATGGCAGTTAACCTAAAAGGAAATCCAAAACTCTTCTAATGGCATGTCAATAGTAAACAGGTATTAAGAGGTGGGGGAGGGCCTATTGGGGACAAAGGGTGATAATATGCTGAGAGGCACAGGGCAAAACTTGAATACTTAATGAGTACTTTGTATCCGTGCTTACTAAGGAAGAGGATGTTGATAAAATATTAGTAGAAGTGGATATGGTAGATTTAATGGATGAGGTGAAAATTGACAGGCAAGATGTACTAGAAAGGCTGGGTATGCGTAGAGTGGGTAGGTCGCCTGGTCTGGATGGCTTGCATCCCAGGTTGCTAAAGGAATTGGGAGAGGAGATAGTGGAAGGGCTTGCTGTCATCTTCCCATCTGCCTGAGAAATGGGGGAAGGGCCAGAAGATTGGAGAGTGGCAAATATGACCCCCTTAATTCAAGGAAGGGTGTAAGGATAGTCTTACTAACTGCAGATCGGTCAGTTTTAACATGAGTGGTGGGTGAAGATTTAGAAACAATAATCGGGAAAAAAATCAACCAGCACTTAAGAGGTTTGACTTAATTATGGAGAGCCAGCATGGATTTGTAAAAGTCAGATTGTGCTTGACTAACATGATTGAATTTTCTGATGAAGTAACAGAGAAGGTTGATGAAGGGAAAGCAATGAATGCTATCTATGTGGATTTTTGGAAAGCATTTGACAAAGTACCGCATAAAAGGCTGGTTAACAAAACTGATAACTTATACAATAGGAGGGTCAGTGTCACCTTGGATAAAAATTGGCTGAAGGACAGAAAACAGTGGTAAATGGTTGTTTTTCAGACTGCGGAATGGTAGACTGTAGTGTTCCCGAAGGTGCAATGCTAGGACCATTTTTTTTTTACATATATGACGGATATTGGAAAACTGAGTAAAATTTCAAAATTTGCCGATGATACTAAAATTGGAGGTATGGCAGACAGTGAAGATGATACCAATTGACTGCAATAAGGCCTAGATAGGCTAGCAGAATGGGCAGATAAGTGGCAGATGAAATTTAATACAGAGAATTGTGAGGTGATACATTTTGGCAAAGGGTATAGGGAGAGGCAGTTTCGACAGTTTTATGGCCAAGTGAGGAGGGGGTCAAAATCACTCCTCTTGCCCTTCCTCTTATTTGACCACAACAGGGTTTATTCCTTTTAAAACCGTGGTTGTGCTTAACACTTCTGTGAGTGTTTTACCTATTACCTTTTACTGTATCTTGATCGGACATTACGAGCTGGCCGAGCCCTAAAGGACATAGCTGCTAGACTGGGTATGCGGCAGGTGGTGAGGGAACCAACAAGAGGGAAAAACATACTTGACCTCGTCCTCACCAGTCTGCCAGCCACAGATGCATCTGTGCATGACAGTATTGGTAGGAGTGACCACCGCACAGTTCTTGTGGAGACCAAGTCCCGCCTTCACATTGAGGGAACCCTCCATTCTGTTGTGTGGCACTACCACTGTGCTAAATGGATAGATTTCGAACAGATCAAGCAGTGCAAAACTGGGCATCCATGAGGCGCTGTAGGCATTCAGCGGCAGCAGAATTTTCCTCAATCACAATCTGTAACCTCATGGCATATTCCCCACTCTACCATTACCATCAAGCCAGGAGACCAACCCTGGTTCAATGAAAGTGCAGGAGGGCCTGCCAGGAGCAGTACCAGACACGCCTCAAAATGAGGTGTCAGTCTGGTGAAGCTACAACACAGGACTACATGCGTGCCAAACTGCGTAAGAAGCATGTGATAGACAGAGCTAGACGATCCCATAACAAACGGATCAGATCTAAGCTCTGCAGTCCTGCCACATCCAGCAGTGAATGGTGGTGGACAATTAAACAAAATTAAGTGGAAGAGGTGGCTCCACAAATATCCCCATCCTCAATGATGGGGGAGCCCAGCACAGCAGTGCAAAAGATAAGACTGAAGCAAAAATCTTCAGCCAGAAGTGCGAGTTAATGATCCATTTTGGCCTCCTCCTGAAGTCCCCAGCATCACAGATGCCAGTCTTTAGCCAATTTGATTCGCTCCGCGTGATATCAAGAAACGACTGAAGGCACTGGATACTGCAAAGGCTATGGGCCCTGACAATATTCCACCAATAGTACTCAACACCTGTGCTGCAGAACTTGCCGCACCCCTAGCCAAGCTGTTCCAGTACAGCTACAACACTGGCATCTACCCGGCAATGTGGAAAATTGCCCAGGTATGTCCTGTACACAAAATGCAGGACAAGTCCAACCCGGCCAATTACCGCCCCGTCAGTCTACTCTCAATCATCAGTAAAGTGATGGAAGCTGTTATCAACAGCGCAATCAAGCGGCACTTGCTTAATAATAACCTGCTCAGTGATGCTCATTTGGGTTCCGCCAGGGCCACACAGCTCTGACCTCATTACGGCCTTATTCTAACATGGACAAAAGAGCTGAACTCGAGGTGAGGTCAGAGTGACTGCCTTGACATCAAGGTAGGATTTGACCAAGCATGGCATCAAGGAACCCTAACTCTGAAGCCAATGGGAATCGGGAAAATTCTCCGCTAGTTGGAGTCGTACATAGCATAAAGGAAGATGGTTGTGGTTGTTGGAGGTCAATCATCTGAACTCCAGGACATCACTGCAGGCATTCCTCAAGGTAGTGTCCTAAGCCCAACCATCAATGACCTTCCTTCATTCATAAGGGTAGAAGTGGGGATGTTCACTGTGCAATGTTCAGCACCATTCGTGACGACTCCGATACGGAAGCAGTCCGTAGAGAAATGCAGCAAGACCTGGACAATATCTCGGCTTGGGCTTAAAGGCCTGCTACCTGACCCGAACCCGACGGGACCCCACGACATGTGTTGGGTTGGGCCCCTCTTCTGGGTCCGGTTTTCGGGCTCGGGTCGGGCCGAGTCCGAGTTCTGCTTGGGTCGGGTAAGTGCTTTGCCGGTAAGTAGTAAAAATAAAAAAGCTTAGCTGAGCTGGGAGTCCGGGGACAAAACTGAGACTGTGCAGTGAGCGACAGAACCACATTGGACCTCAGCCCGAGTCCCTCCGTTTTTTCCTGCTCCCGACCCGACCACCGGAATGTTCACTTTACCTACCTTCCGATTCAGAATCTGCAGGAAGCTGCAGCATGAGCGCGATGACGTCATAGAGACGCTCGCTGCGCAGACTCAGAGTTTCCCTCCTTGGCATCCCGGACTCCCAGCTCAGGTAGGCTTTTCAACTTTTGACACTTACTAAACTCGACTTCCCAGCAGAGCAAAATGTAGTACTTACTGTGTGTGTCCGACCCGGAAGAACGACCCGACCCGAACCAGACACATATTGTCGGGTCCCATCGGGTTCGGGTCGGATAGCAGGCCTTTACATGGAACCCATGTCCCCATGTAAGAACACAGCTTTGAAGGTCAGTGCAGCCCATTATCTCTCTAACTGACCTCAGCGCTATGACGCAATGTCCCTTTTGCTGCAAACTATCTAAAGTACTTGCTTTAACGAGTTACTCCATCCGTGCTAGCCTTACACTATGGCTGGCCATTTATTGCCTGTTTTCCCCCTTTATAGTGCTGGAGGGTTGAGCTCTCAATGATGTCCCAGTGTGCACTTGCCTTCCTTACCTTGCTGTGACCCGTGCGCCGTTGAGAAAGAGCCATTGCACGCATAAAATTTATTGGCTTTTTAATTAACATAATTGGCTGCACATTTCATCCGTGAGGATTTCCGACCGCACTGTCTGCCCAATCCTGGGAAATACGGAGGGAGGCGGAAAGACTTCGGGTCACAGCCCCAACGTCTTTCCCAGCCCACCTGACACCGATCCCACCTGCAACTGCCTGATAAAATTCTACTCCTCGTTCTATTTTAGGAGCAATTTCCCACTTTTTTCCCCCCTCCCCTCACCCCTAACATTGAGAGCAAATGTATTTGCTTCAGTTCAAATGGTGCTCCTTCAGAGGTCATAGTTTGAATTATGGAAAATTGACAACGTGGGGATGCTGAGAAGAAGTTTTGTCTAAAATGGATTTCTGTTTGTAAAGTAGTACTGTTGCAGACTTTTACCCAAAAAATAGTTTTCTGGAAGGTAGAAATGCAAATTTAAAGAATAGTGAGGACTTCCAGTGATTTATTGGATGACGGGTTTGTTGGAGTGGACTTATGCTTGCTGTATCAAACATCAGTGTTGAGTTTACGCTGTGATTCACGCATTAAGAAAACTGTTATAGATAGGTGGTACAGTTTGTGCCATCTTTTGTCTTTAGTTTTTAAATTCAGCATGGACTTTGTTGAAATAGAAAAAACTCAGTTATTTTTATTGACAGAGAAGCACTGTATCATTTGAGAAAATGGTGGGTGAAAATTTGACAAACGTTTTGAGTGATTTCGTTGATTCATCAGTGTGATTAGGAAATGTTGATGTGGGGTTTTCCTGTGATAACATTGTTCCATAAGGTCCTCCCATTTGGATATATTAACATGGGGTTTTAACATTTTAAAAACATGACACAGGAAGTAAGGTTAATGTGCATTGGAAGTGTGTGCCATACGCAAGGCATAGTAATATATAAACTAAATACTAACGTACAAGTATACTGCAATAGTTCTGCAACCTGTCTCGTACAGTTTCTGTGATTGTAATGTCTAATGTTATAAACCTGAGTGGACTTTGAAGGCTGAGCTGATAGATCTTTTGGGTTTAGTTGCGTTTGGCTTGTTTGAGCCACTTTCCAGCATTAGACATTTATGGACCCTATTTTAACTGTGTAAGTGAATGGGTTTTGAGTGAGTTAAAATTGGGCTATATGATTCAGAGATTTGTTGTCAGGCAAAATTGCACACAGACACTGTCTTTTTATCTATCCTAAAATCATATCTTTAATATAAACAAAAATTTTAAAGCTTATATGGCTTGTGTTAGAGACGAATTGCCTGAGTTAACTGCTTGGTACCTAGTTGAATAATTTCACTAAAGCATGTGTTTAGCTGTTTGATTTCTCTTTGGTGTGGCTATTGCTCCACTTGAAATCTGTGATGTGCCTTTGACACGTGACATCTAATTTGATTACTTATTGTGTTCTTTTTCAACAGTGAATGCGTCAGCAGTGCTATTTGTATTCCACTAGCAAGCCAGAAAAGGTAAGTGTTTTTACTCGAATCCTTGTATAGCTGTGTAAGTTTGATCAAAACATATGAAATATTCACTAAATAGCATGAATCTTTTGCAGTGGTTGATTTTTGGTTTTTTTTGCTACATAAGCCATGTTAATTTCTTCTGAAATTCGGCAGAAGAAAACTGCTTGTATATAGTCGTTTGGTAGAACAGAACTTGAGTATTGCTGAAAATAGAGACATGTTGAAGCTTTTAGTCTTGTGCTCATCAGGACAATCCACAAGATTGTGTTTGTACACACATTGTGCCCGTTTCAGGTGAACAAAATAAGTGACAGCTATTCGCTGGTTCATTCCTCCGGGCAATGCCTTGACTAATCAGAATCAAGCTGCCTGGTTTAAATTTCAAGCCGAGCTTGGCAGTTGACTGTCAGTCACCATAAACTGGTGCATTCTCCGTGGCAATGCCTCTACCGGTCAGAGTTCATTTGCCAACCAATCGCACTCTCTTCTCATACAGTATAAAGTTGTTGTTTGTCCTTACATTGGTATTCTTGCAGATTGTCCTGATGAGTGCAAGACGAAAAGCTTCGACAACACGTCTCTAGTTTCAACAGTACTGCTTATATAATGAGCACAGAAGAATCTATGTATATATACATACACACACATAATACAGTCATTTCATCTTTGGCTTATTCGCTAGCCTAGAACTTAACAGAAAAACCTATCCTACTCAGATTTTTTTCCTGCCCGTTAGTAACATTGACTTGAAGCAATGTGTGGCCAGTATGTGCAACGATGACAAAACAAATTAAAGTAATTAATTTGCAGAATATGCTGTTATTAATAAGAATAAACTGAAGCATTACAGTATTCCAAGATTTGTTAATAAGATGCCATTTGAACCAAGTAACAGCGTATGTAACCCCTTTCCATCCAGGATCTTGTTATCAATTTAACTCTTGTAAGCAACACTTGCCATCACGTGAAACCTTTATGATTGTCAGATTTTTGTCTGTTAGTGCTTTTTTCCAATAATAATCTACATTATGCATCCAGTAATATTTTTGGTTGGTATCAATCACTGAATTTTTTTATTGGTTTGCCGTTGGGCTCTTGCTGTAATGCAACAAATGGGACTATCTATTGTGTGGGTGTGGGGTTAAGTATGCCACTGCAGGCTACCTTGATGGCTCAGTGGCTATATAGGTTCTTTTGGCTTTATTTTAAGAAGTCTTGCCTTGATCTAGCTGTTAATGGCAAGGCCTCTTTTATTGACCATCCCTAGTTGCCCTGAGAAAGTGATGGTGGGACTTCTTGAACTGTAACAGTTCTTGTAATGATGGTGGCTCCACAGTGGTGTTTAGTCGGAAATTCCAAGGTATTAACCCAGCAACCTTGATGGAATGACAATAATGAAAGGATGATGTGGAACTTGGGAGGTGTTGCTGTTGTCCTACGTGGTAGGCAACAGGGGAGGAAAGCCTGTTGAAGAAACATTACTGAGATACTGAAGTGCATTGTTTAGACAGCACATACCACAGCCACAGTGCACTATTGATGGAGGGTTGGATACTGAGTCCAGTGACAGGTGTGTCAGTCACATGTTTTGGATGGTGTTGAGCTCCATGAAAGTTATTGCGGCTGTACCCATACAGGTGAGTGGTGAGTATTCAGTCACATTCCTACTGTGCATTGCAGATGGCACAGACTTTGAGGGTTGCGAGTTGAGCCGTTCGTCACAGAGTACCTCATTTCTGCCTTAATGTTGTAGCGGCATATAGCTACATACAGCTACATATTGTGATACAGCTGTTCCAATCAAGCCTGTGATCAATAGTGACGACCCAAATATGTTAATAGTAGGGGGCTTGGTGATGGTGCTACTGTTGAAGGTTTGGGGGTGGGGGCGATTGGTAGCGGGCCGATGGCATGGCTGCCTCTTGTTTGAGATAAACATTAACCCGTACTTGCATTACATGTTTGTACATGCATTCCTTTTCATTCCTCTCCACTCAGATATACCACTTCCCATTTCTTAGTTTCCCTGCCCTGTCTAGTAGCCTGTCTGTGCTGTTGAAGTTATAGTGATCTTCAGTTAACCACAAATGATTTTTGTGAAATTTTCAAATTTTGATATTTTGCTTCTATGCATCTTGAACTCAAGCGCAGATAGCCCTAACACTGAACCTTTGAATCACAGGCTACATTGCATAAGCCTTAAAAAAAAAAATCTAATAGCTACTATTTCTTTTCAGTAATTCAGCTAACTTTCTATCAATATTGTCACATTCCTTTAATACCATATGCCTTAATTTATCAAGCTGCCCTGTGATACCTCATTAAACTCCTTTTGAAAATTCAATTATTTAGCATTCACTATTTCTGTTATGAAAATATCCTGTTGATTGCTCAAATTTGTCAGACACAACATACTTTTTACAAAATTGTGTTGGATATCCTTAATTAATGCATGCTTTTTAAGGGAGTATTAACCTTATCCTGTACTATGGCTTCTCAACATTTATCCATGACATAAACTGACGAATCGACAGTTACCTAGTTTACCCCTTTTTACCCTCCTTGAACTGAGGTAAGCTATTACACTAGCAACTCTGAAATCCTGTGACACAGCTTCTACACATGAGGATGTTTGCAAGTTTATTCTTTTCTCACAGATTTCTAGAAAAAATGTGCAGTTGTTCCTGGACTTTGGGTTTAGGCTGCATTTAAATGATAATTATAGCACCATTGAAGAAGGAAAATCGCCAAAGTTGTAGCTGTATTGCGAATGCACCCTAGAATTTTGTATTCATGATTTTGAAACATTTGTTGCAGAGCAGTTTATACTTTAACTGTAAAAATGCTGAACTAAATAACTTTTTTTAATGATTGACAGAAGCTCCACAGGACGACCAGACTGGACGTGTATAATTGTTGGGTTTACCTCTGGATATGTACGATTTTACACCGAGGTAATTAATTCATATTTTTATTTTGCTGACTGGGGAATCCAAATAAGAACTTCAAGGTGAAATAATACAAAAGCAAAATACTGCAGATGCTGGAAGTCTGACATGAAAACAGAAAATGTTTGAAATACTCAGCAGGTAGAACTGGAATAAGTTAGAGATGTAACATGTTTTGAGCAAGTACAAATGCAGGGAAAGGGGTGGAGGGTTTTATAATGTCTGCCCCCATTTTTACGGATGGTAGCTGGTGGTGATGTAAGATTGAGAACCTTACTTATAATTTGTTCTTGGACCAGACAATAAGAATTTGGACAAGGCAACACGTGATGTAGTGATATCCAGATGATTTATTAACAGTAAAAGCAATACTTAATCAATCCAAGGTGGTCGATATCCTAGTCCAGATGGCCTTTACTCCACCGGCTTTAGTGGCCCGGACGGCTCATGACTCTTCTTGTCTTTCCCTTTGTCATCTTAAAATCTGTGTGCCAAACCTCTCCAGGTCTGTTGCTTTATTTTTCATAGTCAGTGGCTCCTCCTGTGCACTGATTGGTTGGTTCATGTATGTCACTGTTTCGGTTGGTCTTGCTTGTTCGTTTGTCAGTACTTCCCTTTGTACGTTATCATGATCACATGCAAAATAGTGTACAAACAGTCATGTTAACCTTGAAATCCATGAAGTCATACATTTCCAGCAAGACTTATTCTGCTTTTCTGTTACATTTTGATCACAACTTGTTACATTTTTTAAAATATCTTTTCTTTTCCATTATCTGTTTTTTATTAGTCTGCATTGCAGTATAATTCTGGTTGACTCAAACTATATAGGCAGTATTTTTAAGTAAGGCACATATCTAAAATTAATGCTTAATTTACCAAAAGCTTATACAAAACAGTTATATGAAATAGATACATAAAACTCATTATATAAAGGATGCAAAAAGGCCAGAAAAATGACAATCAACATTTCTTACAGTGATTTGTCTTTTCCCATTTCCATCCCCTTTAGACCCGTCTTTTTTGTTTCTTTGCTTGTCCCATTATCATTTCCTTTTGGCTCGCTCCATCCTTTTGCCATTTAATCTCTCCTGCCTTCAACCTATAACAGACCTTGCCCCTTTCCTTGCCTCTGGACTTGCTTAAAACCTGTTGCACCTCTTAACTTCCAGTTTTGACGAAAAGGCATCAACCTGAAATGTTAACTCTGTTTCCTCACCGCAGGTGCTCCTTAACTGTTGACTGTTGCCAGTATTTCCTCCTTTTATTCCAAAGTGAACTACTCTGGTTAAGCATATCTAATGCTAATAAAACTCCACATTGACACTCTGGTCATCATAAGGAGGAAGTCAGTTTGCACTGAAGAGACAAGGGTAGATGAAAATAAGAAAATTAGTTTCAAGGATAACTTTAGTCAACCTACATACATGGACTGTACAGCCATGAAAACAGGCCATTCTGCCCACCAGTCTAATCTGGCATTTATGCTGCATAAACTGGGAAACAGAACCATAGAATAGAATTGTAGAATGGTTACAGCATAAAAGGAGGCCATTCGGTGCCAGCTCTCTGCAAGAGCAGTTTAGCTAGTCCCACTCCTCCACCTTTTCCCTGTAGCCCTGCAAATGTTTCCTCTTCAGGTGTTTATTTAATTCCCTTCTGAAAGCCATGATTGAATTTGCCTCCCCACCCTCTTATGCAATGCATTCCAGATCCTAACAAAAAAGTTTCTCCTCATGTCGCCTTTGGTTCCTTTGCAGGCTAAGAAAGGAGTTAAAAGGACATATGGGATTCTGGGTTTTCTAAATAGAGGCGTAGAGTACAAAAGCAAGGAAGTGATGTATGAACCTTTTGTAAAATACTGGTTTGGCCTCAACTGGAGTAATGTGTCCAATTCTGGACACTGTGCTTTTGGAAGGATGTGAAGGCTTTAGAGAGGGTGTAAAAAAGATTTACAAGAATGGCTCCAGGAATGGGGGACTTCAGTTACATGGATAGATTGGAGAAGTTGGGGTCGTTCTATTAGAGAAGGGAAGGTTGAGGGGAGATTTGATCGAGGTGTTCAAAATCATGAGGGATCTAGACAGAGCAAATCGAGAGAAATTGTTCTCATTGGCGAAAGCGTCGAGAACTCGTGGACATAGATTTATGGTGATTGGAAAAGAACCAAAGGTGACATGAGGAAAAGCTTTTTTTATGCAGCAAGTGGTTAGACTCTGGAATGTATTGCCTGAGAGGGTGGTGGAGGTTATTTCAGTCATGGCTTTCAGAAAGGAATTGGATAAACACCTGAAGAGAAAAAACTTGCAGGGCTATAGCAAAAGGGTGGAGGAATGGGGCTAACAGTTCTTACAGAGAGCCGGCATGGACTTGACAGGCTGAATGCCCTCCTTCTGTGGTGTGACCATTCTATGCTATGATTCAAGGAAACTGAGGTGTTAGTCAGAGTTGGTAGGTGTATTCTGTGACTGTTTGTTTTTGACCCTGTGCATCAAGGAAGCCACAAAAGACAGTGCTTACCTTGATCTGATATTCATTAATGATCTGGAAAAAGTACAAGAAATTCAAGTCTCGATACCCCTCGGGATGGTGACTGCAGAATGTTGAAGCTTATCATGATCTCGGAGTCAGAAAAGGCTAAGCTCAAGCGCCAGGTATATAACTTTAGAAGAAGTTATTGCAATGAGATCAGAAACAAGTGCAGTAAATAAAATGGGGTAGGTTGTCCAGCAACAATTCAGTAAAAGACTACTAAAGCACCTTTTTAAAAAATATAATGTAAACAGAGTGTCTCCTGACAACATAGAGCATGTGCAGAGCGGTTGCGATGTCATCAGTGCGTCCGACCATTTGCCAGCTTGCCAGTATGAATCTGCGCATGTGCGCACTGATCTTGCCACGCGACACCAGTGGTAATGACGTTGGAGTGTTGCCCCACCCCTCAAAAGATGCAGTCACTGCCTCCGATCCTCCCCCAACAGTACCCCACTTCGACGCCTTGCTCCCGGCCTCGCTGCTCGCCCCCCCACCCACCCCAGGCCACACTCTCCCAGCCTCGCTGCTTCCCCGCCAAGGCCATTCGTGCCCTGCCTTGCTGCTTCCTCCCCTTGGCCAGTCACTCCTCGCCTCGCGTTTTCCCATCCCAGCCGCCCGCTCCCTCCCTCCCAGCGTTGTGCTCACCCGCCCTTGGCCGATCGCTCCCTGCCGCACGGCCTGGAGCAGTGGCTGGGAACGAGCAGCCCTGGGGTGATCCAGGGAGCGAGCGGCCGGGGTGTGGAGCAAATGGCTGAGGGAAGGCGGCGGCGAGCAGATGCAAGTGGCGAAGAGAAGTGTAATGGCAGGAGGGAGCAGGATACTGTTGGTGAGATGGAGGCAGCAATTGCAGCCATTGAGGCGGTTTGGGTTTAATTAGTTTTTTTGTGACAAATGGAGCAGCACCATCTTTATTACTGGCAGCAGTCTGAGATGTCAGACAGTGACGTTTAAGTCAATGAGGCTGCATTTGTGCATATGCCAGTACTGCGCCACCTAGTGGTTGCATTGTCACCAAAAGCTGCCTAATGTAAAACATGTTTTCAAAACCTGTGAGCTTAGACTAAGCAACTATGGATCTGAAGGAGTTAACCAACAAATTAGAAGTGAAATAAAGAGGAAAAATGACCTGTACAAATTCTGCAGGCGGAAATAAGCTACTCCTACTATTCATGTTCAGTCAGTATTTACAGTTTCAGCAAGAGATTATCAATTACTTTTTTGGTAGCTGATGGTCAAATGCTAAGATTATAATATCTCTGGGTATTGAGTGTTATACTTGCCATGGCAGAGCGTTGACTAAAGTTGAAGAGATCACCAAGTGATTTAGTCAGAGCAGGACAAATTGTAGTCATGTGTCAAAAATGATGGGCCTGTGAGCTAGAAATCTCACTCATTTGCATTTGGAAACAGGTAGAAGAGTACATGTTAACATTTGCAATTTGAAGTGTTTTTTGAATAGTTTTGGGCAAATGTAAACTTCTTTGGGAATACTCAGACTTCAGCAAATTTTCTGCCATGAATAAAACTTAACCAAGTTTCCCTCTTAATAGTTCAGTCCAAAAGGCTTCCTTTTACATTTTGGAAATTAGATTACTGGAATTGAAATTTACAAAACTGACCTGTTCAAAAGGAGAAGTAGAAATTTGGTTTTGAAAATCTATTTGAAGAAGCAGAGTGCTTTCTTTTGGATATGTCCTCTTGAGTAGTGGTTTTGTCCTGCTTCTATACCTTGTTTGTAGACCCAGAAGAGTGAAGGGCATGACAAATCAGTTGCTATATTACATACTGCATAGGAGGAACCAGTATTCTTTGCCCCCCACCACACTCTTGCTTCAAGCATGAAATACTGATTTCTTTCTCTCTCCGTTCGAGACATTCTATACAACTTCTTTCTCTTCCTTCCTTCTCCCATCCTTTAACTTCTGACCAGCCATCCCACCACTCTCGGCCAGAACTCATGTCTTGTTTTTAGGCCATTTTTTCACCAATCCCACCCTTCCCTCTGGTTCATGAGACCCATTTCTTGCTCATTTAATCCTTGCACCACTCATTCTGATGGTTCATCATTTCTTACTTCTCCCATTCTAGTTATTTTAGCCAATGAAAGCTTTTGTTTTTTAAACTGTCTTCATTAACCTCCCCCATTTCATAAAATGTATGCTTAATCCACCCATCATCTCCAACTACTGCCCCATATCCAACTTTTCTTGCTCTCAAAGGGCCTTAAACTTGTCACTTCCCAGCTGTAGTGTCCATCTCTTCTGAAAGTCTTCTGAATCCCTCCAGATTAGCTTTCACCCTGCTCGCAGCATGAGAACAAAGACAGCCAAATTTATCTATGGCATTCTCTGGGCCTGTGACACTATCCATCCTCTTCCCACTTAATTTTATGTAGCATTCAGTATGGTTGCTCACTTCTACCTCTCCATTTCTCTTGACCCCTCGACTGCCTCTGTTGTTGGATTGTTTTTCTGCTATCAGGTCCTGAATGAGTCACACCTTTATCCAACCAAGAATCAGGAAGACCAAAATCATTATCATCATTCCTTGCAACAAGCTCTGTTTTCTTGCTGATGACAACATCCTCCTTCTCAAATATTATTTGGGACCATTAATAATCAAATCTTGTGTGATTGAACTGATGTTTAAGTCTGGATTTTCCTCCCATTGGGCTAGCAGCAGAGAAAGAAAGAAAATAAAGACGCATTTATAACGCACTTTTCACATCATTAGGACATGCAAAAGAGCAGGAATACCACCCACTAATGTGTATGTACTGCTAACCTCCAACTTCCTCCTGTATTTGCTGTGCACGGTGCGTTTGAGGTTTATTACTGTTGGGAGGGAGGGAAATACACCCGGTGCAGCCTTTAAAAGACTGCAGGTAATCAAGGGCAACCACCCATTTCTTACCGCCCCTCCCTTTGCTGCCCCTTCTCTCTTCAGCCCATCCTATATCTCCATCTTTTTTCCCTTTCCCTTGTGCCCTTTATGTATGTCTCATTCTTTGAGATAATTGGTCACAGTCATAGATTATGCGATATGTGACCTTTGTTAAGACTGTTCTGATGCTGAGGGCAGAAACCTCATTGGGTAGATTCAAACAGGGAGTTATAGGAAAGGGAGACTGGTATTTGAGAGAATAAATTATGAGAAAAGGCAATCTTTACAGATTCTGTAGTGGAGAAACAGAGAGGAATTCACTGGGATGAATGTAACAAATTACAGAATATGCTAAAAAGATGAGAGGATCAAAGTTGACCATCGGAAAATGTATAGCCCGTAGAAGATAAAAGTCTAAAGTTCTTTTTGTTTGGTGGCAGTAAGAAGACATTTGGACAAAATGTGAAAATATTGAAAAATGCAAACAAGCATTAAAACTATGAATGAACACAGAATAGTAAATATTATGATTTACTATTTGGAAGAAGTAATCACAAGGCAAGAGCAATATGCTCTTCACAAACTGGGATAATTGAAGCAAAGTAAATGGCTTTGTATAAATAAGCTGACCATCCTACACTGGCTAAAGAGATCAAAGTAAGTCCCCAGGGGTAGCAGGTAATTATCCCAAACTGCTGAGAGTGGATGTAAGGGTGATTTGCACGACATTGACCATCGTTGTGAGGGAATTACCAGACACTGGTGAAGTGCCAGTGGATTGGAACGAGGATAATGTGAAGTGCTGTCCTACCGCTGTTTCTGTGTCTCATGGTGTGGTTCTCTCATTGTCCTGTCCAGTTTCTTTTGTATCCAAGGACCTATTCACCTCAGTTCTTCTTGGATGCTTTTCTCATTCATTTTGCATTGACTCACACCTGGTCCACTCTCCTCCACCTCACTCACTGTTTATTGGTCTATGAGCTGGAGAAAACAACTACCACGTCTCATAGGATTTGTTTCAAAGATATATAATTTAAAAATGGAGAACAATGGAACTCATGCAACCCACAGTCCCACCGAGCATGTACCAGAAGTGAGTAAAGTTAGTGGTGCCGTAAAGCTGGTTGTCGGCACAAAAAAGTGGACAGTGGCAACTATTGTTACTTTCCATGTTGGAAGAATTTTTTCCTTTTGTTTTGCAGAATGGAGTTCTACTTTTAGCACAACTTTTAAATGAAGACCCAGTCTTGCAGTTGAAGTGTCGGACTTATGAGATTCCCAGACATCCTGGTGTGACAGAGCAGGTGAGCACATGTAAAGCATTTTAGAAACTGGCTGGATAATGCATATACGACACTCATACATGGCTAATAGTATCTGATTTGCTTGTTAGGTAAGTAGTTTAGATTTCTGGTATTGTACTTATGCCATGATAATTAGTAAAGATATCTATTAACTGCTGGAAAAGTGACCAAATTACTTAGTTTGCATTTACCCTGTGAAATATTTGAACGTATGAATAGATCACACAGATGTGATGTAGTTCAACCTAATTTGATTTTTAGGGTTGTATTTACTTTTAAGTTAAATCTAATAAAATGTTATATTTGGTAGATGTTATCTTATAATGCAGTCCTTGGTGCAAAACAATGCAGTGAATAATTTATCCGTAGTGGATAAGACACACAACTCACTTCAGTGAAATGGGCTAATCTTGATGAAACGGGGAATAAAATAATTTCAAGCAATTCCCTAACATGTTAATTGTTGTGAAGGTAACGTTGCATTGCATGGAAGCGATTTGTGCACCACAACTCAGAGAGTTGTTTAAGACCTTATTGTTGTACAATTGCAGTTTCGACCTGCCGTTCTATGGCCATATTCACCTACTTGAGTTAAGCGGGGAGGAGAGAGAGGAATGACCTCCTCTTGTGTTGTCTGCCTGCTGTAGGAAGGTTCTAAAGGCAAGTTAATCAATAATAAAACAAAACAGACAGGGTTTCATTGGATGAGAGAGGACAGCTGCTTTGCATTTGCTACTGGGAAAGTGAGAAAAGATTTTAGTGCCTGATTTGTAAAAATGCATAATGACTGAAGGAATGTCATCCAGGCCCCCACTTACCAAGAATGAGGCACATCAATTTCGCCGCATGGACATTAAATTTCAAATTTTTGCTGGCCTGTTACAAGTACTGCCAGACCTTGACTGGAAAAAAGGACATTTGCATATTAACAGACAGTACTTGGAAAGGACAAAGCAGCCATTCCCTGACATTCAACCCACAATAGACTTTTGATTGCCAGACTTGGAAGGTGGGGGAGCTCACATTCGCGTTTGACTGCTAAGATGGCTGAATACACAAACGGACATGGTCATACCAGCTAGTCACATGACTAACCTGCTGGGCAACCTGAGTTTGTTGAATTAGTACAAACAGTTTAGGCAGAAAGCGGAATGTTCCTGGACTGAGAAGAAGTCTCCTGGCTGGCTCGCCACAGCTTCACCTGGCTGTCTGCCTGCTCCCATCTCTTTCTCACCAGCTTCTGAATACACTGAAGACACATGAACCCCAAGAGAGAAAAGTCTCCTACAGCGAACAAGGTTTAAGAAGAATACTGGGCCCCAATGAAAAGCAATCAAGGACTCTACAGTGAGCTCGAAGAACCTTAACAACAACTCTTCAGATATTGCCTCAAACCTTTCCACTTTATTTTTCTTCTCTTTTCAGTCTCTATTTGCATGTGTGTATCACATATGCATGCTAGTGTGGAGCATGGTCTGTATCTGTAGGCATTAACCGAATTAGAGTTTAAGTTTAATAAATTTCACTTTTCTTCTTTAAACCTAAGAAAGCCTGTTTGTGCTGGTTTCTTTGCCTTATTGGAAAGCGGTGAACAAGGATTCACCAAGGGGGAGCTAAAAACACGGTGTGTTTAAAGTAAAACCCTGTTATAGTAAGGCCTGGTAAAGGTTGAGAGGGAACCCTAGACCTCTTTCTCACCTGGTCGTAACAAGCAGTCTATCTGCTTTGTGTCCAGAAATAACTGGAATAAACCTGACCAGCTTTGTTTCACCACCCCAATGACTGACAATCTGTAGAATTCTTTGCTCCAACGTGTTGAGGAAAGGCTATGTTTTTTTTTACGATCTAAGTGTCTTTGACATAATTTATCAAGTTACTTTAATGATTTCTTGCTGTAATACTCACGAAAATTCTGATTTTTGTTTTCTAAGCACGAAGAATTGAGTATCCTCTATCCAGCTGCCCTTGTAACAATAGATGGATTCAGCCTGTTTCAGTCTCTTCGTGCCTGCCGAAACCAGGTAGCAAGAGGTAATTTTTTGAAAAATTATTATGCCTGGTGCATAAATTGTACTACCGGTAAGATTTTTAAATTAAATCTGGGTTTCTGTATTCCAGCAGCTTTCAAACCCTGCAGTGTGGGGTTCTCTGCTAACCTGGCACTCTCGGGTAGCCCCAATCCAAACTCTTGAAATCAATTGTCAGCTGCTGAACACCATAGCAGAAAATGTTATTTATTAGAAATACTCCAGAGAACACTTCCTGAGACTTTGGTCGGGATTTAACCCTGGGAGGACAGGAGCCGGCCACCGACTAAAAAGTCTGTGGCGAACCTGCTTCCGCTTCGCCTGGGGATCCGACCCATATTTTGCGGGTCGCCAGGCTTTAATTAGTGTGAGACGGGACTTGCACCCGCTTGAGGTAGGAAGTCCCACCTAATAGAGCTGCTTGTCAATCAGCGGACCTGTAGCTAACTGTCCCAGCAGCACCATCGGGAGTGGTGGCCATGGCTTCAAAAAGATGTCGGGGACCCCAGAACGCAGGTACGTTTTGGTTGCCTGGCCGGGGATGATCGGGAGGGCCCAGCGACACAAGGCTGGTTGATTGGGGGGGACGGGGATGTGCAGGGTGTTGGGAGTGGTTGGGGCATCGGGGGGAGCCCTCCATTCGGCACAGGGTGCCTGATCATGAGGGTCCCCCCAGGACGTCTGAGAGCTGCCTGCTTTTAACAGGCGGCTTTTCTCGGGCCTGGCCACCTGACCAGCCATGGGTAAAATCCCCGTGGAGGTGGACAAAGGCCCTGAAGTGGCCACTTAAAGGCATTGATTGGCCTGGGGTGAGCGGGCGGTTTTGTGCCGCCACAGCCCTGCATAAAGTGGCCTCTCGCTCCATTTTACTTCACCCCCCTCGCTACCATCCTGCTGTTTGGGGGAGGTGTAAAATTCTGCCCTTTGTGCTCACAACTTCTTGTATTCAGGGCTCAGGCTTGATTCTTGTCCTGCAGTCCAGGAATTTGAGTTTGAAAGCCTCTGTTGCATTAGCATCCATGCCTTGTAACTGGATATTTTGTATTAGTAATTCTGGAACCAAGTATAAGTTTTATTTTGAATGGCAGAAAATGTATAATTTGTCATTGTCCAGTTTCCAGATAAGGTAAACCAACTGAAATTATGTTCTATGTCCCTTTTAAGATGTTTCACTTCTAAAATATGCATAATTTAAAAACTATTTTGCTCACAGTGTTCTGTGGAGAAATCTGCATTCAGATCTGTATTCATATTTTTATTAATTACATAAATAATGTAACATACCCAGAAATAATAAATCCAAAATTTCTCCATTTAAATCTGACCTAAGAAGCAGCTGACCGATTTTAAAGAAAAAAATCAAAGTATTTTCTGACTTGGTAAATTTCTGAGCTCCTTTCTCCTTGTTTATTTACCTTATGCCCCCCACACCCAGATTGGTGCTACCTTTTCTAATGTAGGCCATAACATAAATAAGAAATGTTGTGCTGCTGAGAGACAGTTTGCACACATCAATCTTAGTGTCACAATGCCATGTTCGAGCTGTTATACACAGAAGTGAAGATCTTTGGATTTATAAGGGAGGAAGTCCGTTATTTTTGCCTCAGCAATATTACTTTCCCAAACACTTCATTTGTAAGTTTCATTAATACGACAATAGAATTCTAGTATTTGTAGAGCTCATTTATGATGAGCCTTGAATTTGGAAAATCATCTGGTGTAAAATATGTTTTATGTACTGGAATATGTGTAACTTCTAGAAATAGAAATGCTATATGCATGAATTATACAAATATTTTTTGTAACATTGTGCAGAAAAAAAATAACATTGCGTGACATGATGCAACAATGCAGTTACTCCGAGGGGCATGACTCGTCTTAAAATCGTTACAATCCATTTACTTTGTCTAGGTGGAAAATCTTTTTTTCAGTTTTGTTACTGATTTTTACTTCTGAAGTTTGTTTGGAAATTGTTGTGTAACATGCCACTACTCTGTAGGTTCTACACTGTCTACCCTTGTAGCTCGCTGCTACACTGTCCTCTTAAAATACTGTTAGATTCCAGACCGACTAGCACTTGTCAGCAGTATTGTCAACTGAATGATAGAAGTGGTAGGACGATGAGAGAAGAGGGTCTGGCAGTGACAGGTTGTGTGTGCTTTCACAAGATCAGGGAAAGTGACTGCGATTCGACTACCACATCCTGGGACCCCACTCCAGGTGCTGCCAGATCCCGGGAGCCCTAGCTTGGGCTACTTCATTAACCAGAGAAATTGTTTAAAAAATAAATACTCTGCAGTCAATGCTAAGGAAAATTATTTCATTGTTGCTGGGTCAAAGTCCTGAAATTGGTTGCCAAACAGCATTGTGAGAGTACCATCACCATGCGGACTTGCAGCGGTTCAAGAAGAAGGCTCGCCAGCACCACCTCGAGGGCAACTAGAGTGGGGGATAAATTCTGGTCTTGCTAGCAATGCACATGTCCCAAGAATGATTTTTTTTTCAAAAGGAAGACTTCTATCATGCAGTCCTCCTTCCACTGCAACTAGAAGTCAAGCTCTCAACCTGTTCTCCCAAGACACTCTCTCTCTGGAGTATCTCTCGTCACACACCACTATAGAGATTTGCTATTTTGGGGCTGCCTTGTATCATTGCATTCAACAATTTGGGATTAACACAATACTGAAAATTCGGCTATCTCCAGCTGGATTTGTTTTTGTATTGTATAGCAATCTTCCTTCTAACAAGTGAATTCTGTGTAACATATTTTATTGCACTAAACAAATAACTTTAGATTCCTCATAAAGCAACATATTTTACTAGCATTCTTGCTATGTTACATTTTCTTAACAGCTGCAGCTTCAGGTGCTGACAACATACAACCTCCACCGCTAACCTACAAGAAATGGGGCCTGCAGGATGTTGATACGATAGTGGACCATGCAAGCATAGGTAATAAAAGAATCCATGCGTAGAAAAGGTAGCAGCATTTCATGAGGATTTTGATGGAATAACAGACATTAACAGCTTGGTTTACTCATGACGGAGATAATGGGCTGGGTTTTGTTTTCATCATCACGGCAGGTTTCGTGGCGATGGGTGGAGCGGGGGGACAAAGAATCAAGGCAGAATTGCCCGCCATGGAACCCGATGCCGGGACTCCTGGTTCTGGTTCTCCTGGGGCCGTGATAGACCAATGACCACCTTCCCGCCCAAAGGCCGGATAAGGGCCTCTTCCTGCCGCCACTGGGATCAACAGTTGGTGGGGAGGGGGCCTCTACCATGCGGGAAGGATGCCTTGGAAAATGAGGAGCCCTCCCTGTGGGCTTGGGGTGGGGGTCCCTTCGTGGGCAATTCATGGCCCACAGAGGACCTCCACCGGGAACAACTGTACCCCCGGGACACCCCTTCTGCCTAGACCGAATGCCCACCCCACTACTGCCCCTCGGCAGGGCCTTCTGGACTGACCCCGCGACCCAGCCTCTCCTAACACTTCGGGGTTCCAGCGTTCGGCCTTGGGCCTGGGTCCAAGGCCTCTGCAGTACTGGCAGTGGCCACTGCTCCAGGTAGCGCTGCCAATACCGCAGAGCTGCTGGCTCTGTGATTACCCAGCAGCTCTTGAGGGTGGGATCCCTTTCCCTATTGGGTCTTTTGAAGGGACGGGGATCCCGTCTCAAACTTTGACAGCAAAAAAGATCAGAGGATCGCTCTGGGGAGACTGAAAAAATGCAGAACCCTGCCTTTTTGACCTTGTGCCAGGAGCCCCACTTCCTGTACAAAATCCAGTCTAATGTCTATCAGGTGCAGAGGAGGTGCTGGCCCAAAGTGAGGGAAAATAATCACAAATGATGCGAAAGATGTCTGCAGCCAGCCTAGCAAGTAAATGAGTCTGAGAGAAATGTATGTTGTTGGTGGCTCAACCTAATGGCTCTAAGTGTAGTTGCACTGACAGCATCTATGAAGCTAATTCATTTGATTGGTAAAGCTTACTTAAGTACAGAAGGCCCAAAATAAAACTTGATAGAAAAGGAAGTTCTGAATTGTAGAGAACCTGGAAACTGCGAACAGTTTGAGTCATATGTGAATTCCTGAAGTTAGTGAGAAACCATCCTTCAGTATTATTTATTGTTTGTATTTCTGGGTTACATTTATGTTGCTTCCATCTCCTGCTAAAAAAGAAAACTGTAAATGTGCTGTCAGGTATTGGCTGCTTTAGGAGAAAGAAAATTGTCATTACGTTCTGCACCTTTTTGCTACCCACACTGTTGATTAGGTTCACTTCTTAGAAAATACCTGCTCCACACCTGGCGATCCAATATTGAATCTGATGTCAACAGTTGCTTTCTGTAAACACATTCATCAGAAATATTTTTCTTGTTCATTATTGGTAGTAGTGTACCATGATTTGGTTTCCTTAACTTTTGGATGAATGTTTTGTTTGGGTCACTGTAGTTTTAAGAAGTGAATCATGGATCCCTAGCTACAGCCACGTATTTTCACTATTTCCAATTTAGAGGTCTATGTTGCATGTAATTTTAACATTTTCTTCAGGATTTACATTCCATTATTCAGAGATGTAATTTCATCTTGATTGCTTTGAATTTAGAGGTTTTGACCATCTGAACGTCATTTATGTGTTCTGGTCATTTATTTTCCCTGTTAATGGGATCTTGCTGTGTGCCAATTGGCTGCCACATTCACATCCATAAAAGTGAACAGACTTTAAAAGTAATTAACTGATTGAAGAACTTTGGAATGTCCTGATGATGCTAAAGGTACCATATAGATCACTATTCTTTGTGTTTTTACAATGCTGAAAACAGCTTTACTTGAGAATCATGTGAAAATCAATTTATAGATAATATCGCTAGATCTATTTACAGTGTGCCTGACATGCTCATATTTTTTGAATTCTTCACTCAATTATTTGAGGAGAAGTGAACATAACTGAGAAGCAAATCTGCTTGGAGTAATTATGCCCTTTTTATGGGTTTTTTTGCAGAACGGAGCATGCTTTCACATATTTGTGTCACAACTTTTCTTTCTCTTTTATGTCAGGTATCATGACACTTTGTCCATTTGATCAGTTGAAGACTGCCTCTGTTTTAGGTGGCTTTAATGCTACTGTAAAAAGCAGCCCACCAGCCATGTCAGAATATGTAACGGTTGGTTCTGGTCCATTCGCTGGTTTCTTTTATGCTTTGGAGGTGTGTTTATATGACTTTCTCGCAATTCAAGATTTTGATTTTAGAACATCCATGCATCTAAATAAGTTACTGTAAATAGAAAATGATGCATTATTTGAATGTGTATCATGTAATTCATTTTCATAATTCAGAATTAAATGACTTACAACTGAAATAAATGTTTTGATGGTAACGTACAAAAAGCAATATTAAATGTAAGGACTTAGCCACCATTTTGATGAAACATTATCTATTTGTTTGTCTATTTACAGGGTAGCACCCAGCCATTGCTATCACATGTTGCTTTAGCAGTTGCCAGCAAGCTCACATCAGCTTTATTTAATGCAGCTAGGTAAGAAAGCAGTTTTTCTTTTTTTGATTTTTATTGAATTTTGCTATAACTGCTGCTTGATTATTTTATTTCATTTTTGAAATTACATGCCAAATTGTTTCAAATATGCTCCTTTTTGCTTTAATTGTGCTCTGTTTTTGGAGCGCTCCATGTGGAATGCTGTAGCCCAGCTATGTGCCATAGATGGCCATAAGACAATTCCCTCGGATATGCGTGTAAGAAAGTTGTTGGGGGTTGGGATGTCAAGTTTATGGAGATTTTTGCGTATCATGCATTGAGTGGCCTCTTGGATATCACCTCATGCGTGCACACAAGCAGGCACATTTTCTCACCTCCTTCAGATTTAAATTATCTTTGTCTTTGAATTGCCCTCTATTTTGGTTTGCATATTGCAAGATGAATTATTAGGGTGTAATTCATGGTTTTATCATGATCGAGAGAAGATATGACTATGTATGTCGTAAGATCTGCCCCTCCAGTTAGTGAATACAAGCTTTCGAGGTTGTTGTGTTTTGAGTCCTCATGAGCAATTTGTGACATTAACTACTGCACTGGGGCCACTTTGGCTTGCGCTGAGTGGCTGCTCATGCGCCTACCGTAAACTTACGTCAGTTCTCCTGGATATTGACTTGAATAAATGTTGAATTATCTCGATGTCTGTAATGCCGTTGTCCTTTGCCAGGTCTTATGTTAGGAGAAAAAATGCTTTTTTTAAATGGTAATTTACACAAAGTTAAAAATACATTTAATGATGGAATTTTGTAGTTTGAATAGAAATTTAAAATGTATTGGAAAGGCTTTAAATAGAATTATGTTCATGAAAAATTTATCGTTGACATTGCATCATGATAAAACTTTAATGAGTTTTGTTGAATGCTAGTGTCTTTCCTTGGCTGATCAGGGATGCAAAGTATTTGGTTCTGTTAATTGTGTAGAGGTGATATTTTAAAGGAATTAAGTACTTGGTTGGCAGATTTACATCCTGCCGAAAGCTTACCAGACTGACAGTTATGAAAGTTTCTTGGTGCATTTTCCAGTGGATGGCTTGGTTGGAAAAGCAAGCATGACGAAGAGCCGGTGCAGAAACATAAACCAAAAGTTGAACCTGCAACCCCTCTTGCTGTAAGGTGGGTAAAATATGTATTTAATATTATGACTGAGATGGGAGGAGTGCATTGTCTTTTCTATTCCTACTTCTCCACAGGTCACAACATATATTTTAAAATGTTTACTCAGTTACTGGTACAATTATATACTCTATTCTTTATCCCAGAATGATATACACCAACCACATTTCTTTAATAAAAAACAAAATTATCAATTTATTATAAAACGACTTAACCAATAACGAAGCAAAGCATTAACACAGATTAAAATATGAAATCTCTTTCTCTCTCTCTCGCACGCACACACACACACACACACACATTAACGGAAAATTAGAGATTTTCTCTTTAGGGCTCTGTTACAAAATAAAGACAAAAAAGAATACTTTGGCCAAATACTTGCTAATTCTTGAAGGAAAAAGAGAAGATACAGAAAGATGTCAATTGTCCCTTTTTGGTTTGGAGTCCCAAATACGCGTCGACGGCTGTCACTGGGATCTTTCTAGAACAGTTCTTTTCAGGTGTTGTTGAAGATCAGTTTGGCAGGCTTTCTGGGAGAAATGCGACAACAGGGGTTTCTGGCAGGCTTTCCAGGAGAAATGCAGCATCAGTTTCTCTATTTCTTACACTTGATTCACAAAGAGATGGAAAAACTGGCAGGCTTTTCAAAGATGGAAAAGGGTGTTGATGGTGACTGTTCTCTTGGCTGGCTTTCTCCAATTGCCTGCAAAACAGTTCACAGCTCAACACGCTGTCCAAAGCGAAACAAAAAATATCTCGAGTCAAGCCTCCTGACCCTTATAAATTTTGACCTGTCACTTCTTTGTAAACATTTCTCTCTTTTTCCCCCCCCCCCCCCCACCACTCCCCACAAGTCAAAAAGCCCCTGCTGGGTATTTACCTGAAGACAGGTGACATCCAGTAAAATATGTTTTCAAACAAGACCTTTCTGTGTCCTTTCAATCACCCCAGTGAAAAAAATCCATGGAGTCCTTTTCAGTTTTCCCAAATAAAACAATGCCCATAATTCCAACCTACATGAGTCTTCAAAAAAAAAGTAACAAAAAATATAGAAGCCGTCATAACATGAGCAACAAAAAAAATTGAAGGAGGAACATTTAAGATCCCATACACGTCACCTGTCAAGGATTTCTCAGCTGTCAGCATTAGCCTTCTGAAGTCGGTGCTTTTGCAGCATGAGGCATTTTGTTAAAGGTTGCACAAGAATCCTGCGAAATCTTATAATTGTGGAATAGTATAGCACAGAAGGACACCATTCAGTTGCTCAAGTTTGCATTGGCTCTTTAGAAGAGCAATCCAATTAATCCTACTTCCCTGCCCTTTCCCCATATCTCTGCATTTTCTTTGCTTCAAGTATTTATCCAATTCATAAGATCATAAGAAATAGGGGCAGGAGTAGGCCATTCAGCCCCTTAAGCCTGCTCTACCACTCAATAAGATCGTGGCTAATAGAAACATAGAAAATAGGAGCAGAAGTAGGCCATTCGGTCCTTCGAGCCAGCTCCGCCATTCATTATGATCATGGCTGATCATCCAACTCAGTAGCCTGTTCCCGCTTTCGCCCCATACCCTTTGATCCCTTTAGACCCAAGAGCTATATCTAACTCCTTCTTGAAAGCATACAAGGTTTTGGCCTCCACTGCTTTCTGTGGTAGTGAATTCCACAGGCTCACCACTCTCTGGGTGAAGAAATTTCTCCTCATCTTAATCCTGAAAGGTTTACCCCGTATCCTTAGACTATGACCCCTGGTTCTGGACTCCCCTACCATCGGGAGCATCCTTCCTGCATCTATCATGTCAAGTCTTGTTAGAATTTTATAGGTTTCTATGAGATCCCGCCTCACTCTTCTGAACTCCAGCGAATACAATCCTTACCGACTCAATCTCTCCTCATACGTCAGACCCACCATCCCAGGAATCAGTCTGGTAAACCTTCGCTGCATTCCCTCGATAGCAAGAACATCCTTCCTCAGATAAGGAGACCAAAACTGCACACAATATTTCAGGTGTGGCCTCACCAAGGCCCTGGATAATTGCAGCAAGACATCCTTGCTGCTGTACTCGAATCCTCTCGCTATGCAGGCCAACATACCATTTGCCTTTTTTACTGTCTTTTGCACCAGCACGCTTACCTTCAGCACCTGGTGTACGAAAACACCCAGGTCTCACTGCATATTCCCCTCTCTCAGTTTATAGCCGTTCAGACAATAATCTGCCTTCCTGTCTTTGCTACCAAAGTGGATAACCTCACATTTGTTCACATTATACTGCATCTGCCATGCATTAGCCCACTCACTCAACTGGTCCAAATCACCCTGAAGCCTCTCTGCATCCTCCTCACAATTCACCCTCCCACCCAGTTTTGTGTCATCTGCAAATTTGGAGATATTACATTTAGTTCCCTCATCTAAATCGTTAATGTATATTATGAATAGCTGGGTTCCTAGCACCGATCCCTGCGGTACCCCACTAGTCACTGCCTGCCATTCGGAAAAAGACCTATTTATCCCTACTCTTTGTTTCCTGTCTGCCAACCAATTTTCTATCCATCGCAATAAACTACCCCGATCCCATGTGCTTTAATTTTACAAGCTAACCTCTTATGTGGGACTTTGTCGAAAGCCTTCTGAAAGTCCAAATAAACCACATCCACTGGCTCCCCCTCATCAACTCTACTAGTTACATTCTCGAAGAATTCTAGTAGATTTGTCGAGCATGATTTCCCTTACGTAAATCCATGCTGACTCTGCCCGATTCTACCACTGTTCTTTAAGTGCTCTGCTATTAAATCTTTGATAATGGACTCGAGAATTTTTCCCACTACTGATGTCAGGCTGATTGGTCTTTAATTCCCTGCTTTCTTTCCACCTCCCTTTTTAAATAGTGGGGTTACATTAGCTACCTTCCAATCTGTAGGAACTGTTCCAGAGTCGATAGAATCTTGGAAGATGACCACCAATGCATCCACTATTTCTAGGGCCACTTCCTTAAGTACTCTGGGATGCATACCATCAGGCCCTGGGGATTTATCGACCTTCAATCCCATCAATTTCCCCAACACCATTTCTCTACTAATACTGATTTCTTTCAGTTCCTCTCTCTCACTAAGCCCTGTGTTCCCCAACATTTCTGGTATGATATTTGTGTCCTCCTTTGTGAAGACAGAACCAAAGCATGCATTTAGTTGGTCAGCCATTTCTTTATTCCCCATAAAAAAATTCCCCTGTTTCTGACTGTAATGGACCTACATTTGTCTTCACCAATCTTTTTCTCTTCACATACCTATAGAAACCTTTACAGTCAGTTTTTATGTTCCCCGCAAACTTGCTCTCATACTCTATTTTCCCCTTCTTAATCAATCCCTTGGTCCTCCTTTGCTGAATTCTGTACTGCTCCCAATGCTAAGGTCTGTGTAGAAGCTGTGTATATATATGCTCCAGTTAGGTTATAATAAAAGCCCACATATTCTTTGAATATTACTCGGAGTAGGCTGATGGGGCGGTAATTGGCCGGGTTGGACTTGTCCTGCTTTTTGTGTACAGGACATACCTGGGCAATTTTCCACATTGCAGGCTAGATGCCAGTGTTGTAGTTGTACTGGAACAGCTTGGCTAGGGGCGCGGCAAGTTCTGGAGCACAGGTCTTCAGTACTATTGCCGGAATATTGTCAGGGCCCATAGCTTTTGCAGTATCCAGTGCCTTCAGTCGTTTCTTGATATCACGTGGAGTGAATCGAATTGGCTGAAGTCTGGCATCTGTGATGCTGGGGACTTCAGGAGGAGGCCAGATGGATCATCAACTCGGCACTTCTGGCTGAAGATTGTTGCAAATGCTTCAGCCTTATCTTTCGCACTGATGTGCTGGGCTGCCCAGTCATTGAGGATGGGGATATTTGTGGAGCCACCTCTTCCAGTTAGTTGTTTGATTGTCCACCACCATTCACGGCTAGATGTGGCAGGACTGCAGAGCTTAGATCTGATCCGTTGGTTATGGGATCGCTTAGCTCTGTCTATCGCATGCTGCTTACGCAGTTTGGCATGCAAGTAGTCCTGGGTTGTAGCTTCACCAGGTTGCCACCTCATTTTGAGGTATGCCTGGTGCTGCTCCTGGCCTGCCCTCCTGCACTCTTCATTGAACCAGGGTTGGTCTCCTGGCTTGATGGCAATGGTAGAGTGGGGGATATGCCGGGCCATGAGGTTACAGATTGTGGATGAGTACAATTCTGCTGCTGCTGCTGATGGCCCACAGCGCCTCATGGATGCCCAGTTTTGCATTCATAGATCTGTTCAAAATCTATCCCATTTAGCACGGTGATAGTGCCACACAACACGATGGACGATATCCTCAATGTGAAGGCGGGACTTGGTCTCCACAAGGACTGTGCGGTGGTCACTCCTACCAATACTGTCATGGACAGAAGCATCTGCAGCAGGCAGATTGGTGAGGACAAGGTCAAGTATGTTTTTCCCTCGTGTTGGTTCCCCCACCACCTGCCGCAGACCCAGTCTAGCAGCTATGTCCTTTAGGACTCTGCCAGCTCGGTCAGTAGTGGTGCTACCGAGCCACTCTTGGTGATGGACATTGAAGCCCCCCACCCAGAGTATATTCTGTGCCCTTGCCACCCTCAGTGCTTCCTCCAAGTGCTGTTCAACATGGAGGAGTACTGACTCATCAGCTGAAGGAGGGCGGTAGGTGGTAATCAGTAGGAGGTTACCTTGCCCATGTTTGACCTGATGCCATGAGACTTCATGGGGTCCGGAGTCGATGTTGAGGACTCCCAGGGCAACTCCATCCCTACTGTATACCACTGTGCCACCACCTCTGGTGAGTCTGTCCTGCCGGTGGGACAGGACATACCCGGGGATGGTGATGGCAGTGTCTGGGACATTGTCTGCAAGGTATGATTCCGTGAGTATGACTATGTCAGGCTGTTGCTTGACTAGTCTGTGGGACAGCTCTCCCAACTTTGGCACAAGCCCCCAGATGTTAGTAAGGAGGACTTTGAAGGGTCGACAGGGCTGGGTTTGCCGTTGTCATTTCTGGTACCTTGGTCGATGCCGGGTGGTCCATTCCGGTTTCATTCCTTTTAATAGACATTTGTAGCAGTTCGATACAACTGAGTGGCTTGCGAGGCCATTTCAGAGGGCATGTAAGAGTTAACCACATTGCTGTGGGTCTGGAGTCACATGTAGGCCAGACCAGATAAGGACAGCAGATTTCCTTCCCTCAAGGACATTAGTAAACTAGATGGGTTTTTACAACAATTGACAATAGTTTCATGGCCATCATTAGACTGGCTTTTTAATTCCAGATTTATTCATTAAATTCAAATTCCACCTTCTGCTGTGGTGGGATTTGAACCCATGTCCCCAGAGAAATACCCTGGGTCTCTGGGTTATTAGTCCAGTGATAATACCACTACGCCACCGCCTACTCCTGGCGGAACTCACCTGGGCATCACTGAGCAGGTTACTGCTGAGTAATTGCATCTTGACAGCACTGTCAATGCCACCTTCCATCACTTTGCTGATGATTGAGCGTAAACCGATGAGGCAGTAGTTGGCTGGATTACATTTATCCTGTTTTTTTTGTGGACAGGACATAGCTAAGCAATTTTCCACTTTGTTGGGTAGATGCCAGTGTTGTAGCTGTACTAGAACAGCTTGGCTAAAGGTGCAACCAGTTCTGAAGCACAAGTCTTCAGCATTACAGCCAGTATGTTGTTGGGACCCAGAGCCTTTGCTGTATCCCGTGCACTCAGCCTTTTTTCTGTCACGTTGAGTGAATTGAATTGGCTGAAGCTTGGCATCTGTGATGGTGGGGACCTCAAGAGGAGGTCAAAATGGATCTTCCACCTGGCACTTCTGGCTGAAGATGGTTGCAAACGCTTCAGCCTTGTCTTTTGCATTTGGGCCAGGCTCTGCTATCATTGAGGATGGGAATGTTCATGGAGCCACTACTTCTTCCCACGAGTTGTTTAATTGTCCACCACCATTCACAACTGAGTGTGGCAGGACTGCAGAGCTTCGATCTGATCTGTTGGTTGTGGGATTGCTTAGCTGTCTGTAGCATGCTGCTTCTGCTATTTAGCATGCATGTAATTCTGTGTTGTAACTTCACCAGCATGCTGCTTCTCCTTTTAACAGTCTACCCCATTTAAGATGGTGTTAGTGTCACACAGCAAGACGGAGGGTGTCCTCAGTGTGAAGATCGGACTTGGTCTCCGCAAGGACTGTGCAGTGGTCGCTTCTACCAATGCTGTTATGGGTACATGCATCTGTGACAGATTGGTGAGGCTGAGGCTTTTCCCTCGTATTAGTGACTACACTTCAGAAATACTTAATTGGCTGTGAAGTGTTTTGAGATGTGAAAGGCACCATGTTATATAGAATTACATATTATTTCTACATTCCTACATTTTTCCTACATTACAACAGTGGCTATACTTCAACAAGTACTTCATTGGCTGTAAAGCACTTTGAGACATCCAGCGGTTGTGAAATGTGCTATATAAATGCAAGTCCTTTTTATTTACAGCACAGATAAAAGCCATGCCATTGTTCATGCTCCATATGAGCCTCCTCTCTCTCTTCATCTCACCATGTTATCATGTCCATCTATTCCTGCTTCTCTAGCTTCCCCTTAAATGCATCTATGCTATTTGCCTCAAGTACTTCATGTGGTAGCAAACTCAACATTCTCACCACTATATAAATGCAAGTTCTTAATTTCTATAGAACCATAGAAGTTTACAGCATATGAAGACTTCATTTGGCCCATCTTTGGAGCTCTCCAGTATGAATCATGCTGCATTGCTCATTCCTCATAGCCTTGTATGTTTCTCTGTTTCAAATATTAATTCAGTTTTTCCTTACAAGATGCAATGGACTGCCTCAACCATCTGCATGACAAAAAAAGTGCATGCACCAACAAACATCTGTGTAAAGAAATTTCTCCTAATCTCTTTCTCTCTCTCTGTGATAATTTGAAATTGATCCCCTCTTCTCCCTAGCCAGTTTACCCAAACTGTTCATCTTTTTTTAAAATTTCCATGAAATCTCCTCTTTGCTCCACTGGAAATAGTTACACTTTTTCAAATCTCTTATCATTGCTATGCTTTCACATCTCTTGGCATATTCCAGTAATTGCGGATATGGTAGTGCAGTGATTATGTTATTGGACTAGTAATCCAGAGGCCTGGACTAATAATCTGGAGATGGGGGTTCAGATCCAACCATGGCATTTATGAAATTGAATTCAGTTAATAAAATAATGCTGGAATAAAAACTAGTATCAGTAATGGTAACCATAAAGCTGATTGTCATAAAAACTCGACTGGTTTCCTAATGTCCTTTAGGGAAAGAAACCTGCCGTCTTTACCTAGTCTGGCCAAATGTGACTCCAGAATCACAGCAATGTGTTTGACTTTGAAATGGCCTCACGAGCTACTCAGTTGTATCAACCTGCTACCAAGAAGTAGAATTTAAAAATAATACCGGACAGAACACTCAGCTTCAACTGAGGTATCCATTTGGATCTGACAAAGATACAACCTGTCGGGTTTACCTGCAAAGTTCTCTTGACCAACATATGGGGACTTGTGCCAAATTTGGGAGAGCTGTTCCACAGACTAGTCAAAACAACAGTCTGACATATAGTCATACTCATAGAATCCTACATTTTAGCCAATGTCCCAGACTCCTTCATTATCATCCAATCTGGACAGTCAGCCTATCCCAGCAATTACCGCCCCATCAGCCTAGCTCAAGTGTCATCAACAGTGCTATAAAGCAGCACTTGCTCACTGATGCCAGTTTGGGTTTCGCTAGGGCCACTCGTGGATAAAAGAACTGAATTCCAGAGGTGAGATGAAAAGGACTGACTGCTCTTGATATCAAGGCAACATTTGAGTATGGCACCAAGAAGCCCTAGTAAAATTGAAGTCACTGTGAATCAAGGGGAAAACCCTTCACTGGTTGGAGTCACACCTAGCACCAAGTTTGTGGTTGTTGGAGGGCAATCATCAGCCACTGGACGTCACTGCAGGAGTTCTTTAGTCAGCAGCTTCATCAGTGACCTTTACTCTGTCATAAGATAAATGTTACTTGCCACTTAAGTGCAAGCCAGTAACCAGGTGAGAGAGTCAAACCACCTCAATTCAGTGGAATTGCCATTATTGAATCCATCACATTCAACATTCCACTGGTCACCATTAACTAACCAAACTTAACTGGACCAGGCACATAAATGCTGTGGCTAAAAGAGCCTGGGACTTCTGTGGCAAGTAACTCATCAGTTGACTGTCCAAAGCCTTTCCACCATCTGCAAGGGAAAAGTCAGGAGTGTGATGGAGTACTCTCCACTTGCCTGGATGACTGTAGCTCAAACATCACTCAAGAAGCTTGATGCTATCCAAGACAAAGCAGTCCCCTTGACTGGCACTGCATTCACCACCTTCAGCATTCACTCCCTCGACCATTGATGCAACATGGCTGCAGTGTGTACCATCTACAAGATGCACTGCACAACTCACCAGGGCTTTTACAACACCTCCCAAGCCCATGTCATCTATCACCTAGAACGGCAAGAGCAGCATGTGCAACAGTACACTACACCTCAAGTTGCATACAGTGCTGACTTGAAAATATATTTACTGTTCCTTCATTGTTGCTCTGTTAAAATCCTGGAATTCCCTACCTAATAGCACTGTAGGAGTACCTGTATGCAGACTGCAGCAACTCAGGAAAATGTCTCTACGCACCTTCTTGAGGGCAGTTAGACATGGGCAATAAATGCTGGCCTTGCCAATGATGGCCACATCCTGTGAATGAATTGGAAAGAAAATATTGTATGCTTTTAATGGCATTTCTATAGTGTGGCGACCAGAACTGCACACAGTACTTTGTGATCTAACCAATGTTTTACTTTAGTTCATAAACCCAAAAGTACATTGACCTTCTATCTGAGTTTATCTTTTCCTTTCCATCAGCTGTCTTTTTTATATACCTCTATAAGATCACTTCTTGGGCACCTCCATTTCAGGCTGAAAATCAGAGGTTTCTCTCTTTCCTTGTAACTCAGACCATTAGTCTTCTGGTTCTTGTACACTGCCTGCAGCTTTTTAATGTGTGTTGCCATCAGAACTGGATACAGTACTCCAGCTTCTGCCTGACCAGAATGCTGTTGTGTTTGGTCAGCTCTTCCATTGACTTGTGTTTGAGTATTTCTGCACCACTTTTACACAGTAACAATGATTGTTGTGTTAATATTGCAACTTCTAGTAAGCCATGCTATGTTTAATTGTGCTTATTATTTTGCAGGTTTGGTATTCCAGATTCTCGTCGGCGTGGAGAAAATATTTGCCTATCACCTTGTAGTACCCTGGCAGCTGTAACAGATGATTTTGGCCGTGTCACTTTATTAGATGTAGCAAGAGGTGTAGCGATACGCATGTGGAAAGGTGAGTGGAGCATTTGTCTAAAATCAATTTAACTGTAACTGAAGTATGAAATTCTCATGTAATTTTCAATTTTCTACTTCAGTTTTTTATTTGTTATTTAATGGGTTTATAATTGTCCTCTTCACTGCAAACAATTATTTTTTAATACTCATTCAGTACAAATGGAAAAGTTTGTGTAACTGATGGGGAGCAATAGTCCTACTAGATATTTTGGATTCTTTATAGAGATACACAGCAGAATTATCATCAGTACAGTAATTTTGTTTTCTAATATAAGTTTTGATAAGTTTATAAATATGGTAGAATAGAAAACACCCAACAGTAAACAGCTGAATGTAGACTCGATCCCACATGAGGGATGTGGATATGGTGGCAACGGGGATCTCGACCGCCAGCTGGAGAGCTTGCGCACAACCTGCGTTGCCTCTTCCTGGGAAGGCCTTCTGTATTACGAGCCAATAAGACAATTAATAGGCCACCGGTGGGCCTTCCCCAGGATCAGGACCCCAGGGATGGGAAGTCCCGCCTACTGAGCTGCCAGCCAATCCGAGGCCAGCAGTTCTTTTGTTCAGCAGTGCCACCAGGGAGGGGGTGGCTACTGCCGGAGCGATACCGGAGGGCCGGGATCATGGAGCGAGTCAGGCCAGAGGTGAGTGATGGCGGGTGGCGAATGTGGGGAGTGGAGTGTAGGGGTGTCGGCGGCATGGTCAGGGGGGTGGCTTTCAGCGCCGCCCCATCCCCCCACTTCCCAATGCCAGGTCCCTTGATGAGGCATTGTGCCTTTGAACGAGGCTTCCCCTCTAGGAGATCACAAGCAACCCCGCATGGGTTTGTGTGTTGTACTCCCCACATGGCAACAGGCCACTGCGTTAATACCCGCAGCAACGGGAAGAGGCCTTTAATTGGGCAGTAATTGCCCCTAAGGGCCTCAGTTGTAGGCATGGCAGGAAGTCCGTCCGGGGCCTTCCCAGTATGGACTTAATCAGGGTGCAGACAGGAAGGTGGCGGGGTCCCCACCTGCCACCATTTCCCCAATTAAATGCCCTTCCTGCCTTAACTCGACTCAGGGAAGAAATTAAAATTCTGCTCAACAGTGCCGCAAGTAATGGTCATGTGGGATAAATTGGATTATTATGAAAGAGAGAGCGAGAGATGTTCTGACTGGCCTCAGTATTGCACCCCTGGCACTAAAGTGTAGTTGAAAGCCAGCCTTGGTACTAGGCAGGAAATGAGAATGTAGTCAAAGGTTTAAACAAAATGACAGTCCACTTCAGTTTGCTACAGGGATGGATGCTTGTGCTGGCTGCTCTGGTTTAATTTTTTTAAAATTCTGTTTTGTTTGCTAGGGTACCGGGATGCACAGGTAGGCTGGATCCAGGTGGTAGAAGATCTGCATGAAAGAGAAGCAGAGAAGAGCACTTTCTCTCCTTTCAGCAGTCCCACAGGTCTAAGACGAGTGGCTCAATTCCTGGTTATCTATGCTCCAAGGAGAGGAATCCTGGAAGTGTGGAGCACCCAGCAAGGTCCAAGGGTTGGAGCATTTAATGTAGGAAAACATTGCAGGTCTGTATAGTGGAACATTATCTGAAATCATATTTTTGTACAAGTCTTATAAGTGCTTTTCTGTACATGGGGGATGGGTGGGGGAATGGAAGAGGATTGCCATTTTAGACTTGTTTGCAGCTTAATATTTCAGTCATACTTGAAAGAACATCGTGCTTTTTTAAGAGGGAGAGAATTTTTTACCTTTTTGTGTGAGTAGCAGGCTTATTCTCAAGATTCTAACAAGCTCGTTTTCCACTACAGAATTGTGTACACGTTCATGTGGTACATTTTATGTTATCCAATAAAATTTTTGAACACAATGGGAACAAACTAAAGGGCACCCTTGCAAAATTTTAAAAAGAAAATATACTGTTGTATCCCTTAATAGGTTTACACTTTATTCAGTTAAGAAGTCTCTGTTGCCAAAGATACATCTTCTGAAGTTATGACCGATTAATGCAGCATGTTCCTTCGTGGATTTCTTCCCATCCAATTAAATATTATTTTTGTTTTCTTGGATGGCATATGTTTTATCTGACACATGGTTTGTTGTATTTTGAGGATGTACACTCTTAATATATTTGGTGTCAGTCAGTACTGTTGACACTTAAATTCTGTAAGGAGTAAGTAGAGATAGATGTTTTATTGCAAGAGTTTCTTCAATGTGCGCACTTTAAGATTTCAGGAATGAAAATATTGATAAAATGTTAAAAGTGATGAAAGGGTTCAGAAACACAGGCTTTTCTACTGTGTGTAGAATTCCAGAGCCAGGGTGCATAGATATAAGCAAAAGGACATCCCAAGTTTGGTTTAGCAAAGGGCAGATCAGCATACGGAACAATGCAGTGCCATGTTGGTGGTTTGAATAGGCAACTAAACATAAAGGTTCCTGCAATTTGAAGGGATTCATAGTTATTAAATTTCATAAATAATCTAAAAATACTTCTTAGGGGATACAAATGGCTAATTGAGCAGATTAGATAGACCACTGGTCTTCAACCCTAAATGTTTTTTTAGGCTACTCCGCAACAAATCCTATTGGTGGATTGGGGGAATTACTGACCTCATTATTGCTGATGAAGGGAGGTAGCAAGTGAAAGCCAGGCACTTCTGCACAAAGAGGGAGAGATGGAAAAACCGTTTGTACCAGCCTGATGTCAGTGGTGTTACAGACAGCGGTGAGAGGGTGTGGATGACTTCCACTTTTCACCACTCAACTGACCGCAGATAGTGTTTTTGTAAAAATAGAGTATTAGTCGCTGCGTGTTTAAGAGTCAAATAAACAGGCAAACAACAGGTTTCCTCATAGGTTTAAAAAGAAAGATAATTATTAATTAAACAATACCTAAAAATGTTCGCAACCTGGGGAGTATTGTTGAGCAGCGAGACCTTGGGGTGCAAGTACATAGTTCCCTGAAAGTGGCAACACAGGTAGACAGGGTGGTGAAGAATGCGTATGGCATGCTTGCCTTCATCGGCCGAGGCATTGAGTACAAGAGTTGGGATGTCTTGTTACAGTTGTACATAAATTTGGTTGGGCCGCATTTGGAGTATTGTGTGCAGTTCTCTGGACAGGTACTTGAATGAGCAAGGCATAGAGGGATATGGAATTAATGCAGGCAGGTGGGATTAGTATAGATAGGCATTATGGTTGGCATGGACGCGGTGGGCCAAAGGGCCTGTTTCTATGCTGTACGACTATGATTCTATGATTCTCACCAGCTCGCACATGCACACACACAAGAAAAGATAGAGGATAGCATGCATTTAAGTTCTATTGTTATAAACAAAAAAGTTCACTTTGAAACCTCCTTGGTTTTACGGGAGGAATTTTTTAACAGTGTTGCAGGTCTGATGTTCCTTTTCTTGGTTCATTGAAGTACTGCAGATTCTTTTGTTTAAGACTCAGTCGAAGTCGATGGATTTGTTAAAATTTCTCGGGGAGTTCTCAAGGTCGCCTTTGCAGTCTCTGCCTCGGTGGGTTAAAGATGTTATAGACAGGGTCCTCTTCTTTGCTGAAATACTGGCTCGCTCACTCTCTTCTCTCTCTGTCTTTCAGAGAAATCTCTTTTTAAGGAAAAAAAACCTCATCAGGTTTGGTTTCGGTCAGGTGACCATGGGTGGTCTCTCCTGGTGTGTTCACACACTGTCTTTGAACATGTAGCCGTTGTTACACAATGGGGGTTTGAATGTGGCTTAGCTTGATAAAGTGGTGTTATTTCCCACCTATTATCTTGGCTTTGCATCTGGAGTCATCCTGTCTGTGAAGGTCTTTGTCAATCAAATTCCTGAAGATAGGAGCCATTTAGCATTGAATGGCCTGTTTAGCATTTTAATGTGCCTTCCCCAGAACTAGTCCAGACGTGATGATGGGTTTTAGTCTCCCAACGATCATGGATATTTGCAGTATGGAGGAGTCACCTGACCTCTTACTTCATCTCGTCTGCAGAAAAATGTCAGTTTTTTGGAATTTAATTCACCAGTTCATTTTTATATTTCATAATTGCTCCAGGTCACTTTATAGTCTTTCACTGATCCTTGCGTGAGCATGACAGTGGCCTGTTCAGTGCAGCAATGGAGATACTTTGAAGTAGCCTGTCAGCTTCTCAGCTAGAGTTAATTTCTGACCTGGAGAGAGCATGGAATTGGGAATAGATCATGTATCTTGCCCTCAAATTGAAGATTAAACATCATCATTCACCGAGTGAAATGTCATGATATCATCACGTTTGCAGTATGAGAAATATATTCATATCTAAATATTTTGGCTAATTTTGTTTCGATATATTGTGAAACCTGATAGTATTCTGGATATTTTATAACTCTTCAAATGTGCTTTTCTTAGGTTACTGTGTCCTGGATACAAGATAATGGGATTGAACAATGTAACCAGCCAGGGTTGGCAACCACAAACCTATCAGATTTGTCTAATTGATCCAGTAGATCGTAACGTGAAAACCATCAATGTTCCTTTCCATCTTGCTCTTAGGTACTTTATTTTAATTTTTTTCCCAGCAAATATAAGGACTAAGCATTCCACTATCACTTTTAGGTGCATTACCTGGCCTAATACCATCATAGAATTACATAGTATCTTACAACACAGGAATAGCTATTCACCCCAATAGGTCAATGTTGGTGTTTATGTTCCACAAGAGCCTCCTTCCACCATACTTCATCTCACTCTATCAATATATACTTCTGTTCCTTTCTTCCTCATGTACTTATCTAACTTCACCTTAAATACATCCATGTTATTTACCTAATCCACTTCATTGAGTGAATTTTATATTCTGTTTTTAAAAAAAAGTTTCTCCTGAATTCCTTATTGCTTTTATTAGTGGCTATCTTATATTTATGGCTCCTGGTTTTGAACTGCACCCACGAGTGAAAATATCTCTATGCCTACTGTATTGAACCCCTTCATAATTTGAAAGACCTCTATCAGGTCACCTCTTAGTCTTTCTAGAGAAAAGAGCCCCAGCCTGTTAGTTGTATTCTCTCAATTCTTGCAACTCTTTTACCCGTTTTCCTCCTAACGGCTACTCAACCATTAACCAGTGTTGATTGAGTCATGGTTGATATGCGGGATGTGCTGCTGGTTGGGTTATCAGGTTGGCTGGTTTGGTACCATTTGACAACCAATTTAAAATCTTTTTTTAAACAAGAGTTCCTCCTCTCAACAGTTAGGTCATTGCTCACATTTGTAGAGCCAAGGCCATCTGGAAGCTGCTTTTACCATCTTATTACCATTTCTTAGTAATTAAAATCTTATCTTTGGTAGGACATGACAGTCTGCTGATCAAAGTTGTACCCTTCGTGTTTAAACTACTATTTATGTCTTAAAAATGCAAAAGAGGTTCAACTTTGAGCTAAAATGTCACTTCAGTCTTGAAGGGGTTAATTAGTCCAAGTTATTGACACATGGAAGGAATATTTTCACATGTTAGAACATAGAACATAGAACATTACAGCGCAGTACAGGCCCTTCAGCCCTCGATGTTGCGCCGACCTGTGAAACCATCTGACCTACACTATTCCATTTTCATCCATATGTCTATCCAATGACCACTTAAATGCCCTTAAAGTTGGCAAGTCTACTACTGTTGCAGGCAGTGCGTTCCACGCCCCTACTACTCTCTGTGTAAAGAAACTACCTCTGACATCTGTCCTATATCTATCACCCCTCAACTTAAAGCTATGTCCCCTCGTGTTTGCCATCACCATCCGAGGAAAAAGGCTCTCACTATCCACCCTGTCCAACCCTCTGATTATCTTATATGTCTCTATTAAGTCACCTCTTCTCCTCCTCTCTAACGAAAACAACCTCAAGTCCCTCAGCCTTTCCTCGTAAGACCTTCCCTCCATACCAGGCAACATCCTAGTAAATCTCCTCTGCACCTTTTCCAAAGCTTCCACATCCTTTCTATAATGCGGTGACCAGAACTGCACGCAATACTCTAGGTGCGGCCGCACCAGAGTTCTGTACAGCTGCAGCATGACCTCGTGGCTCCTAAACTCGATCCCCCTACTAATAAAAGCTAACACACCATATGCCTTCTTAACAGCTCTATTAACCTGGGTGGCAACTTTCAGGGATTTATGTACCTGGACACCAAGATCTCTCTGCTCATCTACACTACCAAGAATCTTCCCATTAGCCCAGTATTCTGCAATCCTGTTACTCCTTCCGAGGTGAATCACCTCACACTTTTCCGCATTAAACTCCATTTGCCATCTCTCAGCCCAGCTTTGCAGCCTATCTATGTCCCTCTGTAACCTACAACATCCTTCGGCACTATCCACAACTCCACCGACCTTCGTGTCATCCGCAAATTTACTAACCCACCCTTCTACGCCCTCATCCAGGTCATTTATAAAAATGACAAACAGCAGTGGCCCCAAAACAGATCCTTGCGGTACACCACTAGAAACTATACTCCAGGATGAACATTTACCATCAACCACCACCCTCTGTCTTCTTTCAGCTAGCCAATTTCTGATCCAAAGCACTAATTCACCTTCAATCCCATACTTCTGTATTTTCTGCAATAGCCTACCGTGGGGAACTTTATCAAACGCCTTACTGAAATCCATATAGACCACATCCACGGCTTTACCCTCATCCACCTGTTTGGTCACCTTCTTGAAAAACTCAATAAGGTTTGTGAGGCACGACCTACCTTTCACAAAACCGTGCTGACTGTCGCAAATGAACTTATTCTTTTCAAGATGATTATAAATCCTATCTCTTATAACCTTTTCCAACATTTTACCCACAACCGAAGTAAGGCTCACAGGTCTATAATTACCAGGGCTGTCTCTACTCCCCTTCTTGAACAAGGGGACAACATTTGCTATCCTCCAGTCTTCCGGCACTATTCCTGTCGACAATGACGACATAAAAATCAAGGACAAAGGCTCTGCAATCTCCTCCCTGGCTTCCCAGAGAATCCTAGGATAAATCCCATCTGGCCCAGGGGACTTATCTATTTTCACACTTTCCAAAATTGCTAACACCTCCTCCTTGTGAACCTCAATCCCATCTAGCCGAGTAGTCTGTATCTCAGTATTCTCCTCGACAACATTTTCTTTCTCCACTGTAAATACTGACGAAAAATATTCATTTAACACTTCCCCTATCTCCTCTGATTCCACACACAGCTTCCCACTACTATCCTTGATTGGCCCTAATCTATCTCTAGTCATTCTTTTATTCCTGAGATACCTATAGAAAGCCTTAGGGTTTTCTTTGATCCTATCCGCCAATGACTTCTCGTGTCCTCTCCTTGCTCTTCTTATCTCTCCCTTTAGATCCTTCCTGGCTAGCTTGTAACTCTCAGGCGCCCTAACTGAGCCTTCACGTCTCATCCTAACATAAGCCTTCTTCTTCCTCTTGACAAGCTCTTCAACTTCTTTAGTAAACCATGGCTCCCTCGCTCGACAACTTCCTCCCTGCCTGACAGGTACATACTTATCAAGGACACGCAGTAGCTGCTCATTGAATAAGCTCCACATTTCGATTGTGCCCATCCCCTGCAGTTTCCTTCCCCATCCTACGCATCCTAAATCTTGCCTAATCGCATCATAATTTCCTTTCCCCCAGCTATAATTCTTGCCCTGCTGTATATGCCTGTCCCTGCCCATCGTTAAGGTAAACCTAACCGAATTGTGATCACTATCACCAAAGTGCTCACCAACTTCTAAATCTAACACCTGTCCGGGTTCATTACCCAGTACCAAATCCAATGTGGCATCGCCCCTGGTTGGCCTGTCTACATACTGTGTCAGAAAACACACTGGACAAAAACTGACCCATCTAAAGTACTCGAACTATAGTATTTCCAGTCAATATTTGGAAAGTTAAAGTCCCTGTTTGGAGTTATTCAAGTACAGTTTTGTATTTAATACTTTAAAATTTATATCCATTGCATGCTTAAAATGTGAATTCTATAAAGGTAAATATTTGTAATATTCTGGTGCTTGACATTAATGCATTGAGAAATCCTTGTACTGAGTTTTTTTTTCAAGTGCTATTGATGCATTGTACTGCTTCTCAGTGATAAGAAGAGTGAAAGAGCAAAGGATTCGCATCTACTGAAGCGACTAACTGCTTTGTTGAAGGCCAAAGTCGCTAATCCTGGTTGGTATTATATTCATTTGTAAGGCATAACTTGTATCACTAATTGGACTTTTTAATATTAGCATTAGGGTTTGATTTTAGTACCATGTAAATGAAAATAATATTGACATCATGTTCAGTACAAAATTGGGAACTTTTGCTCCAAGGATGTGAAAGTAATCAAGCTTAATCAGAATAAAATTAAATGTGAGGACACGGACATAATTATCAAAATGTGTTCATGCTAACAACTTTATATATGTAAATTGGCAGGAGCATAGATTTTAAACTTTGTAGAATCATAGAATGTTTACGGCAGAGAAAGAGGTCACTTGGCCTGTGTCCATAAATTTCATGAAAACTGAAAATTTAGATACTGTTGCTTCAAATCAACACTGTACAGAACAACTTGCTGGATTCACAGCATTGAGGAGTTGGACAGGGCAAAACTCAAAACATATTGGTGTTACTATTCACAACATATTTAGTCTTGATGTAGAATGTTTTTTAGAATGTTAATTCTCAATATTTTTTACATATGTAGAAGAACGTTGGGTAAAGCAGGGGTAGAGATCCGTCTCGGGCAGTGGCATAAAACAGACAGTATCGGATCGACCATCTGCTATATGCAGCGCCTGATACTTAATTCCATTGATTGCAATGGAACTGAAAATCAGGCACTGCGTATAACGGGTGGTTGATCCAATACTGCCTGTTTTGTGCCACCGCCCGTACGAATTCCTACCCCATAATGTTCAAGTCAACAGCTGCACGTCGCTGTGAATACTTGAATCTTTCATTTCACTCATTTTATAACCTGTTACTCTGTGTCTCTCTATTTTCAGAAAATTTAGAAACTGAAATAAAGACACATCTTCTTGATATTAAATATCCTGCTATGAAAAAACAGGTAATTAAACCATTTTATAAAAGTAATTACTTTATCTCTTTACTCTTTTGTAATTTCAACATTTTTTTCTTACAAATACAGGCTTTAGAAAAAATGCTGGCGAGTAAAAATATCCCATTATCCTGCTTAACAAATCTAATCCAGTCATTGTTGGACAACTTAATGAATCAGGGTAGGTGTAAAATCAACGAAGTAAATGTGTGATGTCTCAAAGTAGTATTGGGAGATAATGTTATGCATTTCAATGTATCTTTTTGAGATTTACCTGATTATTAAACAAGTTTTGCAATAAGATGTTTATAAACATTGGTTGCATTTCTAACTCAACTTTTTGATTTCCTTTGTACCATGCCACAAGCACTGATAGATTCAATCAATTAGCTGCTTATTTTGCCTATTCCCTCTCCACTTTTCAGCCTCATAGGTAATTCATATGGTTTAGTAGTTTACTCCCAGTCAGTGAATTGTAAATTGGAATTTCAGAGCTGTTGGATGAGTTTAATCGACTGTTATGGGGTTTTTATACTAGATTTTTCCTTGAGTATCACTGGCCACTTCTGTAAGTGGACATCAAGTCATCTACAAGCCAGAATGTGTCCATACATGCCTAATATCTAGGGGACTGTAGTAAGACCCAAGGCTTAAGTAAAGAATATCATCACTGGTTTAGTGGATATACCACATGCTTCCACATGATCTTTTTGACTTTAATAGATCAAAGAATAACACTCTATAAGACTGGTGCATGCTATACAAAGACAAATGTATTGAACATAAAAGTAAGAGAACAGTATTCCGTATAAACAAAACATTTACACTAATTGTAAAGTTTTACTCGTGTTAGTGTCAAAAACAATTGTACGAGCAAAACAAACGGAATACAGAAAGTGCAGTGGATAACTGAAAAAGAAAATTAGAGGGGCAAAGATAGCATATGAGAATTGATTAGCAGGTAACATAAAAGGGAACCCTAAAATCTTTTACAAATGTATAAGTAGTAAGAGGACAGTCAAAGAAAGAGGTGCCAAAGTACTGGAGGGTTACAAATGTTACACAGCGGATCCAAAAGGGGGAGAGGGATAAACTAGGTAACTGTAGGCCAGTCAGCCAATGACAGTGGTGAGGAAACTTTTAGAGACAATAATCTGGGACAAAATGAATTGCTATCTAGAAACATCTGGGTTTATCAATAACAGCCAGCTCGAATTTATTAAAAGCAAATCATGCCATTAATTTGATTGAGTTCTTTGAAGTAACAGAGAGGGTTGATGAGTTTAATATGGTTAATATTGCAAGTGTCAGCTGTGGCTCAGTTGGTAGTGCACTCCCCTCAGAGTCACGAGGTTCCAGCTTAAAGTCCCACTCCAGGACTTGAGCACAAAAATCAAGGCTGATGCACCAGTGCTGCACTGTCAGAGGTGCCATCCTTTGGATGAGATGTTAAACCAAGACCCATCTGCCTCTCAGGTGGACGTAAAAGATCCCATGGCACTATTTCAAAGAAGAGCTGTGGAGAGTTATCCCTAGTGTCCTGGCCAATATTTATCCCTCAATCAGTATCACAAAAACAGATTATTTGGTCAGTATATCTTTTTTTATGGGAGCTTGCTGTGCATGAATTAGCTGCAATGTTTCCTACACTAGAACGGCGACTACACTTCAAAAGTACTTCATTGACTGTAAAGTGCTTTGAGACATCCAGTGGTCGTGAAAAGTGTCATATAAATGCGAGTCTGTCTTTGTATATGGCGTTGGGTAAAGTACCACATAATGGACTTCAATTCTGCTCACAAGTCGGTGGTTATAATAGGACAGTGACAGCCTGGATGCAAAATTAGTTGAGGGAGAGAAAGCAGAGAGTAGTGGTGAACAGTTCAGACTGGACGTAAGCATACAATGGTGCCTCCCAGAGATTGGTTTTAGGGCCACTGCTATTTTTGCTATATATTTGTGACCAGTACTTGGGTATACTGGATGTAATTTCAAAGTTTGGAGATAACACAACTCAAAAGTGGTAAGTAGTGAGAAGGATAGTAGCAGACTTGAGGAGGACATTGGCTGGTGAAATGGGCAGATGCATGGCAGCTGAAATAAATGCAAATAAGTGTGAATTGATACATTTTGGTAGATTAGGAAATAGGCAATATAAACTAAATGGTACAATTTTAAAGGGGCTGCAGGAATAGAAGGTGTTTGTACACGAATCTTTGAAGGTGGCAGGCCAAGTTAATAAGGCTGTTAAAAAGCAAAGGGAATCCTTGGGTATATAAATAGAGGCAAAGAATACAAAAGCAATGAAGTTATGCTAGACTTTTATAAAGCACTGGTTAGTCCACAGCGGGCATATTGTGGCCAATTTGCGCATCACACTTTAGGTACTTGAGTTGCATGGAGAGACTAAAGAAACTGATTTTTTTCCGTTAGAGCAGAGAATATTAACAGAAATTTCATTTTTTAAAAACTGTTCTAGAACGGTTACTTCACCCTTTGCTTCAAGGGAATTTTCCTGAAACAATGCCGTGATGCTTGATTCCGTGATCACCTATGTGTTTTCTTACTGCTCATCTAACATCAAACTATGGATGAGCCAGAACATTCTCCAGTTTCAAAACTGAAGTCATCATCCCCAGCTCCTGCCAAAATAATCTCTCTACCTTTTGTCTTTAGACTCCATCTCCTCTTCCAGCTTCTTGCAAAGGCTGAATCAGACAGTACACACCCTTGGTGTTGACCTTGAACTGATCTTCAAGTTCACTGACTTCTAAGATGATTACATTTCAGTTTGATCTCTTTCACACTCACTTCTATTGAAATCTTCATTTATGCTTGTTTCCTCAAACCTTGTCTTCTTCAAAGCTTTCCTGATCACTTCCTGAGCTGTGCCCTACATAAAACTCTTAACCTGCCTAAAACTCCACTGTCTGCATCTTGTGCAACACTAGGCTCTACTCTGCCATCAGCTTAAAGTCACTGCTCCCCTCCTCAAACTGGCTTTCTATCCTTCAGTGTGCTGAATTCAAAATCTTCCTTTACATGTGCTTTTAGGCCTCATTGCACCCTATCTCAGCAATCTATTTCCGTTTTATGCCTGCAACTTTGGAGGGGAAAATGCACTGGAGGCCAATCACTTCTCATTCAATGACGGACCCTTAAGCCAACTCAGTCCTATTCCTTAGAAATTTGTCCTTGAGCCTTTTTTGCTTTACCACCTCTCCCCCCTGCTATAAAAGCCTCCTCAAAACCTAACATTTTTGTTCATCTGTGTTTGTTTGTCACCTCTGCAAACTCTCCTACTTTCTGACAGCACTTTGGTACGTGAAGCACTTTATTTTTTTAATAGTTAAATGCATTCTATAAATGAAAGTTGTGGCTTTTGGTGCAAACAAATTGAGCCACATAGGCAAATTGAACGTGGATTTGACATCTCATCTGAAGGATGGTAGCTCTGACAATGCAGTAGTCCTTCAATAACACATGGAAACATGAACTTAAATGATGGTCCCTGGCTCTGGTCAAGGCAGTTGAACATTAGCAGGTTATTTGATTCTGGGAAACATCGCAGCAGAACATGAGGTGACAGGTTTGCACTTGCAGCAAAGTTTACTGGATTGTAATAAGGGACTAAAACCCAGCCAATTAGTTCAATCCCAACATTGGCACTGTAGTTCTTGTACTAAAACCCAGTTGAGATCTGCTAATTCAGCACAGACCAAGAATCAAACATGGGCTTAGCTACGTATTACTTTTCTCATGCAAGCCACTCAACACTTTGTATTTTTTGAAGCAACAGTGACCAGCAGAGCCTTTATCATGGGTTGTTACTGATTGTATATTGAATGTAATTTTTTTTTCCTCCAATGTGTTATTAGATCCTGAAAGTGTGGATGAAGGATTGCTGCAATTTTGTCTCAGCCAGCTGAAACTACTTCATCTTTATACATGTGTAAGCAAACTCAACTCTGAAGACCTTGAGCAGGGTGAAGCCAAAACTAGTAATGTGAGTAGTTGTATGATGGTGCATTCAGTGTGATTGAATGAGAATAATGATTTAAGTAGTTTTGTTTCTCATTCTGTTTTTTGTGAAGTTTCTAAAAAACAGATTGAAGCTAGAATTTGGTTTAAACTCAATTCTAGCATGTCTCCTCAGTGAGTGTTTTCTCATATGTATATTCTGTCCCATAAAGAGGAATTTCACTATCAGAATACTTGGAAAAAATCAAACTTTTACAGACGACTGTCAACATTAACATCCTGTTTCCTCCTTCCAATTTTTTTGTTACTTGTTGTGCAGGAGTTGGCTACTTTGTTAAGACTAGAGGAACAGGAAGCTGCAAAAATTCAAACACTGCTGGATAATTATAGACAAGGAAACACCAGAAATACAGTTCAGTTCGAGGAGGACAAAAACTACAAGTTACCAATCCAAACGTACCTGGACTATCTCGAATATGAAAAAGAAGTAGTTAATGTCAAGAAACTGGATGAAGATAAATGTGTGGCTTTGGGTAAGTTTTCATAAATTCTAGTGGCCTGTGTACATAGAATGCCTTTTTGATTGCACAGGAATGCTTAACAAAATTATTCTTTAAAAAAAAATACACCCACTTGGTAATTTTTACTTAAACAAAATGTTTCTGATCTGTTTACCATAGCACATTATTAATCATCATGAATATTGTCTGCAGCATTCAGAATTTATTTTCTAGACTGCAATGTTAACATAATAATCTTGCTGCATCTAACATATGATTATGAAAAACTAGATAGTGCACCCATATTTACCAGCAACATAAGTAGAAGCTATTGTTGTGATATTGCTTTTATTGCTTTAATACTAGTTAACATACTACTGAATATGTAAATAGTTTAGTATACATCACCACAGAAAGTGATGCAAGTTAACATATCAGGAAGGACAAGCAAAAAGGAAAAGGAGGTGGTGTTGTGCTGATGAGGGATGGGATCAATACATTAGTAAGGGAGGATCTCAGATTGGAAGAATAAAATGTGGAATCTTTTTGGGTTGAGCTAAGAAACAGCAAGGGGCAGCAAACATTGTTAGGAGTTGTTTATAGGCCACCAAACAGTAATGGTAGTGTGGGGCATGACATTAATTAGGAGATTAGAGAAGCATGTGGCATGGGTGACTTCAATCTGCTTATAGACTGGGTAAACCTAGTGAGCACTAATGCTGTGGAGGCCGAGTTTCTGGAGTGTGTTGGGGATTGTTTTCTAGAGCAGTATATTGAGGAACTGACTAGAGAAGAGGCTATTTTAGATCTGGTTTTATGCAATGAGACAGGACTAATAATCTTGTTGTAAAAGAACCTTTAGGGACGAGTGACCATAATATGAAAGAATTTTACATTATGTTTGAAAGTCTGAAGCCAGGGTGTTAAATTTGAACAAAGGAAACTATGAAGGTATGAGGGGCAAATTGACTGAGGTGGATTGGGTAAATACATTAAAAGGTATGGCAGTACATCGGCAATGGATAGTCTTCAAAGAAATATTACATAGTTTACAGCAACTATACATTCCTTCAAGACACAAAAACACAAAGTAAAGGCAGTCAACCGTGTATAACAAAGCAAGTTAAGAATTGTGTAAGATTAAAAGAAAAGGCCTATAAAGTTGCCAGAAATAGTAGTAAACCTGAGGATTGGGAGGATTTTAGAATACAGCGAAGGAGGACAAAGAAAGGGAGAATAGAATATGAATGTAAGCTAGGAAAAAATATAAAAACGGACTGTAAAAGCTTCCATAGGTATGTAAAAAGGAAACGTTTGGCTAAGATAAATGTGGGTCCATTACAGGCAGAGTCAGGAGAATTTATAATGGGGAATAGAGAAATGGCAGAGAAGCTAAATGATTACTTTGTATTTGTCTTCACTGAGGAAGATGCAAGAAATCTTTCAGAATTAGAGATCCAAGGGATTAGGAGGAATGAGGACGCTAGTACCATCCCAATAGTAACAAGTAATGCAGAGGTTATAGGAAGGGAGGAACTTAGAACAATCATCATCACTAGGGAAAAAGTACGGAGCAAACTAAAGCACCGCAGCCTCACAGCTCCAACAACCCCAGTTCGGTTCTGGGTACTGCCTGTGCGGAGTTTGCAAGTTCTCCCCGTGACCGCGTGGGTTTCCTCTGGGTGCTCCGGTTTCCTCCCACATGCCAAAGACTTGCGGGTTGATAGGTAAATTGGCCATTGTAAAAATTGCCCCGAGTGTAGGTAGGTGGTAGGAGAATTGAGGGAAGGTGGGGATGTGAGAAGGAAAAATAGGATTAATATAGGATTAGTATGAATGGGTGGTTGATGGCTGGCGCAGACTCGGTGGGCCGAAGGACCTGTTTCGGTGCTGTATCTCTCTATGACTCTATTGAGATTGAAGGCAGACAAGTCCCCAGGGCCTGTTGGCCTACATCCTAGGGTCTTAAAGGAAGTGGCAGCGGAGATAGTGGACCCATTGGTTATAATACTCCAAAATTCCCTGGATGCGGGAAAGATTCCAGTGGATTGGAACAATGTTAATATAATGGCCTAATTCATAAAAGGAGGGAGGCAGAAAGTAGGAAACTATAGACCAGTTAGTTTAACATCTGTCGTTGGGCAGCATGCTTTTATGAAGGGTAAATCTGTTTGACTAATTTGTGAGAGTTCTTCAAAGATGTAACAAGTAAAGTGGATAATGGGGATCCTGTAGATGTAGTATATCTGGACTTCCAGAAGGCATTTGATAAGGTGCCTCACCAAAGGTTAATACACAAGGTAAGATCACATGGGGTTAGGGGCAATTTATTAGATTGGATAGAGGATTGGCTAACCAACAGAGGACAGAGAGTCGGGATAAATGGGTCCTTTTCTGGTTGGCACTAGTGGGGTTCTCCAACACAGAAGTCCTTGAAGCGGCCAACATCCCCAGCTTATACACACTACTGAGTCAGCGGCGCTTGAGATGGCTTGGCCATGTGAGCCGCATGGAAGATGGCAGGATCCCCAAAGACACATTGTACAGCGAGCTCGCCACTGGTATCAGACCCACCGGCCGTCCATGTCTCCGTTATAAAGACGTCTGCAAACGCGACATGAAATCGTGTGACATTGATCACAAGTCGTGGGAGTCAGTTGCCAGCATTCGCCAGAGCTGGCGGGCAGCCATAAAGACAGGGCTAAATTGTGGCGAGTCGAAGAGACTTAGTAGTTGGCAGGAAAAAAGACAGAGGCGCAAGGGGAGAGCCAACTGTGCAACAGCCCCAACAAACAAATTTCTCTGCAGCACCTGTGGAAGAGCCTGTTACTCCAGAATTGGCCTTTATAGCAACTCCAGGCGCTGCTTCACAAACCACTGACCACCTCCAGGCGCGTATCCATTGTCTCTCGAGATAAGGAGGCCCAAAAGAAACTAGTGGGGTTCCACAGGGTTTGGTCCTCTGGCCCCAACTATTTACAATCTATATTAATAACTTGGATGCAAAGATGGAAGGTACAATAGCCAAATTTGCAGATGACACTAAAATAGGTGGGATAGTAAGTTGCAGTAAAGAAATAAGAAATCTACAAATGGATATGGATAGATTAGATAAATGGGCCAAAATTTGGCAGATGGAGTTTAACTTGGATAAGTGAGGTTATCCATTTTGGTTGGAAGAATAGAAAGGTAAATTATTATCTAAATAGGGAGAAACTTCAGAGTGCTTCGGTGCAGAGGGATCTGGGTGTCCTCGTGCATGAATCGCAGTAAGCTAGTAGGCAGGTGCAGCAGGTAATAAGGAAGGCAAATGGAATTTTGGCATTTATTGCTAAAGGAATAGAGTATAAAAGTAGGGAAGTGTTGCTGCAACTGTACAAGGCATTAATGAGACCGCACCTGGAGTATTGCATACAGTTTTGGTCCCCTTACTTGAGGAGGGATGTAGTTGCGTTGGAGGCAGTTCAGAGGAGGTTCACTAGATTGATTCCAGAGATGAGGAGTTTGTCCTATGAAGAGAGATTGAGCAGTTTAGGCCTTTCTTCTCTAGAGTTTAGAAGAATGAGAGGAGATCTAATTGAGGTATATAAGATGATTAAGGGCATTGACAAAGTAGATGTAGAGAGGATGTTTCCTTTGGTGGGGCAATCTAGATCAAGTGGTCATAGTTTTAGGATAAGGGGTAGCAGATTAAAAACAGATGAGCAGAAATTACTTATCTCAAAGGGTCGTGAGTCTGTGGAATTCACTACCCCAGAGTGCATTGGATGCCAGGACATTGAGTAAATTTGAGGAGATACAGATTTTTAATTAGTAAAGGGTTGAAGGTTTATGGAGAAAGGCTGAGATGAGATCAGCCATGATCGTATTGAATGGCGGAGCAGGCTCGAGGGGCTGAATTGCCTACTCCTGCTCCTAGTCCTTATGTTCTTCTTGTAAAGGAAATTAGTATTAGTAAGAAGGTTGTATTGGAGAAATGAATGGGGCTGAAGGTTGATAAGTCTCCAGGACCTGATATTCTACATCCCAGAGTACTGAAAGAGGGAGCTATAGAGGTAGTGGAGCGGTTCATGCAGATTGGAAGGTCGCAAATGTCACCCCATTATTTAAGGAGGGAGGGAGAGAGAAAACAGGGAACTACAGACTTGTTGGCCTTACATCAGTTGTTGGGCAAATTCTAAGATCTATTCTAAAGAATGTGAAAAATGGACACCTGTTGGAGTTTTTTTTTGAGGATGCTACTCACAGCATTGATCAAGGGGAGTCTGTGGACATGGTGTACTTGGATTTTCAAAAGGCCTTTTATAAAGTCCCCCACAGGAGGTTGGTTAGCAAAATTAAAGTGCATGGGATAGGAGGTAATATACTGGCATGGATTAAGGATTGGTTAACAGGCAGAAAGCAGAGAGTAGGAATAAATGGCTCATTCTCGCGTTGACATGCTGTGACTAGTGGGGTACTGCAGGGATCAGTGCTTGGGCCCCAGCTGTTCATTATATATGTTAATGATTTGAATGTGTGGACCAAATGTATTTCCAAGTTCACAGATGACACAAAACTGGGTGGGAATGTGTGTTGTGAGAAAGATGCAAAGCGGCTTCAAGGGGATTTGGACAGACTTAGTGAGTGGTCAAGAACGTGGCAGATGAAATATAATATGGAAAAATGTGAGGTTATCCACTTTGGTAGGAGAAATAGATGTGCAGAGTATTTCTTAAATGGTAAGAGATTACGAAGTGTAGATGTACAAAGGGACCTGGGTGTCCTTGTCAATAAGTTATTGAAAGCTAACATAGAGGTGGAGCAAGCAATTAGGAAGGCTAATGGTATGTTAGCTTTTATCACAAGAGGATTTGAATACAGGAGTAGTGAAGTCTTACTTCAATTGTATAGAACCTTAGTTAGACCTGGAGTACTGTGTGCAGTTTTGGTCCCCTTACGTTAGGAAGGATATTATTGCCATAGAGGGAGTGTAACAAAGGTTCACCAGACCTGTTCCCTGGATGGCAGGACTGTCCTATGAAGAGAGATTGGGGAAACTGGGCCTGCGTTCTCTAGAGTTTTGAAGAATGAGAGCTGATCTCATTGAAACCTACAAAATACTTAAAAGGATAGACAGGGTAGATGCAGGTAAGATGTTTTCCCTGGTTAGGGAGTCTCAAACCAGGGAACACAATTTCAAAATAAGGGGGAAGCCACTTAAGACAGAGATAAGGAGAAATTTCTTTACTCAGAGGGTTGTGAATCTTTGGAATTCTGTACTCAGAGGGCTGTGGCAGCTCAGTCATTGAGTATGTTTAAAGCAGAGATTGACAGATTTCTAAATACAAATGACATGAGAGGATATGAGGATAATGTTTAGTTTAGATTTAGAGATACAGCACTGAAACAGGCCCTTCGGCCCACCGAGTCTGTGCCAACCATCAACCACCCATTTATACTAATCCTACACTAATCCCATATTCCTACCACATCCCCACCTGTCCCTATATTTCCCTACCACCTACCTATACTAGGGGCAATTTATAATGGCCAATTTACCTACCAACCTGCAAGTCTTTTGGCTTGTGGGAGGAAACTGGAGTACCCGGAGAAAACCCACGCAGACACAGGGAGAACTTGCAAACTCCACACAGGCAGTACCCAGAATTGAACCCGGGTCGCTGGAGCTGTGAGGCTGCGGTGCTAACCACTGTGCCGCCCCACAAATGTGGGAAAAAGACATTCAAGTGGGTGATTAGCCATGATCGTATTGAATGGCCTACTCCTGCGTTCCTAACGTGATACTGTTGTTGGAGCAGTGTTAGTCAGCAGGTAGCATGTGTATTGAAGAGCTCTCCTAGAATAAAGAACCCTTCAACCCTTTGTTTAGTTTATCAATTATTGTTATAGTGTTTGGTATGTTTGTGTTAAGAGCCAATAACACAGCAGCTATAATACTCAAATTAAGAATTGCTGAAAATAGAGACATGTTGTCAAAGGGTGCATTCTCCATGGCAACGCCTTTATCAATCAGAGTTCACTTGCCAACCAATCAGCACGCTCTTCTCGTGCAGTATAAGTTGTTGTTTTCCCTTACATTGATGAGTGCAAGACAAAAAGCTTCAACAACATGTCTCTATTTTCAGCAATTCTCAAGTTCTGTACACCAAAACAAATATTTGTATACTCAAATTAGTTTTGTCACATGTCATGACACAATACCACAAACCTTTGTTCCCTTTGCCATCTAATAGAGAATACAACACTGATGGGAGACCAAAGTGGAGTGAAAAAATGTTTAAATATAGTCTGAAATAGAAACTATGTCTCCAGTTGTGATTTGGTTAGCCTTCGTGAAAGGAAAAAGGCCATAATGTTATCATAGTACAAAGTGCTGCAAAATTCTTGGATTTAAAAAAAAAAGTGAAACTTAATAGATGTATTTACTGGAACATTGGGTGGAATTTTAAGGAGCCTGTGATAATGGTGGGGGAGGGGTGTTGAAGACAAAATGGCGTGGGGAGGCGTCGGGCAGAGTGTTCAACGTTGTCCTGCCCCCGTGTCATTTTGTCTGGTAGGCACAGTGGCGGATGGGAAGTCCGCTGGGAGACCTATTAAAGGCTGTCTATTGCCTCTGCTGGCATTTAGCCAATGTCAGAGGGGCCCACGGCCGTGTGGAGACACCGCCAAGTGAAACCTGGTGGCCTCCTAACAGACAGGTGTGGGTGGTGGGGGGCTGCCATCAGTGGCCACCCTCTGCAACACAATCCCCCAACACATGCCCTCACCACCACTCCTAGTGGCATTACTGAGGCTGAGGAGCTTGCCAGCCTTCTGATTGGCAGCAGCTCTTGGAGGCGAGTGACCGTCCTTAAAGGGGACGGCAGCCCTGACAATGGGCAGTTATTTTCCTACCCACAGTTGAATGTGGCCAGAGGTCCGACAAATGGCTGAGGCACGGTCCCCCCCTGCCTGACCCCCTCCCCTCCGTTTTCCAGCCCATTGCCGGGATCCCCGTTGCCAGAATAAAATCCAGCCCATTTTGTTGTGTTGCCAAATATAAGGATGAATGAAATATTTAACAAATTTAAACTACGCATTAAAATAAAAGCAAGATACTGCGGAAACAGGAATTCTGAAAAAAAAACAGTGCTGGAAATACTCAGCAGGCCTGTCAGCATGTATGGAGAGAGAAACAGAGTAAATGGGCTGGATTCTATGAACCTGCCACCAATCGCGGCGGCGAGCTCATAAAATGGTGGCCAGACACCAAAACTCATTTAAATAGTCAGGGCGGCCCCCCCCCCCCCCCCACCCCCAAAATCACATGGAAGGGGCGGTCTGTCCGCCCCCGGCAATAGCGTCAGCTGCCTATGCGCAGGTGCTGGCACCATTTTTAAAGGACAGGCAGTCCTACTGGTTTATTTAAATATTTGAAGAAATAAGCACAAAAATTAAATAAGTACTTTTATTTTGCCCCTTTTCCACCCCCCAACAGGAATTATGATAACTATTTGCCCTTTCCCCCCCCCCCCCCAAAACACTGATCTTTTACATGTGACCTCCCCACACCCCCCCCCCCTCCCCAAACTGCATAAAGTTTAAGGTTCAACCCTTCCCACCATCCCCTACACCCATTATGTGTATTTGTCCCCGTCTCCCACTGCACTGATAAACAGACCTCCTCCCCCCTCCACACCAGTGTCGCCTCTTTTTTTCCCCAGATGGGGAATCTGAAGGGGCGGGAGTGCTGGCCTCCACGCCGAAGGTCGCGGTGGGCACTGAAGATCTACAGTAAGTATATGTAAATACATTAGTTTTATTGATTTAGAATATGTAAATTGCAGTTCCGTCGCCTAGTGGTGGGGGCGCCGCCACAGAGTCTTGCTGCCACCGGGAGAATCGAGCTGGACCCTGCTGGCATCGAGGCCTGTGGCAGGCTTCATCTGGAGCCATCTTCAGGCCCCCGCACCCCGACACTGAACCTGACGTCAGGGGCTTCTTAAAATCCAGCCCAGTGTTTCACATCTTGGAAAACAATTACAGGATCGGACAAAGTCAACATGGATTTACAAAAGGGAAATCATGCCTGACAGATCTACTGGAATTTTTTGATTCCAGTAGGCAGGTGCAGTACAATGTGGATAAACGTGAGGTTATCCACTTTGGTGGCAAAAACAGAAACGCAGATTATTATCTGAACGGCAATAGATTGGGAAAGGGGGAGGTGCAGCGAGACCTGGGTGTCCTTTTGCACCAGTCTCTGAAAGTAAGCATGCAGATGCAGCAGGCAGTTAAGAAGGCAAATGGTATGTTGACCTTGATAGCAAGAGGATTCGAGTAAGGGGCAAGGATGTCTTGCTGCAATTATACGAGGTCTTGGTGAGACCACATCTGGAGTATTGTGTGCAGTTTTGGTCTCCTTATCGGAGGAAGGATGTAATTGCTATGGAGGGAGTGCAGCGAAGGTTCATCAGACTGATTCCTGGGATGGCAGGACTGGCGTATGAAGAGAGATTGGGGCGATTGGGTTGTATTTGCTGGTGTTTAGAAGAATGAGAGGGGATCTCATAGAAACATACAAAATTCTAACAGGACTGGACAGACTAGATGAAGGAAGGATATTCCCGATGGTGGGGGAGTCCAGGACCAGGGGTCACAGTCTTAAGGATAAGGGGTAAGCCATTTAGGACTGAGATGAGGAGGGATTTCGTCACCCAGAGAGTGGTGAACCTGTGGAATTCTCTACCACAGAAAGCAGTTGAGACCAAATCATTAAATATATTCAAGAAAGAGTTAGATATAGTTCTTGGGGCTAAAGAGACCAAGGGATACGGGGAGAAAGCAGGAACAGGGTACTGAGTTTGGATGATCAGCCATGATCGTATTGAATGGCGGTGCAGGCTCGAAGGGCCAAATGGCCTACTCCTGCTCCTATTTTTCTATGTTTCTATGCTTTCACTTGCTCAAAGCCTATTACATTTCTAACTTTTGCCAGTTCTGATGAAAGGTCACAGACGTGAAACGTTAACTCTGTTTCTCTCTCCACAGATGCTACCACATCTGCTGAGTATTTCCAGCCGTTTGTTTTTATTTTGACGATGCATTGCTTGCTTGCGATCTTTGAAGTTATCTTTCACAGTAGATGATGGAGTTGCCCATAAAATTCAATTACCAGAAAATTCTCAAACATGTATTGTACAAGATTTATTTGCATGCACATTTTTTTCCTTCAAGTCTCTAAGGTATATCTCCTAAATTGGTTCTTGCATGCCCTTTCATTTAGTACACTTAATGACATTTCTTCATTACAGTTGACATACACTGCTTGACTTTGAGTGAATAATTGATATAGTAAAACAAAGCTCAACAGTCCAAGTGAAATGAGATTTAAGTGTTCTTCTGCATTTTTCTCTTCTGTTGCAGGCAATTTTTTTTTCTGGAAATGTCTATGTGGGGAAAGCTCTGCAGAGGAAATGTGCCGTTTGCTGGAGTCAGCTGGAGCTAGGCCTCAACAGTTTTTGGTAAGTTTCTTGTACGCATAGGTGCACTATGTAAATAAATCTGACTTGACTACATGGAAATCACAAGAAAATTGGATTTGTAGAAGAAACGCAGGTTTGTTGCAGATTATATAGTTCGTTTTAACTACCCCCCACCGCCACCCCCCAATTTTTTTCGGTTAATGTGATATGAAATTACTCGTATGTAAAACACGGGATTGAATTTTACCAGCCTTTTTCCTTCCTTTCTGGATCCCCCGCCCTGTGGCAATGGCTGGCCCTGCAACTCTGATGACGCTGCTGGAGGTTCACTCTTCTGATCGCTGGTGTGGCCCTGTCTGGCCCCAGCACATTTTTTTAAAAATCCTTAACTGCCCTTAGAGGATGCCCCAACATAGAGGCACCCTCTCCTTCTCCCTGCAGCTTCAGCAGTGGCCACCTCTATCGGTGGCAATGCTGAGCTGCCAGCCTCTGATTGAGCCGACAGTTCTGAGGGCAGGTCGCCGTCCTTAATTGGATGGCGGTCCCAGCTGTGACCTCTTAATCGTCTGCCACAAGTAAAATCTTCCTGGGATCCCGCTGTCTGCCTGCACAGGCTTGGGACCTGCTTTTGGTCCCAGCATTGGAACTTCACTCTTGAAGTTAAAATTCCAGCCATGATGAATTGTCTGTGAAGAAACTCAGCCCACAACAAAAACTGCTAGTAGGTATGACTGGGGAAATAACTGCATTTTACTGCATTTACAAATGTTAAGTAATGAAATATTGTGCTTAAAGATCTGTACCTGTACTGAGCACCCATATCTAGCTCTAATATTGTTCAGACTATTGTTGGAAATGAACAATTATTTGTTGAACACTGTAAATGAAGATAATTAAACTTGCCTTTAGAGTTGCATTACCTTTCGATGATTTATCAAGAAATCAGTAGCAGTTCATTCCCTATGACTTTTCTGATGGGAAGCCTCTCAGTAAAGTATTTGCCTTTGTACAAAAAACCTAGTGTTGCTTAAGCCACTAAAAGTCTTGATCATTTTGGTTGAACTGGGATGTGCATTTCTTGACTCTATTTTAGTATCTTCTTTTAATAGCCTTTTTTTCTCCTATAAATTTTAATTTTTAGTCGTATTGAAATGATGAATATTCCCCTCACTAACTATTTAACTGGGTTAAGTGTTATTCTTTATTGCTAACATGGGAACATGATAGAATTTGAAGATTTCTTACATGAATCAAAAAGAAGTTAAATCTATTTATCGGAGATAACTCAACGGCAAGTGATACAGCAGTTTTTAATAGCTTCTTTTGTCTCTCTTTTCTTTCTCCAGTCTCTACTACTCAGTATGTGGCTCTTCAGGGAAAAAGAAATTCTCAAGAACCAGGAATCAATTAGCTACCTCCATATTACACTGTCTCTCTTAAACAAGATGAAAGGTGAAGTGCCTGGTGTTCAGAAGTAGGCTGTTATCATATTCGTTATCCATAAGCCATACCATAGTTTACTTTGCCACAGTTATTGGAACTATTTGTTTGAAACATTTTTGGGGTCACTATTCACTGGAACCTTAACTTGGCCAGTCATATCAACACCTTGGCTGCAAGAGCAGGGCAGAGTGGCTCACCTCCTGACGTATCAAAGCCTTTGAATCATCTACAAAGTTCATCATTGTGATGGAATATTCACACTTGCCTGGTTAAATGCAATTGCAACACTTAGCTCCCACTTTCTAGGAAGAGCAGTTCACTTGATTAACATCCCTGCTACTGCACTTAGTATCCACCTCTCCACCTGTGGCTGCAGTGTATACAGTCTATAGGATATACTGCAGCAACTCACCAAGCTTAATTCAAAAGCACTTGCCTCCCCTGCAATCTCTTGTCAATGAAAAGGAATGTTGTGGGTGTATTTCTAAGCTCCCTTTAAATTTAATTTAATTTAAGGAGGAGATACTTTAATCCTCTCGCTTTGAAGGCCAACATACCATTTGCCTTCTTAACTGCCTGCTGCACCTGCATGCTTACTTTCAGAGACTGGTGCACAAGGACACCCAGGTCTCGCTGCACCTCCCCCTTTCCCAATCTATCGCTGTTCAGATAATCTGCATTTCTGTTTTTGCCACCAAAGTGGGTAACCTCACATTTATCCACATTATATTGCATCTGCCATGTATTTGCCTACTGGAATCAAAAAATTCCAGTAGATTTGTCAGGCATGATTTCCCTTTCGTTAATCCATGTTGACTTTGGCCGATCCAAGATGTGAAACATTGGGCTGAATTTTAAGAAGCCTCTGACGTCAGGTTCAGTGTCGGGGTGCGGGGGCCTGAAGATGGCTCCAGATGAAGCCCGCCACAGACCTCGATGCCAGCAGGGTCCAGCCCGATTCTCCCGGTGGCAGCGGCGCCCCCACCGCTAGGCGACGGAACCGCAATTTACATATTCTAATCAATAAAATTAATGTATTTACATATACTTACTGTAGATCTTCAGGGCCCACCGCGATCTTTGGCGTGGAGGCCAGCATTCCCGCCCCTTCAGATTCCCCATCTGGGGAAAAAAGAGGTGACGCTGGTGTGGAGGGGGGAGGAAGTCAGTTTATCAGTGCAGTGGGGATGGGGACAAATACACATAATGGGTGTAGGGGATGGTGGGAAGGGTTGAACCTTAAACTTTATGCAGTTTAGGGGGGTGGCGGTCACATGTAAAAGATCAGTGTTTTGTGGGGGGGAAGGGCAAATAGTTATCGTAATTCCTGTTGGGGGTGGAAAAGGGGCAAAATAAAAGTACTTATTTAATTTTTGTGCTTATTTCATCAAATATTTAAATAAGCCAGTAGGACTGCCTGTCCTTTAAAAATGGTGCCAGCACCTGCGCATAGGCAGCTGACGCTATTACCGGAGGCGGACAGCCTGTCCCTTCCACGTGATTTGGTTGGTGGGTGGGGGGTGGCCGCCCCGCCCCGACTATTTAAATGAGTTTTGGTGGCTGGCCACCATTATTTGAGCTCGCCGCTGAGATTGGTGGTGGGCTCATAGAATTCAGCCCATTAACTCTGTTTCTCTCTCCATACATGCTGACAGGCCTGCTGAGTATTTCCAGCACTTTTTTTTTCAATTCAGATTTCCAGTATCTGCAGTATTTTGCTTTTATTTTAATGCATAGTCAATGCATAGTTTAAATTTAAATTTGTTAAATCTTTCATTCATCCTTATATTTGGAACTTCTAAGTTCCACACCATCCTGATTTGGATATATATGAATGTTTGTTCATTACTATCAATTTGCGAGCCCCATCACCACATGGGCTGCAGTGGTTCAAGGAGAAGGGGGAATCCTCAGTTCAACTAGGTATTTGCAATAGAATGATTACTGCTCAAAAGGAGGCCATTCGGCCCATCGTGTCCATGTCAGCTCTCTGCAAGATCAACATAGCTAGTCCTACTCCCTGCCCTTTCACTGTAGCCCTACAAATTTTCTAACTTCAGGTGCTTATCCAATTCCCTTTTGAAAGCCACAGTTGAATCTGCCTTCACCATACCAGGGCAGTGCATTCCAGAATGTGCGTTTTTTAAAAAAAAAAGTTTTTCCACCTATCACCGTTGGTTCTTTTGCCAATCACCTTAAATTGGCAAAGATTTAACATGAATTCCTTGCTGTTGTACTCACTGCCTTTTATTTATAAAGCCTTATAGAATCCTAGAATAGTATGGCACAGAAGGAGTCCATTCGATCTGTCGAGTCTGCACCAGCTCTTTCAAAGAGCAGTCCAGTTAGTCCTACTCCCCTGCTCTTTCCCTATGTCCCTGCATTGTTTTTCTCCTTCAAGTACTGATCCAATTCACTTTTGAAGGCTGAGAGGATGATGGAAACAGATTCAATCAGGTAGTGCATTCCAAATCCTTAGCACTCATTGCATAAAATAATGTTTCTCCTCATGTCGCCTCTGGTTCTCCTGCCAATTACTGTAAATCTGTACCCTTGGGTTATTGTCTTTTCTGCCATTGAAAGCAGTTACCCTTTAGTTACTCTCTCGAAGCCCTTCTTGATTTTAAACACTGCTATTAAATCTCCCTTAACCTTCTCTGCTCTAAAGAGAAGAACTTCAGCTTCTCCAGTCTGTCCACATAAACTGTAGTTCCTCATCCCTGGAACCATTTGAGTAAATCTTTTCTGTACCCTCTCCAAAGTCTTCACAACCTTCCTAAAGGGTAGTGCCCAGAATTGGACACAATAATGGGACTGAACTAGTGTTCTATATAGATTTAGCATAACTTCCTGGCTTTTGAACTCGACACCTCTGTTTATAAAACTCAGAATCCCACATGCTTTATTAACTGTTAACCTGTCCTGTCACCTTCAAAAATTTGTGAATATGTGCCCCCAGGTTGAATCTCATTTTAACATTTTCTGCTCCATTTTCTTCTCCTAACCATAATTACTTCTGGCGTCATCCCAGTGAATTTATTTCGAATGCTCTCTGTGGCTTAAATGTCCTTTCTACTCACCCAAACTTGCACTCCCTATTGCTTTCAATAAATTTATTGAAGGTTCACCTTGGAGCAGAGAAAGGAGATTTGATAGAGGTGTTCAAAATCATCCAGTGTTTTGATAGATTAAATAAGGGGAAACTGCTTCCAGAGATAGGACCAGAGAATACAGATTTAAAGTAATTATCAAAAAAAACAGAGGCAACATGAGGAAAAAAATTATACAGTGAGTTGTTCTGATCTGGAGTGCACTGCCTGAAAGGGTGGTGAAAGCTGATTCAATACTAACTATCAAAAGAAAATTGGATGAATAATTGGGGAGTATTTCCTGGGCTATGGAGAAAGAGCTATCCAATTTATCCCACTCCCTGCTCTCTCAAAGAGCCGGCACAAGCAGAATGGGCCAAATGACCACTTTCTGTGCTGTGTCATTCTATGATTCCAGTACTTTACTGTGTGCTCTATACTCTTATTAATAAGATCTAAAATTATACTAACACTTTCAGGGAAATTATTGCCATGGTAATTGAGGAGGGAGCTGTTTTTGGTTGGAGTGAGGGAAGAACCTGAAAATCCCAGGGATGTAGATGTTCTCCCAGATTTAATGACAGTACCTCATCTTTTTATTAAATTCTGTTTTCCTCCTGGCAACCAATCAGATTAACAGGCTGACCGTTGAGGACCGTCCCTGACCATCAACAAAGATCGTAGCATGGGAGGGTGGGAGGGCTACTGGGGGGGTGGTGGTGTGGAGAATGCTGGCATAATGGGGAGTCGGCAAAGATTGCGGGGCAGTGGGGAGGGTCAGCAAAGATTGCAGGGCACAAAGGGAGGAGTCTGCAAAGATTGCAGGGCATAAAGGGGGAGTCTACAAAGATTGCAGGGCATCGGAGGGAGTCTGCAAAGATTGCAGAGCGTCGAGGGGGGAGTCTGCAAAGATTGCAGGGCGTCGAGGGGGGAGTCCGCAGAGATTGCAGGGCGTCGAGGGGGGAGTCCGCAGAGATTGCAGGGCGTCGAGGGGGGAGTCTGCAGAGATTGCAGGGCGTCGAGGGGGGTCTGCAGAGATTGCAGGGCGTCGAGGGGGGAGTCTGCAGAGATTGCAGGGCGTCGAGGGGGGAGTCTGCAGAGATTGCAGGGCGTCGAGGGGGGAGTCTGCAGAGATTGCAGGGCGTCGAGGGGGGAGTCTGCAGAGATTGCAGGGCGTCGAGGGGGGAGTCTGCAGAGATTGCAGGGCGTCGAGGGGGGAGTCTGCAGAGATTGCAGGGCGTCGAGGGGGGAGTCTGCAGAGATTGCAGGGCGTCGAGGGGGGAGTCTGCAGAGATTGCAGGGCGTCGAGGGGGGAGTCTGCAGAGATTGCAGGGCGTCGAGGGGGGAGTCTGCAGAGATTGCAGGGCGTCGAGGGGGGAGTCTGCAGAGATTGCAGGGCGTCGAGGGGGGAGTCTGCAGAGATTGCAGGGCGTCGAGGGGGGAGTCTGCAGAGATTGCAGGGCGTCGAGGGGGGAGTCTGCAGAGATTGCAGGGCGTCGAGGGGGGAGTCTGCAGAGATTGCAGGGCGTCGAGGGGGGAGTCTGCAGAGATTGCAGGGCGTCGAGGGGGGAGTCTGCAGAGATTGCAGGGCGTCGAGGGGGGAGTCTGCAGAGATTGCAGGGCGTCGAGGGGGGAGTCTGCAGAGATTGCAGGGCGTCGAGGGGGGAGTCTGCAGAGATTGCAGGGCGTCGAGGGGGGAGTCTGCAGAGATTGCAGGGCGTCGAGGGGGGAGTCTGCAGAGATTGCAGGGCGTCGAGGGGGGAGTCTGCAGAGATTGCAGGGCGTCGAGGGGGGAGTCTGCAGAGATTGCAGGGCGTCGAGGGGGGAGTCTGCAGAGATTGCAGGGCGTCAGCAAAGATCAAGGGTATCGGACAGGCAGCAAAATTGTGGGAAAGGTGGGGATGGTGTCGGTGAAGGTGGTGAGCTTGGATGGGACAGATCGACCAATTGTGGCAGAAAATTTGCTTGAGGGGCTGAGGGGAGCACACCTGCTCCGCCTGAATAACAAGCTGTGCTATAAAGAACCATAGTCTGCTTGATCCTGCTGCTCCTGCCTCCATCTAGTTGCCGGGTCTCTTTAGCCCTGGGAAATTCATCCAGCCAGCGTTAAACTTAAATCAGGCTCCCAACTTCACTGTGGGATCCCGATATAAGCATTATAATAAGCTACCTCTTGAGACTGGGGCACAGACGAGCCTCGCAATCCACCTCTAAAAAAAAAATTATGGATCGCCGTGCACTTTACAATTTTTAATTTGTTAATCCTGGACCCTTCCCCATATATATTTTGTGTAAATAATTAGCATTTACTTTGCATCATAGTTAGCACTGCAAGTTTAAGAAGTTAAGCATGTGTAGCTGTGTAACTAAGGGATTTCATTTTCAGGTACAGGTACCACTGGCATACATGCATAACTGCAGCGGTGATGGTAGTATGTATTTACCTATTAATACTGGTCCATCTTAGGTAGTTGCATTAGTAACCGCAAAACCTAAAGTGTTTAATCCATCTCTAATTTGAAATTTGTGTTTCCCTGCAGGTGCCATAGATATTTCATGGGACCTTCAGTCAGTGTCTCCATGGTGGCAGCAAATGCGAACTGCATGTGCACAGGCAGAGAATATTGGAGCTGCATTGTTAGCTGCACTTGTTGGAAGGAGTGTAGCCATCAGTGCAACAAACAGTTTGGCTGACAAAAATGTGAGTGAATTGTTGTCAATTGTTACACTTGTTCAAACAAAGCAGTAAACCATTCATTCTATAAAATTGGTTGCGGCAATATTTAGCACATGATCTGGTGGAAGATAGTTGTTTTGCAGAGCTCCTGTGTGTCATTTCTATATCTTCGATAATTACTGTTGATGTTTTTGAAATCCTGTGGGGAATGTTGTTCACTTCTGTGTGAAAATTGGCTTACTGTCAGGTAGAAGTAAAATGGGAAAAAAAATGCTTCTTTATATCCCTGGTCCGTGGGAGAGCTGCAATAGTTCAATTTCAGTCTAGAATCTAAATTGGCAGAGCTTTATGGAGGGAATGAAACAATATAAAAATATGCATAAGTGAGACAACAGCTGAGACTGAAGAAAACTTGGCAGGACTTGGACAGTTAAATTGAAGAAATTATTGTTTGAATACTGGATTGGAGAGAAGGGCAATCTGAAGTAATTTCTGGTGCTGGGATTTGAATTTAATGGGATGCAGTGATTTTATTTTCGCCCCATTACCTTTCTTGAAGATAGTTGGACTTGTATCCAGTTCTTCCTACTCCTGTGCTACCTTACATCTGATGACTTTTTTCCCCAACAGCAGGCTTCAGATGCAATGACTGATTCTTGGGAAGCATTGTCTCTTGACATGGAACACTGGAATCTATTGCTGAGACAGCTTGAGGATTGCCTTATACTACAAACGCTTCTGCACAGCAAAGGGAATAAACCACCCAGCACAACCTGCCATCATTCTGAGCCACTTGCTAGCATTTCTGTAAAAAAACTTTTGGAAGGTGGTCGAGGTAGGAATTATTTTCATTGCATGTGTTCATAAAGCTTAAAGCTTTGCTGAGGCCTAGAGAATGGTTTCTGATGTTTCCCAAAGTCCTCATCCCAAGCTTGTGGGCACTAACAATGCTCCCGCGAGTGGTTCCTGGAGTCTTAAGCAACAAAGAACACCAAAATTAATGGACGTTGTTGATGGATGGTACAGTCATGGGCTGCAGTTGTACTCTAAATGCCGAATTGAAATTCAATCAGAGGCAAGCTGTGTGAGATTCCTTCCAGGAAATGGGATACTGGAAGAGTCTCACATTTTTTGATTTTAGTGTGTTTGAGTTATATTGGACTTTTGTGTTGGTGCACCATCTAAACCACTTTACGAAAACACCACTGTATATTTATGTGTCTGGTGTATGGCTCATGTTTTAAAAATTATTGAAAAATTGACTATGATAAGCTGTTCAAATATTAAAGTTGCCATTTCCAAACGAGAATCAGAATTAACACTTATTGCCCATTTAAAAAAAATAAAAGTTACCAGACTACTTTGAGGACTATTTCAGTTGCAAAGAGATGCATACTTCATTGAGTGAATGACATTTTGTACAGTGTTTTAACGAGGGAGTATAAAATTATAGTCTTTTAGTATGTTGCTGTGAAATAATTAGAAAATTAAATGAACCATTTCAGATCGAGTAGCGTTTCACTGAAAAGAGATAATCTCTGCTGCTGTTTGAACAGATGCCATTGGTATGCCTTGGATATAGGGCTGAATTTTATCAGCGCTCTGCGGCGGCATGCTGTGAAGTCTGCGGCCTTCAAACACTGAAGTGCCACTGCAGAGCCCCCGCGATATTATGCGCAAGGCCTCATTTAAATGGAGGGGGCGGAACGGCCGCCCCCGATGACATAGAGGGGTTGACCACTGCGTCCCCGGCAATGGTGTCTGGCGCCACTGCCATTTTTAAAGGGCTTTAAGCCCTTCAGATACTATCAAATTTTTAAAGGCGCTGGTTGCCAGAAATTATAGAGAAAATGTCACAAAAACTTTTCATCCACCTCCCCCCAACTGAGTTATTAATTAATAAAATAACCCATCTCTCAGAAGAAACAATTCGTAAAATTATAAACTTTCACCGCAACCGAACTTCAAGATCTTTGACTCTCAACCTCTTCCCACCATTCCTACACCCAATAGAAATTGTCTTGCCGCTTCTCCCCCACCCCCCCCCCCCACCCTGATCATTTTATTCCCCCCACCACCAGTGTTCTGTCTCAGAACTCCCAACAAAGTTCCGAAAGCGCTCAAGTTGTGGCTGGTTGGCCATAAAATCAGTGTGGGACAACTGCCGTTGGCAGGTAAGTTCATCTGCATTTTAATTATCCTAATTTTAATGAAGGCCCTGCCACCAGGCGGCGGTGGGGCCGCACCGAGGCCTTGCCATCGCTGCTAATATCCGGCAGGGCTGCCTTGGTGTTGTGGGTTGTGGCGGGCCGCTTCTGCTAGCATTCTATGGGCCTTACCCGCCATGACCCACAGCATCGAGGGGTTGGTAAAATTCAGCCCATGTTGTCAATAGCTGTTCTTGACAAAAACGGTTAAGTGTTAATGTTTGGCTACATGAAATTGTATTGAAAATGGTATTTTGGTTTGAAAGTTATACATGAATGGTGTGGTTTGATACTGTATTTCTGAACTAAACATTTATTAGGTGACAAGATAAATATAGATAAGGAAGGCCATTTAATTGCTTGCTTATGGGTTCAGGGGAAAAAAAGCATAAGTTTCTTCCTCCCCTGAATGGCAGAATCTAATTGTCTCCAGAAGCCAAGTTGGGAGTCTCTAACAATGCCTACTGTGTCCTGGTGGCCAATTGGGGTGTGTCTAATAACTTTCCAACAGCTGATTAAACGAACAGTTCTGTCTTACCTTAAATATTGGTACTACATTAACCTCCCTCCAGTCCGTTGCGAATAATTCCTGCCTGTAGTGAGCTATTAAGTGTATAAGCCAGAGGTTCAATTTACACATTTTTCATTTCTTTGAGCATTCTGGAATGAATGAGTCAGACCCATCAGATTCAAGACCCCTTATTCTTTTTTGGATATATTGTTTGTGCATTTGTTTTGACATTCTCCATTTTAATATTATCCGATTATGGAAACTGAGCATTATCTACTGAAGGGAAGACTGATGCCAAGTAGCAATTTAAAATCTCTATCATATTCTCAGAGTTGACTAGTTTGCCTTGCCTTTACTGGCCCTGTGAGTCTTTTATTGCCTTATCAGTCCAAACACAGCTTAAAAAAAGACTTTGCTGTTGCTGTCACAGCTATCCTGTGTAGTATTTACTCAATCCAGAACCTTCTGAATTTATATAGAGATGAGATAGTTATTGAAGTTTTTGAATCTTGATTTAGGGGTTTGAAAACATTTTAATGAAAATCCGATAGTGCCTTTAACCATAAACTATTCTAGATTCTACCAATGGAGAAAAATTATTTTATCAAACTCTCGCAGATTTAATTCTGAGGGTTATTAATTTATGTTATAGGCAAGAGTATACAAATGTATTTTTCTGTAGTGTGTTTTAAAAGTAGAAGTTCACAGGGTAGATATTAATGTAAAAACAAACAAAATTTAGATGGAGAAATAACCAGGTGCTATGTCATCCATCCCCTTTCGCGAATTCATTTGGTATGCTGGCTGAGTTGCTATATTACTCAACTAAACATGCGTATGATGTGTTCAGTTTTATTTGCTTCTATCCATAGAATTTCATTGCATTTAATTTTCTTATTAATATTTGGCCAATTATTAAACCCTTTTCATACATACATATCAATTAGGAGCAGGTATAGGCCATTCGGCCCTTACAGCCTGCTCCGACATTCAATAAGATCATGGCGAATCTGATTGCGGCCTCAACTCTACTTTCCTGTCTACCAGCTATAACATTTGATTCCCTTGTCAATCAAGAATCTATCTAACTCGACCTTGAAAATTTTCAATGACCCTGCCTCCATTGCTTTCTGGGGAAGAGAATTCCATAGACTAATGACCCACATAGAAATAATTTCACCTCATCGCCGTCTTAAATGGGAGACCCCTAATTTTTAAACTATGCCCTGTAGTTCCAGTCTGTCTCATAAGGAGAAACATTCTCTCAGCATCCACCCTGTCAAGTCCCCTCAGGATCTTATATGTTTCAATAATATCGCCTCTCATTCTTCTAAACTCCAATGGATACAGGTCCAACCTTTTCTCATAAGATTCCTGGGATGAAGGGGTTATCAGTCGAGTGAACCTTCTCTAAACTGCTAATGCAATTACATCCTTTCTTAATTAAGGAGACCAAAATTGTACGCAGTAATCCAGATGTGGCCTCACCGACGCCCTGTACAACTGTAGCAAAACTTCCCTACTTTTATGTTCCATTCCTCTTGCAATAAATGACAACATTCCATTTGTCTTTGTTATGCTTACAAGAAGTGCAATGATGAAAAAATACAGACTCAAACTGAAGTCATACAAATTGACTACTTTTTTTTGCAGCATTGCCCATTTTTTAAAAAGATGGCTGCATGTGTATACGAACATTGCCACACTGTTGAGAACAAAGGATGCCTAACTAGGTTGAGAGATGTCAATTACACCCATCCTGAAACATTCCCAAATTGAATGTTTTTTTCTGAAACAAAGAAGGTGTGAAATAGCCCCATCCTGGGCCATTGTGGGTCTTCACAGGGAGGGAGGTCTACATCTCCCAACAGAGACAAGATGTAAGACCATTTTGACCTTAAAAGCTCATCCAGCTAAGAGCTGGGAGAAAATCCAGCAAGCCAGAAGGGAGGCACCCTGCTGTAAATTCTACATCTGCAACTTACGTAGCAGTGAATTAGAAGTGATCCTCTGTCTTCAAACTGAACTTCAACCAAAAGAGAAACCTACAAACGCCTTGGGTCTACAGCCAACGAGAACTTGACTTCTGAGAGAATTCAGCAGATGTTAAGCTAACTGACCTGTAGTTTCCTGCTTTCTGTCTTCCTCCTTTCATGAATAGCAGAGTTACAGTCACTATTTTCCAATCTGATGGGATTTTTCCATAATCTAGGGAATTTTGGAAAATTAAAATCAATATCTCAGCAGCCACTTCTTTTAAGACCCTAGGATGAAGTCCATCATGACCTGGGCACTTGTCAGCATTTAGCTCTAATAATTTTCTCAGTACCCTTTCCCTGGTGATGGTAATTGTTTTAAGTTCCTCCCTCCCTTTCAAGTCTTGATTCACAGTTATTTCTGGGATGTTATTTGTATCCTCTACAGTGAAGACAGATGCAAAAAATCTATTCAATTCCTCTGCCATTTCCTTATTTTCCATTATTAACTCCCCAGATGCTCTCTCTCTAGAGGACCAACACTCACTTTAGTTACTCTTTTCCTTTTTAAATACTTGTAGAAACTCTTACCATCCATTTTTATATTTGTGGCTATCTTTTTCTCATACTCCAATCTGTCCCTCATTTTTTTCATTAATCTTTGCTGGTTTTTGAATTCTGTCCAAACTTCTGATCTACCATTAATCTCTGCAGAATTGTATGCTTTTTCTTTCAATTTGATACTATCCTTGACTTCCTTAGTTAGCCACAGATGGTGCATCCTTCTCATAGAGTCTTTCTTCCTCACTGCAATGTATCTTTGCTAAGTGTTATGAAATATCTCCTTAAATGTCAGCCACTGCATCTTGTCACAAATTGATGCGAATCCCCTTGTAAATTATGTTGTACATTTGAGTATTAATGTCAACCACCATTTTATACAGCATGTTTTAAGTTTGTACTTCTGTGTTCTGATCGTCAAAATGGCGGAGGGGGTCAGGTGGGGCAGCCATTTGAAAAGCGTCTAGCTTTAGGACCCAGGAGATCCCTATCCGACCTGTGTGGACTCGAAACTGTAACCATTTGTGAGGACAGCCTGTCTTCGATTACATAGCTGCCGTGTGCTACAGACATGCCTCCCTGCAAGAAGCCACAGCCTGTTTTCAAGCTGCATTGACTTTTCTCTCTAAGGCCTTTTCAACAAGAAAAATTAAAGAGAAGCCACACTTTGGAAAACCCAGCAAGAACCAAATCAACCTGAAGATGAGCTGCAGTAACTGTAGAAAAGATTTGATTTCTGCCAGTTTCCTCTCCGTCTAAAATAAGGTGACTTCAGCAATTTAGCGGTCTCCATTATTACCTTTGAGAGTGCAAAGAAAAAGAAATTTGCAAGAGAAGAGATATCTCCAACAGCTCCTCCTCTATTCGGCATTTCTAATTGGTGATCTCCAACTTTTGGACACCTTTTTTGATATTCATGGACCCTAGTTTTAACTGAAATCCATATTAGCTAGTAGTTAAGATAAGTTTCTATTTAATAAATGTCCTTAAATGTCCTTGCCTTTTTTTTATGCTTTAACCTTTCCCTGAATGTTTGTAAGCGTGCATAGCGAAGTTAAACCCCTTCTCGAGTTTTGAGTGTGCTAACAAAACCTACATCTTTGTTTTAATTTTAAAAACGGTGTTTTTGAAGTGGTCATTTATTATTGGGGTTTAAGGGAGGGAAAGAAATTCAATCACTAATCTAGTTATGGACAGGTGGTTGAAAAAACAAGGAAATTTGATCAGAGGGAAAAAATTTAACTGCCTGTTCGTAACAATCTCTACTGTCCTATCCTTTAACCTATTTTCCCAGTTCACTTTAGCTAGCTCTGCCTTCAAATCCTTGTAATTGCCTTTATTTAAGTTTCCAACACTAGTCTTGGACCCACATTTCACACCCTCAAACTGAAAGCAAAATTCAGTCATGTTATGATCACTGCTACCTAGAGGCTCCTTTACTATGAGGTCATTAATTAATCCTGTCTCATTACACATTACCAGGTCTAGATTAGCCAGCGTGCTGGTTGGCTGTAGGATGTGCTGCTCTAAGAAATTGTTCTTGAATGCAGTCTACAAACTAATCTTCCAGGCTACCTTTGCCAATCTGATTTGTCCAATCTATATGTAGATTAAAATCACCCATGATTATTGCTGTACCTTTCTTACAAGCTCCCATTATTTCTTCCTGTATACTCTGCCGTACGGTGTAGCTACTGTTAGGAGGCCTATAAACTACTCCCATTTTGCTTTACTATTTTTTATCTCTACCCAAACTGATTCTAAATCTTGATCTTTAGAACTAAGGTCATCTCTCACTATTGTACTAATGTTATTCTTAACTAACCGAGCTATCCCACCACCTTTTCCTAGCTTCCTGTCCTTCTGAAATGTCAAATACCCTTGAATATTCAGATCCCAGCCTTAGAGCAGCCATGACTCTATAATGGCTATCAGGTCATACTTATTTATTTCTATTTGTGCTTACAATTTATCTGTTTTGTTACTAATGCTGTGTGCATTCAGACACAGAGCGTTTAGTTCTGTCTTTTTACCATTTTTGCAAATGCTGGCCTTGTCTGCTGGCTCATAAGTTTGTATGTTCTGTCCCTTCCTGTCACGCTCGTATTGTTACCCTCATTGCTACCTTGCTCTATTGCCTTGTCCTTTCCCTTTAATTTACCTAATCTTTTCTCACGTGATCCCCCAGTCTTCCCCACTAGTTAGTTTAAAGCCCTCTCTACTGTCCTAGTTATACAACTTGCCAGAACACTTGGTCCCAGCACGGTTCAGATGAAGACCGTCCCTACAGTGCAGCTCCCACCCACCCCCCAGTACTGCTGCCAGTGCTCCATGAATCAAAATCCATTCTGCCCACACCAATCTTTGAGCCATGCATTCAACTCATTAATCTTACTTACCCTACGCCAATAATCCAGAGATAATTACCTTTGTGGTTCTGCTTTTTAATTTAGCCCCGAACTGCTCATACTCCCTTCGTAGTCCTTTCTATGTGATTGTTACCTACGTAGACCACGACAACTGGATTCTTCCCTTCCCACTGCTACTTACTTCCCAGCCCTGAGCAGATGACCCTAACCCTGGCACCAGGCAGGCAACACAGCCTTCTAGACTCTCACTTTTGGCTACAGAGAACAGTGTCTATCCCCCTGACTATACTGTTTCCTATTACCGCTACATTCCTATTTATTCCCCCTTGTTGAATGGCTTCCAGTATCATGGTGCCATGGTCAGTTTTCTCATCCACCCTGCAGCCCTCACTCTCATCCATACAAGCTGAAATAACCTCAAAACTGTTGGACAATTGCAAGGGCTGAGGTTCCTCCACTTCTGCCTTCTCGATCCCCATACCTACCTAACTCACAGTCGACCCCCCTGTCCCTGACCAAATCAGAAGACCCTATCCTAAATGGTGTGACTGCCTTCTGAAACAGTGTCCAGGTAGCTTTCACCCTCCCTGATGCATCGCAGTGTCTATAGCTCGGCCTCTAGATCATTGACTCTGCCGAAGCTCCTCGAGCCGTAGACGCTTACTGCAGACGTGGTTGCCGTGGATCATGCTGGTGTCCTGGTGCTCCCACATACTGCAGCTGTAACACATCACCTGCCCTGCCATCCTTACTGTGTTTTAATTAACTAATTAATTATTTTCTTGTTTTTTTTTTAATTAATGCTTCTCACTACCACTATGTGCTGTAGTAATTTAATCCTTTATGATACAATAAATCTTACTACTTAAAAATAAGTATTCACTCCTTTTGTATGCTTTTCTGAAACACAGTACTTGAATTCCTGAAGATAAATTTAACTCCTTGCTTCATGTTCCCTCAATTTGCAATATTCATAATTAATTCATGGTTAACTAAAAATTCTGACTTGATTACTGATTGTGAACTCTTCTGTGAGGTAATCTAGCACCCAGAGAAAATTGGAACAATAACATCTTGAGCCAGTGTTAAAATAAGTACAATTTATTTCCAAAAGGTTTTAAATTTCATAAACTTGCATTTATTGTTTTGTGAGATATTGTCATTAACAATCTGTATCCATTTATCTTTCCCAGGAGTTGTTGCTGATGGTGTGGCAAAATGGATTTTCAAACTGGATCTTGTTCCAAGCATTCTGAAACAGGCATATCAATCCAGGAGATCAGAAAGTACAGAAGAACTAATGGAAGGGGAGAACAACATTCTTATCAGTGAGAAATACAAAGAACTTGGCTTGGAAAGGATACTAGGTAAGAACAGCCTAAAGTAAATGTTTTTAATTTCCATTCAACACTGTATAATTATATTTCTTGATAAAGATACTAAAAAGAATATGTATAATACATTAGAAGACTATTCAAGTGTTCTAAATCAAATAGGCAATGGAGGACAGTGAAATTTGATTTTTAATCTGGCTTGTGAGACGGATCATAACTTGTGGTTATTGCACTGCGCTCATATTAAAATACAATTAATAATCCTAGATGTAGCTCCTTAGCCAGTATCTTATTACTGAGTTCCAAAATGTTTGTATCTAATGATTTTTTTAACTTAATAAGTACAATTGCATAGTAGTCATCTGTCAGTATATTAAATTGGTTAGCTCTGTAGGTTGTAGGTCACATTTTGTTGTAATTTACAAATCAGTTTAATGCGAAAAATGCTTTGAACAAGTTCAAGTTGATGGGACTTTACTAATTCACAGGGAAAAACATAGGTATCTTTGGGCATATAGATTCTCGAAATTAAGAGACCCTGTTATATTTTGAATTCAGTGTGCTTTTTTATTTAATGCAAACAAATAATAGAATACAATTATATTTTTGTGGTGTATTAGTGGTGAGCATTCATCCTACAGTATCTAGTTAGTTATCCACCAATACTTGGCTTTCTCTGCAATTCTCCAACGGTGTGTGAGTGGACAGCCTTCTACCAGGTCCTTATGGATGCACGGTAGCTAACCTTTAGGAGGGTATAGAAGCCTTACGGTGAACTTTATTTTGCTCATTACTTTAAAGGCATGTCTAACCTCTAATTGATTATTTCCCCTGATAATATTGATGCAATTGGAATTAATCATGTGAGAAACACAGGAGCAAATTAATATGCGGGTACCACAGATATCTTGTGAAACTGTTGCTTAACTCACTATACTTGTAAAAGTATAACATTCTTTAATGATTTTTGTAGCGTTATAATTTTTTTTTATTCATTCATTCATGGGACATGGCCATTGGCAAGGCAAGTATTTATTGTCAACCCTAATTGCCCTTGAGAAGGTGATGAAGAGCTGCCGCTTTGAGCCTCTTCAATCATTGTGGTTTTGGTATACCCACAGTGCTGTTAGGGAGGGGGTTCCAGGAGTTTGACCCAGCGGTATTGAAGGAACAACTATATTTCCAAGTCAGGATGGTACGTGACTTGGAGGGTAACCTGCAGATGGTGATTTCCCCATGTCCCTGCTGCCTTCGTCCTTCTAGGTGCTATTGAAGAATCCTTGATGAGTTGCTTCAGTGCATCTTGTGGATGGTATACATTGCAGCCACAATGCATCAGTGGTGGATGGGATGTTATTCAAGCGAGCTGCTTTGTCCTGGATGGTATCAACCTTCTTGAGTGTTTGGAGCTGTACGCACCCAGGCAAACGGGGGTATTCCATCACACTTGTGTCTAGTAGATGATGGAAAGGCTTTGGGGAGTCAGAAGGTGAATTACTCGCCTTACAATACCTAGCCTCTGACCTGCTTTTGTAGCCACAGTATTTATGTGGCTGGTCCAGTTAAGTTTCTAGTCAATGGTGACCTCCAGGATGTTGATGGTGGGGATACAGCGATAATAAACCCATTGAATATCAAGGAGAAGTGATCATTACCTGGCACTTGTGTGGTGAGAATGTTACATGCCACTTATCAGCCCAAGCTTGAATGATGTCCAGTTCTTGCTGCATGTGAGCATGGACTGCTTCATTATCTGAGAAGTCGCGAATGGAACTGAACACTGTGAAATCATCCGTGAGCATCCCCACTTCTGACCTTATGATGGGGAGGAGGTTTTTGATGAAGCAGCTGAAGATGATTGGCCCTAGGACACTGCCCTGAGGAACTCCCACAATGATGTTCTGGGTCTGAGATTATTGGCCTTCAACAATCTCAACCATCATCCTTTGTGCTACGTATGACTCCAACCAGTGGAGGTGTCCCCCATTTCCCATTGACTTCAATTTTATTAAGGCTCCTCGATGCCACACTGGGTCAGATACTGCCTTGATGTCAAGGGCAGTCACTATCACCTCACCTCTGGAATTCAGCTCTTCTGTCTATGTTTGGACCAAGGCTGTAACGAGGTCTAGATCCGAATGGGTGGAATCCGAACTGAGCTTCGGTGGGCGTGTTATTGATGAGTCATTGCCACTTGATAGCACTGTCAATGACACCTACTGATTGAGAGTAGACTGAGGAAATGGTATTTGGCCAGATTGGATTTGTCCTGCTTTTTGTACAGGACATAGCTGGGCATTTTTCCACTTTGTAGAGTGGATGTCAGTGTTGTAGCTGTACTGGAACAGCTTGATTAGAGGTGATGGCTAGTTCTGGAGTACAACAAGTCTTCAGCACTACAGGTGGGATGGTGTCAGGGCCCATAACCTTTCCTGTATCCAGTGTGATCAGCCATTTCTTGATATCGTGTGGAGTGAATCTGATTGGTCGAAGTCTGGTTTCTGTGATTGTCGAGACCTGAGGAGGAGGCCAAGATAGATCATGCACTCAGCACTTCTGGCTGAAGATGGTTGCAAACGCTTCAGCCTTGCCTTTTGCACTCATATACTGGACTTCACCATCATAGTGAATGGGGATGTTCATGGAACAACCTTCTGTTCCTGTTTGTAGTTTTGTCTACCACTGTACGCAACTGGTTGTGGGAGGACTGTAGAGCTTCGTTTTGATCTGTTGGTTGTGTGATTGCTTAGCTCTGTCTGTAGTATGCTGCTTCTGCTTTTTAGCATGCACATTGTCCTGTGTTGCAGCTTCACCATGGCACCTCATTTTTAGGTACATCTGCTGCTGCTCCTGACATGGTCTCCTGCACTTTAAAAAAAATATATATATATATTTTATGGGATGTGGGCCCTTTAACTGAGTGGCTTGCTAAGCCATTTTAGAGGCCAGTTAAGAGTCAACCACATTGCTGTGGGTCTGGAGTCACAAGTAGGCCAGACTACGTAAGGGTGGCAGATTTCCTTTCCTAAAGGACATTAGCGAGCTAGATAGGTATTTACGACAATCAATGATAGTTTCATGCACCTTTACTGATACCAGCGTTCAATTCCAGATTTTTATTATTAATTGAATTTAAATTCCACCAGCTGCCGTTGTGGGATTTGAACCTATCCCGAGGAGATTAGCCTGGGCCTCTGGATTGCTAGACCAATGACACTACCACTATGCCACCATCTCCCCTACTTGTCATTGCACCAGAGTTGGTCCCCTGGCTTAATGGTAATCATAGAGTGAGGGATATGCCAGATCATGAAGTTACAGATTGTGGTGGAATCCAATTCTGCTGTTGTTGGTTCACAGCACCACGTGGATGCCAGATTTGAGCTACTAGATCTGTACTAAATCTATCCCATGACTGGGTCAGGCTGTTGCTTGATTAATCTGAGGGACAGCTGTCCCAATTTTGACACAAGTCCCAAAATTTGATTCAAGAGGACTTTGGGCTGAATGTGCGTTTGTCGTATCCAGTGCCTGAGTGTTATAAAGTCATAGAGTCATTCACTGTACAGAAGGAGGCTGTTTGGCCCATCGAGTCCATGCTGGATCTCCATGATGCTACACAGGCCCACTTCCCAGTTCGATCCCCATAGCCCTGCAAGTCGATTTCTCTCAGGTGGCCATCCAACTTCCTCTTGAAGTCATTGATCATCTTGTACACTTCTATGAAATTTCCCCGCAATCTCCTTTGTTTTAGGGAGAACAAACTCAGCTTTTCCAACCTAACCTTGTACCTAAAATTCTCAATCCCTGGAACCATTCTGGTAAATCTCCTCTGCACCCTCTGAAGGACCCTCACATCCTTCCTGAAGTATGGTGACCAGAACTGGACTCAGTACTCCAGTTGGGGGCTAACCAGAGTTTTATAAAGGTTCAGCATAACTTCCCTGCTTTTGTACTCTATGCTTCTATTTATGAAGCCCAAGATCCCATTTGCTTTACTAATCACTCTCTCAGTATGTCCTGCCACCTTCAAAGATCTATGCACGTACACCCCCAGGTCCCTCTGTTCCTGCACACTCTTTAGAACTGTGCCATTAAGTATATTGCCTCTCCCTATACCTTCTGCCAAAATGAATCACCTCACACTTGTTTGTATTAAATTCCATCTGCCACCTTTCTATGTCCTATTGCAGGCGGCTCATATCATCCTCACTGTTGGCTGCACCTCCAAGTTTGGTGTCGTCAGCAAATGTTGACATTTTGTAGTGGTTTGATATGACTGAGTGGCTTGCTAGACCATCTCAGAGCTCAGTTAAGAATGAACCACATTGTTGTGGGTCTGGAGTCACATAGAGGCCAGACTGGGTAAGGATGGCAGATTTTCTTCCCTGAAGGAGATGATGAATGCACAAATGCTGTTTCTGAATGTTACATTATTTCTAAGTTACAGTATTGGATATTAGAATATTTATGATTTTATGTAATAGATGCTATGTGCTTTAATGGGGAACTTCCATCCTCAGAAGACTAGTCCACTCTTGTTTTAAAAGGTTTTTATTGTTACAGAGTTGCTCCAGTTGGCATATGAGCGATTCCCCTGTAGTCTTGAATTGGATGTTCTTCATGCTCATTGTTGTTGGGAGTATGTAGTGCAATGGAACAAAGATCCAGAGGTAAAGACAATACACAACTCTTCAGATTTGATTTTGACATATTGTACATTATTAAATTAACCAAGTGGTTCTTTATGTTGCACTAAAATAATTGCGTGAAAGCTAGTCCAGTACTCCACGAGCAGCTAAATTCAATATTCTCAAATTCTCAGCCTAGTTTGTATTTTTGTTATAAAAGGACTATTAACTGAATAATTTTATTTAACTGGGATAATCATTGTTATGGCAAGTTGCAAAGATTATTTTCAAGAACATGCCTGCATTATTGTGTGTATTGTATTTGTTTTTAGTACCAGATGAATAATTGTATTTCAAAAAAGATATTTCAAAATACTGGTGCCTTTAAGTACATGAACAAGCATAGATGTCTTATGAAATTGACTGGTAGTTGCTGGGAGCATGTGTCTTGGAAAATACATTCACAGACAACTCACAGAATTCCTGTTAGGTTAGTGAGTGCTCCAACAGCAAATGATTAATTCAGTGTTTGGATTTCATTATATGGAGCCTGAGTTCTAGCCAATAATATTTTGTGAGAGAATTCTGCAGGCTGGGAGTGCAATGTTGAGCTTTTCTGTTAATATTCTATGCTAATTTTGGATAGACATAGAACCTTGAGGCACAGCTCAAGCAGCACCTTTGTTCTAGTCATAAACATGAAGACTTGGCTGAGGTGTTGGAATTCTTTATGGTCCTCCTTCTGCTGTAATCTTGTAGAGCTGATAGTCCAGCCCCTCCACTTTATAATCAAATCATGTTTGAGTTTCATTCTTGCAAATTGTCATTTTTGTTTCAGTTAAATATTGGGAAGACTGAAGCCTTTGTCTTCATCCCCCTCCACAAGCTTCGTAACCTCAAGTCCAATTCCCCTCCCTGGCTGCTGTCTCGGGTTTAACGAGGCTGTTTGAAATCTTGGTATCCAATTTGACCCTGAGCAGAACTTTCAAACCCATATCCTATTCATCACCAAGACTGCCTACTTCCACCTTTGGAACATTGCCTTTTTCTGCCCTCACTTCAGCACATCTGCTGAAACTCTTTGTTACCTCTAGAGTTGACACTCTCCATCAGCTTCGACTCATCCAAAACTCTAGTACCTCTATCTTACCTTACAGCAAGCCCTGCCCACTAATCACCCCTGTGCTCGCTGACCTACTTTGGCTTCCAGTCCACCAACACCTCAAATTTAAAATACCATCTATGTGGTCAAATCACTTCCATGGTCTTGCCCCTACCAATCTCGATAACCTTCTCAAGCCCTACAACTCTCAGAACTCTTCATTCCTCCAATTCTAACCTCCTCTGTGTCCCTCACTCTCTTTAAACCATCATTGGTGGTCATGCCTTTGGCTGTCTAGGACCTAAACTTTGGAATTCCCTCTACAAACTACTCCTATATCAAGGCCCTCCCTGACTAAGCTTTTAGTCACAACTCCTTCCATTTCCTCCTTTTGATTCAGTTTTAATTTTTATCTGATTACATGTCTGTGAAGCGTCTTGTGACATTTTTCTGTTTTAAAGCTGCTCTCTAAATGAAGATTGTTGCTTGCACCCAGAGTTTTCAGTTAAAACTTTTGTATTGCTGTTTGGACTTTAGATGATGTATGGTAATGAATGTAGTTATTTTTAATGTCATTTAAAGGTTTTTAATACTTAATCATTCTGTGTAAATAGTCTTTTTGATATCTAACTTTTTTTTATGTATGACTTTTTTTCACATGGGCTTTTCTGGTTTTAAAGTTAATTAATCATTGTGATTTCTCAGTACATGCTTTGTCTTTTGACTTCTAGGAAGGCCGTTTTTTGAGCATATCTGTGGACCATCTGAAATGCATTGGCAATGCTCATGTTCAGCGTGGTTAGTACTTGTTATGACTGGCATGGTACCAGACAGAATTCTACAAATACTGTTTTAAGTACATAAATGTAGTAAATATTAGTGTGTGTCTGGCAGCCAAGCCCCGATCCGAAATTCACATTTTAGACCATTCCTAGAGATCCTCAGTTCTCCTTAACTCCAGAAGCTCAAAGCCAGTTCTACAAAGTCCAGTGCAGAGAATAAAACTAGGGAGCACAGTTTAAAAACAGAGGGTCTCTCATTTAAGACAGAGATGAGGAGAACATTTTTCTCAGAGGGTCATAAGTCTGTGGAATTTTATTCGCTGTCGAGGGTTGGAGGCAGGGTCATTGAATGTTATTAAGGCAGAGGTAGACAGATTCTTGACAAACAAGTGAATCAAAAGGTATCGGGTAGGCAGGAATGTGCAGTTGAGTTCACAGACAGATCAGCCATGATCTTATAGAATGGCGGAGCAGGCTCGTGGGGCCAGATAGCCTACTCTTGCTCCTTGTTTGAATGACCAGATGATCTTAATTTCAGTGTCAAAACAGAGGGAACTCCTCACACTTATTGGAGGTGAGGGTGGAACAGGGAAGAAGAGACAGGTTTAAGAAGATAGTTGCTATTGGAGAAAAGAAGTCAGGGGTTATTGTTGCTGATGAAAATGACCAAGGACTAATAAGTGGTTTTCACAGAGGAAAATGAGGTGCGATAGGATTTCATGTGGTCCAACCAGATCTGGTGATGAATGGCTAAACCAGTTGTGAAATCAATTCGTTAAGTCTGTTGTGATTCAGACATCCTCCTGATGCTTGCCTTTTGTAGAGGGACCAAATTTCATAGGCAAGTCCTTGTTCCCTGTGAACTAAAACATGACCTTTGTGTTCAGGAATTTCTTATCCTGTCACCAATATCCCTTTCTCACCTCAATTGTGTTGCCTTGCATTTTTCTTGGAACTCCTTGGTTGAATATAGCTTCTGTCCTTCTCACAGCATCAGAAACAGTTCCAGTCAATGTGATGAATGTGAGTCTTACTGTGGTGAATTATCTCTCCTCATCCTGATCTTCAACTCCATCCTTTATGCAGCGTTCTAGCAGTCACAAAGATCGGGTCAGATTTCACACTTTCATCACTGATCCTTTTCGATGGGGTCAATTTCATATGTACACTTGTGCTAACTCAATCTCTCTACCACTTCTCTTGAATCCGTGCTATCAAACTGCTTGTCCATCATCAATGAACAGTAACTTCCTTCAGCACAACATGAGGGCAGACTGAAACCATCTAACCCTGCTACAGTCCCTGCTCCCTTGCTAATCTTTTTTAACGTGAAGCTGTTTGTAATCTTGACATCCTGTTTGACTGTTTTAAGTTCCTATGCAAGACTCCTCTACCCTCACAACGTTGTGAACCTCCATCTCTACTTCAGCCCCTCAGCTGCTGAAACCCTTAGATTTGCTTTCATTATTTCCAGGCAGCTACTTGAATGGCTCTCATCCTCCATAATACTGCTGCACTTATACTGTCCCACAATCAATTGCACTTGTCCATGAGCCCTGTTCTTGCTGAATTACACAGACTGCCCATGTTGCCCTAGAGCATTCGACTCAAAATCCTTGTTCTTGCCATAACTTCCTCCCATAGCTTGACTCATCTTTTCTCTCTGCATTATCCTCCAGTCCTATATCTCTTCCTAAGCATTCACTTCCTCTGACTGGCCTTCTGTGCAGCTCTCTCCTTTTGCCCCATCACTTTCTCACTAAGCCTCTCTACCTCTTTACTACTCCTTCCAACCTTCTTAAAAAACCCCAAGATCGAACTATTTGATAGCTTTTGGTCATCTTACTACTTTTCCCTTCCTGGCTTGGATTCAGGCTGTGTCAAGAGTGCAGATTCATCCAATAAACCATCAAATTCAAGAAGAGGATTGTTATTGCGGTTATTGAGTTCAGGTAGAAACATTTCTCGCACTGCTGTTGTCACAAGATAATTTAACTCATGATGGTCAATGTTTGTGCAACTTCCCCACCTGCTTGTATATGTGTCTGAAGACAGGACAGCCAACAAAAGGGCAGTGATCTCCAAATCAGGAGAATTTTATAGAATGGAGCAAATATTACTTCAGAAGAGTCAGATAAAACAAAAAAGCATGGAGACAGGTTGGGACAGAGAAATGAATGGTAGGTAACCAAGACTAGTTTATTCATCTTGACAGGTTGTTATACGAGGTCCTAGATTCTAAAATACAGAAAAAATTAAATTAGCACAATTACAAATAAAGAGCACCCTTCAGTTTCTCCATTAAAGTGATTCTCTTAAATTCACATGTCTATCTCCTTCGATTCTGATTCAGTTCTGATAAGATAATTATGAACATAAAGCTTTTCTGCAAAAAATTGAGCAATTATTACTGCATGTATTATTCAGTTACAATCTGTACAGTCACTATCTGTAAGGTTGTACTCCGGACTAACCAATTTATGTCCCAGCCAAATCTCTTACCTCTTAGCAAAGGTTTACTTTTAACATAATGGAATTATATGATACTGACAACTTTCAGATGCCTTTGGCAACTCAAGTTATCTGCCCTGCAACTGGATAGTAAATGATGCACATTGCAGTTACTCATCTTTGCCATACTTGTACAACTTGTCTTTTAATCCAATACACAGCAAAAAAAGTAAATGACCTGTTTCATTGGTCATTGAAACATAATAAATTTTTACTCTGTCTTCCACCCCCCCCCCCCCCCCCCCACCATGTGTCTTCCCCTGCCGTCCCCTGTGCGTCTCCCCATTCCGTCCCCCCTTCTCCCTCCCCTCCTCCCCGCCCTAAACTGATCATTTCCTGTTGGAAAGGAGGTTTTGTAGCATTATAAAGACAAAAACAATTGCACTGGCACTTTCTAGACATCCTTTTAACTTGTTCCTCATCCCTCCCACAAGATTCAAATAGTCAGCCTTTTATGGCCTCAGAATGTGAGCCAGCATAACTAATTCTTTTAACCAGACAGCATATTTAGTAAAAACTAGTCAATGACTGTTGCATAGGGATATTTAAAGAGCAGTAAGCACCTAGGAAGGAAGGGGTTTACAAATGATTTGAATTGTAAATGGCTACATAGGCAATATTAAATATTAAATCCAAGCTTATTATGTAAAATTGAATGTTTCTATTACAATAATTACATTCTTAATTTTCATGTTCTATAGTTGGTGAAAAATTGGACTGAGTCGTAGAATTTTTTGTCGTGTAGCTTAATACATTCCTCTCTTTGCAGGTATTGCTGTAATGATGTGGAACACTTTTATTGTAAAGAGACTGTCGTCAGCTGCTTACCTAATGGATAAGGTAAAAGCTAAGCATTTAACTTGGGGAATAATTTCCCTTCTAGTGTTAATGTTACTGTTTAACTACATAAATTACAACAATAAAAATTATAAAGAAAAATAGGAAAGAGACCTAGTATTGTGCAATGAAAAAGGGCTAATTAATAATCTTCTTGTAAAGGAGCCTGTAGGAAAGAATGATGATAATAGAATTTTACATTAAATTCAATCAGAAACTAGTGTCTCAAATCTAAGCAAAGGAAACTGAAGGTATGAGGGGCAAATTGGCTATGGTGGATTGGGAAACTACATTAGAAGATATGATGGTAGACAGGCAATGGCTAACATTTAAAGAGCTAATACATAGTTTACAACAAAAATACATTCCTTTAATGCACAAAAACCGAGCAGGGAAAGTGTTCCAACTGTGGCTAACGAATGAAATCAAGGATTTTATTAGAGCAAAGGAAGAGACGTATCAAGTTGCCTAAAAAAGATAAGCCTGAGGATTAAGAGCATTTTAAAATTCTGCAAAGGAGGACCAAGAAAAAGATTAAGAACGGGAAAATAGATCATGAGAGTAAACTAGCAAGAAATGCAAAAACAGACGGCAAAAGCTTCCACAGGTTTGTAAAAAGGAAAAAAATAGCAAAAACAGATGTTGGTCCATTACAAGCAGAGTCAGGAGAATTTATAATGAGGAATAAGAAAATGGCAGATAAACTAAAATATTGTGTGTCTGTCTTCATGGAGGAAAATACAAAAATCTTCCCAGAAATAATGGTGAATCAAGGGACGAGTGTAAATGAAGAACTGCAAGATATTAACAGTAAAAAAGTACTAGAGAAATTAATAGGACTAAAAGTAGATAAATCCCCTGGACCTGATCATCTACATCCCAGAGTGTTGAAAGAAGTGGCTGTAGAGATAGTAGATGAATTGGTGGTCATCTTTCAAAGACTGGAATTATTCCTGCAGATTGGAAAGTGGCAATTGTAACCCCACTATTTAAGAAAGGAGGGAGAGAGAAAATGGGCAACTACAGACCTGTTAGTCTAACATCAGTTGAACAGAATATATAATGAAGGATGTGATAACAGGACACTTAGAAAGTAATGGTAGGATTGGGCAGAGTCAACATGGATTTATGAAAGGGAAACCATATTTAACAAACCTGTTGGAGCTTTTTGAGGATGTAACTAGCAGAATAGATGAGGGGGAACCAGTGGATATGGTATATTTAGATTTTCAGAAAGTTTGCAGATGAGATAAAACTGGGTGGAAGTGAGTTGTTATGAGGAGTATGCAAAGATGCTTCAAGGGGATTTGGAGAGGCTAAGCGAGTGGGCAAAAATTTGGTGATGGAATACAATGTAAAGTAATATGAGGTTATCCACCTTGGTAGGAAAACAGAAATACAGAGTATTTCTTAAGTGGTGAGAGACTGGGAAGTGTTGAACTTCAAAGGGACTTGGGTGTCCTTGTCTGAGTCACTGAAAGCTAACATACAGGTACAGCAAGCAATTAAGAATGCAAATGGCATGTTGGCCTTTATTTCCAAATTTATAAGGAGATCCCAATAATTTCACTGTACTGACAAAGCATAGCTTATATGATTACTTGCAAGATAAGATATTCTAGTCGCTCAACTGTTATTGATGAGAGTATTAAAACTGATCAATATTGTTTTTTAATAGGTTGGCAAGGCACCAAAAGACAGACTGTGCAGAAGAGTGAGTATTTTGAAAATATTGGGGGAGTACATTGGCACAGGTGAATCTTCACTGGAGCCAGAAACCTTTGCATCGCTTTATCTTCATTTTGAATTGAAGCTATAAGAAATGCAGAATGCGAGGATAGAGAGAACTTTGGGACTTGAACTGGAACCCAGCCCAGAGAGATGGAGATGATTCTCTCTTACCTGAAAAGGGTTCAAAGTGAAATGAACCTGTACTGTTTCAATCTATTTTGCTGTTCAGCACAATGCAACTTTAGTATATAGTAAGCATATTTTTTAAAATGGGTAAATGCCTTCAATTTAATTTTTATGCTTTTCGTTGATTTAGCTTAAAAAATAAACTACCACATTGTATCAAATATGCATGGGTTGCAGTACATTGCATAAGTAGTTATGTAATTTAATCCAGTGGACTTCTGCAATTATTAATATTGAACTCCGATGTGGAGTTGAATAAAACTGCCAGTTTCCTGTGAAGGATGAACTTTTTGCCTACAATGGCAGTTCAGAGTTGCTTTGGCTGTGTACAACTTAATTAACACTTGGAATAAATCCCCTGTATCCTGACTGGTCTTGTAGACAATTCATTTCCAGGTCTCCCATTTTGAAATTTAGTAAGGGAAGACAGCTTTATTTTTAACTGTAAAATGCTGTATATAATGAAGATAGAATTTCCCCTGTTCTGTCAGTGTGCGTAAAGAAAGAGCCATTCAGCATGCAAGGTTCATCTTGTCTATTTGGAAATATTCTAGCTGTGCCACTTCCAGTATCTCTCAAACCCAACCCTCTTCCTCTGCTTTCTGAAAGGAAACCATGGCCAGTGTCAATCTTGAACAATGTCCAAGCTTCCTTCTAAATCTAGCTTGAGTTTTCATGAACCAAAGAACACTGAGTTGTATTCTTTTTGTGGAGAAGTTCCACCCCAACTCTGTGTTGACTGGTATTTTCTAATTCTGTATTCCTGTCATCCAGTTTAGAGTATCAAACCCACTAATCCTGTAAGTCGAGATCTTTCTCGGGAGCGCTGCTATGACATGCATTTAAATCTATCATCACTTGCCTATTCTGTTTCTCAAATATGTTATGGGTATGTTATGCTTAGGACAGAGGTAGCATTAGGCAGTCCTGTGGTGCAGAATATCACTCCTCTAGTGTGCTAGTCCTGTGAAATGTGATTTTCAGTTTTCTCCTCAATTCTTTACATGGTAAGTTACCAATCTCAACTGTGTAGTAGGGAAGGTGGTGACAGAATGGATGTGTTTTCCTCCCAGAGAGGGAGAAATTGAGCGACAGCTTTGTGTAGCTGTTTATATTCTTTCTAAAGCCATTATTAGAAACTTGGAAGCAGATCACCTACCAGATGAAGGGACTATTGGGGGTGCGTTGAGACCTTCAAAAGAAAAATGTGGAACAAAACCATTCTTAAAACAAATGGAAGTGCTGACTGATGATTTTAAGTATTTCATTATAAAGTTGGATTTTTTTTTTCCTGGACAGGATGTAGGTATGAGTGACACTGCTATGACATCTTTCCTTGGCTCTTGCTCGCTGCTCCTTCAAACTTTAATGGAGGTAAAAAACACATTGCACGTAAACAATGTTATCATAAAAGCACAATACTGCGGATGCTGGAAATCTGAAATAAAAACAAGAAATGCTGGAAATACTCAGCAGGTCTGGCAGCATCTGTGGAGAGAGAAGCAGAGTTAACGTTTTGGGTCAGTGACCCGAAACGTTAACATTGTCAGGAGAGAAACAGAGTGATCATGTTTGGAATAGTAATTTTTATGTAAGAATATAACATTCCTTTCACCTTTTGGGACCTGTGTTTAAGTCCAGTATAGACTATGGGATGAAAATTCCTTTAATCTAGCAGCTTTGGGGGTTCTTGGTATTTGGGCTTGAGCAGACTTGCCCAATTTATTAATGAGTTTGAGCCCAGATATCAGAACAACATTGAATATCCTGAACCTCAATAGTCTGCTATTGGAAATAAGGAAGTGCAGAGAGGGGTGTTTAAACCTACTGCTAGCTGTAGCCAAACCCCACTTAGGAGTGTTTAATGCTAAAACTGAATGCAAGAGGAAAGGAAAAGTTCCCAAGCACGGACATCCAGTTGCCTCAACAAATGTTAAAAACATAAATATTGGCTTTAGCATTTGAAATATTAAATATTCCAGTAAGTTTTGTCAGAATGTTCATATTCACACTGAAGATTCGCTTTGCCAACCTGAGCAATGAACTGTGATAGACTATAGCCTTGAAATTAGTCCTGAATATCTATTATATTCTTTACACAAAGTGTACAGTTTTTAATGTTGTGAGAGAGGGGCAAGAGTATTTTGTTTGGGGTATACAGCAACTACCCATGTGCTGCAGAGAAATTTTCATGAGCAAGGTTGGCTGAAAAAAAGTGTAGCTTTGAATTTATATTGGTGTTCTGATACCATCTTGTGTTAAACATTACTGAAACATTTATAATGCTTTATGTAACAAAATTACAAAGAATATATGTGTGAAAGTAAGACTGCCTGTTTTATGATCATTGTTATAAAAGTAATGACAAAAATAAAATGACTGCATTCACGAGAAAGAAGAAAATGTAATGCCTTGGGAACTATATTTTTCACCATGCCAATACACTTTTGTGTTGAATAATTTTTTTAAAAATTGGAGCTATCTTTAATATAAATGAAACTTACTGAGTAGAAGGAAACATAAGAAAAATATCAAAAGATTTTTGAATTTTGTTTCAATTTTTATATGCATGTTCACTAACCGGAGTAGTTGAAGCAAAAGCATAGCTGGCTTGAGGGGAAACAAGGTAAATAGTTGAGGGAGAAAGTAACAGAAGGTTATGTTGACAGAGTTTGATGAAGAGGAGTGGGAGGAAGCTCATGCACAGCATAAACACCAGTATGGACTTGTTGGGCCGAATGGCCGGTTTCTGTGCTATATATGTACGTAAACTTTTTATATGGTTGCTACAAAATTAAGCATGTCCTAATGTTGCCCTTTTTAAAATCATACATATATTAGGCTGAAGTTAGCAGTGATGAGATGAAGGAACCATTTCTAGACATAGAGGACACCTGGTCATCCGTAGAAGGTCCGACTTCAATAGTGGATCTGGCTCTAGAACAAAGACATGTCCATTACCCATTGGTTCAGCACCACTATATTCTGTCTGTCATTATGCATGGAATAATGCTGTTTGGGTTGAAATCTGTCAAAATATTTAGTCTATTTGACAGTAAGGTATGGTTACTTAAACTTATATGATCTTATTTATTGTCTAAGATGCTCTATGCTGAAAGACAATAGTGTCTTTATTAGCATTAAAGATTCTAAGTCTGATATTATAAACTTGTTTAACTATCATTTAGTACCTTCTCTGCTACTTAAAATGTTAAATTTAAAAACCTATATTACAAGTCATCCATGTAGCACACAGACTTTAAATACGTCTTTCATGTTCAGGCAATGCTCAGCACCATTTTGAAATATGTGAATAAAGTAGCGTTGCTTTGAAGGATAATTTTATGATTTAATTCTTGTGCAATGTGTGCTATTCATAACTGGAAGCTGGAAATTCTATTCTATTGTTCAGAACAAAAAAGCAGTCTCATTGTGTTGCGTCTTTATCTTTAGGGCAAAAACGCATTTTTCAAAGAGCTGACATCAATTCAGTTGCTTCCAAGTGGAGATATGGATCTTAATATAGTCTCCCTCAGACAGCAGGTAATAAAATCATTGAGTGGATTGTTGCTCGTTAAGACAATCATTTGGAATTGTTATTTGCCCTGTCAATGAAGTTGAGAAAATAAACCTTTTGTATTTGGAAATTATAAATGACTGAAAGTTTTCCCCATTCTCAATCATATTGGTATATAATTCTATTGAGATATTTTAGTTGCTAGGTTCAAGCAAGTATTACAATATCATCACTTTTAAGCTTTATGTCATGGTAAATTTACATCAGTTTTTTTAAGTTAAAATTTCAATTTGAAATTGCTTAGGAACTGATTCCTTTCTGGGATCTGAGTTCAAATTCAGCCCATATTAGATGAAGATGGTCTGAGCTGCCTTGATCCACAGCACCAAAACTATCACTTATATGGTACTAATTTGTTAGGATTATGCAGACAGGCCTCAGTAGTGCTTAAAGACATAGGGTTTCATTCTACAGCTGATTTAGTAGTACCTGATCCTGACACCAGGTGCGTGAAAATGTAAGGTATTCCCAGAACAGGTGCCTCTCTCGAGTAAAGGCCTGCTCGGGTCTGGAAAAAAAACCCGACCCGAACCCAACAGAACTACATCCGACCCGAGCCCGACATGGCCCAAGTCCTTCCATTTTTTTCCCGCGCCCAACCCGGCCATAGTGCACTCACTGTACTTAATGCTTTTGGATGGATGGAATGGAAGGAAGCTGCAGCATGACATGAAATGCTCACTGCGCAGACTCAGTCTGTGGAGTCCAGATGCACGATTCCCTCCTTGACGTCCCGGACTCCCAGCTCAGGTAGGCTTTTCAAATTTTGACTCTTACTTACTCAACTTCCCTTTTCCTCCCAGCAGATGAAAAGGTAGTACTGTGTGTGTCCGACCCAAACCAGACAGCTGTCGGGTTCAGGTCGGGTAGCAGACCTTTACTCGCGAGTACACAAAATGCAGCATTTTCTTTATACCATGTATGAAAAAACAAAGGACCTACATTTGTATATCACTTTATCGTGTTTCCCGGATGTTATTAATTACCTTGTAGTGCAGTGAATTATGTGTATTTTCTTCCAGTTCCTAATGAAATTAGTCAGTGCTGCAGTGCAGGAACTAATAACACCTCCAAAGATGGAGTGTGCTTCTGAACAGCAGCCTCATCGAGAACAAAATGTAGACTGGCCATCAGTGGCAGTGGAGCTGTCTCAGAACCTTCAAGTGAATGAGGATGTTATCCGGCGACATTATGTATGTGAACTGTACAGTCACGGAATTGACCACATTGGTGAAGAGGTAACTTATAGATCCATATTTTAGTCATTTGTTTAAAATGTGTCATTAAAGTAATAGAGTACCCGAGATGTTTTCTCGGTTGTATTTCCTCAATAGCCAAGAAGATGGGATGGATCAGGCTGCATAGTTTACTGCAGCCAATAGTTAAGAAAAATTGTTTTATATAGTGCCTTTCACATCCTAAGGACATTCCAAAGCACTTTGCAGCAGTGAACTATTTTTGAAATGTAGTCACTATTGTTGCTTAGGCAAATGTGGCAGCCAATTTTTATACAGCAGCCAAACTAATGGTAAATACTGTGGTAAAGATTTATACACAAGTCACGATATAGCTGAAATTAGAGTTGTCTCTGTGATATTGAGAATGGAATCCTTTCAGACTATTTATGGAGATAATTTAAGTTGCAGCTCCTTAATTACTTGCTGATGGTGCCTACAGGGAGCCAGCAAAGACCAGAAAAAGAACTTGTATTTATATATTGCCTTTCAACTCCTCAAAACATCACAAAACATTTCATGACCAATGAATTAATTTGAAGTGTATCACCATTATGTAGGCAAAGGTGGCAGACCATTTATACATAAGCAAGGTTCCACAAACAAATGATGAGTGGTGTTGATTGAGGGATAAGTGTTGACTATGTACACCAGAATTCCCTTGCACTGAAGTGTCAGCCTAGATTATTTGTTCTAGTCCTGGAGTGGGGCTTGAACCTGCAGGCTTCTGACTCGGAGACAAGAGTGCTACCAATAAGCAAAGCTAATTCTTATATATCGGAGACAGTACATTGTGTGGGTTCTCCTACACCCTTTGCTTTGAGCAGTGGGTTGAGTGCATGCTTAATAGTTCATCATATGGTTCATAGATTATTTTGGGACTGGACAGTGGATGGCTTGTTGCCTTATACATGAATATATGCAGTACTTTTATAAATTAGCCTCTTTTAAGACAGAAAACATGTAATTAAGTTTGGAATATTTAAAAGTTACTTTCAATAAAGACAGGTATAGTGAAGAATATAAACTTGAACGAAGTGTAGAGTTTTATCCCAGGTTGTATCAGTTACCTTTGTAACAAATGCTGCCCATGTTATGCCAGAATAATTTGGGGCAACTCTAATTAGATAATAGAGTCAAACAAAAAAATCTTATTTTTGACGAATAAAGTTTTACAACCGAGGCGGGAGGAGTGCACTGTTCATTCTCGTCCCACTTCTCCACAGGTCACAGCATATATTTCAATTTCTCACCGATACGGTCAATCATATACTCTTATTTTACCCAGAATAAAACACAACAATCAGGTTTCTTTATGAAACAAATCTCAACCAGTAATGAAGTAAAGCATAAACACAGTTTGAAATGTAAAAGCTCCTTTTTTACCTTAGCCCCTCACAAACACACATACGTTGGTTCACCAGAAAAATGAAGGAGAATTTTGCTTTAGAGCTGTTACCAAAAAAATACTGAAACTGAATACTTACTCATTCTTGAAGAACGAAGATATGGAAAGATGTCCTTTGTTTTGGTTTGGCGTCCCAAATGCGTATAGATGGCTGTCACTGGGATCTTCCTAGAACAGTTCTTTCCAGGTAATGTTGAAGATCAGTTTGGGTAGGCGTTGCAAGAAATGCAGCAACAAGGAGTTTCAGTTCCCACACATTCGATACGCAAGGTTTCTTCAAATACAAGGAAAGAGGAGACTGGCGCACTGAATACGCAGGGTTTCTTTCAAAGGGAGAAAAAAAGTTGAGTTGGGTTTCTTTGGTAGGCAAAAACCAACTGTTTTTTGTAACGATTCAGAGAAACCAAAAACATTCCAGAAGTCAAGCCTCCTGACCTCTATAAGTCTTGGCCTGTCACTTCTTAGTAAACATCTCCCCAAGTCAAAAAGTAACTATCTGCAGACAGGTGCCTTCCAGTAATTGTTGGTTTTTGGACTGAGTTCAAACATTCTGGTGACCTTTTAAAAAAGAGTTCCAGCACCTTTTCAAGCTTCCGGATGAATCAATGTCCATAATTCAACTATAAGCCTTTAAAAACAAATTTTACAAAAAATAGAAGCACTCTCATAACAAAAGTAACAGGATTTTAGTAACTGTCTGTATAACAAGTTCTCCCTGTGTCTGCGTGGGTTTTCGCCGGGTGCTCCGGTTTCCTCCCACCGCCAAAAGACTTGCAGGAGATAGGTAAATTGGCCATTGTAAATTGCCCCTAGTGTAGGTAGGGAATATGGGATTACTGTAGGGTTAGTATAAATGGGTGGCTGTTGGTCAGCACAGACTCAGTGGACCGAAGGGCCTGTTTCAGTGCGGTATCTCTAATAATAATAATAACCTGATTTTCATGTGTCATCTGTTCAGGCCCTTCTCCAGGTGCATGATCAAGAGGTCCTGGCGTCCCAGTTGCTTGTGTTGACAGGGCAGAGACTTGCATTTGCTTTACTTCATACTCAAACTAAGGAAGGCATGGAGCTGCTGGCCAGACTCCCTCCAATGTTGTGCACGTGGCTTAAGGCCATGGTGAGTGTTAATATATTTTCTATCAACAAAACCTTGCTAAAAGAACGAATACAAATTGTGCAAGAAAAATAAATACTTCGAAGTCATAAACTTTTCATCAGAACCAGGCTATTCTTGTCCCTTATACAAGGTGACATTTAAAGTATTGACTGTTTACTAAATATAACTTTCACTATGGAATTATAGGGGACAATCTCCAATATATCTTTCTAAGTTCCTGAATGTTTTTAAAACACTTGCAATTATATGTAATATTTTAAAGCATTAGATAACTTGAGGCAAAGTAACAAGCATAAAGTGTCACATGTGCTTTAATAAAATCTCATGGAAAACAATTGGGCTGATCTGTAATACAATAATTTAGGAGCTTTGAGCATTTCACTTCATTCAAATATATCAAGGAAAGTTTGTTGAGTGAGTTATGCTAATTGTCATCCGCAGGTCACTTGTAAGAATTGAATGTGGATTTGGGACTTTTCAACAATGAAGCATGTAAATGAATCACTGCCTTAATTCTCATAAGCAATTGCTGGTGTGAATCAACCATATCAGATTAAATTTAAAGAATTTGAGCTGTGCAGAAGTTGATGAAAAGAAAGGTTTAAGGATTGACATTCTTTGCTACTTTCATAAAGTCAGCACAACAGCAGATATGTGGAAATTCATCATGCTTTAGTCTCTGAATTAAGCTCCTAAGCAATTTACATGTAGAATTTTTGTTTGCTCAATGTGGGATGCACACAGCTTAGTTGGAGATTACCAGAGCCAAGATTTACGGACCCACTCCCCCTGCCAAGTGTGTGCATGGGTACACCAGAAATCAGCCAGCTAACAGTGGCTTACAAGTCCAAAGCATACTGGTAAATTTGCGACTGCTTATCAACAAAGTCTAATCTATCCATTGGGTAGGATATTTAAAGCCGACTGGAAAGAATTTAGCCACGATTGACAGGTATACTACCTCTTCAGATTGTCTGTTAAGTCATTAACAGTGTCCTGATGTACTGCAGAACTGTCTGGCTCAGGTATCTGATTAAGTCTGCAACAGACCCTGTATTCAGATGTAAATTTTCACTTTAAGAGGACAGGGAAAATTGCAGGGTGGGGGTGAAGTACTGTATAATTTTTCCAAGTTTAATATTTAAATTCCCAACAATAGATGCCACCTTTAAATTCAGAAAGTTAGCTGCAGTCCATTAAACTGAAGTGCTATGTGGTTATTTCCTAAAATTAATTTACTAATTCATTGTACTACCATTATTGCAAACAGATACTTTAATACTTAAGGAAAATAATTGAAGGTTTAATATTAAAATACAAGTTTTTCTTAAAACCATCTTGAGCACATCTGAATATTTTCAATCTTAATCGTCCAGTGCATTTTTATATTAAAGGGACAACTCTTATTATAGAGCAATATTAACATTTTAAGATAGTTCTACAGTTAGTACATAAGCAAAGGAGAATTACAAAATTGGAGTAGGTCCTGTACACTCTTCCTTTAATATACAACAGCATTTTAACACTCAGAAATGGGCCAGTCTCATTATGACCTCAAGCTTAATGCCAAAATATTTAAATAAAATCCTTCCCTCAATTCCGTGTGCCCATATGAGCAAGAAAAGCTCAGTCCATGAAGCAACTCTAAGTAAGCAGCTCTTATGTATCATGTTTCTGTTTTCATTTGAAAAAATTAGACGAGGGATGAGCAAGCATTAGTCACGACTGCATACAGCAAAGCTAACCCAGGTAGCCAAGATGGCACTACCAGTGGTTACCAGGTTAAAGTACTCTCAGCTGTTATCTCTGCATCATTCCTCCCTGCTGCATTTCCAAAAGTACAGGGGACCACTGTCTGCCATCCATGGTGTAAGTGACCATAGAAGCCCAGGAAGATTAATAGTAATAGTTTTGAAGTTGGTCATCACACTCCTTGCCTTCTATTAATCATGTTTTGTACTATTTCCAGAATCCTCAGGATCTTCAGAACACAGATGTGCCAATTGTAGCAACAGCTAGACTGGTGAGCAAATTGATAGAACTCTTACCTGAAAACCATGGGCAGTACAGTCTGGTGCTGCATCTGTTAGAAGCAGTTGAAGCCATATCCTCTTTGTGACCAGCGTTGGCCAATTTTTATTTAAATAGGTCTCTAGATTTGACCAGCTGTGAAGAGCTTGGATCATTTATGTAAATGAGCCATTTTCTGTTGCAAATAATCATGTTCTTGAATGATTATTATAGATGGATACAGAGTTCTGTCAGACTCTTTTCATTTCTGTTCTATTATGTTGGATATTCTAATGCCCAAATACAGTTTGCATGTTTACATATGTGAGCTTTGCTTCAGCCATGTCATTTTACTGCTAAAAGATGGCATCAGTTGCAGAAGAAACCATATTGTGTTGCTGTAGCTATGCAGATTAGATGTCAGCTGAAGCAAGTCTGTATCTCAAGGTATTATGTAGTGAATGAGTTGCATAGTATGGGAGCTTTCTTTCTGGACATTTATAATGAGCCATACACTTATGATTTCTAATCCCACTGTTGGAGCTGAAAAAGGATAAAGATAGAGGAACTTTGCAATATATTTTTCTCTAGCAGAAACCACCTACCAGGAACAGTGATGACTATTTAAATGAAGCCTTACTTCACACTAAAACAAAAGGAAGTTGAGTTTATTTTGTTAATGTAAAGACAAAAGTTTTTATTCCCTCAATTTTTTTGCATTTGTATAAGTAACAGTGATCAGATAAATTTCCACATTAATCAGTGGGCATAAACCAACTGTGTAAGATTGTAAATTATTGCTCATTAACCAAATAAAACACTTGAACCCATGCTGAGTTGCTTTTTGTACAAATAATTGAAGTGAAATACTTGCTGTGAGCTTGTTTTTATAAAACAAACACTAAACAATGCTGTGAAACTGTTTTTGGTTGAGGTTCAACTGAAGAGAAATATAAGAGTCCATAAAATAGAGCAAAAAAACTGCAGCACAGAAATGTAACGAACAGTGTCTATAAAAAATAAGTTAGGGTTATCTACTAGAAACATTTTTGTAATGGCTGAGAGTAGTAAAAAACACTACTTTTGCCAGCATTTTTTTTCGTTAAACTCGAAGGCGAGGATGTGGAGGACTGGAAAATACAGTCCAGCTGTGGCCCTTGCCTAATCTGTAACCAACACTATCACAGTAGCGGGAAGTGGTAGCCATGTTCATGATATTTCCAGGAGGCTGAGAACGATCTCTTAATTTCTAGCAATAGTTAGAAATAATTCCTCTCAAACTGCAAATGTTGTACCTCCTGAAAGTGATCATAGTTTAACAGCTAACTTATTCACAAACCTTCAAAACAGAAAATACAGATTGCCATTTACTAGATGCTGTAGAGTCTAGATGATATAAGCTACTCTGATAAAATACAGAAAGAGTGCAAATTAGAAACTAAATAGATGTTTAAGTTTTATGAAAACTCAAGCTCTGTCAAGCATAGCTATTTGGGGACAAGTTACCTAAACTATTTGATGGGTTGGCAGGCAAATAGAAAGTCCAATTTGAAATGCAATTGTTAATGGGAACTTAATTCTCCTCTGAAGATTAGGCCAGAATTTTCCACTTCAGCCCAATCCCCTCTGCCAGTTCATTTTAATGGCTGGAAAATCACAACTGGGGAATTGTTTGAGGTCTGGTATCTGAAATTCCACTTAGCTTTCCATTAAATTAAGCAGTTGTGAGCTAATAGACGACATTTCCTTTCATCACAAAGCAAAGATTGAGAGGGTGAAGGGATTGCATTATGACAAGCAATTTCCTAAATTGGGTAGGTTGAGTGATATTGCCATGGTCAGCAATTTCACCTTGTCAAACAGATTCCGAATTCCCCTGGTTCTAGACTCCAAAAGATAATTTGTCAACAATTTCATTATTGTTCCATCATGCAACTACCTCAGAAGCTGCCAGACCAGTTGAGTATTTCCAGCATCCACAGCATTTTTCTTTGTCTGACTTACTACATCTGTGAAAGCATTCTTGGAATGCAACCCTTCCACCTACACACAATGGGTATAAGAACCATTTCATGCATACAGAACCCACAAACATCTAATAGCTGGGGTCAATCCAATCCATAACTGACCCAAAATAACAAACTTTCTAGAAACTGATTGTTACATTTTCCTAGTCTGCAATTGCTGTTAAATTAAACCCTTAACTTAAAGTAAAGCTCCGTGAGAAAAACAAAATGTTTCTTTATTACATCAATCCAGCTATTCATTGAACCCCATTAAGTTTCAGCAGATGGTAACTTGTACATTGTTTTCTAATTAATTTGGGCTTTTGACATGATTGTATCATAACATATACAAGTCGGGAATGTGCTATTCAAAAAAGAAAATGTAGAAATGTTCACCACCTCTAATACTAGAGTCAGAGAAAAATGGAAATCAACGTAATGGTTGGTCTAACAATTACTTAATGGAATATTCTTCCCCCTGTACAACAGCAACTAGCAGCTGTAAAGGTACAATCACAATTTAATTCAAAATTATAAGGCAGCTATTACAAAAACAAAAGACACATCATATCCAGACCCCCCTCAACTGGGAAATAGGCGGGATCTATTTCCATCCCCCACTGCATTTCTGACCAAACAAATGTTTGCTTCAGGTGGAACTACATATTACAGCCACTGATAAATCTTACTTTTGATCCAGCTGCATAATTTTCAATATTCAGCTATATTAAAACCCTGTGCATTCATAACTATTCAATGAAGAAAACACAAGACCCAAAACCACTCAGATGGGGATGTGAAGATGAAAGCTAGTTTCATATTGCATATTAGTCCATGTGTCCCTGTTCCCTTCAGTGCTTATGAATTGTTATCGACATAAATTAAGTGTTCCACTTTTCAGCAATGGCTTCCAAGCAACGAGGGCAGGGTGTTTGTGCTGACTCTGATGTGTATTTCTTACAGCGAGGACATCTTTCTTTGGTAGCTGATTGAACAATTACTTTATATGATGATTCCTCAATAATATCGCCACCTGCCAAAAAATTAGGAATAATTATTTTTCTATGTACATATAAAATATTTTTGCACAGAAACATTCAATCTTTTAATCCTTGCAGAACATTCCTCCTATAGGGAAAAATCACTTTAGTATCATCCAAGACTGAGCCATCATAATCTTCCTGCTCTCTATCTTCAGTTGCTTTCCTGCCATTCCCATTTATTTCTTTGTTATTATAACAATTGTGTGTCCTCCCTATTACTGCTTTAGGCAATGGGGGAGTATAATATGGTTTTGAAACTAATACAAACTTTAGCTTTTAACTAAAAAGTCAGACCAATAGGAGATTTGCAAGTTACATGCAAGCATTCACAACCACAATTATACACCGGTATTTTAGTTGTGAAATTAGTTCTGAAATCAAATAGTTTAGCATCCTTTTGTTCAGTCCAGGTTTTTTCTCCCCTTTAGCCTTTTTTGAATGAATGCTCATTATATCTTTAAAGCAATTTACTTTAAGGAGTTTATGATCCTAACCATAATTAGCAGAAAAGCATTACTGGCAAAATCAGCATCATTTCAATTTTAATTCTTTCAGCAGCTTCTTGATTTTGTCAGGCTGAGTAACCCTTTCAAGTTGATGGCTCCACTGATGCTACAGTCTACTCAATCAAATTAGTTTTAATTCAAATGAGCTGATATACAATTTTCTTAATACCAAATTCCCATTTTTATTTGCTTAATTGCATAATTCATTGAGTGCTATAATCAGTAGTATACTCTTAAAAGAATTCACAATTTCTGCCATAACGAAACAAAATAATTAGTCTTTTGGTAGTAGAGAACTTGAGTATTGCTGAAAATAGAGACATTTTGTTGAAGCTTTTCGTCTTACACTCATCAGGACAAGCGGGAAGGTAACAACTTTATACTGTCTAAGAGTGCTGATTGGTAGAGGCATTGCCATGGTGAATGACAGTTAACCACCAAGCTTCATTTGAAATTGAAACCAGGCAGTTTGACTGGTCAAGGCATTGCCCTGAGGAATGAACCAGCGAATGGCTGTCACTTATTTTGTTTAGCTAAAACAAGCGCAATGTGTTCTTTCTGTCTGCAAAAAACAGGGCCCTGCGTATTAATATGTAGCTTCCAGTACGCGAAAATGCACTACATTGTGAGCCTGACTGACAATCTTAAATTGGTTGTCAGCGGATTTCTTAGCACACTGAGGATTATTTGGCAAATGTTGTCTAATCGCGGAATCACATCTAATGTTGGGCACTGTTTTGAGTTTTGCAAGCATGGGCTGGTTGGGTATAGCCTGTACCTTGCTCATTGCGAACAGAGGAAGGGGCATGTTGTTTGATACTATCTGCCAGTCTTTGGAACGTACAGCCTATATGCCTTGCATCACAATGGCATTAAAATTCATATATCACATTTGTGTGATAGGCAGGACGTCTTTTTGGCTTGACGGCAGCATCCTGTTAGTGGCGAACACCACACATGTTGCTACTGCACAGCAGCAGTGTGAAACAGCAATCTTTACCAGTTGCTCAAATTTTTGGGATACAATACCCTTCCAGAGTAATTTGAAGTAGATTGGGCACTTTTCAAGGCCAAAAATGACAGCCTTAAGCCGATTCATTAGTTTGCACAATATACAGCGAGAAATTATATCTGATCAGGGTAGCCGTTGTCTCACAGGATGCCTTTGATTCGCCCTATTTCAGCATCAAGCTTGCATGGTGAGCAAATGACTTGGGCCCTGTTGCCGATAAGGCAAAATTGTAAATTATAGGTGTTAAGTATTTAGGACAAGTCGTAATACTGAAGCTTGATTTTGTAGTTAGTGTTGTAACTTTAAATAGAAGTCTTGGTATTATAGTTGCAGCTATCAATTTCCTTAACCTCAAGGTAATTAATGAAGGATAACGAAACCAAATGATGAAATATGAACCTCAGTGTAGAACCAACTCCATGCCGAGATTTCCAGATTAAGTGGTTTCAAAATTGATCCTTAAAGCAATCTGCCAGTTGAAAGAATACATTTATTCTACTGTGAATAGCAGTTTCAGTTCTTCATCCAATTTATACTTCTAACAAGAAATTTCTTCAAGTATATACAAATTTGAAGGGAAATTTAAAATTTATAAAATGACAGTTCATTACAGGAAAGTGACTGTATAAAGCCAGTTTACCTTCTAAATTGATTACAAACTTTCCTTCAATAAAATCGGTATCTATAGGCAGGTCATGAGGAACACGAGTAAGTAACGTTGTGTGTGATGCCATCATTAGCTCATTCAGTTGTGAAGAACTGGATATTTGCTCATCCTGCAGGTGCTTAAGACAAGAAACAGGTAAACTTAGAAAGCAGAGTGTCATACTTTTAAACAGGAGATGAAGTATTTTGTACATTAAATTGGGTCCAAAACCCATGTCCACCTTATGTACAAGAATGGGATATACACCAACATATTTATAAAAGTGGACCTTTGAAGACATTTAAAAAATAAAACAAGCCCTTGTTCCCATGGTACTTGCTGCAGTCAATAAGAATAGGCCCCATTAACCGGGAGGTGCACAATAGCGGTCCAGTGGCAATTCCTCCTATTTTTATTTCCAGTCCTAGTGCTAGAATTCAGCAGTGTCAGAGGGTAGTGACTATAAGCACGTTGCAGCATGCTTGTGATTGGCTTAAAAAACTACAGTATCTTAGTTTTATTTAACAAAACATCCATGTGGATCACTCAAAATATGTTGTAGAACTGAACAGATTAGAAACATTGCATGCTAGTTGATGGGACATAACAAAATCCATGACTGTCACAGAAATTTGGTCCTGCTACGCCAGTGACATTGTTCTGGGCTTTTAAATTGCAGCCTGGTAACCATTGCCTCATTGTCTGAGAGATAAGGCAACTTTAATGAAGATTTAATTCTTTTATTTTACGGCTGCAAGGGGGTGGAGGGGGGAGCAAAGACTCATGTAGGACAAAGGCATCAGGAAATCTGCCAGGAAACCAGGCACAGACCCGCATGATTCACTGCCACAGGGCATTGTGTGCAGGTAATAATTCCCAGGACCTGTCAGAAACCAGCAATTCAGGCAACACACAGCTTTTTCTTGTTAGGCTGCCTCCATAGGAAAGGTTTAAAAAAAAAGGGTTTCATTTGTCAAAGAGGATTGTGCAGCTATGGACTGCAAATTGACTGTCACCTGTTGCAGGCTGTCATAACCAATCTGTTGTGAAAGACCTGTGTGATCTAAAGGCTCCTGTGCCACCCCATCTTTTGCTTTCGTTCCATGTCTCTACTGTTTTTCTTGCTGCTGCTCTACCTCTTACGGCCCCACAATTAAACAGGCATAGCACACCAATACAAATACTTTACATGACAGGCATTTCTTCATCGGATTTTGGGTGGGGTACGGAGTCTAATAATTGTGATGCACAAGGAATCAGTTATGTGGAACAAGGTGGATGGACCAAAGTGACCGCATTTCGTACATGCGCCCACCTAGGTGGACTAAACATCACCAAACTGAACTTTCAAAGGAAATCAGGTGTGGGGTTCCTGATCCTAAATTAGCTCTGCTAATGCTCATTTTTCGCCTAAATGTCCAATCTTTCTTAGAATAATAAAATGGCTGAAAAGACTAAATTTATGTAAATTATAACAAGATTCCCTCCAAAGTTGGCTGGAATTACCTCCATCAACTCAAACAACAGACAAGGTTCGATGATAATGGTTAAATCATACTCAGTTGAGTTTTTGCCAGGTATAGAACTCAAGAAGCTATCTCTCATTGCACAAGCACCCTCAATAGCCTCCACTATGCCAGGCTTCTTCCAAACAGAACTGGCCTTTATCCAACCAGTGCGAAACACACTCAGAGGCTCTGAAAGAGATAACCAATTAATGACAGAGATTTGTTGTCTATTTATTGATTTCGATATACTTTGAATCACAAAATTCCTTTTATCTTACTAAATGCAAATAACAGCATTGAAGGCATTCTACCTTTTTTGTTTGATTGATGCTGGAATACCTCTTCCGCAAGATGAGGCAGGATTGGGGCTATAGAACGTGTGATTACATCTAATGCTTCATCTAAAACTGTCTGACATGATCGACGCTTGGGATGTTTCTCATCTTCACAATACAATCTGTAATTTTAATAAAACATTGTTTAAACAGGCACACTCCAATATCTCCAGCAGACTATAAAAATTCAAACCAGCTCCACCTACTCATAATACAGCCCATGCCAACCTACAGCAGGACCTTATTCAAGTTTGGCCGGAAAAATGACAGGTAACAATCATGCCACATAGACACCAGGTATTGAACAAGGGAAAGCCTAGCCATCTTTTCCAACCTTCAACAGAACCACTATCGTGGAGTTGCCCCATGATCAACATCTTGAAGATCAGCACTGCAGCACCTGTGGAAGAGTCTGTCACTCTACAATTGGCCTTTATAGTCACTCCAGGCGCTGCTTCACAAACCACTGACCACCTCCAGGCGCTTATCCATTGTCTCGCGAGACAAGGAGGCCAAAGAGAAGATCAGCACTGACTAGAGACTAAACTAGGCCAGCCATATCAGTACTTTCAAGAGCACGTCAGAGGTTGGTACTCTGCAATGAGTGGTTCACCTCCTGGCTCTCCACCATTTACAAGGCTTAAGTCAGGAATGATGGAATACTCAGCATCAAGAAGCTCAACACCTTCCAGGTCAGAGCAGTTTTCTTGATTGGTGCCCGACCTTGGACTGAATATCTACCAGCTCCACCACTGGTGATCTATAGGACATACTGCAGCAATGTGACAGCACTACCCTCACCTCCAACCTCCATCATCACAAAAAGACGAAGGAAAATGTGGGAATACCATCACCTCCAAGTCACAAACCCTGACATGGACATACATCACTCATCACTGCATTAATGTCCTGGAATTTCCTACTTAACACTATTATGGGAGTGCCACTGCACAAGGACTGTAACAGTCCAAGAGGCCCACCACTGCCTTCTCAAAGTAAATGAAGATTGACAGTACCTATAGATTTCGTAGTGTTACCCATACCCAAAAACAGATTTTAAAAAAATGTAAATTATACATCAGAGTTCAGGTCTTGATATTATCTTCAAGTGTTTTGTTTTTAATTGGTTGGCCTGGTTTGGAAGACCATTTAAAATACTTACTAAACAGTGGCTTTTTGGTTTGCAAATCAAGTGCTTTGCAGTTTAAGAATATTATACCAACCGATCTTTGACGATGCTGAAGTAAAAGTTAGAGAGTTCTCTGTTAATAAATGCCAACACAAGGCGAGTAACTTTTCCAAAATCATATTCTTTATAAGCTGCTGTAATCTGAAAAGGATTAAAACAAATCTTGTAGACAAAAGTTTGTTGCAAAATGTACACATTTCAGCTACCTAAAAATAATATAAACAGAAAGCTAAAGTATAACAAATTAATTTCCGTCATTGACAAATGTGACATTTTTGGCCTGTTTGTGTTGTTCCTTTCTGTTCGGGTAAGTTTGCTAAACTACCTTTGTAGACCAGAGTCACAATCCCTTGTACTCACATTTAATTCAAAACCTTAAATTTTAAACTATGATTTGATAATATATACTTAATGGTACAGTTCTAAAGAGTGTGCAGGAACAGAGGGACCTGGGGGTGCATGTGCATAGATCTTTGAAGGTGGTGGGACATATTGAGAGAGTAGTTAGTAAAGCATATGGGATCTTGGGCTTCATAAATAGAGGCATTGAGTACAAAAGCAGAGAAGTTATGCAGAACCTTTATAAAGCTCTGGTTATCCCCAACTGGAGTATTGTGTCCAGTTCTGGTCATCACACTCAGGAAAGATGTGAGGGACCTTGAGAAGGTACAGAGGAGATTTACCAGAATGGTTCAGAGATGAGGGATTTCAGTTACAAGGTTAGGTTGGAAAAGCTGGGTTTGTTCTCCTCAGAACAAAGGAGATTTAATGAAAGTGTACGAGATTATGGAAGGCTTAAATAGGTTAGACAAGGAAAAGCTGTTCCCATTAACTCATGGTACAAGGGCTAGGGGACACAGATTGAAGATTTTGGGCAAGAGATGCAGGGGGAATACGAGGGAAAAATTTTTTTTACGCAGCAGGCGGTAATGACCTGGAATTCGGTGCCCACAAGGGTGGTAGAAGCGGAGATGATCAATGACTTCAAAAGAAAATTGGATGACCACTTGAAGGTAATAAACTTGCAGGTTTATGGGGATCAAGTGGGGGAGTGGGACTGACTGCATATTTCCATATAGGGCCGGCATGGATTGAATGGCCACTGTCTGTTTCATAAATTATTCTATAAAGGATATAATTCTAAAGTGGTGCAGGAACAGAGGGAGAGGGACCTGGCAGTATATGTGCACAAATTATTGAAGGTGGTAGGGCAGGTTAACAGAGTGGTTAATAAAGCATACCGGATCCTGGGTTTTATAAATAAGGCCATAGTATAAAAACAAGGAAGTTACAACAAACCAGTATAAAACACTAGTTCGGCCTCAACTGGAGTACTGTGTCCAGTTCTGGGCACCACACTTTAGGAAGGATGAGAAGGCATTAGAGAGAGTGCAGAAAAGATTAATAAGAATGGTTCCAGCGATGAGGGACTTCAGTTACATGGATATATTGGAGAAGCTCGGGCTGTTCTACTTGGAGAAGAGACGGTTGAGAGGAGATTTGATCGAGGTATTCAAAATCATGAGGGGTCTGGACAGAGTAGATAGAGAGAAACTGTTCCCATTGGTGAAACAGGACACGTATTTAAGGTGATTGTCAAAACAAGCAATGATGACACAAGGAAAATCTTTCTTTTAAATCAGTGAGTGGTTCGGATCTGGAATGCACTGCCTGAGAGTGTGGTGAAGGCAGGTTCAATCAAGGCTTTCAAAATGGATTTTCATAATTACCTGAAGAGAAAAAAATTTGCAGGACTATGGGGAAAGGACCAGGGAGTAGTGAGTAAGTGAGTTGCTCTTTCAAAAAGCTGGCACTGACACAATAGACCGAATGGCCTGTTTCAGTGCTGTAACCATTCTATGGTTCAATTCTATGATGATCATTCAGAATCTGACCCAATTATTTTCTCTCTGTGGCACATGCCAGCAATTTTCATGCAAAATAAAAATGAGAAATAAGTTGGGGGACAGTGAGTTAATACACTGTCCTCCGACTACTATCAAATCTTGATATATTTCAAAGCACATATTTGTGGGAGCTATGTATTTCAGAATCAAAGCTGGGTACGTTTGCTACCAGATTCCCCCACCTCCATTGGGCTGTCCTTGAGTAGAGAGAGATTTACAACTAAATCATCAACTCTCATCTATCAGTGAATCAGGAATAGTATAGTGGCTGTGTTACTGGACTAGTAATCCAGAGACCTGGACTACTGACCTGGCAGCACAAAACATTAGTAACCTACCAACCTCTCTTAACTGATGAATCAGTACTCCTCCATGTTGAACATCACTTAGAAGAAGCACTGAGGGTAGCCTGGGCACAGATGTACTTTGGGTGGCAGACATCAGCAAAAGTGACTCAGCAGCACCACAACTGACTGAGCTGGCCAAGTCCTTCCTAAAGAACACAGCTGCCAGACTGGGCTTGTGGCAGATGGAGAGAAAGTCAATACAAGGGAAAAAACCTTGACCTCGTATTCAACAACCTACCTGTCGCAAATACTTCGGTCTTCAACAATATTGGGAGGAATGATCATTGCACAGCCCTCATGGAGGCGAACACCTGTCTTCACACTGAGGACGCACTCTATAATGTGTGGCACAACCACCATGCTATACAGGATAGATTCAGAAGAGATCAGCAGCTCAAAACTGGGCATCCATGAAACTCTGTGGGCCATTAGCAGCAGCAGCAGAACTGTATTCCACCACAATCTGACCTCCAGCTCCAGCATATCCCTCGCTCTACCATTACCATCATGCGTGCAAAAGAAAAGCTGAAGTGTCTGCAATCATCTTCAGCCAGAAGTGTGAGTGAATGCTCCATCTCAGCCTCTTCCTGAGATCCCCACCATAATAGAACCCAGTTTTTAGCCAATTAGATTAATTCCACATGACACAAAGGTTGCTGGAGTTGTGGATAGTGTAGAAGGCTGTTGTAGGTTGCAACGGGACATTGACAGGATGCAGAGCTGGGCTGAGAAGTGGCAGATGGAGTTCAACCTGGAAAAGTGTGAAGTGATTCATTTTGGAAGGTCAAATTTGAATGCGGAATACAGGCTTAAAGTCAGGATTCTTGGCAGCATGGAGGAACAGAGGGATCTTGGGGTCCATGTCCATAGATCGCTCAAAGTTGCCACCCAAGTTGACAAGGTTGTTAAGAAGGCGTATGGTGTGTTGGCTTTCATTAACAGGGGGATTGAGTTTAAGAGCCGCGAGGTTATGCTGCAGCTCTATAAAGCCCTGGTTAGACCACTCTTGGAATATTGTGTTCAGTTCTGGTCGCCTCATTATAGGAAGGATGGGGAAGCTTTAGAGAGGGTGCAGAGGAGATTTACCAGGATGCTGCCTGGACTGGAGGGCATGTCCTACGAAGAAAGATTGAAGGAGCTAGGGCTTTTCTCATTGGAGCAAAGAAGGATGAGAGGTGACTTGATAGAGGGGTACAAGATGATGAGAGGCATAGATCGAGTGGATAGTCAGAGACTTTTTCCCAGGGTGGAAAGGGCTATCACCAGGGGGCATAATTTTAAGGTGATTGGAGGAAGGTTTCGGGGAGATGTCAGAGGTAGGTTCTTTACACAGAGAATGGTGGGTGCGTGGAATGCGCTGCCAGCGGTGGTAGTAGAAGCAGATAGATTAGGGGCATTTAAGCGACTCTTGGATAGGTACATGGATGATAGGAGAATGAAGGGTAGGTAGTTAGTTTGATCTTAGAGTAGGTTAAAGGTTCGGCACAACATCGTGGGCCGAAGGGCCTGTACTGTGCTGTACTGTTCTATGTTCTATATCGAGAAACAGCTGAACACACCGGATACAGCAAAGACTATGAATCCCAACAAAATCCCAGTTGCAGTGCTGAGGAGTTGTGCTCTACAACTGGCCACGCCTCTAAACAAGCTGTTCCAGTATAGCAAAACACTGGGATCTACCCAAAAAAGTGGAAAATTGTCCTGTACACAAAAAGAATAAATCCAATCCAGCCAATTACTGTTCCATCAGCCTACTCTCAATCAGCAGAAAATTAATGGAGTGACAGTCCTATCAAGCACCAATAACCTGCTCATTGATGTTTAGTTTGGATTCCACCAGAATTACTTGGCTCCAAACCTCATTTCAACCATGGTCCCAACATTAACAAAAGAGCTGAATTCCAGAAGTGAGGTAAGAGTGACTGCCCTGGACATCAAAACAACATTTGACCGAGTGTGGCATCAAGAGCCCCCGGGTAAAATTGAAGTCAATGGGAATCAGGGGAAAACTCTCTACTGGCTTGAGTCATACTTAGCACAAAGGAAATGGTTGTGATTGTTGGAGGCCAATCATCTGAGCCCCAGGACATCACTGCAAGAGTTCCTCAGGACAGTGCCCCAGGCCCAACCAACTTGAGCTGCTTCATCCATGAACTTCCCTTCATTAGGTCAGAAGTGCGATATTCAATGATAATTGCACAATGTTCAGTTCCATTTGCAACTTCTCAGATAACGAAGCAATCCATGGCCACATACAGCAAGACCTTGACAACATTCAGGCTGAAGCTGACAAGCTGCAAGTAACATTAATGCCACACAAGTGCTGGGCAGTGACTATGTCCAACCACCTCCGCTTGACACTCACTGGCATTACTATTGTTGAATTCCCCATCATTAACATCCTGGGGGTCACCACTGACCAGAAATTTAGCTGAATCAGCCACATAAATTCTGTGACTGCAAGAGGAGGTCAGAGGTTGGGTATTCTGTGGTGACTGACTCACCTCCTGATTCCCCAAAGCCTTTACACCTGCAACAGGGCACAAGTCAGGAGTGTGATGGAATACTCTCCCTTACCTGGGTGAGTGCAACTCCAACAACATTCAAAAAGCTCATACCATCCAAGGTCAAAGCAATCCCCTTGATCGGCACCCCATCCTCAACCACCTTAAATATTTACGCCTTCCACCAGCCACTGTGACTACAGTTGTGTACTATGTACAAGATGCACTGCGACTGGATTCTTCGCCAGCACCTACCAAACCCGTAATCTTGACCACCTAGAAGGACAAGGGCTGCAGGCACATGGGAACATGACCACCTTCAAATTCCCCTCCATGTCACTCGCCACTGTGACTGGAAACATATTGCAGTTTCTTCATCATTGCAGAGTCAAAATCCTGAAACGCCCTCCATAACAGAAATGTAGGAGATTCTTCACCACATGGACTGCAGTGGTTCAAAGCAGCAGCACACCACCACCTTCTCAATTAAGAATGTGCAATAAATGCTGGCCTTGCCAGTGATGCCCACATCACATGAATGAATAAAAAAAAATGTCACCAATAGCTTTAACCTCTTCTCACACACATGATGTTCCACAGACTGGTTTCATTCAGGTGTCATTACCATGAAATTACAATTCTAAGTGTAATAATTGTTCTTTTAAAAAGATTAATATATTCATTTTTTTTCTGACAGCAACAGGGAAATTATTTAAAACATTCCATAGTAGATATTGTTATGCTTTAGGAACTCAACGTTTTAAACTAGTGCTGTAAGAATGATATTTCTGGTGTTGTTACCTTGGTACTATAATCTTGAAGGAGATGAAGCATATACTGATCCACTATTAGCATTTGTTCACTTGGAACTGCATCAGTTTCAGGGTCAAAATTACAAAGGTTCCCCAACATAAAGCGGAACGTATTCCGTAACTGAAGAAACAGAACAGATAAATTAATTATATAAATTAGCGGCCTCGTCACCAGGCAACAAACTTTAAGGGCACCAGTGCAATCCAGGAGTGGCAGGTTTCTGGCTATTCTAAATGAAGGTATGTCTGAAGAAGTCACTGCAAACTTTAAAATGATGACCAGCAATAATAAAATTTTCCTGGTTTACATAATAAATGAAACTTTTTACTGTTCAAACAATTTCTGCTTAATGCACCATTTTAATATTATAAAGACAGGTCAAATGGAACATCTAAGATCTGATTTATCCAATTGCCAGATATTTTCCTCCTCAAAATTTTTCAATCAACCCAATTTCATGCTCCATCAGCCTTTACTTGCAATGCATTTGTATTAAAACCAAAACTATATTTTCAAAAACAATGCCAAGCATAACAGTAATTGCACCTCAAAGCTAATTCATGGCTGTGAAGTTCTTTGGGATGTCCTGAAGATGTGAAAGGGGCTATATAAATGCTAGGGACTAGCTGGTACAGTGAGTTAGAATAGTGTACTTTTACATCAGATCCAGATGAGCTGTCTTCCCTGGCACACTGTTAACCCCAGTTCCTTATGGATAATACAACTGTCCCACTGTTCAAATACCTCTTTATTGTGAGGCAGTTCAGTAATCTCGCTGTGTTACACTGGAATAGCAAGAAGTGCCTCTCTTTGGCACTGCAAGAGAATACTATACTCCCATACAGCCTACAGTGTAGGTATGTGAACTGTTAATAGAACAGACAAGTTAGCATTTTGGGTGCAGCTTAATATTTTCTGTTTTTATTTCAAATTTTCAACATGCAGAGTTTTTAAAAAATCTTTTGCTTTAAGTTCTGCAATAACGCTTTTAACCTCCTCAGCCACAAATCTAAATTTAGAAATAATTTGTATGAATTTGATGGAAACATGTAAATTTCTACTTGTTTGGAATAAAGTTCAATTTGAAAAAGATGGATCTGTTTTTTTAAAATTCACCAAGAAACTTACTTTCTCTCTTCTCTCCTTTTAACCATTAGGTAGGTTTACTGATTCATAGCAAATTATATAATCACTGACATTTAGGGACAGCAAGCCATTTTGGGCCACCGTGCCTGTGACAGGTGATCGTTCTCCGAGTTACCTAATCCCACTACCCTACACTTTTGCTTGCTATAATGTTGTTATTGACACAGCTTTATTAGACACTTGTGTGAAGGATTCCATAATCTAATAATCCTGTGTAATTTTTTCAAAAAACACGTGATGCTTATCATTTTAATCCTGCATTTATACTCTTCTGCTACTAATTTATTAACCAGTGGAAATGAAAATCTACTTTCCAAATCCTTTTCATGTGCCTGTTTTTGCATGTCTTTTGAAAATGTAATAAATGCCATTTTCTTAACAAAGCAACTTTCTTCCTAGCCTGCAGAGGTCTGTTAAGTAATATTGCGTTCACAAACTGATTGGCACCCCATCCTCAACCACCTTAAACATTTGCTCCTTCCACCAGCCACCATATTTAGTATTTACCCTCTAATGAAAGGTATGCCACCCTCAAGTTTCACTCTGGTGTTTTCAGGTTCCTCTGCGGCCAATAAGATAGATGGGCTGCCAGCTTTCAGACCTCTGGCTGCTAGGAAATGTGCAACAGCAACCTGGCGACAATGCACTAATCCAATTTTTACTGCCACCTGCAGGATGTATATTGGCCTCCTGCCCATCGTCTACCCACACAATGCAGCCCAGATTGAAAACTATGCATAATGAAGATTGAACCTGCACCCTAATGCTCCATGGCACTACCAATAGTGCTGCAATATGCAGTACCACTATGCAAATCCATCAGACTTCTAGTGCAATACCAGTTAACATGGCCTGTCACTCAGCCCGAGTTGAAACTGCCACATGGTGCTTCAACTAAATAAAAAGGCTTCTATATAAATTCAAGTGACAACATTTTTAGTAATAGAACAGACCTGTGGTCATCAAGGAGTTGTGCACATCTTGCTATTCACAGGGAAAAAATCTTAGTGTTAACACAATAAAGCTGAGTTCATTTTTCTCAGTTCTCACCTTAAAGACATCATCTCTTGCAGCATGCAGTACATTTTGTCCAATTAACACCTCTGTGAAAACATTGGACTCTGCCACCCACCAGCGAAGAACATCTGCTCCATAGGGTGGATCTTGGTTTGGATCCTATACAGCATAAGCAATTTCACTCAATACAGTTGACATTTTAGAACATTAAGAATATATGCAATTTTTAAATTATTTGATCATCTCTAATATTCAATACACAATTTGTATGAATTCTATTGTTGCATGAAAATAAATTTTTTGGCTGTTGTAATGTAGCACACAAAGCAAACAATATAACGGAGGACAAATGCACATTCATTAACTCATAATTTGCATTCACTTATCAGGGAGGTCAAAGGATTAAGAACCTTCTTTACTTGACGTTATAAGACAAAATACTACAAGAAAAATCATTTTCAGCATTCGAGTGAATACTTGTTAACATTATCCAAAATGGGAGAGGGCAATGCAACACAAATTCCTTTTGAATAAGCATCCATATTTAAAGAATTACTATAAAATATGCAGAATAACTTTGGAAAATGCAGTTTTATCTCAGCCTCTCTGTATCAAGAGAAAAAATTGCTATTATTTTCTGTGGTGCATGCATTCAAGATGTCTATACAAAGACTGATCAATATTTCAGCTTTTCCCTAAGAAGTTTAACATATACAGTAGTTATTGTCCTTCCTCACTTAACAATTAATCCTAATATTTGTCAAGTCACGTAATATAGCATAACATTCATGACTGAACTTTGACAATTTACCATATTCCTGGAGGGTTTAATCCAGTGACTTTCACCGACCTCCATTACACTGGAACCCTTTGGTGTCATACTCAGTCACTGCCTTGATGTCGAGGAAAGATACTTTCAACCTCTCCTCGGCGTTCAGCTCTTTTGTACAAGGATGTGAAGGCAGCTGGAACTGAGTGGATCTGGCAGAATATGAACTCAGCACCAGCCATCAGATGATGTGAAATAATGCAAAACCCAAAAATAAAATGGCACGGGTAAAGGGCAAGTCATGCCTGACGAATCTGATTGGAATTTTTGAAGTGACTATAGTACTGTACAGGAGAATGGTCTATGGATATTATTTACATGGACTTTGAGAGGCATTTCATAAAGTCTCTCATAAGATAGTGTTAGCTAAAGTTGAAGCTCATGGAATTGAAGACAAATTATTAACCTGGTTAGGAAACTATGAGTGGCAGTAAGGATAATGGGCTGGTACTCTAATGGACGAGATGTGACTAATGGTATCCTGCAAGGATCCGTGTTGGGGCCTTAATTACTTGCCTTACTTCTTCTTTGGCCTCCTTATCTCGAGAGACAATGGGTAAGCGCCTGGAGGTGGTCAGTGGTGTGTGGAGCAGTGCCTGGAGTGGCTATAAAAATTTGTTTGTCGGGGCTGTTACACAGTTGGCTCTCCCCTTGCGCTTCTGTCTTTTTTCCTGCCAACTGCTAAGTCTCTTCGACTCGCCACACTTTAGCCCCGCCTTCATCGCTGTCCGCCAGCTCTGGCGAACGCTGGCAACTGACTCCCACAACTTGTGATCAATGTCACAGGACTTCATGTCGCGTTTTCAGACATCTTTAAAGCGGAGACATGGACGACCGGTGGGTCTGATACCAGTGGCGAGCTCGCTGTACAATGTATCTTTGGGGATCCTGCCATCTTCCATGCGGCTCACACGGCCAAGCCATCTCAAGCGCCGCTGATTCAGTAGTGTGTATAAGCTGGGGATGTTGGCCACCTCGAGGACTTCTGTGTTGGAGATACGGTCCTGCCACCTGATGTCATATATTCTCCGGAGGCAGTGAAGATGGAATGAATTGAGATGTCGCTCTTGGCTGACATACGTTGTCCAGGCCTCGCTGCCATAGAGCAAGGTACTGAGGACACAGGCTTGATACACTCGGACTTTTGTGTTCGGTGTCAGTGCGCCATTTTCCCACACTCTCTTGGCCAGTCTGGACATAGCAGTGGAAGCCCTTCCCATGCGCTTGTTGATTTCTGCATCTAGAGACAGGTTACTGGTGATAGTTGAGCCTAGGTAGGTGAACTCTTGAACCACTTCCAGAGCGTGGTCGCCAATATTGATGGATGGAGCATTTCTGACGTCCTGTCCCATGATGTTCGTTTTCTTGAGGCTGATGGTTAGGCCAAATTCGTTGCAGGCAGCCGCAAACCGTCGATGAGACTCTGCAGGCACTCTTCAGTGTGAGATGTTAAAGCAGCATCGTCAGCAAAGAGGAGTTCTCTGATGAGGACTTTCCGTACTTTGGACTTCGCTCTTAGACGGGCAAGGTTGAACAACCTGCCCCCTGATCTTGTGTGGAGGAAAATTCCTTCTTCTGAGGACTTGAACGCATGTGAGAGCAGCAGAGAGAAGAAAATCCCAAAAAGTGTGGGTGCGAGAACACAGCCCTGTTTCACGCCACTCAGGATAGGAAAGGGCTCTGATGAGGTGCCGCTATGTTCAATTGTGCCTTTCATATTGTCACGGAATGAGGTGATGATACTTAGTAGCTTTGGTGGGCATCCAATCTTATCTAGTAGTCTGAAGAGACATCTGCTGACGAGGTCAAAGGCTTTGGTGAGATCAATGAAAGCAATGTAGAGGGGCATCTGTTGTTCGTGGCATTTCTCCTGTATCTGACGAAGGGAGAACAGCATGTCAATGGTCGATCTCTCTGCACGAAAGTCACACTGTGCCTCAGGGTAGACGCGCTTGGCCAGCTTCTGGAGCCTGTTTAAAGCGACTCGAGCAAAGACTTTTCCACTATGCTGAGCAGGGAGATTCCACGGTAGTTGTTGCAGTCACCGCGGTCACCTTTGTTTTTATAGAGGGTGATGATATTGGCATCACGTATGTCCTGAAGTACTGCTCCCTCGTCCCAGCACAGGCAAAGCAGTTCCTGTAGTGCTGAGAGTATAGCAGGCTTGGCACTCTTATTTCAGGGGTAATGCTGTCCTTCCCAGGGGCTTTTCCGCTGACTAGAGAATCAATGGCATCACTGAGTTTCGATTTTGTTGGCTGTATGTCCAGCTCATCCATGACTGGTAGAGGCTGGGCTGCATTGAGGGCAGTCTCAGTGACAACATTCTCCCTGGAGTACAGTTCTAGGTAGTGCTCAACCCAGCGGTCCATTTGCTTGCGTCGGTCAGTGATTTTGTCCCCTAATTTAGATTTGAGGGGGGCGATCTTCTTGATGGATGGCCCAAAAGCTCTCTTAATGCCATCATACATTCCTCTGATGTTTCCGGTGTCGGAGGCCAGCTGAATTTGACTGCATAGGTGTTGCCAGTAGTCATTTGCGCAGGGCCTGGCTGTTCTTTGTGCAGTGCTTCTGGCTGCTTTAAGTGCTACGGATGTTAACTCGCTGGGGGCTTTCTTGTGGTTCCAACAGTCCAATGCGCTTAGCGGCTATGACAGGTTCCAGCTCTTCAATATGACATTGATACCAGTCTGCATTCCTCTTCGCACGTTTGCCGTAGGTGGTCAAAGCTGACTCATAGATGGCATCTCTGATGTGGGCCCACTTGGTCTCAGCATCCCCTGTGGGAGTGTTTTGAAGGGCTGTTGCAAGTGAATTTAGAAATTTTTGTAACAGCTGTGGACGAGAAATTCTGCTCGTGTTGATGCGCGGGTGGCCCTTCTGCTTGGAATGATGCAACTTCTTTGGTCTGAGTCTAACCTTGCTGCACACCAGGGAGTGGTCGGTGTCGCAGTCCGCACTGTGGAAGCTGCGTGTGATTTGAACACTGTTTAAGGCGGCTCGCCTTGTGACGATGAGGTCTAGCTGGTGCCAACGACGCGATCTTGGGTGCCTCCATGAAACCTGGTGACAGGGTTTAGTGTGAAAGAACGAGTTGGTGATGCAGAGGTTATGATAGGTACACAACTCAAGCAGCCTCTCTCCATTCTCATTCATCCTTCCAACGCCATAGCGCCCAAGGCAGGAGGGCCATGAGTCATGGTCGGCCCCAACTCTGGCATTCAAGTCCCCCAGCAGGAACAGGTGTTCGGTGTTGGGGATGCTACTAATGATATTATGTAGTTCCTCGTAGAACTGGTCTTTAGCTTCAGGTGGGGAGCAGAATGTTGGAGCATAGATGCTGAGTAGGTGTACTGGACCAGAGGTGGTGAGCAGTCGGATGGACAGTATGCGTTCCGAGCCATTTGAGGGAGGCTCTATCATGCTGAGCAAGGAGTTTCTGATGGCGAAGCCCACTCCATGCTGTCTTGGTTCTTCAGGATCCCTACCCTGCCAGAAGGTGGTGTAGTCTGGCTCTGCTAGAGATCCACACGCGGGGAGGCATGTCCCCTGAAGTGCTGCAATGTCTACATTGAGTCTACTGAGCTCGTTGTTAATGATGGCGGTCTTCCGAGAATCGTTGATTTGTGTAAGGTCTTCCGACAGGCCGGGACACATAGTTTTGATGTTCCAGCTTGCAAAGCGAAGAGCTGGTACCTTCTTTCCTTTTTTCATGTTGTTTGGTGCGGTGTTGCAGTCCACTTTTCGGGCAATGACCCTGAGCTCCAAGCACCCATTGAAGCAGGTGGACTGTGGCGGGACAGAACCTTATTGACCGGGGGCTGCCCGGTTTGAGGCGGGCGGTAGCTGTCCAGTGAGGTGCGATGACCTCTCCCACCGACAAAGGCAACCCGTGGCACCCAGTCTCTACGCCAATTGAGCTGGACTTATAACCCATAACTGCTGCCTTCTGGTTCAGTCGCTGTGAGGCGACTATGGAATGACCTCTCCATGGCGCATGCCTGGGCGAATGGATGGAGGTTGAGAGTTGCCCAAGCGTCAAAACATCCCTTTCGGCCTTTCTGGTGGGGTCCAAAGGAGTGCAGAGCACGACGTTTGGCACCGGTATGGCTGCAGGAACTGCCGGAAACTTGCCAAGGGTGACATATGACCGCCTACGGGGTTCTGCTCCGGATTTTCTGTTAGGGTTTACTCCCTTCGCCTTAGTCTCTCCCGAGACGCCCACAAGGCAGTGGGGTTGTTAGGGCCCCTACACAGGTGCAGGAGGATGCCGGTGGGAGGAGGGGGTGCAAGGGAGAGGGGTGGAGGGAAGGGGGTGCGAGGGGGAGCTGGGAAGGGGGCTGTAAGGGGGTAGGGGGGGTTGCAGGGGAAGATGGTGCGAGGGGGTGGGGCTGGGAAGGGGTTGCGAGGGGGGAGGAGGGTGCGGGGGGGCGGTGAGCTGAGGGAGTGGAGCGGGGAAGGGGGGATGGAAGGGGGGGGGGGGGGGAGGGAGGGAAGGGGAAGGGGGGGGGGGAAAAGTGGGTGCAGGTAATAAGCCATTTCCTCAGTTCCCACCATCGACGCCTGGAAAGCTCATCCGCGTCCTTCGGGAGGTGAGCGACATCCTCGGGCGCTGGTACCAGTATTGCCGACATTGCGCTGCAGATGCTCTCAGAGCCATCTCCCGCAGGCGCTTTGAAGTTGCGGCCGAGGAGCCGTTCGTGGCTTTTTGCGTGCTCGGGGCACCTTTACGCAAGGCTTCTCCTCTGTGGTAAAGTTATTTCCCTAGGGTCCCGCTGCTCCTTCTTCTCTTCAATGGACTTACCGCACGACGTGGCCGCGGACACTCTGGACGGTGTAGACAGCAGGATCGGAGATCAAAGTATCACCAGCTGTACTTTGCAATTTCGTCTGGATTTCGTTCAATTTCATTGAGAAAACAAACAGCAGGTATGGCTGGGGGAGGGCAGTGGGCCCAGGTAACACAAACTAGCTGTTAGCTTGTAGTTAGGGCTAAAATGAACTGATTAAAGAGCCAGGGGAGTTTAAACAGATTAAGAGGGTAGATTGGGGGAGAAAACACTAAGAATGGGAGCAGATGGCCATGGATAGAGTTGAACAGCAAGGGAGCTTCCTAGGGAGCTTACAGCCCAGGAGCCATCTTACCATCTTATTAGTGACTTACCTTACCAGCGAGCTCACCACTGGTATCAGACCCACCGGCCGTCCATGTCTCCGCTTTAAAGACGTCTGCAAACGCGACATGAAAGAGTCAGTTGCCAGCGTTCGCCAGAGCTGGCGGGCAGCCATAAAGATGGGGCTAAAGTGTGGCGAGTCGAAGAGACTTAGTAGTTGGCAGGAAAAAAGACAGAGGCGCAAGGGGAGAGCCAACTGTGTAACAGCCCCGAGAAACAAATTTCTCTGCAGCACCTGTGGAAGAGCCTGTCACTCTAGAATTGGCCTTTATAGCAACTCCAGGCGCTGCTTCACAAACCACTGACCACCTCCAGGCGCTTATCCATTGTCTCTCGAGATAAGGAGGCCAAAGAAGATCTTACTTATTAGTGACTTAAATGATGAGGCAGAAAGCCACATAAACAAATTTGCTGATGACACAAAGAGAGGCAGCACTGTAAACAGTATAGAATTACAAAGGAATATTAACAGATGAAGTGAATGGGCAGGATGTGAGGCCATGCACTTTGGATAAACCTTGAAGCAGTGAGGGTCCAAAGAGACTAGGGGTCCCATGTACACAGATCATGAAAATGTCATGAACAGATACAGAAAATAATCAAAAAGATTAATGGAATACTGGCTTTTATATTTAGAGGACTGAAATACAAGGGGGCAGAAATCATGTTACAACTAACCTTGGTTAGACCACACATGGGGGCAGTTTTGGGCTTTGGAGAGAGTTACGCGTAGATTTACCAGAATGATAACTGGACTTGAAGGGTTAAATTACAAACAACATTACACAAAACTAGAGTTGTATTCACTGAAATTTAGAAGTTTGAAGGATGATTTGATCAATGTTTTCAAGATATTAAAGGGGAACAGATAGGGTAGATAGGGAAACCACTTCTGCTAGTTGGGCAGCCTAGGACTAAGGGGCATAGTCTAAAAATTAGAGCCAGTCCTTTCAGGAGTGAAATGAGGAAACACTCTACACACAAAGGGTGGTACAAGTTTGCAACTCTCTTCCCCAAACAGGAATTGGTGCTAGATCAATTGTTAATTTTAAATGAGATTGATCGATTTGTGTTAACCCAAGGTATTAAGGGATATAGGGCATATATATGGAGTTACGTCGCAGATCAGTCATGATCTCAATGAATGGCAGAACAGGCTCAAAGGCCTACTCCTGCTCTTGTTATACTGAGCCCACTTTCATACATTTAGATGACGACACCCTATATCCACCTTTACTAACAATCTTATAGCATATGCAATTGGTATGAAATAGGAGCAGGAGTAGGCCATTCAGCCCCTCGAGCCTGCTCCCCATTCAATAAGGTTACGGCTGATCTGATTGTGGCCTTAACTCCACTTTCCTGTCGGCCCCCCATAACCCTGGACTCCCATATAGATAAAAATCTGTCTAACTCAGCCTTGAATATATTAAATGACACAGCCTCTGGGAAAAGAATTCCAAAGATTAACAACCCTCAGAGAAGAAATTTCTCATCTGTCTTAAATGGGAGACCCCTTCTTTTGAAACTGTGCTCCCTAGTTCTAGATTTCTCCACAAGGGGAAACATCCCGTCAGCATCTACCCTGTCAAGCCCCCTCAGAATCTTCGATGTTTCAATACGATCACCTCTCATTCTTCTAAACTCCAATGAATATAGGCCCAACCTGCTCAACCTTTCCTCATAAGACAACCCCTTCATCCCAGGAATCAGCCTGGTGAACCTTCTCTGAACTGCTTCCAATGTAAGTATATCGCTCCTTAAGTAAGGAGACCATAGTACCCTAGGTACAGTCTCATGAATACCCTGTACAGCTGTAGCAAAACTCCCCTACTTTTATACTCCACCCACCTTACAATAAACGCCAACATTCCACTTGCCTTCCTAATTACTTGCTGTAACTTGCATGCTAACCTTTTGTGATTCATCTACAAGGTCACCCAGATCCCTCCGTACCGCAGCATTCTGCAATCTCCATTTGAATAATTTGCTTTTCTATTCTTCCCACCAAAGTGGACAACCTCACATTTTCCCTCCTTTATACTCCAACTGCCAAATTTTTGTCCATTCACTTAACCTATCTATAACTCTTTGGAGACACTGTGTGCTCCTCACAACTTGCTTTTCTACCTTTGTATCGTCCGCAAATTTAGCTATAATACACTTGGTCCCTTCATCCAAGTCAATAATATAGATTGTGAATAGATGAGGCTCTAGCACTGATCCCTGTGGCATTCCACTAGTTACAGTTTGCAACCTGAAAATGCCCCATCTATCCCGACACCGTTTCCTGTTAGTCAATCCTCTCCATGCAAGTATATTACCACCAACACCATGAATTCTCACCGTCTATAGTAACCTTTTATGTGGCACCTTATCCAAAAACACTACATCTACCAGTTCCCCTACATCCACCCTACATGTTACATCCTAAAAGAACTTCAATAAATTTGTGTCAAACACGATTTCCCTTTCATAAAACCATGTTGACACTATCTTATTGCATTATGATTTTCCAATTGTCCTGCCACTACTTCCTTCATAATGGATTCTAACAGTTTCCCAATGACAGATGTTAACTGGCCTACAGTTTCCTACTTTCTGTCCGCCTCCTTTCTTGGAGAGGTGTTACATTTGTAGTTTTCTAATCTGCTGGGACCTTTCCAGAATCTAGGGAATTTTGGAAGATTACAACAAATGCATCCACTATCTCTGCAGCCTCTTCTTTTAAGACCTTAGGATGCAGACCATCAGGTCCATGGGACTTGCCAGCCTTAAGTCCCCTTAGTTTTCAGAGTACTTTTTCTCTAATAGTGATTGTTTTAAGTTCCTCCATCCCTTTTGCCTCATGACTTTGCTATTCTTGGGATGCTTTTTGTGTATCCTACTGTGAAGACATACAAAATACTCGTTCAAAGTCTCTGCCATTTCCTTGTTTCCCATGATTAATTCCCCAGTCTAAGGGACCAACATTTACTTTAGCTACTCTTTTCCCTTTTATATATTTGTAGAAACTTTGACTGTTTTTATATTTCTTGCTAGTTTACACTCCTACTCTAATTTATCCCTCTTTATTGTTTTCTTAGCCATCCTTTGCTGGTTTCCAAAATGTTCCCAATCCTCTGGCCTCCACTATCTGCACCGCATTGCACACCTTTTCTTTCGATTTGATACCATTCTTAACTTCCTTAGTTAGCCACAGATGGTGGATCCTTCTCATGGAGTATTTCTTTCTTAATGGAATATATCTTTGTTGAGAATTATGAACTATCTCCTTAAATGTCTGCCACTACTTCTCTATCATCTTACCTTTTAACTTATTTTCCCAAACCACTTTAGCCAACTCTGTCTTCATACTCTCGTAATTGTCCAAATTTCTCACCCTCAAAACTGAATATGAAATTCTACCATGTTATGATCATTCTTGCCGAGAGGATCCTTTACGATGAGGTCATTAATTAATCCTGTCTCATTACATATTACCAGGTCCAAAATAGCATGCTCCCTGGTTGGTTCCAAAATGTATTGTTCTAAGAAACTGTCCTGAATACACTACTCCATGAACTTATCCTCCAAGCTATCTTTGCCAGTTTTATTTGTCCAATCTATATGAAGATTAAAATCGTCCACGATTATTGCAAGCCCCCATTTCTTGTTGATTTATACTCTGTCCTACATTGTAGCTATTGTTAGGGGGTCTATAAACTGCTCCCACCAGTGACCTCTTTCCCTTGCTATTTATCTTCTGAAAGAGACCTTAAAATAGTACTTTTTTGGAAATGGGAGGGGAAACAAAATAATGACTTACCAGCCCTCCATTAATAACAACATCCGGATCCACCACATTTCCCACAGATTTGGACATTTTCTCGCCAGTTTCATTGAGAGTAAATCCATGGACTACCAATTTTCTGTCAATAAAATATTTCAAATTTACTAAACAAAAATATGTCTTCCACCAATGTAGGTTTTTCAGTCCTGTATAATCTTATATGGTGTAAAGACAGTATTTCCTATGCAGATAATCCAAACTGAAAATTTACATTATGAAACTGTTATCTTCAAAACTACTTAACCATGGACATTTAAACTCTCAGAAATACCATTAAAAGAAATAATTTAAACAGTTTTTTGTTAAATCACAAAATAATTTTCATTTCACTTCTCAATGCTTTGCTACTGCTGTTGGGGAGGGTTTAAACTAACTTGGCAGGGGATTGGGAGCCAGGAGGTATTAGAGAGGAAAAACAAGGTGCACAAAGAATTGGGAGAGAAAGACAGCACTAGAGTAAGAAATAGTAAAGCATTAAATGGGGTCAGAGTAAGATGGAATGCAATAAGGTCTAAATTATGTTTACTGCTTATGTATGTGAACGCACGGAGTGTGGTAAATAAGGTTGGTGAGCTGCAGCTGCAGATAGCCAATTAGGAATATGATGATGTGGTGGTAAGACAGGCCTGGCTCAAAAAAGGATAGGACTGGGTACTAAATATTTCTGGAATACAAGCTTTTCAGGAAAGATAGGGAAAGAAAGAAAGAAGGACTGGCGGCACTGATTAAGGAGAATATTTAATAGTGCTGGAGAGAGAGGATGTCCTAACAAGGTCAAGGACTGAATCTATTTGGTTAGAGCTAAGAAACCATCGAGGTATCATTACACTACTAGGTGTATTCTATAGGCTGCCAACTAGGGGAAGATAAAACAAAAACTTGTATTTATATAATGCCTTTAACATAATAAAACGTCCAAAGGCATTTTACAGGAGCATTATAAAACAAAGTGTGACACTGAGCCGCAAAAGGAGATATTAGGTCAGATGACCAAAAACTTAGTCATAAAGGTAGCTTTTAAGGAGCATCTTAAGAGGGGAAAGCAAGATGAACAGGTATATGAGGGTATTCCAGAGCTTGGGGCCCAGGCAACTGAAGGTGTGACCATCAATGGTGGAACAATTAAAATCAGAGATGCACAAGAGGCCAGAATTAGGGAAGCACAGATATCTCGCAGGGTTGTGGGGCTGGTGGAGATTACAGAGATGGGGAGGAGTGAGGCCATAGAGGGTTCTGAAAACAAGGGTGAGGATTTTAAAATCAAGGTGTTGCTTGACCAGGATAAATGTAGGTCAGCAAGCACAGCGGTGGTAGGGGAATGGGATAGAAGAACAAATTTTCAAGGAAATTACTGAGATGCAAAATATGTACACAGTAGTGATAATTAGGGACTTTAATTATCCTACTTTAGACTAGAATAGTAATAGCATGAAGGGCAGAAAGGGAGAAGAGTTTCTGAAGTGTCTGCAAGACAACCTTTACCATCAATATCCAATGAGGAAGGAGGCATTGCTAAATCTGGTTCTAGGGAGTGAGGTGAGTCAAGTGGTGACGTGTCAATAGGGAACATTTAGGAGACAACGATCACAGTACCATAAGGTTTAGGCTAGCCATGGAAAAGGACAAGGAGCAATCCAGAGTAAAAATAATTAGTTAGACGAGGGCCAATTTCAATAGGGTGAGAACGGATCTGGCCTAAGTGAACTGTAATCAAAGATTGGCAGACAAAACTGTAATGGAGCAATTGGTTGCTTTTAAAGAGGAGATGGTTCGGATACAGCTAAGGTGCATTCCCACGAGGGGGAAAAGGTAGGACAGGTAAAGCCAGAGCTCCCTGGATAACAAAAGAGAAAGAGGTAAAATGAAGCAGTAAAAGGGTGTATATGACAGATGTCAAGTTAATAATACAAGTGACAACCAGGCTGAATATAAAAAGTTCAGAAAGGAAGCAAAAAGAGAAATGAGAGAAGCAAACAGAGAGTATGAGAAGAGACTAGCAGCTAACAAAGGGAATACACAAGTTTTCTGTAGGCATATATAAGCTGGCATGGACACAACGGGCTGAATGGCCTCCTTCTGTGCTGTAATCTTTCTATGGTTCTATATATGTAGTAAACAGGTGATAAGAGGAGGAGTGGGGCCAATTGGAGACGAAAAAGGAGATTTACACATGGAGGCAGAGAGCATGGCTGAGGTACTCAATAAGTACTTTGCATCTGTCTTTAGCAAGAAAGATGAAGTCATGCTGAAAGTGGAGGTAGATGAGACCCTGGATGGGCTAAAAATTGATCAAGAGGAGGTATTAGAAAGGCTGGTGGTGCTTAAAAGTTGTTAAGTCACCAGGACCAGATCAGATGTATCTGAGGATACTGAGGGAAGGAGTGAAGCCAGAGGACTGGAGATTTACAAATGTTACACCCTTGCTCAAGAAAGGGCATAAGGATAAGCTCAGCAACTACAGCCAGTTAATTTAACCTCAGCTGTGGGGAAGCTTTTAGAAACAATAAATCGGGGACAAAATTAGCAGTCATTTGGATAAATGTGGATTAATTAAGGAAAGCCATCATGGATTGTTCTGGGCAAAGTGCATTTAACTTGATTGAGTTTTTTGATGAGGTATCAGCAAGAGTTAATGAGGGTAATGTGGTTGATGTGGTATACACAGACTTCAAAAAGGCACTTGGATAAAGTGCCACATAACAGTCTTGTCAGCAAAGTTAAAGCCCATGGAATAAAAGGGACAGTGTCTGCATAGATACAACATTGGCCAAGTGACAAGAAATAGAGCAGTGAATGGTTGTTTTTCAGATTGGAGGAAGGAATATAGTGGGGTTCCCCACGAATCAGTATTAGGACCCCTGCTTTTCTTGATCTATATTAATGACCTAGACTTGGTCATGGCAATTTCAAAATTTGCAGATGACACAAAAATTGGAAGTATTGTGACCGGTGAAGAGGATAACAATCGACTTCAAGAGGACATAGACAGGCTGGTGGAACGGGCAGACACATGGCACATGAAATTTAATGCAGAGAAGTGTGAAGTGGGAGGAAGAATGAGGATAGGCAATATAAACTAAAGAATACAGTTCTAAAAGGGGTGTGGGAGCAGAGGGACCTGGGGATATATGCGCACAAGAACACTGACAGTGGCAGGGCAGGTTGAGGAAGTGGTTAATAAGGCATATGGGATCGTGAGTTTTATAAATGGAGGCATAGAATACAAGGTTACAGTGAACTTTTATAAAACACTGGTTCAGCCTCAACTGGAGTACTGTGTCCAATTCTGAGCACCACACATTTGGAAGGATGTGAAGGCATTAGAGAAGGTGCAGAAACGATTTACAGGAATGGTTCCAGGGATGAAAGACTTCAGTTACGTGGTTAGATTGGAGAAGCTGCGGCTGTTCTCCTTCAAGAGAAGGTTGGGAGCAGATTTGATTGATGTGTTCAACATTATGAGGGGTCTGGACAGAGTAGACAGGGAAAAACTTCTCATTGGTGGAAAGGTTGATAACCAGAGGACACAGATTTAAGATGGTTGGCAAAAGAACCAGAAGCAACTTGAGGAAATTTTTTTTTTTTTTACACGAGTGGTTAGGATCTGGAATGCACTGCCTGAGAGGGTGGTGGAAGCAGTTTCAATCATGGCTTTCAAAAGGAAATTGGAGAAATACCTGAAGAGGAAACATTTTCAGGGCTACAGGGAAAAGTTAGGGGAGGGGGACTAGCTGAACTGCTCTTGCAAAGAACCGGTACAGACAGGACAGGCCGAAAAGGCCTCCTTCTGTGCTGTAACCATTCTATAATTCAAACTATTCCTTTATCTATTTCCTGTACAGTATGGAAAGACCATTGCAATTCACTTGGCATATACAAAACAGAGCAATATTTAATCAAGCTGTAGGTAAGGGATGGGCACTGGGCTCCACAGTGAATTTCAGCATCTCTTGAACTTGGATTTGAAGCTAGTCAAGCTGTAAATGTCCCATGTGAGACAAATCTGGATGCTCCCAATCTAGCTCCATGTGGATACACATGCCCTGCACAAAAGTACCCAGAGTTTAGCCAAATATGAAACAATCACACACAGGGAGGCTATAAATGTGACTCAGGAGGACCGAAAACAAAAAAGATGGGCACACAGGTGGGCAGCCTCCACTAAACTTGTTATAAACCTCTATTTAGCCAGCTAGGAATAATAAGAGTTGTCACGAGCAGGCTGCCCATCTTGCTTTTGCAACTGCAGCAGATAGATAGCCTGAAAGTGGAGAGGACAACAGGAAAGACAAATGACAATGGAAGGGGAGGGTGCACGAGACGGAAAGAAAAACTGGGGGGATTGCAGTTTGTTATCTCTGGCAACAATGCTGGTGATGCCATTTTGAATTTCAGCCTCAACTTCTCAAACTTAACTATCCACTTTGGGATAATTCCCTGCATGGAAAGTAGCACAGAGATGAAGCATTAAGCAGTGGTAAACACCACTGCAGTTGGGTTAAGGAAAACCATTTTCAAAATAAGTACACATATCTAATCTATTCAAACGCCTCCAGTTGACCAATAGACAGCAGCTTGAACAGCAATTATTATATCCCAAGCTGAATGATTTGGATGTATATAGACCAGTACAAAGGGAAGCAGAGTGTCTTATTTCTATAACTCAAGGTGAGCACTTACATAGGTTTGGCATAGCAGAATCAAATTTACCAAAAGGATTTGAAAATTTAATGTGTCCTCTGTCAACCATGCAATGTTCTGAGAAGGAAAGGTCATTTCAAGTTGTACATTTAATAATGTTTAAAATTATTAACCTAATTTAATAAATAGGTTAATAAATACTGACCTATAAGGAATCTGTTTCTCAACTGCTACACTGGTGAGCAGAGAGGATTGAAACCAACCACCCAACTGATCCTTTCCCTCCAGGTACACATCTGCAACGTTACCTACATCAAGAAAGAAAGAGAATTAGTTAAGCAAAAGATTCACATAAACCTTTTTATTTATATTTCTGAAAAATTCACCTAATTCAGAAATTTTATTGTGTGATTATACAAACTCAAAATGGTCAGGTTTTTTTTTCCTCACATGTAATCACATCATTACTTTTTCAGGATTTATTTCTCAGTTTCTTGCCTACCTCCCCCAATGCGAACTTGCATTTATATAGCATACAGAAACATCCCAAGACACTTCACAGATGTGTAATCAAACAAAAAAAAACCCAAGCTGAAGGAGTAGCTATTACGAGCGGTGACTAGTGCTTGGTGAGTTTTAAGAAGGGTTTTATAAAAAGAAAAGGAGATGAAGAGGTGGAGTGAATTTGAGAATATAGGACCTAGATGGCTGAAGGCATAGCAGCCAATGATGAAGTGAAGGAAGCAGGAGATGCACAAGATGCCATAGTTGGATAAATGCTGACTTCTTAGAGGATTGCTGTGTTGGAGAAGGTTATAGAGATAGTGAGGGGCAAAGTCATCAAGTAATTTAAACACAAGAATGAAAATTTTAAATTTGAAGCATTTGGGGACTGGAACATGGCATGGGATAGGATACAGGCATCAATGTTTGGATGAGCTGAAGTTTATGGAGGATGGAGGGTGGGAGGCGAGCAGGAGAGCATTTCAATAATCACGTCTGCAAAGAACAAAGGCATAAATAAGGGTTTCATTAGATTGGTTGAGCTTGGGGTGGTGGTGGATAATGCCACTGGAGGTAAAAGTCTTCAGTCTTTTTGATGCAAAGGATAGGGGGTCTGAAGCTCAGCAAATAGAACAGGATTGTTAATATGTAGAAAACAGAGCAGGCTGAACACTACCTGAGGGGGGAAAGTTTTACCCCCTACCAACTGAGTTTAGTCTTCAAAGTGTAAATTCTATCCCTTTCCTTCAGAGGTCTACTTTTGCTTTATGACAATATTGACCAAGATAAAGGGCAAGTCATCTGTTCCCAGGCCTCAATCACCAGCACTCTATTTGGCTGCTAGGCGGCGTGCAAGAGCTGCCTGGCATTGATTCTCTCTCCAACTATTCATTCCATCCCAGTAAAATAGTGCCTGAAAATTTTTAATTTCCAACATTTTGAATTGTCATTTAAAGTATACACAGTATCACTGCTAAACAGGCACAATACTGCCATGATTCCATATTGGACAATGAAGTAACAAAGGCGGCTTTTTAAAAAATCAGAGCGTGCAGAAAGTACACAGATGGGTTGTGGGGGGGGGGGGGCCCGGCTGTCGATCACTGGGTTTGGTGAAGATGATTTATCAACTGGTGATGGTGTTACGGAGGGGCATGAATGTTTTTTGTTTTAAATGCCTGAAGTGATGTGCTCCCATTGTTCAGATAAAACCTCTAGGGGTTTTCTGGCAAGACTGCACAAAGGGGGATCCTGTCTGAGAATGTCTCAATAAGCTTAAGGGAGTACATGATCTTGTTTTGACTAGTCCATGCCCCAGAATGAATATCCAATCTGTCTTTGTAGGAAACACTAATTCCACATGACAAAGGTGCTATATTATACAGCAAGTAGAAAATTTCTCAATGATTCATCAGGCAATCATGTTGGACCTCAACTGGTAAACACTGGGATGGGTCATGATCCACCAAGAAGCCAGTGACTGCCACTAGTGTAGGACATATGGCAGTGACACTGATAGTGAAGAGCTCAAAAAATTAAATACAAATGAAAATAATGTTTCACCCTCTCCTTTACATACATCATTCAGTAATGCACAAATAGTCAGCAATGCACAAACAGTTAAACTGAGTTTTGACGATGTTTTATACCAGATAAACTACATGCATTGATATTTATTACAGTTACTGTAGGATTTCGAATACTAAAGTATTTCTAAGCACACATTAAAACAGAAGTTATCAGCCAAATCACTAGTGAATAATTAGTAGTGATGGACTCTGTATACGGTCTTAACACAATGAGGGTACGTGGAGGGGGACCACTAGGAAAAATATACCAATACTGTAGACAAAATTAGTGTTGAAGTTCAACAACAACTTGCATTTATAAATACCTTTAATGCACAGAAACATGGCAAGAAATGGCACAAAAAGACATAATGAAACCAGAGATGGAGAGGTGATTGAATGTTTGGTCGACTGCTGGGCTTTCACAAGTTTTATAAAGAAGAGCGAGATGGAGAGGCAGACATGTTTATAAGGTTGTTCCAAAGAATAGGATCAAGGCAGTTTAAACCTCCATCGCTAATGTTTGGGCAAAGAGAGTGAAAGATGCATAGTAAATCAGAGAGAAAGAAATGGAGTGTTCGAGAAGGGATAGAGTATGAAGGAAATTGCAGAAAAAGGGTCCTGGGGCTATGACGTGCAGATGAGGATTTTTAATTTAATGTACTGGGGGACAGAGAGCTAGTGTAGGTCAGCAAGGACAGGAGTGGGGGAATTGCGGAATGGGGCTTGATCAGGATAGAATGCATGTGGCCGAGATAGTGATGTTTAAGAAGGATACAAGATCAATAAGGAGGCTGGAGGTCACAACTCCATAAATTTTTGGGCAAGAAGCTGGGTCATATTGTTAAGAGATATTTCAGCATTTCATGAGTAAAGATGCCCACAAGATATGAGGATCTGCCATTTGAGTTCAAGATTTGTGGTCTAGTCAAGATTAAACAAATATACCTTAACAGAAGAAATAAAAACCTGTAAAAGGTAAATCCCAAAAATCAGTGCTGTTCTTATGATTGTGATTACATTCTGGATCAATACTTTTTGAGATTGTACCAGCAGTTTTCTTCACAAACAAGACTTTTCATGTCCTGAACTGAACACAGTGATCAGTGATCTGAAAAAAATAATTTTAAGCTGTATTTGTGTGATATCTCAAAATGTCCGATCACTTTTTAGTTTATAGACATTGACCCCGAACAAAATACTTCTGAGTAAGTTTCTGTTTAGGCATGGTACTGCAATGATTAGAGGGTGTTGGAGAAGGGGATTAAAAAAAAGTGATCTGATGAAACAGTGCTTTCCTACTGTGAGATAGTCACAAAGTCCTAGAGTTATACAGCAATGAAACAGGCCCTTCAGCCCATCGTGTCCGTGCCAGCCATCAAGCACCTATCTATTCTAATCCCATTTTCCATACATAATCTTGTATGCTCTGGCATTTCAAGTGCTCATCTAAATACTTAAATGTTGTGAGGGTTCCTGCCTCTATCACCCCTTCAGACAGTGTGTTCCAGATTCCAACCACCCTCTGGGTGAAAATTCTTTTCCTCAAATCCCCTCTAAACCTCCTGCCCCTTACCTTAAATCTATGCCCCCTAGTTAATGTCACTTCTGCAAAAGGAAAAAGTTTTTCTTATCTATCCTATCTATGCCCCTCAATTTTGTAAACCTCAATCAGGTCCCCCTCAGCCTTCTCTACTCTAAGGAAAACAACCCTAGCCTATCCAGTCTCTCTTCATAGCTGAAATGCTCCAGCCCAGGCAACATTCTGGTGAATCTCCTCTGCACCCGCTCCAGTGCAATCATATCCTTCCTACAGTGTGGCGACCAGAACTGTACACAGTACTCCAGCTGTTCCTAACTAGTGTTTTATACAGCTCCATCATAACCTCCCTGCTCTTATATTCTATGCCTCGGCTAATCATAAGAACTAGGAGCAGGAGTAGGCCGTCCGGCCTCTCGAGCCTGCTCCGCCATTCAATAAGATCATGGCTGATCTTTTTGTGGACTCAGATCCACTTACCCGCGCTCTCACCGTATCCCTTAATTCCTTTATTGTTCAAAAAGATATCTACCTTAGCGTTAAAAACGTTTACTAAAGAAGCGTCAACTACTTCACTGGGAAAGGAATTCCATAGATTAACAACCCTCTGGGTGAAGAAGTTCCTTCTTAATTCAGTCCTAAATCTGCTCCCTCTAATCTTGAGGCTCTGCCCTCTTGTCCTAGCTTCACCTGCCAGTGGAAACATCCTCTCTACTTGTATCTTATCTATTCCCTTCATAATTTTATATGTTTCTATAAGAAACCCCCTCATTCTTCTGAACTCCAATGAATATAATCCCAAACTACTCAGTCTCTCCTCATAAGCCAACCCCCTCAACTCCGGAATCAACCTAGTGAACCTCCTCTGCACCCTCTCCAGTGCCAGTACATCCTTTCTCAAGTAAGGAGACCAAAACTGCACACAGTACTTCAGGTGCAGCCTCACCAGTACCTTATACAGCTGCAACATAACCTCTCTGCTTTTAAACTCAATCCCTTTAGCAATGAAGGACAAAATTCCATTTGCCTTCCTAATTACTTGCTGTACCTGCAGACCAACCTTCTGCGATTCATGCACAAGGACACCCAGGTCCCTCTGCATAGCAGCATGCTGCAACTTTTTACCATTCAAGAAATAATCCTTTTTACTGTTACTCCTACCGAAATGAATGACTTCACATTTATTAACATTGTATTCCATCTGCCAGACCTTTGCCCACTCACTCAATGTATCTATGTTCCTCTGCAAAGTTTCACAGTCATCTGCACACTTTGCTCTGCCACTCATCTTAGTGTCATCTGCAAACTTTGACACCCTACACGTGGTCCCCAATTCCAAATCATCTATATAAATTGTAAATAATTGCGGTCCCAACACCGATCCCTGAGGCACACCACTAGTGACTGATTGCCAACCAGAATAGCACTCATTTATCCCCACTCTCTGCTTCCTGTTAGTCAACCAATCCCCTATCCATGCTAATACTTTACCCCTAATGCCATGCATCCTTATCTTATGCAGCAGCCTCTTGTGCGGCACCTTGTCGAAGGCCTTTTGGAAATCTAGGTACACCACATCCACTGGGTCCCCATTGTCCACCTTGCTCGTAATGTCATCATAGAATTCCAAAAGATTTGTCAAGCATGACCTGCCCTTCATGAACCCATGCTGCGTCTGCCCAACGGGACAATTTCTATCGCGATGCCCTGCTATTTCTTCCTTGATAATAGACTCAAGCATCTTCCCCACTACAGAGGTTAAGCTAACCGGTCTATAATTCCCCATATTTTGTCTACCTCCCTTTTTAAACAGTGGCGTCACATCTGCTGTTTTCCAATCAGCTGGGACTACCCCAGAGTCCAGCGAATTTTGGAAAATTACCGCCAGTGCACCTGCTATTTCCCCCGCCATCTCTTTTAGTACCCTAGGATGCATTCCATCAGGGCCAGGAGACTTATCAATCCTTAGCTCCTTTAGCTTGCCCAACACTACCTCTTCCGTAATAATGATTGTTTCCAGGTCCTCACCTACGTTCGTCGCTTTGTCAATTACTGGCATGTTATTAATGTCCTCCACTGTGAAGACCGATACAAAATACCTGTTCAATGCCTCGGCCATTTCATCATATCCCATAACTAAATTCCCCTTCTCATCCTCTAAAGGACCAACGTTTACTTTAGCCACTCTTTTTCGTTTTATATATTTATAGAAACTTTTGCTATCTGTCTTTATATTCTGTGCTAGTTTTTTCTCATGTTCTATCTTACTTTTCTTTATAGCTCTTTTTGTGGCTTTCTGTTGACCTTTAAAGTTTTCCCAATCTTCTAGTTCCATGCTGCTTTTGGCCACTTTGTATGCCTTCTCTTTCAATTTGATAGCCTCCCTTACTTCCTTAGACACCCATGGCAGATTACCCCTTTTCTTCCAGTCCTTCCTTCTCACTGGAATATACTTTTGCTGAGCACTTTCAAAAATTGCTTTGAAAGTCCTCCACTGCTCGTCAACTGTCCCACCATAAAATCTTTGTTTCCAGTCTACTTTAGCCAAGTCCTCCCTCATTCTATTGTAGTCCCCCTTGTTCAAGCGCAGGACCCTGGTATTGGATTTTATCTTCACACTCTCCATCTGTATTCTAAATTCAACCATACTGTAATCACTCCTTCCAAGAGGGTTCCTAACTATGAGGTCATTAATTATTCCTGTCTCATTACACAGGACTAGGTCTAGGATAGCTTGCTCCCTCGTCGGTTCCATTACATACTGTTCAAGAAAACTATCACGGATACACTCAACGAGCTCCTCCTCAAGGCTACCCTGACTGAGCTGGTTCGACCAATCTACATGTAGATTAAAATCCCCCATGATAATTATTGTACCGTTTTTACAGGCATTAGTTATTTCTTTGTTTATTGCCCGCCCCAATGTGATGTTATTATTTGGTGGCCTATAGACTATGCCTATCAATGACTTTTTCTTCTTAGAGTTTCTAATTTCCACCCAAATGGATTCAACCTCATTCTCCATAGAACCTGTATCATCTCTCAGCACTGCCCTGATGTCGTCCTTGAGTATCAGAGCTACACCACTTCCCTTACCTTCCTGTCTGTCCTTCCGAATAGTCTGGTACCCCTGTACATTTAACTCCCAGTCGTGACCAACCTGTAACCATGTCTCCGTAATGGCTACCAAATCATATTTATTCGCGGTGATTTGTGCCGTTAACTCATCAACCTTGTTACGAATGCTACGAGCATTCAGGTAAAGTGCCTTTATGCTAGCTTTCTTACTCTCATGATTTCCAACATCTCTAATAATAACTCCTGAGTTATCCTTCCTTTCTGCTTCTTTCATAGTCTGCCTTGAACTTAAACCCTCCTGCACACGTTAACCTGCTGCTTACCTTTTTATTTACCATCATACTCCCTGTCGTTTTCCCTTTCCCTTCCCTCCGAGTCACTAGTTTAAAGTCCTAGAGACCACCCTATTTATCTGTTTCGCTAGAACACTGGTTCCAGATCGGTTCAGGTGGAGACCATCCCATCGGTACAGATCCCCCCGGTTCCAAAACTGATGCCAATGCCCCATGAAATGGAACCCCTCTTTCCCACACCACTCCCTTAGCCACGTGTTTACTTCCCTAATATTCTTATCCCTAAGCCAATTTGCACGTGGCTCAGGCAGTAATCCGGAGATTATGACCCTCGAGGACCTGTTCCTTAATTTCGTTCCTAGTGCTTTATAATCCCCAAACAGGTCCTCCATCCTAGCCTTGCCTATGTTGTTAGTCCCAACGTGCACCACAACAACTGGATCCTCCCCCTCCCACTCCAATATCCTTTCAAGCCGGTCAGAGATGTCCTGCACCCTGGCACCGGGCAGGCAACACACCATGCGGGACTCCCGATCCGGCTTGCAAAGGATACTATCTATCCCCCTAATTATAGAATCCCCTATAACTACCACTTGTCTTTTTGCTCCCCCCTCTTGAATGGCCTTCTGCACCATGGTGCCATGGTCAGTTGGCTCATCCTCCCCGCAGCCCTTTCCCTCATCCACACAGGGAGCAAGTGTCCCATATGCCTTCCTAACCACCTTATCTACCTGTGCTACTGCCTTTAGTGATCTATGGACAAGTACACCAAGGCCCCTCTGAACTTCCTCGGGTCCTACCATCCATTGTAATATTCTCTTGCCTGGTCAGTCCTCCCAAAATGCATCACTTTACACTTCTCAGGATTAAATTCCATTTGCCACTGCTCTGCCCACCTTACCAGCTCATCTATATCGTCCTGTATTCTAAGGCTTTCCTCCTATTTACGACACCACTTTCGTGTCATCTGTGAACTTACTGATCATACCTCCTATATTCACGCCCAAATCATTAATGTACACTACAAACAGCAAGAGATAACAATAATCTCTCCCAAAGTCCCAGAAGTTTAGGAGGCCATATAACCAAGATATATTCCACCTTCCTGAAAATGGCAATATGAAAGATAAAGATATATTTACTTTAGTGAGTAATCAAACTATAAAAGAAAAACTAATAAAATATTATAGCTCTAACCTTTAGAATTATATCAGTAATTAGTTTGCTCCCCCCAAAGTCAGTCAGCTTTTAAACTAAAATGACTTAGAAAGCAATTCTGCAAAATTTTAATTTGTTTAATCAAGAAATCTAAATACTGGAACAATTCTGTTGCATATATTATTTTCTTATAGTTCTCAAAATGCTCTGGGTTGAGTACATCTGAAGTACTATGTTCAGTTCTGGGCACCAAACCTTTGGAACGAGATATTGGCCTGGAGGGAGCACAGTGTAGAGTTACCAGAATGACACCTGGACTTCAAAGATTAAATCATCAGACAACATTACACAAACAATTCCCTAGAATTCAGATGATAAAGTGATGATTAGATTGAAGTTTACAAAATATCAAATGGAACTGATAGACTAAAGAGAGAGAAATTACTCCCCCATTTGGGAGTCCAGATCTTTCAGGCGTTAGTTAGGGAACACTCTTTCAAGCAAAGGATTGCAGAACTCTCTTCTGCAAACAGCAGTTGCTGTTAGATCAATTGTTAATTTTACATCGGAGATTGGTAGGTGTTTGTTAACTAAAGGTATTAAAGGATATCCGGCAATGGAGTTTGGTCACAGATCAGCTATTGAATGGCAGAACAGGCTCGAGGGGCTAACTGCCCTACTCCTATTCCTAAGTTCCTAAAATATGTTGTACCACAGCAAAACAGAGATATCAAAAAATTGTACAAATCTATTTAAGTGAGGGTCAAAAACTGTTGAAAAAGATAAACCTTAATGTGAATTTTAAAAAAAATTGTTCTATTGAGAATTGTACAATACATAATTTACTGCAAGATGTAGAGTAATAAATTCAACCTTTGCTTTATGTTTACCCTTTGACTGGCAAATAAAAACGGAAAGATATGCTCACATAAAAAATAAGCTGACCTGATCTGTTAAATATTATCAAATATGATGGTGTTGAAACAGGTTATTGTAGTTTCATGCTCAACCACCAAGTCTTATTTTCTACGAACATACATTAATCCATTTATGTTCAAGTTATTAATCCACTTATGCTAAAGTCCACATCAAAAATCAAAAAAAAATTCCAAAAAGCCAGGTCCCATTTTTCTTTCAAATTACATTTCCTAATACAAGCAGATGTCTTGCAGCCCTGGTAAGTTGGATAATCCAATATTTTGTAACAACAGGAATCTTATATAATTTGCTTCAGTGGATCCATGTCTAATGTGGCCTGTCTCAAATAGCTACAAAGCCTATTTGCTCTAAATCATGTGTAAAAAGACACATGCTAAATCAAGTTGTGTTTGAAGATTGATTTTTGTTAAATACAAAGCATCTTATATTCTCAGAATTTCCCAAAGCACTTTATAACCAGTGGATTTCTTTTCAAGTGCAGTCAGTGGTGTTTTTAAGGAAACAAGGGAGCCAAACCGCACAGACAAGTTTCCACAATTGGCTGAATGACCGAATAATTGGTCTTGGTGGTGTTGGATGAGAAATCTTGACCAGAACACTGGGAGAAATCTCTGCTTTTCAAATAATATCATGGGATTTTCTACCTCCACCTTAGCAGGCTGATAGGCCTATGATTTAATATCTCATCCAGAGAAGAATACCTCCATCAGTACTATAATGGAAAGAACAAAGTACAAGGCACATTCATTTAATGTTTTTGTATTAAAAGACTTTCTAACCTAGCATTCAGCATTTTGCTAAAAATATTTTATTGGAATATTAAACATATCATCTGCATTTCTATGTTTGTTTACCGCATGCACAAAAATTGGTTTTGTCGAGTTTTTTTTAAACTTGCACTTTGCATGACAAAATATCCCAAGGTACTTCAGAAAAGGGACAGGACACCAACCAGGTGCCAGAACAGGAAGATTTTGAGGAAAACTTTTGAAGAAGGAATGTAGCATGGAAGAGGAGTTTAGAAAGACAATGTGCTAATTTAGGGAGAATTTATAAAAATCCAGGTAATTATTTTGTACAGCAAAATAGCTGTCGTCAATTATATTACGCCACTCACAATAATCCATCCACTTTTTGACCTATTTCATCAGATGAATAGGGACGAATGAAAGTTGTGATACAGTCCAAAATCTGGAGGACAGGCGTAAGTCCCCATTTATCGAGTGCTTCTTTCATCTTGTGAAATGACCAGGTATCCCTTCCAGCAATGATGGTTAAACGCATTTAACAGTTACTAGGTTAGACTGCCTTGAAAGTTTCAATTATTAGGTAGAACTCTTCAAAGGTATCTATTCAGCAGATATATTTGGAGTCATTTAAAACACGGGCTAATTACAAGTGCCTCTGGATAGCATAAATAGGGTAGTAATAGGCTGAAAACTGCATTAAGACATTTACTGCCACATTTAAGCCAACATGTACCTTTCCCAATCTAAACTGCCTGCACAGGTTTGTGAAAACACTTTTGACCTTGACTGAGTAGCATTATTATTTTGCAGACAACACGAAGATTGGTGGAGTAGCAGATAGTGAAGGGGACTGTCAGAGAATACAGCAGAATATAGATAGATTGGAGATTTGGGCAGAGAAATGGCAGATGGAGTTCAATCCGGGCAAATGCGAGGTGATGCATTTTGGAAGATCCAATTCAAGAGTGAACTAAAAAAGTCCTGGGGAAAATTGATATACAGAGAGATTTGGGTGTTCAGGTCCATTGTTCCCTGAAGGTGGCAACGCAGGTCAATAGAGTGGTCAAAAAGGCATACGGTATGCTTTCCTTCATCGGACGGGGTATTGAGTACAAGAGTTGGCAGGTCATGTTACAGTTGTATAAGACTTTGGTTTGGCCACATTTGGAATACTGCGTGCAGTTCTGGTCGCCACATTACCAAAAGGATGTAGATGCTTTGGAGAGGGTGCAGAGGAGGTTCACCAGGATGTTGCCTGGTATGGAGGGCGCTAGCTATGAAGAGAGGTTGAGTAGATTAGGATTATTTTCATTAGAAAGACGGAGGTTGAGGGGGGACCTGATTGAGCTTTACAAAATCATGAGAGGTATAGACAGGGTGGATAGCAAGAAGCATTTTCCCCCAGAGTGGGGGATTCAATTAATAGGGGTCACGAGTTCAAAGTGAGAGGGGAAAAGTTTAGGGGGGATATGCGTGGAAAGTTCTTTACGCAGAGGGTGGTGGGTGCCTGGAATGCGTTGCCAGCGGAGGTGGTAGACGCGGGCACGATAGCGTCTTTTAAGATGTACCTAGACAGATACATAAATGGGCAGGAAGCAAAGAGATACAGACCCTTAGAAAATAGGCGACAGGTTTAGATAGAGGATCTGGATCGGCGCAGGCTTGAAGGGCCTGTTCCTGTGCTGTAATTTTCTTTGTTCTGTGATTCTTAACCTGGGAATAAGCTCCAAGTTTTCAACAGCTCATGTGAATAAAGTTTGACACACAATGACTATTTATGGTTAAGATACAAATCCATGCATTAGCATTTTACACCAGGGATTAGGAGACCCATGTTCCTGTTGTAGCTTCAGCTGCTATTGACCTCCAGGATTTTCTAAGATGGTAGTCTGCTCTCCAACAAGTTAGAGATAGCACCAAATGAAGATAAATGTATGTAATTTACTCAGGATAACTTTGCCAAAACACATGGATAAACAGAGTAAAGAGCTAAAAAAAAACAACTGTTGGTGCCGCTTCGCTAGAAGTTCTGCCGAAGTTACAGCGGGAGATTGGGAGAACTCTGTAGAAATTCTCCCCCAGAGTGCCCCCAATTCCAAAAATGAGTTGGGGGGTTGTGGAATTTGCAAACATTTGACCAGGTCACACACTACAGCCTTATATTTCGTGGTTACAGAGCAGCATTTACAGAAAGTAAAGACTTTTGTCAATGGACACTGTTCTTCTCCAGCAGAAATCATAGTTTGTGGATCCTAAATTAGAAAAAATGCATTGAAAAAATTCTCTATTAAAGCTTCCAGAATCAGAGTAATTTCATCTCTAAAAAGAATTACTGCTTGCAGGAAATATAGTTACAAGAACAGGTGTTACCACCTTCTTTAAAAATATTTGAATACAATGAACAAATAGATCACTTGCCAAAAGCTTTTCCTTTAACGTGCAGAATTAACTTAAAAGGTACAGGAGAAACCTGCAATCATAGAGCAAGTGCCATAAAACAGCAGATGTAGCAACAAAGAAAAGCTATGAACTATGAGGAATCACAGGAGAACACAGCAGTTCAGTTGATACCATTATAGCCTCCCAGTGAGAAAGTTGTGGGTTCAAAACTTGGGCAAATAATCTCAGTTGACACCTCAATGCAGTAATGAGATGCCATCCTTCAGGTGTGATGTTCAACTGAGGCTGTGTCTGCCTGTTCTGGTAGATTAGGTGAATATTGATGATCGCATAACACTATTGAGAAAGAGCAAGGAGTTCTCCTGATATCATGGAAAATATTCCTTCCTCAACCACCATCACCAAAAACAGATAATCTGGTCAATCATATCAACACTGTTTGTAGGACCTTGCTGTATGCAAAACTGCTGCTGTTTGTTACTTTGAAAATACAGTTGGTGTGTAATTAATTGTACACAAAGCATTTTCAGATGTTATATAAATGCAAGGTCTTGCTTTCTAGCTGGTTATTAACTGTGAAAAATGTAATAATCCACTGGAATAAGGAACTAGTCGAAATATTTTTACAACCAAGAATAAAAGATTGCCTTAGATTTGCTTTAAGATTATTATTTTTCACTTGCATTTAAGTATTTGTCTGTTCTCCCCCTCCTAAACCACACTCCCGCTTGTACTCCCAAACAGCAAGCTAAAATCTACAATACTGAATTCCAAGGAACCAAACTGTGAAACATGTTCAATATTTTTTTTTCTGTAGAATCTGGTTAAGTCAGTAATAAAGCTTGCAAAATGGCATCAACTCTGCACCAAACGGCAAGAAAGTTCACCTTTGAAATTTTAACATGTTGACACTATGCATAAACCAAAGATGAGATAACACTTAACATATCAGTACTTAGTTGCTAAGTGATTGTCAATATAAAATCTGTCCAGCAATAAATGATTTACATATGCAGTATTTATAGATTTATATCATACGATAAGATTAAAGTTCACAATTTTTACACACTTATGTTATTATATGGACGTTGAAACGTCCTTCATCTTCAGAGAATCAAGTTCAAACACATTCTGGAAATACTCAGCAGGTCAGACAGCACGTGTGAAGAGAAAAACAGAGTTAATATTTCAGATGGACAACCTTTCATCAGAAGTTCTGAGTCTTGATGATAGGTCATCGACCTGAAACATTAACTCTCTTTCTCTCTCCACACATGCTGCCTGACCAACTGAGTATTTCAAGCATTTTGTTTTTATTTCAGATTTCTAGCCTCCGCAGAATTTTGCTTTTGTGACAAATATATTCTGGAATGGGTGTTGACTTTCTCAATGTAATGAAAGTCTTCTTGTGGTGGTACAAGACTGTGTAATTATATCCATTACAATGCTACCCTAATTATAGTTACTCTACGTCAGGATGTATATATGAACAACAGAATTTGGCACCTGGTGGTGTTTTTTTTGAGACAGGCAGAATAGTTATGTACCTGAGAAAAAGAATGTGGCCTGGGATTTTGGAAAGCTTGGGACATACAGGAGTGCATTAATGATCTTAATCCATATACCCTCCATGCAGCAGCAATGTGCTGTTAATTTGTTTTGATATTGGTGCAAGGGGTGTAAGTTTCTCGTAGATACAGAACACAAAGTTACTCTGATTACAAGTGCAGGGAAAGTACTCCCAATATTGAGTTCACTGCAGACTCAAGTGAAAGTCCAGGATATTTGTACCACTACAGCCTCACTGCAGTTTAAACAGAAAGGACACTTGTCCAAGTCAGATTAGATTTCCAAGAAATACGGCTTGCACATTTTCAAGAACTGCATGCTGGTTTACCTTTAAAACATACCAGTGGATAGGAGACTACAATTAGAGTCCCTGAATGAACACTTTGAATGCTGATGCAAGAGCAATTTTGCATTGGTACTGGATTTCTTCCACATGGAGGCTTGATTATTTTCTGCAAGACTCCCAAATCCCAAAACAATAAATACGTGTTCGAGTTCTACTGTGCAGCCAGCCTATCAGATGCTTCACTTGAATAAGCCTCAAAAGTTGAGGGCGAACTACAAAGCAGCAGGAATAAAACTCCTTATCCTGGTCTGCGGATAGTCCCTCTATGGTCAGTGAAAGTGTCTGTACAACATGGACAAATTCTGTGGATTTGCAGGCACTCAAACAGACCTGTGGAAAAAAATTATTTCTTTTTTGAATTTTGGGGAAGATCTTGAAGTGGAAGGGGCAGATAGATCACATAAGGTGGCACCACACTCACTTGGAGTATCTCAGCTGCTGTCACATAGAGGAGTATCCATCCACCAAACCTGAGGAGAATAGCCCAAGGAGTGTGGGAAATACAAAGACTGCAGGCGATTTCTTTTTCTTTGATTCCTCCTGCGTCCAGGATAAAATCTACCCAGACTCCAAAGGAATTGTTTTGCGCTGCATTCCATTGCCTAAGAATGTGATCCCCAGAACAACTTTCAGACCTTGCTGATGCTTTATAAAGTCTCTCAAAGTAAAATTAACTTTATCACCCAAGATCTGCTTGCTGGGAAACAGTATTCAAGCATCGTGATTCGGATCACCATGGCAAATCAAGGAAATCCTCAGCATCCTCGTCTACAGAGAAGACAGCCTTAGGTTTCGCATTGAGGACACATAAGTAGATTATTTAAGTAATATCCTCCCTACTACCCTCATCTTTATTTACCTAGCTAATAGGTGTCTGTGACGGAATAGAACTACGTATAGTAGTCACTAATAACCTGGGTCGCTTGCTGACATATAAACTTGTCTCGGAATCTTGGAATGATGCTATTTTAATTTACAAAGCAATTTGAGAATACAATCCAGATGTCTCACCTGTTTAGCCTTCTCTGAATTCTTTGTGTTGCTCATTTTACGTAATTAGTCTGAGTGGAAAATTAGCATTTTATATGCATTGTGAATAAAGACCCAGTGAGCAAGGAAACTATTCACCCTGTCCAATCGATTATAATTGAAAACTGCCCCTGGTCCTTCAACTTTAGGTTATCACAGAATCTCAGAATTGTTACAACACAGAAGGAGGAGACCATTTGGCCCGTCATGTCTGCGCTGGCTCTCCGAAGGAGCAATTTACCTAGTGCCACTCCCCCACCTTGTCCCCAGAGCCCTACACATTCTTCCTTTTCAGATCACAATCCAATCCCCTCTTGAATGCCTCGTTTGAACCTGCCTCCACCACACACTCAGGCAGTGCATTCCCGATCCTAACCACTTACTGCATTAAAAGGTTTTTCATGTCGCCATCCCTTCTTTTGCCAATTACCTTAAATCTGTGCCGACTTGCTCTCGATCTTTCCACCAACGGAAACAGTTTTTCCCTATGAAAGTGGACGGACCACTGGCATCAACCTAGGCACCAGAAACAACCCTGCAAAGTCCTCCTGACTAACATTCGGGGGCTTGTGTCAAAATTGGGAGAGCTGTCCCACAGACTAGTCAAGGAACAGCCTGACATAACTCATGGAATCATACCTTGCAGACAATGTCCCAGTCAGCACCATCACCATTCCTAGGTATGTCCTGTCCCACCACAGGGAGGCAGTTAAGTGGTAATGTCACTGGACCAGTAATCCAGAGGTTGAGGCTAAAGCCTTGGGGCCATGGCTTCAAATCCCACCAGGGCAGATGGTGAAATTTGAATTAAAAAGCTAGTCTAATGGTGGCCTTGAAACCATTGTCAATTGCTGTCAAAAAAAATCCATCTCTTTCACTCATGTCCCTTTAGCAAGCCAGTCAGTTTCTCAAGGGATGGGCAATAAATGCTGGCCTGCAAGTGACACCCACATCCCTTGAACTAATAAAAAAACGGTGGCGGCACAGTGGTATACAGTAAGGAGCAAATGGCCCGGGGAGTCCTCAACGTTGACTCCGGACCCCATGAAATCTCATGGCATCAGGTCAAAAATAGGCAAGGAAACCTCCTGATTACCACCTATCACCACGACCGCCCCTCACTCCCTTGGCTGGTGCCTCTCCATGTTGAACAGCACTTGGAGGAAGCACTGAGGATGGCAAGGGCACAAAATGTACTCTGAGTGGGGGACTTCAATGTCCATCACCAAGAGTGGCTCGGTTGCACCATTACTGACCAAGCCCTAAAGGACATAGCTGCTAGACTGGGTCTGTGGCAGGTGGTGATGGAACCAAGAAGGAAAAACTTACTTGACCTTGTCCTCACCAATATACCTGTTGTAGATGCATCTGTACATGACAGTATTGGTAGGAGTGATCACCGCACAGTCCTTGTGGAGACGACGTCCCATCTTCACACTGAGGATACCCACCGAGTGGTGTGGCACTACCACCATGCTAAATGGGATAGATTTCGAGCTGATCTAGCAACTCAAAACTGGGCATCCATGAGGGGCTGTAGGCCATCAGCAGAACGGTATTCAACCACAATCTGTAACCCCATGGCAGGGCATATCCCCCACTCTACCATTATCATCAAACTGAGGAACCAACCTTGGCTCAATGAAGTCTGCAGCAGGGTATGCCAAGCGCAGCACCAGGCATACCCAAAAATGAGGTGTCAGCCTGGTGAAGCTACAACAAAGGACTACTAGCATGCCAAACAGCAGAAGCAGCATGCAATAGACAGGGCTAAGCTACAACCAACGGATCAGATCTAAACTCTGCAGTCCTGCCACATCTAGTCGTGAATGGTGGTGGACAATTATACAGCTGACAGGAGGCGGCGGCTCCACAAACATCCCCATCCTCAACCATGGGGGAACGCAGCACATCAGTGAAAAAAACAAGGCTGAAGCATTTGCATCCATCTTCGGCCAGAAGTGTTGAGTGGATGATCCATCTCGGCCTCTTCCCGAGGTTCCCAGCATCACAGATGCCAGTGTTCAGACAATCCGATTCATCACACCATTTGAAATCAAGAAATGGCTGAAGGCACTATATACTGCAAAGGCTATGGGCCGTGACCATATTCCAGCGGCTATAATACTGAAGACTTACACTCCAAAACTAGCTGCGCCCCTAGCCAAGCTGTTCCAGTACAGCTGCAACACTGGAAACTACCCAGCAATGTGGAAAATTGTCCAGGCATGTCCTGTACACAAAAAACAGGACAAATCCAACCCGGCCAATTACCGCCCCATCAGTCTACTCTCAATCATCAGCCAAGTGATGAAAGGGACCGTTGACAGTGCGATCAAGTGGCACTTGCTCAGAAATAACCTGCTCACTGACGCTCAGTTTTGGTTCCGCCAGAGCCACTCAGCTCCTGATCTCATTACAGCCCAGGTCCATACATGGACGAGAGAGCTGAAGTCCAGAGGTGAGGCGAGAGTGACTGCCCTTGACATCAAGGCAGCATTTGACAGAGTATGACATCAAGGAGGCTTTACAAAACTAGAGTCAACGAGAATCAGGAGGAAAACTCTCCGCTGGTTGTAGTTTATACCCAGCACAAAGGAAGATGGGTGTGGTTGTTGGAGGGGAATCATCTCAGTCCTCGGACATCACTGCAGGAGATCGTCAAGGTAATGGCCTTAGCCCAACTATCTTCAGCTGCCTCATCAATGACCTTCCCTTCATCATAAGGTCAGTAGTGGGGATGTTCGCTGATGATTAAACAAAGTTTAGCACCATTCATGACGACTCAGATACTGAAGCAGCCCATGTCCATATGCAGCAAGACCTGGACAACATCCAGGCTTGGGCTGGTAAGTGGCAAGTAACATTCACATCACACAAAGAACAAAGAACAAAGATAAATACAGCACAGGAACAGGCCCTTCGGCCCTCCAAGCCTGCGCCGATCCAGATCCTCTCTCTAAACATGTCGCCTATTTTCTAAGGTTCTGTATCTCTTTTCTTCCTGCCCATTCATGTATCTGTCTAGATACATCTTAAAAGACTCCATCGTGCCCGCATCTACCACCTCCGCTGGCAATGCGTTCCAGGTGCCCACCACCCTCTGCGTAAAGAACTTTCCACGCATATCCCCCCTAAACTTTTCCCCTTTCACTTTTAACTCGTGTCCTCTAGTAATTGAAACCCCCACTCTGGGAAAAGGCCTCTTGCTATCCACCCTGTCTATACCTCTCATGATTTTGTACACCTCAATCAGGTCCCCCCTCAACCTCCGTCTTTCTAATGAAAATAATCCTAATCTACTCAACCTCTCTTCATAGCTAGCGCCCTCCATACCAGGCAAGTGCCAAGCAGTGACCATCTCCAACAAGAGAGAATCTAACCATCTCCCTTTGATGTTCAATGGCATTTCCATCGCTGAATCCCCCACTACCAACACCCTGGGGGGTCAGCATTGACCAGAAACTGAACTGGACCAGCCATATAAACACTGACCTGCAACAAGAGCAGGTCAAAGGCTGGAAATTCTGTGGTGAATAACTCACCTCCTGACTCCCCAAAGCCTGTCCACCATCTACAAGGCACAAGTCAGGAGTGTGATGGAATACTCTCCACTTGCCTGGCTGGGTGCAGCTCCAACAACACTCAAGACACTCAATACCATCCAGGACAAAGCTTGACTGGCACCCCATCCACCACCTTCAACATTCACTCCCTCCTCCAACAATGCACAGTGGCAGCAGTGTGTACCATCTACAAGATGCACTGCAGCAACTCACCAAGGCTCCTTCCAAACCCACAACCTCTACCACCTAGAAGGACAAGGGCAGCAGATGCATGGGAACGCCACCAACTTCAAGTTCCCCTCCAAGCCACACACTATCCTGACTTAGAACTATATCGCCGTTGCTTCGCTGTCACTGGATCAAAATCCTGAAACTCCCTTCCTATCAGCACTGTGGGTGTACCTACACCCCAAGGACTGCAGCAGTTCAAGAAGGCAGCTCACCACCACCTTTCAAGAACAGTTAGGGATGGACAGTTAGGGATGGACAGTAAATGCTGGCCTAGCCAGCAACGCCCACATCCCCCGAACAAATAAAAAAAAAAGCCCCTCATGATTTTGAATACGTCTATCAAATCTCCTCTCAACCTTCTCTTCTCCAAGGAAAACAGTCCCAACTTCTCCAATCTATGTACATAACTGAAGTTCCGCATCCATAGAATCATTCTCATGAATCTTTTGTGCACTCTCTCTAATGCCTTCACATCTTTCCTAAAATGTGACGCCCAGAACTGGAAGCAATACTCCAGCTGAGGCCGAACGAGTGTTTTATACAAGTTTAACATAACTTCCTTGTTTTTGTACTCTTATGACCCTATTAATAAAGCCTAGGATGCTGTACATTTTATTAACTGTACTCTCAACCTGATCTGCCACCAATGATTTATGCACATAAACACCCAGGTCCCTACGCGCCTGCACCCCCTTGGTTAGACAACATAGACAGACAGCACTTTTGATCACTCCACTAGGTTCAAAGTAGGATTCCTGCTACTTTCAGAATTTCTCTAAGATATAGTGTCACATTTTGGAGTTTGTTAGGTGTCATAATGGATCAAGAATGAAGTAATAGTCATTTGGTACAATAGAACTTGAGTATTGCTGAAAATAGAGAGATTTTGTTGAAGCTTTTCGTCTTGCACTCATCAGAATACCAATGCAAGGGAAGCAACAATTTATACTGTATGAGAAGAGAGTGCCGATTGGTTGACAAGTGGACTCTGACTGGTAGAGGTGTTGCCATGGAGAATGCACCAGTTTATGGTGACTGGTGTCCGACGACGTGTTTGATTTCCACATGCAACGTGAATATCTGACAGCGTTGCAAGGCCTTATGACCAACCTGGACATACACATCAGTAAACCTGACAAAGGGACAGGAATAGTCATCCTTAACAAGCATGACTATATCAACAAAATGCACGCCATTCTTACTGACGGGTCCAAATTCATATCCATTGGACCTGCCGTTCAACATGACTGAACAGCCTTGCTTGAAAGTAAGCTAAAATAAAACGCTTGCTGGACTTGTGTAAGAGCAATGAGCTGCCAGGTGGTATATATGACCGGGTTCGTCCTCACAGCTCGGAGCATCCACATATGTATGGGCTGGCCAGAACACAGAGAAGTGACGTCCCTCTACGCCTTATCTATGACAGGTTCTGCACAACATGAATTGGCCAAATGGTTGGGCAAATTGTTACAACCAGTTTTGAGCAAGTTCACCACATACACAGTGAAGGATTCCTTCACATTTGCAAAGACCATAAAGGACTTGCATATTGATAGCAATGCTGTGTCCATGTGCTCATCTGACATTGCTAGCCTATTCACCAATGTACCACTGAAGGAAGCCATAGATATTTGCACTGCAGCACTATATCATGGCGATCCAGACCTACTGCCATTGTGTGAATCAGTATTCACTGAACTTATGAACTCGACACCTCGTGCAACTGAGTTCAGTTTTTACCACATATGCCCAAATAGATGGTGTTGCCATGGGATCCCCTCTAGGCTCAGCTCTCGCAAATTATCTTTGTTGGGTTCCATGAAAAACATGTCTTCAAGGGAATGACACCTAACCGCCTACCTCTTACAAATTCGCCTTTGAAATGCAGCAGTCAAATGAGCTCCCTTTACTTGGCATAGTAGTTGAGACCACGCTCTGGAAGTGGTTCAAGAGTTCACCTACCTAGGCTCAGCTATCACCAGTAACCTGTCTCTAGATACAGAAATCAACAAGCGCATGGGAAAGGCTTCCACTGCTATGTCCAGACTGGCCAAGAGTGTGTGGGAAAATGGCGCACTGACACGGAACAGAAAGGTCCGAGTGTATCAAGCCTGTGTCCTCAGTACCTTGCTCTATGGCAGCGAGGCCTGGACAACGTATGTCAGCCAAGAGCGACGTCTCAATTCATTCCATCTTCGCTGCCTCCGGTGAATACTTGGCATCAGGTGGCAGGACCGTATCTCCAACACAGAAGTTCTCGAGGCGGCCAACATCCCCAGCTTATACACACTACTGAGTCAGCGGCGCTTGAGATGGCTTGGCCATGTGAGCCGCATGGAAGATGGCAGGATCCCCAAAGATACATTGTACAGCGAGCTCGCCACCGGTATCAGACCCACCGGCCGTCCATGTCTCCGCTTCAAAGACGTCTGCAAACGCGACATGAAGTCCTGTGAGATTGATCACAAGTCGTGGGAGTCAGTTGCCAGCGTTCGCCAGAGCTGGCGGGCAGTCATTAAGGCGGTGCTAAAGTGTGGCGAGTCGAAGAGAATTAGCAGTTGGCAGGAAAAAAGACCAAAGCGCAAGGGGAGAGCCAACTGTGTAACAGCCCCGACAAACACATTTTTCTGCAGCACCTGTGGAAGAGGTCACTCTAGAATTGTCCTTTATAGCCACTCCAGGCGCTGCTCCACAAACCACTGACCACCTCCAGGCGCTTACCCATTGTCTCCCGAGACAAGGAGGCCAAAGAAGTTGAGAAATCTACCACGGCCTACCACAAGTGTACCTTCACTAGTCAATACACGGGTTGGGATTCTTACAGTTCCACGCGCTAGAAGATTGACCTTATCGGCAACCTCGTAAATAGGGCTCGAGCCATTTGCTCACCATGCAAGCTAGATGCTGAAATAGGGTGGATAAAAGGCATCCTGCGTGACAATGGCGACCCTGATTAGATCATTTCTCACTGTATATCGCGCATACTTATGCACGGGCCAAAGGCTGTCATTTTCGGCCCTGAAAAGTGCTCAGTCTACCTCAAATTACCCTGGAAGGGTAATGTACCCCCAAAAAATTCAGCAACAGGTGAAGCTAGCTGTTTCACGCTCCTGCCATGCAGTAGCAACACGTGTGGTGTTTGCCACTAAAGGATTCTGCCGTCAAGCCAAAAAGCCATTCTGCCTATCACACAAATGAGTAATGCAATATATGAATTTCAAGGCCAGTGTGTTGCTAGGTATATAGGCCATACATCCCAAAGACTGGTGGATCATATCGAACATGTCCCCTTCCGCTGTTCACAATGGACAAGGTACAGGTTGTACCTGCAAATCTCAAAACACAGTGTCCAACATTAGATATGATTCCGCGACTGGACAACATTTGCTAAATAATCCTCCGTGCTAAGAATTATGCTGACAAGCAATTTAAGATAGACAGTCCGGCTCACAGTGTGGTGCGTTTGCGTGTACTGGAAGCTACGTAAATTAATACACAGGGCTCTGCTCTCTGCAGCCAGAGAGAACATGTAAACACATAGCGCCTGCTTCAGCTAAACAAAATAACTGACAGCCGTTCGCTGGTTCATTACTCAGGGCAATGCCTTGTCCAATCAGAATCAAGCTGCCTGGATTAAATTTCAAACAAAGCTTGGCAATTAACTGTCAGTCACCATAAACCGGTGCATTCGCCATGGCAACGCCTCTACCAGAGTCCACTTGCCAACCAATTCAGCACTCTCTTCTCATACAGTATAAATTTGTTGCTTTCCCTTACATTGGTATTCTTGCAAATTGCCCTGATGAGTGCAAGACGAAAAGCTTTGAAAAAATGTCCCTAATTTCAGCATTAAAGAAGTCACACTTGGAAACTGTTTTTACTTCTTGTTCATATTCCTACCATGCATACTCCTCCTTTGTGAAGATAGGATAGTTCTACAAGGACTGCAATAGTTCAACAAGGCAACTCACACTACTTTCTCAGGGGAAATTAGGGATGGGCAATAAATGCTGGCCTAGCCAGCGATACCCACATCCCATGAACGAATAATTCAAAAAAAAACAATGCCAGATAAAGCCCAATAGTTTCTGTTAAGTACACTGGTACTACTGGGCTAGTGATAGCCAACCAAAATGAAAAACGAACGTACAAAATAGGAGCAGGCCACTCAGCCCCTTGAGCCTGCTCTACCATTCAACAAGATCATGGCTCATCTGATTGTAACCTCGACTTCACATTCCTATCTAGCCCCAATAACCTTTCACCTCCTTGCTCATCAAGAATCTATCTACCTCTGCCTTAAAAATATACAAAGGCTCTGCTTCCACTGCCTTTTGAGGAAGAGAGTTCCAAAGACTCATGACCCTCCAAGAAAAAATCTTTCATTTGGGTCTTAAAGGGGCGACCCCATATTTTTAAGGCTGCGTTTACTGACAACACAACCACTAGGTGGTGCAGTACTGGCACATGCACAAATGCAGCCTCATCCACTGAAATATCAGTGTCTGAGACATCTCAGGCTGCTGCTAGTAATAAAGATGGCACTGCTCAATTTGTTAGAAAAAACAAATTAAACCCACATGCCTCAATAGCTGTGATTGCCACCTACATCACATCCCCAACAGTACCCCGCTCCCTCTTGCCATAGTGCTTCTCTTCGCCGCTCCCTCCCGCGTCCGTCTGCTTGCTGCTCGTTCCCCACTGCCTTCCCTCAGTCCCTCGCTCCAGGCCTTGCCGCTTCCCCCTTCTCCACTTCCCGCCATGCTGCTTTGGCCGTTCATTCTCCGCCCCATCCCCCACCGCATCTTTGGGCGGCGAGGCCTGAAGAAGTGGCCAAGGCAAGGCAGTGGCGAGGCGGGGTGTGAGCAGCCGGGTTTGGGGGGGGGGGTGGGGGCGGCGTAGCAAGGTGGGATAGAGCGCGAGTACTCGGGAGCAGCAAATTGAAAGCGCCGTTTGAAGCGGGCAAGGCGGGAAGGAGTTGGGTACTGTTAAGGGGTATGGAGCCAGCAATCGCAGCTATTGAGGGGTGAGGATGTCATTGCGTGATGACGTCAGCACGCATATTCATACTGGCAAGCTGGCAAATGTTCGTACACACTGATGACATCCACGATCGCTCTGCACATGCTCTGCGTTGTCAAGAGTCACCCTGTATTTTTAAATAGTGACCACTAGTGCTAGATGCTCCCACAAGAGGAAACATCCTTTCCACATTCAACCTGCCAAGACCCCTCAGGATCTTATATGTTTCAATCAAGCCACCTCTTATTCTTCTAAACTCCAGTGGATACAAGCCTAGCCTGTTCCACCTTTCCTCATAAGACAACCCACCCATTCCAGGTATTAGTCCAGTAAACCTTCTCCGAACTGCTCCCAACGCATTTACATCCTGAATGATGCAAACTGTATTATACTAATGCTTATAACTCTGCATTTATGAACCAGAATTGGAAGTGGAGCTATATCCATATGTTACTAGAAACTTGCAAGTCCTTAAGAATGCGTCAGAAAATCTCTTGCTCTATTACAACACATTATTCCACTTGTGAAAAGCGATCAATAGGGAGGATCCATGCGCAACCTCGCAATACGCAACAAAAATCTGGACAGTGCCCAGCCAGAGAAAAATAAGGCTGATGGCAATACTGAAAATACTCTGAAGATCAACATTTTCATCATATGGTTAGCTATCAGATGGCAGGAATTAAGGCATCACAACGGCAACAAGAATAATCAGTTTAGGGAAGCCCTGTGGATTTAAACCCTTGCCACCACCACCCAGCACCCATTCCTATGAATCGACCATTGAACAAATCTTCCAATGGACAAGAGTGTTTGCTACTTTGTGCCTCGTAAAACTGTAGTCTTTACAGAGACACACTACTACTTATTACTACCGTTAATAGCATAGCCCTTACATTGAGCCACTGAACATCAGGAATCAGCTGGCTGGATGGAGTACGGGAGGGAGAGTGTACTTAAGAGTCCATAAGGTTCAGAGGTTGCAGTGGCCTGTTTGTGGAAGAATGGGGCTAAAAGGAGAGGGGCAGTGAGGAAGGGAACAAGTTATTGGAACTCAATTTAGGAGGTGTTATCGTGAATGTGCTATATGATTACAACTTTTTCTTTATTTAAGAGCGAAAATGGTGGAAGTGGGTGAGGAAATAACTTAGCAGCTGTTCCTCAGAATATCTTTTGTTGGAATATGGTTGGGTGTAATTTATCTTTAGTAAAATGTGACTGGCAAAAACTGAAACAGAAAGTTTTGTTGAATAAGATTGGTGAATAACATGCAGAAAATCACCAATTTAAAAAAGGATACAAACAGAAAGCAACACAGAAGGAAATGGACCAGGGGTTCAACGATCATGATGCAGACTACAAACTCCATATTTATAGCAGGCAAGATATTTTGTTGCAGTTGGGTGTTTTTACTTTGTCTGAAAAGCAACTAACAGCTCGGTGAGCCACACCTTTCACACATTGGGCAAGGATCAGTTTCAAAGCTGAGGCTTAGGTCTTCAAGTCATTGACTCCAATTACTTTCACAATTCATTCCAGTGATAAGCTAGGTTTAGCTAAGTGTAAGGGAAGAATGTTCCAAGATCATGGTCCCAGGCTACTCCATTTTATAGGATGAAGAAACTAAATGCATATATAAGCATAAATAGACTCTGATCAAAGCACTTTTTCTCAGAATTTTCTGATTAAACTCACAAAAACAGGTTGCTTTGAATTCACGTTTTTGTACTTTTGCAAGTTTTTCATTAATATTAATTATGCATTTTGAGCTAATTTATGGCTCAGTTCAAAAATTATGAAACTGTTTCAACTATCAGCACATCTAATCCTCTGGCTTTTTTGATAAAAGTAGTATTGAGGCAACTACACAATAACAAAACACATTTTTGTAAGTTCTTGGGCACTCATTGTTGGGGAAGACAATAAAGACAACTGAATGCATAAAAAACTCCATCTGACTTGGTCACTAACGTTCAGTTTATAACGTCTTTCTTGCATTTTTAGCTTAGTGTGCAACCAATGTTAGCTGGTCAATAATCTTATGCATAGCAATAAACTATTCCTTACAAATATTTAACTTCTCACCTTCCAACACATATGCCCATGAGATGCCACTGTCAAACCAAATATCCAAGATATCCTCTCCCTTGACAAAATTAGACACATCAGAAGCTCCACTCTGCAGAAACAGAAAACATAGCTGCAATTACGCTTTTCCTATAAAGAGAGAGGTTAAGTATTTACACACTCTACAGTTTAAGTACAGCTGACTTCACCAATCTGTCTCGCAACTGTAAATACAACTGCCATTTTGAATTTGTTTAGTATTAATGGGGAAGTAACTTGGGGGCTACTTTCTGTCTGAATTAGTCCCACAGTGTTGATGTGGAAAAAATTATATATAGTTTACTCATTTAAAAAAATTATCTTTCGCCTCAACCAGGACCTACCATTTCAGTGGTGCCAATAATAGATAAGAACTACCTGAGCTTTAGTTTTAATCTAGTGTTACACTACAACAACAAAGCATTGAATACCACAAGTGGCAGAGAGTCATAGTGTACCATACTTTAATTATAATGCTGCAGCTGTATTTAATGAAAAATACTTAAACAGCCAGAGAGTTTTGCAAAAATCCATGCCGGAAAATAGATTAAAAATTATGGAACTGATTAGCTTATTTGAGGGGAAATTTCCCTTATTGGTAACTTTAACAAAATAAAGATCTGCCTAAACGGGTCAAGAGCAGCAGAAACCAGCAAAAATAACATTGATGAATGCAAGAGGTAGAAAAAAAATTTGGTTTAGGACTGAAGTCTATCCTTAGGAATTAGTGCAGAGGTTCCAGAGGACAGAGTGATCCAAAAGAAAATTGAGCCATACACATATTAAGATTTGGCATGTTTTTAAAAAACTATTGAAAAATCTCACACCTGTTCACTACCCGCCTGCAAAACCTTAGTTCCTGTTACTATATTTAGAAATATAGCAAGATTTAAGCATCAGCAGTCCCATCACGTCCGTGCCAGCCGAAAACAAAAAGCTATGCAGCCGACTTCCACCTGCTAGTTCTTGGTCGGTGCCCTGTAGGTTACCGTACCCCAACTGCATATCCAAGAGTTTTCTTAAACTGTATGTTTTTCTGCCTCCACCATCCTTTTAGGCAGTGATTTCTAGACCTCCACCACCTTCCGAGTGGAAAAGAAATACTCAATTCCCCTCTAATCCTTCTAGCTCTCTGCTAATGGAAATAGGTGCTTCCTATCTGTGTAGGACCCCTCTTAAGCTTATAAACCTCAATTAAATCTCCCCTCAACCTCCTCTGTTCCAAAGAAAACATCCCTCGACCATCCAATCTTTCCTCATAGCTAAAATTCTTTATTCCTAACAACATCCTCGAATTTTCTCAGTACCCTCCCTCAAGTGCAATCACAACCTTCCGGTAATATGGTGACCAGAACTGAATGGAGTCATTTGTATTATCATTTGTTATGTGTCAAATTTTATTATAAATTCTGAAGTTCACACTTAAAATGGAAACTGTAAACTTCATGCTCTTTAAGGATACCCTCCCATCAATGGTGGTACTGTAGCACTTAAATTTTGTCTGCATCAGTTCGTCGGCCTGTTCTAGAGAAACTTCCATTCTCCAAACTACTGCAGTTCTCTACTTTCAAATTGTCACAAATGTTATTTAACTATAAATGTCAAATCAAATTAGATAAAAATCTCAGAATATATGACTTTAAAATGGGGACCAAATTACATTCAAGTGCCCTAGTCCAACTTAAACCCTGCTTTGTCCCTTCTTCAACTAAAGATTACACTTCATCTTGAATCTCCATGTGCAATACTACAGGAGATAGCCAAGTATAAATTAAAACACAGTATAAAAAAATGAAATTTAGTTTCTAGCTTTTCTTCCAATAATTCTGAAAAACTCAACAAAAATTGCGAGAAGCTAAAGAAATATTTTGCAGCAGTTCAGCTAACTGAATAATACTGATGCACACTGGGAAATTGGGGACACTTCGTATGCATGGACTGCCCAACTTGCATTCCACTAACATAGATACAGTCCCAAGTATTGGCATTCCTCCTAACCAAAAGCAGATTACACAAAATTAACCATAGAAAATTTATGTGCATCATTTTGATAAGATAATAAATTATGTTTAACTGCTCCCACCCCTAAAGAAAAATATAGTCCCGAGCAACTGTGTCATTCAAGTCCATACAGGTTTAAATTAGTCCAGGCTGTTTTACAGCTTCAGTGTGGCGCTCCCAGTACAAAGGTACAGTACAAAGAGCAAATTAAGCATTTTAGTAATCACGAACGCTGATTCAAAAGCATTTTACTTTCTATTTCTCATTACCCATAACTTGTTTTTGGAATCAAATAATTCTTCCTTGGTTATCTGAGAATGATAACTTATATTTGCATTAAATCCTACCACTATAAGAACTAGGAGCAGGAGTAGGCAATTCAGCCCCTCGAGCCTGCTCCGCCATTCAATACGGTCAGGCTGATCTCATCTCTGCCTCAATTCCACTTTCCTGCCCGTTCTCCATAACCCTTCAACGCATTACTAATTAAAAATCTGTCTATCTCCTCCTGAAATTTACTCAATGTCCCGGCATCCACCACACTCTGGGGTAGTGAATTCCACAGACGCACGACCCTTTGAGAGAAGTAATTTCTCCTCATTTCTGATTTAAATCTGCTACCACTTATCCCAAAACTATGACTACTTGTTCTAGATTACCCCACCAGAGGAAGCATCCTCTCTACGTCTACTTTGTCAATCCCCTTAATCATCTTATATACCTCAATTAGACCTCGAGAAGAAAGGCCTAAACTGCTCAATCTCTCTTCATAAGACAAACTCCTCATCTCTGGAATCAATCTAGTGAACCTCCTCTGAACTGCCTCCAATGCAACTACATCCCTCAAGTAAGGGGACCAAAACTGTACACAATACTCCAGGTGCAGTCTCACTAATGCCTTGTACAGTTGCAGCAACACTTCCCTACTTTTATACTCTATTCCTTTAGCAATAAATGTCAAAATTTCATTTGCCTTCCTTATTACCTGCTGCACCTGCATACTAGTTTTCTGCGATTCATGCACGAAGACACCCAGACCCCTCTGCACTGAAGCACTCTGAAGTTTCTCCATTTAGATAATAATTCGCCTTTCTATTCTTCCAACCAAAATGGATAACCTCACAATTATCCACATTAAACTCCATCTGCCAAATTTTGGCCCATTCACCTAACCTATCCGTATCTAGTTGTAAATTTCTTATTTCTTTATTGCAAATTACTTTCCCATCTATTTTAATGTCATCTACAAATTTGGCAAGAGTACCTCTATCCCTGCATCCAAGTCATTAATATAGATGGTAAATAGTTGGGGCCCCGAGGACCCAACCCTGTGGCACCACACTAGTTACATCTTGCTAACCAGAAAAAGACCCATTTATCCCGACTCTCTGTTTTCTGTTGGCTAACCAATCCTCTATGCAAGCTAATAAATTGCCCCGACCTCCATGTGATCTTACCTTGTGTATTAACCTTTTGTGTGGCACCTTATCAAATGACTTCTGGAAGTCTAGATATACTACATCTACAGGATCCCCATTATCCACTTTACTTGTTACATCTTCGAAGAACCCTAGCAAATTAGTCAAACACGATTTACCCTTCATAAAACCATGCTGACTGATGGATTGCGTTTTGATTTTCTAAATGTCCTGTTATTACTTTCTTAATAATGGATTCTAACAATTTCCCAACGACAGATGTTAAACTAACTGGTCAAGAGTTTCCTACTTTCTGCCTCGCTCCTTTTTTGAATAAGGGTGTTATATTAGCTTTTTAACAATCCACTGGAACCTTTCCCACATCCAAGGAATTTTGGAATATTATAGCCAATGGATCCACTATCTCCACTGCCACTTCCTTCATGACCCTAGGATGTAGGCCATCAGGCCCTGGGGACTTGTTTGCCTTCAATCCCAATACTTTGCTCAGTACTTTTTACCTAGTGATGATGATTGTTCTAAGTTCCTCCCTTCCTATAACCTCTGCATTACTTGTTACTATTGGGATGGTACTGGTGTCCTCTGTATATTTTGTGCTACTTTTCTTTCATAATTTAGCTTTGCTCTTTTTATTACTTTTTTTGTAACTCTTTGTTGATCTTTAAAAGTTTCCCAATCTTCCAGCCTGCCACTGGCCTTTGCCATATGGTATGCCTTAGTTTTTGTCTTTCTATTACCCTTAACTTCCTTGCTTAGCCATGGATGTTTTCTCCCCCTCTTACAATCTTTCTTCCCCTCGAATATATTTTAGTTGGGAGGATTTGAGTATCTTCTTAAACATCGGCCACTGCTCATCAACCGTCCTACCTTTCAGTCTTCCTGCCCAGTCCATTAGGGCCAAATCGGTCCTCATGCTGATGTAATGACCTTTGTTTAACTCCAGAACACTAGTGTGGGACTCCAGTTTCTCACACTCAAATTGAATTTGAAATTCCAGCATGCTATGATCACTCTTTCCTAGAGGATCCTTAACTATGAGATTAATTAATCCCACCTCATTACACAATACCTAATCTAGAATAGCCTGCTCCCTGGTTGGTTCCACAACATATTGCTCCAAAAAACAGTCTCTAATACATTCAATGAACTCTCCCTCGAGGCTCCCCTTGCCAATATGATTAATCCAATCTATATGCATATTAAAATCACCCATGATTATTGCCGTACCTTTCTTACAAGCCCCCAGTATTTCCTGGTTTATACTGTGCCCCATTGCGGAACCACTGTTTGGGGACCTATAGATTACTCCCACCAGGGTCTTCTTTCCCTTGCTATTTGTTATTTCTACCCAGACTGATTCTACATCTTGATCCCCAGTGCCTATATCATTTCTCACTACAGCACTGATCTAACAAAGCTACAGCACCTCCTTTTCCTTCCTGCCTATCCTTCCGAAATACTGAGTACCCTTGGATATTCAATTCCCAAACCTGGTTTCCCTGCAATCACGTCTCAGTAATCACCACTAAATCATACCCATTCGTCTCTATTTGTGCAGTTAACTCATTAATTGTATTCCGAATGCTTCGTGCATTCAGATACAAAACCTTTAAGTTTGTTCTATTATAAAATTTCCCTACTCTTGGTGCAATATGACGTTCACAGGTTCTGTCCCTACTGTTTATATTCTGGTAACAATCAGCCTCATCACTAATCTGCACTCCTACTTTCTCCTTTAGCGTTGACTTCCTAATTTTCCATGCAACTGAACCCTCCCTGTCACTATTTAGTTTAAAGACCTATCTACAGCCCTATTGAAAATCAAGCAAGTGCTGCCCTAAGGAGTAGGATAAACAGTACAGTTCCCACTTAAATATAACCCAATAAAAAACTGTTTCAAAAACAAGATAATTTTCAGACTTAAACAGCCTGCAGGATCACCTGTACAAAAAACAGACACAAAACTATTTGCTGAAACCACTTTATGTGTACAACAAAGGTGGAGGTAAGAAATCAGTTTAGGAGGAGGGAAAGAAAAATATGCACTTTAGAAAAGGACAGTAAAGTTGGATAAAATCATAAGGAACATTATTTATTTCTATAACTTTGTAAGTAGGAGAATCTGTAGACTTGTACAACAATTGGATATTGATTTTATCTAACATTTAATCATAGGGTTATTCGGACAAAATAAGAATTTCATATGAATAAAATAAAACCTCCATTTTGTACAAAATAGCATTTATCAATTACCATATTTTTCACTTGTCACATAACACCCATCGGTCAATTTCCTTTCCCAAGTTTGCATTCCTGTCCATCCTACCAGCTGATTTCAAACACCATCATCCCAGCAACTTTTCATACAACCGTCGAATAAGATTTTGAATCTTCTATTAACCTTTACAAGTTCTGTAAGATCTAATATGGGCAAAAGTTAGAGGAAGCAACAATGCGGATGCAACAAATGATTCTGGGTCTGTGGAAAGGCTGATTTCTTTGTTTCTCAAAATTAAAATGGAGTTCCCATTGTGAACAAATTAATTGGCATAGATAGGGTGAATGCAAGAAATCACTTGGTAATCTGTGTTCTGTGCCTCTAAGGTTGCATGTCATCATTATACGCATGAGGTTTTACAGGCCCACAGCTTTGGAAAGGAGAATCCTTGTTGGTGATGCACTACTCATTCGGTCATCAACCAAGGTCAGTACACAAGCCAAGACCTCTCTTCAACAAAGTTAAAATTTCCAGAAAAGAAAAATGACTCAGTACTACCCAACTGCAACAAAAATGACAACTTTTATTTATATATCACTTTTAATGTTAAAAAAAAATTGTGCCAAGGAACTTCACAAAAGTGTAAATGCATGGATATCAAGCAAAAAAAAGCTACTAGATGATTGGACTAAAAACTTGGCAAAACAGATGAATTTAGAGCAGGGTCTTAAAGGAGGAGAGGGAGGCAGAGGAGCCGAGGGAGGGACTTCCAAAGCATGGAGCCTGAGCAGTTGGAGAATAATGAACAAGAAGCCAGGGTCGGAGGAACATGCAGTTAGAGGGAATGTGTACTATAACACTGGAGCGGGGGGGGGGGGGGGGGGGGGAAAGAGGGTGGGAGGGGTTACAGAGATAGAGAGAAGTAAGGCCATTAAAGATTTCAAACACCGGGGTGAGAAATTCAAATTTGAGATATTAGGGAACTGGGAGATGATGCAGACCAAGGAGGACTGTGGTGATGGGCACTTGAGATAGGATAAAGGGTCAACGGAGTCAGGTTGAAGGACCAGGCTGTGGGTCTAATGGATACATTTGGACAGAGCATGGGGGAGATGTGAAAATCTAGAAAACTGGGATTCTGAGGGTGTAGTGGGGGTGCGCAGAGCAGAGCTTTGCTTGGTCGGCAAAGGGAAGCAGCAGAGGGAGTAGAATATATCAACTCTATCTAGGTGACAAATAAATCCATGTACTTCTTGCATTTTTGCTAGAGGTGAGGAAAGTTGGTGCAGGGAGGGAAGCTTAAGGAAACAGCTGCCAGTGGAGAAAATAAGCTGGGGGTATCTTTACTCACCAAGATAATCCAGGTGTCATAGGTGGTTTTGGCAGAGGCAAGTGAAGCCCAGTCATGCTTCATGTGGCCCAGCTAGATCTGGCATGGTGGCCAAGCCAGTTGAGGGCTAGATATGTACAAGTTTGCACCCCTTGGACTTCAGGGAGTAAAGATGGGACTGTATCAGGGGAATGGCTAAGATAGCAAATAGAAAAGATTTTGATGGGGTCAAAAGCATCAAAAATAAACCTGAAGGAATAACTGAGAAAAAATCAACAGCTGTAGATTTCTTATAATACGCGATAGTCTGAAGGCTAGGCAGTTGGGTGTTTTGAAAGTGCAGCTATACTTGAGTTGAGGGAAGAGTTTTTTTTTAAAAAAAGAGGTAAATACAAAAGGAAGTGGAGTGTACAGGTCTAAGCAGATGTAGGTGATTAGGGATACAAGGAAGTCGTCAGAGATGGCCTTCTCAATAACATCCTAACTACCCTTAATGATGTGCCACAAGTTTCAGCATGGAATCATGTATGCATGGTACACCATGTATTACTCCTTTAGCATAGAAAAAACAACCCAAGACCCTTTACAGAAGAAAAGATGTGCAAAAAGTCAGTTGGAAAAATGGGCTTGAGAAAGCTTTAAAATGCTTGTAGCCAAGTAAGAGGTGGAAAGGTTTAGGGACGAAATTCAATACAGGAAGGCTAAAATGGCCGAAGGCTCCATCACCAGTAATGGGGGAGGGGCATATAAAACGAGGCCACAGTCAGAGCACCAAAATCTAGCAAGGACCGCATTTACAAAATTACGTCTCGGACAGGGTAAAAGCAATAAACAAGAGTATCAGCATCTCAGTGGAATGAAGGGGCAAGATACCTGTGGAAGCAAGCAATGCTGGAAAGATGGTAAGCAGTCTTGGTAACAGAGGGCTCATGGATATGAAGTTCAGCTGTGGGTCAGATAGACTGCCGAGATTACATTAAGCCAATAAGCAGCTAGTATGGGGAAATGGAGCCTGTGATGAGGTTGCAATGGTTTTAATGGAGTTTGCAAACAATGGCTCATCCACAACTTAATGACAGACAGGCAGTCCAACAGGACAATGGTGGGGTTAATGGAAGTAGCGGAGAGGTAAGGCTGAGTATCGACAGGATTATAAAGGAGTCTTACCCCTTACCCCAAGATGATGTAATTGAAGAACATATAGGTAAGAAATGGAATGGGTTAAGGTTATATTCTTCAGGGCCTCTGAAGGTGATCCTGCAAAAACAGGAGAAGCTATTGCTAAAGATGCACAAGCTAGACTGGGATAGTTAAGAGTTCAACCAGACAAGGGTAGTCCCAATGAGCTGGATTACAATGAGGGGTGCTGGACGAACATGTAGTGAGCCCCATCAGAAATCACAGAAAGGTGAAGGAGGAATAAAACTATCGCAAAGGATGTTAGTGGTGGTCTTAAGCAGGGCATCTCAATGTCTTAAGCAGGGAATGGGAATGAAGTGATTTGAACTGGAAGTTGTGGAAGAGTTGGGAGGTGACAATATATTCAAAGACCTGAGCGGAAAGGGAGGTTACAGATGATACTTGCAGAGTATAGACAGGTCAACAGTGGATGTGCGGGAGGGAAGAGGGGGTAGGTTGAGGCACAGTGCTTAAGCAAAGTGAGTCATTAACTATGTCAGTGGGCGTTCAGATTAGAAAAAGTAATTGCATGGCCAACATGTAGATCTCAAGGAAAAGATGAACTTGGAGATGGCACAATGGTAAAAATCGAAGAGTGACAGGCAGTCGACTGAGGGGTTGGTGGGGGTGGCTGTACAGGGCATTGGTGAGACCACCCTTAGAGTACTGCACACAGTTTTGGTCTCCTTATTTAAGGAGGGATATACTTGCATTGGAAGCTGTTCAAAGAAGGCTCACTAGGCTGATTCCTGGGATGAAGGAGTTGTCTTATGGAGGAAAGGTTGAGCAGGCTGGACTCATTGGAGTTAAGAAGAATGAGGGGTGATCTTATTGAAACATATAAGATACTGAGGGGGCTTGATAGGGTAGATGCTGAGAGGATGTTTCCCCTCATGAGAGAATCTAGAACTAGGGGGCAGTTTCAAAATAAGGGATCTCCCTTTGAAGACAGACATGAGGAGGAATTTCTTCTCTGAAAGTCAGTATTCTTTGGAATTTTCTTCCCCAGACAGCAGTGGAAGCTGGGTCAATGAATATACTCAAGGCTGAGTTGGACAGATTTTTGATCGATAAGGGAGCCAAGGGTTATGGGGGGCAGCCAGGAAAATGGAAATAAGGTCACAATCAGCTCAGCCACAGGAACATAGGAAATCAGAGCAACAGTAAGCCATCCCTCCCCTTGAGCCTGCTCCACCATTCAACCAGATCATGGCTGATGATCTACCTCAATGCTATTTTCCCGCATAATCCCCATATCCCTTGACATCTTTAATATTTATAAATCTATTAATCTCTATCTTGAACATACTCAATGAATGAGCCTCCACAGCCCTCTGGGGTAGAGAATTCCAAAGATTCACCAACCTCTCAGTTAAGAAATTCCTCCCCATCTCAGTCCTAAATGGCCTACTTCTTATTCTGAGACTGTATCCTCTGGTTCTAGACACCCCGCCCACCCCATCCAGCAGAAACATCCTTCCTACATCAACCCTGTCGAGCCCTGTAAGAATTTTCTATGTTTCAATGAGATCACCTCTTATTCTTCTGAACTTTAGAGAGTACAGGCCCAGTCTCCTCAATCTCTCCTTATAGGACAATCCCGCCATCTCAGGAATCAGTCTGCTGAACCTTTGTTGCACTCTCTTTATGACAAGCATATCCTTCTTTAGGTAAGGAGACCAAAACTGTACACAATACTCCAGGTGCAGTCTCACCAAGGTTCCATACAATTGCAGCAAGACTTCTTTACTCCTGTGCTCAAATCCTCATTGCAATAAAGGCCAACATACCATTTGCCCTCCTAATTGCTTGCTGCACCTGCATGTTAGCTTTCAGTGACCTATGAACAAGGACACCCTTTGGCCAACACTTCCCAATCTCTCTCCATTTAAGAAACACTCGGTATTTCTGGTTTTCCTACCAAAGTGGATAACTTCACATTTTTCCACATTATATCCCGTCTGCAATGTTCTTGACCCTTCACTTAGCCTGTCTAAATTCCCTTGAAGCCTTTTTGCATCCTCCTCACAACTTTCATTCCCACCTAGTTTTGTGTCATCAACAAACTTGGAAATATTACATTTGGTCCACACATCCAAATCATTGATATAGATTGTGAATAACTGGGGCCCAAGCACTGATCCTTGCAGTACCCAACTAGTCACAGCCTGCCAACCTGAGAATGACCTGTTTATTCGTACTCACTGTTTTCTGCCCGTTAACCAATTCTCAGTCCATGCCAGTATATTATCCCCCCCCACCTCCAATACCATGAGCTCTGATTTTGCTTACTAACTTCCTTATTGAAAGCCTTCTGAAAATCCAAATACATCACATCCACTGGTTCCCCTTTATCTATTCTGCTTGTCACATCCTTAAAAAACTCAAGTTTGTCAAACATGATTTCCCTTTCATAAATCCATGTTGTCTGCCTAATCCTACCATTATTTTTTAACCATGATCCAAGCGAATGGTGGAGCAGGCTCAAGGAGCCAAATGGCCGACTCTTGCTCCTATTTCATTTGATCTTACGTGAGGAGGGGTAGCAGTGCAGATGGCCTGAAGCTTTGGACAAAGGTCACTGACCTCCTTGTACTTGGTGCTACAGGTGAGGAAGAGGGAGCAGTTTGTTGCAATTTGCAATATTCTTATCCTGGGAAAGGATTTGGCCCTGGAGAGGGAAATGCAATAATGCTCAACTTGGTCAAGTCTGAATTTATAGTGGAGGATAAGTAGTATACTCTATTTCACAGCTCTCAGATTTTAAGTTGTAGAGATGGGAACCATCAAGGATACTGATGGGGATGGGAAATGAAAATTAACTTGGTGATGACATAAAGGCAGAACATAGGGAGCAGTCGAACAGATCAACAGCGGCACCAGTATTGGGTAGGACAGCAAAAGCAGTTAAGGAGCAGCCTCTCAGCCTCCTGCAAGACTCCTCTTCCATGCTGACTCAACTGAAATCTGGATTCTAATATTTCTACTTTAACTGAGCCATAAGATCTCGTTAAAGCTCCAAAGATACACTGATGTGAATACATCACAACACTGACACATGCTCTGTTCTTTTCCAAGGTCATGTTCCAGAATACCAGATACTTACTTTGAGCCCTACTAGATGATTTGGAGTTTGAGTACCTATTCCCTGATGGGATCTAAAGCAGAATGTACACAGCTTAAAAGTGGGTACAACACTGATCAAAGTAGACAATGAAAGAAATGAACTGATTACAAGAGAAAATCATTTGAAAATGAAGGCTGAGTAAATAAGCAAAAAGGATAAATGTGGTTTTTTTTAAAACTACATACTGTATCATGCAAATTACAGTACGTCTACTTTAAGTCAATTTGTACCACTTATAGAGCGACAGGAAAAAACAAAAATGTATACCTTCAGTAAATCAGATGATTTAGCTTAGAAGTGCTCAATGCCTTAGGGTTCAAATAAGCTAGTAGACATATCAGTTTAAAATGTAATGCTGTAAAGAAAATGTACAGCTATGAAATACAACTGGGGCTGGAAATGTGAAGAGAGAAGAGACAAAAATTCAACTCTGCCTCCAGCCAAAAAATACTATTGGGTCAAACTCAATATTTAGTATGAACTATACTTACTACAGCTTACAACATGAAATCATTTTTATATTTAACATAAAGCAAAAGGGTCAAAAAAAGGTGATACTTTCCAATTTTTTTTTGGTCACAGAAGTCTTTTTCTGGAATTTAGATAGTTTTTAAACTGTACCTAATATTTTCTGTTGGGCAATTTTAATAATATATTGGACAAACTGAGTATAGTTTTAATTTGTGCATTTTTAGATGACAAAGTGTATCATGACTTATCCTCTTTTCTTTTATAATCAAACAAGTTTCTTGGTAAGTAATTTTCATGTCTGCAAGATGCATGGGGTTTCCATTCAATAGTCTGTATCATAGTTTGAAGTTTTACCGTTCTTGTAATATTTATGAAACTATGACCCCCTTCAAAGAGTACTAACCTTTTTTAAAACTTCCTTAGTCAGGAGTTGGTCCAAAGGTAGAGTCCACCAACAGTCACTACCATGTTCTTCCACCAGTTTGATAAGGTGCGCCCTTGTGTATCTATGTGGGAAGAGTTACATCTGATTTGTTTAGTCAATCTGCAACCATAGATTTACTTTAATATTAGAAGGTGCACAAATTCAATTCTTAAAAGAAGTATTTATTCGATTTTCAAAGTGCCACTGTCCCCCCTTTTTTCAGACCAGAGAGGAGTGGGGAGGTGACTGAACAGGATGTAACATAAGCAAATTACGACAAATGACCACAATACAACGCTACTACACATATAATAAATTTTCCCATATTCTGTACATTAATCAATGTGTGCTTAAACTCTGGAGATTAAAGTCACTAATTTTCAGTACAAGGATGAAAAAAGACAAACAGCGAGCTGAGTCATTTCCTGATAAATAAGTAAACGTATTTACAAAAGGCAAGCTGCAACTCCTTAAATCAACACCATGGGCGAGATTTTAACTCACACAAAAACTATTCAGAGTTAAAATTGGGCCCTATATTTCAATCAATTCAGCAATCAATTGTTCAATTTCATCAGTTTTTAATACATCAACAGAAGTAATAGAATGAGAGAAAATCTAATGTCTCTTTTAATTGATAGGATATATTCAGTATTAATATGAACTTCAAGGTAATAACACACTAAAAAGTAGTAACACAAGACAATAGCCAAAAGGAAAAGACTATTGCTCAGCTGATTGCAAAGAATTTTCCCTCTCCTTCAGTAGTCCTTTGCATAAAATTCCTTTCCATGCCCAATTTTAGGGCCATCCAATTGCACACAAAGTGGCATAACCTCCCACACCTCAAGCCCCACACAAAACTTGATTGATAGTTTCCATCAGAACTAAAAGTCAATCATTCCAAATGAATAGTTTTTAATAGCATCAGGACCTCCATGTCAATATAGCAAGTCACTTTATCAATGAGAAAATAAATCACTCTGTAAGCACACATTAATGACAACTTCAGACATGGCCCTATATATATTTTTTGGAACAGCTTCCTTTAATTGACTCACTGACAACCATCATGAGACTCTTCTAGAGGTTCTCCACTAATGGCTGCTCAATTTCTCATTTGGTTTCGCTCCTTTTCCCTCCCTGAACAACTGTCTAACTAGCCAAAATTGTTTTGTTTTTCTGCATCCTCATTTATCAAATTTACTAAATTAAAAGAGACCAGCCCCTTTCACATGGTAAAAGTCATTTTTTTTCCCAGTTTTTCTAAGCAATAAACTAAATTACTGAAATGAAAATACATAACATGTATTCATGCAATTCGTGCTAGTTACACTGGTAGCACAAAGTAAAGTTATTAAATATTTGTAGCATGGATAATCATTAACCCACATTTATTAACTTCCACACCAGTCAAAGGTCCATAGTGATATTTTTTTTTCAGAAAAACTAAAAGGGAAATTTCTTTTTTGTTGCTTCCCATTTGATGAAAAAAAAACCCCTGAACAATGCCTGCAGTTAAAGAAGAAATATAGCTTAGAGTTTTCTTTTATTCATTCTCTGGATGTGGGTGTCACTGGCATTTGTCGTCCATCCCTAGCAGAGCTGAGTGATTTGGTGCAATTTGCAAAAACACTTCAGACGGCAGCTATGAGTCAACCACACTGGTGGGGGACTGCAATCAAATGTAGGCCAGACCAGGTAAGGACAGCAAGTTTCATTTCCTAAAGGACATTAGAGAACCAGCTGGGCTTTTATGACAGCTAACAGCTTCATGGTCACTTTTACTGACACCACTTTATTCTATTTCCAGATGTATTTTTAAACTGGGTTCAAATTCTCTAATTGCAATGGTGAGAATTGAACTCATGCTCTCTGAATTTCTAATTTATAAATAAATATTCTTTTTATGTAAGATGCATTGTTATATATGATAGTTCAATTCAATAGATATTGTTAATATGTTGACAAAATCTGCTTGTAGGACACATGCAGCCTATCTCTTTAAAGTTAAGGAGTTTATACCCCAACCCCTCAAACAGTTATAACCACAATATTACTGAGCTATAAAACTCAAAGTTAAAGCAGAGTTGGGTTATTGATTTTTGGAACAAGTATTCAATGCCAGGGCTGCATAATTGAAAGAGGTCAACCATACCAATGCCTTGGGAATCATAAAGCTCAAATTTCAGCGAATACCAGGTCCAGGTAGCCTGTCGCCAACAAATTAAATGTTTCTGATGTAAGTGATTAGCTGATTGTAAAAATCTGCCCAGAGCTTACAGGCCATATCTAGGAGTAGTTTTGGCATTATGTGACTTTCACTTGGTTTCAACAGCAAAGGGAATGAGGTAATGCAACGACCATGACACTAGCCAATAGGTTTACAGATTGATATTGATTGTGCAGAATGCTTATCTACTTGGGTTATCAGAAACATAGCAGCAATAGACTGATTACTTGCAGATGGAAGTGAACTATTTATGGCCTTCCTCACGAATGTCTTTCAAGACAGAGAGCAGAACCAGACAGAGAGTAGAACCAGACAGACAAGATAACTTTCAACAACGACATTCTGCTCTTTCCTTACCTGTTGGAGTGTATACATGGTAACTAAGCAAATCCATTCTTTTGAAACAACCAGTAAGTTCCAAAAAAAGGTAACAAAATCTTATTGCGTATGACAGATGAAATTTTACTTGTATATATTAAATGTGAATGACAACCAAGGATTTTAATAGTAAATGTGTAATTCTAAATGAGAGATGTGTGAAGATCGCAGTGTAATCTGTGTTAAGATTATCTATGTTACTTTCAGTATACTATTACTAACTGCAGAACACGAAATATTTTTTCAAGATTTCCTTGATTGTAAGGATTCTGTTCTTTAACTAGCTATGTTAATGCAGGTACTTTGTAGAAATACAGAAAGACTTATAAAAGTGCACTAATGCTTCTATTATTAGTTCATAATTTAAATTAGCATTTTAAACCATTGAACAGCAATAAGAAAAGTGAAAGGGGTGTTGATTTGTTCCAGTCAGATTTATTGTATTTTACTTGTCCCATCTATATACTTTTCTAAACAATAGATTATATATTTTATGGTACACATTCCGCTGAGCACCAAACTGAAAATATAGCAAAAGAATCATTTCACTTGAAAAATTATGCTTTTGATCACCAAGGGCCCAAAATTCCAGAAAGGGATAGTAACATATGAACATGTAATGCCTTATTCTAAAGAGGCTAGTTGATGTCTTCCCTAAAATAATTTCAGAAGAACGTGTTCAGCTTCCATAAAATATCAAAGTGCATAATTTCATGTTTTTTTAAAATAAGAATTTATATTTAGCTAAGCACATATTAATTAGTCCTCAGTCTGCTTAAGTAAATGTAAGAATCTATATTTTTTGCCTCAGAACACAAAATGCCTGCACTTAACACAAATTGTAAGGGTGATAAACAATACCATTACAGAAGTAAAATAGGCATCTTTGGAAATTTACAATAGTATATTCAAGTTTACATTTGATGCTCTGCAGTTACTATTTGAAAAACACATCTCAATTTACTTTTGACAAAGTTTCAAAACTCTTATTATGCCTCAAGATTGGCCTTTTATTTATTTGATGCAGCAATGGCAATCAGCCCAACAAGGCTTGTTCCTCCAGTATTCCAATTTTCTCAGCGGGTCGAAGAGACTTAGCAGTTGGCAGGTAAAAAGACAGAAGCGCAAGGAGAGAGCCAACTGTGTAACAGCCCCGACAACCAATTTTATCTGCAGCACCTGTGGAAGAGTCTGTCACTCTAGAATTGGCCTTTATAGCCACTCTCGGTGCTGCTTCACAAACCACTGACCACCTCCAGGCGCTTCCCCATTGTCTCTCAAGACAAGGAGGCCAAAGAATGGCAATCAGCCCAACAAGGCTTGTTCCTCCAGTATTCCAATTTTCTCAGCCTCGTACCCATTTCTGTTCTGAATGTCCCTTAAGTATTTATCACTGCATCCAGACTATTGGGAACATTTATCACCCTTTATGTGAAGTTCCTTCTGGCGTGTGTTCCATTTTGCTTAGTAGTTTCTACTTTTGAACTTTAGTCTAATTATCCAACCTTATATTAAAGTAATTTATTGGATTTACCTTCTCTAACAACGACTTGCCTGTACAGTCTTTTCTCTCCGCTCCAAATTGAGATCCTTACTCAACTGTGATTCCCCTAATGATCTGAATCATTCTGGAAGTCCTCCAAACACTTCAAAATCTGATGCATGTTTGGTGATCAAACGGAAAAAGCTAACTTTCGTAAAATAGTATTCCTGTTATTATCGCCACTGGTTTGTTACAAATCACCATTCTCTACAAGAAGTACATATGATAATGTTGCTAATCTATTTTAAACTATTGATAACACTATGTTTCTACTGCAGATTACTTCAACAATGAAAGGGACAATTACATTGTCATGATTGCGGAAGATTAAATGCACCATGAAAAAGCCATTAGAAAGACAAGAGAACAACAGTGTGCATCAGGTGTAACAGCAACTCCATTTGGATGACACTGGCTTCCAGTGGAGCTGCTGTTACTTTCGATGGACACTTTCATATCAAGGATCCCTTCCCTATTGAAGGAACATTGATTCTACAAAAGAAACCAACAGAATAATGTTTATTTTAATCAGGTGAAGGTGTACAGGACTATGACCTATGAATTGACAGCCAGTGCAATTACAGATTTGCCTGTCAGTTCTATAGGCCACTATTTTGTTCACCACAATGATGCAAAAGTTCAATCCACTTTAGACTACATTTGTGATATCTGTATTTTCTAAAAAGTATACAATGGAGATCTGAATTTATTCCACTGTAATAATTCAAATGAACTAATATTCTTTTGCATGTTCGAAAATAAAACCTTTTAGTAACCTCAACTTGTTATTACAAATATGTACTTGATAGCAATAAAACAATGTAAAAAACACAATTTCACTTTCAGACTAATTCTCAAAATAGACAGAAGTATACTTGCCATTGGGCTTAACTTCCAAAGTTGCAAATCAAGATTTTTCTTAAAAAGGGTTTGAATACACAGTGAATACACAGAATACATGTTCCACAGGCTACTATTCGCTAATCCAGCAATAGCGATCTCTGAGACACAAATGTTTGAAAATGTGCCAAAAGTTTTTTTTTTAAAAGTAGTAACTATAGATAACAAAATTCAAAATTTACTGACATCACAAGGCTAATATATCATTGTTACACTTGCAGAAATGATTTGCTTCTATGTAGGTTCGATATTTGTTTCCTTTCAAATACAAGTGATGGTTTGTCTTGTGGAAGCCTCTGAACAACTGCATATCTGCAATAGCTCTAAAATTACGCTTGAGAATTTATGAATCAGGCCACAAATGTTTATGAATTTGAGGAGATAATCCACATTCAAAGGATGGCCTCTGCGGCTGATGCGACCTGACATTGAAGTTTGCCACGAGTGCTACCTTGTTTCCAAAAGTAAGAGACAAAAATTACAATGAGATGTGGTTCTATGCCTCTGAAGGAAGCTTCACCACCTTATATATGTTATTGGGCTCTGGTAGCTTTAAAGCAACAATTGAGGCACTTTAGCGGTAAGATGAAATGAAGACAAAAAAGGGATGTTGCAGACATGAGTGGAATAATAGCACTGTACATTGAAAATTACTGCCTTTTTTTTTTAAACTGGATTTTTAAGGTATGACTCTGTCCAAATTGAACGTTTGGAAGAGACAAAGTGTACTGGTTAAATAATCCAAATGACTACCAATCTCATCTGTTGATGTCCTTACAATATATTGACAAATATTCAATTTTTACACCTTTATTGAGGATACTTGCCAAGAATTCTGCAGTGTAGGATAGGAAAACAAACATAACATTTAGAAAGACTGTGTAAAAAATTACATTAGCTCAAATTTACTTGCCACATTTATACTGGAAACTTTGGCCAGTAGAAATCCATCCAGTTTGATAAGTAGTGTATGACAAGAGTTAAATTTGATGAATCTCTCAATGTTATGAACATCAAATCTAGATTCTATTCCAAATGGTGCTACAGGAGGGTCATTTTAAAACTGCAGCAAATCCATGAGGATCTAGCCAACAGCGACCATAATATATGGCCGAATGGCTGCATTCTGTGCCATTATGACTATGATATAAGCATGACAAAAACCAGGGGAATAGATAAAAAAAAATAATTTTGAGGGGCTGAAAATAGAACTTCGGAAAAATAAAAAAAACATAACAATAATGGCAAACAATGATGTAGAACAGCAACGGGAAACAAGTAAAACAGTGTCCAGAAAAAAAAAACTACACTCTGCTGAAAAACAAATGAGACACCATGGATGAATAAAGACAAAGGAAAAAAGGAGGGTAAGAAAAGCATACACTAAGTGCATGGACAGGAAAGAGCATAAGGTAGAATACAATGTAGTAAGATTAAAATCCTTATTGTAACCTCTCAACATGCATTCCTGAATCTCTCTCAGGCCGAGAGATGGCTAGTGTGTAATTTATAAGACGACGACACTCAAAGTGAGTGAAGGCATGGACTTGGAAAGTTATGGAGGGAGGCAACAAGGTGGGAGAAGTAGTTCCAATGGGCATAGGACACAGATGTTGGAGAAGCAGCCACTAAAAGTGGAGCAAATAAAAGAGAAGACCTGTGTTGGATTAGAGGATGGTGCGTGCAGCGGCAGTAAAGGTGAAGAAAAATAACTTCTGACGGATGGGTAAGGCAACAGCGAGATCTGAAGGTGAGGCTGAGGATTTTAAAGTTAGTTCTCTTTCACACAGGGAACTCGTGGAGCTTGCTGAGGACAGGGGACCAAAATTGGGGAGGGGGGGTGGGGCGGTTAGTGTGGGTCAGAGTTTGGGCCACAATATTTTGGCTTAATTACAGTTTGTGGAAGGTACAGGTGGGGGCAGTAGCAAGGGGAACACTAAAGAATAACTCAAGTTAATAACGGTGTGCATAATGGTTATAAAGGCAAATGTTTTAACGTGCTGCTCATAAAATTTCCAAATCAATACGCAGTTTATTCTATTTCAAGGATCTGTTAAATGTGGATGTATGTCAGAGAGCTGAAGAGTGGCCAATAGAGTACTGATTTTTCAAAAGGAAGACAGCTAATCCAAGTAGTTACAGGTCAATTGCCTTAGCATTGGTGGGAGGGGAAAAAAACTTAAAGAGCCTTTAAGTAAGGATGAAATTGCCAATTTTCTAGATTGCGAAAATATTTTGAAGTAGCTAGCACACATTTCAAATGGGACAGTCATACCAGAAAAACCTCAATACTTTGAGAAGGTAACAAACATAGTAGATGGAGGATTTGCAGTAGATATAATGTGCAGGAACTTTAGGAAAGCTTCAACAAGACATCACGTGGATATTACTAGAGAAAATTAAGAGGATTGAAAACTAGGTTCAACATTGGTTCGATGGAAAAAGAGAGTAGGAGTTAAAGCAAAAGCAAAATTCTGCAGATGCTAGAAATCTGAAATAAAAACAGAAAATATTAGAAATACTCAACAGTTCAGGCATCTGTGGAGAGAAAAACAGTTAATGTTTCAGGTTGATAATCTTTCGTCAGATTGCTGAAAGGTCATCGACCTGAAAATGTAATTGTTTCCCTATCCACAGATGCTGCCTGACCAATGGATGGAAGTGGGTTACGCTGTTCCACATGGTTCAGTTCTGGTTTCACCCGTTCAATAATAAAAGGGTATATAAATTTGATCCGAAATATTTGCTTCCAAGGAAGTAAATGGCAAAATGGAGTGATTGCACCAAATGGCTTGTTTCTGTGCTGTAACTTTTGAGATATTTCTACATAGTGACAAAGCTAGAACCTGCCACCACACTGAAAACTAACTAGCATTAATGGTAGTTGCACATATAATCATGTAACAATCATCTGACAACATGGTCATTTTTTAAAAAGGCTAACTTAATACAAGGAGGTAAATAAATTTAGAAAGTTCTTTTTAAAAATTTCAAAGCATTTTTCATGCTTCCTAAAGGATTAGCGTATGTATTCCTCAATTAGCCACACCCATCAGTCTCCACCCTTTCCCAAAGCCACGCAGAATGTTAAATCATGACAAAGAGCTGATTGCACGGGTCACCGTTCAAAGTCCTGCATAGGCAGAACACACAGCTGCAGTTCCAACCAGTTCCCCACATTAATCTAGGGGAGGGTGCGAGATTACTAGTCCATTTGTAATTTAAAACATAGATCATCTAGAAATAATACTGGCACTTATGAGTTGCCTTATCATGCCAGAATGCCCCATGGTACTTCAAATAATGAATTACTTCTGAACCGCAATGAGTGTCATGTAGGCACAAACACTGGTTTGGTAGACTGTTGGTCGTGGAATGCAACATTGTCCCACTCGCAACTAATTGCAGATCAAATATTACACAGTCCACATGCAGAGTAAAATTGGCTCTACTCTACCAGAAAGCAATGCATTAATCTCAAAAGAACATCCATCTACTTTTTCATTGTATACTTTTCTATATTTCATACCATCTGCTCTTATAGCCTTGTTGAATCAACGTTAAATTATAGCCAGATCAGTATTGTACTATGGATCAGGGTGTACTCGGATCTGGCTCAGGTACAAATAATCTCACACAAGTCACCTGCAGCACATAACCAAATTGATTTCTTTTCCCCCAGAGAGTGAATTTATGCACGTGACAGAGCCTGACAGAATGGCAGAGAGAGAGAGAGAAGGGAGGGGGGGGGGGGGAGGGGGAGAGAAAGAAAGAAATGGCAGGACGAGTGAAAGAGATATACATACACAAGGAGAAAAAGCAGAACAAGACTGTAGAGTGGAAAATGTTATCTGAACAATTCAAGTCAGAAAGATTTTAAAGGGGCAACACCCTGAGGTTATTTTCTGCGATGGGAAAAAAGTTCCAATTTCAACATGAAAATTGAATGAATGAATGAGAAAATTTAAAAAGTCAAGAAGCGTCCGATTAGGACTAATGAAGTATCTATATAAAAAAAATTGTCATTAAATGGACAGGTTTGCCATGTCTAAAACATGTTAAGTTTTGGGAAGTCATCGAGAGCAAGATCTGTATACTTTCAAAGCGTGCCTGACAAAAGCCCGGCACCAACATCATCAGAGCGCTCCCAGCTTTGCACATGCGCAAAATAGACTCTTGCCGTCAATATGGTGCTGCGCCTGCGCAGCCTACGTCAGCAGCCGGCTTGCCAGGACTAATTCATGCATGCGGGCAAAAATGTCATTAGTGTACTGCAAAGTCTGCTAGCAGCTTGCTCTCTGCCTCGTCACTTCTCCCCACTCAGCCGCTCGCACCCACCCCCCCAAACACCTGTTGGCCACTCACTCTCAGCCTCGCCACTTCTCCCTCGGCCATTCGCTCTGTGCTTCACCGCCCCACCCTACCTTTGGACCATTCACTTGCGGACTCGCCGATTCCTCCCCTCTGCTTCCTCCCGCGATCACTGCCTTTCTTCCCCACACAGGGAAGCGGGGGAGAGAGAGACTGACAAGATAGGGAGGGGATGGGAGGGTGACTGCAAGCGGGAGAGAGTGGGGAGCAAGCGGCCGAGGGGCAAGAAGTGGCAAGGTTATGGATTCTGATGAATTGCACACACAATCCTGCACATGCAGCTACCCCAGAGCTGTTCTCTTGGTCTGGCAGGAGATTGGAGAGGTCCCAGTGTGTTTCACAGACTCCCAGGATTTATCTGTTCCAACTTCCAAAATGTTAGAAAGCTCTTTTTAAAATGCTTACTGGTTTAAAATTCAGGTTGTGTCCAGAAATAATAGTCAATAAAATTCATTAAACAGCCCATTTTTGGGAGCGGGGAGGAGAGGCAGAGCAGAGGAGAAGCAGCGAGGTCGCGCGTGAGGGCCCACAGATGCTGGGGTGGGGGGGATGGGGCATAACGCGGGGCACGAGCAGCTGAGGCGAGGAGCAAGCGGCAAGCAGACGGGAGAGGGAGGCAACAGCAAAGACAAGCGCAATGGCAGGAGGGATGCAGGCGGCGATCATAGCCACTGTGGCCATTTGGGTTTCATTTGTTTTTGTGATAAATTGAGCAGCGCCATCTTTGCCACTGGCAGCTGCCAAAAACGTCGCAGAGAATGGCGTTTCAGTGCATGAGGTTGCATTTGCACATGTGCTAGTGGTTGGGTTGTCAGCAAACGCAGCCGTGTACTTTTGCATTATGTGTTGGCAGTCCGGTTAAACGTTGAAGTCCAATAAAATCTAATACATGCTTTTGATGTATGTAAATGCACGTTGCAAATACAAACTTTCGTGGATACCAAATCTCATCAAAAACAATTTCATTCCTGTGAAATATTTGAGATTACGGGTCTGATCATTTTGGTTTACCCATGGTGTGTAGAGATTTGTTTACTCCTATGTATTGTTCTTTAAGTAATTACATAAAGTTAGAACATCACACACATTTGTTCGGTGTCTACACTCATTAAACTGTATCTAAAAAAAGATAATTTTTAATGGAGCTTCTGCTGTATTTTACACTGAAAAACTGAATGATTACATTGATTTTAATCAGAGGATTCTATTTTGATACTATTTTCAAATCAGTAGTTTACTGAAATTTTTAATCTGAACATCAAGATAGCTGGGTCAGGGATGTCCAATCCCTGCCCAGTGTTCCCAATACAATACATTTCACGGTTTCAACAGCTCAACTGCAGGGGAAAAAAACACTGAGAAACAATTGATCTGCAATATATTCTGTTAAACCTGCATGTATATGGCTGGCAATTGACCTTTCTTTCTCTCCCCAAAAAAGTTCATCTTTGCCAGGAATTACAAAGACATGCATCAAGCTGAATACTCTGCCTTAATTTGCAGTGCAGCCCTTGGGTATGTTTTCGCATAATTTCCCTTCAGCTTCTGTTTCTTTTTATCACAAATCATTTCATGGCTTGATCCTAATCATGGGCTAGAGGAAGATGTTCCATTGCGTGCCAAGACATTCTGAACTACAAGGAAGAATAGTTTGAACTCATTTTGTATGGCACAAACTTACTTTGCATTATGGTTTTTGACAGTGTTTTTCACCCTTCAGCATGATCCCAAAGGATTGAGTCTGAACTGAAGTTGGCACTTGGCCCCCAGGTAAGACTGCCAATAATACAATATTGGTCGGTGAAATGGAAGGCTGGAACAGATATTCTAACACTCAATGACATTGAATATGATAACAGCGGACAACCTTGCATTACATCTTGAGGGACAGCTACAGTGATCCAATTGTTGAGCTGAAGTGCACATCCTGCATAAAATCTTGGCCTTGACTTTTTATTCCCATAATTTATCGCTTCTCAATAGGGATATCTTCAAATCATAGAATACTGAAGCATAGAAACAGCTTTTGTTTCTCTCCAGTTAAATCCCACTCTCCTGCTCATTCTCCACAGTATTTAACATTCCTTTTGTTCAAGCAGGTATTTTGTTTCCTTTTCAAAGATTTTATGAACACTGACTGAAGAACAGAAATTTTTTTCTGGTGATTACCTTAAATTGTGATTAATCTTCACTATGGTGAGCATGTGAAAAAAAGAAATACAACAGCTTGTCTTTGTATAGCACCTTTAACATCGTAAAATGTCCCTAAGGTGCTTCACAACAGTGTTACCAAACAAAGTTTGACACTGACCACATAAGGAGATATTAGGGCAGATGACAAAAAGCTTGGTCAAAGAGGGATGTTTTAAGGAACGTCTTAAAGGACAAAAGCGGTGTAGAGAAAGGGAGAAGTTTAGGGAGAAAATTCCAGAGCTTAGGTCCTCCCCAGATGAAGGCATGTCCACCAATGGGGCAGTGACTAAAATCAGGAATGTGAAAGAGACCAGAATTGAAGCAGCACAGCTATCTCAGAAAGTGGTATGGCTGGAGGAGCTTACAGAGCAAGGAAGGGGAGAGGTCATGGAGGGATTTGAAAACAAAGAGGAGAATTCTAATATCAAGATGTTGCTCAAGTGGAATCCAATATAGGTCAACAAGCACAGGGGTGATGGGTGAACAGGAATTTTCGCAAGTTAGAAAACTGGATGAGCTTAAGTTTATGGAGAGAGGAAGAACCAAGTCCGACCAGGTTTTTGTTGAAATAGTCAAATCTAGACATGAATGAAGGTTTCAGCAGCAGATGAGCTGAGGCAGGGGCAGAGTCAGGTGGTGGAAGTAGGCAATCTTAGGGATGGCACGGATATGTGGCTGGAAGCTGATCTCTGTATCAAATACAACACCAAGATCATAAACAGTCTTGTTGCCTCAGACAGTTGCCAGGGAGAGGGATGGAGTCAGTGGCTAGGGAATTGAGTTTGAGAGTAAGCAACAGAAATAGAGCACCAAGGGCATGGGAAAGAGAGAAAAATGTAGTAGATACCACATGAGGGACAGAGAGAAACAGTGAAGAGTGAGGAGAAAGAGTAAGAAATGATGGAGATGAACTGGTATAGTTCAACAGATTCCAAAGAAGCACAACATTGATTGGGAGCTGAAAATAGTATTTAAATTGTCATGAGCTTGGAATAATCATGATTAACCATATACAGAAGAACTTGCATTTATATAGCACCTTTCACAATCTCAGGACATCCCAAAGCATTTCGCAGCCAAAGAAATACTTTAGAAGTACAGTCAATATCACAAACCAGATATGAACCTCACAGATTCAGCAACAGGCTTATTGTTAAATTCATTATGCCTTTGGCAAGGTGCAACTTTACACAACCTCAAAAAGGGGAGCCATGAACTAATATAACTTCAGCTACCATTTCCTAACTAGTTTTAATATCTAAAAATGTTGGCGCTTTGAAGAAAAAGGAAACAGAGGCATCTTACTTGTTAATGAGTGGTTCTGCAGTTTCTTTGTGGTAGAAAACTGGAATGGGTACCCCCCAACACCTCTGCCTTGAAATGCACCAGTATGTCCGTCTGTCCAGCATGGCAAGCATACTGTTCATTGCTGACTGTGGAATCGTTTGTACCTTCTGCAGCAACTCCTAAGGCAAAAGAGCAAAATGTTTTATTTTAGGGCCAAGCACAATTGATAAAACTGCTAATGGCTCAAATAACTGAAGAATGCAAATAAAGCCAAGGAAAAGTCGAGCACTGTCTTCAATTCAAACAATACATTTTTATTTTTACACATTCCAGCTGTCAAGTACTCTCCATTCCCTTTAACTCTAGAAAGATATTGGTGCGGATTTTGCGATAGGAATAAAAGGTGAAACAAACAGCGCTCCTTCACAGGGACACTGTTGCATCCTCGCTGATGGTCTTGGCACTGAAATCAATGCAATGGCATGAATTTGGGGGACCTGTTCACTAGCTCCCCACCAAAGATTGCAGAAAAAGTCAGGGTTGGTGCATTCAGGACTAAGTGAATTTTTAATGGCATGGTGAGTGATAATTAATGCCAACAACCTCTCGGGCCCTGAAAATTTAATTTTACAAATATGGAGTTGACTTTGTTCAAAAGTCAATAAGTGGATTTTTTTTATTTACTTTATCTCTTATCTTTCTGAATCCAATCAATCTTTCCCAATTTTTATTTTGTTTTCTGTACATGATTTAAATCTAATTTATTTATACATCCTGGTTTAGACTCTAAATTTCTCAGTGAGGATTCTTCAACCTGATTGGTTGAACAGCCTTGCTGTTTCTTGGATTTTTCACAGATGCCCTGTAGAAGGTGCTACACTAGATCAGGCGCTGAATTAGAGCAACTGTCCATTCAAAAGCTAGTGAATACTTTGCAAGCAGTTGTCAGCAAGGTTAACAGTGAGGGCCTTTACTCCACCACTGACTGCAAAATTCAGATCACTACATTGCACAATCTTTTTCCCCTTAAATAGGAAATTGTTCCCACTTGTTGAGGCAGATTTAACCTTAATTGCCTACACATGTTGATAAGGCGCTTTAAAAATGAGAAGAAATTCAGTTATCTGTTCCAATTTGCCTTCCAACATTCATTTTTTTTCCTGATTCATTTAAATGCTCTGCCTGCACAGGATAAAAAAATTGACTCTCCCATAGAGTTGCTCAAGGCTAACAGGGCAATATGCTGTTTTCCAAGGACAGCAGCATTATACCAAATCCCAAAACAGCACTCTCTCTATAAGAGTACAAAGTATAATTGTTAAGTAGACACAGCCTCAGGATAACCAGAATTTGACTGTTGAAACAAAAATAAAAAGCAGGAAAAATACATCACATCATTCAATCTCTGTGGTGGGATCAACATAATGGATTTGTGCCCTTCTTCGAAACACATCTCAAAGTTATGAACTGTCGTGTTCTCTCCATTGATGATGACTGACCCAATTGTGTATCCAGCTTCGTAGTTGTAGTGTTTGATTGTTGTTTGCTGAAGGAATTTCACATAATGGAAAGATTTGCTGGCATGCAGTACTTGGCACTAAGTGACTTGTAGTCTTGAAGTGCAATTGCTAAAAGCAATCACAGGATACAGAAACTTTGACTCCTGCATTAATATTGTATTTTCTATATTCTGATGAAAGGTCATTGACTTGAAACATTAACTGTTTCTCCCTCCACAGATGCTGGCTGACCTGCTGAGTACTTCCAGCATTTTTTGTTATTATTGGCATTTTCTATTGTTCCGTGTAAAAAAAATCTTTAACAGAAGATGTGTGTGCACATAAACAGGCTTGACACATTTGGTACACCATACAACATTAGACTTTAAAAATAAGGTTTTAATAGAATATATTTAAAGTAGACAACAGCACACTTCTGTGGCACAATGCGGCTACTGCAGTGATCGAACGTTTGAGCCTGGTACTTGTTTCCCCACTTAGTTGCTTCCATCAACTAAATATGCATATTTCAAATTTGATAAAAATTTATAATTGTGGAAACATTGCACACATCAGGATAAGTCAAAGCCTGAGCTAAACAATTATGTGCTGTGTTACAGTAGATTCTCACAATATCAACAAAAATACCTTGAGTTAATTCTAATATAATAATAGAGCTATCACAAATCTCAAAATGCAAATGCCTAACAAGTTTAGACCTCCATAGGATCTACGTTTAAAGGCTCCCTTGTAGATCATAGAATCATACAACACAGGAGATCATTCAGCCCATCTCACTACTTAGTCTTAGCTGGAGGACAGGCAGTCAGATAAGCAGCTGATGCCTGTCCAATAATTCACCAACACATGTCACCATCTTCAAAATATTACAAAGTGTTAAAAGTATTTACAGCAGAGAAACAGGCCATATGGCCCAACAGGTCCACAATGATGTACATGCTGCACACAAGCCTTCTCCCACCCTCTTTCATCTAAACCTATCAACATATCCTTATATTTCTTTCTCCCTCCTCTGTTTATCTAGTTTCCCCTTGAATGCATCTATGCTGTTCACTATCCACCGGTCCTCTGGCACTATTCCCTTTTCTACTGATTTAATATACATATGTAGTGGTGCCCTTGTTAGTTCTTCCCTAACTTATTTTAATATGCGCAGATGCAACCCATCTAGACCAGGAACTATTGTCTCTAAGTTTGAGGAGTTCATCATTTATCTCACTCTTTTCAATCTTAAATGTCTTTATATCTTTTTTGATTTCTTCTCCTAATGTCATATTCACCATGAGTCTCCCTGTAAATACAGAAGTGAAATTACCGTAGATCGTAGCTTATAAGTTGACCCGGTGTATAATACGACACCATTTTTCCAGCCCCAAAAATTATGTTTTTGCATATATTCGGCATATGTCAACATCCCTCCCACTTTCCAGCCACAACACGCTATACTTGCACTAGTAGTCAGCCTCAATTTTTCGCCTCACAAATGCATTTTTTACTTACCTTATAACTGGGCACAAGGGATCAAGCAGGTGATACAGGCTGTGTTGCAAAGATGCATGGGAGTTTAAGACATGCTCACACAGAGCAGACCCTGCATAGTGGATGAAGGGAAATGGGTCCTCCAGCAAAACGAATTAACTATGAAGCCGGTTTCAAGCTAAAAGTTGTAGCATTAGCTAACTCGTCAAATAACTGTGCTGCAGCAAGAGAATTCGGTGTTAGTGAAAGACTGGTGCGAGAATGGAAGGAATACTCCGCTCTGAAGATGCCCAAGACCAAATGCGCCATGAGAATAGGGACCAGTCACTGGCCTGATCTTGAGGAGCATGTATCAGAATGGGTCCTCAAAAAATCGTCAGAATTGTTACATCGTCACCAGAAATGCAACGCACTTAAGAGGGCCAAATCAAACCGACTTCAGCAAAGATTTCAAAGCAACAGCGAGTTGATGTAACTGCTTTATGGAACGAAAATGGCTAGTATTGCGGCAGAAGACCAAGACTGCTCAAAGACGACCAAAAGACCTCAATGCCAAAATTACCAGCTTCCAGCGATTCATCAGACAGCGACAAAAATATGAGTACCCATTATGCCACACTGGCAACATGGATGAAACGCTCATGAATTTCAGTATGCCCAGTAACCGAACTATAGAGTGGAAAGGTTCAAAAACAGTTACATAGGACATGAGAAGACAAGACTCACAGTGGTACTAGTCTGCATGGCTGACGGAATGAAATTAAAGCCTTTGGCAATTTTCAAGAGTAAAACCATGCCGAGAGTTGGATGGATGAGGATGGAGTGAAGTTATGGATCGATGTGTTGGATAGGCATCCCGGAGGCCTACATAAAGAATGCAGCTCATTAGTATGGGACATGTTCAGCTCCCGTTTAACCGATGAGATCAAAAGGTGCCTGCTAAGAACTAACACTCATATTGCAGTAATACCGGGGATCTAATGTCCGTTGTTCAACCTTTGGACGGGTGCCTCGACAAACCATTCAAGGATTATGTTCGCACTGAATGGTATAGGTGGATGGTTGATGGGGAAAAACCTTCACAAAGCATGGAAATATGCACGCTGCTGCACTTGATATTTTGTGCGGTTTCATTGTTAAATCGTGAGATGCTATTAGTGCACAAACTGTTATCAGATGATACAAAAAATGTGGAATATCCAATTCAATGGATGGAAGGGAAGATGATTTGTTGTGGAGGGATAATTGTGAAACTGAAAGCGCCACATCTGATCCAGAATGAGATCTTTACGATGATGTCATAGCCAAAGTGACTCAAAGAATTCGATGAACTCTTTTGCGCGGATGCCGAAGACAATGAATTTGACAGCTTTTAAAACATTTTGTGGTTAAAGGTATTCTTTGTAGAATTAGTTTATTCAATACACAGTGCCACATTGATTTAATATGATTTACCGATTTTACTTCTTTTGCCCCCATTTCAAAATGGCAATCACCCACACCGGTGGATCACATTTCATAAATTAAATCGACCTTTGTTTTTGGAACTATATTTAAAGGCTACAAAGGTCAACTTATACACCGTGATCTAGAGTATTTAGTACGTCTGTCACTTCACTAAGTACTGAGAGTTTATCCTGTGTATCTCTTCGTGGCCCCTATTTTTCTTGTGTTAGAACCATAAAAAAGTTACGGCACAGAAGGATTCAGCCCATCATGTCTGCGCTGGCTGAAAAAACTAGCTGCCTAATCTAGTCCCAATTTCCAGCACCTGGTCTGTAGCCTTGCAGGTTACAGCACTTCAGGTGCATGTCCAGGTACCTTTTAAATGAGTTGAGGGTTTCTGCCTCCACCACCGATCCGGGGAGTGAATTCCAGACACCCACCACCCTCTGGGTGAAAAGGTTTTTCCTCATGTCACCTCTAATCCTTCTACTTATCACCTTAAATCTGTGACCCTTGGTAGAGGAAACAGGTCCTTCCTGTCTACTCTATCTAGGATTCTCAGAATTTTGTACACTTCAATTAAGTCACCCCTCAGCCTCCTCTGTTCTAAGGAAAACAATCCTAGCATATCCAATCTTTCCTCATAGTTGCAACTTTCAAGCACTGGCAACATTCTTGTAAATCTCCTCTATACTCTCTTCAGAGCAATTATGTCCTTCCCGTAATGTGGTGACCAGAAATGCACACAATACTTTATACCTCGGCCAATACAGGAAAGCATTCCATATGCCTTCTTCACCACTTTATCTACCTGTCCTGCCACCTTCAGGGACCTGTGGACTTGCACTCCAAGGTCTCTCACTTCTTCTACCCCTCTCAATATCCTCAGTTGATTGTGTATTCCCTTGCTTTGTTTTCCCTCCACAAATGCATTACCTCACACTTCTCGGATTGAATTCCATTTGCCACCCACTCAACCAAACCATTGATATACTTCTGGAGTCTACAGCTATCCTTTTCACTATCAACTACACAGCCAATTTTTGTGTCATCTGCAAATTTCCCAATCATGCCTCCCACATTTAAGTCCAAATCATTAATATATACCACAAACAGCAAGGGACCCAACACTGAGCCCTGTGGAATGCCATTGGAGAACACAAAATTTCTTTTTGTATTGCTTGATAATTTTGAAGTTTTTCTTTGAGTTTCTTTCCTAACCTTTTCAGATTCCCTTTAGCCACCATCCTCTTTGTACTTAGTGTATGCCTTTTTCTTTAGTTTCAATTTTAACCCTTATTTCCTTATTCATCCACAGTGTGTCGTTACTGGCTAGTTTGTTCTTGCACTGTAGTGGAATGTGTGTCTGCTGGACTCTATTGATCACAGTTTTAAATGTTTCCCACTGTCGTTCTATTTTATTGCCATTAAGTATTTCCAGTTTATTTTCCCCCTTGTTCCATTTTCATCCCCTTAAAATCAAGCCCTTTTTTTTCAATGTACTATTCTGGTCTTTGTTTTACTTTATCTTCAAGAAGGGAGGGGGGAGAATTTGTAAGGAAAAAAGTCCAATTGCAGTCTCAGTAATTTCTGAACCATGCTGAAAGGAAGATTGTGCAAACTTACAACAGAAAAAGTGATAATTGCTGTTATTGTGTAAAAAAAAACACATCTAGTAAGATGCAGAGAATGCTTGGGGAGGATAAATGGGACACTACTTTACATATCAACAATATGCCAAGCAACATTACAAATACTGGTAATTTAACGTTTCTATTTCAGTAACTTACTCATAAAATAAGGAATATACCTGGGCTCTGTCCTTGATACTTGCAGTATCTATGAACCACTGTTTGCTAGATCGTATAATTACTGGTTTCTTTGTCCTCCAGTCATATGGATAACGGTGACTTACTTCCACCTCTTTCAATAACATGTTTGCCGCATGCAACATTTGGATGACTAAAAAATTCAGAAGTTATTATAATCAATAACATAATCGATAATAAAACAATGTATACACGTTTTAACCCATTAATCAAAAGTGGTATTGTTTCATCATAGCTATTACAGAAACATGGCTTAAGGAGGGACAATAAGGGCAGCTCCTGGCTATGTGATAGAGAGGGAGATTTAAAAAAAAGGGGGAGGGAGTTGGCAACTTTGGTCGAAGAAACAATTACAGCTGTGAGGAGGGATGAAGTGTTAGAAGGTTCATCAAATGAGGCCATACGGATTGAGCTAAGGAACAAAAAAGGGGCAATCACACTGCTGGGAGTGTACTATAGACCCCCAAACAGAGGGAGATAGAAGAGCAGATATACAGGCAAATCTGTGAGAAGTGCAAAAACAATAGGGCAGTAATAATAGGGGATTTTAACTACCCCAATATTAACTGGGATAGTTTTAGTGTGAAAGGAATTGTGGGAGCAGAATTCTTGAGGTGCATTTAGGTGAACTTTTTTGGCCAGTATGCAGCAAGTTCAACAAGAGAGGGCGCAGTTTGAAGCTGAGCAGCTGAAAGGAGTGGCAGTGGGAGAGTATTTTGGTGGTAGCGATCATAATTCAGTCAGTTTTAACATAATGATGGAAAAGGACAATAGAACAGGAGTTAGAGTTCACAATTGGGGCAAGGCCAATTTTACTAAACTGAGCAGTGATTTAGCAAAAGTGGACTAAAAACAGCTACTTGAAGGTAAATCAGTGTCAGAGCATTGGGAGGCTTTCGAAGTGTAGATTCAAAGGGTCCAGAATAACCATGTTCCCACAAAGAAAAACGGTGGGACAGCCAAATCTAGAGCCCACAGATATCAAGTTAAGGCAGAAAAGGAAAGCTTATGTCCGACATTGAGAACTCAATACTACAGAAAGCCATGAGGAGTATAGAAAGTGGATGGGTGAAATCAAAAAGGAAATTAGGAAAGCAAAGAGTGGGTATGAAAGAATATTGGCAAGCAAAATCAAGGTGAACCCAAAGATGGTTCATCAATACATTACGAGTAAGAGGATAACTAAGGAAAGAGCAGGGCCCATAAAAGACCAAAAAAGTAACCTATGTGTAGGGGCGGAAGATGTTGGTATGGTTCTTAATGAATACTTTGCGTCTGTCTTCACAAAATAGGGGGATGATGCAGATATTGTATTTAAGGAAGAGAGGTGTGAAGTATTGGATGTGATAAACATAGGGAGAGAGGAAGTATTAGTGGAATTAGCATCCTTGAACAAGTGGACAAATCAATAGAGCTGGATGAAATGTACCCAAGGCTGTTAAAAGAAGCCAAGAAGAAAATAGCAGAGGATCTGTCCATCGTTTTCCAGGCCTCACTGGATACAGGTGTAGTGCTGGAGGATTGGAGGACTGCTAACTTTGTACCTTTGTTTAAAAAGAGAGCGAGGGATAGACCAAATAATTACAGGCCTGTCAGTCTAATCTCAGTAGTAGGCAAATTATTGGAATCTATTCTGAGAGACACGTTAAACTGTCACTTAGAAGGGCACAGATTAATCAAGGATAGTCAGTATCGATTTGTTAAGGGAAGATCTTGTCTGTCTAACATGATTGAATTTTTTGAATAAGTAACAAGGAGGATTAATGAGGGTAGTGAAGTTGATGTGGTCAACATGGATTTTAGCAAGGTTTTTGACAAGGTCCCACATGGCAGAATGGTTAAAAAAAAGCCCATGGGATCCAGGGAAATGTAGCAAGTTGGATACAAAATTGGCTCAGTGGCAGGAAACAAAGATTCTTGACGGGTGATTGAGCGGCTGGAAGGTTGTTTCCAGTGGCGTTCCCGCAGGCCTCAGTACTAGGTCCCCTGCTTTTTGTGGTATATATAAACGATTCAGACGTAATTGTAGGGGGCATGATCAAGAAGTTTGCAGATGACACAAAAATTGACCGCATGGTTGATCGCGAGGAGGACAGCTGTGGGCTGCAGGAAGATATTGATGATCTGGTCAGATGGGCAGAAAAGTGGCAAATGGAATTCAACCCAGAGAAGTGTGAGGTGATGTATTTGGGGAGGTCAGACAATGCAAAGGAATACACAGTGGGAGAATACAGAGAGGTGTAGAGGAAGTGAGGGACCTTGGAGTGAATGCCCACAGATCCCTGAAGGTAGTAGGACAGGTCGATAAGATGGTTAAGAAGGCATGTGGAATGCTTTCCTTTATTAGCTGAGGTATAGAATACAAGAGCAGGGAGGTTATGCTGGAACTGTATAAATCATTAGTTGGGCCACAACTTGAGTACTGTGTGCATTTCTGGTCACCTCATTACAGAAAAGATGTAATTGCATTAGAGAAGGTCGAGGACATTTACGAGAACGTTGCCAGGACTGGCAAAATGCAGCTATGAGGAAAAATTGGATAGGCTGGGGTTGTTCTTGGAAATGTACAAAATTGTGAGGGGCCTGGATAGAGTGAATGTGAAGTGTCTATTTACCTTAACAGAGAGGTCAGCAACTAGGGAGCATAGATTTAAAGCAATTGGTAGAAAGATTAGAAGGAAGATGAGGAAAAGTTTTTTCACCCAGAGGTTGATGGGGGTCTGAAACTCACTGCCTGAAAGAAGCAGAGGCAGAGACCCTCAACTCATTTAAAAAGTGTCTGGATATGCACCTCAAGTGCCGTAACTTGCAGGGCTACAGATCAAATGCTGGAAGTTGGGATTTGGCTGGGTGGCTCATTTTCCGGCCGATGCAGACACGATGGGCCAAGTGGCCTCTTTCGGTGCCGTAAACCTTCTATGATTCTGTGCAAGTTTAAATTTAGGAACTCCTGTTAATAATAATGGCTGCAATGATACTCTTCCTGACGTGAAATTATTACCAATTCAAAGCAACACAGAGAGCACGCTTTAACTGCAATTTCAATCATAAAAGACAGGAGTACATCTCACTGAAAACCAGTATCTGCAATTATATAGCAGCTAAGAAGCAACCACGGACTAATTCAACCTCTTAACTGCATTGTACATTTCAGCTCAGTTGCTAGAATCAAGCTCAGAACACAGTATACAATCAGTTGTTTGAAACTAAGCACATTCTTTTGATTGAAGGCCTTCAATTGTTATCAAGAATTGAACTGTTTACAACATTTGTCTGCTGTTTTTGCTATTGCATCAAGTGGAGAGTCAGTAACACTCAGCTGGCTCCTAAAATTATAACAAACAGGATTTCACAAATTATCAATACCTGAAGTACATAATATATGCTAGTTTATGTTCCAATGTGCTTTACAGCACTAGCTTACACATGTACAATTCCTTACATAGTAATTTACAAGCTCAGTCATGCCAAAGAAGGAGCAAGGTACAGCCTAGGGATCTCTTTACAGGGAGAACGAAGCACAGGCTGGGTACCTCTTTACAGGGGAAGCCAAGTATAGGCTGGGTACCTCCTTACAAAGGGATCTAAGCAGAAGCTGGGGATCTCTTTACAGGGAGAAGAAAACTTAGATACCAATCATTCTGGATAAAACTTGCACACCTATCAGCTATATATCACTGGTAGAGGCCTGTGGGCGATTTGCTTGCTCAATCTAGAAACAGTGGATTGTTGAAGAAGGCAAAGCGATGTGAGAAAATAAAACTAAAAGAAAATGTTAAGAGAAAGATGTTTGACAGAACAATATAACCAACAGAATTTTGAGGTTTTTTTGTTTTCTTCACTAATTTTCCCCTTTCTATTCTTGCAGGTTTTTCTTGCTAGGTATTCTCCAGCACCTCACCCACATGGCTTTTATTCATGTGGCAAGCCTTGATAACAAGCTCCAGCAGGCTATTTCATTTTGAGGGGGTGGGAAAGGGGTGGGGAGAGGTTGGAGGCATTATACTACATTTTCCTCACCTAATATCCACCTGACTACACTTCAAAAGTACATCATTGACTATAATGCACATTTTGGACATCCTGAGGTTGTGAAAGGCACTGTATAAACGAACGTTCTTTCTTTAACAGAAGTCCCTGCATAGCTATCAGAAGCAAGAACCCTAGCTGATTTTTCCCTAAACGAAAGATACTAAAGCCACATTATCAGCTCTCCACCACTCTAGGTGAGTTCAGTTAGACCAGCACAAAGCAAGGATCAAACTTACAACCTTCCTTGTGTCTATAGCTCAGTTTCTCATCCCCAAACCTAGTAAGCCAACGATAGAATAGACAAAACATTTCCCAAACATTCTGCAACACAGAAGTAATACCAACCTGTTTCATTGCCCTCATTAAGAACATACTTATTTTGTAGCTCAAATCCAGCTGATTCAGTGAAAAGGCCATCTTCATCCACTAAACAGTCCTAAAACAGTCAAGATCAAAATAGTTAAAACTAGTTGCAAATATAGCATATCAACCAGTACTAGATGAACCAAAATTTCCTCCAATTAAATTCTTGGAGGACTGAAGCCATTATCTTTGGTACCTGTCACAAACTCTGTTCCCTAGCCACCAGCTCCAAGCTCCTCCCTGGTCACTGTGTGAGGCGGATCCAGATTCTTCACTATTGCAGCGTCCTCTTTGAACATGAACTGAGCTGCTTAGACCATTTTTTTTCCAATCACAAAGATTGCCTAATTCCACATTCATTGTATCGTCAGTCTACACCCCTGCATCAGCTCATCTGTTGCTGAAATCCTCATTTGTGCTTGTGTTACCTCCAGACCTGACTACTCCAATGCTCTCCTGGCCAGCCTCCCATCTTCCACTCTTCGTGAACTTAAGCTTATCCAAAACATTGCTGAGAAACTATTTCTGCTGATTAGGGCGTCTAGGACTAGGGGGCATAGTCTAAAAATTGGAGCCAGACCTTTCACAAGTGAAATTAGAAAACACTAATACACACAAAGGGTGGCAGAAGTTTGGAACACTTTTCCACAAATGGCAACTGATGCAAGATCAATTGTAAATTATAAAGCAGAGATTGATAGATTATTAACCAAAGCTATCAAGGGATATGGACAAAGGCGGGGATATAAAAGTTAGGTTGCAGATCAACGAAGATCTCATTGAATTGCAGAACAGACTCAAGGGACTAAACGGCCTACTCCTGTTCCTATGCCTGTATTCTAATTCACGTCAAGACCCATTCACCATTGACCACTGCACTCGCTGACCTACACTGATTCTACATAAATACGAGTTGTTGTAGTATATACATTTCTCCCAACTTGTCTTTTCTTAGGATCAGGGCGGCACAGTGACTAGCACCGCAGCCTCACAGCTCCAGCGACCCGGGTTCAATTCTGGGTACTGCCTGTGTGGAGTTTTCAAGTTCTCCCTGTGACCGAATGGGTTTCCGCCGGGTACTCCAGTTTCCTCCCATAGCCAAATACTTGCAGGTTGATAGGTAAATTGGCCATTGTAAATTGCCCCTAGTGTAGGTAGGTGGTAGGAGAATGGTAGGGATATGGTAGGGAATATGGGATTAATATAAATGGGTAGTTGATGGTCGGCACAGACTTGGTGGGCCGAAGGGCCTGTTTCAGTGCTGTATCTCTAAAAAGAAAAAAAAAATCAGAGCACAGAAAAAGGCATGCAGGAAGACCTGGACAACATTCAGGCTTGGGCTAATAAGTGGCAAACAACATTTGTGCCACACAAAGGACAGAGGCAGCAGACACATGGGAACACCACCACCTGCAAGTTCCCCTCCAAGACATGCACTGTCTTGACTTGGAAGTATAATCCTTCGCCGTTGATGTGTCAAAATCCTGGAAATGCCTCCCTAACAGCACAGTGGGCACACCTACCCCAAATAGGGATGGGCAATAAATGCTGACCTTGCCAGCGATGCTCACATCCCAAGAACAAATTAAAAAAGGTCATTTGGCCCATCGTATCTGTGATGGCATTATTAGATATTTGAATTGTGTGTGTACATATTAGATTGGTAACTTACAACAGAGAGTTTATGGTGTGAAGCAACACCATAATCTTCCATTCCATGAGCTGGGGCTGTATGGACCAATCCTGTCCCTTTAACCATTGTCACATGGTTAGCAGGCAAAAGCTGGGATTCTCTTCCAGGAATTGTGGGATGACTACAGACTCCACCTTCTAAATCTGAACCTACATTAGAAGAAGTATAGTGTAAATGCACCAAGGGTTATGAAGATACGAAAAATTTTGTACCAAAAATCCCTAAAACAAAAGCCATTCTAAGTTACTGAGTAACAGCTAGTGTTACAATATAGGCACAATTAGCTTCAGCATCCCAAGAATAAGGAGGAAGGGAAAAAAATCCAGCCACATTCTCTATTCTTATGATTATGCAACAAGCTCTGCTCAAAGTAGCCTTGTGCAGAATTCAGAGTTTGACTAGAACACTTCTCAAACAAACAGTCTACCAACACACTCACTGCCAAGGCTCACTGTAAAATTATCATTTGGGCAAAGTCCTCGAGGAATGTTCCTGCATTTAGAAGTATGGCCCTATAAAAATTCCAACTTCCAGGACAGAGATACAAGAGAAAAAAACTGGGAGGTGGAATAATATTTACAACAGTGCATTATAAAAGGGCAATAATCTTTAAATGAAGAAAAAAGAAACTCAGAATAAATGTACCTTAAATCCTTTTACCTGTGACTGTCTGAAGAATTTCAAATTGCTTGCCCAGAATTGCTGCTGTAGAATCTACACATTCTGTACCTAGAAGGTAGAGCTCCTCTGTGTTTAAGCACTTCACTACAGAATATCTGCACTCAGATACAACACAGCAATGTATTAGGAATTTACTCAACTTTAGAAGACCAATTTTAGCAAATCTCACTAAGATAAAATAATTTGAGCATTCTTGAATTTCTCTTAAAATAACTTGGTAACTAGCAATATAACCTGCACTGTGTGATTATAATAAAACCTCACATTTGCACTACATTTAACTGTGGTGAACTAAAAATCAGTTAAATGCTTTTCAGGTTTATAGAAGAAAACAGCAAAATAGTGAAAATTTGTATGTTCAAGTTGCAGGAAAAGCTATTCTTTCAACACAGCAATCAAACATCATCAGAACTAATGACAGTATTGGATGTTCATACAGTCTAATTTCAATATACCTGAAGCAACTGGTTCATTTCACGTACTTCACGAAGATTTTAGGACGTTAAATTTTCCCCTGCAAAATTAATTACTCGGTGGCAATCATTTCTGGGTTTGTAATTGCACCTTATTCAAATGTTCAATTTGTCGTGGCACATAGTAGCACCTTGGTTGAACTTTCTAACAAGTTTCTGATTTAAATTAGTGTTACACCATAGAACACACTTTTTTGGCTGAAGAGGAGCTGTGTCCACAAAGGGCATAAAAGTGTTACGACCAGGTGAGGTGTCTGCAGGTCCCTTTCAGCCTTCACCTGGTCTTACTGGAACAGGGTTTAATTTTAAACACACCATGTTTTGAACTCCCCCTTGGTGAATTCTTGTTCACCACTTTCCAATTATAAGGGAAAGAAATGAGCACAAACATGCTTTCTTAGGTTTAAAGAAAAGCACAATTTATTAAAACTTAAACTCTAATTTGGTTGACACCTACGGATACACGCCGCGCTCCACGCTACCATGCATATGCAATACACATGTGCAAATAGAGACAGAAAAGAGAAGAAAAAAATAAAGTGGAGTAGTTTGAGGAAACCTCTGAAGGGAGTTTTTTTATTGTGCTTTGAACTCACTGTCGAGTCCTTGTTTGTAGATGGATCTTGCTTCTCAGGGCCCAATATTATTCTTGAACCTTGTTCACTGTAGGAGACTTTTCTCTCTCAGAGTTCATGTGTCTTCAATGGGTCTTGGAGTTCCGTGAGAAAGAGATGGAAGCAGACAGGAGAGGCAGTGGTGAGCCAGCCACAAGAGGTCTTTTCAGTCCAGGAGGAAACAGCTTTCTGAGTTCAAATTCTCTGTAGTAAGTTCAAAAAAAACCTCTAACAGCCAGTTAGTCATATCACTAAACTGGTCTGACCACATCTGTTTGAGTATTCAGCCATCTTAGCAGTCAAACTGGAATGCGAGCTCCTCCACCCTCAATGTCTGGTGATCAAAAGTCCATTGTGGATTGAATGCGTCAGGGCATGGTCTTATGTCCCTTTTAAGCATTGTCTGTAAATATGCAAATGTCTTTCCAGTCAAGCATCTGTTTTTTTGTAAAGGAAATTCTTCCTTTACTCCATTAACAGTTTAAAAATAAATGTTCATGTGGCGAAATTAATGTGCCTCATTGTTGGCAGGTGGGGGCCTGCATGACAAAAGTCAAAGTGTTGCTCTGTATCAGAGGCTCAGGTCGTTCAGAATTTAAATGTTGTTAGATCAGGGAACTTGGATTAGATTGTGGATAGTTCCAAGCTAGAAGTAAACAACACCTTTCCCATCAGGGGGATGGGAACCTGAGAGGGAGCTCAGATTGGAAGGAAGCAAATCTGGTAACTTGTCAGTGGTGTGGGAACCAGGAGCAAGTATCAGAGAGGAATACCAAGGAGCACAGAATACTGGGGGAGAAAGACAGCATGAGAGTAGAGAATAGTAAGTTATTAGGTAGGTTCAGAGTAAGGGAGAAAGTAATAAAGTCTGAATCAGGGTTAATGTGCATGTATGTGAATGCACGGAGTGTGGTTAATAAGACTGGTGAGGTACAGGTGCAGATTGCCATGTGGAAATGTGATGTTGCGGCAGTAACAGAGACCTGGCTCAAAGAAGGACAAGACTGGATGTTAAATATTCCTGGATACATGGTGTTCAGGAAAGATAGGAAAGGGAAAAAAGGGGGATGGGTAGCCATATTAAGGACAGTATTGCAGTGCTGGAGAAAAAGGATGTCCCAGAAGAGTCGAGAACAGAATCGATTTGGCTAGAGCTAAGGAACAAAAAAGGTGCTGTTAGATTGCTCGATGTTGTTTATAGGCCACCAGCTAGTGGAAAGGACGTGGAGGAACAAATTTGCAAGGAAATAACAGAGAGGTGCAAAAATTATAGGGTAGTTATAATGGGGGACTTTAATTATCAAAGCATAGACTGGGATAATAGTGTAAAGGGCCATGAGGGGCAAGAGTTCCGAGAGTCTGTTCAGGAAAACCTTCTACGACAGCATATTGCTAGTCCAACAAGAAAGCAGGCTAGAACTGGTTCTTGGGAATGAGGTGGACCAAGTGGATCAAATATCAGTCGGAGAGCATTTAGGGAATAGTGATCATTGTATCATAAGGTTTCGGCTGACTATGGAAAAGGACAAAGAGCAATCCAGGGTATGAATAATGAACTGGGGGAAGGCCAACTTCAATGGGGTAAGAATGGAGCTAGGGCAAATAAATTGGAGTCAAATGTTGGCAGGAAAACCTGGCTACCTTCAAAGAAGAGATACTTTGAGCACAGTCAAAGTAAGTTCCCTCAAGGGGGAAAAAGTAGTACAAGCAAATCCAGAGCTCCCTGGATGACAAAAGAGGTAGAGATTAAGATAAAGAAGAAAAAGTGTGCATATGATAGATGCCAGATAGAAAATACTATTGAGAACCAGGCTGAATATAGAAGGTCCAGAGGGGAAGTGAAAAAGCAAATAAGAGAAGCAAAGAGAGAGCATGAAAAGAGACTGGCAGCTAGCATTAAAAGGAAATCCCAAAGTTTTCTACAGGCATACAAATAATAAAATGGTGGTAATAGGAGGAGTGGGGCTAATTATGGACCAGAAGGGAGATTTACACATGGAGGCAGAGGGCATAGCTGAGGTACTAAATGAATACTTTGCATCTATCTTTACCAAGAAAGATGCAGCAACCCAGGTAATGTTGAAAGAGGAGGTACGTCAGACACTAGAGCGGTTTAAAATTGATAAAGAGGAAGTACTAGATAGGCTGTCCGCACTTAAAGTGGATAAAACACCAGGACCAGATGAGATGCATCAAACGATACTGAGGGAAGTGAGGGTGGAAATCACAGAGGCACTGGCCATAGTTTTTCAGTCTTCCTTAGACTCAAGGGTGGTGCCAGAGGACAGGAGAATTGCAAACGTTATACCCTTGTTCAAAAAAGGGTGTTAGGATAAGCCCAGCAACCACAGGCCAGTCAGTTTAACTTTGGTGGTGGGAAAACTTGTCGGAAAAATAATTCCGGACAAAATCAATAGTCACATGGACAAATGCGAGTTAATTAAGGAAAGCTAGCATGGATTTCTTAAGGGAAAATCATGTTTAAATAACTTGGAGTTTTTGAGGCAGTAACAAAGAGGGTTGATGAGGACAATGCTGTTGATGTGGTGGACATGGACTTTCAAAAGGCGTTTGATACAGTGCCACACAACAGACATGTGAGCAACGTTGCAGCTCATGGAATAAAAGGGACAGGAGCAACATGGATACAAAATTGGCTGAGTGACAGGAAACAAAGAGTAGTGGTTAATGGATGTTTTTCGGGCTGGAGGAAGGTCTGTAGTGGAGTTCCCCAGGGATCAGTGTTGAGACCCTTGCTTTTCCGGATATATATTAATGACCTAGACCTTGGTGTACATGGCACAATTTCAAAGTTTGCAGATGATACAAAACTTGGAAACATTGCAAACTGTGAGGAGGATAGTGTAGAACTTCAAAAGGACATAAACAAGTTGGTGGAATGGGCAAACAGGTGGCAGATGAAGTCCAATGCAGAGAAATATGAAGTGATTCATTTTGGTAGGAAGAACATGGACAGACAATATAGAATAAAGGGTACAATTCTAAAGGGGTGCAGGAGCAGAGGGACCTAGGTGTATATGTGCATAAGTCATTGAAGGTGGCAAGACAGGTTGAGAGAGGGCTAATAAAGCATATAGTGTCCTGGGCTTTATTAATAGAGGCATAGAGTACAAGAGCAATGAAGTTGCGGTGCAGTGGTTAGCACTGCAGCCTCACAGCTCCAGCGACCCGGGTTCAGTTCTGGGTACTGCCTGTGTGGAGTTTGCAAGTTCTCCCTGTGACCGAGTGGGTTTCCGCCAGGTGCTCCGGTTTCCTCCCACAGCCAAAGACTTGCAGGTTGATAGGTAAATTGGCCATTGTAAATTGCCCCTAGTACAGGTAGGTGTTGGAGAATGATGGGGATCCTGGTAGGGAATATGGGATTAATGTAGGATTAGTATAAATGGGTGGTTGTTGGTCGGCACAGACTTGGTGGGCCGAAGGGCCTGTTTCAGTGCTGTATCTCTAAATAAATTTTAAAAAATAAGTTATGTTGAACTTGTATAAGACACTAGTTCGGCCTCAGCTGCAGTACTACGTCTAGTTCTGGACGCTGCACTTTAGGCAAGATGTGACGACATTGGAAAGAGTACAGGAGAGATTCCAGAGAATGGTTCCAGGGATAAGGAGTTTCAGTTATGAAGATAGATTGGAGAAGTTAGGACTGTTTTCCTTGTCCTTGGAGAAGAAAAGGCTGAGAGGTGATTTGATAGAGGTATTCAAAATCATGAAGGGTCTGAACAGAGTAGATAGAGAGAAACTGTTCCCACCCGTGAAAGGATAGAGAACGAGAGCACAGATTTAATTATTTGATAAGCGAAGCAAAAGTGACATAAGGAAAAACTTTTTCACGCAGCGAGTGGTTAAAATCTGGAATGCACTGCCTGAGAACATGGTGGAGGCAGGTCCAATTGAAGCATTCAAAAGGAACTTCGACATTTATATGAAAAGGAAGAGTGTGCGGGGTTTTGGGAAGAAGGCTAAGGAATGGAAGTGAGGGAATTGCTCTTTCGGAGAGCCAGTGCAGACACGATGGGCTGAATAGCCTCCTTCTGCACTATAATGATTGTGATTCTGTGACACCTTGATTATTTACTTTTGTCACAAGATACAGCTGTGTCTATTCAAGGAGATACAGCACTGTTTTAATATGGCAATTTTTAAATATAAGAACTTACTGGGTATTTGGCATGTAACAAACTGCCTGGTTTGCTGGAATCGTCCAAGGCTGGGTTGTCCAGATCAATGCATGAACAGAGGATACATTGTCTGCAAGATAAAATAATTCTTTTATGACAAAATAAAAAAGGCAAACATTTATCCTCACCTGATATTAGAACAGATCTCTCATATAGGCAAGTTAAATTTTACTTTTCCCACTGAGAAGTATTTTCTGATAACTGTTAACTTATCAAATGCTTTGCATTATTCTTCAAAGCTATGGACAAAAATAATGTATTTTGCTAACCATCTTGTCTTGAGAAAATTGACGACAACTCGAGACATTAACAGATGACTCCATACCTTTCATGCTCTGTTCAGAATATAACTTTAAAATCACATTAATTAAATAACACATTTTGTAAACACAGTATCACAAGATACCTATCCCCTCCCAATTTTTCCTCTCCTCAAACGTAGTGACTCAAATTCAGCAGTGTGGTTAGGGAAAAGAGGAAAGTGTATCTTAAGTGCTGACAGTCATTATGCACCCCATTCAACTGGTCATTCATCAAGTATGAGTCCAAAGGGAGAAGATCAGTATTCTGTTCAGCTGTGAAAGTCCATAGCAGCCAAGTCAGATTTTGACCACATCCAATATCCATAACATCTACACTTTTCAGCAGGGCTCAACAGATAATGATCAAGAGGGGATCCTGGCTACTATTTCCCTCCAAGCCAAGGGACACAAAGCACAATTTCAGCACCCCTCCAGCTACCAAACCACGAAAAACTAGCTGTTTAGTTCCATTAAGATTGATCTTAAAATAACAAGTGCGAGGTGCAGTTTTTAAGGAAATATTTGACAGGTACTTTCAGCCCTCCAATACTTTTATCAAATTGATGTTCAAGTGAGAGTTTAGACAACTGGAGTGTTGTCAGGCCATTCATCTGTGACTTAGTATTGATAAACATTTAGTCTATCTATAAATACTCCTTTATACAGAAGGCCACAAAAGCAGTTACCCAAAAACAATTCTCCCTTCTACCTACATTTTTTCCATTCAGAGTTAATACACTGATACGTCAATAAGCTGCACCTGAATCAAAACTTTAAACTCAACAATTATAAATTTGTAACCAGCAGTCTACCTGATGCTGAAGTCAATCCAGAGGGGGTCTTTATCAGAGGAAACTTGACATATACTGATCGACTAATATGCTGTTCATTGTACTCAAGTTCAGCTTCAGCCAGGGCTGTCCTGCATAGATAAATGACAACTTTGTCATTTCATCAAATGAAAAATAACTTAAAGTTCAAAGGGACTTGCAATGAAATAAATTACAAACCTTGTGGAAGGAGACCAAAATACAGGTTTGTAATCTTGATAAATATAACCCTTAAGGCAAAGAGAAGGAAAATTAGAATCTTATCAAGCATTTGGCAATATTTAACAATCAAGAACAGTAAGATACCTTGTCAAACATTTTGTGGAAAACTTGTAATTGTTTGGCTTCATATTGTTTGTCAATAGTGTAATAACAGTTATTCCAATCTGCCATCACACCCCATCGAATGAATGCTGCTCGTTGGCGTTCAATTGTTCTTTCTGCAAATTCTCTGGCTAGAAGACAAAAACAGTATGAAATATTTTTGAACAATGTATATTTGTGTGTAACTTAACCCTCCGGCAATTCTCCTCAGGGCTAATTTCAAACGTCACATGGTAGGGCAGGGAGCTGGATCCCTCTCGAAGAAAAACTGAAAGTAAGGATGCATTCAAACTCTAACTTTACCATTGCTGCAAAAGCTTTTCAGCTGCCATGAGGTTTCCATATGCTATTGTTCTAACCAAGATCCCTCCAAACACTTGTATTCATATTAAGTTAAGTCAGAATTTTTGTTGCTTAAGGATAAAAATGGAAGGATGCAATAGTCAGTGTTACTGCCTTCATTCAGTCTAGCTTTCACTTTGCCACAGGGCCAATTCTATGCATCCCCCTCTCAATTTTCTTATTTGCATCATCACAATAACTGATGTCATATTCAAATTGTCAGAATAGAAACCAACCTTCTCAAGAACGGTATAATTTAGGTTTTCGGAACTGACAAAGAAACTTCTCAATTAAATTACAGGCTTCACACTCAACTGACAATGTACACATATCATCGATCAAACATTTCTGCATTGGGACTTCCCTAATGGGTCAGAATAAAAAGAGTTAAACCACAGATTGCCAAAAAAGGATCATCACTGATCTTGGTTATTCTCTAATCTCAGATGGAGAGTTGAGGTCACAATTGGATTCAGGGCTGATGAAAAGCTGAGTTCATGCTTCTCATCATCATCCAAAGAATCCTGCTGGAAACACGTGTGCACATCACGAGGAAAACTTTAGGTTTGGCTCTGATGCCACAAATGGAACAGCCAGCCAACACCAACAGTCAAGTTTCACACATGGACAAAATACCTGTCATACCTGTTGAACTATATCACGGAAGGAGTCAATGCCTTGAGAAGGAAGAAAACTGATTAGAAAATTAAAAATAATCTATGGGTGAATTGGAATTTTTGCACTTCTTCACATCAGTTCTTTCACTCCCCTACTAGTGAGTGAGTAAGTAAGAAAGAGCAATGGTTTTTCCATTTACCAAATCTGAGTCAAAAGAGTGAAAGTCAACGCATTAGAAATTTATAAAAGTAAAACTCAAAAAACCCTCCAAACACAGTATGTGTGATGAAGACAAAATTCACACATACTATTGCTCAAGCTGATCACAATTAAGTTATTTTTAAAGGTTAGTGTCTTGAATTTGTTTCAAGAAGTTGCAGTTCGAATGGCTTACAACACTGGTAAATAACGAGACCTATGACTCTAAGGCAATACAGCATTCAGGTAATAGAATTAATTGATGCCATCGAGAAAATTACCTTTTTGTCTGATCTCCACAGGAGAAAGTGTTTTGGCTTCTTCACCACATTCTGCTAATGCTCTTAGTTCAATAGGCAACCCATGACAATCCCAGCCTGGTACAAAGTGGACTCTGGAACCTCTCATCATCTGAAACCTATTTGTGATATCCTTTAGTATCTGCAGTTAGGGAAATCAGAACGTAATGAAAATCCATAGAATATAACAAGTCAAGTTTATTTCATTTACATGCATACATATTACTTTTTTTAAATTACACTATCAGGCACAATATATTATCAAATCATAATCTGTAAAACTGACCGCAGTAGGGAAATCATCAAAATAGATGTATGCATTTAGAAAGCACTTAAGAAAATATGAACTTACTTTATTTAAGGCATGGCCAACATGAGGGTCACCATTAGCATAAGGAGGACCATCATGAACACAAAATTCCTTTCCTTTCCTATTTCTTTGCCAGGAATATAGCTCTGAAAAACCACATTCCTTCAAAAACAAGGAATACATCAAGGTGTTAACAGCTTACAATATCTTGTCAATTTACGATACATTTAAACTCAAAATAAAGGAGACCACTGAGAAATTTTTCAACAGAGTGGCTAAACATGAGAAAAGGAATTCTGCACTGGTTCATCATTCCGCTTAGTTACCGCACCAGTAGTCAATTCTTTATGGTATGGCACACAGAAGTAAAGATCAAATGTTTTCTTCACGTGAAGTAGGTTAGAGGGCATGGGCTGATTGACTTATGACAGAGACATCATTCAGTCTTTTTTTATATTTCCATTACAACTCCTAGATCCTTATAAATACTTAAAAATTTAATATGCAAACTTGTTATTACACCCTTCTGACAGCAGTGGCATTGCAGTATCTCCATTGATAAATACAGCATATATTAACAGAGGCAGTTTCTTATAAATGTAAACACAGGAATATAACAGTAAACCCTGAAAGGCAATATATGCTCAGACATAGTTATATATAATAAATATTTTGAAAAAGTTTAGCTTTTTGCTCCCACAAATGTTCTTGTATGTCTGGAAGCATAATCAGAGCATTTTCATTATTTAATAATACAATAACTGATAGCATTCAAAGGAAATTTAAATTCCCTTTTTAGCACCTCTCTATCCTCTGGTATCATCTCCACCACCTTCAAAAATGCTGTTCAGATGCATTCTTGAAAAGCCGTGCTTTTCAAACTGCAAAGCTCTCAAAATGCCTTTCCTCTCAAATTAAACGCATCAATGCCAAGTCCAACACACAAACCTTATTCACCATTCACTTTAAATTCCCTCCAATCAGGTTTCAAACCTGCCTCCAGCAATAAGGTCTCCAACATTTTCTCAGTATCTCCTCGAGTTTAGTCACATCAAGTGATACACATCCATTCTTGTCCTCCTTTGATCATTATTGAGATCCCATCCCCTTGGCAACACCACCCACAAGCATGGAATCAGCTTACACAGTGCATACCTGATGACAACCTGCCATACCTGTTGGTGTGAAGGTGTGGATGCAGGATTGGGTGGGTGGGGGGGGGTGGTCAGTGAGTATGGCCTGGAAGGGGGTGGAGAAAGGGTCTGAGTATGGCCTGGAGGAAGGGGGGGGGGGTCGGGTCAGCGACAATGGCCTGGGGGGGGGGGGGGGGGGGGGGTTGGGTCAGTGATAATAGCCTGGAACGTGGTGGGGGGGGTTCTGAGTATGGCCTGGAGGAGGGGAGTGCGAGTGGGGTTTAAGTGAGTATGACTGCGGGGAGCAGGTTCAGTGAGTATGGCCTAGAATGGGGGGCAGGGGGGGGGAGGAGAAAGGGTATGAGTATGGCCTGGGGGGGGGGGGGGGGGGGTCAGTGAGTATGGCCTGGGGGAGGGGTTGGATCAGTGAGAATTGCCTGGAAAGGGGGGGGGGGGGTCAGTGAGTATGGCCCGGAGGAGGGTCAGTGAGTATGGCCTCAGGTTGGGAGGGAGGAGGGGGTCAGAGTATGGCCTCGGGGAGGGGAAGGGGTGGGGGGAGGGGGGAGGGGAGGGGGAGGTCAGTGAATATGGCCTGGGGGAGGGGGGGGGGGAGGGGAGAGGTCAGTGAATATGGCCTGGGGGAGGGGAGGGGAGGGGAGGGGGAAGGCCAGTGAATATGGCCTCGGGGAGGAGCGGCGGTGAGTTCGGCCAGGAAGAGTGGGGCTATCACTGGTTTGCACCATGAATCCCTTTCTAACTCGCAGGATCAGCCGGTTTGCTGTCCCCCTCCGCCCGTGTGGCCATACCCTCTGGATCTGCAGCTCCTTCTCCAGCAGCTCCTTGCCGCTCGGTCTCATGGGGAAGTCAGTGCGGGGTAACAACACTGTCTCCCGAAACTTGTTCTTCCCGTGGCTGGAGCTGCCGCTGGCAACCGATAACCGGTGCCGCCCGCCAGCTGCACGCAGCTTTCCAACCAGCGAGCGGCCTCTCAGCGCCAACATCATGGTTGCCCGGGACTGCCTGAACGCCAGGAAACCTGGGTAACGGCAGCGGCCGCCTAGGCTCAAAGCTCGCGTTTCAAAATCACAGCTGCTGTTAGTCCCTGTGGCCAGCGGCCGCTCCTCTCCTTACCGCCACTCTACTCATGTCAAGAGGGTCAATTCCGTTCACATAAAAAACTTGACTTGCAAACCAATGGAAACAGCTGGAACTGTGTTTATTTTTGACTATGTCTCTAAACAGATGACGTTTTAATCAAAAATGTCGCACAAAGAGTCAGACGGTCATAAACTTTCTACATTATATCAATTTGTGCAGCGATTTTAAAAATCAGCTTTATTATACCTTTCAGGTTCATTAAAGGCACACACACACAACTAGGTTTCAGCATGATGAAGAATAGATTGGTTGGATTACAGTCCAGAACAAATAAAATAATATACAGTCTGTGGAGTCTGGTAATTCAATTATCTTCCAGCTGAATTTGTGGTCCTGAAGTTCCTTGTTGGTTGAGGTGGCCATGTGATTCAGTGCTTTCTTGGAGACAGTGATGTCGATGGTTTTCCCCCTGGAGTTTCTGTTTGCATCAATGATAGACTTGGATGTTTTGCAGCCCGCAGACAGGGTTCGAACCTTTCTAATGAAAGCAATTCAAACCACTCAAGCCATTGTTCTGGATAGGGCTAGTCAGATATGCAACTCCACCTTGACACTTCGGAATGTGAGGTGGTTCAATGCAAATAGCAGTGGCCATCTTGGCTGCTGTCTTTTTAAAAGTTGAATTTCAGATTCCAGCTTTCCTTTTTAAGAGTTTAATTTAGATTTCCAACCAATGAATTAAAAATCATCATTTGGCATAGCACATTTTCATGACAATTCTAACTATGTCAAGCTTTGCACAGTCTTTGTGTCTCCTCTGAAGCCACACTGCATCTCCCTCCAGTCTCTTTCACATGTGATCGCTTACATCATTATGGTGGGAGGTATTCCTTACACTGTCCCAAACATTAACTCTATCAGATCCTTATACTACAAGATTAGGTGGGTGTGTTGGGTGGAGAGGAAGTGCCCACCCAGTTGTGAGCAAAAGGTCAAAGAGTGAAGACAGGCTGCCTGAGGCATGGCTAAATGGAGTAAAAGGATATCATTTCTTACTGAAAACTCCCACAAAGCCCTTGGCAAGGGGCTGCAGGCAGGAGGCATCTGTGTGCTCCCATCAGTAACCGCTGGACTACCACCATCACATGTCTTGGGCTTGTCCCCACTGGAAGGCCAACAACACTCACCTTTGAGTCTCTGGGAGAAGATAGCACACAATTGCAGAGAGCGGGCCAAGACTGACAATGGACTGCCATATCTCCATCTACTGAGCTCAATAGAGCAGGAGACCATGGAGCTAGCATGGCTGCAGAATGGACGGTACGTTGCGATGGAGAGACAAGGGTACCTTCCCAAGACAATAAGTAAGGTTGCCATGAGGCACTAGGATGCATTTGGAATGATGCTGCTCATGAGACATCTGGTGTTTACAGGGATCTCCACCATTGGTGTGTTTGCTATGGTGGGAGGGGAGGCTCTAGACTCTTCAGTGTCTCTGTTCTCTCATGCAGGTCATGTATAACATCAACAAAGGGCTGCAGGGACTGTGGGAGACCCTGCTGCCTTTGAGGGAGAGGACTGAGTCTCAGAGGGTCCACCATCACCTCAGAGACCCGTACCCTCCACCAGCACAGATATTCTTACATCGGTGGGTATGTGTTCATGGTTAGATTCGGGCACACAACCTAGTGGGCACAGTACGATACAACTGAGCAGGTGACGGAGGATGTGGCAGCCTAGGTCTCTGTCAGTCGGAGTGCTGTGGAAGGCCAGGCTCATGCTGAGCCCAGACTCATAACTTGCCTCTGTTGTCATCAACATCATGGGAAATGCTGCAGCTGCAGCGAGAGGTCAGGCAACATCTGACAGAAATGCTCGAGGCTATACGTTCCCAAAATCTGACAATGGAGGAGTCTGTCCAGGTCTTGAGTGCTGCACTGTCTCTGACTGGTGCACGAGGTGGCATCCTCTATTGAGAGATTGGCGGCTGTCCTGGAGATCCATATCTAGTAGAGCACTCAGTGTCTGCAGGATATTCGTGCATATCTGGGATCTTTGCTACCACCCCCTCAGACTATTCCGGATTACCTCCATTTTCCACGCTGCCTTGCAATTGATGCTGTCTCTCTTGATGGCCTCCCTTTGCAGCTAGCAATGCATTCCCACCTCCATGTTGCCTCCCTCTACCAGTCGAGGCTCTGAAGCCTCGTGATTCCTGAGCGCCGAGAACTGTGAATAGAGTCGCTGTCAATAGGCCTCTTAACTACCTTAATTGCCTGCCTGCCATGTCGATGTCAGATTTTCACCCTTCATACGAACATACGAATTAGGAGCAGGAGTAGGCCACTTGGCCTTTCGAGCCTGCTCTGCCATTCAATAAGTTTATGGCTGAACTGATTACTCCATATTTCCATCTACCCCCGATAACCTTACACACCCTTGCTTATGAAGAATCTATCTACCTCTGCCTTAAAAATATTCAAAGGCTCTGCTTCCACCGTCTTTTGAGGAACAGAATTCCAAAGACTCACAATCCTCTGAGAGAAAAAATTTCTCCTCATCTCTGTCTTATATGGGTGACCCCTTATTTTTAAACAGTGACCCCTGGTTCGAGATTCTCCCACAAGGGGAAACATCCTTTCCACATCCACCCTGTGAAGACCCCTCAGAATCTTACATGTTTCAACCAAGTCACCTCTTACTCTTCTAAATTCCAGTGGATACAAGCCTAGCCTGTCCAATTTTTCCTCATAGGACAGCCTATCCATTTCAGGTATTAGTCTGGTAAACCTTCTCTGTACTGCTTCCAACGCATTTACATCCTTCCTTAAAGAAGGTGACCAGTACTATGCACAGTACTCCAGGTGTGGTCTCACCAATGCCCTGTATACCTGAAGCATAACGTCCCTACTTTTGTAATCAATTCCCCTCGTGATAAACAGTAACATTCTATTAGCTTTCCTAATTATATGCTGTACCTGCACACTAACCTTTTGCGATTCATGCACTAGGACACCCAGATCCTTCTGCATCTCAGAGCTCTGCAATCTCTCACCGTTTAGATAATATGCTTCTTTTTTATTCTTCCTGCCAAAGTGAACAATTTCCCACTTTCCCACACTATACTTCATTTGCCAGGTCTTTGCCCACTCACTTAACCTATCTATATCCCTTTGTAGCCTCCTTATGTCCTCTTCACAACTTACTTCCCTACCTGTCTTTGTGTCATCAGCAAATTTAGCAACCATACCTTCGTCTCTTCATCTAAGTCATTTATATCAATTGTAAAAAGTTGAGGCCCCAGCACAGATCCCTGTGGCACACCACTCGTTACATCTTGCCAACCAGAAAGGGACCCATTTATGCCTACTCTCTGTTTCCTGTTAGCTGACCAATCTTCTATCCATGCCAATATGTTACCCCCTACACCATGAACTTTTATTTTCTTCAATAACCTTTGATGTGGCACCTTATGAAATGCCTTTTGGAAATCTAACTACAATACATCCACCAGTTCCCCTTTATCCACAGCGCATGTAACTCCCTCAAAGAACTCCAATAAATTGGTTAAGCATGATTTCCCTTTCACAAAACTGTGCTGATTCTGCCTGATTACCTTGAATTTTTCTAAATGCCCTGCTATAACATTCTTCGATAATAGCTTCTAACATTTTCCCTAAGACAGATGTTAAGCTAACTGGCATGTAGTTTCCTGCTTTCTGTCTCCCTCCCTTTTTGAATAAAGGAGTTACATTCACTATTTTCCAATCTAACGGAACGTTCCCCGAATCTAGGGAATTTTGGAAAATTAAAACTAACGCATCAACTATCTCACTCGCCACTTCTTTCAACACCCTAGGATGAAGTCCATCAGGACCCGGGGACTTGTCAGCACACAGTTCCAACAATTTGCTCAGCACCACTTACCTGGTGATTGTAATTTTCTTGAGTTCCTCCCTCCCTTCCATTTTCTGACTTACAGCTAATATTGGGATATTACTTGTATCCTCAATAGTGAAGATCGATGCAAGATATCTGTTCAATTCATCTGCCATCTCCTTATTATCCATTATTAATTCCCCAGACTCATTTTTTATAGGACCAACGCTCACTTTGTTAACTCTTTTCTTTTTTAAATATCTATAGAAACTCTTACTATCCGTCTTTATATTTCTAGCTAGCTTTCCCTCGCACTCTAACTTTACCTTCCTTATCAATCTGTTAGTCATTCTTTGTTTTTTTTAATATTCTGTCCAATCTTCTGACCTGTCTCCCATCTTTGTGCAATTATATGCTTTTTCTTTAAGTTTGATACTATCTTTAACTGGTTTAGTTAATCACAGATGGCGGGTCCCACCCTTGGAATTTTTCTTTCTTGTTGAAATGTATCTATTCTGTGTATTCTGAAATATCTCCTTAAATGTCTGCCACTGCATCTCTATTGACCTATCCCTTAACTTGATTTGCCAGTTCACTTTTTGCCACCACCGACAAAATCGGGATGGGACTATCAACTTCTGACTTCCTGTATGACATCTCCAGTCCTGATTAAATGCCCCCCAACCTCCACCCTGACTCCATTACCATCTCCAAGGGCCAAATAAAATTCAGCCCATAGTTTTTGGAAAGAGCTCTGATCCGTTTGAGAGAAAAGCCACTAATTCATTTTATAAACCAACTGTCAATCTATATTGGTTTATGTTTGGAAAAAACAGCAACTCATGATTTTTATATCAAATCTCTTAATTTTTAAGAGTTTGTTTCTTGATTTATGAGCCAATGGGATTGGCATTACTGGACTAAGTAAAACAGATTTTTCAGGAGCCTGTGTGGACATGATAGGCAGAATGGCTTCCTCCTGTGCTGTAATATTCTATAATTATATGAAAACAAAATACTTGCATTTATATAGCACCCTTCATGATATCCCAAAGTGCTTTACAGTCAATAAAGTAGTTTTGAAGAGTCAGCACTGGGATAATGACCAGATTATCTGTTTTTATGATTTGATTAAGGGATGAATATTGGCCAGCAGTCCAGGGATAACACTTGCTGCTGTTCAATATTCAGTGTATTTACACCTAATCTGTACTAATGCTTTGTCTTTCAACACACCATTAACATATTGTTTGCCTTTGCTCCGTGACCTTTTGGTCAGCTATGTGGCCTGGTCCAATCTACACCTCCTTTGTTATCTCTTGCCCCACCCCCACCTCACTTGCTTATAATCTGTGACTTTTCTAATATTTGTCAGTTCCGAAGAAGGGTCACTGACCCGAAACGTTAACTCTGCTTCTCTTTCCACAGATGCTGCCAGACCTGCTGAGTGATTCCAGCATTTCTTGTTTTTAAATCAGGGATAACTCCCCTGCTCTTCTTTGAAATGATGCCATGTGATTTTTTTTCTACATCCACTGTTTTAGACCAACTCAATCACAACTGACAAAAGGAACAATTTCAGCCTTGACTTATTGTGCCAAAATATCAAAATCAAGTTACTGATTATTGACAGGGCAAGGCATATGTTAATTTTTTTTAATGGTACACAGCTACACGTTTTCGGTTTTGTCATTACCTCTGGGGCTATTTCTGAAGAAAGGTTTCGTATTGCAACAAATCACCATGTAATTTGTGAATGTAGAATGTTGTCTCAGGATAATGCAGGTATGCACGAATATCCTGCGTCTTATTATCGACAAGAGCATCACGTAGTTGTGGTGGGGCCGGTCCTCAGACAAAACAAATTCTCGTGTTTGGATCACCTCGGCTGCATTTTTCAAATTGTGAATAGCCGAGCTGGATGAAGCCAGGAAGTTGCTGCATTGGCCGCTTGTCGAACAGCTTTGCAGTGAGTCCGTCGCGTGCAGTAGTTGAGCTGTCAGTCAAAATGCTTCTTCAGGTGTACGCATGCGTGCACCTTCTATCGGCCTTGGTGCGGGTGAGAGGTGACTTGACGGCAGCTCTGTTGGTTGGTGTTTCTCCTCGTTTTTGCTCATGTCTGGGAGCCCGAATTTTCTGATGCGGCTTATGGCCTCGACCTTCTCCATTGCCGAGAAGGCGCAAACTATAATCCACCAGGTGATGAGTGGAGGGGACCTGGGCGTCGTGGAGAAGGTGAGATCCCGGATAGGCCTGAGCTGTGGGTGGAGCAAACCAGCAATATCTTTGCTTAAAGCTGCTGTGGAGGGAGAAGATTATCAGCAGCTGTTGTTTGATGCAATACCGATTTCAGTAGCAACTTTCATTTAACATTGTCAGAATTTGAGTTGTATTTTTATATCACGAGCTATCAGTAATGGATCTGTTGCGTTTTCATTTTTTATGTAGTATTCTGTATATTCAGTTCCTTAAGTTCTGTGTTGTATTCACACTAGCTTATTGTTGATTCGAACTGCTGTTAAAAGTGTGTCTGCAGCTGAAATCCGAAGTGTCGTTAAGTTCTTGATGCCTGATTTTCACTCCACACATTTATTTATTCATTTAAATAGGGTAAAAGTATTCAATGTGCAGCCTTTCAGGTGCGTATTTTTCACTGTTAAGAGTCATAGAGTTATACAGCACAGAAACAGGCCCTTCGGCCCATCGTGTCTGTGCCGTTCATCAAGCACCTAACTATTCTAGTCCCATTTTCCAGTACTTGGCCCGTAGCCTTGTATGCTATGGTGTTTCAAGTGCTCATCTAAATCCTTCTTAAATGTGGTGAGGGTTCCTGCCTCTACCAACACTTCAGGCAGTGTGTTCCAGATTCCAACCACCCTCTGGGTGAAATTTTTTTTCTTCAAATCCCCTCTAAACTTCCTGCCCCTTACCTTAAATCTATGTCCCCTGGTTATTGACCACTCTGCTAAGGGAAAAAGTCTCTTCCTATCTAACGTATCAATGCCCCTCCTAATTTTGTATACCTCAATATGTCCCCCCCCCCCCCCCCTCCCTTTCTCTCTCTCTCTCTCTGTTCTAAGGAAAACAACCCTAGCCTTTTCAGTCTCTCTTCATAGCTGAAATGCTCCAGCCCAGGCAACATCCTGGTGAATCTCCTCTGCACCCTCTCCAGTGCAGTCACATCCTTCCTATAGTGTGAAGCCCAGAACTGTACACAGTATTCCAGCTGTGGCCAAACTAGCATTTTATGCAGCTCCATCATCACTTCCCTGCTCTTATTTTCTATGCCTCGGCTAATAAAGGCAAGTATCCCATATGCCTTCCTAACCACCTTATCTACCTGTGCTGCTGCCTTCAGTGATCTATGGACAAGTATGTCAAGGCCCATCTGACCTTCTGTACTTCCTAGGGTCCTACCATCCATTGTGTATTCCCTTGCTTTGTTAGTCCTCCCAAAATGCATCACCTTATACTTCTCAGGATTAAATTCCATTTGCCACTGCTCCGCCCATCTTACCAGCCCATCTATATCGTCCTATAATCTAAGGCTTTCCCCCTGACTGTTATTTGTATAAACATTCAATCTCTTGATCGGTGAATGGCAAAACAATAATTGAAGCAGCTATGACTAATTATTGGCTAATTTACTGATTCATCTTGATTTGATGCATCTTGTTTATAAAAAGTAAATTTATATGATCTAAAAGTCACGTGTCCTTTTTATCAAATTGAATATTATACTGACATCTGGTGTGTTTTATTCTACATCTTTTGCAATTCCTGGTGGATTGCAGTAGTAACTTTATTAAGTGGCAAGGGTTGCATGCCTTCTGGAGAGCAATACTGTAAGTGTATACAACTGTAATCACAAAGTGCTATCAATACTCAGCAGGTCTGGCAGCATCTGTGGAGAGAGAAACATTTCAGTTCTGTGACATTTCATCACAACTGGAAAAGGTTAAAATGTAATGGGCTTTGAGCAAGTGAAAGGGAGGATGGGGTGGGGGGCGGGGGGCGGGGAGAAGGGCAAAAGGGAAGGTCAGTGATACAGCGGATGACAGCAGAGATTAAATGACAAAGATGTCACGGAATAAAAGGCAAAGGGAGTGTCAATAGTTGTAGTAAAAGACAAAGCATTAGTCCAGAGAGTGAGTGTTAGTGGCAGAATAATGAACAGCTCTGCCTGAAAGAAAAAACATGAAAAACAAGTTTGAGAAGCACCTAGTTATAAAATATATTAAAAATAAAAATAAAAAATGGTAATCATGCTCTGTAATTGTTGAACTCAATGTGGAGTCTAGAAGGCTATAGAATGTTGAATTGGAAGATGAGGTTCTGTTCCTCAAGCTTACGTTGAGCTTCACTGGAACACTAGTAGGCCAAGGACAGAAATGTGGGCGTGAGAGCAGGGTAGTGAATTAAAATGGCAAACAAGTGGAAGCTTGGGGTCATGCTTGAAAACTGAGCAGAGGTGTTCTGCAAAGCGGTCACTCAATCTGCATTTGGCCTTGCCAGTGTAGAGGTGACCCCATTGTGAGCAGTGAATACAGTATACTAAATTGAAAGAAGCATAAGTAAAGCGCTGCTTCACCTGGAAGGAGTCTTGGGGCCTTGGATGGTGAGGAAAGAGGAGGCAAATGGGCAGGTGTTACACCTCCTGCAATTGTATGGAAAGGTGCCATGGGAAGAGGACAAGGTGTTGGGCTGATGGAGTGGACCAGAGTGTTGTGGAGGGAATGATCCCTTCGGAATGCTGAAGGGAGGGGAAGATGTGTTTGCTGGGGCAGAACTGGTGGAGGCTGGTGGTGTGGAAAGTGAGAACAAGGGGAACCCTGTCGTTCCTCTGAAGGGAGCGGAAGGGGTCAGGCAGAAGTGCGGGAAATGGGTCATACAGGGCCCTGTCAACCGCAGTGGGGGGGGAATCCTCGGTTGAGGAAAAAAGACATATCGGAAGCGCTGTTGTGAAAGGTCGCGTCATTAGAAGAGATGCATCGGAGACGGAGAAACTGGGAGAATGGAGCCTTTACAGGAAGCAGGGTGTGGGACAGTGTAGTTGAAGTCGCTGTGGGAGTCAGTGGGCTTATAATGAATAATAGTGGACAGCCTATCCCCAGAGATGGAGATAGAGAAGTCGAGAAAGGGAAGTGTGACAATTTCAGAATGAGGCATATTGATCAATAATTAATTCATTTCCTCTTTTAAACTATAAGAAAACCTGTTACTGTCTGTTTGACAAATAAAACACAGAGGGGTTAAACTGTAAAAACAAAACGCACTTGTAGCGGTCAGGTGGGAGTTGAACAGTGGTAACCACCCAAACCCCTCACCATGTGGCCATAACACATTTGGGGCTCGAAGCCAGGATATGAACCACCTGACCGAGAGATTTGGAAAACCGGAGAAAAATCAACATCTAAAATTGTGGAAAAACAAACACAGGTTTTCCTGTGTTTTTTCTTTACAGCGCTAGAAACAGGAGAGATGGCCACATCTAATGCTAAGGAGTTTGTAGAGCAGGGAGAGATATCCCATGGTAAGTTAAACAAATTAAGTATTGAAGATTTAAAAAGCTTAGCTACAGTGTTGGGAATCACTTTCAAGCAAAAAGAAAGAAACCTGAACTGGTGAAAGTCTAGTTAACCATTTTAAACTTACCCCTGAACCAGAAGAAGAAAGCATGGAATCTGAAACTGAAAGGATAGCTCTAGCTAGAATTCAGAAGGAAAGGTAGGAGTTGCAGTTGAGAAGAGAGGAGATTCAATTGCAGAAGGAAAGAGATGAAGCAGCCAGAAAATTTGAGCTTGAAAGGCTACACACACAAGATGAGCATGCTGCTATCGGCCACTCAAAGCTTATCCCCAATTCAGAGCAAAACTTTGATGTACTGAGACACTCAAGACTAGTGCCAAAATTTAATGAGGAGGAGGTGAAGACATATTTTTTCTCATTTTGAGAAAATAGCTACCAGGCTAAAATGGCTGAAAGGATTTTGGACTCTGCTCTTACAAGGTGAGTTTGTGGTTAGGGCTCGTGAAGCTTTTTCCCTGTTATCAGAAGAAAGTTCCTCTGACTATGACCAAATTAAATTTGCAAATGCATGTGAGCTAGTACCTGAAGCATATAGACAGAAATTCAGACAAACCCGGAAAAGGCCCACACAGACTTTTGAGATGCGATCTCTCAAGCTAGAACGCTCATGAAAATTTGAGAGAAGTGATGTTGCTGGAAGAATTTAAAAATAGCATCCCAATTAGTATAAGGACCAAGTAAGAGTTACAAGAGTAAGAGAAGCAGCAAAAATGGCTGATGATTGAGTTAATTCACAAATCCCTGACTCAATAAATTTGGGTCCAGTAACTCTTACAAGCCAGGGAGAAATAGCAGGGATACAGAGGAAGCAGAAATGGGCTCAAGAGAAAAGGAGAGCAGGGAAGGAAAACGAGATCAGCCTCTAACTTTTAAAGGATCCCAGGAGATAAATGAGTAGGGGTCCTCCCGATGTGTTTCCAGTGTGGCAAATCTGGTCACGTCCAAGCAAACTGTTGGTATTCCAAAAAACCAATAGGAGGCGCTGCAGTCAAGCCCGTGTCCATAGCTTTGAAAGTGGGATGTGTTCTAGCATCACTGAAGAGCAGAACACATATCAGAACATTTTACAAAATGGAAAAAATGATTCCTTTTGTATCCCAGGCACCAGGCAAGGAGATAATCATCCTTGGTTACTGCTTGTTTTCAAACCCTACCACCCAAAAGCAGAACAAAAACCACAGTATTGATAAAAGGGCTTACTGGCAAATGCTTGAAGGTTCCCTTAATTTATGTTTACCTACAGAGTAAGTTGGTCATGGGAGTAGTGACAGTTGGGATCATTCCAAGCTTACCCATTTAGAGGGTGGACCTATTGTTGGGCAATGGTTTGGCAGGAAGCACAGTATTGTACCCAGAGGGTCCAGGACAGTCCGCGGAGACTGGAGAAACTGAGAAGAACAAAAACTCTGTGCAGCTGCAGAGGGCTGAGAAAATCCCAAGAGTCCCACAGGGGGCGATAGAGCCAGTGGACTTTAAAAAGGCCAAGACACAGCCCGAAGAATTTAAAAAGGCCAAGATGGAGGCAGGAACATTTTAAAGGAGCTATGATAAAAGCAGCAAAAGCATCAGAGATATGGTTAACTGAAATTCTATTTAAATCTTTTTTAAAAAGGTAAGGAAAGTTCCCAAACGAGCAAGCTGAGAGTGAGGGAGATGCCTCACCTAGTTGAAGTGCCACAGTGGAAGCTGGACAACCACCTGTGAGCAGTAGTGTCCCATAGGACATGGGACAGATTAGGAAAAACTTATCCTGGAACCAAACAGAAAAGGGAAGGTAAAATACCCAAAAGTAAACAACACTTGTGCAAATCACAAGAAAACTAAAAGTGAGATCATTGTGGATCTACTCACTGAAGAATCAAACGATCATTTTCCAAATCCAAAGCTAATCAAACCCAACAATTTAGATTCAGAGCTAATCAACAACAAGGGGCAGGAGGAAATTGCAGACACCTCATGGGCTTAAAAACAATTTATCACCCACTATCACCCTCGAGATAAGAATTATCAATGCGCCAGAACTTGAATTGTTAAAGCCATGTATTGTGGAAACAACAGTTAAGGGGTTGAAGCTTTTACAGACAGGGAAAGTTGCAAACACCCCAGAACAATGTGTAATGGAAATTTACATTCTACAAGCTTCACCAGCAACTACATGCTTATTGAGATTAACTTTCCCAAAGTACTGCATAGAAACTGATGTGAGAAAAATTACATTTGACAACATGTAACCAAATGAAATGCAATTTTAATGGTACCTCATTTAGATGAAGGATGATGAAAAAACTTAAACTTGAACAGAAATGGCTGTTAGACAATGCCAGCTGTAGCAGTTTGGATGCCATGTGTGCAATGGTGCTACCCCTAAACCTTATTACTTTTTCTCTTCCCTTCCTTCCTTTCTTTCTTTCTATCCCTCGTCCTTCCGTCCGTTCTTCCTTCAAAACTAAACTATATTTAAAAAAGAGGCATTTCAGTCTTTTCCCTTTTGGGAAAGCTGTCATATGTACAAGAAGTGCAATGATGGAAAACTACTGTAAAAATTGACTGGCTGGACTTTTATGCCTCCCCGAAGAGCAGGACATTTGCAGGGGTGGGGGGGGGGGGGGGGGGGGAGAGGTGGTGCGGGGAGGTGCGTAAAATGGAGTGTGAGGCTCAGAGGAGGGGGGGGGGGGGTCCTTTCCACACCTGTTCTCGCCTCCTCCTCCACTTTATGCAGGGCGGTGGTAGTAAAAAACAGCCTGCCCATCCCAGGCCAATCAAAGCCCTTAAGCGGCCACTTAAGGGCCTCCGTCCGCCATGGGGATTTTACCCTTGGGAAGCGGGCAGCCAGCCCAGGCCCGAGAAAAGCTGTCTGACGAGCAGGTGGCTCTCTTGATGGCCTGGTGGGGTGGGGGGGGGGGTGCCCTCATGATTGGGCACCCTGTGCCCAACAGAGGGCCATCCCCACTGCCCCAGCTACCCCCAACACTACCCCCCCCTCCCACCCCGTTTCCCCCCCCCCCCCCCCAGTCGACCACCCTTGCTTCGCCTGGGCCTGATCAATCACCCCCGGCGAGGCCCCAGAACCTTACCTTGGTTCCAGGGCTCCCATCTTCAAGCTGGGCTGCAGTCCCAGCAGTGACCACCGCTCCCAGTTCCGCTGCCGGTCCACTGATTGGCCGGCAGCTCCATTAGACAAGACTTCATACCTCAAGCGGATGCAATTCCTGCCTCCAAACAGTTAAAGACCAGGAAACCGCAAAATATGGGTTGGATCCCCAGGCCAGGCAGAAGTGGGTATGCCACCGACTTGTCTTTTTTCAAAAATGGACCTTTCTTTTAAAAAGTAAACAATGCTGTTAAAAATTGCTGCTGAAAGTACAAGACCTGGTCTTTGTTTATTCAAATTGACTGACAGGGACAAAAGAATACCTTCAAATCTAAGAGGTGTCAATTGCACCCTTCCTAAACCCATCCTGAAACATTCCTGAATTGAATGTGTTCTTCTGAAACAAGGGATGTGTGAAGTAGCCACATCCTGAGCCATTGTCGGTCACCATAGGGAAGAAAATTCATCTCTCCCAGCAGAGACGAGAGGCAACAAACTTTTACCTTAAAGGCAGCACGAGAGAGAGACCGCCACCAGAAAGAAGCATCACCAAACAGCTTTTCCAGTTAAGGGGGCTGGGAAGAATCTGGCAAGCCAGCAAGCCTTGCTGTAAATTCTACATTTATACTTATACAGTAGCGAATTAGAAATGATCCACTGTCGTCAACTGAACTTTCAACCAAGAGAGAAACCTACAAACACCTCAGGCTTGCAACAATCAAGAATTTGACTTCCGAGAGAATTCTGCAGGTTTACTGTTGACCCCTGAAACTTATCCACACTTAGAACCGCTTACCCCTTTTTCTCTCTATCTGTTTCTTTTTGTGTGTGTTTTTGTGAATGCGCGAATGTGTGAGTGGATGCAGTTGCGACAATTTCAGATTACGGCATATTCATCAATAAATAATTGATTTCCAGTTTTAAACCTATAAGAAAAGCTGTCACTGTCTATTTCTCAAATAAAGTCCAAAAGGGTTAAACCCTAATAACAAAGCAAATGCTAAAGTCAAGTGGGAGTTGAACAGTGGAAACCAGCCAAACCCCCTCACTACGTGGCTGTAACAATATGCACACGAGAAGATTGCCAGCAGTCATTTAATGAATGTTACGTTGGTTCACCAGATGGAGACACTCTTCAAATACTTGCTTACAAAGCCACATAGTGGCCAGAGGTTGCAACTACATCATAATAGTTCACCGAATAAAACTGAACAGGAAATGTTGACAGCAATTTAAATCAGTAAATACAGACAGGAGAAAAAACATATCAAAGTAGGTCCCAGATATTTTAATATATTAGTTGATTTCCTCTGGTTGCACAGAAAGTATACACCCACTATCAAAGCCCATTGTAGTTTTGAACTGCTTTATTATAAAATCTTCCCTTAACCTTTTCTGCTCCAAACATCTCTATTGTCTCCACATATTAAAGCTCCTCAGCTCTGGGAGAATTCTGGTAAATCTCCTTTGCACCCTCTCCAAGGTCTTGACATCTTTCCTTAAGTGTGTTGCCTAGCAGTGGACACACTGCTCCAGCTGAGGCCTCACTCACCACTGATATATAAAGCTTTTGATAGAGTAAATAAGGAGAAACTATGTCCACTGGCAGGTAACCAGATCACAGATCTAAGATAATTGGCAAAAGAACCAGAAGGGAAATGAAGGGAATTTTTTTTTACAGAATGAGTTGTTGTGATCTGGAATGCACGACCTGAAATGGTGGTGGAAGCAGATCCAATAGTTTCTTTCAAAGCAGAATTGGATTTTTGCTTGAAAAACAAAACAAATGCAGGGAAAGAACACAGGAGCAGGACTAATTGGATAGCTCTTTCAAAATGCTGGCACAGGCATAATGGGCTGAACAGCCTACTGTGCTGTATGATGCAATGGGTAACTGACAGTGGATCATAAAACAATAAAGGGGCTCAGGCGATGTTGAATTTTTCATTTGTTATTTGAACCCTGTGGTCATTTGACAATTCTTAATACCAATTATACTGGACTTAGAAAAATAATAATCATTGCACCTGACAGCTTATTATTGGATAGGTTCATGCTGCATAACGTAGAATTTTCTGGAATATCAGATTATCTTGGATGGTGAAATACATCTTGCCCAGCCAACCTCCTTTGCTTTCGTGCTTCTTTGCTGCTCTATATCTGCTTACTGGCATGTATGTGAACATGACCCGTTCAATTTAGTTTCCTCATCCAAATTAATTATCCTTATTAACACGCACTACACCTTCCCAGTAACATTGCTTAAATTATGGACTTGTGTAGAGAACTGCAGCAAGACCTGGACAATATCCAGGCTTGGGCTGATAAGTGGCAAATAACATTCACGCCACACAAGTGCCAGGCAATGACCATCTCCAACAAGAGAGTATCTAACCATCTCCCCTTGACATTCAATGGCATTACCATCACTGAATCCCCCACTGTCAACATCCTAGGGGCTACCATTGACCAGAAACTGAACTGGAGTAGCCATATAAATACTGTGGCTACAACAGCAGGTCAGAGGCTAGGAATCCTGCAGCGAGTAACTCCCCTCCTGACTCCCCAAAGACTGTCCACCATCTACAAGGCACAAGTCAGGAGTGTGATGGAATACTCTGCACTTGCCTGGATGGGTGCAGCTCCAACAACACTCAAGAAGCTCGGCACCATCCAGGACAAAGCAGCTTGCTTGATTGCCACCCCGTCTACAAACATTCACTCCCTCCACCACCAACGCACATTGGCAGCAGTGTGTACCATCTACAAGATGCACTGCAGCAACGCACTAAGGCTGCTTAGACAGCACCTTCCAAACCCGCGACCTCTACCAACTAGAAGGACAAGGGCAGCAAATGCATGGGAACACCACCACCTGCAAGTTCCCCTCCAAGTCACACACCATCCTGACTTGGAACTATATCACCATTCCTTCACTGTCGCTGGATCAAAATCCTGGAACTCCCTTCCTAACAGCACTGTGGGTGTACCTACCCCACATGGACTGCAGCGGTTCAAGAAGGCAGCTCACCACTACCTTCTCCAGGGCAATTAGGGATGGGCAATAAATGCTGCCTGGCCAGCGACGCCCACATCCCCATGAATGAATTTTTAAAAAAAAGCTTTCTGCTCTGTCATGGAGCATATTGCAAGTAAGTATACTTTTTAAATTTTGGATGGGTGGTTAAACACTACAGTAGATGACCACCTAATCCAAGATTGTTTGTGAAATGTGTACCACAAATATGATTGCTGTTTCATTTATGTGGCTATGTACAATTTAAAATTGTTGAATCTGTTGGATACCTACAGCAATTCCGTCAGTGTTCTTGCCATACTAATTATTAAAATAACCTAGTACAGAGAGCCCCTAGAATTGGGTCATTTAACTCTGTCCGTGCAGATTATTATATATACTATAAATTGTTTATAGTATTCTGTATATTATATGACCTTTTATGCTGAACATAAGGCAGACATTTGTCTGTTTTACCTTTTTCATATTTCCAACATAGACCGGAGCCAATGATCTACAAACAAAAGCAGATCGATTAGTGCAGCTAAGCATCTGTTCATCACTGACATGTAAATTCCCCAAACTAACGATAATTGGGGAGGAGGTAGGGCATTACCACATTGTTAAATGTTTGATTCAATTTATCTGTTCCATAGATATTTTTAATGTACAGCTTCTTGTCCCTTTTAGTTTTCCAGAGAGCTGCTGGCATATTAATTGTCGTTCAATTGAATAACATTTCCTAACGGAGAGCTTATGTTAATACCCTTAATCTGTTAATTTTTGCAAACATGTCTAATTCATTACAATACTCTTGCACATCTTTTGCGTGAAAGCTATATTCATACAAGACCAATGGGAAAAACATATGTAATTATTGTAAGTAGTAGTAGCATGTTCCAATTACTAGTCATAAGGACATAAGAAATAGGAGCAAGAGTAGGCCATTTGGCACCTCGAGCCTTCTCACCAGTCAATAATCTTGGCCTCAACTCTACTTTCCTGCCTGTTGCCCACAACCCTCGACTCCCCTATGGTTCAAAAGTCGGTCTATCTCAGCCTTGAATATATTCAATGACTCAGCCTCCACACCTCTCCGAGGTAGAGAATTCCAAAGATTCACTACCCTCTGAGTGGAGAAATTCCTCTTCATTTCCATCTTAAATGGGCCACCCCTTATTCTGAAACTGTGCTTCCTAGTTCTGGATTCCTCCACGAGAGGAAGCATTCTTTCGGCATCTCTCCTGCCAAGCTCCCTCAGAATCTTTTATGTTTCAATAAGATCACCTCTCATTCTTCTAAACTCCAATGAATATAAGCCCACCCTGCTCAAGCTTTCCTCCTCAAGACATCCCCTTGATCGCAAGAATCAACCTAGTGAACCTTCTCTGAACTGCCTCCAATGCAAGTATATCCCTCTGTAAATAAGGAGACTAAAACTGTAAGCAGTACTCTACGTGTGGTTTCACCAACATCTCAGGCCGTGGGATACCTGGTCAAGTAAGATAACAACTGCACTATCATGCCCCAGCAAGTATATGATGATGCAAGGTCTTTGTAGAAGTGTTTTTGCATAATTCTAGCATTTTATTTTTAGGATTTGCCATCCCAAGAAGTAGATGAAGATTTAATTGAAAGTGGTCAATCTGATGAAGTATTGAAGTACACCTGTCCAACTCAGTACAGCCACATCAAGGAAGATGAGGTGAAATGTGACTAGTTTAAGAATGCTTGAATGCTACATATGCAGAAAAATACTTTTTAATGAGAGGGTCTGGCGGCAGGTCGGTAGGTTGAGTTTTACTTCAGCTCATTGCTGCTTAGTTTCTTGCCTCGGTTTAAAGTTTTGTTTTAATTCCCGGTTATGATAGGCAGACCTTCTTTTAAAAAAGAGATAGAGGGGTTAAGGATTTGCAGAAACTGGCATTCTTCTGTCCAGCTTGAAATGTTGGTGTGTCAGGTGACCGAGGAGTAATATTGGCACTTCGCCTCAGATCTATATGGCATTCTAATTGAAGATCCAAGGCAAGTAACTTCAAAGGAAGGGAAAAGTGTGAACTTGCATGTCTTAAATATGACATTCGTTTAATACTTGGCTTTGGAAGAAGTAGCTCTGATTCTTTCACTTGTTTAATCTGCATGGACCAATGATGTGATCTAGTTTCAGTTGCTGTTGCTGTGAGGGCCCTGATGCAATGTCCCTGGAGGTAGCCACATGCTTCAGGGTAGATTTCAGAGTTGAGAACCCCACAGACAGTGGAAATGGATTCCTCTATCCTCCCTGCCATTGTGGACAGAATATGTGGCAGAACTTCCTCACACATTTGTTCCTGTGCTCAAGTATCCCACTTTTTGTGGATGGACCCTGAATTTGTACATCTCTGTCCCACTGAGCAGAGCTTCAAGAGGATGGTGCCCGCCAGGACTTATTCTCCTTTTCTGTTCCTACCATGCTACTCTGCTCACTTTTGCTGTGATACCCACCCACTGCCAGTCCACCTAGTTTACTAACATGCGTATTCGATGTGCCTGCAATGCATGTATCGTGTGATGGTCTAACCTTGGTGTATAAGTTTCTCCCAAGGAGTTGTCTTCCTCTGTGGGCAGGGCTTGTGTTCTCCATGTGAATTGCACGGAGGAAGAAATATGCACGTTTACTAATGTTGGTTCGAACATGTAAATGTGCATATGAAACACTTAACCGTACTGGTTGATATGTTGAAGTAGGCTGAAGTCACAGTTGGTTGTGGGAGATAAGTGGGTATAAGTTGACATCAGTCACCCTGCTCTGCTGATTCACCAACCTCGCCATCACTGACCGTGTTTCTGATCCCGATAATTTCAAGGGCTGTGTCCTCTGCCAGGGTCACACCCACAAAGTCTGGGGGTCATCCACCAGTCCTGGGCACCTTCCTAGAATTCTACGCTCCCTACTGCAAAAGGATTGAGATAGTGTTGTGAGTGGCTAGTGAGGATATGTGCTTCTTCTGCATGTTGTGCATAAGGTGAAAGGCAGATGTGATGGGAGGTGGGATGTCATGCGTTGGCAGTAAATGGTGACCTTACGAATTGAGCATGCTTCAGTCCTACCTCGGAGTAAAAATTGGGTTTATTTATGTATAAGGTACTGGGGGGGGAAAAACTGGAAATGGTAGCGAAAGTTTTTAGGTTGTATTATGTTGTATCCAGAAGAATCATTATATAATCTAATACATTTTCTCAGATAGTCGTTTGGGTTGATCCTCTTGATGGGACGAAGGAATACACAGAAGGTAAGCTTGTTTTTATTTGAGTGTCACTGAATCGTTCCAGTGCAGAAGGAGGCCATTTGGCTCATCGTGTCTGCACCAGCTCACCGTATGAGTAGTTCACTTAATGCCATTCCGCCGCCTTCTCCCCATAACCCTAAATATTCTTCCTTTTAGGATAACAGTCTACTTCCCTTTTGAAAGCCTCAATTGAACCTGCCTCCATTATACTCTCAGGCGGCAGGATTCATTTTTTTTATTTTTTGCATGAAGACATTACCGAATAGAGAAATGTAGCACTTGCGGAAGTTCAGTCTTTAATCTACTGTAGAAGTGGATGGAACTAAGTTAATTAATGCTTGGGTGTTTTGTCCAAGCTGCAGTTTACCTGAAGGAAACTTGACATTGGATGCTATAAAAGGCCATAATGTTGCTTGTACCTCTCGTATAGTGTTGAATACAAATACTAAATGTTGTGTGTTAGGGAGGGTGGAAGAGGTTGGAAATGTTCTCCACCAGGACATTTCACTTCTTTGCATCTAACAAAATAGTTCTTTTATGTTTTTCATTGGAATTAAGATTTGCTAAACTACTTTTGGGGATTTAATTTTTTTTCTAGGTATTACTGAAGTGAAGACTTTTTATATTTTAAAAGAAACAACCCAATGATATTTTATGTCATGATGAAGGTGACTTTGACCTCTTGGCTAACATGACCAGGTTTTTCTACCTTCTATCAGGTAGCTGGGTTAGGCTGTGATTTTTATGCTTAGGTTAATTCTGATATTTTGATCTACAGGTCTCTTGGATCATGTGACTGTGCTGATTGGAATTGCTTATGAAGGCAAAGCAATAGCTGGTGTAATCAATCAGCCATATTACAACTATCAGGTATGATTTTTAAAAAAGTTAACCAACTTTTTAAATCCAACCATTCAAGCTCTTGTCTGGTAAACTGCTAATCTCAATAATTGAGTAATGTGATTGTATTCTATCGAATGCAATTAGTACTCTTTCCTTCCCTACTACAACTAGTGACTTTTTGGCACCAACATCCATTAATATGTCCACCACCAGATTTTACCCTGCTGTCTACTCAAATCTTTTCACTCTGGCATAGCTGTTCATAAATTCAGAAGTTGCTGAAGGAATTTGATAACCAACTCATTTTAACATGTTATCGACCTGAAATGTTAACTGCTTCTTTCTGCACAGATGATGACTGACCTGCTGAGTGTTTCCAGCATTTGCTGATTTGATTGGAGTATCTGCTGAATTTTGTTTTTAATTTTGCTTTCATCTGGAATATGTTTGGCCATGACATGCGAATATTTCCACTCCCTGGGTTCCTTTTCAAAATAGCATATTAACATATAAAATAGTCTCACTTAGTCTCAGTTGTGCTGCTGAATGGAGGGAAATAGAGGCCCAAGGCTGGTTTGAAGCATCTTTTATCCACAAGTGGAAGCCCAGAACAGTTTTTCCAGGTGTTGATGGTAAAAAGTGGTAAAACATCACCGAAAGTTATGTTAAACCTTTGACAATGTTGCAGCCCTAAAAATGATACCTGTGTGTAACACAAAAGTAGTGGCTCTCACTTTATTTGTTCAGGCTTGAAGAAACCAAAGCTTATGTGGGACATTTGAAGCAATCATTGACCACCAGAGCTTTCTTTTCAGAACATTCTAGCCAAAAAAAACTGAAGAAAGTAGCTTAAAAAAGCAGAAAATGCTGGAAATATTCAGTAGGTCTGGCAACATCTGTGGAGGGATAAACAGACTTAATGTTTCAGGATGATGACCCTTTAGAAGAAAATAGCTGTCAGAGTTACTTACCTTCTAATACTTTTCTATGCTGTGAGTGAAGTGGAAAATCAATTTCAGAATGTCAGTTATATGCCAGAAAAAAATATGCTAATTTTGTGTATAATTTCTCACTTTTTGAAAATTTATTTTCTTTCAGGCTGGGGCTGGTGCTGTACTTGGTCGGACCATCTGGGGGGTTCTGAATCTTGGGGCGTTTGGAATTCAATTGGGAGAAGTACCAGAAGGGAAACACATCATCACCACAACCCGTTCTCACAGCAACAAGATTGCAAATGACTGCATCAGTGCGATGAATGCTGATGAAGTGATAAGGGTTGGAGGAGCAGGCAACAAGGTACATGCTGAGGCAACACAACACTTGAATAACTGAGGATGGTATATTTTTGAATTTTATTTGTTACCAAATCTGTTTTTTCCGAGTTCTATAATTCACTTTAGGAAGGATGTCCGTTCCTTGGTGATGTTGCAGAGGAGATTTATTAGAATGGTACCAGGGATGTGGGACTTCAGTTATGTGGAGGAAATAAAAAAGCTGAGGTTGTTCTCCCTAGAGCAGAGAGGTTAAGAGGAGATTTGATAGGGGTGATCAAAATCATGAAAGGTTTTGGTAGTTTAGGTAAGCAGTAAATTTTTCCAGTGGTAGAAGGCTTGGTAACCACGGGACACTGAATTAAAATAACTGGCAAAAGAACCAGAGACATGATCAGCCAAGGATTTTTTTTTGCGTAGTGGAATCACTGCCTGAATGAGTGGTGGAAGCAGATTGGATAACTTTCAAAAGGGAACAGGATAAATTCTTGAAGGGGAAAATTTTGCGATGTTAGGGGAGTGAGACTAATTGGACTGATCTTTCAAAGAGTTGTCACAGGCACAATGAACTGAATGACTTCCTGTGCTGTATTATTATACTATATAAAAAGAAAATCCAAGATGATTAATGGAATTTCTGTTGATAATTGCTTCCTCTGCTATGGATCATGCGGGTACCAGAAATTATCAGCTACTGTTAAAAAATTTTTTATATCTTCTGCTAAATCTGATTCCCCACAATTCCATCCCTGCTCTTCTGACTTACTCTACTGCCATCATCTCAAACTTAAACACCCCTTAAATAAGAACACTTTTGCCTCGTTCGATATTCTCCACATAGTCTAACAGCAACTTGTATTTATAAAGCATCTTTAATGTAATAAAACCTTCCAAGGCACTTACAGGAGCATTACAAAAGAAAATTGACACCGAGTTAGATAAAAAGATATCTTGGCCTTTAACCAAAAGCTTGGTCCAAGAGGTAGGTTTTAAGGAACATGTTAAAGGAGGAAAGAGAGGAAGAGAGGTTTAGGGAGGGAATTCAAAGCTGAGGGTTTTGGCTGCTGAAGACAAGGTCACCAAAGTTGGAGCAGTTTAAAATTGGGAATGCTCAAAAGGTCAGAATTAGAGGAGCGCAGAAATCTTAGACGTTTGTGGGATTGAAGGAGAATACTGAGATGGGGAGGGGCAAGGCCAAGGAGGGATTGGAAAACTGAGGCATTGCTTAACCTGGAGCCAGTGAAAGTCACCGAGCACAGGGGTTATGGTTGAATGGGGCATGTGCAAGTAAGAACATGGGCAGCAGAGTTTTGGATTACCTCAAGAGCATGGGAGGCCATTCAGGAATGAAATACTGAAGTCTGGAGATAATGAAAGCATGGATTAGGGTTTCAGCAGCAGATGAACTTTGGCATGGCAAAGTTGGGTGATGTTAGAGTTGGAAATAGACATTGTTAGTGATGGCGTGGATATGTGGTTGGATGATCATCTCAGGGACAAATATGACACCAAGGTTGCGAGCAGCCTGATTCAGCCTCACAGTTGCCCAGGAGAGGGGTGGAGTCGGTGGCTCATGAAGGGAGTTTGTGGCGGGGATCAAAGACAACAACTTCGATCTTGCCAATATTTAGTTGGAGAAAATTCTGCTCGTCTAGTAGTGGATGGCAGACAAGTGGTCTTGACAATTTATAGACAGCGGAGGGACCGAGTGAGGCAGTGGTGATGTAGAGCTGGATGTTGTCAGCGTATATGTGGAAACTGACATGTTTCGGATTACATCCTTGAGGGGTATCATGTAAATGAGAAGTGGCGGAGGGGGCAGCGAAGTAGAGATCCTTGGGGAGCAAGAGGTAACAGTGCTCGAGCGGGAAGAGAAGCCATTGCAGGTGATTATCTTGCTATGACGAGATAGACAAAAAAGGAACCAAGTTAGAGTAGTCCCCTCTAGCTCGACAACAGTGCAGAGACTGTGGAGGAGGAGGATGATGTGGTCAACCATATCAAAGGTTGCAGAAGGGCCAAAAAGGATGAGGAAGAGTAGTTCACCTTCATCACAGTCACACAGAATTTCATGTGTGACTTTGAAAGCTGTTATAGTACAATGGCAGCTGTGGAAACCTGATTGAAGGGATTCAAAGATAGATTCACCCCCACTCTATATCCTCCATCTTTTGATGCCCTTAATATAGTCTTTTTAAAAAACAGAAACACTAATACATAAAATAATGGTGCATCATTCCTCTTTGAGCTCTCTGCAATCTTTGACTGGGTGAACCACAGCAACCTTCTCCAGTCACCTGTCTTGTATTGTTCAGTTCAACAGAACTCCATTCACTTGCTTCCACTGCTGCTGACTTGAGTGTAGCCAGAGTATGTGTCTTCCTCTTTTCTCAAACTGTCATTTGTGGCGATCCATCCTCAGGTCCTTCCTCTTCCCTTTACTTCTGGCAACATCATGCACAGTTATGGGGTCACCTTCCATTTGTATATGAAGACACCGTGTCTATGTTTCCATTCCTTTAGCACTCCAACTACTTTCCCAACATTTAGTCTTCGATGAGTTGCATTCCTCTTGGAAAAACTGAAGGCAAAATCTTCATCCCTTGGCATGGATTCCATCACTTTCCTTGACCACTTTCTCAGGCTGTACCAGACTGTTTGCAACCTCATTTGAGTTGATTTTCAGCTTAGTTTCTAACCCCATATCCTCTCCATCATAAAGACTACCTACCTCCACCTCTAATATTGCCAGTCACTGTTACTGAAACCCTCATGCATGCCTTTGTCACCTCCAGACTAGGCTATTCCTATGCTTTCCTTGCCGGCCACCCATCCTCTGCCACCAGTTTATCCAAAACTTTGCTGTCTGTTTCCTACATGAAGCCCTGCTTGCCCATCACCATTGCTCTCACTGACCTACCTTGGCCTTTAGTCAATGTCTCAAACTTAGCATCATCTTTTCATTTAAATTCCTCTATGGCCTCATCCCCCTCCCCATCTCCTGTAGCTACTTCCAGCGCTAAAACACCTTCCTGAACTTGCCTCTCCTCTGACTCCAGTCTCATGCACAGGTCCTTTTTGCTCCTTTATTGGCCCTATGCTCTGGAACTTTCTTAATAAATATCTCCATCTTTTCACCTCTTCTCTCCTTTTTAAGATCCTCCTTAAAACCCATCTTTGATCAGCTCTTCTAATATCTTCCTTTGGCTTGGCATCTTTATTTTCATTATGCTTCTGTGAAGCACGTTGAGATTTTATGTTAAAGGTGTTGTATAAATGAAAGTTATAGAAGCGAGTGGCCGAGAGGAGGGAAGCGGCATGGCCAAGAGCTAGCGGCTGGAGGGGGGGGGAAGCAGGGAGCAAGCGGCCAGAGAGCAGGGTGGGATAGTTTGAAGACTCCCACTCTCCCATTCTGTGAATGCAATGGAGACACTGTACAAAATCATTGTTACATGACAAATTTATTTTTAAGCATTTTACTTGCCAAATTAGGATAGAAGTGACATCAATCTAGGATGAATCTAAATCGTTGTCAGAGGTCCAAAGAACAATAAATCAACAATATAATATATATAATAAAAATAAGAAATGCTGGAACCACTCAGCAGGTCTGGCAGCATCTGTGAAAAGAGAAGCAGAGTTAACGTTTCGGGTCAGTGACCCTTCTTCGGAATAAATCAACAAGGTGACTCCTGACAACGCAGTGGCTAGCTGACTTCATCAGAGTGCTCCAAGCTGCGCACATGCGCAACCTACGTCTTGCCAGGACTAAGTGCTGCATGCGCGGGATGATGTCATCGCGTAACCGCACCTGGTCCATCTTCGCGCATGCGCCTGTCCTTCGCACATGCGCAATAAGGAGTCTTCTGGTATCCAGCCCCCCACTTGGCTGGAGGGAGTGGCTGAATGCAAGACTTTGAGGCTGGAGCTCGATCCTGTCACTTGCTCCCGCCCCACTAGCAGCTGTCCCCCTCGGCAACTCGCTCCAGGCCCCGGTGCTCCCCCACCCCTAGCCGCTCGCTCCAGACGTTGCTGCTCCTCCCCCCACTCCCCTGGCTGATTGTTCCTCGCTTCGCGCCACCCCGCTCTCAGGCTGCTCGTTCCCGCTTCCCCACTCCCACGGGCCACCCTGTTCTCTGGCCGCTTGCTCCCTGCTTCCCCCCCCTCTCCAGCCGCTAGCTCTTGGCCATGCCGCTTCCCTCCTCTCGGCCACTCGCTTCTATGTCGCCCTGTCACCTCTTGCTTCTTCGGCACATGGAGAAGATCAAGCGTGGGAGCGAGTGGCCCAGAGGAGGGAAGCGGTGCGGCCTAGAGCTAGCAGCTGGAGGGGGAGGCGGGGAAGCAGGGAGCGGAGTGGCAAGGAGCGGGGAACAATCGGGCAGGGGAGTGAGGGGCAGCAGCGAGGTCTGGAGTGAGTGGCTGAGGGGGGAAAGCGGCCGATAGGGAGGGGGGGGAGAAAGCGAGTTGCCGAGGGGGAAGAGCGGCCAGTGGGGTGGGAGCTAGTAGCTGCGTTTGGGTGAAATCAGTCCTGGTCAGTCATATAAATGAATCACGATAACAAATTGGCAGCACATTTTATGCTGTGCCCGATTTTCTTTTCCATCGATCGGGGTGCCAATTTAGTATCTTCCAAAAGTATCAGAACATGGAAATTCAGTTATAAAATTCCTTTTTGTATTTAATAGGATTACTGGAATATTAAATGGATCTGACAATTACAGTTAGTATCCTATAACTACATATTAGCATATTACTGGGCTTCCATCCAGCTTAATGTAAGGTTAGTTTTCTAAAGCGATCTAGCCGTAAGCGTTTCCTGTGATAAATTGAGCAACGCCATCTTTATTCCTGGCAGCTGCCTGAACATTGCAGACACTGATGTTGCAGTTGAAGACCCTGAATTTGTGCAGGTGCAAGTACTGTGCCACCTAGTGGTTGAGTTGTCAGCAAATGCAGCCATAAATCCATTTCCTCTGGCATCTAGTTTCTTTATTGTGTCCTTTCCAAAGTAGTTAACTACTTGTTAATTGTCTTTTCTTTTCTACAGGTTATACAACTTATTGAGGGGAAGGCTTCAGCTTATGTATTTGCTAGTCCTGGCTGTAAGAAATGGGACACTTGTGCTCCTGAGGCGATCCTTCATGCTGTTTCAGGTAGCTAGTTCTGTATATTACTACACCCGAATCAGCCTCAATATAAAATCTATGAACTAATGATAGGAAATATAATCTGTAGTGGGGACCTGCCCAACTTTAATCATTTGAGTCCCAAGCCTATCAAAGAGGATTGATTTATGTTCGAGCCAACTTTACCTGTACTTTGAAATTAAATGCCCTAACTAGATAGATCCACACAACATCAGGATGGTATTATTGGTTGACCAGCTAGACTGCCTCCGTAATGGGACCTGGAGGATAGACTCACTGGGAGTTCATCCCATTCTGCTGCAGATAGCTCTACAAACCCTTAGCAAATCACGCTGTGATTATTATTTGGCATAAACTGGATGGTTGGTTAAACACATTTGGGATTCTTACTGTTTGTCTGTTGCAAACCTGTGCAAAAATTTTGTGGGTTTAGATAAGTGGGCTTGTCCCTAATAGTATGTATTCCACAAATTACTACTATGTATTGTTCAGTAGTTTTTTTGGGGGGTGGGGTGGGGGCTTTGCTGATGCAATTTTATGTTACACAATAGCTGATTTTAAATGATACTAACATTATACAGCCTCAAATTTTACTTCTTAACCTGCTTACCTTTTTTGAAATGGCTCAATCTTGAACTTTTTAATTAAATTTGTTTAAATTATTATTCCATACTAACAACATTGGTTGAACCTTTGCTCATTTAAGATCACAGATTTTCATATATTTATCAGAACACTTGAGATCTACATATGAATATCTAAAAAAGGAAAGGTGTATTTTAAACTTTTGAATGGGGAAAATGTCACGTAAAAATCTTGCTTTCAATGTATTTGTTCTCCACTGTGTCATTCGGTATTGTGTATAGAAAGAGCTGGAATAATGTTCTGGGTGTAGTTGTCTACGGTTGAAAGACCAGTTATTTTGATAAAACCAAAAAGTTTTTCCAAGCTCCGTAGGCCATGGTCTCAACAAACCTTGGTTTATTGAGAAGGATGAGCTGGTAATCAGTTAGAAGAAGTGTCAGCCATAGCTTATTTGGTAGCACTCTCACTCCTTTTGAGTCAGAAGGTTATAGGTTCAAATGCCACTCGAGAGGCTTATGCACAAAAATCTAGGCTGACACTCCAGTACAGTACTGAGGGAGTGCTGCACTGTTGGGAGGTGCTTAATTTTGGATAAGAGGCCCCATCTGCTCTTAAGTGGATGTAAAAGAACCCATGGCGCTGCTTCAAAGTAGAGCAATGTCCTGGACACTATTTATTCCTCAATTAACATCACTAAAAGAACAGAATATCTGGTCATTATCACATTACTGTTTGTGGGAGCTACCTGTTTGCAAATTGGCTGCTGTGTTGCCTACACTTCAAAAGTATTTCATTGGTTATAAAGCACTTTGGGATGGCCTGAGGTTGTGAAAGGCGCAATACAAATGCAAGTTTCTTTTTTCCTTTTTTGCAGTGACGTTATTTATAGTCCTGTCTTGATCCTTTGAATTTGTGTAGATTAAGTGACTTTTTACATTTAGAAAACTGAAATGAATCTAGTCACTGATATGCAGTTATACTGCCACGTTTAGTTTAGTAATACAGAACTGAAACAGGCCCTTCGGCCCACCGAGTCTGTGCCGACCATCAACCACCCACTTATACTAATCCTACACTAATTCCATATTGCTACCACATCCCCACCTGTCCCTATATTTCCCTACCACCTACCTATACTAGGGGCAATTGCTAATGGCCAATTTACCTATCAACCTGCAAGTCTTTGGCATGTGGGAGGAAACCGGAGCACCCGGAGGAAACCCACGCAGACACAGGGAGAACTTGCAAACTCCACACAGGCAGGACCCAGAATTGAACCCGGGTTGCTGGAGCTGTGAGGCTGCGGTGCTAACCACTGTGCCACTGTGCCGCCCTGTTGTAGCGTTTACACTCTCATGCATTTTTGGGATGTGAGTGTTAGTGGCCAGGCCAGCATTTATTGCCCATCCCTAATTGTCCTTGAAAAGGTGGAGCGAACTGCCTTTTTGAACTGCTGCAGTCCATGTGATGCATGATTCTGGAGGGTGACAATGTCAGATTCCCAGCAGGAATCTTGCACCGCTTTGTGCGAGAATGCATAGTTTCAGTTTGATGTCCAGTCTGATTTTTAAAACTTCTGAAGGGGTCTCTTAGAGACTGAGTTATTTTGAAAGTTTTCAAAAGCAGGTGTGCCCAATCCACATTCCAAAACATTTAAAATGTAATGGCCAAGGGCAGAGCTGTATGTAGGCCAGCATATATAGACTGTTTGTTACTATCTGAATCTAACAAAAGACTCTCATCAACAAGGTACTGCTTCAGTAAATTAGCAGAAACCAGATGATTGATAAGAGCTGTATTGTTTGGCAAGTTTTTTATTGTAATTATTTTTATTTTTAGGTAAACTGACAGACATTCATGGGAAACCCTTCCAGTATCATAAAGATGTGAAGCATATGAACTCAGCTGGAGTCCTTGCAACATTGAGGAATTTTGACTATTATGCAAGCCGTGTTCCTGATTCTATTAAAATGGCCCTCGTTCCCTAAAAAATTGTAAATGCTGCCTTAATAACCTTTTGAGTGACCAGAATGTCTGAATGTTCTTGGTTAGTTTTAGCTAATTTTTCAAATGAGTTATAATCTTCCTGTTATTAGTATGTGGGCACAGCTGTTTGTTTTACTCTGCAGTACAGGTACTGATTTGCAGAGCTACTATCTCTGTTCTGTAGTAGGGTAGATTTCATTGTCTCACATACACTTCAGATCATCCAAAGCTGATGTTTATTCCAGAAATTTTTGCTGCAAGTTTTTTAACCTGTATCAGACGGTTTTGTCTTACGAGTTATCCGAATTGAGAAGATTTTTTTTTAATGGTTCTACACAATTGTATTTGCACTTGATTTTTATGGGTAGCCTTGTGTTGAATATTGGCTAACCTAAATCCACATTGATGATTGTGCCTTTCTACACCAGGAAAATTAGGTTGCCAACAAATTCTACAAATTCTGTATTTGTATATAGATCCTTATTAATCTGTTATTTTCACATTTACTTGTATGTAAAAATGATTAAATGTTTGCAAGAAAATGTCATTTCTTTAAATTATATTTTATAATCATTGCATTTAATTAGTTTCAGGTGATAGCACACAATCTGCATTTTAGAGATATGGTTTTAGACCATGGGCATTCACTGCCACAAAATGGGAGATCAGTACAAGCATGCATTCTTTTTGTTTAAACATTATTAACCTCACATAATATAATCAACAAAATAGATTTTTTTCCTTCACAAACTGTAAATCTGACTGAGCTGACCGTATGAACATAATGAGAAATTGATTATTTTTTAGAAAGGCAGAGGCGAAAGGAAGACTTGGAACCTTGAATTTCATTAGCACGTCTTTTAAATAAAAATCCTGAATGGGAAAATGCATTTGTATTGCTGACAAACTGCAAAAAAACTAAATGTGACTCTAATCTAAGTTGCCGAATGTATTGAACTGAAGTCAAAAGATGGATTTTGAAGGATGGAGGACTTGTTCCACCGTCAATACTGGGTAATGATTGTCAAGCATTCTCAATGTCTGAGATCTTTACTCCAAGAATCATCTAAGTAATTAGATGTTACTTAGTGCCAGTGTACTGAAACTGGATTTAATAACTATGGGTACATTTTCCTCTTTACAATTTTTGGTGTTATGCTTGAGGTTTTTTTTTTAAAGTTTAATATAGTGCAGAGGAAAATGTAGTGCTAGTAAGCTGGAGAGTATGGTGAAAAGCAGAGGCCCTGGTACACATCCCTGGAGAACACTACATATCAGATCCCACCAACAAATCCTTTATCCTTGCTCTTCTGTTGCCAACATTCCAACCACTAACTGACCTAAGGTTACCTCCAGTTTTGTGTGCTTCTGTTTTTGCTAAACTCTCGTGCGTAACCTTATCGTGCCTCCTGGAAGTCCATATGAACAACATCCATAGAGTGTCTCATATCCATCAGCCCAATGAGCACATTAAAATTTTGACTAGATTAGACAGATATGAGTTATGCTTAACAACGTATGCTGATTCTGATCATTTCATCCTTGTTCAATTGCTCAGGCACTGTTCTTGCTGATAGATTCCAGTAACTTTCTCACAAATTACAATGAATTGTCCAGTCTCTTGTTAATCCGTTCCTCCCTGATCCTTAAATAATGGAGTGACATTTACAATTTTCCAATCTAAAGGCACAATTCATAAATCTGGAGCCCTTCTCCAACCTTTCCAGTTCATAACCACATTGTTCTCACTCTATTCTTTCAACCAGTTATGAAATGATGTCAGCACTAGTCACATTTGTGCTTGCAAGTGGGACGTCATTTGCATAGGCCAATTGGGCACAAACATCAATTTGACCATATCTCTGGCACCTAACTGCCCTGTGCCCATGGAAATGCCCATTATTTACATTCAACCTATACTCTTGCCCCCTCTGCCACTCAGATTGGCTTACTTTTCTCCCCCGCCACCGCCTATCGTTCATACTGCCACTCTTTGGATGACCTCTATAAACTTGTCATCTAAAACTCTCCTCCTATCCTAACTTTCACTAAGTACTATTCACCCATCACTTCTCTGCTTACTGACCTACATTGGCTCCAGGTTAAGGAATGCTTCAAGTTTAAAATTCTCATCATTTGTCAAATCCCACCAAGAACTAGTCCCTCCCTATCATTATAATCTCCTCCAGCCCTACAAACCTCTGAAATATATGTGCTCTTGCATTGTTGTCAACGATGCCTTCAGCTGCTGAGGCTGTAAGCAGGGTTGTCCAACCTTTTGGTAAGTGGGGGGGGGGGGGGGCCATATTACAATTTATGTCTTGCATAGAAGGCTGCTGAGAAAATTTCAGAAAGATAATGGCATTAAAAATTTACTATTAAAACAAATGTGCCTTTTTGTTGAGCTTTAGATGAGAAGATCATTGACATGTTGCCATTATCTTGGACACTGATTTTGTGTGATACTTGACATTTTTTTGCTTGTACAAGTAGTCAATGTTTGCTCACACTTGTAGCAATGTGGAGCATTCCGGATAGATGTCCACCTGTCAGGAATGATTTTGATCACTCTCACGCTCTCTCTGTCTCTGTCTGTCTTCTCTCTCTCTTTGTCTCTCTGTCTGTCTCTATCTCTCTCCTCTCTCTCTGTCCCTGTCTCTGTCCCTTTCTGACTCTCTTCCCTCCCCCTCCCTCCATGTCCCCCCTCTCTCGTTCCCCAGTCTCTGTCGTCCTTGTACTCTCTGTTCCCTCTCCCTTGTGCTCTGCATTTCCCCTTGCTCTGTCTCCCCTCTCCATCTCTCTCTGTCCCCCTCCCTTTCTGTCCCTTCTCCTTCTCTCTGACCTCCCCTGACCCCCATCATTTCCCACCTATCTGGTTCGTGTTTCCCCTCACCCTCCCTTGCTCTGGTTCCTCTTCTCTTTTCCCTCCCCCTGTCTCTGTATCCCTCCCTATCCCCCTGCCTCGCTCTCGCTCTGGCTCTCTTGTTCTATCCCTCTTCCCGCTGCCCTGCCCCCCCCCCCCACCCCACGCACCCACCCATTTGTGTGTGTCTTTGTGTCACACGCTCTGTCTTTGACAGTTGCAGAAAGCGGGAGTGCTCAGCAGAGCAGCTATATGGTTGGTCAGTTTTCGAAAAAAAATCGCTCTCAATTTCATGGCTGACAGGCACTGGCAACAGGAACAGCAGTTTTTGAACTTCAGAGAAATTTGGGGTTCTCTGGCGGTTTCAGAGTTTTTTAAAAGCTCATCGGAAAATTCCAAATCGGTCTGAAGTTGGGAAACAGCTGTTCCCGCTTCCAGCACTTGTCAGCTGTGAAACTCAGTTGCATTTTTTTTTTTGAAAAGCTGGTCTGGACGAAGAAACCAATGGGAAATTTCTCATCACTGAAATATATCTGCAGGCTGGATGGAAAACTTTGGTGGGCCACATCTTGGCCCGTGGGCTGTATGTTGGATAATCCTGCTCTCTGACTCTCCCCCGCTCCCCCAACCTAAATCTTTCCACTTCTTATTCTTTCAAGATTGTCCTTGAAATCTAACCTCTTCGACTGAGCTTTTGGTCATCTCTCCTAATATCTCCTCTGGTGGCTTGGTGTCAAATTTTGTTTACACTCCTGTGAAATAGCTTGGGATATTTTCCTATGTTAGCACTCCTTTCTTTTACTCTCACCCCCCCCCCCCCCCCCCCCAATTACAACCAATCATTGCTCACAGCTTCTGACCCCTTCATCTTCAACTTCTCTCTCCTCTTCATTATCATCCCTTTCCCTCTTTTCAAAGTACCCATTTCCAAAGGAGTTCCAGCTGCTCCATATTGTCAGTGAAAGTTGTCCTCATGAGAATTCCTGACAGCATGTACCATTCAGAATCACTAGCAGCACTCAAATAAAAGTGGCACTGATACAAACTGGACCACTAAAATGTGTTCAGTCTAAGAAGCTTGACAATTGCCATATAAACAACAGATTGCAAATTAAACCTAAACCCTTTTGACTGTTTAGCTTAATTATGCAATGGCCTTAGCAGATGGCCCTTTGGTGTAACTATTCCAGTTTTAGAAGTTGTGTAGATCTTTTAGTGATATCACTTCAAATATTTGCTTGATGTTTACACTTTCTCTGGAGGGCAGGTTAGACTTCTCCAGTCACCAGTCTGATTTTGAGTGGGCAGTCTAGAAATTTATAAAATATAAGTCAGTTTAATTGTACATTTAAACATATCATGCTTTATAGTGTGAAAGGAGGCCATTTGGTGCACTGTGTCTGCCAGATCTTTACTATGGCACACCAAAACTAATCCCATTGCCTTGCTTTAACTGTAGTTTCATATCTTTCTCATGTTAAATGTTTATTTCCTCTTCCCTTTAAAAAAAATGCTGCTCAACTGTCTGGCAAAGCATTCTGTGCTCAACAAGTTTCTGCATGAATATATTCCTCGTCATTTCATTCTTTTTGTGATTTTTAAATTGATGATCAGTTGTCACTGATTCCCCAACCAGAGGATGAATAAGAAAAAAATATTTCCTATTAAACGCTTTCAGAATTTGAAAAACCTTTATTAATCCTTTACTCAGCTTTCTCTGACCCAGTGCAAATAGTCCCAGTGTCGAACATCTCATTATAACTATTGGTTCCCATATGTGGCATTATCCTGGTGAAAGTACCCTGAATGCCTGCTCTTGCTTTCTGTAATGAAACAGGCACTGTGCTCTAACTGTGGCCTGACCAATCTTTTATACAAATTTAAGATTACCTTTTTAGCTCTTATTTATGAAACTCTGTGACTTTTTAAATAAAATTACCTACATTTGTTCTAATAATTAATGTATTTGTATCCACAGTCTTACTGTTCATCCTCAATCTTCAGTGTCTTTCTGTTGACTTTATATTCCCACTCCTTGTTTGCTACCTAAAATGCATCACTTTTACATCCCTCTCTATTAAGTTGCACCTACCTATTGTTATATCCATGTCTTAAAGTCTGTTACAGTCCACTATTTCTGAAACCTGTGACTTCTGTGCCTTTAGCAACTTGAAATTGTGCTCCCTCTGTGCATACTGAGAACAAAAGTCTGTAGTGAATTATAATCCTAGCCCATTTTTGGGGCTATCCCAGATCAGGCATACTTCTCAGATCACTCTCAACTTAAGAAAGACAGAACCCAAAGACTTAAATGGGTCTGAAGGGCTGATCTAACTCTCCCTAAAAGAAAGGAACCAGGTGAGAATATTACTGTCCTCCAGATAGCCTGTTAAGCAAGTTTTAACCAGATTATAACAACCCGACCACCTCTAGGCGCTTACCCATTGTCTCTCGAGACAAGGAGGCCAAAGAAGAAGAAGAAAGGATATTAATAGGGTTTGGGAATCTCTCCTCAGAGTCGTACCTCCCCACCAAAGAGTGTATGGAGACTGGTTCATGAGTTAGCAATACAGAAGACTATGCGAGACAATATAATTTCTTAATCATATAAAAGTTTATTAAAGAACCAAACATGCAATTCACAGTTGCAATGTTAATAGTTCTAGGAAAAGAAATAAAGTACAATCTTGTTTCCAGTAGAGAATCCAATTTTTAAATCTATTGTTACAGTAAAATATTTAAGTAGGATATCTTATCAACTATTACATTGCAGTAGCTTTCATGATAGGTTGCAAAACTATGATAATGTTTTAACATGTGGTGAGTTTTGTGACATTAGGAAGCAGATTCCTGTCATCAGAAACTGCCTTCATGTGTGAAGATGAAGCAAGCTTTTTCCCGAGGCTTTTAGTATTATAGAAATGAACTTTTTTAACCTTTCAGGAAGTTGAACCTTTTTAAAATTTTAATCTCTCATTTATAGGAAACCAATTCTTTTAATAGGTCTCAAACCAGTGCCTTCAACTTAAACAAGGGCAATTACAAAGGTATGAAGAAAGAGATGTCTAAAGCGAGCTGGGAAAATTGACTAAAGAGAAAGTCAGTAGATGAGTAGTGGCAGACTTTTAAGCAGATATTTCATAACACTCAGCAAACCGATATTCCGGTCAGAAGGAAGGACTCAATGAGAACGATGAACCACCCATGGATAACAAAGGAAGTAAAGGAAAGTATCAAATCAAAAACGAAGGCATACAAAGCGGTGAAAGCCAGTGGTAGGCCAGAGGATTGGGAATTTTTTAGGAACCAGCAGTGGATGACTAAAAAAACGAATAAAGAGGGAGAAAATTGATTATGAGAGTAAATTGGCAAGAAATATAGAAACAAACAGCAAGAGCTTCGACGGATATATAAAAAGGAAGTGAGTAGCTAAAGTAAGTGTGGGACCCTTACAGGATGAGACTGGAAATTAATAACAGGGAACAGGGAAATGGCAGATAATTTAAACCAATACTTTACATGGGTCTTCACGGTGGAGGACACGATAAACATCCCAACAATAATAGATGAGCAAGGTGTAAATGGGAGGGAGGAACTTGTAACAATCTCTATCACGAGGGGAAAGGTGCTTGACAAACCGATGGGACTAAAGGCAGACAAGTTGCCAGGACCTGATGGCCTGCATCCAAGGGTTTTAAAAGAAGTGGCTGCAGAGATAATGGAGACATTGTTCTTAACATACCAAAACTCACTGGATTCCGGTAGGGTACCAGTGGATTGGAAAACCTCTAATGTGACGCCCCTATTCAAGAAAGGAGGGAGACAGAAAGGAGGAATCTATAGACCAGTTAGCTTAACATCTGTCATTGGGAAAATGCGAGAGTCCATTATTAAGGAAGAAATAGCAGGACATTTAGAAAAACATAATGCAATCAAACAGAGTCAACATGGTTTTATGAAGGGGAAATCATGTTTGACAAATTTGTTAGAGTTCTTTGAGGATATAACAAGCAGTGTGGATAAAGGGGAACTGGTGGATGTAGTGTATTTGGATTTTCAGAAGACTTTTGATAAGGTGCCACATAAAAGGTTATTGCACAAAATAAGAACTCAGGGTATTGGGGGTAATGTGTTGGCATGGATTGAGAACAAAGAACAAAGAACAAAGATAATTACAGCACAGGAACAGGCCCTTCGGCCCTCCAAGCCTGCGCCGATCCAGATCCTCTCTCTAAACATGTCGCCTATTTTCTAAGGTTCTGTATCTCTTTTCTTCCTGCCCATTCATGTATCTGTCTAGATACATCTTAAAAGACTCCATCGTGCCCGCATCTACCACCTCCGCTGGCAATGCGTTCCAGGTGCCCACCACCCTCTGCGTAAAGAACTTTCCACGCATATCCCCCCTAAACTTTTCCCCTTTCACTTTGAACTCGTGTCCTCTAGTAATTGAAACCCCCACTCTGGGAAAAAGCCTCTTGCTATCCACCCTGTCTATACCTCTCATGATTTTGTACACCTCAATCAGGTCCCCCCTCAACCTCCGTCTTTCTAATGAAAATAATCCTAATCTGCTCAACCTCTCTTCATAGCTAGCGCCCTCCATACCAGGCAACATCCTGGTGAACCTCCTCTGCACCCTCTCCAAAGCATCCACATCCTTTTGATAATGTGGCGACCAGAACTGTACGCAGTATTCCAAATGTGGCCGAACCAAAGTCCTATACAACTGTAACATGACCTGCCAACTCTTGTACTCAATGCCCCGTCCGATGAAGGAAAGCATGCCGTATGCCTTCTTGACCACTCTATTTACCTGCGTTGCCACCTTCAGGGAACAGTGGACCTGAACACCCAAATCTCTCTGGACATCAATTTTCCCCAGGACTTTTCCATTTACTGTATAGTTCACTCTTGAATTGGATCTTCCAAAATGCATCACCTCGCATTTGCCCTGATTGAACTCCATCTGCCATTTCTCTGCCCAACTCTCCAATCTATCTATATTCTGCTGTATTCTCTGACAGTCCCCTTCACTATCTGCTACTCCACCAATCTTAGTGTCGTCTGCAAATTTGCTAATCAGTCCACCTATACTTTCCTCCAAATCATTAATGTATATCACAAACAACAGTGGTCCCAGCACGGATCCCTGTGGAACACCACTGGTCACACGTCTCCATTTTGAGAAACTCCCTTCTACTGCTACTCTCTGCCTCCTGTTGCCCAGCCAGTTCTTTATCCATCTAGCTAGTACACCTTGGACCCCAAGCGCCTTCACTTTCTCCATCAGCCTGCCATGGGGAACCTTATCAAACGCCTTACTGAAGTCCATGTATATGACATCGACAGCCCTTCCCTCATCAATCAACTTTGTCACTTCCTCAAAGAATTCTATTAAGTTGGTAAGACATGACCTTCCCTGCACAAAACCATGTTGCCTATCACTGATGAGCCCATTTTCTTCCAAATGGGAATAGATCCTATCCCTCAGTATCTTCTCCAGCAGCTTCCCTACCACTGACGTCAGGCTCACCGGTCTATAATTACCTGGATTATCCCTGCTACCCTTCTTAAACAAGGGGACAACATTAGCAATTCTCCAGTCCTCCGGGACCTCACCCGTGTTTAAGGATGCTGCAAAGATATCTGTTAAGGCCCCAGCTATTTCCTCTCTCGCTTCCCTCAGTAACCTGGGATAGATCCCATCCGGACCTGGGGACTTGTCCACCTTAATGCCCTTTAGAATACCCAACACTTCCTCCCTCCTTATGCCGACTTGACCTAGAGTAATCAAACATCTGTTCCTAACCTCAACATCCGTCATGTCCCTCTCCTCGGTGAATACCGATGCAAAGTACTCGTTTAGAATCTCACCCATTTTCTCTGAGTCCAAGCATAACATTCCTCCTTTGTCCTTTAGTGGGCCAATCCTTTCTCTAGTTACCCTCTTTCTCCTTATATATGAATAAAAGGCTTTGGGATTTTCCTTAACCCTGTTTGCTAAAGATATTTCATGACCCCTTTTAGCCCTCTTAATTCCTCGTTTCAGATTGGTCCTACATTCCCGATATTCTTTCAAAGCTTCGTCTTTCATCAGCCGCCTAGACCTTATGTATGCTTCCTTTTTCCTCAGCTAGTCTCACAATTTCACCTGTCATCCATGGTTCCCTAATCTTGCCATTTCTATCCCTCATTTTCACAGGAACATGTCTCTCCTGCACGCTAATCAACCTCTCTTTAAAAGCCTCCCACATATCACATGTGGATTTACCTTCAAACAGCTGCTCCCAATCTACATTTCCCAGCTCCTGCCGAATTTTGGTGTAGTTGGCCTTCCCCCAATTTAGCACTCTCCCTTTTGGACCACTCTCGTCTTTGTCCATGAGTATTTTAAAGCTTACGGAATTGTGATCACTATTCCCAAAGTAGTCCCCTACTGAAACTTCAACAACCTGGCCGGGCTCATTCCCCAACACCAGGTCCAGTATGGCCCCTTCCCGAGTTGGACTATTTACATACTGCTCTAGAAAACCCTCCTGGATGCTCCTTACAAATTCTGCTCCATCTGGACCTCTAACACTAAGCGAATCCCAGTCAATGTTGGGAAAATTAAAATCTCCTATCACCACCACCCTGTTGCTCCTACATCTTTCCATAATCTGTTTACATATTTGTACCTCTATCTCACGCTCGCTGTTGGGAGGCCTGTAGTACAGCCCCAACATTGTTACCGCACCCTTCCTATTTCTGAGTTCTGTCCATATTGCCTCACTGCTCGAGTCCTCCATAGTGCCCTCCTTCAGCACAGCTGTGATTGGCTAACACACAGAAGGCAGAGAGTCGGGATCAATGGGTCTTTTTCAGGTTGGAAAGCTGTAACTAGTGGGGTGCCACAAGGATTGGTCCTAGGGCCTCAACTATTTACTATTTATATTAATGACTAGGAGGAAGGGACAGAGTGTAGTGTATCCAAATTTGCGGATGATACAAAAATAGGTGGGAAGGCATGTTGTAATGAGGACACAAAGAATCTGCAAAGGCATGTAGATAGGTTAAGTGAGTGGGCAAAAACTTGGCAGATGGAGTTCAATGTGGGAAAGTGTGAGGTCATCCACTTTGGTAGGAAGAATAAAAAGGCAGATTATATTTAGATGGAGAAAGACTACAAAATACTGCAGCACAGAGGGATCTGGGTGTTCTTGTACATGAAACACAAAATGTTAGCATGCAGGTGCAGCAGGTAATTAGGAAGGCAAATGGAATTTTGGCCTTTATTGCTAGGGAGTTACCTGGAGTACTGCATACAGTTTTGGTCCCTGTATTTAAGGAAGGATATACTAGCATTGGAGGCAGTTCAGAAAAGGTTCATGAGGCTGATTCCTGCAATGAAGGAATTGTCTTATCAAGAACGGCTAAACAGGTTAGGCCTTTATTCATTGGAGTTTAGAAGAATGAGAGGTGATCTTATTGAAACATATAAGATTCTAAGCGGGCTTGACAGGGTAGATGTTGAGAATATGTTTCCAGTGGTGGGGGAATCTTGAATTAGGGGACATAGTTACAGAATAAGGGGGCACATATTTAAAACTGAGATGCGAAGGAATTTCTTCTCTCTGATGGTGGTGAATCTCTGGAATTTTTTACCCCAGAGAGTTGTGGAGGCTGGGTCACTCAATATATTTAAGGAGGAGGTAGTTAGATTATTGAAATATCGGTGAGTCAAGGGTTATGCGGAGCAGGCCCGAAAGAGGAGTTGAGGCTTGGGACAGATCAGCCATGATCTTATTGAATGGCAGGGCAGGCTTGAGGGGATGAATGGCCTACTCCTGCTCCTATTTCTTATGTTCTTAACCTTATAACCCCTCAATATGGCCCGATTCCTTCACAAGTGGCACTGGCCTCTGGAATTCAATATATTCATTCCTTCTGGAATCCAAGCAACATCCATTAACTCTAACCTTCTTCCCTGTCGACAAATTTTCTATCCATGTTACTTTATTTTTTAAACCACACAGCACAAGTTTTGTAAGGAGCCACCTTATTGTATGCATTTTGAAAGTCCATAGACAGTGCATTGCCTTCATCCAATTAGTTGGTACTTCAACCAACACTTCAATTTTTCAAAAAAGGCTTACTTTTTAACATCCATGCTGAATGTCCATGATTATCTCACAAATTCCTAAATGTGCACTAATTTGATAATCAAGATATGGATTCTAAAAGCCTACCAACAACAGCTTGTATTTATATAGTGCCTTGAATGTAACAAAACATTTCAAAGCACTTCACAGGAGCAATATAAAACAAAATATGACAGTGAGCCACATCAGGAGATACTAAGGCAGATGACCAAAAAGCTTGGTCAAAGAGTTAAGGAGTGTCTGAAAAGAGGAAGAGGTGTTTGTTTAGTGAAGGAATTTCAGAGCTTCGGGTCTTGGCAGCTGAAGGCGTGACTGTGTGGTGTTAGTCCAACTCATCCTTTTTATTTATTATTCTCTTCCTTTAACATATGTGTTATATTACCTTCAAATCCCCCGGCACAATTGTATAGTTAAAGAGTAAAAGATTGTGGTTAGAACCTGTTATCTCCACTCAGGCTTTCTTTGAAAGCCTAGGGCGTATGCCATCAGGTTTCAGTTACTTATTCCTTTGATTTCTGCTTTTTTCAGAATTAATAAATTTTAACTATTAATTATTGTACATTGTCCTATTGTATATCTACATTCTCACTTTCACTTTTGTTTGTAAAAAAAGCGAAATATTTAATACTTTTGCTATTGCCTCATCCTCCAACTAGATTTCCTTGTCATCCCTGGAATCCCTCATTTTTCTTATTGTGTTATTTTTATTATATTTTGTTTTATACTAACTGTTGGCTCCTTTCAGTGTTTCTCTGCACTACTAGCTGTTAGCCCCAAATTTATCATATGTATTTTTGAAAATATAAATTATTTTTCACTTCTATGATTTATGATTGGAAATCCTCCCTGTTTAGGAGTTGCAGTAACGAACACCAGGAGAGATTCAGCGTCCCCCTCCTGTCCAACTCCGTGTCTGTCTAGTTTGAGTTTTAGTAACTACGTGGCAGATGTGCAGAATACTGGAGTATTTTGCCATATGATGATCTCTGTCTAAAAATAACCCCAGGTGTATATAGGTTTGCACTGGTTTCCTGTTCTTTAAACTACCCAGCACTGGTCTGAACAAACGACAGTCATCTTTCTTTTACACCATAACTATTTTAAATTCTCCAAGATGACTAAGCAATGTGTTTGTTGTGGATGTGGGGGGAAGGATGGTGGGGGTACCGGAAGTGGTGTTTTTGTGAGGGAAGGCTTAGGCTGTGGCGCCCGGAAGTAGTACTGGTGACGCTTCATTGTGGGAGCGTGTCCTGGCAAAGTCGCTGTTGAGTGGCGATAGCGGCTGTTAGTTGGACTGCGATTCTTAGCGGGACGGCAGATGGCTCTGAGTCTGTCAGTGAACGTTTCCAGCCCTTGTTTAGGTGAGTGTACGGCCGGTGAGCGGGCTGACCAGCCTGCACCGCTTAGCCCACCACAGCACACGCTATTGCATCATGTGTGGGGCAAACAGCCCCAGTCTGATCCTGGAGCCTAGGATGAGCAGCGCTGCAGGCATGTCCAAGAGATGGGGACTCTGCGCTTCAGTAGCAGCCTATGGCGAACTTTAAACTAGAATCACTCAGTTATTGACGATTTTTGATCATCTGACACGAAAGCAAAAAATTGTGTCAACTCTCAGCGTCTGTTTATATTTGAAAAAGGAAGGGCGGATAATGTTTCGGGCACAGAACCCTTAGCCAGCATTTTCGTTTTCTTTGACAGTGTTAGCATTTTTTTCTTGTGTTGATCTGTTTTCACTTTCACATTAAGGAAGCTGTCTAAATACATAAAACCAGTATTGTTAATATACCACAGATTTTTCTAATTAATTAGCTTGACACTTTGATCATTTTCCGCATTATGATGATTGCATCCTTGCTTTAGAATGTTTTTAAAAAGTGATTCGTTCTGGTAAAATGATTTCAATCAGATTGAAATTTAAAGCCTGCAAGTTTAATTATTTTACCTCGTTAAACTGACCAGATTTACCTGAACTCATGAGTTTGTATAATCTTTTTAAGGTGGGGTGAGTGTCGTGGTGTAATTTATATTCTGAAGGAATGATAGCCACGTGTTGTGCTATGCAGACTAATTTTTAATTGGACGATGAATGGGTGTGGCTTTGGTTATTTAAAAAAAACTTGTTGCTTCTAGCCTGCAAACTGCCTATCATTAAGTCTGTTCTGAAAGCATGGTATGGGATTGATTATTTTCCTTCATGGGATGTGGTTGTTGCTGACAAGTCTAGCATTTATTGTACATCCCTAATTGTCCTTGAGAAGGTGGTGGTGAGCTGCCTTCTTGAACCACTGCAGTCCATGTGTTGTAGTTACACCACAGTGCTGTTAGGAAGGGAGTTCTAGGTTTTTGACCCAGCGACTGAGGGAGCGGTGATACAGTTCCAAATCCAGGGTGGTGTGTGACTTGGGGAACTTGCAGTTGTTGATGTTTCCATGTTTTTGCTGCCCTTGTTTTTCTGGTGATAGAGGTCACAGTTTTGGAAGGTACTGTTGAAGGAGCCTTGGCGAGTTGCTGCAGTGCAGATGGTAAATACTGCTGTCACGGTGTACTGGTGATGGAGGGAGTGAATGTTTAAGCTGGTGGATGGGGTGTCAGTCAAGTGGGCTACTTTGTTTTGGATGGTTTCAAGCTTCTTGAATGTTATTGGAGCTGCACTTATCCAGGCACTATTCCTTCACACTCCTGACGTTTACCTTGTAGATGGTGGATAGAAAGTGAGTTATTTGCCACACAATTCCCAACTTCTGACATGCCCTTTTAGCCACAGTGTTAATGTGGCTGGTAGCAGCTTCTGGTCAATGGTAATCATCAGGGTGTTGATGGTGGAGGATTCAGTGATGGTAATGCCATTGAATGTCATGGGGAGATGGTTAGATTCCCTTGTTGGGGATGGTCATTGCCTGCCCTTGTGTGGCACAAATGTTAGTTGCCAATTATCAGCCCAAGCTTGAATCTTGTCCAGATCTTGCCATATGCAAACATGGACTGTTTTGTTACCTAAGGAGTTGCGAATGAAACACTGTACAGTCATTATCAACGATCCCCACTTCTGACCTTATGGTGGCAAGGTCATTGATGAAACAATTGAAGATTGTTGGGCCTAGGAAACTACCCTGGTGAACTTCTGCCCTGATGTTCTGGGGCTGAGATGATTGATCTCCAACAACCATCTTCCTTTGTGCTCGGTATGACTTCATCCAGTGGAGAGTTTGCCTTCTCATTCTTGTTGACTAGAGCTCTTTGATCCCACACTTGGTCAAGTGCTGCCTAGATGTCAAAGGCAGTCATTTTCGTCTTACCTTTGGAATTCAGCTCTTTTGTCCATGTTAGGACTAAGGCTATAATGAGGTCTGGTGCCAGTTCTGGCAGAACCCAAACTGTGCCTCGGTAAACAGGTCATTGGTGAAGAAGTGCTGTATGACAGCACTGTCGACGAGCCCTTCCTTCACTTTGCTGATTGAGTGTAGATTGGGTGATAATTGGTTGGATTGATTTGTCCTGCTTTTTGTCAACCGGGCTTATCTGGACAATTTTCTACTTTATCAAGTTGATGCTTGTTTTGTAGCTGTACTGGAACAGCTTGACTAGGGGTGTGGCTGGTTCTGGAGCACATGTACAATCTTTAGCACGACAGCTGTGATGTTTTGGGGCCCATAGTCTTTGCTTTGTCCAGTGTCGTTTCTTGATATCATGTGGAGTGAATAGAATTGGCTGAAGACTGGCATCTGTGATGCTCGGGACCTCAGGAGGAGGCAGAGATGGATCATCTGCTTGGTGCTTCTGGCTCAAGATGGTTGCAGACGCTCCATCCTTGTCTTTTGCACTTATGTGCTGGGCTCCACCATCACAGGGAAGCGCAGTGGTTAGCACTGCTGCCTCACAGCTCCGGCAACCCAGGTTCAGTTCTGGGTACTGTCTGTGCGGAGTTTGCATGTTCTCCCTGTGACCGTGTGGGTTTCTGCCGGGTGCTCCGGTTTCCTCCAACAGCCAAAGACTTGCAGGTTGATAGGTAAATTGACCATTGTAAATTGCCCCTAGTATAGGTAGGTGGTAGGAGAATTGAGGGAAGGTGGGGATGTGATAGGGGATCTGGGATTAATGTAGAATTAGTATAAATGGGTGGTTGATGGTCGGCACAGATGGTGGGCTGAAGGGCCTGTTTCAGTGCTGTAGCGCTCTCTCTATGACTTTCATTCAGAATGGAGATGTTCATGGAGTCTCCTTCAATAATTTAATCGTCCACCACCATTCACCAATCGATGTGGCAGGACTGCAGAGCTTTGACCTGGTCTGCTGGTTATGGGATCGCTTAACTCTGTTTATAGAATACTGCTTTTGCTGTTTAGCATGCGTGTAGTGGTGTAAGAATGGGAGCAGATGGCCATGGATAGAGTTGAACAGCAAGGGAGCTTACAGCCCAGGAGCCATCTTGCCTAATACTTGGCATCAGGTGGCAGGACCGTATCTCCAACACAGAAGTCCTCGAGGCGGCCAACACCCCCAGCTTATACACACTACTGAGTCAGCGGTGCTTGAGATGGCTTGGCCATGTGAGCCGCATGGAAGATGGCAGGATCCCCAAAGACACATTGTACAGCGAGCTCGCCACTGGTATCAGACCCACTGGCCGTCCATGTCTCCGCTTTAAAGACGTCTGCAAACGCGACATGAAATCCTGTGACATTGATGCCAAGTATTCTCCGAAGGCAGCGAAGATGGAATGAATTGAGACGTCGCTCTTGGCTGGCATACATTGTCCAGGCCTCGCTGCGGTAGAGCAAGGTACTGAGGACACAGGCCTGATACACTCGGACTTTTGTGTTCCGTGTCAGTGCGCCATTTTCCCACACTCTCTTGGCCAGTCTGGACATAGCAGTGGAAGCCTTACCCATGCGCTTGTTGATTTCTGCATCTAGAGACAGGTTACTGGTGATAGTTGAGCCTAGGTGGGTGAACTCTTGAACCACTTCCAGAGCGTGGTCGCCAATATTGATGGATGGAGCATTTCTGACGTCCTGCCCCATGATGTTTGTTTTCTTGAGGCTGATGGTTAGGCCAAATTCATTGCAGGCAGTCGCAAACCTGTCGATGAGACTCTGCAGGCACTCTTCAGTGTGAGATGTTAAAGCAGCATCGTCAGCAAAGAGGAGTTCTCTGATGAGGACTTTCCGTACTTTGGACTTCGCTCTTAGACGGGCAAGGTTGAACAACCTGACCCCTGATCTTGTGTGGAGGAAAATTCCTTCTTCAGAGGATTTGAACGCATGTGAAAGCAGCAGGGAGAAGAAAATCCCAAAAAGTGTGGGTGCGAGAATACAGCCCTGTTTCACACCACTCAGGATAGGAAAGGGCTCTGATGAGGAGCCACCATGTTGAATTGTGCCTTTCATATTGTCATGGAATGAGGTGATGATACTTAGTGGCTTTGGTGGACATCCGATCTTTTCTAGTAGTCTGAAGAGACCACGTCTGCTGACGAGGTCAAAGGCTTTGGTGAGATCAATGAAAGCAATGTAGAGGGGCATCTGTTGTTCACGGCATTTCTCCTGTATCTGACGAAGGGAGAACAGCATGTCAATGGTCGATCTCTCTGCACGAAAGCCACACTGTGCCTCAGGGTAGACGCGCTCGGCCAGCTTCTGGAGCCTGTTCAGAGCGACTCGAGCAAAGACTTTCCCCACTATGCTGAGCAGGGAGATTCCACGGTAGTTGTTGCCGTCACCGCGGTCACCTTTGTTTTTATAGAGGGTGATGATGTTGGCATCGCGCATGTCCTGGGGTACTGCTCCCTCGTCCCAGCACAGGCATAGCAGTTCATGTAGTGCTGAGAGTATAGCAGGCTTGGCACTCTTGATTATTTCAGGGGTAATGCTGTCCTTCCCAGGGGCTTTTCCGCTGGCTAGAGAATCAATGGCATCACTGAGTTCCGATTTGGTTGGCTGTATGTTCAGCTCATCCATGACTGGTAGAGGCTGGGCTGCATTGAGGGCAGTCTCAGTGACAGCATTCTCCCTGGAGTACAGTTCTAGGTAGTGCTCAACCCAGCGGTCCATCTGTTTGCGTTGGTCAGTGATTATGTCCCCCGATTTAGATTTGAGGGGGGCGATCTTCTTGATGGTTGGCCCAAGAGCTCTCTTCATGCCATCATACATTCCTCTGATGTTTCCGGTGTCTGAGGCCAGCTGAATATGACTGCATAGGTGTTGCCAGTAGTCGTTTACGCAACGCCTAGCTGTTCTTTGTGCAGTACTTCTGGCTGCTTTAAGTGCTGCGGATGTTAAATTGCTGGGGGCTTTCTTGTAGTTCAACAGTGCAATGCGCTTAGCGGCTATGACAGGTTCCAGCTCTTCATTATGAGATTGAAACCAGTCTGCATTTCTCTTCGCACTTTTGCCGTAGGTGGTCAAAGCTGACTCATAGATGGCGTCTCTGATGTGGGCCCACTTGGTCTCAGCATCCCCTGTGGGAGTGTTTTGAAGGGCTGTTACAAGTGAATTTAGAAATTTTTGTAACAGCTGTGGGTGAGAAATTCTGCTCGTGTTGATGCGCGGGTGGCCCTTCTGCTTGGAATGATGCAACTTCTTTGGTCTGAGTCTAACCTTGCTGCACACCAGGGAGTGGTCGGTGTCGCAGTCCGCACTGTGGAAGCTGCGTGTGATTTGAACACTGTTTAAGGCGGCTCGCCTTGTGACAATGAGGTCTAGCTAGTGCCAACGACGCGATCTTGGGTGCCTCCATGAAACCTGGTGACAGGGTTTAGTGTGAAAGAACGAGTTGGTGATGCAGAGGTTATGATAGGTACACAACTCAAGCAGTCTCTGCCCGTTCTCATTCATCCTTCCAACGCCATAGCGCCCAAGGCAGGAGGGCCATGAGTCATGGTCGGCCCCAACCCTGGCATTAAAGTCCCCCAGCAGGAATAGGTGTTCGGTGTTGGGGATGCTGCTAATGATGTTATGGAGTTGTTCATAGAACTGGTCTTTAGCTTCAGGTGGGGAGCAGAGTGTTGGAGCATAGATGCTGAGTAGGTGTACTGGACCAGAGGTGGTGAGCAGTCGGATGGACAGTATGCGTTCCGAGCCATTTGAGGGAGGCTCTATCATGCTGAGCAAGGAGTTTCTGATGGCGAAGCCCACTCCATGCTGTCTTGGTTCTTCAGGATCCCTGCCCTGCCAGAAGAAGGTGTAGTCTTGCTCTGCTAGAGAGCCACTCGCGGGGAGGCGAGTCTCCTGAAGTGCTGCAATGTCCACATTGAATCTACTGATCTCGTTGTTAATGATGGCGATCTTCCGAGAATCGTTGATTTGTGTTAGGTCTTCCGACAGGCCAGGACACATAGTTCTGACGTTCCAGCTTGCAAAGCGAAGGGCTGGTACCTTCTTTCCTTTTTTCATATTGTTTGGTGCGGTGTATCAGTCCACCTTTCGGGCAATGACCCTGAGCTCCAAGCACCCATTGAAGCAGGCAGACTGTGGCGGGACAGAACCTTATTGACCGGGGGCTGCCCGGTTTGAGGCGGGCGGTAGCTGTCCAGTGAGGTGCAATGACCTCTCCCACCGACAAAGGCAACCCGTGGCGCCCAGTTTCTACGCCAATTTATCTGGACTTATAACCCGTAACTGCTGCCTTCCGTGTTGTGTCAGTCGCTGTGAGGCAACTATGGAGTGACCTCTCCATGGCGCATGCCTGGGCAAATTTATGGAGGTTGAGAGTTGCCCAGTCGTCAAAACCCCCCTCTCGGCCTTTCTGGTGGGGTCCTAAGGAGTGCAGGACACGACGTTTGGCACCAGTATGGCTGCAGGAACTGCCGGAAACATGCCAAAGGTGACACATGACCGCCTACGGGGTTCCGCTCCGGATTATCTGTTAGGGTTTACTCCCTTAGCCTTGGTCTCTCCCGAGACGCCCACAAGGCAGTGCTGCACTTTGATAAGTTGCATGGCTTCTTGCTGCACCATACAGTGCATTTTCGGAAACTAAAAATATTAAAATTCTGTTTTTGCAGAAACTTTGGTTGAATGGCAAAGTGAATTATTCAGTGAGACTCAAACTGTCTTGAGGTACCTTGGGTTTTTAATGTATTTAACATACAATAGCACAAAGTGTGGAGTTTGCAAGTTCTCCCTGTGTCTGCATGGGTTTTCTCCGGGTGTTCGGGTTTCCTCCCACAAGCCAAAAGACTTGCAGATTGGCAGGTAAATTGGCCATTAGAAATTGCCCCTAGTATAGGTAGGTGGTAGGGAAATATAGGGACAGGTGGGGATGTGGTAGGAATATGGGATTAGTATAAATGGGTGGTTGATGGTCGGCACAGACTCGGTGGGCCGAAGGGCCTGTTTCAGTGCTGTATCTCTCATTTAAAAAAAAGTCTTTAAATGCGTATCTGGCACTGACCAGTTGCTGAAAGATGGTATTTTCAATGCCCAAGTGTTTGTCAAAATTTATGTTTGCAGCAGTGTTCCCTGAAATGGCATGACAGTACATTTCCTTTCGACATTCAGATGCTGTGAACCAAATACATTGTTTAAGAAAGCACTTGCGCCATTGATGACTGGAGTCTATTTTTGGTTGTTTCTGTATCTAATTGTCTTCAATTCCAAACAATTCAGACATTTATATCCATTTAAATTTGATCTGTAATTTTTGAAGTTTTATGGAGAGCTTCAATGTACTTAGTGGTGTGTCTCATTCTTTATTGCTGGGTTTTATGTGCTTTCTTTAAAACATCTGCTTGATGTTTTATTCACAATATACTGTGATGCCAATGTGGAGTGGTGTTGATAACCAGCTATCCTAAAATGTGATGTTGGAAGAGAGAGGTCTGCTCCCAGCCTCCCTCCAATGTAATGCATTAAGGGCTCCAGTGACCCGGGTTCAGTTCTGGGTACTGTCTGTGTGGAGTTTGCAAGTTCTCCCTGTGACCGTGTGGGTTTCCGCCGGGTGCTCCTGTTTCCTCCCACCGCCAAAGACTTGCAGGTTGATAGGTAAATTGGCCATTGTAAATTGCCCTTAATGTAGGTAGGAGAATGGTAGGGAATATGGGATTAATGTAGGATTAGTACAAATGGGTGGTTGATGGTCGGCACAGATTCAGTGGGCCGAAGGGCCTGTTTCAGTGCTGTATCTCTCTATAATCTAATCTAAGAGCACCCAAAATCTATTGATGTGCAGAAGTCTATTTTGTCTAACATTTACTTTGTGCCAGTTTATAATATTCACTATTATTCACTTAACTGAATACATGCAAACATTGGATGTGTGATGGACTGTGTGCAAAATTCCTGATCAGTGTCTTTTTTTTAGTTGAGGTTAATTAGTTGATTATTTAGTTTGCAAAAGGTCCATTTCCTCTGGATCCATTATCACCACTCCAGTGGTGGAAAAACAAAACTGCTGTGGGCTTCTCTGTCTGAAATCAGTGATTAAGTAAGATGAGCAGTTGCTCTTGTCTTTCCCAAGTTATAGAATAGCTGTAATCTGCTTTGATTGGTTCTTGAATGATACAGCATTGTGTGAAGAAAATCTAAAAGATGGATCCAATTTTAAGTCTTCAAACCTGTTATTTTGCAACTAAAATAGATTTTTCTTAAAGGTCTAAGAGTCTGTCAACATTGATTACGGGAGCAGCCAGTCTAGCTGCTCTGATTCGTGGAATTGCTGCAGTGCAGATGAGATGCACATTGGCAAGGTGAGATCCAACTGAAATATCATGGACACATCTGATCCTTGACCTATCCAGTGAAAAGTTAGTATGAGGTGGCTGCTAGTAAATGGTAGCTCCTCCTTTCTACATATCTCTGATGCTGTCTAGCATCACAGGATTGGTTGTATAGGTCAGTGGTTTATATATTACTTCAGATGACATTTCATCTTGCATCCAATCTGCAATGCAGCAATTCGACTAGCCAGTAGAACTAGGCTGGATGCTGAAATAAAGGTAGCATTTCTATTTTCACTTTTGAAACTTGAGCTAGTACTTAGGTTTTCTATAGTCTGTTTGATGTACAATTTAATCTCTTAAAATCTTGCCATCCCTGTGGTTTTAAGGTTCCCCATGCACTGTCCTTAACTGATGTCAGGTGAATTGCTCCAGGCCTATTAAAGTACACTGTGTGTTAAGGAAGTTCAGGTCCTTATCTCTTTTTAGACAAGCTGAACTTGAAAAATGTGAAATTTTGCTGGATAGGAGCAGGAACAGAAAGTTTTGAGGAAGGTTTAATCGTATTATTTTGAAAGACTGATTTGCTACATTTCCAGTGAAACTACATTTGTAATACTATTACAGGAACCATTGCTCAGAGCTGAAATACATTTTTTTGAAGTCTTATCAATTTTGAGCCCCGCAATGTCTAAAGTAAATTGACTGATTTTAAAACTGATCAAAAATCCCTTTGTATAAATATTTTTTTGGAACACCAGATTAAATTTTTGGATAGAATTGGCAATTGTCATTAGATTCATTTTTTGGAGAGAAACCGCAAACCTTTTGTATGCAGGACCTGTAACAAAATAGATTTTGCGAATAAAGGGAGGGGAGAGTTTGTGATAGCAAATATAGATTTAAATCTCTGTCAAGCATGAGTTAATTTTAGTGTTCAAATTACAGTATTGCAAGCATTAATCTGAAGAATTGAATATTGAAAATCAGAAAATTAATATTTAACACAAACAAGAAATGCTGGAAATACTCATCAGGTCTGGCAGCATCTGTGGAGAGAGAAGCAGAGTTAACGTTTCAGGTCAGTGACCCTTCATCAGAACCTTATGATGAAGGGTCACTGACTTGAAAAGTTAACTCTGCTTCTCTCTCCACAGACGCTGCCTGACCTGCTGAGTCTTTCCAGCATTTCTTGTTTGTGTTTCAGATTTCCAGCATCTGCAGTATTTTGCTTTTAAATTAATATTTAATTTTCTTCGTGTAAATTGAAATGCAGTAACAATACCAATAGCCATATGTTGCAGAAATCATAGCTCATAGCATTTCTGTGCAAAGTATGTGTGGGAACAGAACTATTGGGGACATTTAAAGTGAACTAATCAATTAAGTATAGCCTACTAACCAAATAACCTCGGAGCTGCAGAGACAGCTTATCAGAAATGACTTCATAACTTCAGGGCTGCAGAGGCAACTTATCAGAAACAGACTAACAAGCAGAAACTAACGGGGCAGCTGCAGACTGCTTATTAGTAGCCTATTGTACAACAATCAGTCTAATGGTTCACGAGGATGGGAAACAGGAGCAAGAAGTTAAAACAATTTGACAAGGCAGTACCCCAATCAGGCCCCAACACCAAGAAACTGCAGAAGTTTGTAGACCAATTGGGAACAAAGAGTAGGTGTTACTGATTTGTATGAATAACTATAATAAGGCTTGATTTGGCGCGAAGAGTTCAGTTCGGGGGGTGGGGTTAGTTTAGTGTGTGTGTTGCTTTTAGTTTTAGGTTAGTTCAGTGTATGTGTTGATTTTAGTTTTAGTTCAGTTCATTGTTAAGTTTTCTGAAGATGTAACAATTAAGTACTGCAATAAAGTTTCTTAAAGCTACAGTCGGACTTCGTCTCTCTTTGTGCAACTAATAGGATCCAACATTATGGTATTGTCTGTAGATGTAATTTGCTTACTCTAACATTGTGCTTTAAATCATTGTGTGGATATTCACTGAACTCAAACTGGATTTAATACAAAACTAATGTTTCTAATGTTATTCATGCAGGTGCATTGCTAACTGTGGAACACCTAAAAAATTCTGTCAATGTGTTGGTTGAAGAGGGTAAAGAGAACATCCTGCGAATTTCTGAGTAAGTATCTCAGGAAGTGGCGACTTGGTTGCTGCTGTTGCTGCCATTTTAGCTGATTGGGGTGACCTAGCCCCTTAAAACATAGAATTGTCACCACTTCAGAGTGTAGCAGTCCATATTTCATTCTCCTGGAAATTATGGATTACTTCTTAAAATAAGCTGTACTGATGAAATATTGGTGACTCCAGACCCATAGCAATGTGGTTGACTCTTCACTACCCTCTGAAACGGCGTAGCAAGCCACTCAGTTGTTTTAAAGAAGGCAGCTCATCACCACCTTCTCGAGGGCAATTAGGAATGAGTAATAAATGCTGGCCTTGCCAGCGACACCCACATATGAATGAATAAAACCAAGTGACGCCTGACAGTACAGCCCAGTGCTGACGTCATCAGAATGCTCCCAGCTTTGCACACGAGCAGAACGGACTCTTGCTGTCACTATGGTGCTGTGCATGCGCAGCCTACATCAGCAGCCGGCTTGTCAGGGCTAATGCGCGCAGAAACTTTATTGCGTACTGCAACATCTGCTCGCTGCTCACTCCCCCCTCAGCCACTCGCTCCCTGCTTCACCCCCCACCTGTGGGCCACTCGCTTCTGGCCTCGTCGCTTCCTCCCCTCTGCTCCCCACTCCCTCCCCTTCTGCTTCTGGTCCCTGTGTTCGCGGCCTTTCTTCTCTCCCCATGGGGGAAGCGGAGGAGAGAGAGAGAGAGAGAGTGACAAGATAGGGAGGGAAGGGAGACTGCGAGAGGGGGGGAGTGGGTAGCAGATGTGGGAGGGAGAAGCGGTGAGCAGATGGGCACGGGAGGCAGCGGCGAAGAGAAGTGCAATGGCAGGAGGGAGCAGAATACTGTTGGGGGCGGGGTGGAGGCGGCAGTTGCAGTCACTTTGGGCATTTGGGTTTCATTTGTTTTCGTTTTTGTGATAAATTGAGCAGCACCATTTTACTACTGGCAGCTGCCAAAAACATCGCTGTCAGTGATGTTTCAGTGTATGAGGCTGCATTTGCCCATGTGCAAGTACTGCGCCACCTAGTGGTTGTGTTGTCAGCAAACGCAGCCTAAAACAAACCATCGATGATGACCTTGAATCATGAACCATGCCTTGTACTTTCTTGTTCTCTTTGCCTTTGTATCTGTCAAAGCTCCTTCTAAAGACTGCTGAAAATCTGTATCCTTCCCTGTGCTTTTGACCACATATCCAAATTTTTCTACCACCTCCTGCTTAATGTATACTGCTGCTTCTGCAAAGCATCTTGAGATGTATGAAACATATTCCATAGATGTAAGCTGTTGTATTAGCTGACTGTTCACTCAAACAATCATTAGTGTTTAATTACTATTTAATTATCAACAAGGGGGCACAAGCGTAAAATTGGAGCTTGGCCATTTAGGAGTGAAAGCAGGAAGCACTTTTTCACACAGGGTAGTGGAAATCTGGAATTCGCCTCCAAAAGGTTTTGGTTTCTCCGTCAATTGAAAGTTTCAAGACTGATTGATTAATCTTTGTTAGGTAAAGATATGAAGCAAGCAAAGGTGGTTAAATGTACTTGAGGTACAGGTAATCCATGATCTAACTTAATGATGGAATAGGCTGAATGGCCTGTCCCTGTTCCTATATTTCCATTGCATAGTGGGTGTTAGCAAGACTGAAGCAAAGTGGTACAGCTTTTGGGTTGAGCCGATTTTAAAAATGTCTAATATACACCCAACTCAATGTGCTAGCAGATGTCCTGTCATCCCTATTTCCCCAATAGTTTTCAAAAGATTACAAAAGTTAAAACACACAATCTCTGATAAGACTTACTTTTTGAACTGTTTAAGGAAAGCAAATAAATTTTTGATTAAAGGAGGAAAAGGGCATTGTTTCACCTAATGACTGCTGAACTTAAGAAACTGGCATTGAAAACAACCCGCAATGGTAATTTGATGCAATCTTGGAGATTTTTGAAATTGTTAACAGCATGTCCTGAATAGAAAATACCAAACATTAAAAAAGAAAGTTATAGAAATCCTCAGCAAGAGTATAAATAGAGTTAACATTTCAGGTTGATGACCTTTCATCAGAACTGGTCAGGTCATCGACCTGAAACCTTAACTCTGTTTCTCTCTCCACAGATGCCGCCAGTCCTGCTGAGCATTTCCAGTGTTTTCTGTTTTTATTTCAGATTTGCAGTATCTGCAGTATTTAGCTTTTGGATTAGATAGCGAGCATCCATTGTTACAAAATTGATAGTGAGATTTCTATGCTGGAGGCACAAAGGTTGCTTGTGCATTTCAAATTCTATCTTTGAGACAGACCTGATCATTTACACAGTTCTGTTATCATAATGAATTAAAAATGCAAAATCTAGAATTGTGCGAGGAAGGGTGGACTTCAGTTATGTGAAGGGACGAGAGAAACTGGAGTGGTTGTTCGTAGAGCAGAGAAGGTTAAGAGCAGATTTTATAAGAGATGTTCAAAATCATGAATGATTCTCATAGAGTAAATAAGGAGCGGTAGTTTCTGGTGGCAGAAATGTCAGTATCTAGAAGACGTAGATGAAAGGAGATTGGCAAAAGAACCAGAGGTGACATGAAAAGAGTTTTTTTTTTAACAACGTAAATTGTTGTGATCTGGAATGCTCTGAAATGGTGGTGGAAGCAGATTCAACAGTAGCATTGAAAAGAGAATTGGATAAGTACTTGCAGGGGGAAAACAATACAGGACTATGGAGACAGAGCAGGAATGTGGGATTAATTCGATCGCTGTACCAAAAAGCTGCTCCAAGCACAGTGGGCCGAATGGCCACCTTCTCTATCATTCTATGATTTTATAACGATACGTAAAGTAGCTGAACAAAATGTGATGGAAAACTCTGAATTTGAAGTAACAAAAACAAATTTCACTTGTATAGCTCTTTTAATCTTAACATCCAAGGTATTTCACAAGGGGTCTCCTTCAGAGCAAGAGCTGTAAAAGGAGTTAGGGGAGTGCTTTTGGAAGTGTCTTAGTGGTAGCAAGATAGAAGAGGGTGCAAATTGCAGGTGCATGATAACTAAAGTCTGTGTTGCTGATGGTAGAGCAGAAGGAGGGGTTGGGGGGGAGGTTTGATGAGTAGACCAGAATTAGAAGAATGATGCTGCACTTTGTAGGGCTGCAAGAGACAGTGGACGTAGGATGAAGTGAGACCATGGAGGGATTTGTAGAGGAAAAACAAGAATTTTGGAAATCCAATGAGATGCAGAGTGGGAACCCACTGGAGCTTGGCAAGGCCAGAGGTGAATGAGACTTGGGGCATGCAGTCAGTGAATAACCAGTCTCAATAACTTGGAATTTATACATGATGAAACTCAGATGGCTGGTATGGAGAACTTTGGAGAAAAAAAAAGAGCTCAGATGTACCAACAGTGTGGCTGAGGGTTGGATGGAAGGATGGAAATGGGCGTTTATAAAAATTGAAATCAGCATTCACAGTGAAGGACTGGGTATGACCTTTCAAACAGGACACTGTGGTCATACATTGTTGGGAACAGCCTGACCAAACAGCAGATAAGGTGAAAGAATTGGGGTCTGTTTGTGGAGGGGATGGGGGAAGTTAAGGTGGACATCTCTGGTGAGAGCTGAGTGAGTAAAATGGCTTTGTTCATGCTGATATTCAGCTGGAGCAATTACTACTGACATGAGCAGTTAACAAAGCAAAAGTTGTAGAGTTGAGGATGATAAACATGTAGAGCTAGGTATTATACACCAGAAGCTGATCTGATTTTTAAAATTCATTCTCTGGACATAGGTGTCTGACGAGACTGGCATTCATTGCCTCTTCCTAGTTGCCCTGAAATTGAGTGAGCACTTCAGAGGGCAATTAAGAGTCAGCCATGTTGCTGTGCCACTGGAGTCACTTATTGGCCAGATTGGGTAATGATGGCAGCCAGGAGCTAGTGAGCTAATAGAGTTTTTATGACAATCTGATAGCTTCATAGTGTATTTTTTATTACTGTTACCAGCTTTTCATATCCAGATTTTTTAAAACAAATAAAATTCTCATAATTGTGGAATTTGAACTTGTTTTCCCTGGATTGCTAATCCAGTAACATAACTACTACACTACTGTGTCTCAATGTTGCTACGTAGTAGATGAAACATTGAAGGGAGCCAAGGATGGAATCACAGGGCATACTGGAGAAGCCATTGGAGATGTGCTGGCCAATTTGGGGCAGATAGGAATGGAAGTGTGATGGAAGATAGGTGATGAAAGTGCATGGGGTGATCACCCAATAAGATTGAAGAGGTTGACATTTAATTAGTCAGAGGTGATGTTGACCCGACCAGAATTGGTACAAATGTGGGCCAGAAAGCAAACTGAAGAGGGAAAGGTGTCTTTTCCAGGGAAAGTGATAGGGAAGAGAGTTGATGGTCTGAATTTTGGAGACTGAGAAGAAATGCATCGTGAGGACTTATCGTTAGTAGAGAATTGGGTGCTAAAGCGAATATGAAGTGCTGAAGTAGTAAGGAAGCAGGCTGAGGTGGCACCCTGGAGATCTGATCTATATCATCCCCATAACAGGTTGGCAGACAATGTGATGGATCGTGCAGTTCGTCAGTATTGCTCCTTGGAGAGAAAGAATGCACATCAATTAAAGCTGGTTTTGGTCAGATCCTGGCCATCAGTGGACTTATCCAGCTGGGTTGTTGGTTTAGAAGCACCTTTTTGAAAGATTAAGATGGAAGCGAGATAGATGAGAGGCAAAGGAGCAGCACTTAGTGACATTCAGGCAGATGCACAGGGAGTAGTGGCTTTGATGTAGATTTTTAAATTGTGAAGTAAGCTAAGAATTAGCATAAAGAATAACTAAGAACTCTTAAAGTTAAAACTTGAGAATGGCAGTTTAAAAGGTTAAAGGCTGCTTGTTGTTTAGGGTAATCTACTGAATTACAAATCTGTACAACTGACTAACCTGCAATGCCGTATACCATAGTTTGATCTGTTCTTCATTGAACTCAACAAAATCTTTTGTGGAGATAATTTAGAGAAAGTACTGAGGATTTACTGCTATCATGCTTTTGTTTCCCTATTCTAACCAGTGGAACGATACAACAGAAAGTTAATTTTGTCGAGCCATATCTCACATTTCCATCCATATCCTCAATTTTCTTTTGCTGCCAGCCTGCCCCCAATATTTCCTGGCTTGAGCCAATGTTCTCTTCATATTGCTACATGCCCTTGCTGACTGTATTTTACCCACCCCATCACATCACATTTATTATACTATTATTCTATAGCAGGTGTGTCTAAGGCCTGCAGGCCTTGGTGCTCCAGTTGATGAAGCTCCGATGAACATATTCTATTTGTATTTAAACTTCTTACTTTTTGTTTTTGTCCAATTTGAATTTTGTGGGCTTTGAAGTTTGGAAAGAGCTACTTGTGGTGCTATTTGATCAGTAAATTTTAAATTCAAACACCAAGGTCAGTTGGTACAGCTTGAGGTATATGGAAATTAATGGGAGCATAGATTTCAACTTTAAAGGGGTTCACAAGGCTTCATGTTGCACACCTATGTGGCCAAATGACAAAAAGTTTGAACACTTCTGCTCTGTAGTTACCTGAGTTGGTGAATTTCAAAAATGTCCTTTGATTTGACTTGGCGCACACACATCTTTTCATGCAGTGCTCTCACTATTGATATTTTCTGTACTCAAATCAGCCTTAATTGGATCATTTATACACCAATAAAATGGATTTTTAAATAATAGAGGATATCAGTTATTTGTTTTAATCTTGAGTGATTTATAGTGAACAATTGTTGACTACTGTGTTGCCACTGTTGTATACTCTATTTTCAATTTTACAGAGACGTTGTGTTTAATGATGTGAATTCCATTGTCCGCTACCTGGCTCGGGTAGCTACGGAAAACAAGCTCTATGGCTCCAATCTGCTAGAACATGCTGAGGTAAGAGTTTGATCCTGCAAAGGATGACAAAATGGTTGATAGATCACATTGAATGTCTTCCTTGTGCAGCCAAAGCTGTATTAAATCTCGAGGCCTGCCTTGTCATTTGGAACAAACTGGTCTAACTTTGAGGATGAGCTGAACTGCTTTTACATGCACAGGTGCTTCAACTCAAAACAGTAACTTTTCTGAATCGATAGAATTTGTGTGGCTTGGGCTTTTAGCTCTGTCTCACTGCTGTTAGTGATGACCAGTGCTAAGCCTATGAGATTATCATGTCAGGGCCAAGGTGGGTTTCCTATCAGCAACATCTGTCTTTCACTTGGGATTCTAAGCTAAAGTTTAGTCAGGCATGGATGATTTTTTGATAAGGAATTCAATAGAGTTAAAATATTTTCTCTAGAGTATAATTATTGGAATAAATATCAGAAAGCAGAAAAGCAGGCATATACAAAAAAAAACTATGTTCTTAATTTTCTAAATATCACTTAACAATACAGTAGGCTATAGAAACCAGGAGATGAAAGAGTGTCTGCTTTTACGAATCTTATTGCTTTGTAGATACCAGTCAGTGCCATGCGCCTTGTCTGATATCCAGAATTGTATGAGCAGAAATTTCCTCCAGTAAAATATTGTCTTCAGTCCCCACCACAAACTGTACTCCTAGCCACCGACTCTATCTTTCTTTCTCCTTGGCCACTGTCCGAGGTCGACCTCGGACCATTGTAATCTTGCAGTCCTATTTGACCCTGAATCGAGGTTCCAACCTTTATCCTCTCCATCACTAACACTGCCTGCTTGCACCTCTGTAACATTATCCATCTGTACCCCTGGCTCAGCTCACTTGCTGCTGAAATCCTCATCCATGCCTTTGTTATCTCTTGACTGAACTATTCCAATGCTCTCCTGGCTGGCCTCCCATTTTGCCTCCTCCATAAACTTAACCAAAACTCTGCTGTTCATACCCTAACTCTCTGGCCGTCTTGGCATCTGTGCAGTCTCCAATTTTAGTCTCTTGAATATCTGCAACTTTGTTTTCACTCTATCGTTGGCAGCCATGCCTTCAGCTGCATGTACCTCAATCTCTGGAATTCCCTGAACCTTCCTGGCTCTCTCCTTTCTCCTCCTTTAAGACACTCTTTAAAACATACCTCTTTGATCAAGCTCGCTTGTTGTAATATCTCTTGATGTGGCTAAGTGTCAAATTTTGATTGATCGCTTGTTAAGTGTCTTGGGATGTTTTTGCTGTATTAAAGGTTCTATATAAATGCAAGTTGTATAACTTGTTCAGATTGCACAACCTCCAAACATCTCACAGTATAGTTGCTGAATCTCTGCATCTTGATTTCCTCTATAAACTCAAGGTCACTGAAAATCTTGTTTTTAAATTTGTGGATTGTGCATCAATTTCCACTGAGTATGGGCCTACAGTGCCTTGTTTAAAATGAACGCTTTACAGAGTATATGCAGAATCACTTTTTTAACTTGCGACTTAGTTTTGGGTGCATGGCTCCTGAGTGGGAGTAATAAATGGAGTATTTTCCCATTCGTGCTATGCTTGAGTATTTTGAATACTTTTCTTGGCGGCGCAGTGGTTAGCACTGCAGCCTCACAGCTCCAGCGACCCGGGTTCAATTCTGGGTACTGCCTGTGTGGAGTTTGCAAGTTCTCCCTGTGTCTGCGTGGGTTTCCTCCGGGTGCTCCCGTTTCCTCCCACATGCCAAAGACTTGCAGGTTGATAGGTAAATTGGCCAGTAGCAATTGCCCCGAGTATAGGTAGGTGGTAGGGAAATATATAGGGACAGGTGGGGATGTGGTAGGAATATGGAATTAGTGTAGTATTAGTATAGATGGGTGGTTGATGGTCGGCACAGACTCGGTGGGCCGAGTCTGTTTCAGTGCTGTATCTCTAAACTAAACTAAACTTTTCAGTTTCTGGATTCTTTTTGGAGGTTCTTTGTACAGTCCTAATGGAAGTTATTTTGGATTGACTTATGATCCATATGGAAACCACCAACAAACAAGAAGAATTGAATCCACCTACTGAAGCCACTCTAGGAAACAAAAACCAAATGGACAAGATTTCACTTTTATAAATTTTAACTTATCAAGCGATCAAACAAAATTTGACACTTAGCCACATCAAGAAATATTACAACAAGTGAGCTTGATCAAAGAGGTATGTTTTAAAGAGTGTCGTAAAGAGGGAGAGAGCCAGGGAGGTTCCGGGAATTCCAGAGTTTGAGGTACATGCAGCTGAAGGCACGACTGCTAACAGAGTGAAAAAAAATTTGCAGATATTCAAGAGACCAGAATTGGAGACTGCACAGATGCCAAGAGGGCCATAGAGTTAGGATATGAACAGCAGAGTTTTGGATGAATTTAAGTTTATGGAGGATGCATTCAACATTTAACATTCAAACCAAAACCAACATAAATTAGACATGAACTAACAGTTAAATCATGGAAGGTAGGTATCTTAAAGGTTACATATTAACTGTTAAATGCAACGAGGATGTATCTTACAAGTCCTTTGGCAGTCCCAGCAGCAGGATGGCGCCAGACCGTTAAAACATCCTTCAGATCTTTGAACTTTTTATGTAGATCTCCAGAACTGTCTCCGAAGATGCAAACGCTGGTTTCCACCCACCATCTTCAGCCAGACATGCCGAGTGGACGATCCATCTCGGCTTCTTCCTGAGGTCCCCAACACCACTTAAATAGCAACAGCCTACTCACTGAAGCTAGGGGCGGCACAGTGGCGCAGTGGTTAGCACCGCAGCCTTACAGCTCCAGCGACCCGGGTTCAATTCTGGGTACTGCCTGTGTGGAGTTTGCAAGTTCTCCCTGTGTCTGCGTGGGTTTCCTCCGGGTGCTCCGGTTTCCTCCCACAGCCAAAAGACTTGCAGGTTGATAGGTAAATTGGCCATTATAAATTGCCCCTAGTATAGGTAGGTGGTAGGGGAATATAGGGACAGGTGGGGATGTGGTAGGAATATGGGATTAGTGTAAGATTAGTATAAATGGGTGGTTAATGGTCGGCACAGACTCGGTGGGCCGAAGGGCCTGTTTCAGTGCTGTATCTCTAAATCAAAAAAACCACAGATGCCAGTCTTGAGCCAATCCGATTCACTCCATGTGAGATCACGAAACGGCAGAAGGCGTTGGATACTGCAAAGGCTATTGGTCCTGACAATATCCCGGGCGTACTACTGTAAACTTGTACTGCAGAACTAGCCGCTCCCCCAGCCAAGCTGTTCCAGTACAGCTACAATACTGGCATCTACCTGACTATGTGGAAAATTGCCCAAGTATGTCCTGTCCACAGAAAGCAGGATAAATCCAATCTGGCCAATTACTACCCCATTTGTTTACTCTTAATTATCAGAAAAGTGATGGAAGGTGTGGTTGACAGTGCTATCAAACGCCACTTAAATAGCAAAAACCTGCTCACTGAAGCTCAGTTTGGGTTTCGCCAGGGCCACTCGGCTACTGACCTCATAACAGCCCTGGTCCAAACATGGACAAAAGAGCTGAACTCAAGGTGAGGTGAGATTGACTGCCTTGACATCAAGGCAGCATTTGACAGAGCGTGGCATCAAGGAGCCCTAGCCAAGTTGAAGTCATTGGGGATCGGGGGAAAACTCTTCCCTGATTGGAGTCATACCCAGCACAAAGGAAGATGATTGTGCTTGTTAGAGGTCAGTCATTTCAGCCTCAGGACATTGCTGCAGGAGTTACTCAGTGTCCTAGACCCAACCATCTTCAGCTGCTTCAGCATTGATCTTCCCTCCATCATGAGGTCGGAAGTGGGGATGTCTGCTCATAATTGCACAATGTTCAGTGCCATTCGCAACCCCTTAGATACCGAAGCAGTCCATGTCCATATACAGGATGTTGCCTGGGCTGGAGCATTTCAGTTATGAAGAGAGACAGGATAGGTTAGGGTTGTTTTCCTTAGAGCAGAGAAGGCTGAGGGGGGACCTGATTGAGGTATACAAAATTATGAAGGGCATAGATAGGAAGAAACTTTTTCCCTTGGCGGAAGTGTCAATAACCAGGGGGCATAGATTTAAGGTAAGGGGCAGGAGGTTTAGAGGGGATTTGAGGAAAAGTGTTTTCACCCAGAGGGCGGTTGGAATCCTGGAACACACTGTCTGAAGAGGTGGTTGAGGCAGGAACCCTCAACATTTAAGAAGTATTTAGATTAGCACTTGAAACGCCATAGCATACTAGGCTATGGGCATAGTGCTGGAAAATGGGATTAGAATAGATAGGTGCTTGATGGCCGGTACGGACACGATGGGTCGAAGGGCCTGTTTCTGCGCTGTATAACTCTGATTCTATGACAGCAAGACCTGGACAGCATTCAAGCTTGGGCTGATAAGCGGCAAGTAACATTCGCACCACACAAGTGCCAGGTAATGCGATCTCCAACAAGAGAGAATCTAACCATCTCCCCATGACATTCTACGGCATTACCATTGCTGAATCCCGAATTATCAATATCCTTGGGGTTGCCATTGACCAGAAATTGAACTGGAGCAACCACATAAATACTGTGGCTACAAGAGCAGGTGAGAGGCTGGGAATTCTTTGGTGAGGTGCGCACCTCCTGATTCCCCAAAGCCTGTCCACCATCTACAACGTACAGGAATGTGATGAAATGCTTTCCACTTGCCCGGATGAGTGCAGGTCCAGCGACACTCAGGAAGCTCGACACCATCCAGGACAAAGCAGCCTGCCTGATCAGTACTCTCTCCACCACCAATGCACAGCGGCGGCAGCGTGTACTATATACAAGATGCACTGCAGCAACTCACTGCGCCTCCTTCGACAGCACCTTCCAAATCAGCGACCTTTACCGCCTAGAAGGGCAGCAGACACAGAGCACCACCACCTGCAAGTTTCCTGCCAAGCCCCACACCATCCTGACTTGCTGTTCCTTTACTGTCCCTGGATAAAATTCCTAGAACTCCCTTCCTCACAGCACTGTGGATGTACCCGCACTAGAAGGACTACCACAGTTCAAGAAGGCAGCTCACCACCACTTTCTCAAGGGAAATTAGGGACGGCAACAAAAACTGGCCTTGCCAGCGATGCCCACATCCCCTGAAACGAATATGAAAAAAACTGCTCACCTTTTCGGAACTTCCATGGTTTTGCTCACGACAGTTCTGGTGGTGTAGCTTCATCGGTCTCGCTACGTAACTCTTTATAAGTCACCGAAAGCATTGATAGCAATTTGTATTTTCCAAAGGTCAGCTCCCAGCAAACCAGTTCCAATTCAAAGAGGTTGTCTTTTTTAAAACCAACAGCTGCCATCTTTTTTCAGTTCAGCAGTTCTGGAAAACTTTGTAAAAACAATCTTTAGCTCTGCAGCTGGCTTCCACCCTCCAGAATCTTTGTGTAAAACTGAAACTTAAGCTCTAATCACATGCCTCTGGTTTAAAAAAAAAACACTTGTTAACCTGGTTCTGACCTCCAGAACATTGAAGCTTTCAGTTTCATTTTCAAATCGGGGTCTGTCTCCAAAAAAACAGTTTGAATCCCAAGTCATAGCACCCAACAGGTGAGCTGCACGGAACACAGTCTGCGGTACGAGGACTCCATCACACTTGTGTGCACTTAGCAATGAATAGGCTGAGCTGCAAGGAATGCAGAGTGGCAATTGTGTGTGGTCAGGCAGGTTGAACGGAGCATTAAGGTACAGTGTGGGCATGATGTGAGCCCTGCAACATGAGGCATTGGCATGTATGTGTTGGGCAGTTCAGTCTGTTTTCTACCTGTCTTGGATTGTGACAGCAGCAGTTTATGACTTTGTAATGTGCATTTGATATGGAGAAATGACCAAAGTACTTCTATGCAACACAACATAATTACTTCCAGCTGTCTCCGAATAAGCATGGGAAATGTTGAAATAATAACAGGCAGTTTATGTGTGTGGAATGGAGAGAATGAATTTTCTGAACTACTGAAAAATCATCTCATTCAAGATGTGAATTTGAAATGTTTGACACAGAAGAAAACCAAATAGCCCAGTCAACTCACATACAAATGTTTTTCAAACTAGTTCTGCAGGCCCATATGGTGATCTGATCTCTGCATTGTCATTAAATATCTCTCTCTTTCTATATTTGTTAGCTTAGTATGTGACTGTGTTTGAAGAAATCCACAAGTGTCAATATTACCAAATCCCCAGAAGAAAACATTGATAAACCCTATACCGAACCAAAAACACCCATTTTTATAGTTTGTGCATGAGATTCTAATGAAGTCTATTCCTGTTCAGATGATTTTACTTAAAATACAAATTATCCAGTAGTACAAATTGATCAATTTTAATAATCAACAGTGCCATTTCAATTTTGCATAATTTCAAATTGAACCAACGTGTAATTCAAAGTAATCTGTTTTGATTTAAGAAAAGTAGATTTCCTTCATATTTCATGTAGGCTTCATTATTTTTGGACCATTCTGATCTTAATTCTTAGAAACTAGTTTTATTGAAGATTTTTTTCTTCAAATTTAAGTTTTAATTAAAATTTTAATTAAAAAAGATGTAAAGATTTTGAGCTTCAAAAACCCTGGTGTTTAAATATTAGGTGGGTTCTGTACATTTAATGTGTTCAAACTTTGCATTTACTTTTAATTTGTCTGAGGTGATGGTGAAGATATTTAAGTTATTGGCTGTACTTTGTGTAATATGCACCTTTATCCCATTAAGTGGTTTATATTAGTTGGGGCTGTTTGTGGATCTGAAGAACATGGCACAGTGGCTAGCACCGTAGCCTCACAGCTCCAGCGACCCGGGTTTGGTTCTGGGTACTGCCTGTGCGGAGTTTGCAATTTCTCCCCGTGACCGCATGGGTTTCCTCCGGGTGCTACGGTTTCCTCCCACATACCGACGACTTGCTGGTTGATAGGTAAATTGGCCATTGTAAAAATTGCCCCTAGTGTAGGTAGGTGGTAGGAGTATGGGAAGGTGGGGATGTGAGAGGGGAAAAATGGGATTAATGTAGGATTAGTATAAATGGGTGGTTGATGGTCGGCACGGACTCGTTGGGCGAAAGGGCCTGTTTCGGTGCTGTATCTCTATGACTCTAACACAGGGCATGTATATTGAAATAGGGTGCTGCTGCCACTTCAGCTTGCCTGTAGTAAAATTCTGTAATACTACACCAGTTGAGACAGATGGAAACCATTTGTGTGTGTCACTTACTATTTTACCTAATTGGTGCAGTGGAGTTACATTGTTAAGCTAGAAAGCTAAAAGTCTGCACAGAATTATTTTGTTTAACAGTTTTATATAATAAAGGTTTGAGTTTAAGACTACCATTCTCCTTAAAAGCCAGTTACAAGTTACTGTGGATAACTTATATAAATTCTTGTTCTTACCACCAGCAACTCCCCACCCCCAGTTTCAACAGCAACTTTTTTTTCTTTGCCTTTGCTAAAGGCATTAATTCCTTTGGGGTACAGTTACAATCACATGTTGTTTCCTACCTTCTCAGGTGCACATTGTTCACGTGTGAGCTTTGATGAAGAGTGAAGAAAGGCTCTTTGACTCTGGGTTAAGGTTTATGAGGGCTGCTCCAGATCCATACTCTATCATGAGTTCCTAATTTCTAGGGAGAAATTAGATGGGCTTGGAAAAACACAGATCTTTTGCATTTGAGAAAAATAATTAGAGTGGATGAAGGAAAAGTCTGCAAATGTTGAGGTGAATTTTTGTGTTGTAATGAGACTTTCAGGAAATCATAGTAGCAAACTTTTTTTTTAGCAGTTGCAATGTAATTTTTTCTCACTAGGGGTTTGGTGAATTGTAAGGATGGGATTCCAAAACCTAACATGCCCACTAGAATAATAAATCACACCCAATTATAAGACTTCAGTCCTTCCAAGTTGAGATGTGTTTGAAGAGAGTGTTTAGAACTATGCAACACTGGAACAATACGTTGATGGGAAAGCAATTAAAAATATTATATAAGAGACAGATTGAGTAGGACATGAACGAAAATGAGATGATTTATTTTGTCCTGCACCCACTGGTATCATGATAGAAACTTAGTGACAGCATTGTCTGCATGTTAAAACATCATTCATTTTCCTGACTATGCAGCTCAGGTTTCTAGTGGCCTAACATCCCACAATTATGGTTTAAAAAAAAAACTGATCACAATATAAATTTTACGAATTCCCAAGAGACAATTATAAGTAACAAGACTTTTTGTTGTCCATGTTTATAATTCTCATTGGGAAGTGATCACCTTCTTCAAATTTGTATTAGATAGGATTGTAATTTATTTTGAGGTTAGGTGCAAGGCAATTGGCCTTTCTTAAATAAAATATAAACATCAATGTTTAGGTATTTTATTAACAAAAACTTGATAGCATACCACAAAGTAGCAGTATTCTTACATTCACCATTTCTTTTGCAATGTTGGTATAAAAACATGCCTTATGGAAGAAGATGCAACCCACGCAATGTTGAAAGAGGAGGTAAGTCAGACAGTAGAGGAATTTAAAATTGATAGAGGGAGTATTAGATAGGCTGTCTGAACTTAAAAGTGGGTAAAGCACCAGGGCTGGAAGAGATGCATCCAAGGCTACTAAAGGAAGTGAGTGTGGAAATCACAGAGGCACTGGTCATCATTTTTCAGTCTTCCTTAGATTCAGGGGTGGTGCCAGAGGACTGGAAAATTGCAAACGTTACACCCTTGTTCAAAAAAGGGTGTAAAGATAAGCCCAGCAACTACAGGTCAGTCAGTTTAACTTCGGTGTTGGGAAAACTTTAAAAAAAAAAATTCGGGATAAAATCAATAGTCACGTGGGCAAATGCGAATTAATAAAGGAAAGCCAGCATGGATTTCTTGAGGGATAATCATGTTTAACTAACTTGCTGGAGTTTTTTGAGGAGGTAACAGAGGTTTGATGAGGGCAATGCTGTTGATGTGGTGTACATGGACTATCAAAAGGCATTTGATACAGTGCCACACAACAGACTTGTGCGCAAACGTATAGCTCATGGAATAAAAGGGGCGGTAGCAACATGGATACAAAAATTGGCTGAGTGACAGGAAACAAAGAGTAGTGGTTAATGGATGTTTTTCGGGCTGGAGGAAGCTTTGTAGTGGAGTTCCCCAGGGGTCAGTGTTATATATAATATATATCAGTCCTGATATATATTAATGATCTAGACCTTGGTGTAGAGGGCAAAATTTTAAAGTTTGCAGATGATATGAAACTTGGAAGCATTGTGAACTGTGAGGAGGATAGTGTCGAAATTCAAAAGGACGTAGACTAGTTGGTGGAATGGGCAGACAGGTGGCAGATCAAGTTCAATGCAGAGAAATGTGACCTGATTCATTTTGGTAGGAAGAACATGGACAGACAATATAGAATAAAGGGCACAATTCTAAAGGGGTGCAGGAGTGGAGGGACCTAGGTGTATATGTGCAGAGAGCAGTTAATAAAGCATACAGTATCTTGGGCTTTATTAATAGAGGCATAGAGTACGAGAGCAAAGAAGTTATGTTACACTTGTATAAGACGCTAGTTCGGTCTCAGCTGGAGTATTGCGTCCAATTCTGGGAGCCGCACGTGAGGGAAGTCATGAGGGCATTGGAGAGAGTAGAGAAGGGACTCGCTAGAATAGTTCCAGGGATGAGAAATTTCAGTTATGAAGATAGATTGGCGAAGTTAGGACTATTTTCTTTGGCAAAGAGAAAGCTGAGAAGTGATTTGATAGAGGTATTCAAAATCATGAGGGGTCGAAAGGATCGAGAATGAGAGGGCACAAATTTAAGTTATTTGGTAAAAGAAGCAAAGGTGACATGAGGAAAAACAATTTCACGCAGAGAGTGTTGAAGGTTGGAATGCGCTGCCTAAGACAGTGGTGGAGGCAGGTTCAATTGAAGCATTCAAAAGGGAATTAGACAATTATATGAAAAGGAAGAATGTGCAGAGTATGGGGAGAAGGCAGGGGAATGGGACTGAGGGATTTGCTCTTTCAGAGATCCAGTGTAGACATGATGGGCCGAATGGCCTCCTTCTGCGCTGTAACAATTCTGTGATCTCTTGATAAATGTCAAGAACCAAGGATTATTCACTTTCATAAAAACCTTGCACTAAGCCAGCTACCATTCACATTTCAACTTTGCAAATATTACCAATGTAAAATGATGAACTTTAAAACTGCTCCTTGTTTATAATCCTTTTGTTGGCAGATTGATCACTGGCTGGAGTTTAGCAGCATAAGACTAGCAGACTCTGCTCTGTTCCCGGCAGCAATACAGGAACTTGATTGTGCACTTTCTCTCAGGACATTCCTGGTTGGACATGAATTGACACTGGCTGATCTGTGTGTATGGGCAGCTTTGAAAGGTTGGCAAGAGAATAATGTTGTTTACAATTTATTTGCTTTTGTAAAATGTATCTGAAGTACACTGTTAATTTTTTGGAGAGCTCTGTTTTAGCCTGATAATTTTTGAAGATGCAAATATAAATGCATGATGTAGTTATAACGTAAATTCTTTTAACTTTTGCTTGAGGAAATAATCATGCTTTTACAGACATGACTTCATAGTGACATTAAAAATGGTTTAAATTTAGTTTCCTTATACTATAGTAATATTTTAAAATAACCTTTTAAAGTAATTGAAAACTTACAGATGTGATGAATAGGCTATGTCTTGGCCAGCGTGTAATATGAGATTTCTCTACTGGTACTATTACAACAACTTGGATTTTTATAGAGCCTTTAATGTAAAAAGAAATGTCCAGTATCCCTTAATAGACATTATTCCCAAAAAGCTTTACATGTGAAACTGATCACAATGCAGTTAGGATTGTCAGTTGAGAGTTATGGAACTATTCCACCACATGTCTTTCAGAATTTGTTACTATTTTTCTAAGACTGACATGACTTAAGTTAATCTCTAACTTGGTTCAACATTTAATATGATACTACATTTTACACTGCACTCAGGTCATAGAGGATGTCAAAATATCAGTTCTCACCTAATCACTGCATTGTAACAGCGCAGAAGGAGACCTTCGGCCCATCGTGTCCACACTGGCTCTCTGAAAGAGCATCTCCTTCCGTTCCATTCCCCGCCGCCTTCTCATAACCCTGCACATTCTTCCTTTTCTTATAACTGTCTAATTCCCTTTTGAATGCTTCAATTGAACCTGCCTCCACCACATTCTTAGGCAGTGCATTCCAGACCTTAACCACTTGCTCCGTGAAGAAGTTTTTCCTCATGTTACTTTTGCTTCTCTTACCAAATACTTTAAATCTGTGTCCTTTCGTTCTCGATCCTTTCATGAGTGGGAACAGTTTCTCTCTCTGTCTATTCCTACAGACCCCTCATGATTTTGAATACCTATATGAAATCACCTCTCAGCCTTCTCTTCTCCAAGGAAAACAGACCTAACTTCTCCAATCTATCTTCATAATTGAAATTCCTTATCCCTTGAACCATTCTCATGAATCTTCTCTGTACGTCATTCCTCAAGTGCGGCTAATACTGCCGTCTGGCTGGTTGTTGTCTGTGGTTATAGGTTGGTGGGTGAAAAATGGAAAATTCCTGCTGAAATTAAAAGAATGACTTGCATTTATATAGTGGTTTTCACGACCACTGGATGTCCCAAAGCATTTTACAGCCAATGAAGTACTTTTGAAGTGAAGTCACTGTTGTAATGTAGGGAATGCAGCAGCCAATTTGTGCATAGTGTGCAATGTGATGTTGATTCGAGGGATAAATATTTACCAGGACACCGGGGATAACCCCTACTATTCTCGAAATCTTGCCTTGGGATCTTTTGTGTGCATTTGAGAGGGCAGTTGGAGTCTCAGTTTCAAGTCTCATCCGAAAGATGGCACCTCCAACAGTGCAGCACTCCCTCAGTACTACATTGGAGTGTCAGCTTTGATTTTTGTGCTCAAACCCTGGAGTGGAACTTGCATCTTGTGACTTAGAAGCCCACGTGCTACCAGCTGAGCTCTGGCTGACCATGTGATGCTAAAATTATAACAGTTCATTGAGACAGTAAAATATTACATAAAAGATTTGATAGGTATCTGCTAAGGCTGCGATTTGGATATCATGAGTGTTAAGAAAACAATGCAAAACTGAGGAAGATGTCTGACACCAAGGTTTAATAATAATAATCCACACACTGATTAATCACCTGTAGGAATTACGAAACGCAAACACACCAGTTCAAGCCAAGCTGATTAGAGGCCTGCTTTAGGTCGGGAAAAAGAACCCGACTGGACTACAGCGGACCCCAGCCCAACCTGGCCCGAGTCCCTCCAATTTTGCCCCGAGCCCGACCCAACTCGAACCCGGCACTACTCGACTCAGCCCGAGCCCGACACCACCATCCCTTTACTTACCTTCCTGACACCGAACCTGCTGGAAGCTGCAGTGCGTGCGCGATGACGTCTTAGTGATGTCATGTGCTCACTGCGCAGAGTTCGTTTCATCCCAGACCACCAGCTCGAGTAAGTTATTATAGCCTGACCCAACCCGAACTCGACACGTGTTGTCGGGTCCCGCTGGGTTCAGGTTGGGTAGCAGGCCTCTAAAGCTGATCATTTAGTTGAACTCGATTAATATGTACTTAATTTTTTAAACAGATCGTAAAGAAAAGAAAATGGACATATTTAATAACTTTTAATGTTAGTTGGGCAACTCATGACCATCCTCAGCAGAGGTTTTGCTGGTGCTGTTACATTAATAAAGTATTCTTTTTTAACATAATTTGGAACTCTGGCATGCAGTGATTTTTATGAATTCTAGTCTTGGGAGGTGGGGGTGGGGAGGTGCGGTGCATCTCAGACAGGGTATGGGACTGAGTACAAATCAGCATTGTGAGCCCTCTGAACATTGGAGTCATCTGGCTGGATGGGGATCTTGTAGTAGAGGCATGGAGGATATACTTTGAGTTGGGGGCGTTAAATAGCTGCCAGGGTGTGTGATGGGGAGAATTTTGGAGCCAATTTGTATCTTTTTTTCAGTTTGTAATTTTTTTTTCAATTATATTGTGATTAGATTTAACTTCTAGCATATATAATGAACTGGAATAGATGCTGTATCCCAAAGAATTTCTTTGGCAAAAACAGTTAGCTCAAAACAATGTGGGGAGAAAAGTTCTATCAAATTAAGTGTATTGAAAGCAGAAACTAACCTAATAAAAAGAGGAGAAAACCACTAAAATGCTGAACAAATGACAAAAACATAAAATTGACTTGATGGTCATTGTGTCTATCATTCAAGACAATCATAAGAATATTATTAAAAACTGTATATTTTTATCAACAGGAAGTAGCCTTTGTCAGAAGCAGTTAAGCCAGAATAAGATACCAGCCCATGTTAAACGCTGGTGCAACTTCCTTGGTTCACAGGATGGATTTCAGTCTGTGAGTAAAAAATGGGCAGTAGTAACTCCGCAGAATGCAGTGGTAAGTGTGCAGTTTTCTAAAAATCTTTTGTAACTGGTTGAATTAGTGGTATAATTTGAGAGTTGTCTGATCATAAAGACGGACATAGAAATTGTGCTCTTCAATTTGGTAAGATGACTGCTGTCTCCGTTGCAATATCCTCACCATATCCATTCCTTTAATTGTATTTTAAGTATTTATGTTTCCCAGATCGTCTTGTTTTATTGAACCTCCCTATTTTAGTTGGCTGTCGCATTTCATTACTCTAATATTAGAGCTGTATCCATCATGCCTTGCATTCTTGAAGCATGCAATATTAAAACTGTATTATTGCAGCAGTATAGGATTACAGAAAAGATACTTGAGCCTGGGTATTGCATAGTGGTACAGATGTAGCGCTCCAATGCATTGTCCACAGGATACATTTACACGTGATTTACCCCATGGTGTGTTACCAGTATCAGTAGTACTGCTATGAGAATACAAGGGTGAAGTGAAAACTTGAAGAGGTGATTGCCCTGGATTGTTCTCCCATGACTCCAAGTGGCTAGCTTTAGAGCAACATTGGCACAAGTGTGCAGTCTGCTTTTTAGCTTGTTGTCTTGGTCAGGAAGGCCATGTGGTATTGGGATATGTCAGAGAAGAAAGAAAAATAATAAATTACAAAAGAAGTCACTTGCCATTTTGAAACTTGTTCTAATGTATTTCTGTGTCAGTAAATTGATGGTGAAGCCAGTTGAGCATTAGCCAAATCAATTTGGAGCAGCCTGGAAAAACATGCCATTTGCTCGGCCATACTTTTTGTGGATCGATGTTTTACAGCTCAATGTCTTTCCTCAAAAAACACTTAACCATTAATGCATTTCTCTGTTGCCTCCAGATTTTTTTTTAAGCAAAGGTTTGAATAGAGTCAGTCATAACAGTACAGAAGGGAGGCCATTCCACCAATTGAGTCCATGCCTGGCGCTCTGTAGAGCAGTCCAATCGTTCCTGTTACCTGGCTTTATCCCCGTAGCCCTGTAAGTTTATTTTCCCTTAAGTGCCCATCCATTTTTCCTTTTGAAATCATTCACTGTCTCTGCTTCCACAAACCTCACAGGCTGCGAGTTCCAAGTCATTACCACTCGCATAATAAAATGTTGTTCACATCCCCCTACATCACGCCCAAAACCTTAAATCTGTGTCCTTTAGTCCTTGTACCATCAGCTAATGGGAAGAGGTTTTCTTTGTCTTCCCGATCTAAACCTGTCATAAACTTGTACACCTCTATCAAATCTCCCCTCAATCTCCTTTGCTGCAAGGAGAACAACCCCAGCTTCTCCAACCTAACTTCGTAGCTAAAATCCCTCAACCCTGGAACCGTTCTGGTAAATCTCCTCTGCACCCTCTTAAGGACCCTCAATCCGTCCTTAAAGTGTGGTGACCAGAACTTGATGCAGTACTCTAGTTGGGGCCTTTCCAGAGCTTTATGAGGTTCAGCATAACTACTCTGCTTTTTACTCTCGGCGTCTATAAAGGCCAAGATCCCATATGCTTTGTTAACCACTCTGTCAATATGTCCTGCCATCTTCAAAGATCTGTGCACATGAACTCCCAGGTCTCCCTGTCCCTGTACACTCTTTAGAACTGTACCATTTTGTCTATATTACCTCTCCCTATCCCTTTTGCCAAAATACATTACCTCACATTTTTCTGTATTAAATGCCATCTGCCACTTGTCTGCCCATTCTGCTAGCCTATCTATGTTCTCTTGCAGTTGATAGGTATCATGCTCACTGTCTACCACATTTCCAAGTTTGGTATCATTGGCAAATTTTACTCTGCATTCCAATATCCAAGTCATTTATATATAAATCAGTGGTCCTAGCACTGAACTTTGGGAAACACCGCTGCCTACCATCTTCCAGTCTGAAAAACAACCATTCACTGTGACTCACTGTTTTCTGTCCTTAAGCAAAGTTTTTTAATCCACCTGACACTGACGCTCCTATTCATGAGCCTCAATTTTGTTAACCAGCCATTTATGTGGTATTTTGTCAAAACCTTTCTTAAAATCCATGTAGACAACGTCTGTTGCATTCCCTTCATCAACCTTCTCTTTTACTTCATCAAAAAAATCAATTGTTAGTTAAGCATGAACTGCCTTTTACAAATCTTTCTGGCTGTTCCTAATTATGTCAAATTGCTCCAAGGGTCTGTTGATTTATTCCCCCCCCCACCCCCCCTAATTATTGTTTCTCAAACCACTGATAAAGTGACTGGCCTATAGTTACTCCAATCTTCTGGCATCTCCTCCATATCTAGTGAAGATGAGAAGATTATGGCAAGCTCTTCTGCTATCTCCATTCCCACTTCCTTTAGCAACCTGGGATGCAAGCCATCCGGCCAGGTGAACTTATCTGTTCCAGGTATAGCCATACCTTTCCAGTACATCCTGCCTACCAGTTTTCACCTCATCCATTACCTCTACCATCTCTGCTTCTAACAATATTTTGATAGCATCCTGTTCCTTAGTAAACATTGTACAAAGTACTCATTAAGTATTCCAGCCTTGCCCTCTGCTTCGAAGCATATATCACCCTCTTTTTCCTACTAGGCCCCATTTACTAACTGCTTACTATTTTCATGCCAGTGAAAGATTTTTGTTTATTCATTTCATGGGATGTGGGCGTCGCTGGCCAGGCCAGCATTTATTGTCCATCCCTAATTGCCCATGAGAAAGTGGTGGTGAGCTGCATTCTTGAACCACCGCAGTCTTTGTGGGGTAGGTACACCCACAGTGCTATTAGGAAGGGAGTTCCAGGATTTTGACCCAGCGACAGTGAAGGAACGGCAATATAGCTCTCCAAGTCAGGATGGTGTGTGGCTTGGAGGGGAGCTTGCAGATAGTGTTCCCACGCATCTGCTGCCCTTGTCTTTCTAGGTCCTGGAGGCCGTGGGTTTGGGAGGTGCTGCCTGAGTAGTCTTGGTGCATTGCTGTAGTGCATCTTGTAGATGGTACACACTGCTGCCACTGTGTGTTGGTGGTGGAGGGAGTGAATGTTTGTGGATGGGCTGCCAATCAGCAGGCTGCTTCCTCCTGGATGGTGTCGAGCTTCTTGAGTGTTGTTGGAGCTGCACCCATCCAGGCAAGTGGAGAGTATTCCATTGCACTCCTGACTTGTGCCTTGTAGATGGTGGACAGGCTTTAGGGATCAGGAGGTGAGTTAATCACCACAGGATTCCTAGCTTCTGACCTGCTCTTGTAGCCACGGTATTTATATGGCTACTCCAGTTAAGTTTCTGGTCAATGGTGACCCCCCCAGGATGTTGATAGTGAGGGATTCAGTGATCGTAATGGTGTTGAATGTCAAGGAGAGATGGTTAGATTCTCTCTTGATGGTGATCATTGCTTGGTACTTGTGTGGCGCGAATGTTACTTGCCATTTGTCTGCCCAAGCCTGGATATTGTCCAGGTCTTGCTGCGTTTCTACACGGACTGCTTCAGTATCAGAGGAGTCACAAATGGTGCTGAACATTGTGCAATCATCAGCGAACATCCCCACTTCTGACCTTATGATTAAAGGAAGGTCATTGATAAAGCAGCTGAAGATGGTTGGGCCTAGGACACTACCCTGAGGAACTCCTGCAATGATGTCCTGGAGCTGAGATGATTGACCTCCAACAATGACAACCAGTTTCCTTTTCGCTAGGTACGATTCCAGCCAGCAGTTGTAGCTGTACTGGAACAGCTTGGCTAGGGTGCAGCAAGTTCTGGAGCACAGGTCTTCAGTACTATTGCTGGAATGTTGTCAGGGCCTGTAGCCTTTGCATTATCCAGTGCATTCAGTCGCTTCTTGATATCACATGGCGTGAATTGAATTGGCTGAAGACTGGTAGCTGTGATGCTGGGGACTTCAGGAGGCCGAGATGGACCATCCACTTGGCACTTCTGGCTGAAGATTGTTGCAAATGCTTCAGACTTATCTTATGCACTGATATGCTGGGCTCCCCCATCATTGAGGATGGGGATATTTGTGGAGCCACCTCCTCCTGTTAGTACTTTAATTGTCCACCACCATTCACGATTGGATGCGGCAGGACTGCAGAGCTTAGATCTGATCCATTGGTTGTGGGATAGCTTAGCTCTTCCTATCGCGTGCTGCTTACGCTGTTTGGCATGCAAGTAGTAGCTTCAGCAAGTTGACATCTCATTTTGAAGTATGCCTGGTGCTGCTCCTGGCTTGCCCTCCTGCATTCTTCATTGAACCAGACTTGATCCCCTGGCTTGATGGTAATGATCGAGTGGGGGATATGCCAGGCCATGAGGTTACAGATTGTAGGTTCCCTTTCATGCTAACTGCCATGCTGTTCTCACATTTTCCTCTTCACTTCAGTTCCCCTCTCAATTTTTGGCCTAGCCTGAAGAATTCATCTGACATGCATCATACACCTTTTTTTTGGTTTTATCATATCATATTCTCTATCTCCCTCGTCATCCATGGAGCCCTGGCTTTGTTTCCTTTATCTTTCACCCTTGTTGGAATGTACTTAGCCTGTATCTGAAACATCTCCTTAAATATCACCCATTGATTTGTTACAATTTTTCCTGTGAATGTTTGGTTCCACTTTACCCTGGCCAGATCCCCCCTCATCCCATTGAAGTTCGCCCTCTTCCAATTTAGACGTTCTACTTTTAATTCCTTGTTGTTCTTCATTGCTAATCTAAACCTCATGATACAATGATCACTCCTATCCAAGTGTTCCCCCACAGACCTTACGCCCACTTGGCCCACCTCATTCCCAGCACCAGATCCTTCCTAGTTGGACAGAGGATATACTGGTCAAGGATGTTCTCCTGAACACATTTCAGAAATTCGTCCCCATCTTTACCCTTTCCTCTAACATTATCCCAATCAATGTTTTGGTAATTAAAGTCCCCCCAATATCACTACACTATAGTTATTGCACAGCTGTGATTTCTCTCCCCCTTGCCCCCTCCCCCTCTCTCCATAGAACCATAGAAAATTTACAGCACAGTAGGAGGCCAATCAGCCCATTATGTCCATGCCGGCCAAATAATCTAGCCGCCCAATCTAATCCCACCTTCCAGCACCTGGTCCATAGCCTCGTAGGTTACAGCACTTCAGGTGCATGTCCAGGTACCTTTGAAATGAATTGAGGGTTTCTGCCTTCACCACTGTTCCTGGCAGTGAATTCCAGACACTCGCCACCCTCTGGGTGAAAAGGTTTTTCCTCATGTCCCCTCCAATCCTTCTGCTTATCACCTTAAATCTGTGCCCCTGGTAATTGACCTCTCCTCTAAGAAAACAGGTCCTTCCTGTCTACTCTATCTAGGCCCCTCATAATTGTGTACACCTCAATTAAGTCAGCCTCCTCTGTTCTGAGGAAAACAACCTTGGCCTATCCAATCTTTCCTCATAGCTACAACTTTCAAGCCCTGACAGCATTCTTGTAAATCTCCTCCATACTCTCTCCAGAGCAATTTTGTCCTTCCTATAATGTGGTGACCAAAGCTGTACGCAAAACTTCAGCTGTGGCCTAACTAGTGTTTTATTTATTTCCAGCATTACATCCCTGCTTTTGTATTGTATACCTCGACCAATAAAGGAAAGCATTCCATATACCTTCTTCACTCTGTCTACCTGACCTGCCACATTCCCCTGTATCCCATGGGCTCTCATTTTACTGCCCAGTCTACCTTGTCAAACATCTCACTAAAATCCATGTAGACCACATTCACTGTACTACCCTCATCAATCCACCTTGTTACTTCCTCAAAAAAATCAAGTTAGTAAGACATGACCTTTCCCTAACAAATCCCTGATTAATCAGTGTCTTTCTAAGTGGTAGTTTATCCTGTTCCTCAGAATTGATGCTGATAATTTACCCACCACTGAGGTCAGACTGACTGGCCTATAATTATTTGGCCTATCCCTTGCACCCTTTTTAAACAATGGTATAAAGTTTGCAGACCTCCAATCCTCTGGTACCTCGCCCGTATCCAGTGAGAATTTATGATGATCCTCAGCGCATCCGCTATTTCCTCCCTGGCTTCCTTTAACAATCTGAGCTGCAATCCATCCGGCATTGGTGGTTTATCCATTGTCAAGGATATCAGACCGTCTAGTACTTCCTCTCTCATTATGCTTATCGTATCTAATATTTCACACTCCTCTTCAGCTACAGTGTCTGCACCAACCCTTTGTGAAGACAGAGACAAAAAACTCATTAAGAACCCTGCCCACATCTTCTGCATCCAAGCATAAGTTCACTTACACATCTCTGATAGGCGTTACCCTTTCCTTCGTTATCCTGTTGCTCTTAATGTACTGGTAAAAAACGTCTTTGGGTTTTCCTTGATTGTAGCTGCCAATAACTTTTCATGTCCTCTCTTTGCTTTTCTAATTTCCTTTTTTACTTCACCCCTGCACTTTCTCTTGCTAAAGTATTAAGATTTTTGTGATCACCATAAGCTTTCTTTTGCTGCTTTAACTTACCCTGTAAGCTTCTAGATAACCAGGGGGAATCTAGATTTGGCAGCACCACCCTTTATCTTTGTGGGGGCATGCCTACACTGTGCCTGTAGTATCTCGCTTTTGAATGCCTCCCACTGGTTTGCTCCTGATTTTCCTTCAAGTAGCTGTATCCAGTCCACTTCCGTTATGTCACTTCTTAGCTTCGTAAAATTTGCCTTCCCCAATTTAGAACTTTTACTCCTGTTAATCCTTGACCTTTTCCATTATTATGCTAAAACTAACTAACTAGCTCTCTTGTGTGCGCTGTTTCTTTCGAGTCTTATAGAATACCCCCATTCGTGTGATCATCCCCTTTTTGCTTCTTAACTCTAACCAAATGGATTCTGTCTTTGCTGCCTTAGGTAGCATTGCCACCCCACCTCCCTTTTTTCCTTCCTCATCTTTTATGAACACTTTGTATCCTTGAATATTAAGTGCCCAGTCCTCACCATTTTTAAGCTGCATTTCTGTTATTGCCACTACATCATATTGGGTAGGTAAACATATTTTTATGAAGGACGCTGATAGTTAATTCTTTTCAAATGAGGAATGATTATCTTTGTGTTTTGTACTTCATAATTTTTGCAGATGAATGAGAAGAAAGAGGATCGTGGAAAATTTGTTGAACTGCCCGGTGCAGAAATTGGGAAAGTGGTAGTAAGATTTCCACCTGAAGCCAGCGGGTGAGTTAACGGATTCAAAATTCCTTTTAAAAGAAACATTTAGTTGTAAACTGCTTTAAGTCTGTTTGTACTAACTGGTGTTGAACCATCCAACTCAATCTTGAAATTAGTGGAGTTGCAAATGACCTGGAAGATGAATATTCAAAAAAATATTATTAAAGATACGCATATCTTTGTCGCCTCAGTAGTTGTTTGCTTGTTTTAAATGATGGCAAAATCTTGGACTGGGGAGCATCAAACGTTGATGGGAGAAGTGAGGTTTTGAGATACCATGTCAAGTGAAATCAGAATATTAAAATGTGAGTATGACTGAACAAGTGAAGGAGTATTGTCATGGGAGAGGAATAGGGATCTTAAAATACTGATTGCAAGGAGGAAGAGGTTATACTTTGAAATTGGTGTCCTGAAATGCAGGTATGAATGATACCTTCCTCTATCCCTAGAGAAGGACTTGATATTTTAAATTGAAGTAAAAGCTACTTGAGGCCCAGACTTTTGGGTGGGAAGGTTGGAACAGTATATCCTTTTGGGGTCAGAAGGAGTTCGTAGAATGTCTGCCCTAGCCCTGAATTTGCATCTTTCTCTCGTTTCTCTCCTATCTCCCCTTATGCCCTCTCTGAGTTCAACTACTGACCACCCAACTTTGCCTCCTGGTCCCCAGGTTAGTTGATATTATTAACGGCTCTCTCTCTTTAGGTAAAAGCAAAATACTGCGGATGCTGGAAATCTGAAACAAAAACAAGAAATGCTGGAATCACTCAGCAGGTCTGGCAGCATCTGTGAAAAGAGAAGCAGAGTTAACGTTTCGGGTCAGTGACCCTTCTTCGGAACTGACAAATTTGTCAGTTCCAAAGAAGGGTCACTGACCCGAAACGTTAACTCTCTCTTTAGGTGTTGTCCCTCTCTCCTTTAAATCTGCTGTCATCACCTGTCTCAAAAAAAACCTTGACCCCACCATCCTTGCAAACTATTACCCATCTCCAATCTCCCTTTCCTGTCCAAAGTCCTTGAACGTGTTGCCGTCTCTCAAATCCATGCCCATTTTTCTCACAACTCCATGTTTGAAGCCATCCAGTCAGGTTTCTGCCCCTCCCATATACGGAAATGGCTCTTCTCAAAGTCAAATGATATCCTATGTGATTTGTGACAAAGGTAAACAATCCCTCATCATTCTTCTTGACCTGTCTGCAGCCTTTGACATGGTTGACCACACCATCCTCTTCCAATGCCTCTGCATTGATGTCAGCTGGGTGGGACTGCGCTCACCTGGTTCTATTCTTATCTATATAATCGTAGCCAGAGTATCACTTACAAAGACTTCTCTTCCCATTCCTGCACCCTTTACCCCAGGTGTCTCCCAAGGATCTATCCTTGGGCCCCTCCTATTTCTCATCTACACGCTGCCCCCAGTGACATTATCTGAAAGCAGAGCATTAGTTTTCACATTGTTACAAGATTACTTCTGTTTCTTTTGTAAAAATATTGTTTTAAGAACTTATATTTGAATTATGGACATTGAGTCAACTGGAGATTGCTGAACTTTTTTTTTAAAAAAAGGGAAGGTCTACAGAAGGTCTGGCTAGTAAACAAGTCTTACTGGAAGGCATTTGTTTTCCAGTAGAAACGGCAGGGGTTGTTGAGAATGACAGGTCAAGATTTATAGATGTCACGGGACTTGCTGCTTAACAGTTTTTCGTTTCATTTTGAATTGTTAAAGCCAGTTGGTGTTTGGCCTGAAAACAGAAGTCAGTTGCTGCGTGTCACAGCTGATATCTTTCTCTCTTTGAAGAATCCCTGTGTCTTTACAGGCATCCTGCATCAAGTTTTTACTATTTCCACCTGTACCTGAAGAAACCTTTACTGCTACATTGCTGCTGTAAGACCTAAGAAAATCCTTGTTGCTGCTTCCTGCTGTAAAGCCTGACTGGAGCTTTCTGAATTGCATCTCTTGAAAGCCTACCGAGATTGATCTTCAACATTGCCTGGAAGGATTTGTTCTGGGAAGATCCTAGTGACGGCCGCCTATTTGCATTTGGGATGCCTAAACAACCACAACCACAGACATGTTTCCATTCCTTCTTTTGAGTTTATTAAATTCCTTCTATTGCTTTGTAACAGTTGTAAACAAAAATCCCTCCCTCCGTTAACAGGTTGGTGTGTGTGTGTCTGTGTATATGTACACACGCGTGTGCGTAAGGACTAGGATAAATAAGGAGCTTTAATATTTCAATTTGTGTGTATGTTTACTTCCTTATTGGTTAAGGTTTGTTTTATAATAAATGGATAATTTTGTTTATTAAAGAAACCTGGATGGTGTGCTTTATTCTGGGGAAAGGTGGAGTATATGATTGACTGTTTCAGTAAGTGGGAAAATTTAAATATATGTTGTGATCTGTGGGAAAGTGGGACTGAATTAACAGTGCACTCCTCCTGTCTCAGTTGTAACAACATGTACGCTGATGATACCCAGCTTTACCTGACCACCACCCCTCTCAACTTCTGCACTGTTGCTAAATTATCAGACTGCTTCATCCTGTACTGGATGAGCAGAAATTTCTTCCAATTCCATATTGGGAAGACTGAAGCCATTGTTTTTAGTCCCTGCTCCAAACTCAGTTTCTCAGCTATTGACTTCACTCCTTTCCCTGTAACAGTTGAGACCAAACCAGTCGGTTCATAACCTTGGTGTCATATTTGACCCTGAGATAGCTTCTGACCACATATTTGCGTCATCATTAAGGCCACCTATTTCCACTTCAGTGAGATCACGTGACTTTGCCCTGCCTTAGCTCACCTGCTGCTGAAACCTTCTTCAAGCCTTTGTTGCCTCAAGACTTGACTATTCCAATTCACTCCTGGCCTCCCACATTCTAACCTTCATAAATTTGAGGTCATCCAAAACTCTGCTGCCCGGGTGTTAACTCGCAATAAGTCTCTTCATCTATCACCCCTATGCTCGTTGACTTAAATTAGCTCCCAGTGAAGCAACGTCTTGATATTAAAATTCTCATCCTCGTTTTCAGTCCCTCCATGGCCTCGCCCCCTCCCTATTGTTACGACTGAGGCGGGAAGAGTACACTGTTGATACAGTCCCACTTCTCCGCTGGTCACAGCATATCAATAAATTTTCCCACTTGTCAAAAAAACAGTCACTGATACTCTATTTGCCTCCAGAATAAAGCACACCAACCAGGTTTCTTTAATCAATCACAAAATTAACTATTAACTATAAACACTATGTCTTAACCAATAATGAAGTAAATCTATATATGAAAAGATTTTAAAACTCCTTATTCTCCCTAGCCCTCATGCACACACACATGTATCCAAAAAACAGTTAACCAGGTAAAAAAGCATTTTGGTTTACAACTGTTTCTTGGGAATAAAAGGAATAATAATATAGTTTGTCATGTTCTGGTAGGAAGTTCTTCGATTTGGTAAGGTGTCCCAGAGTTGAATAGTTGGTTACCATTCGAAGTTTTTCCAGGCGAGGTTGATGAACAGTCTGTGATGGGTAGGCGTTCATGGCAATTCAACTGCAGCAAGCTTCACATAAGGTCTTCCATCAGGGGTGTAACAACAGGTCTGCTTAGGTCTTCCAGCAGCAAAATAGCAGTAGAAGATTTCTTCAGATTTCAGGATTTTTTAAACCACAGGAGGCAACAGGAACCACACTTGATGCAGGGATTCTTCAGAGACAGGAGGCAATAGGAATCTGCCACCTTTGAAATACAGGGTTTCTTCTCAACAGTCACAGGATTCCTTTACAGTGAGAGGTAACACTTTTTCTGGGTCTTCCTCTCTGATCTCCAGGCAGGTCAAAACCAAAAGTTAAAATGCCTGCTCTTTGTCCAACTCAGTTTTTTTTTAAAAGGTCCAAAGTGAAACCAAAGCCTTCCTAAAAACGTCACATGTCCAGACATAGGCCGGAATTTTACACCGCCCCAGCGAGTTGGATGATGGCGTGGGGGTGGTGTAAAATTGGGCGGCAGGCTCCGGGAGGCCTACTCGCACCGATTCCACCTATGAACGACTTTACGGAGGTCAGGCGGGGGGTGGGAAATGGCCCGCCCGCCCAAGGCCAATCAAGACCCTTAAGTGACCACTTATGGGCCTTCGCCCTCCTCCACGGGTATTTTACCCGGGGCAAGCGGGTGTGCCAGGGACGTGAAAGGCCGCCTAGTGATAGCTGCCGGCCTTTCTGCGCCCCTTGGGTGGGGGCAGGGCAGTCAGGCACAGGGTGCCTGATTGAGGGCCGCCCCCACCTCCCAACCCACCCCTGGGATCCAGGACGCCCCCCCCCTCCCCCCCCAAACGTGCATCCTAGCCTCACCAGGGCACAACCGATCTCCGTGTGAGGCACCCCAAACTTACCCACTCGGGTCCATGGCGTCGGCTTGGCTGTAGTCCCAGCAGTGGTTCCGCTCCTGGTGGCGCTGCTGAGACTAAGAGCTACCGGCCCGCTGATTGGCCGGCAGTTCAGAGGCGAGACTTCCTCCCTCAAGTGGCCTCGGGCCAATTAAAGCCTGGGGATTCGTAAAATACGGGACAGATCCCCAGGCTGGGTGGAAGCGCATTCGTCACCGACATTTACGTCTGAGTCCCGCTCCCGTCCGCCCACTGTAAAACTTCGGCCATAGAGTCTCTTGTCATTCAAAGAGTAGCTCTGAGGAGGTCAAACCCCTTGGTGGTTTCCTTGAAATGACAGGCTTTCCTGTCCTTGTTTACAAATTCAGCTTTTTGCAGGTGTCTTAATGTCCACTAAAGAATCCTTTTTTAGTTTTTAAAAACAAACAGAATTTTAAAGTTTTTAATACGAAACAAAGCCTTGTAACACTATCTCTATAATCTCCTCCAGTCCCACAACCTTCTGAGATATCTGTGCTCCTCTAATTCTTGCCTCTTGAGCATCCTTGATTTTAGTTGATCCATCATTGGTGGCTATGCCTTCAGCTGCCTAAGTTCCAAGCTCTGGAATTCCCTCCCTACATCTCACTGCCTCTCTACCTTGCTTTCCTCCTTTAAGGTACTCCTTAAAAACCTACCTCTTTGATCAAGCTTTTGGTCATCTGACCTAATATCTCCTCATGTGGCTCAGTGTCATATTTTGTTTTATCATGCTACTGTGAAGCTCCTTGGGACATTTTATTATGTTAAAGGCACTATACAAATTAAAGTTGTTGGGACTTAAGAACAAGGAGATGATAGGAAAGGGTTCATAGATCAAGTTGGAGGTTCAGTAGTGAAGTTCAGGATGAAGTTTACACTGCAGTCCACTTAGTGCATCAGTGAACCCATGGCTCCCAGACTTCCACATCTCAAATTTAAAATTTTTATCCTTGCTATTATATTGCATTGTGGCCTTGCCTCTCTTCAACCTATTTCAGGCCTACAGCCTCTCTTCCAGAACACTCTGCTCCTCTGACTCTGGCCTCTTCTGTATTTCCTTCTCTCCAATTCCACCTTCCTTACTCCATCATTCATGCCTGTGCCTTTAGCCATCAAGGCCCCAGGCTCTAAAATTCTTTCCAGTAACTCCTTTGCCTCTCCACCATGAGCATCTATAAAACCCAGCTCATGACTAGCTCTTGGTCATCACTCCTAATAATTTTACCTTTGGCTTAGCTTCCATTTCTGGCTGATTACGTTTCAGACATGTTTGCTACCTTAAAAATACCATATAAATGCAAGTTGTTGTCCTTAAATCAAGTACCCATTTTTCAGGTTGTAGATGTTATGGTGTAGTATAATCTGATTTTGTTTAAAATAACAGTGCTGTTATTGAGGTGTATTTATTCATTTTTTAATTTCCTTGCAGTTATTTACATATTGGACATGCCAAAGCTGCACTCCTGAATCAGCATTATCAAGTGAGCTTCAAGGGGAAACTCATCATGAGGTTTGATGACACCAATCCTGAAAAGGAAAAGGAAGACTTTGAGAAGGTTGTTATTGAAATGTATTTAATAAACACACCTGTGCCTAGATATAACTGTGGATCATTCATTTTGACAATCAAATAGTCAATTGATTATGAAAATTGTTCATTTAATCAGATAACTTGAATTACTTTAAAATATATTTATCTCGGTTTAATGGGTTCTGTGTTTTGAGGCCATACTGAATGCCAATCCTTCTAGATAGTTTAGATTCATTACCAGCACTACAGATGTCACATTGCTCAGTGAACTAACACCCCTGCCACACCAACCGTCCCCCAATCCCAAATTAAAATCTGGCAAATCAAATAATGATGTGGGAAAAGTCCAGGATGAAAATCAGTCATTTAGCCCACTGAAACTGTAAATTCTGCCACTCAAATGAGTTGCTTAATCTGTTGTTTTTGTTTTCACTTGACCATCCAAGGTTAAGAATGGTATAGAACATAAAGCAACAGCTTGTGCTACACCTTGAATTTTCAAAAACATTGCAATACATCTTTGCAGAAAACCTCCAATGTTGCCCCTTCTTCAAGCTTTAACTTGCATCATATTCTTGAGGAACTTGAAAGCCTCACTACCGTTTTTCTGAACAATATAATGTAGAAGCCTTTCAAAGCAGTTTCCTTCAGAATTGAGGAATTTAAGGTTTTTCTCAACCTGCACTTCAGAATTAAATTGAAGCTTGTTGCATTGCATTCTACCAAGGAGTTGAATTATGTGTAACATTCACCACTTTCTGTAGGTTATACTGGAAGATGTTTCAATGCTGCAGATAAAACCTGACCAATTCACCTACACCTCTGATCATTTTGATACTATAATGCATTGTGCAGACAAAATGATTAGAGATGGGAAAGCTTACGCAGATGACACACCCGCAGATCAAATGAAACAGGAACGCGAGCAAAGGATTGAGTCTAAACACAGGGTGAATTGTGAGTACCATTTAAATTTCTGCTTGGTGGTATTCTGGACTGCTAGCTATCATATCTTGATTTCTTCACTGCACTTTTCCCATCTCTCTTAAAAAGAGTGATTCATGTTAGGGTATGGTTCCCACCTTGTGAGATTAGATGCTATGTGTTAATAAGCTTCTTGACTGTAGTGGACGGCATATTTCGCCTGATTCTGCCCTTGCTTGACTTCCTTGTACAGTTTCTGAAAAAAGTGACAGCATTCTGGAATAGGATTTTTCACCTTCCTTGTCGTGCCTGGTGGCTTTGAAACTCTTCTTCTTTTCTTTAGCCTCCTTGTCTCGGGAGACAATGGGTAAGCGCCTGGAGGTGGTCAGTGGTTTGTGGAGCAGTGCCTGGAGTGGCGATAAACGCCAATACTAGAGTGACAGACTCTTCCACAGGCTTTGAAACTAATTACACGATAATTAAGCAAAGGGCATAGATTGAGCTGGGACTTTTGAAATCTGCTTGGCTCAATACCACACAAAGATAGTTATTTTTGTTTAATTACTTTTATTCTGAATTGTCGTCATTTTTTTAAAAATGGCATCAAAAAGCCATAGGTAGGTTTTCATTAAGCAAATGTTCTCCTTGGGGGGAAGTATGTTCCAGTGTGGAAGTCATTGCAAAGTGACATGCTTAAGTAATGGAAATTCAGAACACTAAGTCAGTCCTCTAGCAGACTCGGTAATGGAATACCCGAAACCTTGCAGGAATCAACTCGCTATAGTACCTTGTAGTGCACAAATATTCTCAGATTGTAGTTACACGAGAAAGCCTGTAGATTTCAGATGCTCCAAGAAATAGCTAAATGGAGGAAGAATTCCTATTGTATTTATTTAGTTGGGGGGTAAATTTCGTAGATTTAAATTCCTACTATTTGACACTGCATGTAATTTATTTCCTGCAGCTGTGCAGCAGAACATGCAAATGTGGGAAGAGATGAAGACTGGAACAGATTATGGACAAACCTGCTGTCTACGAGCAAAGATTGACATGGCCTCCAACAATGGTTGCCTTAGGGACCCGACAATCTACCGATGCAAGAACATGCCGCATCCTCGCACGGGGCTCAAATACAGGTGAAGTATCAGTCATACTTGGGTGCTTCAAATATCACTCTAGGATATTAATTTCTTTGATATTGTAAAAATCATACATACTAGACCTCCATAATGAGACCTCAATACTGCTGGGGGTGTCAGAAGGCATATGCAGGTGCATCCAGCCCAGCACTGATGTAATTCTACAGAGGAAAGCATTCTGTCCTGTACTCCTCCCCAAGCCTGTCATCCCCACCATTCCAGCTCCTCATTCATCCGTCTACAATCTTAACATTCCTGCTAACTGCATATTAAGATTTTTGTATTGAAGTGTGAAGTTGATAACAATGTACTTTATTCAAGTGGTCAGTTGTTCCTGATTTAACGTCTTCAGGGTCCAATAGGTAGCCATCAGCAGGTAATTGGAAAGCTGATTAACCATCTGTACAAGTAGACATTAGGAAAATGTTTAGGGTCATTGGAAACTTGAGGCAAGCACAGTTAGATGCTAAAATCTGGAAGTTGCTGCCTGAGATGCATCGAAACTCTTTAAGCTGCACGCAGGCACCATCTCTCTGTCAGGCTCCCCATTCAGATGCATTGAATGGCGTGAAGTTCCTCTATTTTCATGGTAGATACAGACTTAACTTGGCATGGAAAGTTAAGGTTTGTCCATTGCATTCTAAGTACCTTTTTTAACAGTGTAATAAGTCGTCTTGCCAGGCAACCTCCTTTGTACTGACAGTGAACTTTTACAAGTATGGTGTCTCATTCCTTCAAATTTTAATTGTCGGAATTTTAAAAAAAATTCTTATTTTTCTTTGCCAATTCTGTTCCTTTACATTTTAATTCAGTCATCCTTTCGCCCACTTTATTTTGCTTTCTGTACTTGATTAGAGGGATGGTGGGGTAGTGGTGCTTTAATGCTGGAGGACATCACAGAGATAGGGAGAGGCAAGGCCAGGGAGGGATTTGCAAAGAAGGTTGAGAATTTTGAAATTGAGGTATTGATTAACTGGGATTCAATGTAGGTCAGTGAGCACAGGGGAGATGGGTGAGCGCGATTTGTGTGAGCTAAGACACGGGCAGCAGAGGTCTTAATGATCTCAAGAAACCTCACATTAATCTGCAAACTGAGGCATCTCCCCAATGGTGTGCTGGTCTGTGGTGAAATTAAACAATATTTGTTTCATAATTGTATTTAGAGTTGCATGAAAACTCAGATGTAGTCTACACGAGGCTAATTTGTATATAAATTAGAAGTGTTTCTCCTCCCTGTGTGCTAACAGGGAGCTAATAACTTGTCTGGCTCTTTTTCTCTGGACCTAGTTAATCTGCACAATTTAGATTGCTATTGTCAATTTTTTTCTCCATGCTCTTCTGAATTAGAGTCATAGAGTTATACAGCACAGAAACAGGCCCTTCAGCCCACCGTGTCCATGTCCGCCATCAAACCTATCTATTCTAATCCCATTTTCCAGCACTTGGCCAGTAGCCTTGTATGCTATGGCGTTTCAAGTGCTCATCTAAATACTTCTTAAATGTCATGAGGGTTCCTGCCTCTACCACCCCTTCAGGCAGTGTATTCCAGATTCCAGCCGCCCTCTGGGTGAACCTCCTGCCCCTTAGCTTAAATCTATACCCCCTGGTTATTGACACCTCCGCTAAGGAAAAAAGTTTCTTCTTATCTACCCTATCTATGTCCCTCATAATTTTCTATACCTTAATCAGGTCCCCCTCAGCCTTCTCTGCTCTAAGGAAAACAACCCTAGCCTATCCAGTCTCTCTTCATAGCTGAAATGCTCCAGCCCAAGCAACATCCTGGTGAATCTCCTCTGCACCCTCTCCAGTGCAATCACATCCTCCCTATCATGTGGCAAACAGAACTGTACACAGTAGTTAGTTAGTGATACAGCACTGAAACAGGCCCTTCAGCCCACCGACTCTGTGCTGACCATCAACCACCCATTTATACTAATCCTACATTAATCCCATATTCCTACCACATCCCCACCTTCCCTCAATTCCCCTACCACCTACCTATACTAGGGGCAATTTATAATGACCAATTTACCTGTCAACCTGCAAGCCTTCGGCTGTGGGAGGAAACTGGAGCTCCCGACGAAAACTCACGCGGTCACAGGGAGAACTTGCAAACTCCGCACAGGCAGTATCCAGAATCGAACCCGGGTCGCTGGAGTTGTGAGGCTGTGATGCTAACCACTGCACCGCCCCTACTCCAGCTGTGGCCTAACTAATTTAATTATATTGGGTTTTGAGAGAAATTAGTTATTCAGAATGTTTTTTTAAACTGAGGATAAGTTTAATATCTTAGAATTTATTTAGTCTTCATACTGGCCTTGATCAAGGGACTGCAGTTTTGGTTTCATATTCTGAAAGATAGAAATTGATTTCCTGTACAATCACATACATCCCCAGAGGAGGCTACTAAGATACTACAAAGATTATTTGACAGGATTTATTGCTGGGAAGGTAAGTGGTGAATTAAGTTCAGTGTGGACAATTGCAAATTGCCTGACAAGGCAAAACCTAGCGTACTGTATAAAGTTCTGGGTGGCATGATTTGAGGGGGACATCCAGACCCTCGAGACAGAACAATGGAGAGTCAAGAAGCTGGTTATTGGTGACAATGGGGAGTCCTATGAGGTGCAACTTAATAAGTCAGAGTCCATCATGCTCCTAAGATATCTTCGCTGTAAATAAATACTTAATGAACCTGATGCAGTACTTGCATATAAATCAGGGTAGGAGGACAGAATCAGGAAGTATTTCTTTGAGCAAAAATTGATGAAAAACTGCTATGTGTTGTGGAGACACACAAAAAAAGCAGCTAGATTTGGCAAGGAAATAATAGGGTTTATATTCTGGAAGGATGAAATCTGCAACACTTTTGTTTTACTATCATGACGATTCCTGAATGATGGTGTGATTTCATTAATAAATTGAGAGGAGTAGTAACGTAAATCTATGGATTTCCATTTTTTTCCTCTATTTACAGAGTTTACCCAACGTATGACTTTGCATGCCCAATAGTGGACAGCATTGAAGGTGTCACACATGCACTAAGGACAACTGAGTATCATGACCGGGATGAACAATATTACTGGATCATTGACGCTCTGGAAATTCGAAAACCTTATATTTGGGAGTATAGCCGCCTTAACCTAAATAACACTGTACTATCAAAGAGGAAGCTTACGTGGTTTGTCAACGAGGGACTAGTGGATGGATGGTACTTTTGCACTAAAACTGTAAACTTCTGACTATTGTTTTTTGAATTAGCTAATATAAAGATATACAATTTAAACAAAAAAGTCTCATTCTATTCTAGAGTGGCGTACTTCCTTTTACACTATCATTTTTGTTTCATTAAACAATGTGTTTAGGGACGATCCTCGCTTTCCAACGGTGCGTGGAGTCCTGCGGAGAGGGATGACTGTTGAAGGATTGAAACAATTTATTGCTGCTCAAGTGAGTTGAACAGAACTAGATGCTCTACAACATAGATCCACAGTATCTTGTCATTTGTATTGGTATCAATGATCTGCCTCTTCTCCCCCACCCCAGATTGCCCTCTGAAACCCCCTAATTTTCTTAGAAATCATGCACAGTAATATAATTAACAATTTGTTTTGTAAAACATATTTGATATAAAGGGGTATTGCTGTTTCTTCTTCTCTGTTTAAAAGGTTGTATAATTTTGTGATGCAGGGCGGCTCCCGATCTGTTGTGAACATGGAGTGGGACAAAATATGGGCTTTTAACAAAAAGGTACATATCAGCTAATCAGGGCATCACTGCACCTTAATCTTAACTGTTGAGTAACATTCGCTTTTTATTGCACTATTTTAACATTTGAGTGTATAAACATTACAGCAGTCTGAGGAAAATGGAATGTTCTTGTGACTGGTTACATGGTGACAAATGTATTTTTTCGGATGCTTTAAATGGTATGAAAAATCCAATTTTGGGTGAAAATGTTTACTTTGGGGTTGAAATGACAGTATGGAAAGAAAAAAAAGTTAAAAATATTATGTAACCCAAAACATTGTGCAAATTTATTGAATTAAACACATTATGCATTACATTTTCTGCTTCCTTCAAGCTGCAAGCTAACTGTAACAAGGTATTACTTAACAATTTTCTGCCTTGACTAGAGTCTTAGGTTTACCTGACAGCTTGAATAGCATGGCAACAATGCTTTAAGTTCAAGATGTGTGCAAAGCCAGACACTTTTTGAACTACTTTTGTGATTGTGTGGTTTAGCTGGTATGGTTTTCTGCACATTTTGACAGCAACATTATTGTTTTGAGCTTAGATAAGTAGTTAACATAGCAGTAATTATTGTGCTCTTTATTTGGAGCAACTTTTTAAAGCAATTTTTAAGAATTTTTTTTCACTCTTGTTTCACTAGTAGAAGCAGTTTTTAATTTGTTTTTCTTCATAGAAAATTTGAGTGCAAGTGTATTGATTGCTGAGAGGGATGAACTTCCTGTGCTTCTGTACATATGCGAGCTTGCACATTTTAATAACTTCAGGTCACATGCTGGAAAATGAGTTGCCGTTATATTTTTTTAAAAAAGGTTATTTAGAGACCAGTCTGTCATTGCACTTTGTGTTCATATGTTTTAATATGCTGTACTACAAAAAATACTGTAGCAAATGTAATCTAATATAAATTTTGTACTTAAAGGCACCCTGTGCTGTCCAATATACAGTACTAAACAACTTAGACATGCAACATGTAATTTTCTCACCAGAAAAGGAGCACAGCAGAGGTTACAATCCTTGAACTAATTTTTAAAAAATGACAGCACAAATAGCAAGTGAAACTGTATGACTTAATTAATTGAGTGCAGAAATACCATTCTAGGACTTTGGTTGACTTGACCAGGGTCTTACCTCCTAAACCATTTGAATTTGACTTCTTGAGCTAATTTCTCGCTAACTTTCCTATTTGCTTGTACTTCAGTACCACTCTTTCTGCCTTTGTAGCATTTTTTTTTCCTCCTGTCATTAATTCAAAAGGAATGGCTTTTATAATTTTTAAACTTTTTTTGCCTCACACAAGGATTGTTTGCGTTGTTGCAGTTAACTGCAAATCAAATTTTAATTGGCCTTAAAATTATTATTGAATTAGATTGTTATAATCCATTTGGCCTCTGCATGTAGCTTTCTGGAAAATAATACCATTTTAAGTGTATAAGCAGGTTTCTTTTGAGAAACTATCTCCCAGTTTTCAAATATTTTCTATTTAATTATGCTGTAATTGTTAGTTGAATGCAGCAAGCTAAACAATTCAATATGCCCCTATTTTGGATATTGCATGCAGATGAAAATGGAACATCGCTCTATATTATACAGATAAAATTACCATATCTATTTACTTCAGGTTATTGATCCGGTGGCACCTCGGTATACAGCGTTATTGCAGAATGAAGTGGTGCCTGTGAATGTGCCTGGGGCCAAGGAAGAGATGAAAGATGTGGCCAAGCACCCCAAGGTAATAACATTTAAAAATGGAGGTTGGGAAGAGTGTTGTGTACAGTGCACTTACTTTAGCTTAATTTGTTGAGAAATAAACTGAGGAAAAATTAAGTGCAGGATTAAAGTCTGGTTTGTGTATAATTTCTTACCCCACAGTTCTTAATTTGATTGATTCGCACCTTTTATTGAATTTTGATACATTGTTGTAAAGCAGCTTTGAAATGCAAACTATTTTATTCTTTCAAATTTCTCAGTCAGTTGGATTAATGAAATGAAACCTCCTCAATCTCAAGGATTGGAAGATGGCTAGTTGTGCTTAAAAAGGTGTGGCCTGAAATTATTAGCGATGAATTTAGAAATAGATGCCACTTGGCACCTCCAAAATGTATTTAAGCTCCCATTCTTAGTCGGCATGTGTTTGTCAAATTGCTTAAGCTTTTAGTATGGACCATGGTTAAAGAACAAAAAGCTTCACCGTAGGATCTTATCAGGCCAGTATTCTACATAGCTGATGGTGTCATTGCCAATTATGATAAATATATCTACTTGAGATTAACTATATACCTTATGAACCAGGTTGCTCCTATCTCAGAGTTATACAGCACAGAAACAGGCCTTCAGCCCATCATGTCTGTGCTGGCCATCAAGTACCTATTTTAATCCCATTTTCCAGCACTTGGCCCTAGCCTTGTATGCTATGGTGTTTCAAGTGCTCATCTAAATACTTCTTAATTGTTGTGAGGGTTCCTGCCTCTACCACCCCGTCAGGCAGTGTTCCAGATTGCAACCACCTGCTGGGTGAAATTTTTTTTCCTCAAATCCCCTCTAAACCTCCTGCCCCTTACCTTAAATCTATGCCCCCTGGTTATTGACCCCTCTGCTAAGGGAAAAAGTTTCTTCCTATCTATCCTATCAATGCCTCTTATAATTTTGTATACCTCAATTGGATACCCCCCCCCCCTCAGCCTTCTCTGCTGTGAGGAAAACAACCCTAGCCTATCCCATCTCTCTTCATAGCTGAAATGCTCCAGCCCCTCCAATCTCCTCTGCACCCTCTCCAGTGCAATCACATCTTTCCTATAGTGTAGTGACCAGAACTGTCCACAGTACTCCAGCTGTGGCCTGACTAGCATTTTATACAGCTCCATCATAACCTCCCTGCTCTTATATTCTGTGCCTCGGCTAATAAAGGCAAGTATCCCATATGCCTTCCTAACCACCTTATCTACCTGTGCTGCTGCTTTCAGTGATCTATGGAAAAGTACACCAAGGTCCCTCTGACCCTCCACTTCCTAGGGTCCTACCATCCATTGTATATTCCCTTGCCTTGTTAGTCCTCTCAAAATGCATCACCTCACACTTCTCAGGGTAAAATTCCATTTGCCACTGCTCCGCCCGTCTTACCAGCCCATCTATATCGTCCTGTAATCTAAGGCTTTCCTCCTCCCTATTTACGACACCACCAATTTTCGTGTCGTCTGCAAACTTACTGACCATACCTCTTATGTTCACGTCTAAATCATTAATGTACACTACAAACAACAAGGGTCACAGCACAATCCCTGCAGAACACCACTGGTCACAGGCTTCCACTTGCAAAAACAACCCTCGGCCATCACCCTCTACCTCCTGCCATGAAGCCATTTTTGGATCTAATTTGCCAAATTGCCCAGGATTCCATGGGCTCTGACCTTAACCAATCTCCCATGTGGGACCTTATCTCATGTTTTAAATGTCCGTAATGTGTCATAAATATAACTATTTAATATTTTCAGTGTTATTGAGAACCATGAAAATTTGTTATAACATTTTGTAAGGATTACTGATTTTATAATGTAAGTCACGGTTGCTCATGTTTCAGCAATTATCGTATAAATATTCCATCATCTCTAGACAGATCTGTGGTGTATTTATATTTTATTCTTTCAGTAGGCTCACTGTGAAATTGTTGGCTATGCACACATGGCTTTAAAAAAATTGCCAACACCAAACGCATCTTCCCCTCCCCTGTCAGCATTCCGAAGGGATCGTTCCCTCCGTGAAACCCAGGTCCACTCCTCCATTACCCTCGACATCTTGTCCCCTTCCCACGGCACCTTCCCATGCAATCGCAGGAGGTGTAATACCTGCCCTTTTACCTCCTCTCTCCTCGCTATCCAAGGCCCCAAACAGTCCTTTCAGGTGAAGCAGTGATTTCCTTGTACTACTTTCAATTTAGCGTACTGTATTCACTGCTCACAATGCTGTCTCCTCTACATCGGGGAGACCAAACGCAGATTGGGTGACCACTTTGCTGAATACTTCAGCTGAGTCCAAAAGCATGACACCGAGCTTCCGTTTCCTTGCCATTAGAATACTCCACCCTGCTCTTATGCCAACATTTCTGTCTTTGGCCTGCTCCAGTGTTCCAGTGATGCAAGCTCGAGGAGCAGCACCTGATCTTTTGATTAGGCGCTCTACAGACTTGTGGACTGAATGTTGAGTTCAATAACTTCAGAGCATGACTGGCCTTTTTTTAATATTTTATTTTTCAACCATGTGCCTGCTTTTCATGTCGTCAGAGCTGCTCATTATTCCACTATTAACACTGTCTCTGGAATAATGCTTTGTATTTCACCACAAGCATTAACACACGCTTTGCTTTTGTCCCTGATCAGTTTTGATATTTAATCACCCTCTGCCCTATTAAACACCTTCCCCTTTGTTCTCTCCCCCACTCCCCTCCCCTTCACTTGCTTAAAACCTAATTCTTTTCTAACCTTTGCCAGTTCTGATGAAAGGTCACAGACCTGAAACATTAACTTTGTTTCTCTCTCCATAGATGCTGCCTGACCTGCTGAGTATTTCCCGCACTTTGTTTTGTTTTTGAGGTCAGAGAGACTATTGTCCCAATAGCCTGTCTAGATTTGAAATTAGGTTTCAGAGGTAAAATGTCAGGATCTCTATTGGGTAATTTTAAAATCCTGCCAAAAAGATGTGGAATAAGGGTGCCATACATAAATATTGCTATCTCTTGTACTCTAGGGCATTGTTGAGAAAATCTAAGGCTTACAATCAGTCTTGAAATATGCATCTGTTTGCATTGGTACTTCATTTTACCTGTACTGAAACCTATGACCAGGAAGTATATTTTAAATCAGTTTGAATTGGCAGATTTGAACGGAAAATTCCATACTGCATGTACAGAGTATAAGTATGCAAGTTTGAATCGGGTTTTATGTATAGAAATTACAAACTAAGATATAAATGCAAGTATAATGCAGCAACACCCTTTGTTGATTTCCCCCGGTCCAAGTTTTACTGTTTCTTCTTTCCTTTCCTGCTCATCCCCTTTTTTGTTTTGCCAGAATCTGGATGTAGGACTGAAGCCTGTGTGGTTTGGATCCAAAGTACTAATTGAGGGAGCAGATGCAGAAACTTTCACAGAGGGAGAAATGGTTACTTTCATCAATTGGGGTAACATTAACATCACTAAAATTAACAGGTAAGAAAACTATAAGTATGAAGTTTCCTGCCTTATCCAGTAGAACCTGAGTTTCTGCTCTTTATAAGACACAAAAGGATGTGTTAGATTTAATAAAACTAATTTTTGTTTGTAGAGATTCCAGAGGAAAGATTACATCACTTGAGACAGAATTAAATCTAGATAACAAAGATTATAAGAAGACAACAAAGATTACTTGGTTATCTGAGACTCCTCAGGCTCCATTGGTCCCCACTGTATGTGTCTACTATGAACACCTAATCAGCAAACCTGTCATCAGCAAGGATGAAGATTTCAAGGAATATGTTAACCGAAACACCAAGGTATTCTTACTTGTAGTGAACACCTAGTTATAGTTAACTTAGAGTTGCTAGATAAAATTTCAGTAAAAAAAATTATTCATTGAAGCTTAGTCAGATGCTAGGAATTACAGAGTAATTGTAACAATATTGAAAGCACTTACTAGTAGCTTCCTTTAAAATAAAAGTTCGTAAGCATTTCACTCTGTTCAAAATTTCGGAAGTAAAATGAATTGCTGACTTTACATACTCTTAAGATTATAGTATCTCTTCGACAAGATTTTTAACCAGATTTAAAATTGTTAACTGGTTCCATTAGTACATAACTGAAAACCCAGGCCTGAATTATTCCCCTTCTCCTTTACACCTTGCTTTTTCATTGTGGCTGAACAGTTTGTGTTGAACTATGCAGAAGCTGAAACATGTTAACCATTAATGCAGTTCAAGGTGGAAATTTCTATTTCAAGTTCTCCCTGTAGTAGACAGTGTGTTAATATTATTGCTGTTTATTCAGTTTCTTTAATTTTGCATTGCCCTTCATTTATAGCTGTATAAAACAAACCTTCAAATGATGTTTGCAATTTCATATATCTGCTCCCATGTTGTGAAATGCTTGCAGAAATAGCTTTTGTCCACAGTAATGGTATTACTGTACCAAGAACCCAGAATGGTAGACAGCATAACTTTGATCTTTAATAATATGTGTGTTTTCATGCACAAATATGATCAGTTGTGAAAATTGCCCCAAGAATAAGTGATACAACTTTTTGTTCACAAATGACTTGGTTATTGTTGGGTTTTTTGAATAGCTTTAAATCTTGGAGGTTTTTGTTACGGTTTAACATTGGGAATAGTTTGAATGTTTTAATTGGGGGAAAAATAATTCATTTTCAGCAAGAAGATCTAATGCTGGGTGACCCCTGTCTAAAAGATCTGAAAAAAGGAGACATCATTCAACTACAAAGAAGAGGTTTCTTTATCTGTGACCAGTCATATGAACCAGTTAGGTGAGCAATTCTGCTAATCTACCTTTGAAGTAGGAGAATATCTGATTGAAGGAAAACTGCCAGTGACCATATGTTTCATTAACAATGTATCTAATGTTAAATCAGGTGTAATGCTCTTAAAATAAGAAACTTGCACCAAATTTTTCCCCAAAATGATAAAATCAAACTGTATCAACTGTTGAGGATTAAATGTGGTACTGGTTGCATATACTCTCTAAGCTCTGTCCACCATAATTTTCATGCTGAAGTGATAAAGGTCTCTAGAATGTGGCAAGCTGTTTATTGAAGTAGTCATCTGCTGTCTTGATATTGGCAAAGTTTAGACTGTGTATGAAGCGCTCCATTGATTTCCGAACTCTGGAACAGCTCAAACATAAATATTAAATGCCGTGAGCTCCATACTTGAAGCTTTATTTCATAGTTTTTCTTTAACAATAAGCTCAGCTTTTATTTTTAGAACTTATTTGATGCTAGCCCCATGATTATTTGATCTTGATTTAGTCCATATAGTTGCAAAGAATCTCCTTGCGTTCTGATCTACATCCCTGATGGTCATACCAAGGAAATGCCAACCTCTGGTTCCAAGAAGAGTAAACTTGATGCAGTTAAAGTGGTAAGAATGGCTTTTCAAATGTAATTGAGCATCTGTAAACAGTTACATTTATTTCAAAGCCCAGTTACCATTTCTTTGCAGGAAAATTACTAATTTTTCTGTGTGCGTTTCCAGTTTCTGTTTGAGAAAAGGACAAAAATAGCTCTGTTCTTTTGAAGCTTTTCTTGGAAAAAATACAGATATCCTGGTCATTTAACAACCTTTGTCAAGTTTTTTCCCCCACTGTCTGTGGGGTAGGGGGAGAGGGGGCTGAAACTGATTGTATAAATTGAGATTTTCATCCTTTCTTTCTATGTAAGTCTGTTATGTCTTGTTTTTATGACTTCTTAAAGCAGAAATATTTTTAAACATGGTTGGTAGTATCATTATATGGAAGTGCCATAGCATGAAAACTGTCTATTTGATCTCAGTTCTGGATCCATTAAGGGGTTGTATTCCATTCTCTTTTGTTAGACTGTCTTCTACATGGGTGGGGCACCATAGACTAAAAAGGTACATTGTGTTTTCTGCTGCTAATGTAGATGACTGAATTACAAACCAAGTGTTTTGACCTTTTTCGTAATTAACACATTGTTAATCATGGAGGGGTGTGGGAGAGGTGGGGGGGGGAGAATCAATTAAAAACAGACCAGCACACACGCAAATTCTAAGTTTCCTGCTGCCTTTTAGCACAGGATTATTTACAATGCATAGTATAGTTTAACAAAAAAAACTGAAGTAACTAACCTTTGTAGTTTGACTTACTTTGTAAAAAAAAAAATTTATTTTTAGGTTAAAGCTGACTCTGCAGCTACAACTATCTCACCTCTTGCTGTTTCCCCTGCCTCAACATGTGACACTATGGACCTTAATACATTATACAACAAAGTAGCTCAACAAGGTGAGGTTGTACGTGAATTGAAGACAAAGAAGGCATCTAAAGAAGAGGTGGATGCAGCGGTAAAAGAACTACTAAGCCTGAAGGCAGAATATAAGCAGAAGAGTGGTACTGAATACAAGCCTGGAAAGCCACCAGTATCTACTGCTCGCCCTGTCTCTGTACCCAAGACCTCAAGCAAAGTTCTATATGACAGGGTGCATCAACAAGGAGAGGTAGTTCGAAAGCTCAAAGCAGATAAAGCTCCCAAGGTATTTTTTTGTCATTTCTAAAACCTTTAAAAATAATACTGTTTATGTATCTCCCTTTTGCTACTCAGAATGTGGGAATAGATATTTTGTGTAAAATTCCCATTTCGCTGAGACAAAAAGGCACTTAGTTATTGGAATTGAGTGAATTGTCATTTTAATTTATCAGGTTCTCCCAGTGTGCCAGTTAAGTGTAGATGTCGAGCTTGTAGGCGAAACCAATCCTCAGCTTTCCATTGTGTCTTTGGCGAAACATTCACTGGTATTGTATTGAGGACTTTTTATGGTAATGATGGTGTAATCACTAGATAAATAAGGGTAAACATTCCAAGAAATAATTCTCAACAAAAATACATTTCTTTGAAAAATAAAAATTCCACTCGAAAAGTGGTGCAACTGTGGCTAACTGAGGAAATTGAGGGTTGCATTAGCTTAACAGAGGCTTAGTGTGCTGCCAAAAGGAGTAGTAAGCCTGAGGATTGGGAGGGTTTTAAAAATCAGCAAAGGATGGCCAAGGAAGTGATTGAGGGAGAAAATAGATTATGATAGTAAACTTGCAAGTAACATAAAAACAGATTGTAAGAGCCTCTACAAGTATGTAAGAAGGAAAAGATTAACAACATCAAACATTGGGTCCCTTACAGGCAGAAACAGGAGAAATTATAATGGGGAATAAGGATATGGCAGTGATAAACAAGTACCTTGTATCCATTTTCAGGATAGGAGAGACAAAAATATATTGTGAAGTGTAGGCAATCAAGGGTAAAATGGCCTGGATGGGTGCAGCTCCAAAAACACTCAAGAAGCTTGACATCATCCAGGATAAAGCAGCCTGCTTACTTGGCATCCCATCCACCACCTTCAACATTCACTCCCTCCACCACTGACGCACATTCGCAGCAGTGTGTACCATCTACAAGATGCACTACAGCAACTCACCAAGGCTCCTTTGACAGCACCTTCCAGACCCGTGACCTCTACCACCTAGTAGGACAAGGGCAGCAGATGCCTGGGAACACCATCACTTGCAAGTTCCCCTCCAAGTCGCAAATCATCCTGACTTGGAACTGTATCACCATTCCTGCACTGTCACTGGGTCAAAATCCTGCAACTCCCTTCCTAACAGCACTGTGGGTGTACCTATACCCCAAGGACTGCAGTGGTTCAAGAAAGCAGCTCACCATCACTATCTCATGGGCAATAAATGCTGGCTTAGCCAGCGACGCCCAAATCTTACAAATACAAAAAATCTAGGGAATTTTGGAAATCATTACCGCCACACGCATTGTCTCCGCAGCTACTTTTTGAACCCTAGAATGTAGGCCATCAGATCTTGGGGATTTGTCGGCTTTTAGTCCTTCAAGTTTCTGCAATACTTTTTCTCTGCTGCTATTAATTACCTTAGGTTCCTCGCTCTTATTAGCCCCTTGGTTACCCTCTCTTCCTGGTATGTAATTTGATTCGTCTACTGTGAAGACTAAAATAAAGTATATAAAATCCTGAATGGCCTTGACAAGGTGGATGTGGAAAGGATGTTTCTTCTTGTGGGTGAGTCCAGAATTAGGGGGCACTGTTTTAAAATTAGGGGTCACCCTTTTAGAACAGAGATGTGGAGAAATATTTTCTCCTAGAGGGTTGTGCAACTTTGGAACACTGCCTCAGAAGGTGGTGGAGGTGGGGTCATTGAATATTTTTAAGGCGGAGGTAGATAGATTCTTGTTGGACAAGGGAATCAAAGGTTATCGGAGGTAGATGGGTATGTGGTATTCAAGACACAAACGGATCAGCTATGACCTTATTGAATGTCGGAGCAGGCTTGAGTGGCCATATAACTCCTGCTCCTGTTGCTTACGTTATGTTTAGTTAATGCAAACATTGGTTCACTCGTGGTTTTTTTTTGCGGAGGCATGACTATGCAGTACTATATGTGGTGCAGTTGAAGGTCAAAGGAAGGTGATTGTTTTCTCTTGTTCAAGCGAGTTCCTTCCCAGCACTTATTTAAGTGTTATTTGTCTGCCCAAGCCTTGATAGCTAGGTTCAGCAGTTGGCTGATGTGCACTGCTTCGCTATCGGAGGAGTTAGAATGGAGCAGAACGATGGCATCATCGGTGAACAACCCCACTCCTGATCTTATGACTGAATGAAGCTCGTTTTTATTTTAAGCTCTCTTTTTTTTTTTAAATTTTCCTGTGACCTATTGTGATTGTACTGAGTTTAAGGAGACCGCTTCATGTTTTATAAATGGAATTTTTTTTTGTTTCTAAAAACTGGAATTATTGATTCTACTTCAAGAATCCATGTAACTATAATGAAATACAAGCTGCAAAAGAGATGTGTTCATGCAGTTCCAGCACTGGTATATCTTTGCATTATTTTCTGTATCTGCTTTTGTCTGTCTTACTTTCTGATTCTTTTTACTTGTCTTACTTTCTGTTGCAGGATAAGGTAGATGAAGCAGTAAAAGCACTTCTAGCCTTAAAAGTGGAGTATAAACAGAAGACTGGTGAAGAGTACAAACTAGGAATGCCACCTGATGCTGTGCCAGAGCTAGCAATTCCGGCCTCTGTCTCCTCTAGCAAAGCACCAGGACTTGATGAGCAAGCTCTACACAGAAAGGTGGCAGAACAGGGAGAAGTTGTGCGTAAACTTAAAACAGAGAAAGTTGCTAAGGTAATAGGACTGGATTCTTTTAAAGTGTTGAACTCATAAGGTTTGTTGCCTAATTCAGATGAAAGGAAAAAATCAGCAACCACTCTCACTTCAGGTCAGATTTCAGTACCCTTTAGAATATACCTTTTTCAAACTGGAGTGAACATTGTTCAACAAAGGTTATGAGGCACTAAGATTCATAAATAAAATGAAAACTTTTGTATAATTACACTGAAATTTGGGATGCTGAATTCCATTAGAAGTCTGAAACTATCATGTTGCTGAGAAATATTCCTTTATTCAAGTGTTTCAGTAACCTGGTTCCTAGTGAGCTGCAATTTACCAATTTATCACTCTGTTAGAACGGCTGAAAGACACTACTTGAGTTGATTAGAGGGAGTTTTACTTTGCTCCTAACTGGTGTATCTGCATGGATAAAGACTCTTTCCCAGCCTGAGCAAACATTTGTGTAAAATTAGATATTCCGGTTTTGAATGCCTATGAATTAGTATACATTATACTTTCCTGCAGTGGGAAATTAGTTAACTTCCTTGTTGCAGATTCCAAATTTGATTTTGTTTTCCTTCCTGTTACCCTACTGTCATGAATTTCTCTAGGGGGTAATAGATGCGGCAGTTGCCGTGCTCCTTGATTTGAAACACCAGTATAAAGCTTTAACAGGAATGGAGTATAAACCGGCTGCAGGCAGTAATGATGAGAACAAAAACAAAAAAGAGAAACAGAACAAATCTGAGAAGCAGAATAAGTCTGAAAAACATGAGGGGCACAAGAAAGATGCAGCAGCAGAGCAGGAGAAGGGATCAAGCAACGGAGGTGCAGGCGAAGGCCAGGGACCGAAGAAACAAACCCGGTGAGTAAGCATAAAGACAAATTCAGCAAGGTGGTGCTCCTAAGAGTGAGCCTTTCTAGATAAGAGCTTGAGTTGGAGATAAGGCCAAGCACTGTAGTCTCAATTCTGTAATTCATCCTCTTATCCAGTCATCAATGCGAAAATCGCACCGAACAAGTAGTTGCACCCATCGGCTTATGAGTGTCTAAGGTCGGCCAGTGAGAGATCAGAGATTTGGAGCACAGCCTTATGAAGTTTGTCCTCTATTGTGATTGAGTTTGGGATTTCTTCTTTCTCTGAAGATGCTGATTTTGTTAAAACCCTAAATATTGATGTATTTATTATATTTGTGTGCACATGTATATACATTTTTAAATTACCTTACATTTCTTGGACAGAGGTAGGGAGAGGGGAGAAATACAAATGTATAATATTGTAGCAGTTTTGATATTTTCAATAACATAACATGTTTAATTTCTTTAAAGTACTTCATAGTTCTTATTTTGACTGTTTACTCTCATGAAAGTGAGGGACATCTGTGCTTAAGAACAAGCATTTCCTGCATTTGCGTCCAATTGTCAGCTGAAATGGTTTGGCACAGCATAGGCAGGTGCAGAGTAAAGCTCTTTCTGTTCTGCCTCAACAATACACCTCAATCCCCAACCTGAGAGCACCTTCTACTGCACCAATGTCAGTTTCATTTTTCACTTCACACACTGAGCATTTTTATAGCCTCCATAACTGAGATTTCAGATTGTGGGCAGATTTAAGCTGTGGATTTACAACCACTAAGAATTTGCAGGGCTGTGGGGAAAGAATAGGACTAATTGGATCTCTCTGTAAGAGCAGGCACAGGCATGATGGTTGAATGATCACCTCCTGTGCTGTACAATTCTATGAATTGAAATGGAGCTGCTCAAAATAATTTTGTGTAGTGCCTGCATAGGTGCCAGAAGAGAAGGTACATTCCTGTCATGTGACTGGTGGGAATGGAGTTTGGGTTCTAGAGTGAAAGAACATTATACTGTATTGACCCATTGTGTCCCTGATGTGCCTGTAATTTCAAAAAAAAAAATCTTCCAATACATTGATTGGACAAGTGCATGTGTATAGGCATTTCCCTTGGTTTCAGGGTCTGGGAGTTTGGGCAATATTTTAATAATGTGCATGGATATCTTGTGGGAGCAGGAAGAGGAACCATTGCAGATGAAAAGGCAAAGCTAAAGGTTTCAGCAGCAGATTAAAAAAAAGAATAGTGGGGATCTGGAATGAGCTGCCTGAGGAGGTGGTGGAGGCAGGAACAGTAGCAACATTTAAGAGGCATCTGGATGAGCAAGGCATAGAGGGATATGGAATTAATGCAGGCAGGTGGGATTAGTATAGATAGGCATTATGGTCGGCATGGACGTGGTGGGCCGAAGGGCCTGTTTCTATGCTGTACGACTCTATGACTCTACAGATTTGACAAGTTTGAAGACTCGTCTGACATTTTGCCTATGTAGACAGGTTGAAGAAATAAATGAGAAATTAAATATGTGTACTACTTTGAGTTGCACCTCTATTAAGTGAAACCAGAAATATAAAACCTGAAATATGGGATAGGTTCAACTGTTAATTATATGTTCTTGTTAATTCAAAATGATGTGATCTTGATTGTAGATTGGGACTAGAAGCTAAAAAAGAAGATAATCTAGCAGAGTGGTATTCACAAGTAAGTTTTTTTTAAAAATGCCTTTTTGGGTCATTTGTTTTGGAATGGTTCCAGAAAAACATGTTTATTTCAATGTACCTATACATTGGTTGCACATTCTGGCAAGTAAGCACAATATATATTCATACTATCCTAAGGAAAGAAAATTCAAGATTGAGTACTTTTCTCTTCAAAGGAGCTCCCGAATCTTGGTCTTTCATAGAAAAAAATGACAAAAATACATATGACCATTATAAATTTACCATTTTAGTAACTTTTTCAGGCTAATACCTTTTTTGGATCTTTCTCACTCTTCTAGTAGCATCACTGACTGGGAGGAATTTCCTGTTCCAGAACAGCTCCATTCCTTTCAATGGTGATTGCAACTCCAGACTAGGCTAAGAACTGATCAGGAAATTACCTGTTGCTAAAAACCTCTACCAGCTGGGTGTTGCATGCCCAAGCTGTTAGAATATTATCCTGTGGCTGTTCCAAAGTTGCTCAATGAATAATGCTACTTTGGGATGCATGTGGCTCCTCCGGCCAGTGATCCATACAATGGAAAGAACCAAAATGGTGGGTCTCTGTGGGCAGTAATTACCGTCTTGATAATTCTTCAGTCATATAGAGGTGATTGTTGGTATCTAGCATAAGGTCTTTTAGCTTTACTCTCATTGTTTTATGTAATGTATAACCATTCATCTCTTGTAATCAGTTCTCCTTATCCATTATTCAATGGGATAGATTTTATGGTGCTGACAGGGGTCCTGATGCCGGGCCTAAAAGGTGAGGGGAACCCCGCCTCTGCCCTTTGGAGGCATCCCCAGCTCTATTTAATGGGGTTCGGTCAATTTACTGCCTGGAGCTGGGGTCCCCATCCCTTTTTAAGGACAGGGATCCCGCCTCTACGAGCTGCTAGCCAGTCAGAGGGCTGGCAGCTCAGTAGCATCAGCAGCGCCACGGGGAGCAATGATCACTGCTGGTACTACAAGAAGCCTGGGACCAGGACCAGCACTGGAGCCCTGGACCCCAGGTAAATGTGGCGGGTTTGCCGAGGCCGGTGCAGAAGACCCTGGCGAGTGGTAAGGTCTTTGCTGTCGGGGGCCCTCCTGGGCCTCATACTGCCCACAGAGGAGCTCCCCCACCCGGAGCCTACAGAGGGGCCATCTTGTTTTTACTGGCAACCTCTCCACATAGCAGGGCTCCCACCAGCCACTGGTAAAATATCAGTGGCAATGGGAAGAGGCCCTTAAGTGGCTCTTAATTGGTCACTTAAGGGCCTCAATTGGCCTCTGGGCAGGAGGGCTAGCTTCAGCCTTTCTCGCCCCCGACAAACGAAGGGAAGTTGATGGGCACTCCACCCGTCCCCTTCCTTCGCTATTTTATGGCCCCTCACCCCGCCTCCTATCCTGTCTCCCAGGGGCCCATAAAATTCAGTCTGATGTGTTTTTTATTTACATTGATAATGTCCATATACCATAAACTGGTCTAAAATGTTTCAGATTTATATTCACCATTCCTTGAACTGCTGTTCACACCGCATCCTGAGATGCGCACTCAATGCCATGTGCCACCACATGCACACTCTCGACCTCTTTCTTCAGCACCGGCTCTCAAAGCTGCCCTGATTTTTTTCCTCTCTTTTTGCTTACGAACAGCAGCTATTCGGGATCCTGCCATCACACCACCTCTAGACACATCTTTTGTTTCTTTACTTGTCCCATCACCACTCCCTTTGGCCTTGCACCTTGAAACCTTTTGTCATTTAATCTCTCCTGCCCTCCACCCTATCACTGACCTTCCCTTTTGTTCTTTTTCCCATTCTCCCCCTTTCACTTGCTCAACTTTTCTAAACTTTTTCCAGTTCTGATGAAAGGTCACAGACCTGAAATGTTAACTCAGTTTCTTTCTCCACAGATGCTGCCAGACTTGCTGAGTGTTTCCAGCATTTTCTGTTTTTAAAGCATTTGGATGATACGTATTTTTTTAAAAGTACCCCAGTTAGCCATGGGTTTGAACTATATTGTGCTGTTGCTTTATGGAGCAATTCAACTTGTGCTATTAAATTTTCCCATAAGATACTTAGTTTTTGACTACTATGGCCCTGATTTTTGCAGTCCTTGGCAAAGCTGACTGCAAAGAAAGTCTTGCTGCGAGATCTAGCAATCTCTGGAGAGACTTTCACCTCTAGTAGCTTGCAACTGATTGCAGCATTCTTCACTGGACATTCCCAGCATGGAGCTGGAGTGATGCCATCAAGCTGTCCAAGCAGCCCGCCATGTTAAAGGATTTTCACACTCGAGCAGGAAACAAAATCTGTAAAATGAAATCACTTCTAAACATTTTTACATAGAGAAAATTAAAGATTGGGATATACACATGGGGTGAAGTTAGCAGTTAAAATATTCTGCAAAGAAATAAAATTAGCTTAAATCAATTAATTAAATCATTTAACAGCATTCCACGATTATAAAATTATTTTTTCAGGGCCAGTTCTGTCGTTCATTAAATTTGATTAATCATATTGCCATTTAAAAACCCAGTAACTTCTTAAAGGTATTTCAAATGGCAATGTTGGAGCAGGAAAATTGAAGTTCTTACTGATTTCGTGATTGTTGGCTCTGGGATGGTGGGAGGATGCACGGCCCGGCCCGTGGCGAAGCCCTGACTAACAGACCGCAACTTCAGGATTTTGCTGCTAATTTGGGCATGCCTGACATCCTGAAATTGCGGTCAATCCAGCCCAATATTTTTCAGTATTGACTCGTAAGTTTAAACCCAGCTTTAAACATTTTAATTCTAAATATACTAAATGTATAAAGTTAGAATTGCTACTTTAAATTTGTTTTGATTTGCAGAGTAGAATTCATTTATGCTTTTGTCTTCTCAAAGCTGCTAAATCTATTGAATGAAATGAACAATCTGCTCTGCGGAGGAAAGCTTTTACCAGAAATTGGAAAGTTAAGCTGTACAGTGAAGGGAAGAGTGAAACAAAATATAGCAAGAAAGAAAAAGGATATAAACTAGGTTACATAAATCAGAAAAATGAATAGACAATTTTGAGGTGCCCAATAGCTACTGCCCTTTGCTTTTGAATTAAACAATCCATTTGAGCTCACTTGCAGCAATTGATCTGACAAATGCAATTTTTTTGATTTGTAAAAGTAATGTCATGATGTCTTTTTTGCTGTTCCTAGGTCATTACAAAATCAGAATTGATTGAATATTATGATGTCAGTGGCTGCTATATTCTCCGACCATGGTCTTATGCTATCTGGGAAGTTATCAAAGAATTCTTTGACTGTGAGATTAAGAAACTTGGCGTAGAGAACTGTTACTTCCCCATGTTTGTGTCTCAGGCAGCCCTTGAGAAGGAGAAGTCACATATAGCAGATTTTGCCCCTGAGGTAAGAACATAAATATATTTCCTTCAAAAGCCACTTGAAATCCAGTCACTTCCAGCATTTCTTCTAAAGATGTATGACTGCACAATGTGTTCTGTAAAAGGTTTGGCATTGTTCTGATTTTAGAAATCTGGATTGTGTGTGTGTGTGTGTGTATGTGTGTGTGTGAATGCTTAATTTTATACTGGGATTCTAGGTCGAGAGTTGATTGAGAAAATGAAACTTGTTAACTCACGCAGGCACTTAACTCTGTTGACTTGCTTTACGTTAAGTTTTGTTGCATTTGATCCAGGTACAATCCTGTTACTCAAATTTTAAAATTTTGGGTAAAATACTGTGAGTATTGAAATCAAGTCCAGTGATGTATATGACTGAGAAATATTACATTAGGATAGAAACTTTGTTCAAAGTAGATGGTTTTGTTCCATGGAGGAATTAATAATTATTTTACTTTTTCAAAATAAGGTTGCTTGGGTAACCAGATCAGGAAAAACCGAGTTAGCAGAACCAATTGCTGTTCGACCAACAAGTGAAACAGGTAGGAAAGAATTTAATCAGGAATTTTTGATAATTTATTGATTTGTTACTGAGTATATTTTGTAGCTATGAAGATGAAGAACGTACTTGAATTGCAGAGTATCTTAGCATGTTGTTGATATCTCAACGTGCTTCACAGCCAATTAATTGTGTCGCTGTTGTTATAAAGATAAATGCAGAAGCCAGTTTCCACAGGATCCCACAAACTGCCAATCCGATAAATGACTTGTTGATCTGATTTTTGGTATCCCTGTTCTTCTCCCTGCCCTCTTCAAATAATGCCATCGATCTCTAATATTCATCTGAATAGACAGGCAGGCAGGCGCTCTTTTTCAAACTTTACATGAAGCACAGTATCTCCTACCATGCAGTTCTTCTTTAGTAATACACTGGAGGACCTGGAATGTGGCTTGAATGCAATCTCTTGATCTGCATTCACTAAACTTGACACTGAGGTCATTCAGCTCATCGCATGCTTGCGGGCACCCGAATAAGCTATCTAATTGAGCGTTCGCTTTTAAAATGTTTCTTTTTCAAATATACATTTAGCCTTCTAAAATATGTCATAGAATCTGCTTCCACAACAGTTTCTGGTAGAGCATTCCATAATCCTTACAACCATCTGCTTAAAGATTCTCCTAACCTCTGCCTTTGTTTTGGTGGTAAATTTATGACGTCTAACTATATGCTCACCAATCAGTGGAAATATTTTTCTTCAAATTTATCTTATGGAAGCCCCTCATTATTTTGAGAATATCTATAAGCTCTCGTAATTGTTTTTGCTTTGATGAAAAGAGCCCCATTTCCTCTAATATAACCTGGCATCATTTTACGATCAGGTGAGGAGAGGGTCGAATGGCTCCCCTCTTTTTCCCCCTCCCTGTTTGACCGCAACAGGTTTACTTCTCTTCTGAAAAGGATATACTTGCCGATTCAGTGAGTGTTTAACTGTTTACGCACTGTGATCATAAAAGAACCAATCAGACAGGCTTTCTTCGGTTTAACTAAGAGGTTAGCTTTATTATACTTAGACCTTTATAAGTCTGACTTTTTCACGCACGCATACACGCATGCACAAAGTTCACACAGACACACGCAAATAGATTAGAGTGGGGAAGGATAGATTGGTCAAATTAGAGTCCAGAGAAATAGAAGGGGTTTCGAGTCTGGAGGTTGGTGACTGGCTTCAGGCTGAATTCATGCATCTTTCCCTCGGTGATCCCGATCCTTCTGATTTAAAGATGCAGATGGCTGATTTGACTGTTCTCCTGGAGACGGTAGTTAGGGTGATTTCTTTCAAGGAGTCTCTGTTTGCAGCAGGGGCGTCTCTGGATAGTCACGGTCAGCAAACGGGGTTGGAAGCTTGCAAGGTGGGTTTGGAAAGAAAGGGAGGAAAGAGGGACCCCTCTTGGGTCTACTCTTGTCAGCATCTCAGCTGCTTGTCTGTATGCTGCAGAGAAAGCAGAAGCTTAAACACACTAAGGGTGGGCCTGTCACATGACTGTCGCCCAGTGATTCAAACATGGTTGTTACTGGTGTATTCCGCTTTGCAACTTAATCATTTTAATCATTTCATGTCTGTGAATTCCTCTTTCTCGGGGTCCCATTGTTCAAGTGATTAGAACACACTGCCTGAAGGGGTGGTAGAGGCAGGAACCCTCACAACATTTTAAGAAGTATTTAGATGAGCACTTGAAACAACATAGCATGCAAAGCTACAGGCCAAGTGCTGGAAAATGGGATTAGAATAGATAGGTGCTTGATGGCCAGCACAGACGTGATGGGCTGAAGGGTCTGTTTCTATGCTGTATAACTCTGACTCTATGATTGGGTTTAAAGCATTCCCATTGTAGCTTGATGAATTCATGTCTGGAAACCCCCTCTCGGCCTAGGTACCATTCTCCACGCGATTAGGTTTAGTGGTTCGTCTCCACAACTTGAATACCTCAGGTGATTTTCTTGCTAATGGGGACAGGATATGTGGTCATTGTCCTTGCTGGTTCTTTAAGACATGGGTCTGGATTTTATACACAAGCTGCCGGGAATGGCGGTGGGCAATAAAATGGCAGCTCATGAGGAAGATTGCAGTGGCCCACAATAATACGTCGGCCGGCCTCCCCCTAATCACGTGGAGGGGGCAGGATCTCCGATGCCAGCAATGGCGTCAGCTGCCTGTGCGCAGGTTTTGGCGCCATTTTTAAAGCCCTGCCGACTAATTTAAATTTTTAAAATTATACTCTCACTCCCCATCACTGTACTGATTTAAAAATCTGCCACTCCTTTCCCAACTCCCCAACCCCAATAACAAAATTAATTTGCCCTCTTGCCCCCCTCACCCTAAAACACTTACCTTCCACACTTGAGCTCTGCCCCCCCCCCCCCAAAAATGAACAAAGTGCACAGGTGACCTCTTACCACCATCCCCTACACGAATGATGTAAATTTGACCCTGCTCTCCCCCCACCACGTGCTAAAAATCTTAAGTTCCCCCTTCTCCACCGCTGCGGTGCCTGCTTTCCCCAAACCGGAAAGTTACAGCGCATGAGTGCCGGCTGCCACTCAAGTTCGCGGCCCGACAGTAAGATTGAAGTCAGTTTTATTTAAATGTATGCGTTCTGCTAATTTGAACATTTTAATCTGGGTCCCACTGCCCAGTGGCGGGTGGACTGCCACGGAACCTCGCTGCCGCTGGAAAGATCAGGCGGAAGGTGAATCTTCCAGCCCCTCTCCTGCCACAGAGCCCGACATTGGAAATTTATAAAATCCCGACCATGGTGTCTCTATCTCAGTGGATTGGAATGTAGAAGGTATAGTGATGCAAATTGGGGTAGTCATCTTTTAGCTGTGAGCTCAAGTCTGTTTTTAAAATTCAATTTGGGTTTCTAGCCAGTGGATTAAAAAAAAATCACTTAATATAAAGTATGTTTTCATGATGGTCTTAGTGAAATACAAACAGAAAAATGTTGAAAACACTCAGCAAGCAACTTTGGAGAGAGGAAGATAGGGTTAATGTTTCAGGTTGGTGACCTTTTATCAGAACTGGGAAAATGTTACGGATGAACAGCTTATGAGTAGGAGCTGCCTATCTTAATGAGAAGATCTAATTCTGTCTTGTTTGTGTTCATTTTGTCAGTTATGTACCCAACCTATGCCAAATGGGTGCAGTCACATCGTGATTTACCATTGAAACTCAATCAATGGTGCAACGTGGTGGTAGGTATTGAAGGCAGTGTAACCTGCATTAATATGTTTTGGTACTTTTTTGTTTTATTCCAAGCATGAATGTATGATACCCCTAATATGACTAGTGGAAACTTGAAAAGTGCAGAAATAAGGAAGCAATATAAAAGGATGGAAAATACACAGCAAAATAGTCCTGGACTCTTTTGTGAGCCTTTCCGTAACTAATTTAAATCCACCATTGGTGGGAGCCTATGGCTGGGATGGTTAATGATGCAAAAAGACTCGTATGGAATAGGATAAAGTTGTATGTTTTTCATCATTCAAGCATCCTTCATACATTGTAGAAATGTGTTCAATCTTACTTTTGTTTATCACTATCATGATTTCCCAAATGTGGCCTCCTGCTCCTGTTCTACAGAGGTCTATGATCTTCACAATAGCTAAGTTCTTTTGAGGTTTTCTAAGCTACCAACATTAGTTTTATTTGACATCTAGAGTCAGTTTCAGAGCAGAGGAAGGTACAGTTTTTAGCTTTTAATTGCTTAATTATACTGGTATATGTTTCTGTTCCAGTTAACTTATGTATGGCCTTAGCTGAAGCTGACATCTCCAGATATGTTATTTAACTAATCTAGAAAATTGCTCACTTTGGGCGCAAGCTATATGCTGCTCTCAAAGGCTTATGCTTTCAGCGGGTTTAATCCATAAAGCAATGGTGCTTCAGATTCTCATGATCCAATCGTTTTTTTTGTTGCACCTGTGGTATTTCCAGAAAGCAGTAGCTTTCATAAAACGCAGAAATTTAAAATCATCCAGTCCTGGTATGGTGGGTGAGCTTCCCCCAAGATAGAGCTCAGCTGCTTCTCTTTATATCTAATCTTGTCAATCCATATAAAATGTAACACCAAGTACTCTGACTTCAAACATGGACACAGACTGTGTTGCAAAACCATGATCTAATTAGAACAGCATACTCAGACAGAACATTTTGGTTCTTCAGCCATTGTGCTTAGAGGTTTGGGCGGGGGAAACGGGACAACCTGGTTGATAATTCAGCCCCAGATCCAATAAGTGTTTTTATTCTGCTAGAGAAAGGATTGTGCCAGACCTTTTCACCCTGTCACTTTACTTTTATTCTGCTAGAGAAAGGATTGTGCCAGACCTTTTCACCCTGTCACTTTACTTTCACCATGCAGGCAATGAAAGAAAATTCATTATTTTAAACAAGAATGCATAGCACCTAGACAAGGTACATGGGATTCTTATTAAATGATAACTAAGAGGCTGAGAAAACTGGATTGATTTTTACCACACTTTACTGTTTAAATTTGACCAACTCCGGGCTAATGTTTTTAGTATTTGCTTTTGTGGCAGATGATGAGGGACCCCAGCTGCCTTCCCCTCCATTGGCACTACTTTGGTCTGGTTTGGAAGGTGTGCAAAGAGTATTGCATGGCAAAGAAAGTGAGATTGCCAACTTTGCCGAATATGCCACATTCCATGATTCCTCTGAACTGCCACATGTTGCTTTAGAATTTTAATGGAAGTTTTTAGCTCCAAAATAACTGAACAGTTTCACTGGTCCTGGGCCTTTATACAGGTTGGGAGCAGGGTGTTGCAGTGCAAGGAATTTATGGACTGTTCAGCTGCTTCTTTCCCTAACCCACCAAGCAAAACTTGCCCTAAGGTTGCTCCTTACCCTAGCCCTGAACACACTCATTTCTCCAGTTTCTCCCCTTTCTCCACTCATGCCCTCACCAAACTCGTCAGGGTGAATTTTATGGACCCCCTGAGACAGATTTGGGAGCAGGGAGGGGGTCGCATAGAATTATGATGGGAGGGGCCGAGCCCATCGCCTCCCAGTTACAACACAATTTTGTCAGGGGTAGGATAGGCCAATGATGGCCTTTCTGCCCAGAGGCCAATGGATGCCCTAAAGTGGCTTATTAACGACCACTTGAGGGTCTCTTTTTTTTTTAATTCTTTCGTGAGATGTGAGCGTCATTTGCAAGCCCAACATTTGTTGCCCATCCTTAATTGCCCTTGAGAAGGGGGTGATGAGCTGCCATCTTGAGCAGCTGGAGTACATCTGGTGTAGGTACACAGATAGTGCTGTAAGGAAGGGAGTTCCAGGATTTTAATCCAGCGACAGTGAAAGAACGTCAACATATTTCCAAGTCAGGATGGTGTGTGGCTTGGAGGGGAGCTGGCAGATGGCGATGTTCCAAGTCTGCCCTGGTCCTTCTAGGTGGAAGAGGTCGCAGGTGCTGTCGAAAGAGCCTTGGTGCATTGCATCTTGTATATGATACACATTGCTGCCAATATGCGTCAGTCGTAAAGGGAGTGAATGCTGAAGGTAGTGGAATGGTGCACCGATCAAGCAGGCTGCTTTGTCCTGGATGGTGTTGAACCTCCTGAATGTTGTTGGAGCTGCACTCATCCATGTTAGTGGAAAGTATTCCATCACACTCCTGACTTGTGTCTTGTAGGTGGTGGACAGGCTTTGGGGAGTCAGGAGATGGGTTACTCGCCGTAGAATTCCCAGCCTCTGACCTGCTCTTGCAGCCACAGTATTTGTGTGGCTGCTCCAGTTCAAGTTCTTGTCAATGGTAACCCCAGAATGATAGTGGGGGATTTAGCAATGGTAATGCCATTGAGTGTCAAGGGGAGATGGTTAGATTCTCGTTGGCGATTGTCATTGCCCGGCACTTCTGTGGCGTGATTGTTACTTGCCACTTACCAGCCCGAGCCTGAATGTTGTCTAGGTCTTGCTGCTTATGGACATAGACTGCTTCAGTATCTGAGGAGTTGCGAATGGTACTGGATATCGTACAATCGTCAGTGAACATCCTCACTTCTGACCTTATGATGGAGGGAAGCTCATTGATGAAGCAGCTAAAGATGGTTGGGCCAAGGACACTACTCTGAGGAACTCCTGCAGTAACATGCTGGCGCTGAGATGATTGGCCTCCTAGAACCACAACCATCTCCTTTGTACTAGATATGATTCCAAACAGTGGAGAGTTTTCCTCCTGATTCCCATTGACTTCAATTTGACTAGGGCTCACTCAGTCAAATTCTGCCTTGATATCAAGTGCAATCACTTTTGTCTCACCTCTTGAGTTCAGCTGTTTTGTCCATGTTTGGACCAAGGCTGTAATGAGGTCAGGAGCTGAGTGGTCCTGACAGAACTCAAACTGAACATCGGTGAGCAGATTATTGCTATTTAAGTGACGCTTGATAGTACTGTTGACGACACCTTCCATCTCTTTGATGATCGAGAGTAGACTGGGGTGGTAAGTGACCAAATTGAATTTGTCCTGTATTTTGTGGATAGGACAGACATGTGCAATTTTTCACGTTGGTTAGATGCCAGCGTTGTAGCTGTACTGGAACAGCTTGGCTAGGGATGCGGCTAATTCTGCAACACAAGTCTTCAGTACTACAGCTGGGATGTTGTCAGGACCCATACCCTTTGCAGTATCCAGTGCCTTCAGTCGTTTCTTGATATCTTGAATCAGATTGGCTGAAGTCTGGCATCTGTGATGCTGGGGAACTCAGGAGGAGGTCGAGATGGATCATCCACTTGGCACTTCTGGCTGAAGATGATTGTGAATGCTTCAGCCTTTATTTTTGCACTGTTGTGCTGGGCTACCCCATCATTGAGGATGGGGATATTTGTGGAGCCTCCTTCCCCTGTTAGTTGTGTAATTGCTCATGACTGGATGTGGCAGGACTGCAGAGCTTAGATCTGATTCTTTGGTTGTGGGATCCCTTAGGTCAGTCTATTGCATGCTGCTTCTGTTTGGCATGCAAGTAATCCTGTGTTGTAGCTTCACTAGGTTGATGCCTCATTTTTAGGTATGCCTGGTGCTGCTGTTGACATGCTCTCCTTATTGAACCAGGGTTGATTCCCTGGCTTGATGGTAATGGTAGAGTGAGGGATATGCGAGACCTTGAGGTTACAGTTTGTGTTTGAATACAATTCTGCTGCTGGATGGCCCACAAAGACTCATGATGCCCAGTTTTGAGCTGCTAGATCTGTTCAAAATGTATCCCATTTACCACAGTGGTAGTGCAACACAATATGATGCATGGTATCCTCAGCATGAAGACATGATTTTGTTTTCACAAGGGTCACTCCTACCAATAATGTTATAGACAGATGCAACTGCAACGGGTAGATTGGTGAGGACAAGGTCTAGTAAGTTATTCCCTCTTGGTTCCCTCATCATGTGCCGCAGGCCCAATCTGGCAGTTATGTCATTCTCGACCAGCTCGGTCAGTAGTGGTGCTACTGAGCCACTCTTGGTGATGGACATTGAAGTCCCCCACCCGGAGTACATTCTATTCCGTTACCACCCTCCGTGCTTCTTGCAAGTGATGTTCAACATGGAGGATGCTGATTCATCAGCTGAGGGAGGGCGATAGGTGGTAATCAGCAGGAGGTTTCCTTGCCCATGTTTGACCTGATCCCATGAGACTTCCTGGGGTCCGTTGTCAATATTGATGACTACCAGAGCCACTACTTCTTGACTGTATACCACTGTGCTGCCACCTGTTGGGTCTGTCCTGCTGGTGGGACAAGACGTACCCAGGAATAATGATGGTGGTGCCTGAAACATTGGATGTTAGTTATGTTTCGGTGAATCTGACTGTCAGGCTGTTGTTTGACTAGTCTGTGGAACAAGCCAGCCAGATGTTAGTAAGGAGGACTTTACAGGGTTGACGGGGTTGGGTTTGACATTGTCGTTTCCGGTGCCTAGGTTGATGCTGGGTGTTCTGTCCAGTTTTATTCCTTTTCAACTGTTGTGCATTGGTTTTGTACAACTGAATGGCTTGCAAGTCCTGTTAAGAGTCAACCACATTGCTGTGGGTCTGAAGTCACATGTAAACCAGACTAGGGTAAGGATGGCAGATTTCCTTGCCTAAAGGACATTACTGAACGAGATGGGTTTTTACGACAATCAGTGGTGGTTTCACGGTCACCATTACTGAGATTAGCTTTCAATTCCATATTTTTCATTAATCAATTGAATTTATTAATTAATTGAATTTAAATTTCACCAGCTACCATGGTGGAATTTGAACCCATGTCCTCAGATTATTAGCCTGGGTTTCTGGATTCTTAATCCAGTAACATTACCACAATGCCACCATCTCCCCCGGATTTAACTGGGGTTGGGGAGTGGGGGGGTGGAGGCCAGTGAAACAAGGTGACCTCCTTGCGGTGGTGGTGGGGTAACTGTGGCCCATGGAATAACCCACCAGGAAAATCTACACACCTGATCCTCCCCACCCCCCCCCCCCATATGCAATAAACGCCCTCGCCAGGGCCTGCCGTCTGGCCTTAGTGACCACCCCCCACCCCCTCACTTACCTTGGATCTGGGCTCTTGCAATACCGGCAGTGGCCACCATTCCCAATGGGCTTGCTGGCCCCGTCTTTGGCCTTTGGAGACTGAATCCCTGTCTTTAAAGGGACAGGATGCCAGCGCCATAGAATCTCTCGGGGTTGGGGGTAGGGGGGGCAGTGTGCTCCAGCTGGCCGAGGTGGGATTCACCTCCTCCTTTTCGGCCTGGCGCTAGGAGCCCTGCCGTGGGCACTAAATTAAGCTCATCTTGTCCTTGGGACCCACCTACTAGCCATCATGTTAGCTGATAATATTTTGAATGGTTCCTTCTCCATAGGTATTGTTACCCCCTCCCCTTCAAATCTGTTGTCATCAGCGTCCCCCTCAAAAACAATATAAGGGTAACTAAATCCTCCTTGCCCTACATGCATTGGCTGATATCCCCCAACATGTTGAAATTCAAATCCCAATCTTTGCACCTCTCCCCAGCCTCTGCTGTCTTATCTGTGCCACCTCCCTCCTCCAGTCTTTTATCTTATCTCCCTGTACCCTTCAGTTCTCCTATTCTGGCTCTTTTGTGCATCTGCCATTAGTGGCAGAGCCTTCAGCCTCCTTGTCCCTACTCTCCTACTCCATCCCTAAATCTGTCTGCCTCTCTACTTATCTACCTCTTTAAAACCTTCTCAGAAGCCACTTTTTCCACCAAAATTTGATTAACACTCCTAACTTGACTTGGTCTCTGTTCCTTAGTACCTTTGGCTGTTTTCTGTATTTAAAGAGCATTTTCTGTTTTTTCAGTGATTTATATGGGTCATAAATGGTATGATTGGTTGTGTCATTGTATTTTCTTTACCCCACAGCGTTGGGAATTCAAACACCCACAGCCATTTCTACGCACTCGTGAGTTCTTATGGCAGGAAGGGCATACAGCATTTGCTACTCGTGAGGAGGCCGCAGAGGAAGTAAGACATTGGGGTGGGGGTGCACTACAATTTGGGGTATTTCTGCGTTGTAAGAGCCCTAAATAAAATCACAGAGTAATGTCAGCCCCATTCCTGGAAGATATGAAAATACATTTTTTTAACTGGTCACAGATTAGCATTAATCATCACTAAATTGTTCAACTGGATATGTAGGGAACAGTTTTATGGAATTTTTTTTTAGTTGGGAGCATGTACTATGTAGCTTGAGTTTTTATTTTCTGTATGATTTTCGTATTTAAGAAAAAGTTAGTTGCTACTATGGGCCACAAGGTGGAGCCAAGTCTCCATTTTGCTCTGCCACTGTAGGAATCGAAATGCCAATAGTTATTAATTGCCCTTTAGACTGACAGTTACACACTTAATTAACTCATCAATTTGGCTCTCATTGTGGCAATTTTATTGCCTTCAGTTGAGCAAGAACCTATTTCTGGGTGGAAGAATTACTTGTTAGGTGGCGGAGAAAGATTAAAAACATTTCTGAATCTTTTCAGTCACTGATGTCAGAGCCATTAGCCCTAGAAGGGTTAAAGCCAAAAGGCCACTTTCTTTTCAAAAGCTAACTGATCTGTGTATTTCCATTATTTTCAGTTTTATTTTGGAGGGTGTAAGTTTGGGATTTAAGTGAGAATATATTTCCTTTTTTATAAATTAGATTCCCTACCTAATAACATCCATGCCAGTGTTGCCAAGTACTCCTGTATTATGAACTGCACATTGGTGCTGTTTTAACTTTTGCCGACTGATGTCTCCTGTCATAGGTTATGCAAATTCTGGAACTGTACGCGCGAGTATACGAAGAGCTACTTGCAATCCCTGTAGTAAAAGGAAGAAAGACTGAAAAAGAAAAGTTTGCAGGTGGTGACTATACAACTACAGTGGAGGCCTTTGTATCAGCCAGTGGAAGAGCCATCCAGGTGTGTACCCACTTAAAGTTGGATATACAGCCTGTACAGCAGTGTGTTTGGTTTGAGCTTTGCAGTTAACTACTCAGTCAAACTGATTTTAAATGTAAAGTTGATTTTAGATTGAACTTTTGTATTGGAAAGTTCATCGTACTGTAACGGTCATGCAAAAAAACATTTATGGCCTCGGAAATCTAATCATTTTAGACTTGTCAAATCAAGTCTTTCACCAGTTTCAATTTTTGCTGGGTGGTGAACTGAAAGAAGATTAAAGAATAGAAAAAGGGTAAGTAGTTCCATGTGACACGTGAAAAAATTTGGTATCTGGAGGGAAAGAAAAACGACAGTGGGTTTCACAGACTTCAGTCTGGATATTAACAAGTGCAAGTTACGTAGGCAGAGGCTGGAATCTTGGATTGGATTCCCCATCCAAGCCCCTGTACTTGACTGGTTCTCTGCGCAGAAGACAGCCTAATTGTCTTGCATTCCAGTCTGGTGTGGAGGACTCTGGAGTAGGTAGGTCCGATCCCCAACTCGGGTGGGGTCCAATCCCTGACTCCTGGCATCTTTGTATGGATGTTCTGGGGGAAGCAGTCCTGCTTCTGCTGGGCCATAAGCAGTCCTACAGAGGCACCTATCTTCTCTCCGACGCTGTCTCCCTTCGGTTTCCTGTTTCCCTGGGACCCAAGAAATGCAGCCAGCTACTGTTAAATCCACAAGCGGGTTAAATCAGAGGCTGCCAATCTCAGTAAAATGTTGAAATTGCCAACCCACCTTCTGGGTGTGGGTTGGCTGTCCAACCCTTTTCTTGCTGTTAAACGTGGATGTGGCTGGAGTTTCAGGTTTTAAAAATGACCTGACCCCAACTCTCCTGTTTTTGCGTGTTAAAATGCACTCCCTTGTCTCATGTATTATGCAACATTGTACTTTGGGTTTAGTCTGGCAAGTTGTGTGAGATAAATTTTCTCCAGGATTGATGTCGTTTTTAAATTGTAGGGAGCTACATCACACCACTTGGGACAGAATTTTTCTAAGATGTTTGAGATTGTGTTTGAAGATCCAAAGAAACCCGGAGAGAAGCAATTTGCATACCAGAACTCCTGGGGAATTACAACTCGAACTATTGGGGTTATGACCATGGTCCATGGTGATGACCAAGGTTTGGTATTGCCTCCTAGAGTCGCTTGTGTGCAGGTATGTGTTTTATTTTAAAAACAAAGTATCTATTTTGCATCAGTCTTCACAGTGGAGGACGCTATAAACATCTCACAGATATCAGATAAGCAAGGAGCTAATGAGAGGAAAGATCTTGTAACAGTCTCTATCACGAGGGACAAAGTATTTGACAAACTAATGGGACTAAAGGTAGACAAGTTGCTAGGACCTGATGGCCTAGATCCAAGGGTTTTAAAGGAAGTGGCTGCAGAGATAGTGGAGGCATTGGCCGAAATATTCCAGAACTCACTGGATTCTGGGAGGATCCCAGTTGATTGGAAAGCTGCTAATGTGACACCCCTGTTCAAGAAGGGAGGGAGACAAAAAGCAGGAAACTATAGGCCGGTCAGCCTAACATTGGTCGTTGGGAAAATGCTGGGGTCCATTAATAAGGAAGAAATAGCAAGACATTTAGAAAAGCTTAACGCAATCAAACAGAGTCAACATGGTTTTGTGAAAAGGGAAATCATGTTTGACAAATTTGCTTGAGTTCTTTGAGGATATAACAAGCAGAGTTGTTAAAGGAGAACCAGTAGATGTAGTGTATTTGGATTTCCAGAAGGCACTTTTGTGCAATAATCTTTTAGGTGGCACAGATAGGAGCGCACGGTTTTGGGGATAATGTATTAGCATGGATTGAGGATTGGTTAACTCACAGAAGACAGAGTGTCGGGATTAATGGGTCTTTTTCAGATTGGAAAGACGTAACCAGTGGAGTGCCACAAGGATCAGTCCTAGGGCCTCAATTATTTACTATCTATATTAATGACTTGGAGGAGGGGGCAGAGTGTAATGTATCCAAATTTGCTGTTGATACAAAAATAGGTGGGAGGGCATGTTGTGATGAGGACATAAGGAATCTGCAAGGGGATATAGATAGGTTGAGTGAGTGGGCAAAAACTTGGCAGATGGAGTTTAATATAGGAAAGTGTGAGGTCATGCACTTTGGTAGGAAGTTTGGTGGTGTTTGCAAGTTCTCCCTGTGTCTGCGTGGGTTTCCTCCGGGTGCTCCGGTTTCCTCCCACATGCCAAAGACTTGCAGGTTGATAGGTTAATTGGCCATTATAAATTGCCCCTAGTATAGGTAGGTGGTAGGGAAATATAGGGACAGGTGGGGATGTGGTAGGAATATTGAATTAGTGTAAGATTAGTATAAATGGGTGGTTGATGGTCGGCACAGACTCGGTGGGCCGAAGGGCCTGTATCAGTGCTGTATCACTAAAAAAAGTGCAGAACAGATGGATCTGGGTGTTCTTGTGCATGAATCATAAAAGCATGCAGGTACAGCAAGTAATTAAGAAAGGAAATGGAATTGGCCTTTATTGCTAGGGGGTTGGAGTTTAAAAATGGGGATATCTTGTTACAACTGTACAAGGTTTGGTGAGGCCACACCTGGAGTACTGTGTACAGTTTTGGTCCCTGTATTTAAGCAAGGATATACTGGCATTGGAGGCAGTTCAAAAGAGATTCACTAGGCTGATTCCTGGGATGAAGGGGTTGACTTATCAAGAACGCCTAAACAGGTTAGGCCTTTATTCATTAGAGTTTAGAAGAATGATGGGTGATCTTATTGAAATGTACAAGATTCTGAGGAGGCTTGACAGGGTAGATGTTGAGAAGATGTTTCCACTAGTGGGGGAATCTCGAATAATTTCAAAATAAGGGGACACTCATTTAAAGCTGAGAAGCGAAGGAATTTCTTCCCGAGTTTAGTGAATGTCTGGAATTCTCTACCCCAGAGAGTTGTGGAAGCTAGATCACTGAAAGTATTTAAAAACTTGGTAGATAGATTTTTGAAATATCGGGGAGCTGAGGGCTACGAGGAGCTAGCATGAAAGAGGAGTTGAGATCAGCCATGATCTTATTGAATGGCGGGGCAGGTTTGAGGGGCCGAATGGCCTACTCCTGCTTCTATTTCTTATGTTCTTATGTTATCTGGAAGATGAGAATTTGGAAAGTGATAATGTCCTTGTGAAACTTGTTTACGATCTTAATCGGGATTCGAGGGAGTCATCATTGAAGAATATATATTTGTTACATGTGCACTGGACAATGGAAAATTGGAAGGGGGCCTTCTGAACTCAGCTGGGTGTGTAAATTCATTGCAAAATTAGTGTTTATGCTTGTACTTTGAAACTTGCTGTTCCTACAAGCCTGTATGAGTGGTGGGTGCAGATTCCAATTATCCATTTACAAATGAATCTCTTCTGACCGATGTTATAAATTTCTTGTGGGAAAACTGTGTAAAAATGATTGCGAGATAACACAACAATTGAGGTTTCCAATGTATTTATGCTATGACTGCAGATCTCCATTGGCATTTCTCTCAGTAATTTGAAAGGAACAAATATATGATGCTAGATGTATTTTGCTGCACTGGTAAAGAAAGTTATGTTCCTTTTAAGGCTAGAATGTCCAATTTTGTGAATTCATTCAAAGCTTATTTGCTTTTTAGGCAAATTATCAGGCTAAGATCAGAAACTTGGCTTTGCTTTTGAGAAGATTAATTATTGGGTGCTGGTCACAGTTGAACATGCCTCAGTGACTTAAACTCTCAATGCTACAGGATGTAATGTTCAGCACTAGATGACTGATATGTGTTCAATGATAATTCAACTGGGTGTAGCTGAATTTCTTAAACTTTATCTTGTTCTAAGTAATATGTGAAATAGTGTAGTTATTTCTTGTGCATTTAAAAGTACACAACTTCACCTTAATAGAATAATGCATTGGGCATTCTATATTATGATAACCCTATCTTTTATAAAGCAATATTTTCTATGGCTGATGTAATGAGTCTGGCTGCGAATCAACTTATTAAAGAGAATGGTCAACTGAGAGCCAGAGAACTTCATACACATAAAGATAGTTCAGATAGTGAAGAATTTTGCATCTAATGTTGTATCTGATCTGCAGATGAGTGATGCTGGTACTAGGTACCACAAATAAGAAAATGTCCCATTTTCCACTGCCAGTATCTCTTATCTTGTGAGCACAGAATTTACTAAAAAATAAAGTATCCACTTTGCTTCATGATTAATTGCTCATTTTAAAGGTTATAATAATACCTTGTGGGATCACAAACACACTCTCAGAAGAGGACAGAGACTCTTTGTTTAAAAAGTGCAGTCAGTATCTTGGCCGGCTGACTAATGTTGGAATCCGTGCTCGGGCTGACCTGAGGGATAACTACTCACCTGGCTGGAAGTTCAACCACTGGGAGTTGAAAGTAAGTGGATAACTTACACTTGTGTTGAAATGCATGAGCCCCCTTTGGTTGGTTTTGTTGATGCTACAGGTTTTTACTTGAGGCAAATTATTGTACAGTGCCCATAATGCATAAAGGTCCAAACTGTGAACACCATGTAAGCAGTAGACTTTTGCACTATATAAAGACAAGATTGACATGTGTTCAGCTCCAGGACCAGAATTAATCTCCACACCCTACTCTTGACTGTTGTTTTTCTGCACAGTGTGAGCTAGATGAGTACTGTAGCACAGTTTGGAAGTTTTGAAATCACCGAAGTTATAGTAATGTCTTGAGTCCTGAACACCTCTATTTATTGAGCATGTTTTTACTTGTAATTGAAATGAATTGAGTTATGTAGTATAGTTACGCATCTTCTACTTAATACTGTTTATTTTAAAAGTATGAACCTTGGAAGCAGGCTTGATTAAAATACACTCTGAATTGCTTTAACCTATGTGTTGTAGGTTTAAGTGATCACAAAATATCTGCTGCATTAGTCTGACTAGTAACTCATCTGGCCTAATTGTCCTTAAATAAGAGTGTCATAAAATGCTGCCTGCCAGAGTTGGAATTTTATCATCAAACCCAGAAATAATATGATGCTTATACCTAAGGGAAAAGGCTTGTCTGGTGTTCATCTAACAAATTCAACTCTGACATGCAATATTATGGGTTATCACTTTCTGAACCTTTCAGCCAGTTTATTAAAGATTCGTGAGCAACTATTACAGCACTGCGTCCAACTTCAATGCATTATACTACAGCAAACAACATTTTTTATTATTTTCAATGAAGTAAAGCTAAGATTTTTTAATTTATTACAATTTTAGGGTGTACCTATCAGGCTAGAAGTTGGACCACGGGACATGAAAAATAATCAGTTTGTGGCTGTCAGACGAGACATTGCCAGCAAACTTACAATTCCTGAGGCTGCTGCTGAGACGAAGCTGAAGAATTTATTGGAGGAAATCCATAGCAATCTTTATAACAGGTACAAATTATCAGATAATATAAATCATCTTTTAAGTTTCACTGTGTACGTGTATTTGAACTATTCTATATGCATATGTTCCCCATTTGCACCATTTTCATCGGGAGCCCCTCCCCCACTGTCCTGAGACACAGTGGCGCAGTGGTTAGCACCGCAGCCTCACAGCTCCAGCGACCCGGGTTCAATTCTGGGTACTGCCTGTGTGGAGTTTGCAAGTTCTCCCTGTGTCTGCGTGGGTTTTCGCCGGGTGCTCCGGTTTTCTCCCACCACCAAAGACTTGCAGGTTGATAGGTAAATTGGCCATTATAAATTACCCCTAGTAGATGTAGGTGGTAGGAGAATATAGGGATAGGTGGGAATGTTGTAGGAATATGGGATTAGTGTAGGATTAGTATAAATGGGTGGTTGATGGTTGGCACAGACTCGGTGGGCCGAAGGGCCTGTTTCAGTGCTGTATCTCTAAAATAAATAAAAAATAAAATCCATAAGAGAGCAGCATCTCAGGAGCTGGAAAGTATGACGAGAGCACACTGCACAATTGATTCAATCTCTTCCCTGAGTAAAGTGATCGGTGACTTTTTAAATCAGGAAGTCACGTTACCAAACCCAATTGGGTTCACTTTAGGAACAGGAGTAGGCCATTCAGCACATCAAGCCTGTACTAGTTTGGATGTTCCCGTCTTTTCTTCATCCCCAATAATAACTTTACTTCCCAAGTATCTCCCTTTTAATTTGGTTGTTTTTTTTTACATCGTGGCTTTCTTGTAATCCTTTGTATAAAGAGGTTTCTTATAGGTTTGCTTTTAATTGCCTTAGTTGGATTTTTAAAATTGTATACCAGTATTTGGGATTTGCCTACTCGAGGGGAGACTTGTTCCCTATCTGCTAATAATTTACATTTTTAAACACCTCAGGTCACTTCTTAACCATCTCCATCTCCAGTAACATCACATTTACTGTGAATATCCTAGTGTCTTCTGTTGGGATATTAGAAAGTATCGTGGCTAAAGTACAGTATAACAAGGAAATTTGCAGCAGAATTAGATAATACACCATTTTAATACTGGAATTCATAAATTAATTTGGATGTAATATCCTGGATTAGTCCTTTAAAATATTACTTTATCAAAATCACATGCCTTCATAGCTCAGCAGAGCAATTCTGTGTGAATAATTGTTAACTCAATGCTCAACATTTTATCAAAATAGTCTTATATTTACTAGGTAAAATATAACACTAGTATAATGTTTGCAACTTTTCTTCATAAATACAATCATTTTTGCTACCAATTCAAGTTTTTAAATAAATATCAAAATAGTTGAACTTTACTGATTTTTTCTTAGCTTGCAGCGTACATTTTTAATACCCGGTTAGAGTAAAAGTTCAACTGTTGGGCAGCACAGTGGCGCAGTAGTTAGCACTGCAGCCTCACAGCTCCAGCGACCTGGGTTCAATTCTGGGTACTGCCTGTGTGGAGTTTGCAAGTTCTCCCTGTGACTGCGTGGGTTTTCGCCGGGTGCTCCGGTTTCCTCCCACAGCCAAAGACTTGCAGGTTGATAGGTAAATTGGCCATTATAAATTTCCCTTCGTATAGGTAGGTGGTAGGGGAATTGAGGGAAGGTGGGATGTGGTAGGAATATGGGATTAATGTAGGATTAGTATAAATGGGTGGTTGATGGTTGGCACAAACAGGTCGAAGGGCCTGTTTCAGTGCTGCATCTCTAAATGAAATAAATGAAAAATGAAAAGGATATTTTGCCATTAGTTGCACTGTCTATTCAACTCACTGTTTTACACTTATTAACAGCAAACAGATGTTATCAGCGGTGAAGTTGGTGCAATAGGGAGACTCATTCATTTCCATTTTGATACCATTTTATTATTTTTCTTCCTCTTTTACAATAAGGGCTGCTCGGGATCTAAAGGAGCATATGGTTTTGGCTGACACAATGGAACAATTTCAGCAAGAGTTAGATTCAGGAAAGGTATGATCTCACTTAATTGCCTTCTACTTTGCTGACTTTAAGATATTCATGTGGACTTAACACAGCTGGGTAGCACCAATGGAGCTTAGATTTGAATCCAGGTAAAACTGATAGCCTGACCGTTTCCCTCACCATCAGATACAAGGGTCCTACATTAAATATTTGTCGAGTTTCAATGCAGTCTTCTGAGATGTAGACCTTTGAACAAAGCTATTAACACTAAATTATTAATCTCAGGCAAATGTGTGACTGGCATGGGAAATCAGGGAATTAAAGCTCCAGTATAGTGGTGATTTTAGGGCCTATTGTTCACAAACTTTACACTACATTGGACTACTGGAGTTATATTCTGTTCTCCAGCACTACATTTCCATTCTTAAGTATAACTGATGATTATAGGATTGGAATTTTACATTGTTGCTTCACTCATTTCAGATTGTGCAGATTCCTTTTTGTGGCAATATAGAATGTGAAGACTGGATCAAGAAAACGACAACAAGGTAATAGCAAATGTCAATGTTGTGTTCTTAATGCTGTATTCATTGCTGCTGTCGGATGTAGTAGTTGAATCATGTCTGAGGAACTGACCGAGAATTAATTTTTGAATACATCTTTTAAAGCATAGGCTTGTATTTTAACTTCAGTTTGAATGTTAGCTGAAACATGAGATATTAGTAGAATACTGTTCAAACAATATTCAAAACTTTTGATGTGGTTGTCTTGTCTGCCCTCTGGTTGATGTAAAAGATCCTATGGCAATATTTGAAAAGAGTAGGCAAGTTCTCCTGGTGTCCTCAATATTTAAATCTTAACCAGTATCACTTAAAAAAAAAACATTATCTGGCCATTACCTCATCCTGTTTGTGAGGCATTGCTGTGTGCCAATTTGCTGCTGCGTTTCCCTACATTGCATTAGTAACGACATTTCAAAAAGTACTTAGTTGGCTGTAAAGTACATTGAAACATCCTGAGGTGATGAAAAGTGCAGTACAAGTCCTCTTTCTTTTTTTGGCTTTGTGGATCCCCATTAAATTCCCATTTGCAGTTTTTCAACAAATATTTGGTGATCTCCATGATTTTGTATAACAAGGGAAATTTGCTGGATTCAAAGAAGTATATCCAATGTCTGTCTTGCTACTGTATCATTTTTGAGGAAGGAAAATTAATTTTGAGGGTTTTTTTAACATTCTATTCTCATATCTTTGTGTTGCAGAGATCAGGATATTGAGCCTGGTGCACCATCCATGGGAGCAAAGAGTCTCTGTATCCCTTTCAAACCTCTTCGTGAATTACAAACTGGAGCAGTATGCATCAGTGGCAAGGAGCCTGCCCAATACTATGTACTTTTTGGCCGCAGTTACTAGTGAAGATACAAGTGTTGGAAAATCATGTCTTTGACTATAAATGTTTTTATAAGACTAATCATTGACAGTTATTTCCATCTTTTTGTGTATTTTTATCCAGTTATAAGAAATAAACTGTATCAATAACAAAAACAAAACCCCTAGGGCTATGTCTGTCAAAAATTCACCAGTTACAGAGACCCTACTTAATAGTAATAAACTTTTAATGACTACATTGCTCTTTGTGTGTTGTTTGGTTTAAGCAATGTAATGGATTGGTACCAAAATCCAAGGGTTGGAAAAACTGGGGTAAATGTATTAAAAAAAAAAGTTGGAAAAATTTACAAGATCTTTACCATGATCCAAAAATAATGGGAAAAAATGCAGGAAAGTAAATTTCTAAATGAATACCTGAGTTGCCCATAATCTGTTAGCTTAACATCGTAAGAATGTAGAAACAATTACCTGATGCTTGCATTTAAAAGTGATTTTTTTTTCCAATGTTTTGACGGTGTCCTAGCTACTGGTATTCGTAAATTACCATGTCCTCTGTGCTGAATTTTTTCACACTGATCGATATAATTTCCATGACATAGTGTAGTCTACATCCTGTAGTTTTTTTTGGAAAGAATGCGGAGTGCCTTTTTTTTTATCGTGTGATTGGTAAAAACTTTTCGTTCCTTTTTCATTTATCTAAGTTAAGGTTAAGCTTAAGATTAAAAATGGCAGGAGATCTCAGACCCGTGTTATGCTCCTCCTGCTCAATGTGGGAGCTCAGGGACACAGCTGATGTCCCTGACTCCTTCACGTACAGGAAGTGTGTCCAGCTGCAGCTCTTGTTAGACCGCTTGACGGCTCTGGAGCTGCGGGTGGACTCACTTTGGAGCATCCGCGATGCTGAGGAGGTCGTGGATAGCACGTTTAGCGAATTGGTCACACCACAGATTAGGATTGCTGAGGGAGAAAGGGAATGGGTGACCAAAAGGCAGAGAAAGAGCAGGAAGGCAGTGCAGGTGTCCCCTACGGTCATCTCCCTCCAAAACAAGTATAGCGTTTTGGATACTGTTGAGGGAGATGGCTCACCAGGGGAAGGCAGCAGCAGCCAGGTTCATGGCACTGTGGCTGGCTCTGCTGTTCGGAAGAGCGGGAAAAAGAGTGGAAGGGCTATAGTCATAGGGGATTCGATTGTAAGGGGAGTAGATAGGCGGTTCTGTGGCCGAAAACGAAACTCCCGAATGGTATGTTGCCTCCCAGGTGCACGGGTCAGGGATGTCTCAGATCGGCTGCAGAACATTCTGAAGGGGGAGGGTGAACAGCCAGTTGTCGTTGTGCACATAGGCACCAATGATATAGGTAAAAAACGGGATGAGGTCCTACAAGCAGAATTTAGGGAGTTAGGAGCCAAGTTTAAAAAGTAGGACCTCAGAGGTAGTAATCTCAGGATTGCTACCAGTGCCACGTGCTAGTCAGAGTAGAAATGAAAGAATAGTCAGGATGAATGCGTGGCTTGAGAGATGGTGCAGGAGGGAGGGGTTCAGATTTTTGGGACATTGGGACCGGTTCTGGGGGAGGTGGGACTATTACAAATTGGACGGTCTACACCTGGGCCGGACTGGAACCAATGTCCTTGGGGGTGCTTTTGCTAACGCTGTAGGGGAGGGTTTAAACTAATGTGGCAGGGGGATGGGAACCAAATGAGGAGGTCAGTGGACAGTAAGGAGGTAGTAACTAAAGCCTGTAAGGAACTAGATAATGAAGTCAGCGTGACTAAGGGAAAGAGTAGGCAGGGAGCAGATGATGTACGCAAAGGGACTGGTGGTCTGAGGTGCATTTGTTTTAATGCAAGAAGTGTAGTAGGTAAGGCAGATGAACTTAGGGCTTGGATTAGTACCTGGGAGTATGATATTGCTATTATTGAGACTTGGTTGAGGGAAGGGCATGATTGGCAACTAAATATCCCAGGATATCGATGCTTCAGGCGGGATAGAGAGGGAGGTAAAAGGGGTGGAGGAGTTGCATTACTGGTCAAAGAGGATATCACAGCTGTGCTGAAGGAGGGCACTATGGAGGACTCGAGCATTGAGGCAATATGGGCAGAACTCAGAAATAGGAAGGGTGCGGTAACAATGTTGGGGCTGTACTACAGGCCTCCCAACAGCGAGCGTGAGATAGAGGTACAAATATGTAAACGGATTATGGAAAGATTGGGCGGCGCAGTGGTTAGCACTGCAGCCTCACAGCTCCAGCGACCCGGGTTCAATTCTGGGTACTGCCTGTGTGGAGTTTGCAAGTTCTCCGTGTCTGCGTGGGTTTTCTCCGGGTGCTCCGGTTTCCTCCCACAAGCCAAAGGACTTGCAGGTTGGTAGGTAAATTGGCCATTATAAATTGCCACTAGTATATGTAGGTGGTAGGGAAATATAGGGACAGGTGGGGATGTTTGGTAGGAATATGGGATTAGTGTAGGATTAGTATAAATGGGTGGTTGATGGTTGGCACAGACTCGGTGGGCCGAAGGGCCTGTTTCAGTGCTGTATCTCTTTAAAAAAAAATGTAGAAGCAACAGGGTGGTGGTGATGGGAGATTTTAATTTTCCCAACATTGACTGGGATTCACTTAGTGTTAGAGGTCTAGATGGAGCAGAATTTGTAAGGAGCATCCAGGAGGGTTTTCTAGAGCAGTATGTAAATAGTCCAACTCAGGAAGGGGCCATACTGGACCTGGTGTTGGGGAATGAGCCTGGCCAGGTGGTTGAAGTTTCATTTGGGGACTAATTTGGGAATAGTGATCACAATTCCATAAGTTTTAGAATACTCATGGACAAAGACGAGAGTGGTCCTAAAGGAAGAGTGCTAAATTGGGGGAAGGCCAACTATACCAAAATTCGGCAGGAGCTGGGGAATGTAGATTGGGAGCAGCTGTTTGAAGGTAAATCCACATTTGATATGTGGGAGGCTTTTAAAGAGAGGTTGATTAGTGTGCAGGAGAGACATATTCCTGTGAAAATGAGGGATAGAAATGGCAAGATTAGGGAACCATGGATGACAGGTGAAATTGTGAGACTAGCTAAGAGGAAAAAGGAAGCATACATAAGGTCTAGGAGGCTGAAGAAAGACGAAGCTTTGAAAGAATATCGGGAATGTAGGACCAATCTGAAACGAGGAATTAAGAGGGCTAAAAGGGGTCATGAAATATCTTTAGCAAACAGGGTTAAGGAAAATCCCAAAGCCTTTTATTCATATATAAGGAGCAAGAGGGTAACTAGAGAAAGGATTGGCCCACTCAAGGACAAAGGAGGAAAGTTATGCGTGGAGTCAGAGAAAATGAGTGAGATTCTAAACGAGTACTTTGCATCGGTATTCACCGAGGAGAGGGACATGACGGATGTTGAGGTTAGGGATAGATGTTTGATTACTCTAGGTCAAGTCGGCATAAGGAGGGAGGAAGTGTTGGGTATTCTAAAAGGCATTAAGGTGGACAAGTCCCCAGGTCCGGATGGGATCTATCCCAGGTTACTGAGGGAAGCGAGAGGGGAAATAGCTGGCAGCATCCTTAAACACGGGTGAGGTCCCGGAGGACTGGAGAATTGCTAATGTTGTCCCCTTGTTTAAGAAGGGTAGCAGGGAAAATCCAGGTAATTATAGACCGGTGAGCCTGACGTCAGTGGTAGGGAAGCTGCTGGAGAAGATACTGAGGGATAGGATGTATTCCCATTTGGAAGAAAATGGGCTTATCAGTGATAGGCAACATGGTTTTGTGCAGGAAAGGTCATGTCTTACCAACTTAATAGAATTCTTTGAGGAATTGACAAAGTTGATTGATGAGGGAAGGGCTGTAGATGTCATATACATGGACTTCAGTAAGGCGTTTGATAAGGTTCCCCATGGTAGGCTGATGGAGAAAGTGAAGTCGCATGGGGTCCAGGGTGTACTAGCTAGATGGATAAAGAACTGGCTGGGCAACAGGAGACAGAGAGTAGCAGTGGAAGGGAGTTTCTCAAAATGGAGACGTGTGACCAGTGGTGTTCCACAGGGATCCGTGCTGGGACCACTGTTTGTGATATACATAAATGATTTGGAGGAAAGTATAGGTGGTCTGATTAGCAAGTTTGCAGACGACACTAAGATTGGTGGAGTAGCAGATAGTGAAGGGGACTGTCAGAGAATACAGCAGAATATAGATAGATTGGAGAGTTGGGCAGAGAAATGGCAGATGGAGTTCAATCAGGGCAAATGCGAGGTGATGCATTTTGGAAGATCCAATTCAAGAGTGAACTATACAGTAAATGGAAAAGTCCTGGGGAAAATTGATGTACAGAGAGATTTGGGTGTTCAGGTCCATTGTTCCCTGAAGGTGGCAACGCAGGTCAATAGAGTGGTCAAGAAGGCATACGGCATGCTTTCCTTCATTGGACGGGGTATTGAGTACAGGAGTTGGCAGGTCATGTTACAGTTGTATAAGACTTTGGTTTGGCCACATTTGGAATACTGCGTGCAGTTCTGGTCGCCACATTACCAAAAGGATGTAGATGCTTTGGAGAGGGTGCAGAGGAGGTTCACCAGGATGTTGCCTGGTATGGAGGGCGCTAGCTATGAAGAGAGGTTGAGTAGATTAGGATTATTTTCATTAGAAAGACGGAGGTTGAGGGGGGTCCTGATTGAGGTGTACAAAATCATGAGGGGTATAGACAGGGTGGATAGCAAGAAGCTTTTTCCCAGAGTGGGGGATTCAATTACTAGGGGTCACGAGTTCAAAGTGAGAGGGGAAAAGTTTAGGGGGGATATGCGTGGAAAGTTCTTTACGCAGAGGGTGGTGGGTGCCTGGAACGCGTTGCCAGCGGAGGTAGTAGATGCGGGCACGATAGCGTCTTTTAAGAAGTATCTAGACAGGTACATGAATGGGCAGGAAGCAAAGAGATACAGACCCTTAGAAAATAGGCGACATGTTTAGATAGAGGATCTGGATCGGCGCAGGCTTGGAGGGCCGAAGGGCCTGTTCCTGTGCTGTAATTTTCTTTGTTCTTTAAGGCTGGGAAAAGGAGCCGTACTGCTTTAAGGCAGCAGGCTCCAGAAGCTGAGTCAAAGAATGCATTTTCGTTTCCCGGGTTACAGCCATTCAGGACTGAGTATCGAGAGATACAATGTTGCAATTTAATTTTGAACTGGCTTATAGTGCAAACAGACTGTTCTAAGAGGAGACACAGACCGATAGCTGCGTGTTAGCACCTGAAAGGAGAGCACTCAGACTATTTAAATTGAAGGAAGAGAACTTAGTCTGTTTATTTATTATTCTCTCTCAAAATTCTAAAAAGTCAAGCAAAAACAGAGATCTCTGACAATTTAAACTGAAGGAAGGGAAGTTAGACTGTGATCTTTTATCCCTCAAAAATTCTAAAGCCAAATTGATTCATTAAAAAGTGTTTACAAGTTGTTAATTGTAGAAATTCATCACTGGAGAAGGAAAGCAACAATTTTGACTTTTGGATTAGACTACGGACTGTTCTACTGTTGAAGAACCTGTTTTCCCCATCGGACGGCTATGAGGACTTCAAGCAACCTTGAACTGTTTCACATCCGGCAGGAGTGTAAATTAGCAAGGACTCTAATTTTTCTATTTTAAATGTTTATATCTTCTTAAACACTAAGATTTTAGTTTTTCTAATTAAACAGTTAATTTGTTGATTTAATGACACCTGGTTTGGTTAGCCTCATTTGGGGGTTAATTGATGGTACAATTTGACTGGGTCTTTAATTTGGAAAGTTTAAAATAATATGTTAGACAATCTGTGGAGGGACGGGATTGAATTAACAGTGCGTTTCTCCCACCACAATCAGAAGCATATATCTTGATTGGGGGCTTTGACTGGAATGGTCGGTCATAACAATAGTCATAAATCACAGTGGCCTCACCCCATAACCTTTCTCAAAAGAAAGAATGGCAAAGAATTCACCAAGTGCATCCCTTTCCCTGCCCTGGGACTGCTGTGAGCCTTCATTTACAATATTGCCTTTAGCCATTGAGAATCTGCTCTACGGTGCTGAATTTTACAACACCCCAGCGGGTCAGTTGGTGGCGTGGGGGCAGCGTAAAATTGAGTGGGAGGCTCCGGGAGGCCTACCCGCCCGCTCCCGCCTCCGGTTGACTTTACCGCAGTCGGGCGTGGGGGGAGGAAACGGCCCGTCTGCCCGAGGCCAATCAAGGCCCTTAAGTGGCCACTTGCGGGCCTGCGCCCGCCTCCACGGGTATTTTCCCCGTGGCAAGTGGGCGTGCTGGGGATGTGAAAGGCCGCCCGGCGATAGCTGCCGGCCTTTCCGCACCCCGGGGTGGGAGGCGGTGCATGGTAATCAGGCATAGGGTGCCCGATTGAGGCCGGCCCCGCCTCCTAACCCACCCCCCCACCCAAACTACCACTCCAGCCTCACCAGGGAAGGACCGATTCCCCCTGGTGAGACATGCCCAACTCTCACTCTCCAGGGTCCATGGCGTCGGCTGGGCTGCAGTGGCAGCAGTGGCCACCACTCCTGGTGGTGCTGCTGGTACTAAGAGCTGCCAGCCCATTGATTAGCTGACAGCTCACTGAGGTGGGACCTCCTCCCTCAAGTGGGTGGAAGTCCCGCTTCAGGACAATTAAAGCCCAGGGACCTATAAAATACGGGACGGATCCCCTGGTTAGGTAGAAGCGGGTTCGCCACCGACTTTCACGTCGGTGGTGCATTCCCGTCCGCCCAATGTAAAATTCCGCCCATGATGTGGCTAGTTTTCTTAAAGTGGCTTTCCCTACCAGTGCTAGTAGCAGTCTTATTAAGGTATCCTTGCAGAACCTTAACTCAGTACCACAGAGTCTGGTCAGCTAAGAAAAGACCTATTTACTGGTGGGCATAAGGAGTGATATGCATGCAACCATGCTGAGAACCCTGCCCAGGTTATGGATATCAAACTCTAGTTACAGAATTATGAAGGGATCCCAAACCCTTAGTGCTGTCTGATAAATTGGCCAAATGACAGTTCATGCACAGAGACCACAAATTTTAAGTTGCATTTTACACACACATTTGTTTTTACAACTATCTTTTGCTGGTGTTCCAGATTCTGCCAATTCTAATGTATCAGCTACCAGTGAAACATTAACTCATCAAATAGTGATATCCATTCATTGCTATGATCTCTTTTGGTGGGAGCTGCCCTATAATCCAAGTATTACAGGTAATCTTCCACAAGAACCTTTTATTTCTTCAAAGAAAGCTAATCCTCAAACGCAACAGCTCATTTTCACATCTGTTGGATACAGTGAGTAGAATTCAATTTGTATTAAATTGATATTCTGGAATTTTTTAATTACCTTCATAAATCAATGAAATTTCCTAAAGTGTTATATTTCAATTTATACCTGCAGTTATCTAACTCAGCAAGTTAAATAGGAGAGCAAGATGTACATTGTTGGAACAACCAAGAAGGGGTTTTCTCATTATATTTCCTTACACTTAGATACTTCGATCAAAGCACCTTAATTTTAATTCCCGATAAGAGTTCTGCGTTTCTCTTGAAGCCTGGCTTTCTGATCTTTCATTTTGAATGTTGTTTCCGGTCTCCATTTTAAAACTAAGTTCTAGATATTCAATACATTTCATTATGCAAGACTGCTAAAATAGAAGTTACTTTTCTTCATGTTAGATGAGGGTATAACGAGCAGAATCTTCTGAGTATGAATGCAAAGGCAGGATTATAATGCATGTATGTAAATGTGCAGTGTGGTGAATAAGGTTGGTGAGCTATAAGCACTAATAGCAGTATGGGAATATGATGTAGTGGCAGCAACGGAAATGTGGCTTAAAAATGGTGAGGACTGGGCGCTTAATGTTTAAGAATATCAAGTGTCATAGCATCTGCAGGCCAGTTAGTTTAACATCAGTGGTGGGTAAGGTTTTAGAAACAATAATCGGGGGAAAATCAACATGCACATGGAGAGGTTTGAGTTAATTAAGGATAGCAAGCACGGATTTGTGAAAGGCAGATCAAGCTTGACTAACTGAATTAAATTTTTTGATGAAGTAACAGAGAAGGTTGAAGGGAATGCAGTGGATGTTGTCTATATAGATTTTAGGCAAGCGTTTGATAAAGTACCACATAAAAGACTGGTTAACGACATTGAGGCTCATGAAATGGGAGGGTAAGTGTCCAACTGGATTAAAAAAAAATTGGCTTGAGGACAGAAAACAGCGAGTCATGGCAAATGTTTGTTTTTCAGATTGGAGGATGGTAGACAGTAGTGTTCTCCAAGGGTCATTGCTAGGGCCACTGCTTTTTTTTGCTACATAAATGACTTGGATACAGAGTAGAATTTCAAAATTTGTCAATGATCCCCAAACTTGGAGGAGTGGCAAACAGTGAGGATGATACGAACCGCCTGCAATAGGACATAGATAGGCTAGCAGAATGGACAGGTAAGTGGCAGATGGAATTTAATACAGACAAGTGTGAGGTGATGCATTTGGTAGAAGAGATAGGGTGAGGCAATACAGACTAATGGTGCAGTTCTAAAGAGTGTGCTGGAACAGAGACCTGGGGGTGCATATGCATCAATCTTCAAAGGTGGCAGGATATACTGAGAGAATGGTGAGCAAAGCATGTGGGATCTTGGACTTCATAAATAGAGGTATCGAATGTAAAAGCAGGGAAGTTATGCTGAACCTTTATAAAGCTCTGGTTAGGCCCCAACTAGAGTATTGTGTCCAGTTCTGGTCACCACACTTCAGGAAGGACATGAGGGTACAGAGGAGATTTACCAGAATAGGTCCAGGGATGGGGGATTCTAGTTACAAGGTTAGGTTGGAAAAGCTGGGGTTGTTCTCCCTGGAGAGAGAGAGATCGAGGGGAGATTTGATAGAGGTGTACAAGATTATGACAGGCTTATATAAGTTGGACAAGAAAAAACTTCCCATTAACTGATAGTACAAGGACTAGGGGACACAGATTGATGGTTTTAGGCAAAAGCTGTAGGGGGAATGTGAGGAAGGACTGTTTTATGCAGCAAGTGGTAATGACCTAGAACTTGCTGCCCATGAGGCAGGTGGAAGCGGAGACAATCATGATTTCAAAAGGAAATTAGATGAGCACTTGAAGGAAATAAACTTGAAGGACGACAGGGATTGAGCAGGGAAGTGGAACTGACTGGACTGCTCTGCAGAGAGCCGTAATGGACCTGATGGGCCAAATGGCCTCCTCCTCATGCTGTAAATGACTCTTAAGACTCTATATTTGTATCCAGATTATATTAAACAAGACTAGAGGACAGAAGCAATAATGAGACACAATGCAATCAGATTCATATGTTTAATCTTCTAGTAATTAGGTGGCAGATGCAATTGAAAACATGCAATAAAGAACAAGAAAAGACCAGCTAGTCAATCAAGTCTGTCCCCACATGATGCAACCTACTCCCACTATTAAACCTATTACATCTCCACCCGCTTTCCGGTAACCACACATATCTTTCCCGAGAAATTGTAAAAGAAAAAGGGAAGAAAACCACTGGCCAATTCAGGAAAAAACTTTGAAATTCCTCTCCAACTCCCAAAGGCTGCTAAAACATATTTTATGGTGAAGGCAATTATAATTATACAAACCAGGATCATCATGTGCTCCTCCAGCTTGTGTTTTACTCAGTCATGCACAGCTGCCCAATCAGTGACCTCCATGATAGTATCTTTGAAGAGATAGAGAGGTTTGGTCTACTACTTCTCTCCATATGGTTGTCAGAGCCCTTTTTTTCTATAAGAAGGTAAAATGCATTGCTGCAGCTGCACAGTCTTATGGCCTTATGCATAGTTTATCTGAATGTAAAGTACCTTGCTCTCAAAGTTTGAGAGAATTTTTGACAGCTGACTGACTACACAGTAATTGTGAGCTGTATATGTAAATAGTTAATAATCTTTCTCAACTGCACCATTTTATGATCCTGCTGTATTAGCTCTCAAATGTATTCATTACTTCTGTCTGTGTTACATTTTTAGCAGGTTTCTTGACCAAACCAGATCAAGATATTTCAAACATGTCTGCTTCCAAACTCCCCTGGTTTGTGGCCCTGCATTGACCTCCTGTGTGATGGCTTCCCATTCCTGCTTCATCATCTGGGTATTGGTGACTTGTGTTTCTGTTCCGTAAAGAGCACTTTTTCCTGTTCCTCACACCATTCACTATGATTTGCAGATCTTGGTCGATGAATAATGCTTTATGCTTTCATTTATTGCCTCAATTTCTAAGGGAAATTGTGCACTATTATAATGAGTAACTAGCCATCTAGGTGTTTTCTGGTTAGTGACTTAGTTGTGGATTTTTTTGTGTATAGTAATGTAAGCTTCCGGAAAGTGCACAAGAGTAAAATTAGGCATTTCTGTGAATGAATAAAATATGAGCAAAAATTTAACACTGCTCTAAGAATAATTTTACTCTTTTAGAGAGGATGAAACAATAGTTAACTTGGGAAACCAGAGTGCAATTAGGTCACTTTGTTGGGATATAATAGAAGAGGTCGTGCAGTAGAAATCGCTGACTAGCCACAGGCATAACTATTAGGACACCATTTTAGCAATAAGCACAAAGTTTAGTGGAAAATATTGACACACGAAACTGGTAAAGGTATTGCATGTGTATATTTTCTTAAACATCTACTGTCTTTCTGTTTCACCAAAGTTTAGAATTCTAGCATGAATTTGCCAGACACACCACATCTTGTTGCAGATTCCATGGGCTGGATTTTATAGAGGCCTTGACACAATTACGTGGGGGGGAGGGGGAGGCATGACGATTGCCCTGGATGAGGACTATCCCGATCTTGCCAGTGGCGGCGAGGCCTCGTGGCGACCCCCCCCGGCTCAGCAACGAGGCCGTAATTTAAATATTCAAATTCATTAACTTACCTGAGTTAATGAAATTCCCGTCGCCTCCTGGAGTGCCGCTGTAATCTTCATCACAGCCCGCCCGGCTATTTAAATGAGCCACCGTGCTTGGAATAGCAGCGGCTCTTTGCCTTGCAGCCTGGGTGTGCGGGCCGCCATTTTTTTTCGCCCGCTGCCGATTTCGGCGGTGGACCTAAAGAATTCAGCCCTATGTCTTTGTCCAGCAGTAGTGAGTGGGATTTAGCCTTCAGAGTGATTTCTGAGAATGTTAGCTTGCACAACATGACCTACCACACGTGCCCCTGCTCTCCCTCCAGAACATGGTTATATTTTGCATGTTTTTTGCCATGACTTGTCCTTTTTGGAGCTCCTCACTATTTGTTGGGGCTGCTTTGTTCAGCAGGTCAGGAGCGGTTATTCCAATTGGTCAAGCTGACCATGATCACAGCCCCTGTCTACATACAATGTTGCTGGTTTTTCCATGGTGCTGAAGTCTGGCGTTTTCACCTATGTTACGCAGCACTTTAACATAACCAATAAGGCATAATCAAAGAAGTAAAACACACAGAACAATCACAAGTCACTTGCACATACTGCTTTTTGTCTTGCCATTTTGCAAACAAATGTACTAAAAGATTAAATTACACATGCAAATACCGAGTATTGAGGTTGCATGCCCAATGAAGGTGTCTATAATTCGCTTTTAGTTACTAATCCAGAATACAAATGGCCTATTTGGATTCCTGATTAGTCACATGTGACTAGTAACTAATGCACCGTACAATGCTGCAATAGAAATAGCTTTATTATGGATCTAACTTATGGTATACCCAATTTGGAAGTGCTAGATGCTTAAAATAGGAAGGTGCTCCATTTTCCAGTGTTAACTGTGGCAAAATAAGGAGCTTTCTCATATATTTCTGCAATAGCTCGAATTTAAATGGAAACTGTATTTGCTTATCCAATTTCAAAGTAGAATGCCAGATATGAGTGTTTTATGGAACTCTAATAGGTTGATTTGTAAATTAGCCAGGATACTGGAGCTTTGTCCTGGATACTGGTATGCAGCCAAGGGCATTTGTGTGGATTTGAGACCTAGAGCAGGGTTCTGAACCGGAGGCTCAACGGTCCCCTCAGGGTATGCTAATACTAACCAAAAATACACCGTATCTTATCAGTATACTGCCACTTTCACCATCCAAACAGCAATTTATTCTCCGTGAGAGAAGCCACCACCATGGCAGATGACTTTGAACTCATAAGTATCCATTTCCTAGGAAAATCCTTCCATAATAATTCCCAGAGATTTGGAAAGGACAGCAAGTGGAAACATGATAAAAGATGGAGTGTTAGCGACAGGAAACAAAGTGAGCATATAAGCCTTCCACCAGTAAGGAAAGAAAATGCAGAGGACAGGAATGTATATCACAGACCTGTGTGTTCCCACTGCAGCAAAACAGGACATGTAAAATCTGACTGTTGGAAGTTAAAGGGGAAACCAATTAATCTTGTAGCAGTGCACAAGATTAACAAAGAAAGGGTGCCCAGGCAGACCCGACTGTGGCCCTAACCGTGGCACAGAACCATAGAAAAGTTATGGCACAGAAAGAGGCCATTCAGCCCATCGTGTCTGCGCCAGCTGAAAAAACTAGCCGCCCAATCTAATCCCACCTTCCAGCACCTGGTCCATAGCCTTGCAGGTTACAGCACTTCAGGTGCAAAGAATACCACCATAGGTGCGGCAAAAATACAGAAAATTTCTGAAGGCTAGTAGGATTTTGTTTTAAAAGGGAATGTGTCTCCATACCCCACTAGTGAGACAAGCAAGCCCATTGTCCTGCTTTGAGACACCGGGCCCATTCAATGCCTCATGCTGGGTAAAGGAATGACCTTCCCATCAGAGAGCTCACTAAAAGTGAAGGTTCTGGTAAAGGATTGAAGGAGGATACATGTCTGAACTCCTGTAGTGGGTCCACTTGCAGCACAACCTTGTTTCTGGACCAGTTACTGTAGAAATTGTCCGTAATCTACCTGTGGCTGACATAGACTTTCTACTCGGCAATGATTTGGCTGGAGGTAAGGTGGTTGCAACCCCAGTGGTATTAGACCAACCAAATGAGACCAAGGAGATGGAGCAAGTACAGGAGGAAGAACCATGGAATCTTTCTGCCTGTGCAGTAACCAGGGCCATGGCCAAACACACTCCCCCAAGGAGAGCTGAACCAGTAAATCAGCCCGATGACTCAGAGATCTGGCTGGCTGAACTTTTTCGGAGATTTAGGGGAAGTATATGACAGACCATTCATAACTGAAGACCAAAAAGCAGACCCTGATTTAAAAAGGACAGCACAGACTGTCTGTCTATCCTGAGGCGCTGATGCAGAGAAGCTACCTGAGTGTTACCATATAAAAAATGAAATTTTAATGAGGAAATGGAGACCCCCCCCACAGCCACCCGCAGAAGATGAGTGGACAGTAAATCACCAGACTATGATTTCCACCCCCATCCCCACCCTCCAAAATATTGCAAAGATTCTGCGAATTTCTCATAAAATCCCTATGGCTGGGCATGTGGGTATCTGAAAGACCCAAGCCAGGATCAGCCAACACTTTTACTGGCCACAACTCCACAAGGATTCCAGCTTTTGAAGAACCTTTCAGTAGAGTTCTAATCAATTGGGTGAGACAACTGCCCAAAACCAAGACATGTCATCAGTACCTGTTAACTATCATGGATATGGCCACCAGATTCCCAGAAGTCATACCTTGAGGAAAATTACGACCAAAGCGGTCGTCGAGGGGTTAATCCAGTTTTCATCAGATACAGAGTCCTCAGAGAGATACAGTCTGAGCAGGGAACTAATTTTGTGTCCCGATTGGTCTAGGAGGTCATACAAAGCCTCGGGATAGACCTGCTGAAATCCCTAGCCTTTCACCCACAATCACAAGGGGCTCTGGAATGGTGCCATCAGACCCTAAAACCTTTGATCTGAGCATATTGCAGTGAATACCCTATGATTGGGACAAAGGAGTAATTTTCTTGATATTTGCTACCAGGGATTCCCCCAGTGAATCCACAGGTTTTACTCCCTTGGAATTGATTTTCAGACATGAGGTGCGAGGCCCCCTAAAATTGATCAAGTAAAAGTTCCTAGATCCAAGTGAGAAAACCTTAATACTAAATATGTGACCACCTTCCAGGAGAGACTTTTTCAAAGCCTCTGGAATAGCAAAGGAACCTCTCAGGAACCAATGAAACGGCAGGCAGATAAGAAAGCTGCCGTCTGTGAGTTTAAACCAGGACACCAAGTTCTGGTGCTGCTACCCCTGCAGGGCAAACCTCTAAAAGCCAGGTTTAGTGGCGCATATAGCGTGGGGAAAAAGTTGAATGAGGTAAACTACCTAATTAGCACTTCTGACAGAAGGAAAAAACAAAGACTGCATAATATTAACATGCTGACAAAATACTACAGTCAGGAACTGGAGAGATCAGTAAGTGTGTGCCAGGCAGTAAAAGTGATAGAAGAGAGCAGCAGTAAGGACGAGAACCCTGAAAATTCTAAAGTTTAACCCTCTACTGCCAAATTAGAAAACACTGAGGTTTTAAAGACATTAAACACAATGCTGGACTATCTCTCTGAACAACAGAGACAGGACCTAATCACTTTATTAAAGGAGTTCAAGGAAGTCTGCAGGGACAAACCAGATTGCACACCTTTAACAGTACACAATATGGAGGTAGGAGACATCCCACCAATAAACCAGAACCCTTATTGCTTGAATCCCAAAAAGCTAGCTCAGGTCCGCCAGGAAATCCAGTACATGCTGGAAAATGATTTAATCGAACCCGGAGTAGCTGGAGTTCCATAGAATTAATTCCTAAACCTGATGGTTCAACCAGGCTCTGTAGTGATTACTGCAAGGTCAATGCAGTTACAAAAAAAGATTCATACCCAATTCCATACCCAATATCGAAGACTGCATAGAGCAGGTAGGAAATTCCACCTACATCAGCAAAACAGACTTATTAAAAGGATACTGGAAAGTTCCAATGACCCACCAGGCAAAGGAAATCTCTGCCTTTGTCATCCCGATGGCTTATTTCAGTGTAAAGCCCTTCGGTCTGAAAAATGCCCCAACCTCATTCCAAAGATTAATGAATCAGATATAAAAGCAAAATACTGCGGATGCTGGAAATCTGAAATAAAAACAAGAAATGCTGGAACCACTCAGCAGGTCTGGCAGCATCTGTGGAATGAGAAGCAGAGTTAACGTTTCGGGTCAGTGACCCTTATTCGGAATTAATGAATCAGATGGTAGCTGGTCTAAATAACTGTTGTTTACCTCGATGACCTGCTAGTTTTCAGCAACACCTGGGAAGACTATTTAAATAATTTACGGCAACATTTCAAAAGTCTACAGAATGCTCACCTAGTGGCCAACTTGGCAAAAAGCGAATTCACCAAAGACAAAGTCACCTATTTTGGCCACATTGTGGGCCAAAGTTGAGCGTTGCCAAGGATAGCAAAAGTGCAGGCCCTGGTGGATTTCCCCATTCCAAAAGCTAAGAAGGAAATCATGCACTTCCTAGGAATGTGTGGGTTCTACTGCAAATTTGTTCCCATTTTCAGCTATTTGGCTGCTCCCCTAACAGTTCTGCTAAAGAAAAGTGCAAAGGTGGTGTGGTCAGAGCAGTGCCAGCTAGTATTCGAAAAGTTGAAGGCAATTCTAACAAACAACCTGGTACTGGCAGCCCCGAATTTCAACAAACCTTTTAAAATGGCCATTGACACTAATGATGTTGGAATTGGTGCCATTCTACTCCAGGATGATGATTCATGTTTTGAAAGACCAACTGGCTATTTCTCAAAAAAAGACAACAAAAGAAATATTCCACTATAGATAACGAAGCATTAGGGTTCCTATTAGCACTTAAAAATGTTGAAGTCTATGCCAATAACAGGGATAAAGAGACTCATATTCACATGGACCACAATCCACTCACCTTCCTGGAAAAATTCAAAGTAAGAAACAACCAGCTTTTTCGATGGAGTTTACTCCTCCAACCATTCAACCTAAAAATTTCACACATAGCGGAAAAAGACAATGTCCTAACCGATGCATTGTCCAGAATGTAAAGAACACTGTCTCAATCAAACTGGTATCAGACTTGGGTCTCGAAGCCTAAAGAAAAGCCTGGCTTGGGTATAAAATTAAAACCCAACCCGGACCCGACCCGACCACAGCCAACCTGGGCCCGAGCCCTTTTAATTTTATTTTGCACCTGACCAGACCTAACACGAATCTCCTTCATCTATTCCGGCAGCAGGCTATTCCTGCAGCTGGAGTTGTGGGGAATCATGGGTAAGCCTGATCTCGTGACTTCTCGTAAGCAGTCTCCAGCCCGACCTGACCCGAGCCCCAATGCTGGACTCTGAATTTCGACCTGAACCTGACACATAGTCGGGTTCGGGTTGGGTAGCCAGGCTTTAGCCTGAGGAGTGAATGAAATGAATGTGTGCAGTGGTGTGACCCTAAACATTCCTCTTTTCTTTCTTTCTAAACCTAAAAACCAAATAACATAAAAATGAAATCCAAAAATTTCATTTTTCCATTTTAGGGGAGGTGTGATGTTCACGTAAAGTGGAGTGATTGAAACTACAAGAATGCAGCCTGAAGAGTTACAAAAATTGACTTTTTTTTAAAAAGTGGAAAATGTGCTTACAAAATGGCTGCTGAAGGGTGAAAGACCTTGCCTTTGTATATTCAAACTATCTGGCAAGGACAAAAGCTAAGAGGTGTCAATTACACCCACCCCGAACCCATCAAGAGACATTTTTGAATTTTATGGGTTCTTCTGAAACAAAGAAGGTATGAAATTGCCACATCCCGAGACATTGTCAGTCACCATGGGGTCTGTCTCCCAACAAAGGCATGATGTGAGAGACTTTTAGCTTTAAACGTAGCTCTCTGGAGACAGACAGAGAGAGAGAGACCCAGGAAAAAACATCACCAAAGCTTGTCCAGCTGAGAACTGAAAGAAAATCCAGCAAGCCAAAAAGGAAGGCGCACTGCCTTGAATTCTGCATTTCAACCTGTGCAGCAGAGAAATGGAAGTGATCCTCTGTCTTCAAATGGAACTTTCAACCAACAGAGAAATCTACAAGCACCTCAGGCCTACAACTAACAAAAACTAGGCCTACTACTAAAAAGAACTTGCCCTCCAAGAGAATTCAAGAGGTTTACTGTGAACCCCCAAAATCCTATCTCACTTCAAACCACTTACCCATTTTCCTGTCTATCTGTCTCGTGTGTGTGTGTGTATGTGTGTGGTTGCAAGTGAATGCTTGAATGGGTGCAGTTGTCATAATTTCAGGTAAGGCATATTGCTCAATAAGTAATTAATCTTCTGTTTTAAACCTACAAGAAAACCTGTTACTGTCTGTTTATTTGACAACTAAAACACAAAGGAGTTAAAACCCTAATAACAAAAACACTTGCTACGGTCAGGTGGGAGTCAAACAGTGGGAACCACCCACACCCCTCACCACGTAGTCATAACAGCAAACGTACTTGTGTTATAGGGGATCAGTGGAATTTTTATAGCATGGGAGGAGGGCCTCATAAGCAAAAAGGCTGAGAACCCTTGACCTACATGATGTGTGAGCATCTGGTTATTAGCATGCTATGCAGTGTCGCTATCATTATATGAAAGAACAGTACAGCACAGGAACAGGCCATTCGGCTCTCCAAGCCTGTGCCAATCTTGATGCCTGCCTAAACTAACACCTTCTGCACTTCCGGAGCCCATATCCCTCTATTCCCTTCCTATTCATGTATTTGTCAAGATGTCTCTTAAACGTCGCTATCGTATCTGCTTCCACCACCTCCCCTGGCAGCAAGTCCAGGCACTCACCACCCTCTGTGTAAAAAAACTTGCCTCGCACATCCCCTCTAAACTTTGCCCCTCACACCTTAAACTTATGTCCCCTAGTAACTGACTCTTCCAACCTGGGAAAAAGCTTCTGACTATCCACTCTGTCCATGCCGCTCATAACTTTGTAAACCTCTATCATGTCGCCCCTCCACCTCCGCCGTTCCATTGAAAACAATCCGAGTTTTTCCAACCTCTCCTCATAGCTAATGCCCTCCAGACCAGGCAACATCCTGGTAAACCTCCTCTGTATCCTCTCCAAAGCCTCCACGTCCTTCTGGTAGTGTGGCAACCAGAATTTCACGCAATATTCTAAGTGTGGCCTAACTAAGGTTCTGTACAGCTGCAACATGACTTGCCAATTTTTATACTCTATGCCCCGACCGATGAAGGCAAGCATGCCGTATGCCTTTTTGACTACCTTATCCACCTGCGTTGCCACTTTCAGTGACCTGTGGACCTGTACACCTAGATCTCTCTGCCTGTCAATACTCCTAATTTTTCTGCCATTTACTGTATACCTCCTATATATATACATATACCTTTGACCATTTTCTTCCTATGGCCCTCTGGACTGAAATAAATATTGGAGAATTTTCTCCTGGTTAATTCTGACAAGAGATCTCCATGGATGAACTGAGATTTTCATTAATCACCTGTATTTTAAAAGCCTATTTCGCCTTAAGATTGTGGGCTGATTCTGCTTAATTATTTTAACCAAACTTCTTCCAGTTCTGATGAAAGGTGATTGACCTGGAACATTGGGCTGAATCTTGCCGTGAGCATCAGGAACATAATGTTGGGGACATTTCTGGGTCACGAACCCAGAACATGTAGTTAGCGGGACATCCAGTGTGATATTACAGCAGGTGGCCAATTCATGGGAGGCGAGCGGGAGACTGGGTTGGCAGCGCAATGAAACTATATTTAAAGGGAAATCAACAGTCTGTGCAGTGGCTTCACTCACAAAAGGAAGGAGAAGAAGTGTTGCTGAAGGAAAATCGGAAAACAGTGGAAGGCACATGTGGCAGGTCAACCCCTAGATTCAGTGATGCCTTGTTAGAGGTGCAGTTGCACGTGGTGAAGGAATGGAGGTAGGTGCTCTTTCCAGAGGATGGAAGGAGGAGATCAGCGAGCCTCACAAAGAAGGCCTGACTGGAGGTGGTGGAACAGGTTAGCAGCCTTGGCGTCGTATGCAGGACATGGATACAGAGCAGGAAACGCTTCAATGCCCTCATGAGTGCTGGCAAAGGGAGTGCTCTGCGAATATCATGTGGCAGCCATAAATTCCTCAGCTGAGTATAAGTCCCTGACACAGGGAGGCAGAAGTTGCCAGTCTGCATCGCCACAGAGGGATGTCTCGCTCTGCCCCTACAACAGCATTCACGGTCGCAGGGAGCTGTGCTCCCAATGACGCAGTGAAGTGCATTTATGACCCTCATGCACAACCTCTTTTCTTCTTTGTCTCATTGCAGGAGAAGATAATGCCAGGCAATGGAGTCGCACTTCAGCTGGTGGGCTTATTATAGTGATGGCCACATGAGTGGATCTACACCTGAGGGAATCCTGCCATGGAGGTGAGGTTGACAGCCCTCTGGGCCTGACTGGAACATCCTTCCTGCATCTACCCTGTCAAGTCCTGTTAGAATTTTATAGGTTACAATGAGTTCCCCCCTCACTCTTCTGAACTCCAGTGAATATATTCTTAGTAGATAGCACCTGTTTCCCTTTGGAGCCTCCACAGAATACTGGTCTTCACTCCCTCCTTGAGTTGCCTGCCTTTGTTGCAGGAGTGCTCATCAAATGCTTTGTCATTACTAGCAGGGATTCCACAGAGCAGCTCCTTTAGAGTTTAATCAATGGCTGCCCCCTGAGTCTTGCCATTTTGCTGTGTTGAGCCTACTGCCTTTCAGTTTCAGGTAACAATGACATCTTGCTCTGATCTTGCCTTGTCTCAGCTAATGAGCTCCTGACTGTAAGGGACCTGTGTACCGTTTGAGAAATTCCATTGTGTTGTCAAATATCTTTGTTAATTGCCTCAAGTACATGGGAAAATTCCCCCATTAACTCTGTTCCTCTCTCCACAGTTACTGCCTAATCTGCTGAGTGTTTCCAGGATTTTCTTATATTTTTAATCATTGTAAGTATTGTAATGTTAGTTTCTTACTTTTTCACTATCATTCAATCTATAAATAAAAGTTAGTTTTAGGCCTCTCATGCATTGGTCTGACAGCACAACTTTACTCTTCTTACTTTTCAAAACATTAGGTACAATGTGGTGGGAATCCCATATTAATCCTGGGCAGTTTATTCCATTCACAGCATCTCTAAGCGCACAGGCTTTAGTTGATAGAAGACTTGGTTTTCTTACAGAGCGTCTCTTTACTAAGAAGTTTAGGGAGAAAGTACAACTATAACTTGACAAATACAAAAACAAAATCACCAAAAAAATGTTTTGAAAGAGAGAGCAGCATTATTGCTTTCGGAATGCCATTTGCGATGGATTCCCCATACTCTGCACCATTTCAACCACCTAAGACGTATGTTGCTCCACTGGATCAGGGTAGGGTGGAGATGAAGTGCAAAATCCTAGATAACATACAAACACAATTAATGACTGAGTAACACTTGACTTGCCGTACAGGGGGATGTTTGTTTTGGCTGCACAAGACGCCTCATTTGCCTGTCGCTGCCACTTCCAGCACCAGCATGGGGAGACGCACAGGGCACAACTGTCACTTGATCTTTATGTTGGTGATAACCGGCGTCTTCTTCGTGGTGGAGCTGGTGTCGGGACACATAGGCAACTCCATAGCACTGGTGTCGGATTCCTTCAACATGCTGTCTGACCTGCTCTCCCTGGTCATCGGACTGACGGCGGCCAATGTGTCGAAAATTAAGAGGCACCGCAGGAACACCTACGGCTTCGTCAGGGCTGAAGTGGTCGGCGCGCTGGCCAACGCCGTCTTCCTCGCAGCCCTGACTTTCACCATCTTCGCCGAGGCGATCATCAGGTTGATCAAACCGCAGAGAATAGACGGCGTGGAGCTGGTGCTGATCGTGGGAGCTCTCGGACTGGCGGTGAACATCATCGGTCTGATCCTGTTCCAAGACTGTTGTTGCAAGAAAAAAATCGGAAGCAGTTCAACAGGTGACTGTGGATTCTTGTTCAACACAAAGAACAGATATTAACCTCGCCTTGTGGGAATCGCGCCGGTGATGTTTGACGTCAAATTTAACATTGTGTTTGTTATGACGGGGACAGTATTTGGAGCTCGGTGCTGTTTGCACTTAGCTCACAAATAAGCTCTCGGTACAAATCACAGAACAATATGTCTGCAAAATCAAATACTTTATGATGGGAAAGCTACCAATATCGACCAATGTATACATATTAAATACCATTGGGATTTCTAACATACTTTGTACATTAATATATTTTATCAGTGTTTGTAATTTTAGTCATCTTGCAATATATTTTGCATAATAATGATCGGACGTGTCTTTTATAGGAGCATGTTTTATTTTGTGTGAGTAATGTTCATATATCAGTGTCAGTGTGTCTTAAGAACTCCCGAGCGTTCAGCAAATTTCCTACGAGGATGTCTGATCATCGAACTTTGTGGGTTTTTTTTAGGTTGCACGGCAACCGGCACAGGAGAACAAAGAGGAAACAACGCGCCTATTACTGCATCAGCTTTAAATATTCGAGGTAAAACAATGGGAAAGAATGTCATAGTCCCCGAGAGGATGACTGGAGTTTGTGCAGTGAGTGCACTATCGTGCATCTTTATTCCAATATTTAGTTTGTTCACAGTTTACCTTAACTAAGTGAGAATGTAGCTTCAGATTTGTCTGCAACAGTTTGCCACTAGTTCTCCTGTAACAATGTTTAGTTGTTAAATAATGTGAGTTAAGAACAATTACATGATTTCCTACATTCTCCCAATCCCCTTTTAGAATATTTAATATTAAGACATGTAGGGCACAACACCGTGCATCTTTCAAAGTACAAAGCATTCGGTGTTATTCGGTTTGGGACAGGTGACTCAGGCTTATCAAAGTAAACAGCTTTTAAACAGTTTTCAAATGCGCGATATTAAAAATAAAAGCCTCCAATTTAGCACCATTTTACATAGCATTTAAAAAATTAATGAATCCCCTGTGGCATTGCTCACACTAATTGGGATGATACACTGTTTTGTAACAGTCGGAGCTTTAGAACAATATATTCTACTGGTAAAATGCAGTTTTAACTGGCCACAAAGTTTAATTGTTGTAAGTTCTGAAGGCACTTAGAGCTTAATTGTCTGACAGTTGACTCATTATGACCAACACAATGGGAACTTGCTAGTTACATTCTCAAGTAAACCACAAGAAATTTGTTTCTTACAGAGTTATACCATTACAGATTATACATTTGATAACGTACAAATTCCTGATGCTGTATTAGCAAATCATAACTTGAGTCCCAATTTGTATCTAATTTGACATTAATTTTGTGATTATTTATTATTTATGCGTGGCTACTTTTAATGAATTCATCCATACAATTATAGAACATATTCTAATATTCTATAATGTAACTGTGCAGTCAGATATGATAGTATTAAAGAATACATTTTTACCCAGTTTGCAATCAATGGCACTCCATAGTTAAGTTTGATACGTGTCTATTGCAATACTGGTTTTGCCTACAGTAATCCAAAAATGCAGCTCAACCACATTCTCAATAAACTAACAGCTTCACTGCTACTGTTAAAATGAAATCACTGCGTTTTTAAAAATACACTTCATACTTTATGCTCAATTTTGAGCTGCTCAGTGTAAGCAGTGACCGTGGCCGAGATTTTATCTGGGCGACAGGGTTCTCGACCACTGGCTGAAGCGCTGGCGAGAGCCTCATGTCGCCTTCTCTGGGGAAGGCCCACCAAACCAAGTGCTAATTAGGCACAAATGGACAGCAGCGAGCCTTCTTCAGGATCAAGAACCCTAGTGACAGAAGTCCCACCTTCTGAGAGCTGTTGGCCAATCAGAGGCCAGCTTTTTTTATTTCCAAAATATACTTTATTCATAAAAATCTGTAAAATATACATTACAAAACAGTTCCAAAAAGCACCAAGTCAAACAATACAAAGAGTGAAGAGGAGGTCAGTTTCCTTCAATACTGGAGTGAGTTGCCTCACAACCCTTCCATTTCATTTTTCATGCCATGTACATTTTACAGCAAACAAATATTTTCTGGATACAGTTCGAGGGGTTTTCCATGGATCCAGCCCTTCAGTTCACCTTGGTGGGGGGACTTTACACAGTGGCCTTTCCCCATTGAGCCTTTGCCGCAGCTGCCCCAAGCTTTAGTGCATCCTTCAGCACGTAGTCCTGGACCTTGGAATGTGCCAGTCTGCAACACTCGGTCGTAGACAACTCTTTGCGCTGGAAGACCAGCAAGTTTCGGGCAGACCAAAGAGTGTCTTTCACCGAATTGATAGTCCTCCAGCAGCAGTTGATGTTTATCTCGGTGTGCGTCCCTTGGAACAGCCCGTAGAGCACAGACTCCTGTGTTACAGAGCTGCTTGGGATGAGCCTCGACAAAAATCACTGCATCTTTTTCCACACCTGCTTTGCAAAGACACATTCCAGAAAGAGGTGGGCAACCGTCTCTTCCCCACCACAGCCACCTCGAGGGCATTGTGCGGAGGGTGTGAGACTCCGGGCGTGCAGGAATTGATCTGACAGGGAGGGCTCTTCTCACCACCAGCTAAGTTACATCTTGGTGCTTGTTTGAAAGTTCTGGTGATGAGGCATTCTGCCAAATGACTTTGGCAGTCTGCTCGGGGAACCATCCGACAGGATCCATCATTTCCTTTTCCCGTAGGGCCTTGAGTACATTCCGTGCAGACCACTGCCGGATGGATTGGTGGTCAAAAATGTTTTTCCGCAGAAACTTTTCCACGAAGGATAGGTGGTATGGCACGGTCCAACTGGATGGAGCGTTCCGCGGCAATGTGACCAGACCCTTCCTTCGCAACACTGGGGACAGATAGAACCTCAGCCTGTAGTGACACTTGGTGTTTGCGTACCGGGGATCTAAGCACAGCTTGATGCAGCTGCACACGAAGGTGATCATCAGGATGAGGGCGACATTGGGTACATTTTTCCCGTCCTTATCCAGAGGTTTGAACATCGTGTCCCTCCGGACCCGGTCCATTTTGGATCCCCATAGGAAGCGGAAAATGGCTCGGGTGACCACCACGGCGCAGGAGTGGGGTTTGGGCCAGACCTGTACCACGTACAGCAACAACATGAGCGCCTCGCATCTGGTGACCAGGTTCTTACCCACAATGGAGAGAGAACGCTGCTCCCACATGCTCAGCTTATGGTGTATCCTGGCTATTTGCTCATTCCAGGTTTTGGTGCACGCCCCGGCCCTTCCGAACCATATCCCCAGCACCTTCAGGTAGTCTGATCTGACGGTGAAGGGGACAAAGGATTGGTCAGCCCAGTTCCAAAAGAACACGACCTCGCTCTTGCCATGGTTAACTTTGGCTCCCGAGGCCTGTTCGAACTGGTCGCAGATACTCATCAGTCTGCGAACGGACAGTGGATCCGAGCAGAAGACGGCGACATCGTCCATGTATAGGGAGGTTTTCACCTGAGTGCCTCCGCTTCCTGGGACTGTCACCCCTCTTATGCTCGCATCCTTCCTAATAGACTCAGCAAAGGGTTCAATACAGCAAACAAACAAGACCGGGGAGAGAGGACAACCCTGTCTGACTCCAGATTGAATTGGGAAACTTTCTGATTCCCACCCATTGATTGAGACTGCACTACTGATGTTTGTGTAGAGCAGTTTGATCCAATTGCAGATTTCCTCCCCAAACCTCATTTTGGAAAGCATGTCCATCATGTAGGTGTGTGATATCCTGTCAAAAGCCTTCTCCTGGTCCAGGCTGATGAGGCAGATGTCCACCCTCCTGTCCCATACATAGGCGATCGTATCCCTGAGTAGCGCGAGACTATCAGAGATCTTCTTGCCGGGTACAGTACAGGTCTGATCAGGGTGAATCACCAACTCCAGAGCAGACTTGACTCGACTGGCTATGACTTTGGACAGAATCTTGTAGTCTACATTAAGCAGTGAGATGGGCTGCCAATTTCTGATTTCTGCCCTCTCCCCCTTCCGCTTGTAGATGAGGGTGATGATGCCTTTCCTCATGGATTCTGACATGCTGCTGGCCAGAAGCATACTCTCGTATACATCCAGCAGGTCTGGGCCGACCCAGTCCCACAGGGCCGAATACAACTCAATTGATAAGCCGTCACTTTTGGGAGTTTTACTCGTCTCGAAGGGCTTGACGGCCTTTGTCAGCTCGTCCAGAGTTAACGGCTTGTCCAGTCTCTCCCTCGTGCTGTTATCTAAGACCTCTGTGATAGATGGCAGGAAGGACTGGGAGGCTCTGCTGACTGTGGGCTTTGCATCATACAGCCCAGCATAAAAGGATTTGCTGATCCTTAGTATGTCAGACTGTGAAGACGTTACCGAGCCATCCTCTTCCTTCAGGCTTCTGATCACAGAGCTCTGTGTGTGTACCTCTTGGAAGAAGTAACGCGAGCACATCTCATTCTGCTCAAAGGAGCGGACTCTGGACCAGAAAATGATCTTGGAGGCCTCCGTGGCAAAGAGCGAGGCCTGCTGGCTCTTCACCTCATGGAGGTCCACCTTGACCTCGACCCCCATTGACTGCAGCCGGAGCAGATTTTGCATACTTTTCTGGAGTCGGGACATTTCCCTCTGTCTCTCTCTCACCCTCTGAACACAAATCAGAGGCAAGCAGCTCTTTAATTGAGCAGCACCACCACACAGGCAGTGGCTGCTGCCAGTACTGGACCCACTGGAGGTGAGGGACCCAGGCCACAGGTAAGTCAAGGTGGGAGGGGTTTCACAGGGTAGCGGTCGTGGGGGAGTGGGGATGTAGGGTGGTCGGCAGTAAGAGAAGGGGGTGGATTTCAGCAGGACCTCCCGTTCCTAATGCCGGCTCCCTCCATCAACCACTAAGTGCCTTTTAACGAGGGCACCACCCCCACCTGGAAAGGCAGCATGCAACCCGCATGGGTTTGCTTGGCGTGCTCCCCGTGCAGCGACAGGCCCACCTGCTGCTGGGCTAATACTGGTGGAGAAGGGATGAGGCCCTTAATTGGGCATTAATTGTCCACTTAAGGGCCTCAATTGGCGGCAGGGCAGGAAGGTGGCAGGGTAACCCCCCCCCCCCCCACCCCGCCACCATCCCGCCGATTATATACTATCCCCGCCTCCAACTTTGTGTGGATTTTTTTCTCTTTGCACTCACTGTAGGGAGTTAGAATCCTGGGCACCACTATATCAGGTGAGATCAGCTAGCTTAGCACAGACCAAGGATTGTACCCTGGATCTTTCTTGTTTGTATGGGTCAGCTAATCACTGGATTCTGAGCAATGGAAGTGCTTTTTTGCAAAGTGCTACAGAAAAGAATGTTTGTTTTTACCTTTGGAGAACAAGAGCTAGAAAAGCACTTGTCAGTTTCACCATGATCATGTGACATGCATTTATTGCATGACTAGTTTTAATACCTCGCACATTATTGTGCTAGGTGTTTGTAAAGAAGCAAGTAAAGATTTTTCAAACTCCTTTCAAAGATGTGATGATGATTTAAGATTAAAATAGCAAGATATCTTAACATTTTTGGCTTGGGAAAACAGAAAGGAAAAGTGAACCGGCAGACTGAACTGTTGTACTTTCCAGGGAGGTTGCCATCGTACTTCCTTGTAATCTGTCATTTTAAAAGTGAGCTGTGAAACAACTGTGGGGAGTTCTCTAATGGACTCCTTTGTGCACTATCAATTTAATTCCTTTGTCTTAGACTGATTGGAGGTGCTTCTGGTGTCTCCATGTGCCTTCTTCAGTGACACTAGTGAGATAAATAGGTCAAGTGAAAGCAGCTTGATAATAGTGTTAGAAAAAAGGAATCAGAGAAATTCTGTTGTAATAATGTGGTGAGTGAGGGCTGTTTCTCTCCCAGTCTGCTAAGGTGATAATAAGCAGTTTTTATTAGAGTATTATAGACTTAATGTTATACTGCTTTAAGCCACGTTAAGCTGACACTAATTACCAAGTTGATGTTTTGAAATAGTTTAATGAAACATTTATTATTCATAAAATGTAACTTGTACTATATTTTATTATAAATGGAGAAGTGAAAATTAAGAGGTTTAGATTGCATATTCTAATTTAATGTACATGAGATCCAAACCTACTTTTTTTCACCGTCTCCATTTTTGTCAGTATGCTGGATAGTTCAATTGATTGAGATTTTGAAAGGGCTAGAAAGTTCTAGATTGAAATCCCAGGATTGACTAACATGATCTTTTAAAATTAATATCACATCTACTGTACCATTTGGATGAAATACTTTCTCTGCCATCTTTGGACCTTCCTGAATGTCAGTAATAGCTATGATCTGATTTGATTTATTTTGATTTAGAGATACAGTACTGAAACAGGCCCTTCGGCCCACCGAGTCTGTGCTGACCATTAACCACCCATTTATACTAATCCTACACTAATCCCATATTCCCACCACATCCTTACCTGTCCCTATATTCCCCTACCACCTACCTATACTAAGGGCAATTTATAATGGCCAATTTACCTATCAACCTGAGAGTCTTTTGGCTGTGGGAGGAAACCGGAGCACCTGGAGGAAACCCACGCAGACACAGGGAGAACTTGCAAATTCCACACAGACAGTCTGGTGGGAATGAGAAAACAGTGTCTCCCCTTTTCCACCTACTTGGAATTTGTTTTATTTTTATTGCACATTTCATATTTATTAGAATAAGGATAAACATTGATGCAAGAATGGGACATTTCTGCCTTGCAAAAAATTTTTTTGTTGCTTGCCATTATAATACTCCAGAGACTTGAGCACATAATCTAGGGTAACACGTCACTACAATACTGACGGAGTGCTGCACTGTCGGAGGTGCTATATTTTGGATATTACGTTAAGCCAAGTCCTTGTTTGCCCCTCACAGGCGGACATAAATGGCTATGGCACTATATAAGAGCAGGAGAGTTTTTCTGTGTCTTGGCCAACATTTAGCCCTTAACATTACTAAAACAAATGATTTGATCATTGATCTCATTGCTGTTTGTGGGACCTTGCTGTGTGCAAATTAACTGCTGCTCTATGTTACAACAGTGACTACACTTCAAAAGTAATTGATTGGTTGTAAAGCACATTTGGATTTCCTAAGCTCGCGAAAGGCGCTAAATAAATGCAAGTTCTTTTTTAAAACTGCAACTCTAGAATAACACCCTCCATTGAACCACTGCAATACTTCCATTTCATGATTTGTCTTGTCATGTCTCATTGAGAGCACCAAGTCTTGTATCAGTGATGTTAACCATGAAAGAGACAGACATGCATGGAAGAGGGCATGGAAAATAGAGGAACACCAAAAATGATTCCATGTATAAAAGAGGATCAAGTGGATGTTGGATATGTTTGAGCTCTATTACCTGGAGAGCAGTTGTTTAAGATAAGACCTCAGTGAGGTATATAAAATATTTAGTGTCATAGAGATGTGGATCTATAATATTAGTTCAAGATAAGATGGGTAATTGCACCAGAGGGCATGAATTTAAATGAATGAAAGTTAACTTTTAAAACTTACATCTAAAAATCCTTACTCAAGGGGTGAATAGTCCACCAGATGAAATATTAGAGTCAAAGACTTTGAGTTGTATTTTAAGTTTGGGACAGGCTGGAGGGTGAGGAGGGAGTGGGGGTGGGGGGAGATGCCTGGAGGTGCATGGGAAACTTGGAAGTCATTGCAACACATCTATCAATGGCTTTTTAACTTAGTTACTGCATTACCATATGATTTCCAAATTTCCTGACCAATTGGATTCAGCAGGCATGATGATTCCCCACATAAAGGGACGCTCAGACATGCAATTTGAATGAGTTTGAAGCTGGAAGCCAAAGAGAAGGAAGTGGGAGAATAGAGTCCAAACCAGACCAGAAGGTCAAAGACTGGGCCTTGATTCAGTGGCACCTCCCTGGATATGCTGTTGGGAGTTGTGAGGACCTGGAGGGATATACTGTTCCCTAGCGACAGGCAGAAGAAGAAGCTGGCTGGGGACATCAAGAAGACGTAGTTGGAGGTACCACAAGAGGTCTGCAGCGGAAGCATGATGCCACACTCATGGATACCTGTAGGAAGCAGTTCAATGATGGCCATGTGGCCACGCAGCTTAGGGGGAACATTGATTCTGAGAGGTGTCATCAGCCACGTTTTAAATGGGTATCCCTTGTCCTCGAGAAAACATCTGGTTCCAGGTGTGAAGATGTTAGGGAGGGTGGACTGCCGCAGGACAGAAGTATCAAAGCAGCTGCCCGGAAATATTGCGCACACCTGTATAAAGATCTTTTTGCGGTTGTACACCAGCTGCACATTGATGGAGTGGAAAGCTTTGCGGTTGATGAACACTTATGGGTGATCTGTGGGTACTTTAATTGCCTCGTGAGTGCAGTTGATGATGCCCTGCACCTGTGGGAAGTCAACCAGTGCCACAAGTCCAAGCCCCCGTTCATTCTGACTGGCACCATCACAGGCGAAGCTGACACAATTGCCAGCCCTGGCAAAGAGGCCATCTCTTATGCATTTGAATGCTGCTGACTGCAAGATCCTGCAGATGTATCTGGAAGAGCCCTGGCAGGATCCAGAAGCAAAAAGGTTGAGGATGTTGTGACTTTGACAGCCGCTGGTAAAGCTTGGTCCTCGGGTCCAGTTAGCAGCAGGCCTTGTTCTAGAAGGCTGCAGATATCTGGCACCACTGGACACTCTGAGCCTCCTGAGACACTAGTGGTCCAACATGAAAAGGAAGCTTATCCTCTGCCTGTAGACCCTGTGGGCCAGATATGCCGCCTGCGATCTGCAGCTCCCTGCTGATTCCCTATCTCCTGTGGAGCTGCTGGCCTGTGAGCAGCAGACGTTGCTGGTGCAGTTCCTGCTGTTCATGATGCTCCTGATGGCACTGCTGGTTCTGTTGGTGGTCATCTTGGTCTTCATCTGAGTCCCAAAGTAACAGAGCTTAAGCAGAGCCCATACTGATATAATAGATCAGAGCTCCAAAGTGCAAATCAGACTTCCAAAGCTCCAAAGTGTAGATGACACCTCCCAAGTATGTAAAGTAAACTCCAAAGTGTGCAAAGTAACCTCTCAGCCCAAGTACTGTGAACAAACCCTTTCACACAAGCAGGTAGGAGAGCCACTGTGAGTGCTCAGTATTGATGTAATTCCCTGTCATCGCTTCAGCTCCCCTCAATTGCCACTATCTATTTGCCTTGCTTTCACTGGTGACTTCCAGGAAGCCCAGAAAACCATGGAGCCAAAGTTAAAGTCCAACACCTACATTTATATTGCTGTATTGAGCAATTAACGTAATGAAATTGACAACCTGTCTTTCCCGAGGGGTTTGCTCACACGCAGCCTAACATGCTGCAGTTAAATGCAGAAGCCAGTGGGTTGGAGCTGGCTTTTCTACGAGCTCACATTTTTGCTGAATTTCACTCCCCACCTGTACCCAAATCCATGTGCTCACCAATGTTAAAATTCCCGTCCCCCCCCACTTTTTTTATGTGTTCTAAATGAAATTGAATGGTAGACTGGGTGATATGGTGTACTAGAGTGACAAGCTTCAATGAGTCAAATAGTCTTTCCTTATCCTTGGCTTTTTCATATATGCATTGTTAGAGTGAAACTGTTCCAGACTACAAATACATTACTTATCAGGGGAGGGAGCCAGTTTAGATTAACAGTGATCGCTGTCTAGTGTTGTACACTGACTTTACTGTACTTTATAAGAGTTAAGTCTCTAATAAATACTTATTTTCTAGGTGTCCTTCTACATGTAATGGGAGATGCATTGGGATCTGTGGTGGTGGTAGTTGCTGCAACTATATTCTACGTATTTCCACTTGACAAAGATGAAACCTGTAACTGGGAATGTTATGTTGATCCAGGTCTGACAATCATCATGGTTATAATAGTTCTATCATCTGCTTTCCCACTCGTAAAAGAAACAGCAACTATTCTGCTCCAGATGGTACCCAAAGGGATCAAACTGGATGATTTGGGTAAGCTAATCTGTTTACTGTGTAAGATTAATGTGTGTCATGGATTGAAGCTCTTATTAAAATTGGAAATCCATATCCCAAACATAAGGAAAAAACTTTGTATGCCTAGGGTTTAATATTTCATGCCAAATTTAGCCTGCTTCAAGTTACCTGACATTAAACCAGCTCAAAAAAGGTTAACAAAATATTCTGCCAATATTCTGAGTAAAATGCAGCCTTAATTGAAAACTGATTCTTGTCTCACCAAAGATGAATAAATTAACATGAACATAAAGTTGTATGTCTAACACAACTTTATTTTCCTAATTATATGCATGCAAAACTAGCATGGTTATCAGAGTGATCACAATTAGTACAGTAAGTTTGTTTCAGATTTACAAGAATATAGTCTTAGCTGGATTTAAATGAATATAACATCTTTCAGTTCAGTTGTCACTTTAGAGGATTACATAATATCTAGTCTTTTGTGGTCTGCATAACAGCATAATCAATTCCAATTATATTGTCTCAATTTAAGTTTAAATTAGTAATGCAATAGTGCGAGAATTTCCTTAAAAACTTCTTGTAGGCATTTCAGGATGATACATTCTTTTCACAAATAATGACTTTTTTTCTGTAATTGACAAAATTCTGGGAGCATAGGGCTTTAAGGTGAATGATTTCTCAGAATGCAATTTTGTTTGGGTTCTGCTTAGTGCAGAGAAAAATGGTCATTCTCTCATTTTTCGTAGAAAGACAGAATTCCGCCCCCTTCTTTGCTCAAGAGTTGAATAACATTTTAATCCACCAGCATGCCTGAGAAAGGTTACAAAAGCATTGGCATGAAATGCCACAGGGAGGTTTATACATAATTCCTATTAGAATTAAAAACCTTGAAAATGTATCATTGAGCAGCAGCCTGTTTGAGTGAGAGTAAACAGGGAAATTCACCTTTGGTGAAACAACTGGATGTGTGAGTAGTGGTAAAATTATTTTCTTGTTCCTTCCAATTTTCTAGTGTCAATGTGAATTAGTCATTGAAATTTCAAAAGCTTGTGATATAAGGCCTACTCGGAGTAGGACATATAAACTTGGGTGGCACTTCAGTGTAGGACTGAAGGAGTGCTGCATTCTTGAATGTGCCATTTTTTTGAGGAGACATTAAATGGAGACCTCTACAACAACCACTTATATTTGTATAGCACCTTTAACATACCAAAATGTCCCAAGGAGCATTATAAAACAAAGTATGATACTGAGCTATGGAAGGAGATATTAGGTCAGATGATCAAAAGCTTGGTCAAAGAGGTAGATTTTAAAGGAAAGGCAACTGAAGGCGCTACCACCAATGGTGGAGCAATTAAAATTGGAGATGTTCAAGAGGCCAGAATTAGTTGTATGCAGATATCTTGGAGGGTTGTGGGGCTGGAGCAGATTACAGAGTTAGGGAGGGGTGAGGCCATGGAGGGATTTGAAAACAAGGATGAGAATTTTAAAATCAAGACATTGCTTGACTGGGAGCCAGTGTAGGCCAGCAAGCTCGGGGATGATAGGTGAACAGGACTTTGTGCGAGTTAAGACACAGGCATCAGAATTTTGGATGACCTCAAGTTTATGGAGGGTAGTATGTGGGAGAACAGCCAGTATAGTGAGTTGGAATAGTCAAGTCATAGAGAGATACAGCACTGAAACAGGCCCTTTGGCCCACTGAGTCTGTGCCCATTTATACTAATCCTACATTAATCCCATATTCCCTACCACATCCCCACAATTCTCCTACCATCTCCCTACACTAAGGGCAATTTTACAATGGCCAATTTACCTATCAACCTGCAAGTCTTTGGCTGTGGGAGGAAACTGGAGCACCCGGCACAAACCCACGTAGTCACAGGGAGAACTTGCAAACTCCGCACAGGCGGTACCCAGAACTGAACCTGGGTTGCTGGAGCTGTGAAGCTGCAGTGTTAACCACTGCGCCACCCAGTCTAGAGGTAACGAAGGCATGAATAAGGGTTTTGGCAGCAAATGAGCTGAGGCAGAGGTTAGGTTGGGTGATGTTGCCTTTTCTTTAAGACAGTCCTTAAAACCTACCTCTTTGACCAAGCTTTTGGTAATCTGACCTAATATCTCCTTATGTAGCTCAGTGTCGTACTTTGTTCTATAATGCTCCTGTGAAGCGTCTTGGGACGTTTTATTACATTAAACAAAAAAAGAATTTTACCACTACTCACACCTCCAATTATTACAGGTTTCATCGAAAGCCAGCTAATGGTGAATTTCCCTGTTTACTCTCACTCAAATAGACTGCTGCTCAATGGTACATTTTCAAGAGTTTTGAATTCTAATAGGAATTATGTATAAACCTCCTTGTGGCATTTCATGCCAATGCTTTTGTAACCTTTCTCAGGCATGTTGGTGGATTAAAATGTTATTCAACTCTTGAACAAAAGGGTGTAATTATGAAAAATGAGAGAATGACCATTTCGCTAATTCAATAAATGTATAAGCAAGAATACAACTGCTGAGGGAGTGGAAGGGAGAGGGAGAAAAAGGGAGTGTTTGTACTATTTTAATTCAACACCTTAGGGGAATCTGGGCCTAACAGTTGTGGTTGGTCAAGGAAGTAATATTGGTTAAGACACCTGAAGACCTTCCTGCTCTTTAAATAATGGCATGAAATCTTTTCTATCCACCTTAGTGCCATATTTTCCCCCGAGAATCGCTTCTGACCACATATGCACACCATCACTAAGAACACCTATTTTCACCTCTAACATCACCCAATTTATCCCAACTTAACATTTGCAGTTGTTCAGTTGTTTACACAGCTGAGTGTTGGCACCATTTTAATTCAACACCTAAGGAGAATCTGGCCTTAACAGTATTCCTAATCGATAGAGTTCGTCCCCTTGCATTAAGGTGCTACATAAATTTAAGACTTAATTATATATTTTTTCTCTTCTTTTTCCCTTCCCTATCATCTGAAGACTCGTGACTCATACTGGGGCACTGATTTAGTGACTTATCCTTCATCATTTTCATCTTTAAAATAATCCAAGACAGCAGGTTACAAATTCAACATGCTCGCAGTCCCTGGTGATGGTGGGAATGCTGCAGCTGACACACACATCATTATCCTACAATAAACAGCAGAATTATTCCACAAGGACTTATGAGTTCTTTTGTAGTCTGTGCTGTAATGACTTAAATTGACTCCTGCCTTCAGTACCAATTAACTTGTATTAATAAGGTAATTAGATCTAGGTGGGAATCTGAAGTTTTGTCAAAGGAGTCACAGATTGTGTCTGCAAAACAATAAAAGTGCATAAATTTTGTCAAATTATTTTTAAGAGTGAGCAAAATTCTTCAACAGGAAATTTCTTTTTCACTGAAATTGCTCATTATTGTTATTAATATACTCCCACATGTGTACTTTGTGTGACAATTAGTTGGTATTAAGTGCCTGTCTCTTTCATTCTATGTTAGTAAAATCCAGGAGGTTGGTATTTCTCTGTCCATGAAGCATGATGTCAAAATAAATATGTGTAATGTATGATGGAATGCTGGGAGATTGTCGGTGAGCTGAATAATCCTACTTCTCAAAATTAGATATGAGAAATGCTTGCAAAAAGTTGGTAAAAAGACAGTTGAACCTAAGGCCTTGTTAAGGCAATCAGTACTTTGTTAGCAACAGTGGAGGCACATGAAAAGTTGAGTATTTACAGAAGTTCAAACCTGTGAAGAATTGTAACAGAAGACAGTGAGTACCATTAGTTTTTGTCTAAGCATGGGTGTAGTAGCCAGTGTCTGGCGTATTAATTGATGGAGAGGGAAATACAGCAGCTCAAAGGGCATGGAGGCTCATGAGCTGCAGCAGGTATCCCAGCTCGTGGGTCTACTGAAAGAAAGAAAAGCTATGATATTTGGCTCCTCAGCACCTGTACTTTTGGCATTATGAGGGCCATTTGGACTCCAAAATGTTGTCTGCAGTGCACATGCACAATTCTGGTGTGAACTGTGCCGGATGCTATTATGCAAGGGTGTTACCTGTGTGCAGGGAATGTCCACCAGGAGTATGCAGAGCTGGCAGATCTAGATATCAGTTGGCGTGTAATACTGATTTGATGCCAAATTTGGAGCTCAACACTGCAGCTAGTGTTGTCTCTTAAACACACACAGCTGAACACAGGTTCAGCAGCAGGAAAGACCCTTGCAGTTTTAAACAGGGGTATACTAACACTCTGAGAGTATCTGTAGCTAGTTAATTAGGTAGCTAGCTTAAACTGGTTTCTGAGCTGTAGCAGAGCTGACATAGCATTGTTCTCAGCGTATAAATTCAGGGGACTCTCAGTGTTACTTGTCTTCACTGAGTGCTACTGGAGGGCACAGAGTGTTAAGAAGGGAGTTTGGTAATTGAGGGAGTTCACTAAGGAGGGGAACTATAAATTTAAAAAATAAATTTGTGTGCACAGAGTGTAAAGTGGGAGTTTGGTGCATGAGGGAGGGGTTTCTTTCCTTCTCTCTTTCTTTCTCTCTTTCTTTCTCTCTTTCTTTCTCTCTTTCTTTCTCTCTCTCTTTCTCTCTTTCTTTCTCTCTCTCTTTCTTTCTCTTTTTCTTCCTCTCTTCCTCTCTGCCTCCAGTAGTTGCCTGTCTCTTCGGTACAGGGGAAGACGTTGATGGGTGAGTAACTGGAAAGTTATTGTACTTCTCATTGTAATAAAAAGTTTTTAAAGTTACATTATGGCAGGTCAGCTCAGCCGACTGGAATGTATGTCCTGTGGCATGTGGGAAGTCATGGATGCACCACGTGTCCCAGACGAACACATCTGCAGAAGTGTCACCGGCTGCAGAAGCTTGAGGTCCGGGTTGTGGAACTTGAGACGCGGCTGGAGTCACTGTTATGCATAGCGAGGCAGAGGACTATGTGGATAGCACGTTTAGGGAGGTGGTCACACCACAGGCAGTGCAGGAGTCCCCTGAGTCTAGCTTGCTTGCTAATCGGTTTTCCATTTTGGATACTGGGGAGAGTGATGGTTCCTCGGGGGAGTACAGCCAGAACAATGTCTGTGGCACCATGGGTGGCTCAGCTGCACAGAGGGGGGAAGAAGAGTGGAAGAGCAATAGTGATAGGGGATTTCAATAGTCAGGATCAGACAGGCTACTGTGGTACTGTGCTACTGTGGTAGTAAACATGACTCTAGGATGGTGTGTTGCCTCCCTGGTGCCAGGGTCAAGGATGTCACGGAGTGGCTGCAGCCCTTCCTTCTGGGGGAGGGTAAACAGCCAGAGATCGTGGTCCACATTGGTACCAATGAGATAGGTAGGAAGAGGGATGAGGTCCTGAAAGCAGATTTAGGGAGTTAGGAAGGAAATTAAAAAGCAGAACCTCCAAAGCAGTAATCTTAGGATTACTGCCAGTGCCAGGTGTTAGTGAGCATAGGAATAAGAGGATTGATCAATTGAACACGTGGCTGGAGAATTGGTGTAGGAGGGAGGACATCAGATTTCTGAGGCATTGGGACCAGTTCTGGGGCAGGTGGGACCTGTACAAGATGGACGGGCTACACCTTAACAGGACCGGAACTAATATCCTTGCAGGGAGATTTGCTACTTCTGTCGGGGAGGGTTTAAACTAGCTTGTCAGGGGATGGGAGGTAGCTCAAATCAGAAGGAAGTAAAGCTGGTGACAGGAAATAGAAAAGCAAGCGACATTAGAGTCATAAAGTTATACAGCACAGAAACAGGCCCTTTGGCCCATTGTGCCCATGCTGGCCATCAAGCACCTATCTATTCTAATCCCATTTTCCAGCACTTGGCCCGTAGCCTTGTATGCTATGGCATTTCAAGTGTTCATTTAAATACTTCTTAAATGTTGTGAGGGTTCCTGCCTCTACCACCCCTTCAGGCAGTGTGTTCCAGATTCCAACCACCCTCTGGGTGAAAATTTCTTTCCTCAAATCCCCTCTAAGCCTCCTGCCCCTTACCTTAAACCTATGCCCCCTGGTTATTGACACCTCCGCTAAGGGGAAAATGTTTCTTCCTATCAATGCCCCTCATAATTTTGTATACCTCAATCAGGCCCCCCTTCAGCCTTCTCTGCTCGAAGGAAAAACAACCCTTGCCTATCCAGTCTCTCTTCATAGCTGAAATGCTCCAGCCCAGGCAACATCCTGATGAATCTCCTCTGCACCCTCTCCGGTGCAATCACATCCTTCCTATAGTGTGGCAACCAGAACTGTACACAGTACTCCAGCTGTGGCCATCTAGTGTTTTATACAGCTCCATCATAACCTCCCTACTCTTATATTCTATGCCCCGGCTAATAAAGGCAAGTATCCCATATGCCTTCCTAACCACCTTATCTACCTGGGCTGCTGCCTTCACTGATCTATGGACAAGTACACCAAGGTCCCTCTGACCCTCTGTACTTCCTAGGGTCCTACCATCCATTGTATATTCCCTTGCCTTGTTAGTCCTCCCAAAATGCATCACCTCACACTTCTCAGGGTTAAATTCCATTTGCCACTGCTCCGCCCATCTTACCAGCCCATCTATATCGTCCTGTATTCTAAGGCTTTCCTCCTCACTATTTACGACACCACCAATTTTCATGTCATCTGCGAACTTACTGATCATACCTCCTATATTCATGTTTAAATTATTAATGTACACTACAAACAACAAGGTTTCCAGCACTAATCCCTGGGGTACACCACATTAGAAGGCAGGCAAAACAAAGGCGAGCATTAACTAGGCTTAGAACGCAGAATAATGTCAAGAAAACAAGGTTAAGGACACTCTACCTGAATGCACGCATCATTCGCAACAAGGTAAATGATTTAAAGGCCCAAATAGAGGTAAATAGGTATGATCTAATTGCCATAACGGAAACGTGGTTACAGGATGACCAAGACTGAGAACTGAATATTCAAGGATATTCGACATTTAGGAAGGCCAGGGAAAAGGCGGTGGTGTTGCTCTGATAATAAGGAATGGGATCAGTACATTAGTAAGGGAGGAGCTCAGATCAGAAGAACAAAATGTGGAATCTGTTTGGGTGGAGCTAAGAAATAGGAAGTGGCAACAAACATTGGTAGGAGTTGTTTATAGGCCACCAAACAGCAGTGGTAGTATGGGGCATGGTATTAATCTGGAGATTAGAGAAGCATGTGGCATGGGTAATACAGTAATCATGGGTGACTTAAATCTGCATATAGACTGGGTAAACCTAATGAGCACTAATGCTGTGGAGGACGAGTTTCTGGAGTGTGTTAGGGATGCTTTTCTGGAGCAGTATGTTGAGGAACCAACTAGAGAATAGGCTATTTTAGAGCTAGCTTTATGTAATGAGAAAGGGATAATTAATAATCTTGTTGGAAAAGAACCTTTAGGGATGAGTAACCATAATATGGAAGAATTTTACATTATGTTTGAAAGTGAGGTAGTTTAATCTGAAGCCAGGATGTTAAATTTGAACAAAGGAAATTATGAAGGTATGAGGGGCAAATTGGCTGAGGTAGATTGGGAAAATACATTAAAAGGTATGGTAGTACATAGGCAATGGATAGTCTCAAAGAAACATTACATAGTTTACAGCAACTATACATTCCTTCAAGGCACAAAAACCCTGAAAGTGAAGGCAGTCAACTGTGGATAACAAAGGAAGTTAAGGATTGTATAAGATTAAAAGAAAAGGCCTATAAAGTTGCCAGAATTAGTAGTAAAGGATTTTAGAATAGAGCAAAGGAGGACAATGAAACTGATAAAGAAAGGGAGAATAGAATATGAATGTAAGGTAGAAAAAAATATAAAAACAGACTGTAAAAGCTTCCACTGGTACATAAAATGGAAACGTTTGGCTAAGACAAATGTGGGTCCATTACAGGCAGAGTCAGGAGAATTTATAATGGGAAATAGAGAAATGACAGAGAAGCTAAATGATTACTTTGTGTCTGTCTTCACTGAGGAAGATACAAGAAATCTTTCAGAATTAGAGATCCAAGGGATTGGGGGAATGAGGAATTGAAGGAAATTAGTATTAGTTAAAAGGTTGTATTGGAGAAATTAATGGGGCTGAAGGTTGATAAGTCCCCAGGACCTGATATTCTGCATCCCAGAATGTTGAAAGAGGTAGCTATGGAGATAGTGGATGCATTGGTGATCATCTTCCAAAATTCTATAGATTCTGGAGTGGTTCCTGCAGTTTGGAAGGCCGCAAATGTCACCCCACTATTTATGAAGGGAGGGAGAGAGAAAACAGGGAATTACAGACCTGTTAGCCTTACATCAGTCATTGGGAAAATGCTGGAATCTATTCTGAAGGATGTGATAAATGGATTTGGATAATAATGATCTGATGAGCCCAGTCAACATGGATTTATGAATGGGATATCATGTTTGATGAACCTGTTGGAGTTTTTTGAGGATGTTACTAACAGAATTGATAAAGGGGAGTCGATGGACGTGGTACACTTGGATTTTCAGAAGGCTTTTGATAAAGTCCCCCACAGGAGGTTGGTTAGCAAAATTAAAGCACGTAGGATAGGAGGTAATATACTGGCATGGATTAAGGATTGGTTAACAAGCAGAAAGCAGAGAGTAGGAATAAATGGGTCATTCTCGCATTCACAGGCTGTGACTAGTGGGGTACCGCAGAGATCAGTGTTTGGGCCCCAGCTATTCACAATATATATCAATGATTTGGATGTGTGGACCAAATGTAATATTTCCAAGTTCACAGATGGCACAAAACTAGGTGGGAATGTGTGTCGTGTGGAAGATGCAAAGTGCCTTCAAGAGAACTTGGACAGACTTAGTGAGTGGTCAAGAACATGGCAGATGAAATATAATGTGGAAAAATGTGAGGTGGGAGGAAAAGATGTGCAGAGTATTTCTTAAATGGTAAGAGATTAGAAAGTGTAGATGTACAAAGGAACCTGGGTGTCCCTGTCAATAAGTCACTGAAAGCCAACATGCAGGTGCAGCAAGCAATTAGGAAGGCTAATGGTATGTTAGCCTTTATCGGAAAAGGATTTGAGTACAGGAGTAGTGAAGTCTTGCTTCAATTGTATAGAAACTTGGTTAGACTGCACTTGGAGTACGGTGTGCAGTTTTGGTCCCCATACCTTAGGAAGGATATTATTGCTATAAAGGGAATGTAACGAAGGTTCACCAGACTTGCTTCCGGATTGGCGGGACTATCCTATGAAGAGAGATTGGGGAAAGTGGGCCCGTTTTCTCTAGAGTTTTGAAGAATGAGAGGTGATCTCATTGAAACCTACAAAATACTTAAATGGATCGACAAGGTAAATGCAGCTAACATGTTTCCCTTGGTTGGGGAGTTTCGAACCAGGGAACACAATTTCAAAATAAGGGGGAAGCCACTTAGGACAGAGATGAGGAGAAATTTCTTTATTCAGAGGGCTGTGAATCTTTGGAATTCTCTACCCCAGAGGGCTATGGAAGCTCTGTCTTAGAGTAAGTTTAAAGCAGAGATTGACAGATTTCTAAATACCAATGACATAAGGGGATATGAGGATAGTGTGGGAAAAAGGCATTGAAGTGGATGATCAGCCATGATCATACTGAATGGTGGGTCAGGCTTAATGGGCTGAATGACCTTCTCCTGCTCCTACATTCCTATGTTCTTAACACTGGTACTCCCAGCCATGATGGCAGCAGTCCGAGCTTGTGTGTCAGCAAGCTGAGTTTTCATGACTTTGATCTGAGCTTCCATTGCAGCATCCAGATGTTGGGTGGCTTCTACTTGTGCTGCAATTGAAGCTGAGACATCGACCATCAGACACTGCATCATGGTTGCATTCTTGCTAATGGAGTTGGCCACCACTTCCATACTGGAATGGATAGGCTTCAAGCTTTTCACAAAACTCTGTGTTATTTCGGTGCCGTTCTCCTCCATGCTCCTTGATATTGTATGCAGACTTTCTGGCAGGCTTCTCAATGCACCAAGCATTTCATTGTGCATATCCATCAGCTTTCTTCTGTAGCACACCCCATGAAAATGCTCATCTGAATCCATTGCAATAGAACATGTGTGCGACCTCACTTTCCAGCGAGCTGGCACACACGCCACCCTTGCCCCCTGCCCTGGTTGCATGCCACACATGCATGGTGTCTCATTACATAGAGATCCTGCTCTTATGCTATTCTCTAAAGTACATGCAGTGTCAATAACTGTGCTAGTGGCTGTGAGTGTGAAACTGAGCAACTGGCTGGGACTTTACCGGCAGCAACAAAGTCCCAATGTTGCGATGAAAGCAGGTGGCATGGATGGGGGAGGAAGTCAGAGAGCAGGGCCGTCCAAATGATGCCAATGCAGGCATGGGAGCCGGCCAGTTAGGAGGTGGGAGGAAGTACTGGGTCAGTCTAGGCTGGCGCCATCTTTTAAAGACAGCGAGCAGTAGCTTTAAAGACAGCAGCCTCAGAGCAAACTGAGAGGGAGCCCTGGCAACTGGAGAGTTTGGGAGATGGCAGAAGGCAGAGCAAGGGTGGTGACTAGATTCTCTGATGCCTCCAGGAGATGCTGCTCCATGCTGCACGGGCTCAAAGGGAAGTCCTTTCCCCTTGAGACAAGGGAGACAAAAGGGCATGGATGGAGATAATGGAGAAGGTGAGCAGCCGTGGAGTGGCTCCATGCACATAGCTGTAGTGTAGAAAGAGGATCAAAGACCTGATGTGTCCTGGGAAGGTGAGTGCAGCATAATAATAATAGGCTCACAGCCTTAAATGCAACTAAAGATGAGTATGAATTTGGAGAACGTGGTACCCACTCAGTCAGCGGTAATGCCCAGGCAAGCAGCATTGGCTGCTGTATGCATGTTAACCTCCCTATTGAGGATACTGGTCAGTCAGAGTCAGCCCCTGCACTGTCAGTATTGAATCACTGCATGCAGCAGGCATTCCTGTGGTGCACTGATGGACAGTTAGGCTACCACCAACATAGGTGTTGTGCGTGTTTATGATGGATGAGTAACAATGTAAATTTATAGCTTGCTGGAGAAGAAAGCTCACAATGCATAAGAAAGAGCAAGAACTGGAGGCTCCCATATATGGTGATCCTTACACTAGTGGAAGAAGAGGCATTGGAACTGGGAGACACGGAGGCAGGGCAGGCTATCACTGATGGTGAGATGGGTGTGGAGTTCTGAGAGAGTGAGTGGCCTAATGGATGGGCACAAGAGACCCTCTAGCAAACACATAGCATAGTTCCCATGTGTCCACCACTGATCACACAGAGCTCCAGATGATGTGTAGTCAGAAGATCATGTTGGAATACACATTGCCCTCTCATCATTCTACTCTGTCTTGTGGATCATGTAGAAGAGCAGGCAGTTGCAGAGTCTGCGGGACAGTCTTCCGCATCTAAAGAGGAGGAGGAGACCTCAGAGAATGCAGCATCACATCATTCCCCGCATCCTCCATCAGTGCAGATACTCTCATGTCAATGGCTGGATGTGCTCGAGCAGCTGATGAAGGCAGTGACAGTTGCAGCCACTCACACTCGGAGGGCTGTGCGAGGGCACGGTAATGCTCAACTTCAGGCTGATAACATGCCTCTGGAGTCATCAGTAAGGCGGCAGATGCTGGATCTGCAGCATGAGGTGTATTAACATCTGGTACAGCTTTCAGAGGCTTTGCTCCCCCATGTGTGAACGACGGAAGAGTCCATCCAGGCCATGAGTGCAGCCATGTCTCTGGAGTGTGTGCACATGGCATTCTCCATTGAGAGAGTGGCAACCCTCATGGAGAGCCATCCAGCATACTACACAGTGGTCTGAGATGTGCGCGGACCTGCATGCCATCGCCTACTTCATGAGCTCTGTGGAGCAATGGCTGGGCAAGAGGAGTACAAGATGCCTGGCGCCATTACCAGGTCCTCAAACCCCTCAGGTGAATAGGGACGAACAAGAGTTCCCTGAAGGGTAGGGGAGCAGCTGCCTGAAGCACCTGGAGGCTTCTCTCTGGCGGGACAGCAGGTCCTCGTCCCCTCCGATGTGGTGTCAATCCTTCAGAAAGCCGTGATGGCAGAGGCAGCTCCTGCACCTATGCAGGAGGCCCCCAGTATGCCGGGGGCCCTTAAGGCTTTAGGAAACCAGAGGACAACCACCACAGCTATCGAAAGCCATGCAGCTGAAAGGTCAGCAGCCTTCCTCCACCTCAGCTGACAGCGCAGGGAGAGCACCACCTAGGAGTACCCGCAAACACGTGAGAAAGTCCACCTAGCTGCACTTGTGTTTTGCGGGGTTAGATTATGTAGTTCGATATAACCTTGCTGTTTATTTGTCGTCAATGAAATCTGATATGCTGCACCACAGAAAGAATCCTTTCCTCATTTATCCACAACTGGGCCATTAACAGTTCAATGGCTGTTGCAAAGGGTGTGGTGGGAAGGACCACACTGCGCGAGGTCAATGCATTTTTCATGCCGTGGCTTAATGTGATGATGGCTCCAGGGATATGGTCAAGACATTCAAGGAAAGGGCAAGAGGGCTATAAAAGGTCATAGATTTATTTGCTTGCATGGGTGTGTAAGTAAGGTTCATGTGAAACGTGCCTGTATGAGTGAGTCGCGAGCCTCCCTTGCACCTATCCCATTGCTCCTTGTCTGCAGTCCCTTGGGGTCTTCATCATAGTCCACTTGGTCAGTAGCCCCCTCCAAATCCTTATCCTCAGAGGAGGCTTCACAGTCCAGGATGTCCTCATCGTTCAAAACTTCTCCTTGCTGAAGCACCAGGTTGTGCAATGCACAGCACACCACAACGATGTGCAAGACCTTTGCTAGGTCATATTGAAGGGCTCCATCAGATCTCTCCAGGCATCAGAACCGTATTGTCAGAAGCCTTATGGCCTACTCGATGGTTGCCTGATATGTCCCGTGGCAGCTGTTGTATCTTTCCTCTGCATCTGTGTTGGTGTGAGGAGCCATGGCTTCAGTAGGTAGCCCTTATTACCTGTATTCATCCTTGAAGGTTAGGCACCCAGGATTGCCTTCGTATAGAGCTGTCGTGACAGCTTCCCTGGAATCTTGAATAGACCTGAAGGATCCGTTTTCAGTGGTTGCAGACCAGTTGTTCGTTGAGCAAGTGGAAGCCCTTCCTGTTGCTGAAGGTTGCTGCCTGGTCTGTGGGAGTCTTGATGGTCGCATGCGTGCAGTCAATGACACCCTGCACTTGGGGGAATCCAACAATGGCCTAGAATCCTACAGCCGTCTCAGTCTGACTGTCTGGATTGGTGCAAAACCGCAAGTATTGGCTGGTCCTCTTGGACAGGGCATTGGGACTGTTGTGGTACATATTTAAGTGAGTGTGGTTACGTTTTCTGTATACATTACTAGAGGGGAAGTGATGCAATCTATCATGTGACTCAGACTCTAGCTCAGTCTGCAGTGAGGGAGCAACCAGATCAGACATGTGTACAAGTTCTACTTTGTAATGCTGCTACCAATTCTTCAACTCATTAATAAGTGAACCTATGTCTTTGTGTTTAACCAATCCCTTAGGTATGGTTGGTGCTTTGATGCTTATTTGTTAGTAAGCACAAGGAGAAGAAAACACAATATGGTGCCAGCAGTGGAGGATTTTTCATTTTTAAGTACACCATACACAACGTGTGCCAGTGCTGATGGAAGAAGCATGTAAGAAGGAAAACATCTGAAATTTTAAACCGCTCAGTCAACACAGTGTGTGATTTCTAACTGGAGATCGGAGCACACAGATAGTCTGTGAGTTTAACAGGCAGGAACAGCGTGTTGGGAGGTGTAGCACTGGGCAGTACTCAGTTGGGGAAGGTCAGTAGCTGGGACATGGGCTAAAGGCCTGCTCAAGTCAGAAAAAAAAAACCTGACCCGAACCTGACAGAACCACATCAGACCCGAGTCCAACCCAGCCAGAGTTCCTCCATTTTTTTCCCGCGCCTGACCCTAGCCTGACCCGACCACCAGAATATTCACTTTACCTACCTTCCAATTCCGAATCTGTTTCTTTTTAAACAACCCAACAAGTCCAATTAATGCTGTGTGCGTCCAACCCAGACCCAGCCCTGGCCCGACTTGGACCCGGCCCGACCCGAGCCCGAAAGCCAGACCTGGGAGAGCGACCCAACCCGACCCGAACCCAACACATATCGTTGGGTCCCGTCGGGTTCGGGTCGGGTAGCAGGCCTTTAACATGGGCCGCTGGATTGATCACGGGGTAAGGGAGAACCAAAAACCAAAAACCGTCGCGAAAATTGGGCCAAGTAAAGTCCGGAAAACCACAGGCAAAATCGAGAGTTGAAGGAGGCTAGAAAAGTCTTCAGCACCATTAATTGCTTTGTGGAGCATTGTGATACATTCCTGCCATGACCCAGCTTCATGGGCGGTGCCTCAGAAACACACGCGCAAGTGGCAACAGCGCCACTCATCCCAAATGCCACAGCAGCAATGGAATGAGCTGTGGTGAATAGAGGAACCACAAGCAACTGAAATAATGTAATGTGTTTAAAGAATTTACAGTATTCAAATCCTGATTAGTAAAACAGCAGAGTATTCCTTTAAATGGCAGACTGGAAGAAAGGTTCGAAAATATTGCAAAAATGTCCACAAAACTCCCAAGCTTAAATTGGAAGGCGGTAGACCTGCTCTCTGAGAATAAACTATTTAAGCAATGCACAGAGCTATGGTTCGTTGGCTTGAAGGCGTGTCCAAACCAGACAAGCAGGCCAGAAAGATTCGTTTAGCAATTGGAAATGAAGGTTTACATAGGCTGAACACATCAGAGAAGACCAAAAAGATCCAAAGAAGATTTGGACAACTTTGGAAGACCAGTTGAGGGTCAAAGTGAATTTCCGTATCCATCACCTGGAGTTTATGTCATACTGTCAACAGCCTAAGGAATCCATCAATCATTTTATCAGTTGATGCAGAGAAAAGGGTGCCTGCTGCGATTTTTCAGAAGCAGAGCTGCCAGAGAGAATCGCCGAATTAGTGATCGCATCTACTCCCGTTCAAAAAGATCTGCTGGACAAACCGAAATTGATGAGCTACTCAAAGATTTATGGAAGTATGAGGTGATCATTGCAGGCCCACAAAGTTTGCAGGTCTTGTGCGCTACCCCCAACTGTTGACATATTGACCAGATTAGCCAAACCCAGGAAGACATGTGGAAGGTGCTGACTTCTACATGCACCGAAGAGTTGCCCAACGTTTCATGATTTCTGCAAGGCATATGGCACAATGGGTCACTGGCATATGGCACCAAATGGGGTATGAAACGTAGTCAGCTTCTGGGACATCTCTGGCAGTGGCAATGCAGAAGAGCAAAGGCCAAAGGAACTATTCGAAGTTGCGCAAAGTCTCAAGAAGACCATAAACAGGCAATACCTTCAAGAGCAACAAAGACCCTACCAGGTGGCACACAAAATGGACAATGATGATGATGATCGAGACACTTCAATGTGCGGTGATCATACTGTTCAGACCAGGTGAGAAAGAGGTCTAGGGTTTCCTTTCAGCCTTCACCTGGTCATACTATAACAGGATTTAATTTTAACTGCACCGTGTTTTTAGCTCCCCCTTGGTGAATCCTTGTTCACCGCTTTCCAATTATCAGGCAAAGAAATGAGCACAAACAGGCTTTCTTAGGTTTAAAGAAGAAAGGTGAAATTTTATTAAACTTAAACTCAAACTCTAATTTGGTTGACACCTACAGATCTGGCTACATCTGAGATGTTTGAAGAAAGCACTAAAGCGTTGTCCATGTAGAATCCCTACTTTAAAAGAACTCAATCTGAAATTCGCGAGAGCAAAGTTCTTTTCAAAACTTGATGCAAAAGATAAGTTTGCGTTAGTACATCTAGCAGAGAAGTCCCAGGAGCTGACTACGTTTTGTACCCCATTTGGTCATTATTGCTTCCAATGGTTCCTTTTGGACTATACATTAGCCAAGATCTTTTTCAAGCATATATGGATCGTATCACCTGCACAGTACCAGGATGCATATGCATTGCAGATGACATAGCTGTAGCGGGAAAGACAAAACAGGAATATAATTGGAATTTGCATCTGCTGATGCAAGCGGCATGTAAAGAAGGACTGGTGTTCAACAGTCACAAATATGACTTTAAAGTGCAGCAAATAATTTTCTTTGGGTCGATTTATTCGAGTGCTGGTATCCATCCTGACCTGGGCGAACTGGAAGATATCCATGCAATGCCAACACCCCAAAATAAGGAGGATCTTCAACGATGTTTAGGTCTTTTCGACTTTTTGTCTCCTTACATTCCTAATTTCGTGCAAAAAGTGTCATGTCTATGGGAACTGTTGAAAAAGGAAGTGCCTTTCCTGTGGCACGAAGACCCAACAACATCTCTTTGAGCTTGAAGAAAGTCATTGTCAGAAGCATCATTACTGCAATTCAATGATCCCAGAGAAGTGACCATATTACAGAAGGATAAAGCCATTGCATTCGCTTCAAAAATCCTATCTGCGGTGCAGTCCAATTACTAAAACATTGAGAGGGGAACATCAGCCTTGGTGTTAGGAATTATGTGTTTTCACACCGACCTATTTGGGAAGAGATTTGTGGTCAAGACCGACCACAAACCGCTCCAGATGGTTTGGGGAAAACTATTGACTAATGCACCACCAAGCTGCAAAGTCTGCTAGTAAAGATACAGGGTTACAACTGCGAGGTTCGGCATAAACCTGGTAACTTGATGGTTACATCCGATACGCTCAGCAGACTACCTAATCTGGCGAAGACCGCAGATGTGACCATAGATCTACAGGTCAACCTGCTCGACATTGAACATGAAAATGTCCCACATGCTGACCTGATGAATTTCGCACAACAGAATTGTCAGCAACAACAGATGGGAACAGCGAAAGATTCAACGCTGCAGGAACTTTGGAAAATGATTATCAAAGGATGGCCAGTTCTCATTCGGGATGTCCATGAGCACGTGAACAGTTTTGGGCTTATCAGGATGAGCTAGGCATATCCTGGGGAGTCATCTTCAAGGGCAAGCAGGTCATCATTCTGGAATCATTGCGATGTGACATACTACAGCAACTTCATCAGTCAGACATGGGCATAGATTGTATGAGGAGGCTAGCAAGAGAGACAGTCTATTGGCCAGGCATGACTGATGACATTGAAGTCACAGTTAAGGAGTACGAGGCATGTCAGGAAAATATGCCAAATCAGCAAAAGGAACCACTTTTACCACATGAAGTTCCTATTCTTCCTTGGCCCAATATTGCTTCTGACCTCTTCCATGTCCTTGGGGATGATTTCTTAGTTGTTACTGATTATTTTTCCAAGTATCCTATCATTTGTCAATTACACGATATGTCAAGCACAACTGTAGCACACATGCTAAGTGCTATTTTCAGTTTATTTGGGGCACCCAGGGAGGTAATCCCAGATAATGGGCCTCAATTTGCTGGAAAGCCATTCAGAGACATGTGTGGTAAGTGGGGAATAGATCACACTACTTCATCTCCGCACTACCCCAGATCTAATGGCATGGCTGAAAAAATTGTTACACGGTGAAATCTTTACTTCTGAAGTGCAGACAGACATTGCCATGCTACACCTTAGGGCAATACCTCTAAGTGCAACCATCCCATCACTGGCAGAGCTCATTTTTGGCAGACCACTGTGAACAAGTCTACCTAGTTTTCATCAATCTACTCTTCCAGAAACCAGAGAAGAATTTAAGAAAAAAACAGGGGAGAATGAAAGATGTGCATGACAGGAATGCAGGCAAAGGTTTGCCAAGTCTAAAGATAGGACACAGGTTCAAATTCAGCGTCCCATGGAAGGTACGTGGCAACCAGCTGAAGTGACAAGCATCTGTTCAGAGCTGAAGTTATATTAGGTCATCACACCCAGTGGTGCCATGATGAGACAGAACAGAGGGCAAATCAGGGAAGTACCTAATCCTCAACCATTGCATCCAGGACAAGATCCAAGACAAAATCCAAAGCAACATCCAAGCATGACATTCCCAGACCACTGTGAGACGATTCAACAGCCTCAAGCTAACATTACAGTCACTAAGCCCCCCACTTTACTTTCATTTTTAGTCATTTTTAGTTATTTTTTCTTCCTTTTTTTTGCATTCCTTTTTACATTTTTTACAATCTTTTTTTGCATTTATTTCATTTCATCTTAGTTTGTTCAGTTTGCTTACCCACTGTTTGTTTCAGGTTGTTCTTCTTCAGGTTTGCACTTGCTGATGTTCAATATTCAGTATATTCATACCTAATCTGTACTAATGCTTTGTCTTTCAACACACCATTAACATATTGTTTGCCTTTGCTCCGTGACCTTTTGGGCAGCTATGTGGCCTGGTCCAATCTGCACCTTCTCCTTTGTTATCTCTTGCCCAACCCCCACCTCACTTGTTTATAATCTGTGACTTTTCTAATATTTGTCAGTTCCGAAGAAGGGTCACTGACCCGAAACGTTAACTCTGCTTCTCTTTCCACAGATGCTGCCAGACCTGCTGAGTGAATCCGGCATTTCTTGTTTTTATTACAGTCATTAAGTTGGGGTGTATAAGTAAACCCCCACTGCGCTTCAGGGACTTAAAAAATTATGAGTTTCTTAACTCGTAACTCTGTAATGTGTAAATAAGCATTTCCATGTATTTTAAATCGTTATGGTTATTTGTAAGGGGGAGCTGTTTATTTGGAAAAAGAAGGGGGGATATTGTGGTACACCTTTAAGTGGGTGCAGTTCTGTTTTCTGTATACATTAGTAGAGGGGAAATGATACAATGTATCTTGTGACTCAGACTCTGTCTCATTCTGCTGAGAGGGAACAACCAGATCAGACACCTAGACATCGCAAGATCCAAAAGTCCAAGAGGAAGATCAATGTCTCAGCCCTAAAGCAGCCCAACTGAAGAGAGGAATTGCAAGTGCAGTTCACAATCAATCTGGAAGATCTTCACGCCTCCAACTCAATTTCAGAACAGTGGGAACAAATAAAGTCAGCTGTACTAGACTCCTGTGTCCAGACCATTGGATTCAAGTATCGTCATCACCAGAACTGGTTCAACGAAAATGATGCTGACATATGTGACCTCCTGGAACAAAAATGAGCAGCCTTCATTGCCTGGCAGAACAGCCCAAGGTCGCAAGTCAAGAAGGCAACATTCCAACAGCTCAAGGTTGACACCCAAAGACAAATCCGGAAGATAAAAAGGAATGCGACAATTGTAACTTTCTTCAAGAAGGCAGATAAATCATGCTGTGGAAACTATCGGGGTATTTCTCCCTTGTCCATAGCAGGGAAAATCCTGACACGCATTCTCCTGAATTGCCTATTTCCTGTAGCTGAGGAAATCCTCCCAGAGACACAGTGGGACTTTAGACTTTCCAGAGGAACCTCCGACATGGTCTTTGTTGCAGACAAATCGAGGAAAAATGTTGAGAACAACACCAGTAACTCTTCATTGTATTGATTGACTTGACCAAAGCATTTGACTCAGTAAATTGTGAGGCTCTGTGGATTGTGCTCCAAAGATTTGGATGTTCAAGAAACTTCATCATAATCCTGCAATTGCTCACTGATGATACAACTGCAGCTGTCTTAGTGCAAGATCTGAAAATCAGAACCTGGACTGGGGTCAAGCAAGTCTGTGTGATAGCCCCCATACAATTTACAATCTACTTGACAGCCCTTGTTGTGAGTATTAAGTACCACCTAGACGGAAAACTCTTTAACCTCAGTTGCCTCCGTGCTAAAACTAAACTGACCACCAGAAACATACATGATCTACAGTTTGCGGATGACTGCACTGTTGATGCCTGCTCTGCACCAGATTTTCAAACCACTCTCGATCTCTTCAATTCTACATACAAAAGACTCGGCCTGACCTTGAATGTTGCCAAAACAAAACTCATATATCAACTCACACCTGGTCAGCCAAATATGTTGAAGGAGAGACTTTGGAATATGTTGAGCATTTCCCATACCTTGGCAGCAACCTGTCTCAGAAGGCCATCATTGACAAGGAGATCCAACACTGGATCAGCTGCACCAGCTCAACCTTCAACAAACTAAGGCAGCGAGTGTTTGACAACAAAGACCTCTGCAAGTCAACAAAAGTCCGAATGTACAGCACAGCTGTTGTCACCACACTCCTGTACTGCAGCGATACCTAGATCATGTATCAGCGACACATAAGAGCACTAGAGAAATTCCATCATCTATGCCTCCGCCGCACCCTCCGGATTCAGTGGGAGGACCATCGAACAAATGTTAGTGTCTTTCTTGAAACCAGCTCCACAAGCATTCAGGCAAAACTCCTGCAAAACCACCTTCAATGGACTGAACACTGTGTTTGGATGGCTGAAAACTGTTTCCCCTGCCAGGTCCTGTTTTCTCAACTCTCAAATGGCCAGTGTTTCAGGGAGGACAAAGAAAATGCTTCAAAGACACTCTGAAGCTCTCTTTGAAGTGTGGCAGCATTGACATCGATGGCTGGGAGGAGCTTGCTACCAATTACTCATTGGTGACAACTGTCCATCAAGCTGCATCATGCTTTGAGCCCAACGCCTTAATGAAGAGGCAGAGCGGCGGCAGAGAAGGAAAGAAAAGGAAGCAAATCCTACACTCCGGATCCCACTGCCTCGTGGGACGTCCTGCCCCATGTGCCCAAAGATCTGCAAGTCTGGAATTGGGCTGTTCAGTCACCTGAAGACCCATGGCAGAAACTCACGACCTTGAGTAGACATCATCCTCGAATCGAGGGACAGCTGATGACAGCAACCTGTTCTGCCATTCAATTCGATCATGGCTAATCTGTATCTTAACTCCACTTAACTGCCTTGATTTCATATCCCTTAATGTCCTTGCTTAACCAAAATTGATCAATCTCAGTTTATAAATTTTCAGTTATCACATTTATGTCAGCTGGGCCTTCCTTAAAATGGTAACTCAAACTTTGTTACACTAAACACCTTGTCAAGAATCCTCAGGGAGGCCAGTTGCTGCAGGCAGGGAGACATGTGCTTCAGGGCCTAATTTTCCAGCGCTTTCAGTGAGCTCTGCAGAAGGGATTATTTTCTTTTGTATATACCCTATTATGAAAGTGATTCTTTTTTCTGTTAAAATATTTTAAAAAGGAATTTATAGTTAAGCTGAATAAATGTTAGACCAAGTTTTTAAAAAAAAAGAAAGCCATCAAGAGGACACTGAAAGAACTAATTTGGCAACAGTGTTGCTGGTTGTCACATGACTTGGGTTAGGCTTGGAGCAGAAACCCTGGTAACAGGGGCAGAAAAGTGACAAGCACTCCTTTGATTGGACACGCCCAGTAGTAGCAGAGCACCTGGAATGGGTAGAAAACTGACAAATTTTCTGGTTGTGAGTCAGTATGTATTTTACCACAACCCAACTTAGTTTTCCATCATCTTTGAAGCATTCTGTGAAGTCCACTGTGTTGATTCATCTTGTTTCCTGTATTTGAAGAAAGCCTGCTAAAAATAATTCTCAACATCATCTGAAAAGAACTGTTCTAAGGATTCTAGTGACCTGCCTGTGTGTACTCAGAAGTTAGACTGTATGCCAGTTTGGAACAACATATCTCATCTGCAGTTTCCTTCAAAAACAAGCAAGTAGTTAACCCAAATGCTTTTTGTCTGTAACAGAGCTCTGATCCAAAACTCCTTTTTTTATTCTTTCGGTTAACCAGTATACATACATGTCTGTGTGTGAGTGTGAGAAGCTAAGGTAAAAAAAAAGGGATTTTAAAATTTAATGTTGGGACTTAAAAAAAATTAATCTGTATGTTTATGTTTTACTTCATTACTAGTTAAGACTTGTTTTATAATAAATTGATAATTTTGTTTTTCAGTAAAGAAACCTGGTTAGTGTGTTCTATTCTGGGAAAAATAGAGTATATGATTAACCATATCGATAAGTGGGAAAATTTTAAATAATATGTTGTGACCTGTGGAGAAGTGGGACTGAATTAACAGTGCACTCTTGCCACCTCGGTCGTAACAACAGTCACATAAACCTATTGGTTTGTTATTTTATTGTTGTTTCCTGCATGTGTTTGGCTTTGGATAACTGATACTTTATTTTCTGCACTGTGGAAAAATGGCAGATTGCAAAGTATGTTCTTTTGATAACATTCAGGTGGTAAATTTAACACTGAAAAATATGGCCTTGCCACTTTCCACTAGTTAACCTTACTAAGTTTATACTGCTATTGTATGTTAGTTTGGCTTAATTAATTGCACTCTTATCTTTGGGTCAGAAGATTGTGGGTTTGAACTTATATTTTAGGCTGTTGCTTATGCACAGTACTGAGAGAGTGCTGTCTAGTTGGACAAGATGGTATCCAATGATTTGGTTGATTTTCGTGATCACTTGGCACAATTCAAAGAGGAGTTGAGGGTTCTCCCACTATGCGGACCAACACTTCTCCTTCGAGCAGTGATGAACTAGTCATTTATCTTATTGCTGTTTGTGAGATGCAGAGGAAAATGGCTGCTCTGTTTGCCTGTACAATAAGTCCTTGCAATCCCAAAGTAATTAATTGCATTGTGCTTTGAGGCACATCAACATGATAAGGTGCTGTATAAACACAAGTATTAGTGAATTAATTTTACTTCATATATTGCTGGTGATGTACGTATTGAACATACTTTGCTGCCACGTTTTCCCCTTGTGTGTTGTGAGCTTCTCCATGATTTACCCTCCACGTGAATGGCCACAAAGCCTACCACAGAGCTGTGTCAGATACAGAAGCTTACTACCTGTATTTATGATTAACCCTCCGGGACCCTGGAATTTTCAACTTCAGTGGGGGTGTAAATTGGGTGATATTGGATTGGACGCCTGTTATATGACCTGCCAATATTCTGTTCCACTGCCTTGCCCTTTCCATGTAACTCCTCAAAAATTCAGTGGCACTTGCTGCAATCTTTAGAGAACTATAAAAAAAAAGGAGCAGTGCTTAAAGATTGGGAAGCAGCTAACATAATACCAATCTTTAAAAAGAGACAAAGGAATGACCCAGGAATTTATGGGCCAATTAGCCTAATATTGCAGGTAAAGTATTAGAAAGCAGTTTGAATGAAGGGATGATGAAATACCTAGATAAGTGTTAGCATTCAATCTCTATACTTCTCTGGTTCCCAATAACATGTCTTGAGCAAGCAGGAGACAACTCGTGCTATAGTATACGGAACAGACTTTATTGATACCTAGGATGAGGGATCAACTCAACCTGGATCAGAGATTGGCTTGCTCCCTTATATACCATATTTTACCTACATCAGAGGTACATGTCACATATAAGACTTTATGATGTATCTATTTCCAAAATCCTTTGAAGACAGTTCATTCATGTAAACATTTCTAGTCGATTATTCCAAAGCTACTTCCCACAAACAAGACTTCCTGACTTACCTGTTCCCAATATCTTTGAAGAACTGGTGTTACCAACCATTGTCTTTATATACTATCATTACTGGATACCTTTAACAATGCTTATTATTTAGCCCCGAAAGTTACACTTTAATCACTCATGGCTAATGTTGTTACTGTCACGCATTTCTTTACACAAGCACTTTTCATATCAGAAGACAAACTATTGCATTCATCTCATGAAACTTCAGAGCTGTCACGTTTATCTTGTAAAACCTGCTACTCCAAGATACAAAAAAATTGACGATTATCCCTTAACTCCCCAAGATATCCAAATACATCACTCTAGGATGTCCAACAATAGGCATGGTATAGTAAAAGAGAGTCAGCATAAATTTGTGGAAGAATTTTGTTGACAGAGGAATTTATGTGGATGTGATATATTTACATTTCTAAATGCTTTCATACTATGCCACACAAGTGATTCGTGCACAAGCTGGGAAGGCATGCAATAGGAGGCAAGTTTCTGAAGTGTATTGAAAATTGGCCAGACCAGTGAAAATGAATGTGGTTACAATAGAGCTGCATTGAAATTGCATGGGGTCACTAACTGCATGCCACAAGGATTAGTGCTGAGGCATTTGCTGTTTACAGTGTATATAAATGAGTTGAAGCTGGGGACAGAACAAAGCTGTTTAAATTTGCAGTTAGCACCAAAGTTATAGAGTCATTTACAGCACAGAAGGAGGCCATTCGGCCCATCATCCATGCCAAAAGTGAAGAGAGTTGAAATGGGAGGAAAGCTGGCAAATGAAATACAAAAGGGTTCAGGATAGGAAGGGAAGGTAGGCTGATGAGTGTCAAATGGATTAGGGATTTGAAATAAATGGTAGGAAATGAACAAATTGGCCTTAGGCAATAGGGTACAATATGGGAGAGGGATATGGAGATATTGATGGATAGGTCACTGAAACCAACGCAATGAATGGCAGAAATAAGGAAAGCTAATTGGATCTTAGGGCATTTCCTGGTAGAACACAAATCCTTTTCTCAGTCAATAATAGCCTTTTCTCATCATTGCCTTGTTCTTATGTAGTTTTAATTTTCATAGATTCAATCCCTTCCAGACACTCCCTGGCAAAGAAATTTGTCATTTTTTTTCTCATTTGGTGTGAATGTTTTCTTGTATGGGAGACACACCTGTTGCACACTGGGCGGAATCTTATGAGACTCACAGAGGTGGGGCTGGAAGCGGGACAGGGAAGGAAATCCAAAATATCGGTGTTGGGTCAACTCCTGGGTGATCTTGTCAGCGGTGTTGGAGCAACAGGAGCCACTATTAGTGGTAATTAACTGGTCACTTGGGGCCAGCCTGGAGACTCCGCCCAGATCTTACTGGCGGCAGATGAGGCCCATGCTGCGGGTGAAACCTGGCAGGATGTTGGATGTGGCCTTCCAGCGACAGGCCAAGGGCCAGCGAGGGCTCCTTTATTTATCACCCCACCCCACCTTCCCACCCCCTGGAGCTGCTTCTTCTGCCATCTTGAGGCGCCTTCAATTATAATTGCATTAGATACAGTTTAGAGAAGGTTCACTCAACTGATTCCTGGGATGAACGGGTTATCTTTTGAGGAGAGGTCGAGCAGGTTGGGCCTCTACTCATTGGAGTTTAGAAGAATGAGAGGTGATCTTATTGAAACATACAAGATCCTGAGGGACTTGACAGGGTGGATGCTAAGAGGATGTTTCCCCTTGTGGGGGAATCTAGAACTCGGGGACACTGTTTAAAAATTAGGGGTATCTGCCATTTAAAACTGAAATGAGGAGAATTTTTTTTCTCTCAGAGGGTCATTAGTCTGTGGAATTCCCTTCCCCAGAGAGCATTGGAGGCAGGGCCATTGAATATATTCAAAGCTGAGTTAGATTTTTGATCGACAAGTGAGTCAAGTGTTATGGGGGCAGACAAGAAAGTGGAGTTGAGGGCACAATCAGATCAGTTATGATTTTATCGAATGTCGGAGCAGGCTCGAAGGGCTGTATGGCCTACTACTACTCCTAATTCTTGTATTCTTGCATTCTCCTGCCTGCTGCAGCACCACCCACTTCTCCTGGTGGGGTTATCGGCAGGATATCACGGCAGTTCCTCTCATTTGGGCCAGCTGGGTGCCTGTTCTGCCCACCATCCTCAATTGGACAGCGCTTCCAGAGGCGGCCTTGTAATTGGCTGCCTCTGGTAAGATTGTGCAAATGGGTGGCCAGGTAGCACTAGCGAGATCAGGACCCGTTTTTGGTTCTGACCTCAGAAAATCCTCAAAGGTGGTAGGATTCAACCCTGCATCCTCCTACAGTGTGACAGTTTTTCTATTAAGTACAAAAGAAGCAGTGCTTGAGACACTGATTTGGCTCATGGACATAGGCTGCTGCAGTCAATTCATTCGCCCATTATGGCATGTATATTGTATTTGTATAGCCCTGCGATTTTCCTTTCGTTCCATTACTTGTTGCATTCTTACAAACATTCTTTCTGTCAGTACCATGTTTTGTGCACCATATATCTTTGTATAAAATGTGTATTTATTTCAAAACTATTTTTCCACAAGTGGGGTAGTGGATACTAATATATATGTAAAATACGAACATTTTCTTAATCAAAGGCCAAATTGGCATGCATATTATACAATATTTGATTCAGATGTACGGTATATCTCAAGTGGATTATGGTAAACTCTATGACATGGTGTATTTTGTCTTCGAGAAAGCATTTGACAAAGTTACACACAAAAGACTACTATTTAAACTACAGCATTGGGAATTCATGGTTAAATCTGTGAAATGTTAAGGAATTGGGTGAAAGGTAGGAAGCAGAAGCTTGTTAGAGGAATTATTTTGGAGTAGGGATAAGTATTGAGTGGGGTGCCCTAGGGATCTGTGTTCAGATTCCTAATGCTTCTAATTCACATTAATGAATTAAGTTCAGAAGCTAAATTTAAAAAATGAAATTCACTGATTTAAACCAAACTACAAGGAACAGACAAACCTGAGGAGGCAGCTTGGAAACTACAAAATGGATTTGGATGAAATGAATGAAATTGATTTCAATGGAAGTTAAAATCTTTCATCACCCTGCGATCCTCCCTGTCTGATTTTCCACTCTGCACTCCTCCCAGGCAATGCTTAACACCCAAGTGGCAAAGATAAAAACCTAAGTCTTGGCATCTTTCCACATTGGAGGAACCATCCTTCCCCTTGCAAAACTGTGATCCAATCTCTCTCTATAAGAGGGTCTATGAATTGCTTGTGTGCCAGAAGGAGCAGAAATGCTTTCCTGGGCTCGGCAAGGGGTCCTTTGTGCTTCTCAGCCACAGCATTATCCCTCCCTCCAAGAGATAGCACACAGGGATCTCCTCACCCTACTTCATCATTAATCATGCCAGAGATTGTTCCTTTGGGTCTCCAGTGTTCTCAGGCTCCTGACACAATTTTCACTCCTGCCCATCGACCCTAATGTGACTCCCATCAGTTTTGAGTGGGAGGCAGTGATGAATTATTCAGCTGAGGCCTGGGAGTTAAAATGGTATTGCTTCACACTGAGCTTTCCACAGGTGTTTCTCTCCTGCCCCACACCGAAAGTGGCTCGAGTTAACATCGACCCGAAGAATTCTAAAGTCATTCCATTCCAAGAGCTTGCTTACTCTTCAACTTAATTCATTTGAACTCATCTTTAATTGCTGCTAGGGTTATTTCCTATTAAATTATAATGTATGTGTGTACATATTCTAAATTTTAAAAGTCAAAATTAGACGGTGATAATATCACTTAATCTCAATGTTCAAGTTACATCACTGAACCATTCAAGCTTCTGCATCTCTGCGGGCAAGGTGGAATAGCTCACTGCCACTCACTATCCAGTCTTCCATATGAAGTATTGCTACTAGGGCAAGATACTGGAGAGCTGCTGGTGCTATGGAGTTGTAACCAAACAAGAGTCTGTACCTTTAGAAGAGGGGAGGAGAAAAGAAAATTTGCTATTAGCTAATAGTTGTGAATATTGCAACAATACTTTTGCTGAAACTGGGGTTTTTAGCTAATTGAAAATGATTGATTGTGTATTCTGATTTAATCAACTCTTATTTCAAAGAAAAGAAACCTAAAAATGTTAGTTAGAGAGTGAAATGTAGTGAGAGAATATGATTGACATATTTTAAATCAAATTAATTGAAGTACAACTTAATAATCAGTTCTGAATAAAACAGGATTGAATGCAGCTTAATATTTCAGTCATTGGTCTAGGATTATTAGGAATCATACACAGTCAGTACATTAAGTTCTCTGGTTCTTGTTCTTAGTTGAAGCTTTTGATTAAGCTTTTTATAGCCTCACTGAAAGTGCAAAGGTTACAAAGCTAATATGTTTATTATAACTAATCTTTTCATAATATAGGATCCCATGAGCTAATTTCCACGAGTTTGTTTCAGACCCTCCACTTGCTGCTTTTCAACTTGTGTACACTTCTTCTATCACCAGGGTGCAACATTCTGAGCTTTTCCATCCATGGCTGTTAATGATGCCACTCTAGGTTGGACCAACTAGTTTTAGTCCTTTCCAAGAGACTCAGATGTTCTTTTGAACAAACTGGTCAATTCTTGATGCCCAGTGCAGACAAGTGAATTGAAATGTCAGTGTCATGAATATTAAAACCGAAGCTTGTTTCTCTCTCTGCTGGATATCCAGGATTCTTGTATTATAGCTATTAGGCCAGTCAATAACAAGACAGACCTTGTTTACTGGAAGGCAGTAAATGTATCTCTAAACACTAAGTTCAAAAGTGTAAAGTTACATTAACCTTATTTTAAATTATATGCTATTTTTGTTAATTGAACAAATTCTAAAGTTTGATATCCTATGCTTTGCAGATGAAAAATTGTGTACCATTGATGGAGTGCATGGGATTCATGAACTCCATATATGGGAGTTGGCTGGAGGTAAGAATATTGCTTCACTTCATGTGAAATGCTTGGATCCTTCCACCTATAAAACAGCAGCATTACAAATACGTGAGATCTTCCACAATGCAGGAATTCACTCTGTCACTATTCAGGTAGAGTTTTTTGATAGAGTGACTGACTCCATCCTAATGTGCAACTCCCCCTGTATGTTAAGGGAATGTGAGAATAAAATGTGCTGCATCCCTCAAAATGACTATGACCTTGATGCAGAGGGTTATATCGAGATGCGTAACAGTTCTCCAGGGGCCTCGTGTAATGGCCACATGAGTAACAACGTAGCGGAAGATAATGCAGAAGAACTTTCCATTCTTCCATCTTACAATCTGACAACAGGAAAAGATGTGAGTGAAGAAAAGAAGGAAGCGACAAATGGGCTATTGCATTTGCACAGTACATCACTATAAGTTTATTTTATATGCCAAAAAAATCAGATTTTGCATTGAAGTCTAATCTAGGACTGGTAAACTCACAGATTATACTTATCATAAAAAGTAAAAGTTGCTACAGAAGAGTACAGATCAATAAGGTCTCCCTCTGTTAATATGTTTGATGTATGCTTAGCTAAACTTCAACTTTCTCAATATAACCAGTCTGAAGTAAGTTTGCCAGACTAAGTACAGCTCACAGAAAGGGACTTTATTTGTGTTCTTGTAAACATTGAGATTAAGTGGCAAATTGCCACTAGAATGTTAAGTTGACTAAAGGTGATAAGCTAAGTTCTAGCTCTTGCAAAATAACCAAATTACATATTAAGTTGGAGTGAAATCCTCAATATTTAATTTCAGTTTCATAAGTATCTAGCTTAGACACTTGGGTCAGATGTCCCTATAATTGACCATTGCTTCCAAAACAAGAAAAACAAATCATTTACATTGTTCCAGGTTGATCAAACCACAGTGCTTGATTTTTTTTTTGGACATAATATTGAATCATGGGATGATCGAGTACCAAGTGATTGCTTTTTGACACAATTGTTCAGCAGTGCTATTTTTATAAGAGCTGCTAGTTCATATGCACTTGTCTGGAGTGCAACAGTCTGATTATTTATCTGTGTTCTTCATTATTTTAAAAAGGTGTAAAAGCCCATTGCCGCAAAAAATGGCAGCACACTGAGCTGCTTAGATCTCCCGCGTGGTGGCTCATTTAAATAGCCGGGGTGGCCCCACACCTCCCCCCAATCACGTGGAGGGGGCGGGCTGTCCGATGCCGGCAATGGGCGTCAGCTCTCTGTGCACTGGCACCATTTTTAAAAGGCAGCCAGCCCTGCCAGCAAATTAAAAATTTTAAAGATACAGCCCCCCAAAATGTATCAAATAAAATCCTAACACCCCTTTCCCACCCCCCAATAAAAATTACATTAACTATTTTCCCTTTCCCCCAAAAACACTTACCTTTGAAATCTGACCTCCCTCCACCCCCCCAAGACTGTACAAAGTTTAAAGTTCACCCCTTCCCACCAACCCCTACACTGATAATGATGATGACCCTGTCCCACCCATCCCCCTGCAGAAAAAGTCTTGACTCCTCCCCCTCCCCACCAGTGTCATGCCTGCTTTCTCCAGATGAGGAATTGAAGGTGCAGGAGTGCTGGCCACAGCACTGGACATCGTGGCAGGCCTGGAAGATTGATGGTAAGTCCATTTAAATTTATTCATCTCATTGAATTAAATATTGAAATGCAGTTCCTGTCGCCCAACAGCGGTGGGGGGTGGGGGGCCACCACGGAGCCTTGCCGCCGCCGGGAAGATTAGGCCAGGCTCTCCTGGCTTTGGGCTCCGTGGAAGGCCTCTGCCGGAACCATCTTCCGGCAGCCCCCCCCACCGCCACAAAGCCCGACGCGGGGGTGGGAGAGGGGGCTCAGTAAAATCCAGCCCGTAACGTGAGATTGAACTTTGTGTTGCAACATATATTTCATTAATTACAATATGTTACACTGGTGCCATTGAATGGTGGGACTTGGCTTCATTCATTACCATGATTCTCATCCAGTGAATTCCTGACATTGAGGTAATTCAATTCAGTACCAAGTAGACTCTAAGGGATAAAAGTATTTGGGTTGGGAGAGGGCAGAAAAGGAGTTTTCATCTGGGGGAATGTGGAACACCATTTCACCGGCATTCTATTCTGGCCAAACTATTCATTTAAATTCAAGTGGTGGTGATGGATTTATGGTGGTGGCAGGGTGGGCGCAGAAGGGTGGTGGTGGTGGGATGTGGTTGGTGTGGAGGATGAGGGCAAATTATTCATCCACCCCTATGTCTAGGGGACATGTCTTGCGAGTGTAGGCATTCTGGGAATTCTGCCTTGTACGTCCATAGACAGCATGATGGTGATTTTTATTTAGTAATTTTTGATTTATTTTTATCTGCAATTATGAACAGACCACTGGAAGCCACATTTACTGCAATGGTTATGAATCCTTTTTATCTGTTTTGGATATGACAGTTTTGCCACCAGTAGCACATGTCACAAAATTATGTCTGCGATTTCCTAATATGTGCTCCTGCTGGGTACATTATTGGAATATTGTTCTTACAAGAGTCATAGATTTAATTCCTGTGTCAAGTTTCTTTTGCAAAATATTATAAAGAGAACAAGAATTAGACTAAAAATTGGAGTTTTTCTTTCTGAAAGTAATGCATATTTGTAACAGACTCCAGCAAAAGCATTTAATAAAGAAACAAACCTCTTCAAAAGAGTTGTAAATTTAAATAGGTGTTCTTTTTGTGAGGGAGATGGAGAGAGATATTTTCACAATCTTCACTCAAGGGATTACATACCTCAACTATAGTCTGTATTAGGGTAAATGGTATATGGAAGGAACATTTTTGAAGGGTTGAATTCTATTCTTACCTCTCTCTGTGCTTTGTTTTATACACTAGCTTTGTTTGGATATGTAGTTTGGCTTAAAATGATTTGATTTTTAGTTCTAGAAACAAGGCACACTTTCTAAAATCTTGCTACAACCCTTTTTTTCCTCCTCTGTCAATAGCACTTAATTTTACACTGCCAAGCAAGCATTTGTTGCTTGCTGCCAAAGTATAGTACAAACAGATTAGGAAAGCAGAGATCAATAGTAAAATCAGAAAGGACCCCTTTATTGCCGCAGAAATTAAACTGGATGCTCGAATGTGCTCTTTGCTTTTTCAGTAACTTTAAACATGAAAAGATGTGGTAGAAATGTAATTGCTGCAGCCTACATATGCAAATATAATACTACAGCATCCAGTCAGGTAAACGGTCACTTCATTTGCTGGTGTCTTAGAAATGCTCGTAGGAATACAGTTCTTTTATTGGGCAAAATCTTCATCAAATTTCAAATTACTGCTTTGAGCTGCCTCTCAACAAATTATGTGATTTGTAACTGATCATATAGTCAATTCTGGTTTACAATTTCTGTGATGGAAATGCATTCCTTCTGTTTTCTGTCGTTTCTGTTTGTAATTAATATGTTACAATAAAAGATGGTGCTGTACTGTACACTGTGAAAATAGTTATCCTCCTAAAATGCTAATGGTAGCAATATGCCTTTACTGTTTGTTATTACTACACTGTTAATGAACAATGCTGAAGAATGTAAACAAATTTGGGACAGTTTAAAAGTGATATTTGAAATTTATGGGTATTTACATATGTACTTATTTTGAAATGTTGCTCTCATTGGGAAAATAAAGCGAACTGCTGTAAAATGTGAATGCACCTATGCAATAAAAATTTAAAAAACATTTTATGGAGGCAAAGTTATTGTTGAAAGAATTTAACAATGTGTGTGCGGGGAGTAGGGATAATTTTTCTCAGACGTATTTCAATGTTGACAGTCAAATAATCATGCAACACAATTGACCTCCTTGGCATTTTTTGGATGTGTGGCTCTCTATCTTTTGTTTTATATATGTAAGACTTTTTTCTCCACCCTTTCTGTATGTGCTTCACACGTTTGCATGTGCATGTTTGTGTATATTTCATTTGTTCTGCTTCTCTTTATCTGTTTCCCAGTTTATGTATGACTTTCAGTTTGTCAGTCCACTTCTTGCTGTTTCTTAATGTCTCATTCTGTGTCAAGATTTCTATCTTCCTCACTGCCAGACAACCTGACAACTGTGCATATTCATGTATGTCATTCTTGGTTTCTCCTTCAATCTGGATCTCTTTATGTTTTTGTGTATTCATTTCTTTCTCTTCCATTTAGGACAAAATTGTCATCGTTTGAAACTAGGAGTCAGTTTTTTTTTAAAGTAAAATGGAATCATTGAAGTGAAAAGTTAGCAAATGATTTTTCCTTGCAAGAATCTGCATGTCACTAAGTATGTTGACAAGCCTGTGGGAGGCTTTCTTAAGTATTTTGATTCTCTTCACATTTCTTCAGCCTCATGTGGTGAGGAAAGCAAGTTGTGAAAATACCAAAGTGTGAAGTGACTGTGAGCAGCAACAGATGGGAAGTCAGCAGCCAGATGTTTCTGAACCAGCACACAGACTTAACCAAGGTGAGTTTGAAGACAGAAAGAAGATGAAAAAAACCCTAAGTTTATACATATGGGACTTCTACATGCATTGTCATTCACAATAATCAATAAAGAGCAAATAATTTTTTTTCTGTTTGATGAAGGAGTATACATGAAATGTTAACTTATCTGTTCTTATCAAGCATGTTGACTGACCTGGATTTCTATAACTTCAGATGATAATAAGCTGCTCAACATCATTTGACAACATATATAAAAATAATAATAAATCTCACTGAAGACGTAAGGTCTTCTCTGGGCAATGGAAATATTTACTTTAAACACATTTTTGCTGTGTAAATGCAGTGATTAAAAATGAAGCAACTTTGGGAACTAGAGGAGTGCTGAAGTCATTTGGAGACTTTAAGGTTTCACTGGTCATTATTGTAATAGTTCTAAACACTGCTGATCAATGTTTACATAACTCCACAGTGGAATTTGAGTTCTGCTATTTCACATTTTACTTGGACCAGTTGAACAAGTTTCATTAACTTGGCTCGAAGACAAATTTGATTCAACATATTTCTTTCCCTTTACTTCCCTTCACCCCTCTCCCCTGAATACATTTCTGCAGATGGTAGTAGCTTTCAGGTACCTTGTTCAAATGTGAACCAATATATTGATATTGGCAAGTTACTGAAATGTGGAGGAATATCAATGCAGAACGAGTGCTGTTACCTAACATCCACACACATGCAGTTTCAGCAGGAGTTTTCAGCAGTGATCACTGGAGAACAACCAGGAATGAGGACCTTCATTGTTTTTTTTTTCCTGGCTAGCCCACTCCCACTCACTCCAGCTCTGGAATGTAGAATACAGTCTTAACACTCCTACCTCTAGCCTGGCTGAGGTCTAGTAACTGTCCAAGGATTTAACTTGGGGCCTTCAATTTCTGTATGGCTCCAAGCCACACCAGGTGGTGCATGCTTCCACTGAGCTAATTCAGCAGCCAGTTTTAGTATATTTTAACCTTTCAGAATGCTACACTTATAAATTTTCCTTACAAATGCATATTTTTAATTTCATAAAAGGTGTAAGGAAAAGTGTTGATTGAAACTGTGATGTCAGATGATTCATAGCTGTTGTGCATTGAATGCATAGTTTGTTGTATTACAAAGTACATCAAATGTAGCAAAAGGAGTTAAACAGGATTCAGACTTTTAAGTGGTGTGTAAAATGCGCATGAACCACATTAAGTTAGTCTTAAAGGATTGGATTCAAGCTAATCTTATTAAAAGAACAGAGCTAGTACAGAATTAATTTTAAGATTTGTCACCTGACAACTTCACCACACAGAGTACAAAGCTGAAAAGAGGGTTTGACTGTGCTAAGTATGGGGAACTGAAAATTATTCTGCACACAAAACTTCAGACACTATTGCTGATAGATAAGTGTGCGCACTGAATATTTGTTACTGATCTCGGTGTAGGACCGTCTTTATTCCTGAATGTGAATACGTCAATGTTCAATGTAAAATACTAAATCCAGCTACAAGGAAAAAAAAAATTGGATAGAAATATCGGGCTGGATTTTATAAAGGCCTCGACGCCATGATCTGTGGTTGGGGGGGGCATGAAGATTGCCCTGGTTGAGGCCCACCACGGACCTCAACACTGGCAGGGCTCGTCCCGATATTGACAGCAGCGGCGAGGCCTTGAGGCGGCCCCGCCCCGTCGCTTGGCGACGGGACCGTTATTTAAACATTTAAGTAAATAAACTTAACTGCATTAATGACTTTCCCGTTGCCTCCTGAAGTACTGCTGCGATCTTCATCCCGGTAAGTTTATCAGTGAAAGGGATGGGGGCACGGGGTCAAATGAACATCATGAGTGTAGGGGATGGTGGGAAGGGTTATAGTTTAAAGTTTGTGCAGTTGGGAGGGGAGGTCAGGTAGTAAAGGTAAGTGTTTTTTGGGGGGGGGAAGGGCAGATAATTAATGTAATTGTTATCGGGGTGGAAGAGCGGCAAAAGAGAAGTATTTTTTTTAATGCCATTTCACTTTAAATATTTAAATTTACCAGTAGGGCTGACAGCCCTTTAAAAAATGGCATCAGCACCCGCGCACAGGCAGCTAACGTCATTGCCGGGGACGGACAGCCCGCCCCTTCCATGTGATCAGGGATTGGGGGGGGTGGCGGCCCACCCCAGCTATTTAAATGAGCCGCCATATTTGCGGCAGCTCGTTGGCGGCAGCCCGCATGTGCGAGCCGCCATTTCTTCCGCCCACCGCCGACTGCAGTTAGCCATAATTCTAACTTGATTTCGGCAGTGGGCCTATACAATTCAGCCCATCTCTTTAGAGAATTATCTGAATATATCTAAAATTCGAAGATTTTCCCCCAGCCTATTACAAGCTTGTCCATTTTTTTTTAAACTGCAAAAAATTACTAATATTTAGCATATTTACATTTACAAGAGTTGTTAACAATCGAATGAGAAGTTGTTTGTAACTTTTTAGTAACAAAGTTTACAACTTTTGAACCGATCTACATTTGCAACTGTTGTCAAGAGAAATCTAGCACTACTTTTGAAACAAACCACTGCTTTTCAATAGACTACCTCAATACAGTGTTAGCACCGCTGCTGAGTTTGCAGGCAGTGATGCATACAAATTCACCTTGGAATGATGGCTTGTCACTGTTAGTAAAGTCCTGTGACATACTTTTTTGCAGCATTTATAAAAATATGCACTACTTTGTTAATTCTTTCTGATGACAATTCAGTTTCTTGTTCTCATCTGCATTAATTTGTTGACTGTTGTTCAAACTGTTACACTAAATAAAAGATCCATTGTTTCACTTTAAACCTTGCCTGTCCTCCCTTATGTTCATTGCACATTTTGGAATCATTCCATGGACACTTTCTGGACTTCTTAATTCCTCTGGTGGCTATCATCATCCGAATACCTGAGCCACCAGCTGCTCTCTAGCCCCACTGCTCACTGCTGCCTTATTTCCCTGGGGGTGGTGGTAGAGGGTGGGGGTGATGTATGTAGCACCACCCATTGGCCCAGGAACATCTGGGTTGGAATCCTTCAGATCAACTGGCATCTCGTCTGCCAGGTTAAAAGTCAGCAGAACAAAATCACAGAATCACACCACCGTTGCAGTGCAGAAGGAGGCCATTCAGCCCATCGTGTCCGCACTGGTTCTCTGAAAGAGCAATTTCCTCAGTTACATTCCCCGCCTTCTCCCCATAACTCTGCACATTCTTCCTTTTCATATGACTGTCTAATTTCCTTTTGAATGCTTCAATTGAACCTGCCTCCACCACATTCCAGACCTTAACTACTCGCTGTGTGAAAAAGTTTTTACTCATGTCATTTTTGCTTCTTTTACCAAATACTTTAAATCTGTGACCTCTCGTTCTCGATCCTTTCACGAGTGGGAAAAGTTTCTCTCTATCTACTCTGTCCAGATCCCTCATGATTTTGAATATCCCTATCAAATCACCTCTCAGCCTTCTCTTCAAGGAAAACAGTCCTAACTTCTCCAATCTATCTTCATAACTGAAATTCCTGATCCCTGGAACCATTCTCATGAACCTTTTCTGTACGCTCTCCAATGCCCACATGTCTTGCCTAAAGTGCGGCACCCAGAACTGGAAGCAATACTCCAGCTGAGGCCGAACTAGTGTCTTATACAAGTTCAACATAACGTCCTTGCTTTTGTACTCTATGCCCCTATTAATAAAGCCCAGGATACTGCATGCTTTATTAACTGCTCTCTCAACCTGTCCTGCCACCTTCAATGACTTATGCACCTAGGTCCCTCTGCTCCTGCACCCCCTTTAGAATTGTACCCTTTATTTTATATTGTCTCTCCATGTTCTTCCTACCAAAATGAATCACTTCACATTTTTTTGCATTGAACTTCATCTGCCACCTGTCTGCCCATTCCACCAACTAGTCTACGTCCTTTTGAATTTCTACACTATCTTCCTCACAGTTCACAATGCTTCCAAGTTTCGTATCATCTGCAAACTTTGATATTGTGCCCTTTACACCAAGGTCTAGGTCATTAATATATATCAGGAAAAGCAAGCGTCCCAATACTGATCCCTGGGGAACTCCACTACAAACCTTCCTCCAGCCCAAAAAACATCCATTAACTACTACTCTTTGTTTCCTGTCACTCAGCCAATTTTGTATCCATGTTGCTACCATCCCTTTTATTGCATGAGCTACAAGTTTGCTGTGTGGCACTGTATCAAACGCTTTTTGAAAGTCCGTGTACACCACATCAACAGCATTGTCCTCATCAACACTCTCTGTTACCTCCTCAAAAATCTCCAGCAAGTTAGTTAAACATGATTTGCCCTTAAGAAATCCATACGGGCTTTCCTTAATCAACTCGCATTTGTCCATGTGACTATTGATTTTGTCCTGAATTATTTTTTCTACAAATTTTTCCACCACCGAAGTTAAACTGACTGGTCTGTAGTTGCTGGGCTTAACTTTACACCCTTTTCTGAACACGTGTGTAACGTTTGCAATTCTCCAGTCCTCTGGCACTACCCGAGTCTAAGGAAGACTAAAAATTATGGCCATTGCCTCTGCTATTTCCACCCTCACTTCCCTCAGTATCCTTTGATGCATCTCATCTGGTCCTGGTGCTTTATCCACTTTAAGTACAGACAGCTTATCTATTACTTCTTCTTTATCAATTTTAAACCCCTCTAGTGTCTGACTTACCTCCTCTTTCAACATTGCCTGGGTTGCATTTTCTTCCTTGGTAAAGACAGATGCAAAGTATTCATTTAGTACCTCAGCTATGCCCTCTGCCTCCATGTGTAAATCCCTTTTCTGGTCCCCAATCAGCCCCAGTCCTCCTTTTACCACCTTTTTACTATTTATATGCCTATAGAAGACTTTGGGATTTCCTTTAATGCTAGCTGCCAGTCTCTTTTCATGCTCTCTCTTTGCTTCTCTTATTTGCTTTTTCACTTCCCCTCTGGAACTTCTATATTCAGCCTGGTTCTCAATAGTATTTTCTACCTGGCATCTATCAAAGCACACTTTTTTGTCTTTATCTTAATGTCTACCTCTTTTGTCCTCCAGGATATATTTGCCCTACTCTTCCCCTTCGAGGGAACGTACCTTGACTGTGCTCGAAGTATCTCTTCTTTGAAGGTGGCCCATTGTTCAGCTACCAGTTTTCTTGCCAGTTTTTGACTCCATTTTATTCACCCCAGCTCCATTCTTACCCCATTGAAGTTGGCCTTCCCCCAGTTAATTATTTTTACCCTGGATTGCTCTTTGCCCCTTTCCATAATCAGCCTAAACCTTATGACACAATGATCATTATCCCCGAAATGCTCTTCGACTAATACTTGATCCACTTGGCCCACCTTATTCCCAAGAACCAGATATATCAGTGCCTCCTTTCTGATTGGATGAGCAACATACTGTTGTAGAAAATTTTCCTGAACACTCTAGGAACTCTTGCCCCTCACTGCCCTTTTCATTACTATTATCCCAGTCTATGTTTGGATAATTAAAGTCCCCCATTATAAATATCCTATAATTTTTGCACCTCTCTAATTTCCTTGCAAATTTGTTCCTCCACATCCTTCCCACTAGCTGGTGGCCTATAGACAACACCAAGCAATGTAACTGCACCTTTTTTGTTCCTTAGCTCTAGCCAAATTGATTCTGTCCTTGACCTCTCTGGGACATCCTTTTTCTCCAGCACTGTAATGCTCTCCTTAATCAATACCGCCACCCCTCCCCCTTTTTTCCCTTTCCTAAACACCTTGTATCCAGGAATATTAACACCCAATCCTGCCCTTCTTTGATATAAAAACAAGAAATGCTGGAAATACTCAGCAGGTCTGGCAGCATCTGTGGAGAGAGAAGCATGTTAACATTTCAGGTCAGTGACCCTTCTTCAGAACTTTCTGCCCTTCTTTGAGCCAGGTCTCTGTTATAGTCACATCATCATATTTCCACATGGCAATCTGCACCTGTACCTCACCAGTCTTATTAACCACACATTCACATACATGCACATTAACCCTGATTCAGACTTTATTACTTTCTCCCTTGCTCTGACCCCACCTAATAACTTACTATTCCCTACTCTCATGCTATCTATCTGCCCCAGTATTCAATGCACCTTAGTATTCCTCTCTGATACTTGCTCCTGGTTCCCACACCCCTGACAAGTTACCAGTTTTGCTTCCCTCCAATCTGCATTCCCTCACAGGTTCCAATCCCCCTGACAATTTAGTTTAAACCCTCCCCAACAGCACTAGTAAATATCCCTGTAAGGAAATTCATCCTCGTCCTGCTAAGATGCAACCTGTCCATCTTCTACAGGTCCCATCTGCCACAGAATTGGTCCCCGTGTCTCAGAAATCTGATGCCCTCCCTCCTACACCAGTTCTCCAGCCACGTGTTCAATTGCTCAATTCTACTTATCCTATGCTCACTTGCACATGGGACTGAGAGTAATCCTGAAATTACTGCTTTTGAGGTCCTGCTTTTTAATCTCCTTCCTGGCTCCCTAAAATCTGCTTTCAGGACCTCATCCCCCTTCTTACCTGTGTCATTGATACCAATGTGGACCACGACCTCTGGCTGTTCACCCTCCCCCAGAAGAATTTCCTTCAGCCGCTCCATGACATCCTTGACCCTGGCACCAGGGAGGCAACACACCATCCTGGAGTCACGTTTACTGCCGCAGAAACACCTGTCTGTTCCCCTAACTAATGAATCCCCTATCAATATTGCTGTTCCATTCTTCTTCCTCCCCTCCTGTGCAGCTGAGCCACCTGTGGTTGCACAAACTTGGCTCTGACTGCACTCCTCTGAGGAACCATCACCCTCATCAGTATCCAAAATGGAAAACCGATTAGCAAGTGAGATCAAATCAGGAGACTCCTGCACTGCCTGCTTGGTTCTCTTAGACTGCCTGGCGGTCACCCATTCCCTAACTACCTGCATGCTCCTAACCTGCGGTGTGACCATCTCTCTAAACATGCTATCCATGTAGTCCTCCATTTCGCGGATGCACTATGGTGGCTCCAGCCGCCGCTGAAGTTCTGAAACCCAGAGCTCAAGCTTGTGCAGCCAGTGACACTTCCTGCAGATGTGTTTGTCTGGGACACATGGTGCACCCATGACTTCCCACATGCCATAGGCTGTACATTCCACTCGGCAGAGCTGCCCTGCCAGACCTTTACAGACTATTTATAAGTAGAATAGCTTAACAGTTTCTCACCAACCAGCTTTTTACATTGCACTGAAGCAAGAACCAAATACTGGAGGGTTAAAAAAGTAGAAACATGGAGCACCTCCTCCCCCCTTCACTGAACTTGCCACTCACCAAACTCGAATCTCTGCACTCCGTTTGCAGGCTGCACCCAGATCTCTGTATTTATACCTTTTGAAGCTGAAACTGCAGCAACCAGATTTGACTGGTCAGCTACTTAACTAATCAGCTACTCTGCAGTAGAGCCTGTTAATCCCTGCCTAAGACTGTAAGACAATTGTGCAGCAAACAACCACAATCTTCACCACTTTGCTAGGTGAATACTGTAAAACAGCCCTGACATGCCCAGGTATTGGAAGCATGATTTGAGCATCCTCATAATCCTTCCCACGACTTGCCGTGTGGACACACGTGCACGGTTGCTCCTTTCCTCTGCTGTGTATTGGTGATGTGGAAGGGTCCCATCAGCCATTGCTTCAGTGAGTAAACTTTGTCCACCAAAATCCATTCACCTCCTTGTCCCTCCCTCATGACCAAGTCATAAATGTTGCAGTGATGAAGTACGAAGGCATCATGAGCACTTCTCCATTGCCTTGCATTAACACATAGAATGCGCGACTGGGCATCGCAGACTATCATAAATATTTAGTAAATGGTAGCCTTTTCTATTTATGAACATGACAGGCTCCTTGGGTGGTGCCTTTAGCAGGGCCTGTGTCCCATCAATGCCCACCACCTCCCCCCCCCCCCCCCACCCCCCGCCTGGGGAGTCAGCAATCCCATGGAAGCTGATGGATCTCTCCATTTTGTACATTGTGAACGTGTCACTCTTGATGGAGTTGGATGCCCTGTGCAATAAAGCATCCATGAGCTATTGAATGCAGGTCATTGTGCCTTGGGTAATGCTAAATGATCTATGGAATCATAAAAATCATAGAAAGTTTATGGCCACTTGGCCCACCGTGTCTGCGCCGGCTGAAAACGAGCCACCCAGCCTAAGGCCACCTTCCAGCATGGACTCTGCTTCAACAATCGCTTATGGCAGAGATTTCCACATTCTAACCATCTACTGTGTAAAGAAACTTTTTCAGTTCTCCCCTTTGATATTTTTTGTGATTACCTTAAATTTATGACTTCTTGTTACTGCCTTAATGACACATGGAAGTAGTCTATTACTATTTGCCTTATCATAACCATTCATAATCTTGAAGACCTATCATCAAGTCATCCCCTAACATTCTCAGCTCTAAGGGTAAAAAGACCTAACTTCTAAAGTCTTTTCATTACTGTACCCCACCCTTGGAAACAGCTTCTTTAATCAATGCTGGACTTTTCCTTTTCTGTCCTTCCTATGTGGTGCCCAAAACTGTACACCATGCTATTACTACACCCTAAGATCTTTAACAAGTTCACCAATATCTCGTTTTTTTATATTTTGTAACTCTAGGTTCAAAAACAAAGGTCTTCTTTGCCCCCTCGATAGGCCAGTCAAGCAATTCCTTGCTTTTAAAATTCACATGCTTGTTTTCAAATCTCTCCATGGCCTCACCCCTTCCTATCTCTGTTATCTCCTCCAGCCCCACAACCCTCTGAGACATTTGCACTCATCTAATTCCAGCCTCTTGAGCATCCCCAAGTTTAATTGCTCCATCACTGGTGGCTGTTCCTTCAGCTGCCTGGGCCCTAAGCACTAGAATTCCCTCCCTAAACCTCTATGACTCTACCTCTTTTTCTTCCTCTAAGATGTTCCTTTAAACCTATTTTTTTGACCATACTTTTGGCCATCCGCCCTAATATGTGGCTAATTTTGCTTTATAATGCTCCTGGGAAGTGCCTTGGAATGTTTTATTGCATTAAAGCTGCTATACAAATATAACTTGTTGTTAAATGCAATGCAAGCCCTCTCCAACCACAGAAATTTCAGAGCCTGTATTTCTTAATTTAAAAAAAATTTAAGTGTTGGGGTAAATTTCATACTCAATCTTTGGGTGGTAAACTGTGATAGAATTGATGAAAAACTGGACTGATCACTCCGAAACTGCACCAAGGGCAAACATAAGTTGAATTCAGACCAAAGTCTGGTTGAATGAGTTGAGGCATGACTGAGCTGATTCTTACTGGCTATTTGCCCAAAGTATTAAACTTATTGAAATTCATCACTAATTGTTATAAGAAATTAAAATTTCTCATGGTTGCTTAAGACATATGCAGGGTAAATCTGGTCAGGGTGCAGAATGGGAGAGAAGCGGGCTTTACAACTAACTATTTGGCCCCTTCTCATTAATATTAAGCAAACGAGCTTCCTGCAAGGTTAATACCCCATACTGGAAGCTCACAGTGTAATGGTTTGCAGATACTTCATACTGCAGGATTTAAAAGCATCCAGCTGGCTCTTAAAACCTGTTGTGTTTATAGAGGAGAGTTTAGTTTCATCATACAGTAAGACTTTTAGGACCACAGAAGCAACAAGGAGAGCCCAAAGGTTTTGGATCCTAGTCTTGAGGTGCTACTGGAACAGATTTGTCCCAGCAGTTAAAAAAAAAAGTGCTGGAAATATTCAGCAGGCCTGGCAGCAACTGTGGAGAGAGGGACAGAATTAACGGCCAGGATTACGGGGCCCCCCCAGACGGGATTGGAGGTGGTGGCGGGGGTTGGAGCGGGGGTGCAGGTGGTGGGGTGGAGGGCCTGTCAACCCCTGTCGCCCAGTGATCTTTCCAGGGGTGGGATAGGCTGACAATGGCCTTCCTGCCCAGAGGTCAATTGAGGCCCTTAAGTAGCCCATTAACGGTTAATTAAGGGCCTCTTCCCGCCACCGCTGGTATCTTGCCAGCAGCGGGAGGAGGGGGGGGGGGGGGTGCCTCTACCATGCCTGGAGGACACCTTGTAAAACGAGGCAGCCTCCTTGCGGGCTTGGGGGCGGGGGGTGGGGGGGGGTGTGCCCCTCCTCTGTGGGCAATTTGTGGCCCACAGAGGACCCCCACTGGGAACAATTTTTCCCCCCGGGACCCCCCTGCCCGGACTGAATGACCACCCCCAACCCCTCATCGCCGGGGCCTTCCGAACTGGCCCCAGCGATCCCGCCTCACCTATCTCTGTTCCAAGGTTCCTCACTGGGCCTGTGCCCGAGGCCTCTGCAGTACCAGCTGCTTCCAGTGGCGCTTGCCAATACTGCTGAGCTGGCGGCCCTCTGATTGGCAGGAATCCTGTCCCTTTAAAGGGCTGGATTTTAACGAGCTCAAAAAATGGTGGCCAGCCCGCACGGCAAAGAGCTGCTGCAATCTCAAGCGAGGTGTCTCATTTAACTAGCCGGGCAGCCCACTCCCCCCCAAAATCTCGTGGTGGGGGTGGGCTGTCTGTCCCCGGCAATGGCATCAGCTGCCTGTGCACAGGTGTTGCCACCATTTTTAAAGGGCAGCCAGCCCTGCCGCCCAATTTAAATTTTTATAGTCCTAACCCCCAAAATTAAATAAATAAATTTCTAATGCCCCTTTCCCACCCGCCCAATAACAATTACAATAACTATTTGCCCGCTCTCCCCACAAATCACTTACCTCTGGCATACCCCCGCAAAACTGCATAAAGTTTAAGGTTCAACCCTTTCCACCATCCCCTACACTCATTACCTATATTTGACCACCCCCCCCCCGCACTGATAATCTACCTCCTTCCCCCTCCCCACCAGTGTGGCGCTGCGTTTCCCTGGACGGGGATCTGAAAGCACGGGAGTGCCAGCCGCCATTCCGAATATCGCGGTTGGCCCTCAAGACCGCAGGTAATTCTATTTAAATTTAATAATTTTATTCATTTGAATATTTAATGCAGTCCCATTGCCCAGTGACGGGGTGGGGGGGGCGGGGGGTTGCCACAGAGCCTCGATACCGCTGGGGGGATCGGGCCAGGCCCTCACGGCATCGAGGTCCGTGGCAGTCTTCTTCAGGCCCCCCGCCATGAAACCTGATGCCTGGGGGAGAACAAAATCCAGTCTAAAGACTTTAAAGGGATGGGTGTCCTGCCTCCTAAACCTTTGAATCAAAAAGACGGGAGGTTCACTCCGGGGGGGGGGAGGCGGGGGGTGGTGGTGTTGGTCATGAAAAGGCAGAGGCAGAGGATCCCCTGCCTTTTTAGCCCGGTGCCAGGAACCCTGTCTCCTGCACAAAATCCAGCCCAACGTTTCAGGTCTGTGTCACAGAGCTGAAACGTTGGGCTGAATTTTACGCACCCCCCCCCCCCCCAAAAGAGCAGGAAGGTGGCGGGATGGCGGGGTGTAAAATGGAGCGGGAGGCTCGGGGGGCCCTTCCCATCGTGCTTCCACCTCTGCCACCACATTATGCAGGGCGGTGGTGGCAAAAACCGGCCCGCCTGCCCCAGGCCAATCAAGGCCCTTAAGTGGCCAGTTAATAACTACTTAAGAGCCTCCGCCTGCCGCCACGTGGATTTTACCCTTGGCCAGTCAGGCAGCCCACGTCTGACAAAAGCAGCCGGATTTCTGATGACCTTGGTGGGGGTGGGGCCTCATGTGCCTGACAGAGGGCCGCCCCTGATGCCCCAACCACCCGCAACACGCCCCCTGTCCCCCCAATCGACCACCCTTGCCTCACTGGGGCCTGACCGAACAGTCCCGGCAAGGCCCCCAAAACTTACCTTCATTCCTGGGCCATCCTTCATTTTCCTTCCCATGGCTGGATTGCAGTCCCAGCAGCGACCACCACTCCCGATGGCGCTGCTGGGACAGAGACCTTCATTAGGCAGGACTTCCTGCCTCAATGAGGTGGAAGGCCTGCCTCAGACCAATTAAAGGCCTGAGGACAGCAAAATGCAGTCCGGATCCCCAGGCCAGGTGGAGGTGGAATTGCCACCAACTTTTCAGTGGGTGGACAGCTCCCGTCTGCCGAGGGTAAAATTCAGCCACTTAACTCTGCTTCTCTCTCCACAGATGCTGCCAGACCTGCTGTGTACTTCCAGCACTTTCTGTTTTTATTTCAGATTTTCTGCATCCGCAGTATTTTGTTTTTATTTGTCTCAGCAGTATTGGGGAATAGGGCATTGACCTGGCAGAACGCCTGATAGGAGAGAGCTACACATGCCAACTCTGAGCAACACGCACAGAACATGGGTACAAGTCAAAGACCTCACAAACACATGCTTAAGAACTATGACATTCTCTTAACTGTGTATCACACATTGTACTCCTTCAAGCCCTTCACTCTATCAGTCACTTAAGTTCATACTTACACACATATTCACTTAACCTTCACTCACAACTTTTCTGGAATTTATATTCTATTTTCTTCCTTTGCCGATGCAGCCGCGTAATATATGTCCGTGTGATTTCATCTATTTTTGGCTTACTCTTGTAGATCTTCCTGACAATGTGAACTTCTGTTTTCAATTTTCTCCTTGCAGATAAGGTGATGCATTATCGCTGAGAACTGACCCATATTGGAAAAGGGCCATTTAATTACAAGTTGATTGTTATTCTGAAGAGGTGGCACTCTGGTTACTTAACATAGAAGCTGTAGAAGGGGAGGTAGATCAAGAGGTTGGAACTACACCCCCCAACCCCCCCAAACCCTCACACAGTACTGAGTAACACCATTTTCATCATCTGCTTTATTCTTACTCTTCATCCTTACTTACTGCCATCAATGCATGTAGTCATGCAGAAGAAGGTGTACTAAATTCTGATGAAAGTAATTATGCATATGATTCAACTGTTGTAATAAATCCTCCTATCTCTGTCTAGCAGCAATTAGGACACACCCCCAAACCTCCCAAACATTGCCCAGCAGCCAGCATCACTCATTGCCACTCACCGAAGCAACAAATCAGATCCATCCACCCCAGGGATTTCTTTAATGACAGCAACAAGGATGCACAAGGTTACTCACAAAGCCCAGGTTGAGCAGGAAAGGTGGTGCTGGAAGCAGGAAAGGAGCAGGAACCCACTGCTTGAAGGGTCAGGTTAAGCCCCTGCTCAGATAAAGAGCTATGGGATGCAGACTTCACGTGGAGTGCTTTAAAAGAATCATTTCAGAGCATAGAGACATGATAAAGTCAGATGATATTATCAGCATAAACCGAGAACAGTCAAAGGGCACAGCTTGTATTTGAAGAGGAATGATGGTTAAGTTCAGAGCACTTCACTCTGGAGCATATGGCAGCTGCAGGGACATTCTCAGCAGAGACTTTGGCCTTCATTATGCAACCTTCCCTCTCCTCTGTTTTCCAACAGCTGGCAGATTGGATTGATCCCACTCTGGATTTATCAGATCTCTAGCGTCATCAGGTCTGTTGTGATATGGATCAGTAGGCATGTTGAGCCAGCGTCCGGCAACAAAGGCATGACTGGAGTTGGCATGGATGTAGGTGCTATTCATCTGGAGAGCTGCACATCTGGATTATCATCGACAACCCTGCTTGCTGACTATGCAAGTACAAGAAATTATGTAGGATTACACAGCTATAGATGAAATGGTAGTTGGATATTAAGAAGGTATAACTCCAGGAGATAGGTACTTCCGTCCCAAAAGGCAGCAGGTCGCCATCTCACTGGGGGAGCCAGCAGATGGGTAGTAAGTTAGGTTATATTGCACATAAATCATATAATTACAGGAAAGGGAAGCACAATGATTCCCAACAGTAGGGCTATGCACACAAAACACTTGTATATAGGGAATAAATACTTGGGAGCACTTAAATCTTTGGGGTCACAGAAACATTGGGGAAACAATGTAAATACCATTTATGCTAATTCCCAAACCTTGCACCAAAGTATTGGTGGACGGTCAGCAGAACCCTGCAGAAATTCGTTCCCTATATGTTGAGTTTTATATGCTAGCAGAGTCTGTCAGTGCCTCAATGTCCTTAATGTGTACAAGGGTATTAACGGTCCATAACAACATATGGTAGAAATTCCAATCAGCAAAGTTCACATATGAATGCATTACAAACTCATAATACATTCCTCTGTGTACCGTTATTCTGCAGGTGTTAACATATTTATAGCACACACAGGAAGGTAGAACGAGCACATTGAGCATTCATGCATGACCTTTATTGACTGGAAATTCTTTCCTCATTACTACATATTTATTGAGAAATAATCTGCAGTTGATCGCTTAAAAAAAAGTGTCATACTAGATTTTCAACTTCTGTTTATTACTATCTATGACTTTCCTGTAATATAGATAATTACTGAGCTGGGTAGGAGACCTCTTCTGAGGTCCATTCCTTTTTTTTACGCTAGTGTGTAACTGGCCACAATAGTGGTTCAAAGTGCTTGTTCCTCTGATTTTTCTTTCCTCTCTCTGGGAAAGTTGCTAACCTTTACTTGACACCTACCCACAATAGTAGAGCTAACATTGAGAACTGGTCATATATGTTGTTCCTAGTGCATGTGAATAGCTGGAATTGTATTTTGCTGAAGTAAGACTCCAATCATTTCCAAGCATTTAAAAGTGAACTGTTTAATCACTCAGAGTGGTGTTAAAACCATCTTTGAGTTGGCTTTAACATTGCTTCTTGTCAATCACCAGAAGAAAAATGTTTTGTCCAGCTGTGGTTCATATTCCAGTGACTGTCAAAATTGCATGTCTTAAAGTTAGCAAAAGTAAGCTCCACTCTGAACACTGAGAAAAAAGAAAAAGATGTACATTTATATAATGCTTTTCATATCGTCAGGCAGTCCCAAAGCACTTCACAGTCAAGTGCTTTCTTAAGTGTTGAGGTCTTAATTGTATACTGAAAGTGAAGAAATCTTTTCTGATTGACCTCACTAAATGATGTCAATTGCTTCTTGTGGGTGACTGGAATATGCCAGTGCTGGAGCTTCAAAAATGGTGCAAATCATTCTGCCGTTAATTTTTCATTGATTATTTTTCTGTTTATTTCTGCCAATGCTATTGAAAACACAAAGGCCCTTTCATCTGAAAGACTGGCACATAAAACAACTTCTTTTTCTTGTCTTTCTTTCTCACCGTCATGTTTTTTGTTAGGGGTGGTCTTAGGTCACCCTAGTCTCTGCTGAATCTGCTTCCTGCTTCCTTTGCACGGTTCACCAATGATGTGGCTTGGGATTCAAAGTGGCACAGCAATTGATTTTTTAATTACAGCATACTCTTTACTTTCCAATTGCAATATTCAATATCACAGGGAAACTTCAGATTAGTGGCCTTATTCATCAAGAGGCCTTGAGTAATATGCTCGCCTCATGACAAAGAATGCTGTCAAGTCAGATTTGGCTGATTGTCTTTGTGCTTTGAGTGATTGGGCCAAAACACACAGCCACAGGTAGGATACTGCTCACATCAAAGGCTGAGGGTCTTATCTCGTTTGACTGTCAACAGGGAGGACTTGAAGCAGATGACATGGCCAATAACATCCCCACCTCTGCAGCTGAAGTCATAAACAAATTGAAGCTAGAGCCTGCTAGCTGCTCGTCCACTAAGCAGCACCCTGTTAGGATAACTGCAAAGGGAAGGAAAGCTGTTAGGTGGAAGCAGAGGGATGTTACTTGAAACCTCTTCAGTCAATCCAGAGCAGCATTTGTGAAGTCTGATAGACCATTAAGGATTTGGAGCAGGATCAGTTAGCTGTGTTTATCTGTGAAGGGGCTGTTACAATTTTGTGTTTTTATTCTAGATATTTTTCTCAGTTTCAGATCTTAGTTCAGACTGAGTAGGTAAAGGCACATCCAGGTCGTAGATGATGGGAGTAAACCTATACTTGACCACTATCTAGATAACTTGTAGTGAATTTAGGGAATGAACAGAAAACTCTCTATCACTGTATTTTGGCTTACTTGTTATATCACCTGCTCTCATTTGCAGGCAGTCGAATAAATACTTGACTACTCTGTGGCTTAGGTTATAAAATAACACACAGATTTATTAAACAATAAATGGATAAATGAACAGAAGCAATGACACACTGCAGATTTACGATAGTTACAGACATAAAAATAAACACTCACATCTGCTGCACCAAACTGTAATGTAATGTGGATCAGGCACAAAGTTCCTGATTGTGAACCTTTACATGGCAATTTCTTGCTTTCAGTACACAGAGTCTCTCTGGTCCAGCTATATCTCTCTGGTGAGTTGAAATGGATTACCCAATTTGAACAAGACAGGCTGAGAAATACTTCTAAAAAAATGACTGCAACCAAGGGAAGTTAAATAGGAAACTATTCAACTCAAAAAAACCTGCTAATGGAACATATATACCAACAGAATGTAGATGTTTGTACTTAAATGGAATGGCTTAGCCCCTCCTTCAAATACCTGATCAGACATAACAGCCAGAAGTTTCTGCTATTACAGAATCGCAGCACATCTTTGGGGGGACAGGAATTCTGCCAGCCACAGGATCTGCTCCTGACCACAGCTGGTTTTCTTGGGACAGGTTAATTTCCACAATTGTAATGGGTTCCCTGACCTGCAAAGGTGGCAGATAATGTCCATGGTACGCCTTGAAGTCCCTGCAATCTATTTAAAGTTTAAACTTTACACCCACCACTCATAGCAACACCAAATGTAATTTCCAGAAGAAATTCTGGAAGTGGTGAAGATGAGCGGGGAGCCAGAAGAGTGGCTCCCCAACACTTTTCCACCAAAACTGGCTCCAGTTACATGGGAGAGTTGGTATCACTGGGACGGAACATTCTGCTTAATGTGTGTGTTCTGGGACTTAATTTTTCTGTGACCAAACTTGCTTTTTTATTACTTCATTTATATCACAGGCATGCAATTACACAAAACCAAGCCTAATTTTTCTGTTGAAGTTGCTCTCCACAATCATTATAAACAATAAACAATTTTTTTTAAGCCTGTTTTGGTAATTCGTAAACACCTCTTACCCATTGTGTTAGGAAGTCTCTGATCCCAAGCATCAAGCATGGATTGTCAGGTAGGCCTTTTCTAGTGTTTGAGAACACAGGAAGGTTTAAAAACAGAGACTGAAACACTCACTGACAAGAGGTTCGATGGATTAAGGTAAGTGGGTTATATTCCAATGGACAAACAAGAACTGCTACCTGTATGGATTTCTCTGTAGCTTTTTCATAGATTTAAATGTGATGATATCCTTCTGCTGACCAAAACAAAAAGCAAAAGCAAAATACTGCGGATGCTGGAAATCTGAAACAAAAACAAGAAATGCTGGATTCACTCAGCAGGTCTGGCAGCATCTGTGGAAAGAGAAGCAGAGTTAACGTTTCGGGTCAGTGACCCTTCTTCGGAACTGGACCAGCGGAGAAAAGAGAGAGTCTAGATAGGAAGAAATAAGTTCAGTTGGGCAGGAGCAGGCTGACACAATGGGTCTGCCGGGACAGTCCCGTTTGTGGATTTTGGGAAGGAGGTAGAAGCGGCCTGTCCGGGGTTGCGGGACTATGAGGTTGGAAGCTGTAGAGGGAAGATCTCCAGAGGAGATGAGGTCAGTGACAGTCCTTTGGACGGTGGCTTGATGTTCGGTGGTGGGGTCATGGTCCAGAGGGAGGTAGGAAGAGGTGTCTGTGAGTTGGCGTTGAGCTTCTGCAAGGTAGAGGTCGGTACGCCATACGACAACAGCACCACCCTTGTCTGCAGGTTTGATGACCATGTCGGGGTTAGACCTGAGAGAACGGAGTGCCTCAAGTTCAGAGGGGGACAGGTTAGAGTGAGTGAGGGGGGGCAGAGATATTGAGACGACCAATGTCTCGCCGACAGTTTTCAATGAAGAGATCAAGAGCGGGTAAGAGGCCAGGGTGAGGGGTCCAGGTAGAGGGAGAATGCTGGAGGTGGGTGAATGGGTCTGCTGGTCGGGGGGAGGACTCCTGGTCGAAGAAGTGAGCCCGGAGGCGGAGGCGACGGAAGAAGAGCTCAACGTCATGCCAAGCGCGAAATTCATTGAGGTGGGGGCGTAAGGGGATAAAACTGAGACCTTTGCTGAGTACAGAACGCTCAGCATCAGAGAGGGGGAGGTCAGAGGGTATAGTGAATACACGGCAAGGGGTCAGATCAGAACGGGTGGGGTCAGAGGGAAGTGAAGCGGAAGGAGGATCTGGAGGGGCATTAGTCCCCATCAGCTGCTGGAGCTTGCGTTCCTTAACACCTGAAAGGAAGAAAAAAAGTTTTTTGTTAATGCGTCGGATGAGACGTAAGATGAGATGAAACTGCGGAGTAGAACAGATTTGAGATAAGGTGAGACGGTGCTGCTGGAGAGAGAGGTCCAGTGTGTGCATATGGCGGCGCATAGCACTGAGTGTGGATCTCAGGATGCGGCGAGAGTAGCAGTCCGAGGAACGTTGTATTTCTCGGAGATACCTGTGATCCTGGGTGGTTTCAAAGCATGATGGGTGAAACTGCAGTTGGAATCCACGTGGAATCAGTCGGAGCCGGAGACAGTCACTGAGGAAGGAGATGTGGCTGTGAAAACGAGTTTTGGTAGATACCTTATCAAACACCAGGAGGGAAATAGAAAGCAATGAAGGTGAACAAGGTAAAAGAGACAAACGAAAATCCCGTCGGAGAGAAGAGCAGAACTTCTTCAAGGTAGGCATTCCTGGAAGAGAAGTGGCAGTGAATTAAACACTAAAATAAAAGCAAAATACTGCGGATGCTGGAAATCTGAAACAAAAACAAGAAATGCTGGATTCACTCAGCAGGTCTGGCAGTATCTGTGGAAAGAGAAGCAGAGTTAACGTTTCGGGTCAGTGACCCTTCTTCGGAACTCCGAAGAAGGGTCACTGACCCGAAACGTTAACTCTGCTTCTCTTTCCACAGATGCTGCCAGACCTGCTGAGTGAATCCAGCATTTCTTGTTTTTGTTGTGAAAACAAAAAGCAACACTTTCTCCATCTTAGAACTGTACCCCAGCAAAAACACAGTGCCTTCAGGACACGAGGAAAGCTGACAGAAAAACTTGAGTGGCACATGAAACAATAATCTGTGGAGTTGTTCTGTGTAGCAGAACTATTACAGCAGTGTCTGTGTAATATTTCACTGAACGGAAAATAGTTTTCACAAATATATCTACACTGGGCATTACTATGCTCAGCTGCATTTTGTTATGTAAATTAATAACAGATGTTAAGCATTAAGTAGAAAATTAGCAATTAATCTAATTTAGGGGACAGGATAGACAAAATTAAGTTCAAGTAATGATTTTTCATTACTTTTTGGAAATGTATTTTTGTGGGCCATTAAGTCCCATTTGAACAAGGGCCTAATATTTGCCCTCTGTAAGAGAGCTCTTTAGTTACATATTAATCATCTGTTCTACTGCTGATTAAATCACTGTGATTTACAGAATTATTGGAGATCATTAGCAACGATTATGCTGCAATCAGAAAGTAGTTTAAGATATATATGTTTAAGGGGCAGGGGTCCTTGTTGCTGCTGCTGGAACCAGGGATCAGAAAATTGAAGCTGTAATCTCCAAATTGGTTATGCAGCAGAACATCGAGTAACCAAATGGATCTATGTTGCAGCACTTGTGGTTGTTGCTTTTGAATCTTCACTTTTTCCTTGTAAGCGTTCAACAGAGCCCTGCCCTGGTAAATCATTTACAAAGACATAGAGTCCTGCCAGGACCATTGACTATATCCTAACATTAAAAAGATAGAAAAAATAAATTTGTAAATTTGCCAAGAGGTCCAATGTGCCATGCATGTTTAAAATATAGATCTGCACCAGAGTTGAAAATTGCAACCAGAGCAAACTCCAATTGGTGTGAGTCTCTATTCAAGATAGCCTCACACTTTCCTTTAGTACACTCGGGAGTCAGATTGCCGACCTGGCGCCTGAGTGAAATGGCCACTTGTGCATCGAAGTACATGTGAAATTGTTTTGCATTGACCTGAAAGTGTAGCATAACTGCGCTCTAATAAAGTATGAATTCTATTGGGAAGGAAATTATGGATTGTGGCTACAAGTAACGCATCAAAAAATATTGTAACACATTAAATGAGGCTGCAACTCCCTCTGCACATAGCAATTCTAATAACGAATATGGTTTGGCAGTTGGATTATTATAACTATAACCCCAATTCACCATCCCATACCCACAGATTGTGAGGCTGTTGGGAGCGCAGCCTCACTGAATTTGCCCCATTACGTATGGATCAAGAATTTTACAAGCTACAGATGAGAACAGCCAACATGTTTTGATAGATTGAATTGGCTCAGTCAGAATTATGCCTGGACCATGTCATCTGAAATGAGCTGTAATATGGACTCTTCTGCCAGCAGTCCTTCTTTTAGATAAGTCGTTAACCTGAAGCCCAGTCTAGCCTCTCAGATGGACATAAAAGATCCCATGGCATTGTTCCAGGAGGAGCAAGGGAGTTCCCCCAGTGTCCTGGGCAATACTTATCCATAAATCAATAACATTAAAAAACTGAATATCTCATTGCTGCTTGTGGGGACTTGCTATGTGTGAACTGGCTGCTCTGTTTCCTCACATTATGGCGTTTTAAAAGTACTTCATTAATAATAGAGCACTTTGGGATACTCTGAGATCATGAAAATTGTTATATGATTGTAAGCTCTTTATTTGGTTGACTGCCTTAAATGTAACTAATGTTGGAAATAATATGGAGAGATGAACTCTTGTTTACATGTTTTGAGAAATAATTTTGAGGAAAAAAATCACAATTGAAACTTTTTTTTGTGACTGTTGGTAACTTTTTGCACTGTTGGTATGTAACATCAGCAACTGCAATTCTCCCTTCCTGTCTCACTGTTGGTTCGTATACTTGCATGTTTCTTTTTATTTGTTTGTGGGTTGCAGGTGTCACATTTATTGCCCATCCCTAAATGCCCTTGACAACTGAATGGCTTGCTAGCCATTTAAGAGTCAGCCACATTGCTGTGCGCCTGGAATCATATGTCGGCCAGATCAGGTAAGGATGGCAGATTTCCTTCCCTAAAGGGCATAGTGAACCAGATGGGCTTTTACAACAATCGACACTAGTTTCATGGTAACCATTTTAATTCCAGATTTATTCATTGAATTCAAATTTCACCATCTGGGATTCAAACCCATGTCCCCAGAACATTAGCCTGGGCTCTGGATTACTAGTCCAGTGACATTACCACTACGTCACCGCCACCTTACATGTGCTCTGCAATGACCTGAAACAAATGTAAAGCTTTCATGTACAGTATCCAAGTGTCACCTTTCCAAAATGAAAAGAATCTATGGATTGTATTGTAATGTAATATGTTAAATATCCATAAGGCATGATAAGAACAACAAACTAAAACATCTGAGAAGATAGCTGTAACTATAAAACAATAGGTTGATAATAAAATGTTAAACTACATAAACGTTTAAGGAAGGTTAGGGTGAGGACCAGTTTGCAACTCTGTAATGAGATGATAAGAAACAAGTATAATGGCCAATCTTATGAGTCTATGTTTCTGCTGGGAAGCCTATTCCACCGGCAACAAATAGTAGAAATTCAAATACACACTACTCAGGATTTCCCATTAAAATGAGCAGACCCATAAAATTACTCTCATGCTGTCAGATTTCAACCTGATTTCAGATTGTTGAATATTTCAAATATTGTAGTGTTATATGAACCATGAAACTATAAACTATTGACAGTACTATTTTTTGGTGGGGCTATATCTAAAAGAATAGTCACTAATAATTATGGTTGGTTAATGTAATGAAAGCCATAAAGATTCTTATATATGGCAGGTTAAGTAAGATTTTCCAATGTATTTTTTTTAACTAGTACCATTTAAGACAATGGAATGAGTTTTGACAACTTGACTACTGAATGTTTTCTAACAGCCATCTCCACAGGTATCGTCCATCTAACTTTAGCTCTTACACTTTTGCTGTCAGATCAAATTTACTTTCCATTGACTCTGAGTAGCATGCTGGCAATATAAAGTTTGGAAAAACTACTGGGCTTTGGTTATGTGGTCATGTTTTGGCCTGTAACCAACAGCAGAATGTTGGGATGGAGATAACTAAATTTGTAAAATGTGGAATAGCTACAGGTTTTCAGAATTCTGTGGGATTTTTTCCATCAGGAGCTTAGACTGGTCATGTTCAGATGAATTTTTACCTGATACATGTTGGTCTGACAGGCCTAAATAACCTTTCCTTAAAAAGTAACAAAGTAACTGCTATCTATATGCTGGAAGTGGGAGAACATCTCCAATTCCTTATGAAAATGTGCAATCATTCGATTACTAATAATCTAACAGGGAAGCTGAGTTGGATGACATTGCAGTAGGCATGCATTGAACCCATTCTTGGCAGTCAAAGGACAGAGGAATATGTGATATGCAGCAGAAAAAACAGCAATGATGTGCCCATGTTCATCTATGAAGCAGCCAGTCTATAGCAGGATTTGGTCAAAATCCAATCTTAGGCTGACAAGTGGCAGGTTAGATTCGAATCACACAAATGCCACATAATAACCATCTTAAACAAGTAAAGGCGTAACTACATTGCCTAGACCTCAATGTCATCAGAATTTCCCAATCTCCCGCTATCAACATCATGGTGGTCACCACTGACGATAAGCTTTACTGGACTGGCCATAACAGCAATATGACTACTAGAGCAGGGAAGAGGCTGGGTACTCTGCAATGTGGCTCACCCTTTGACCCCTCAAAGTCTTTCCACCATCTAGAGATTCAAGTCAAGAGTGTGGCATAATACTCAGCAGCTACAACACTGCTTAAAAGACAGGACAGAGACTGTTTGGGATCTATGCCACTGAATTTAATATCCACCACCACCACTGGCACAATGGCTGCAGTAGGTCTTATCTACAGGATGCACTGTAGCAATTCACCAAGCGTACTTCAACAGCACTACTCGACTTCACGACCGCCTCTACCAAAAACGATGAGCATTAAAATGATGGGACTTAACCCTGCAGGTTTCCTTCCAAGTCACACACCATCTTTACTTGGTCATATATTGCTGCACCTTCATTGGCACTGGGTCGAAATCCTGGAATTCCCTTTCTAACACCATCATGGGAGCACATTGCTGATATGGCCAGTCCAGTTCAGCTATTGTCAATGCTGACCCTAATGATGTTGATAGTGGGAGACCAGGAAATGATGATGGCATTGAAGGTCGGGGAAATGTAGTTATGCCTTTTCTTGTACAAACACCGCAGTGCTTCATGAAGACGGTAACCATCAGCTTCTCAAAGCAACTAGGAATGGGCTTTTGCCAGTTTGTCTATATAACAAGAACAAATAAAAATGAAAAAATGTGCTCGTTACACATTGACCTTACAATATGTGCAACCTTATATAGTAGTTTTACTTATAATGTACAGAGTTGCTAAGAACTGTCTTCATTTGTGTAACCGATTTGACAAACTCCTCCTTTGGAAGAGTCAGGGAAAGTGAGTTTACTTTCTTTAATGTCCACATATAATCCAATAAATGGTGACAATGTATTAATGCCACACTGTGAGGTGTGGAACTATAGTAGAGAGAAGAGGCTAACATGACAGCAAAGCCTTAAAACAATTCAATTTCCAGGTTATATCAATAGGGATTTACTGTCTGCACCATTCATGGCAATGGAGCAAAACAAAACTGCTGCTGCCAGTGATGCTAATGGCATTTTGCAGAAACAGTTTAAGCAATAAAGCAGAGCCCTATAAATCCTATATAATAAATATATAATATGGCAGCAGTGATAATCTAATCTTTGTCTGGAGTCTCTTTGATAAATATGGCTCCTGTGGTTGGATGGCATGTCTTGGCCTGAGGCCTTTACATTTAATCAGCAACTGTTCGTTGCTTCTTATATTGCTGACAAATAAAAGTTATCTGCTAACTTCAATACCCATCTGTTATGAGACCCTGTATTGCTGAACGTCTGCAATTACATACAGTTTAGTAGAGGCCCAGACCAGGCTTGAGTGAGGCTCAAGCTAATTATCCAGTTCTGGCTGGGCTCAGTATCAAGAAAATGTAAAAGTCAAAGGTGAACTGGGCAGGGATTCAAATCGGCTAGAGCATGAATACAACATGGTAACATTGTGAATAATGCCTCTTACATACAGCAGGATTTTTAATACCAACTGCAGTGAGCTCACTGTTTTACTTTGTTGCACCAGTTGATTTTGAATGAATCCTGAATGTTTCTATTGGGTTGAGCAGAAATTTCCTCCAACTAAATATTGTGAAGACCAAAGTTTTGGCCCCGCTACAAACTCCGCTCCTTAGCTATCAACTCCATCCCTCTCCCTGGTAACTGCCTGAAGCTGAACCAGACTGTTCACAACTTTGGCACCATATTTAACCCTGACATGAGCTTTCCACCACATATCCATGACATCACTAAGACTGCCTATTTCCACCTCCATAACATCCCCTGATTCCACCCCTGCCTCAGTTCATCTGCTGCTGAAACACTCGTCCATGCCTTTGCTACCTCTAGTCTTGAATATTGTAATACACACCTGGCTGGCCTCCCACATTCTACCCTCTGTAAACTTGAGGTCATCCAAAACTCTGCTGCCCATGAAATAACTCGCATCAAGTCCCATTCACCTAACACGTCTCTGCTTGTTGACCTATGTTGGCTCCTGGTTAAGCAACATCTTGATTTTAAAATTCTCATCCGTGTTTTCAAATCCCTCCATAACCTCACCCCCTCTCTATCTCTGTAATTTCTTCCAGCACCACAGCCCCCCTAAGTATCTGCCCTCCTCTAATTCTGACCTCCTGAGCAAACCCACTTTTAATTGCTCCACCATTGGTGGCCATGCCTTTAGCTGCCTGGGCCCCAAGCTTTGGAATTCCCTCCCTAAACCTATCCACCTCCCTAACTCGCTGTCCTCCTTGAATATGCTCCTTAAAAGCTTTTGGCCATCTGCCCTAATATCTTCTTATGTGCCTGGGTGTCATATTTTGCTTTATAGTTCCCCTGTGAAGCGCCTTGGGATGCGTTATAACATAAAAGGTGTTACACAAATACGAAAGTTGTTTTTGTCATCAATTCAACTGTGTTCAATGTGGGTATAGTTGAGATGTTGTTTACTGTTGGTGTGTCTACCTTTATGATCCAGATGGACAATTGGAGCTGAAAACAGAAAGTGCTGGAAATACTTAGCAGATCCGTCAGCAACTATGGAGAGATAAACAGAGTTAATGTTTATCAGAAATGTTATTGATTTGAAACATTGGCTGGAATTATATGCCCCCCCCCCCCACCCACCGCAGGAGCAGATTGGAGGCGTGGGAGGGGGGGGGTTTAGGTGTCACATCTCTCAGAAACACCTTGAAGTATTTCATCCATAATGAATTTTGAGCTGCATTGCCACTGTTATGAAAGAAAATATGACAGCCGTTTTGCACACAGCAAGATCCCACTGACAGCCGTGAGATGAATGACAAATTACAAATATATGAAAATATTTGGTCCATCAAGCCTGCTTCACACTCATGATGGCTGAAGCAAATTAGTTTGTTTTTAGAGGTGTTAATTATAGGAGGAATATTGAGTAAAACACCAGGAGAAGTTCTTGTTCGTCCACAGCAGGCACACTGCTGTTCATTTGAAGGATGGCATCGCCAGCAATGCAGTACTTTCTCAATATTGACTGCAGTGTTATCAATAAATTAGGTACTAAATCTTGAACTAGAACTTGAACCTAAAACTTTCTGACTCAGGCAAGAGTGCTACCAAATGAGACAGACTGACATATATCCCGCATAAAAATTCTATATTAAATCAGTACGGGGCCAATATGATGGGAGTGAAGACTGAAAGTAGGAATATCATCCACTATGTTGAGACCCTTATCTTTTTTCAAGACTGCAATGTTTTTCCCCACCGTAAATTCTACTGTGAAGTATTGCACCTCAATATCTATGGTGACATGAGCTCTACAATGAGTTTGAAATAAATTAAATAAATCAATTGATTTATCCTTGAAAATTATTTTCAAATCACTTTCTAATCATCTCTTTAGTATCATCAAGCTACTTATGAAGGAATACTCCTCTGAATATACACCTGAGTGAAGTTCAAACTATGAGGCTCTATTTTCTGATGTGCAGGAATGATTGGCACAGGTTGGGTGAGTGTGGGCCAGGAAATTATGAGCTTATAAACTTGCCAGCTTCCCACTCTATTAGCCACTTCACACCTGATTGTCTGTCAGCATTCATTATTTTTGCACAGCATACGCAGTGGCGCAGTGGTTAGCACTGCAGCCTCACAGCTCCAGCAACCTGGGTACTGCCTGTACGGAGTTTGCAAGTTCTCCCTGTGACCGTGTGGGTTTCGCCAGGTGCTCCAGTTTCCTCCCACAGCCAAAGACTTGGAGGTTGATAGGTAAATTGGCCATTGTAAATTGCCCTTAGTGTAGGTAGGTAGTAGGAGAATTGAGGGAAGGTGGGGATGTGGTAGGGAATATGGGATTAATGTAGGATTAGTATAAATGGGTGGTTGTTGGTCGGTACAGACTTGGTGGGCCGAAGGGCCTGTTTCAGTGCTGTATCTCTAAATAAATAAACACAAGAGCTTCATTTCATGCAACTAGCTGCATAATGGGGCTTTGTACAAAATCCTGTATTTTACACAGGCACATTTATTGGTAACTGCTTTCCTGTTCAATTTCAATTCATTAAACACCAGAATACACAGACATCATTTGTAACAACCACAGAATCAGGTCTTTAATAAGTTCATGTTACATGATCCAACATGAATACTCAGTCAAACCTTCCTTTCCTTTTGGGCCTCCTTATCTCGAGAGACAATGGATACGCGCCTGGAGGTGGTCAGTGGTTTGTGAAGCAGCGCCTGGAGTGGCTATAAAGGCCAATTCTGGAGTGACAGGCTCTTCCACAGGTGCTGCAGAGAAATTTGTTTGTCGGGGCTGTTGCACAGTTGGCTCTCCCCTTGCGCCTCTGTCTTTTTTCCTGCCAACTACTAAGTCTCTTCGACTCGCCACAATTTAGCCCTGTCTTTATGGCTGCCCGCCAGCTCTGGCGAATGCTGGCAACTGACTCCCACGACTTGTGATCAATGTCACACGATTTCATGTCGCGTTTGCAGACGTCTTTATAGCGGAGACATGGACGGCCGGTGGGTCTGATACCAGTGGCGAGCTCGCTGTACAATGTGTCTTTGGGGATCCTGCCATCTTCCATGCGGCTCACATGGCCAAGCCATCTCAAGCGCCGCTGACTCAGTAGTGTGTATAAGCTGGGGGTGTTGGCCGCTTCAAGGACTTCTGTGTTGGAGATATAGTCCTGCCACCTGATGCCAAGTATTCTCCGAAGGCAGCGAAGATGGAATGAATTGAGACGTCGCTCTTGGCTGGCATACGTTGTCCAGGCCTCGCTGCCGTAGAGCAAGGTACTCAGTCAAACCATACAACATGATTCAGGTATGATTATATGATTCTTTATTATTGAGTTCATGATTCACTATAAAACCTCAGCTACATCACACTCCATAATTACAGCATGACTACAGGATACAGTGGTTTATTCAAAACACTTATACTAATTCTACCTTTGATCTGTACGTTCCATTCATACTAACACTAAACCACAATACAATGTAGATATCAAACATACAACATGGAGGCAAGAAGATGCACTTATGTCCTCAATCTCTCCCAATGACTGTGTTACCATGGTTATATGGTCCACTTAAGCTTTTCAATCACTTTATTACTGTAAACAGTGACCAAACAACATGTCAGACCCTCAGGGCATGGATGAGTGACCTTTACACATTCCTTCAGCCCCTCAACCTTGCCTTAGACCAGCTTTGCAAAGCATCCCTATTCAGCACAATTGAAAGCAGCTTTAACTCATTGTGTGCTGATCCCACAAGCACTGAAGTACATGGGTAATGTGAACCAACATCCATACAACATGCAGTGCTCAACCCAACTAATTATGATGTGTGTTAAAAGACAAACACATTGAGGCCTTTCAGGGATTGTTTCCTTAAAGCTGTACTGCTCCATTTATACTTGCTGCAATGTAATTTAAAATTATGGGCGTTGCTTTCAAGACTCTGTCCTTGAGTTTGTTGAAAGATGAAGAATGATTATTAGGGAGATCTGCTTGCACCAGGAACATACAGTCAGCAGCCACCATTACCTAAGGAAATGTCAGGCCTAGGCACAGCAACCAGAAAATGTTAGTGGAGAAGTGACTTTGTAGCCTCAGGTTCAGCAGGGAAGCAGTTACAGAGATATGCTATTAAATAGGCCTCTGCACAGCACCCACTAAAGGGCAGGCACTGTTCATAGTAGCAAAGCCATAAACATTTATACCTCCAGCTCCTTCCAGGCTATCACATGGGATCTCTGTAATACAAGATGAGTTGTAATTCACAGATGTATCAAACAGGTATTCTTCTGCAGGCTGAACACCTTCATCACAGGGAAAAACAACAGCACTATGATAAACCAATGCAATTCCATTATTTTGCTGGATTCTTTACAGTACTGGATGCTTACTGATGGCATGTATGTGGCTACCTGGGTTTCTCAGAACGATGCTATAATTTAACTAAATCAAAAGGATTTCTTTCCATTAATTTGGAACTGGTCAGTTATCTGAAGCACTGGATCATGCAGCTGAGTGATCATGTTCAAGATAGCAGTCACAATGCTTTCATTTTAAGACAATTCTCTGTGCCAGTTTTATTTGATGCCAAGGCAGATTTGAAGGAACATTTCTCTAACACTGAGGCTGCCCTTGTCAGTCCTTGCACCAGCTATATACAGAACCTGACTGCGGCTACCATGATCATTGTTGGAGAATGTCATAGGAATACTGAACCAGTGCTTCAGATGCCTGGTGAAATTAGGGAGCATCTTGAAGTAGAGCCCTGTCAGGGTTCCAAGATCAACATGCCTACTGCACACTGCAGAATTTTGCTATACAAAGACACCTAACCATGTTGGAGGAAGAGGAAGTGTCCCAGCCACAGGCAAGGGCAGATCAGGTCTCAGAGAATGAACTGTTCCCAATAATATCCTTTGTCTTCTCAACTACTATGGATGCTCATCTTTTGCTATTATCTTATGCTGCATTATCAGAAGTAAACTCACTGGATAAAGCTGAAATAAAACCCCCATTTGTGGTTTGTGTAGGTGAGCTCAGTGTTTATTTCCTCTTGGTGAAGATGAATAGTTTGATTTTTTTCCTGTCTTCTACTACTTTTCCACAATGATTCTGTGACCTGGTAGCTGGCTCCTGGGTCTCAGTGGGAGTTGCTGGTTTTCCTTGTGTCTCCTTGTGTTGTGTATGAAATGAGCGTGCATCCGGTTCTGCCATATCTACTCTGCTGGTTGGTTGATTGGCTTTGCTTGTTTTGTGGCATATCTACTATCATTGGAATGGGGAGGGAGTGAGAAGTGGAGAGACTGGATGGGCTATTGCCTTGAGGGGCAATAAATAGCCTCATCTCTGCAAATTCTAGCTGTATAGATGCTGCTGGACATTCCTTCAGCATGTCCGCTGATCTGTGTCGAAGCAAATTTCTGGGCAGTGAATGATATCAGTAAAATTTTTAAGCGTAGCTTTCTCCATCCAATTTACCTGCAATCTGGAAACAGATAACCGCATCTCTTGAGATTGGAACCCATGGTCTCTATAGCAGTAGTCTTAATACTCACAAGAGCTATTGCCAGGGAAATTTTAACCATCCCTGATTGGCAGGAAAGGAGCAGGGGGAACTGTTATAATGGAGCAGATCCATTTCCTACTCCATTCCCACTGATTCCGCATTTTAATCCCGCTGATTTTGGTGATGGATGAGGTTCTCACCAGACACCTGCAGGAATCTCATCTAAAGATGCAAATAGGGATTTGATGACATAAGAGGCATCCTGAGGGCATTTTAACCTGCTTCTGATTGTAGCACCTGCTGTGGCTTCAGGTAAAGTTGGCAGGAATCTAGTGAGCCCACTGAAGTTGAGAGAACTTTCCTTAGTGCGGTCAAATTTAAACAAGAGCATTCATCCTAGGCTTATTGCACTGCTCTTGTCTGAGGAGATTGCCTTGAGTGTCTTATGGTCAATTGAAGAGAGGTTGAAGGGCTTCCCTTTTTTCCTTCTCCTTGTTAGACCATAACAGGTTTAATTCTTTCTTAAAGTGGATGTACTGGCCAATTCAGTAGGTGTTTGATTACTTACTTGCTATGATCATAACAAGAACCAATCGGACAGGTTTTCATGCGTTACCAAAGAGGTTAACTTTATTGCACCTAATAACTTTATTGTAACTAATAAAATAATAAACAATTTTGCCAACTTTCACTCTCACACACACACTAGAGGTTTACACACACGCAAATAGGTTACAGAATGGGAAAGGTAGATAGGTTGAGTTAGAGTCCATTAAAAAATACAGTTTGTGGGGTTTGATGATTTGTCTGGCGTCTAGCTGAATTCAGTGGTCCTGAGGCTTTTAATTTGAAGAGGCAGATGACTGGTTCGGTGAGTCTCTTGGAGATGCGATGCGGATGATTTCCTCCAATGGGGTTTCTGATTGTAGCCGGAGTATGCAAAGGTGGTCAGTCAACAAACAGGATTTGAAAGCTTTCAAGCTGGAATGGAGAGAGAGAGAGAGGGACCCCTACTTAGTGTCTGCTCATGTCAGAGTTCAGTTGCTTCTGCTCTGCTGTAGAGAAAACACCAGCTTAAAACCATAGATAGGGAGGGGGTTGTCACATGACAGTCACTCAGTTATTCAAACATAGCAGTTAGCAGTATTTCTTCTGCTTTCTGAGCGAACAGGTAGTTCCTTTAAACCTCCTGGGTCTTGGTTCTTGCTGGGGTCTTAGCAGACATTTCATCTCCTCACAAGCATTGCAAATTAGGTGATCATCTTAAGCTGAAAGGATGACTTTGCTGACAGTGTGTCTTTTCGAAATGTATTTAAAAAAAATATAAATTCAGATCTCCAGTCAATGGATGAAAGAAAATTATCATTCAACAAAGCACATTGGCATAACAAGTGCCAGACATGGTAATCCTCCTGCAACAGCATCTTGACTGCTGCATGTAAAATAGAGGGGAGGAAGGACAACACTGCATCAGTTCTGCAGACATTCCGTTTGTTAGCCCAAATGTGTACCTTACTCTTAATGAACACTTGTTTTCACACAGTCACTTTTCTTTAAATAGCTGCTGCACGACAAGAGATTTCCACCTGCAGTGTCCCAGCGAAAACCCATTGCACAGCCAGGAGCTCTGAGTGGATAATGGACTGAACCCAGGGGTTCTAGCAGGAAATGCCATGTGGAAGCAATAAGGCTGATGTCCCATTCCAACAAGTATTTTCACCCTATAGTGCATTTATCTTTTTCAATATTTCTATTTCTTCATTATCTTAGCAATATTAGGGTGCCATTGGGATAGGACTTGTTGGGCAGGATTTTCTTCTCCCGATTTTGCTCATGGCAGCCCAGGATAGTGTGTTGGTTGGGCTGCCCCCCTCCCCACCAATTGCTGCCGCCCTTTTTAAAGGGTAGCCAGCCCTGCGGGGTCACCAAATTTTTAAAGGACTACCCCGCCCCAATGTACTGCCGATAAATCTATCACCCCTTCCCCCCCAATAACAATTAAATGTAACATTTGCACTCTCCCCCGCACAAAACACCTTCAAGACTTGACCTTCCCCCTCCCCAAACCGATCAAAGTGCAGAGGTCTCCCCTTCCTATCCTCTCCTACACTAGTAATTTTCATTAGAGCCTGTCCCCAACTCTGCACTGCACTAAAAATCATAAACTCCCCCTTCCCCACCACGGTGGTACCTGCTTTCTCTGGACGGAAAAGTGAAGGCGTGTGCGTGCTGGCACCTGCTCAGGAGATCGCGGCCCAAAGGTAAGATCGCTGCTGATTGTATTGAAATGCATTCATTTCATTAGTTCAAATATGTTCTTCCAGGCTCCGTCACATAGTGGCCGGGGGGCAGAGGGAAGGGGGGATGCCACCACGGAGCCTCACCGCCTCCGGGAAGATCAGGCCCAGCACTCCCAGGGTTAGGCTCCGTGGTGGGCCGCTGCCCCCCACCATGGAGCCCAATGTTGGGAACTCAGTAAAATCCCAGCTGTTGAGTACCTTGGAGTGCTAGAATGGGTGGCTTGTGTTAAGAATTTCTCATGTAATTAGCCTTTCAATATTAACTGTGTGACAATGCAGGGAAAGACAGATGACCACCCTCATGAACTAAATTTTTACTGTTCTTCCTAACTAATATTACAGCAGCACTGGTAGAAATCTGGGAATATGTCTCCAACCTGTCAGTTGGGTCTTGGAAAGTATATGACACGGGAAGACATCAGGGAAAAAGTGAGGAGAGCAATCCGAATAACACTCTAGCTCCTATTATTTGTTATATTGATATCATCATGTCAATGATTGTCACTTTACATCTATGCATGTTGTGAACCGTTATTTAAAATAATGAGGAATAATTTTGAGGAAGGTCTCTCGCTCAACTGTCCTACCTTCAGTGGACGAAGTTATGACAGGTGAGCGGGAGAACCCCTGTGGAAATTCATCCCCATATATTTGAAGTGATGTGCAAATACAGTATCCGTACACAGCATCCACATAGGAATGTTTTCCTCCAATGTCCTTTAATCTAGATATCCAGTAGATGGCAGTATGTTTCCAACAAACAAATGGTGTTCTGTGATGTTTAACAAATTGAACAGCTCCCTACTTCAACCAAAGCAAATTGCAAATCCTTTCATACACAGCACATTGTGTAGAGAATGGGACAAAACTACCCAGATCATTCTCATTAAAAAACCGTTAAGAAAAAAGGAGAAAACACACATATCCTTGAGTACTAAGGCATCAGGAATTTGGGATATCAAGTCCACCTACTACTGCAAGGGAACTCAGAAACAGTTAGCTCTGTTGTCTCCATGAATATAAATATAAAAGTTCTAAATATAACTAGCCACCCATTTCCTTCTGCCAATCACTCCTTTCCAGTCATCAGTCATTAAAACTTTTGACATGAATTTGAAAATACTGATGTATTATGCAGAATGGGGGGAAACTGACTATTTCTAGCACTACATGTGAACCAAAGTTTGTATTTTTGTAATATCTGAAATCTGACCTATTTGGACTCATAAAGAGGTGGAATTTGTCCTTGTTATGCAGCCACATCTAATACTAATATAGAAATCTGTCCCACAGCAGCCAGAAGCACTGGCTGGTGCAATTGGATAAAACAGCTTTTCACTTCCCGACTTGAAAAAAAACACTCTCTGTTTGCCTTCTAGCTCTATATGTGAGACGAGCATGAATCCACAATAGAAAACTGTCTGTATTTAAGCATTGAATTGATAGTGTCACCAAGAGAGACCACCAAGATAGCTGGCTGGGGCAGTGGAACATTGCTGGAGCAGAGTACAGAGAGCTTTAGTCTCCATCTGGGTCATGTCATACTTTAAGTAAAAGTGCTTGATGTTGACATGGGTTTTAAAAGTGGGAGAGTTCTCCATTCCACTGCACTGACTACCAGGGGCTGGACAAAAATAAATCACGCTAACACGCAGGTTATTAAATGCTATACATAAAGAGAAAATACTGGAAATACTCAGCAGGTCAGACAGGGTCTGTGGAGAGAGAAACTGAGTTAATGCTTCAGGATGGTGATTTTTTAATTAAGTACTAGATAGACACACGGAAGTAGATTCTGCACTGTTGGTCTTAGGAATAAATAATCCTATGGGCAGTGCACATAAAGGAAAATGGATGGAAAATCAGTCGGGCCCTGTTACAGGTATACACCCCTTCCCCCTCCTCAATTATCTTCTGTATCCAGGCAGTTAATTATACCTAAGTGTAACAGAACAAAATTTATTCTAGTGCCATTATAAAGTTAAGTTCTTTAGGCCAGATTATCAGAAATTAAAGTGATAGAATATAACCTGCTGAATTAGCAATCAGAGATCAGATCCAGATGCAACCATTGCTCATAGGAGTCAAACATGCATTCAATTAAAATGGAACCAGGCACAACCTTAGCAGGCCAAAATCCAAAAGATGCTAACATTAATCTATAAAATACTTGAGCACATGATCCAGGCTGACATTTCAGCACGTTACTCATTGAAGTATTTCAGATCAGTCGTTAAACTGCATTCCTGTTTGGTGGTTCAGGTGAACATTAAAGATCCCAGGGTACTATTTGATAAAAATCTGTGAATCCAGAACAACATTCCTCTGTAAACCAACACTAGCAAAACAAAACACAGATGGACTGTGGACTGCTCTCTCATTTCATTATGGTTTGTGAGATCTTACTGTGCACAAAGCATCTCCTCCCAACTCCAGTTGAATCGAGAAGAATGAATCTTGACATGGTGCTCAACCCTAAGTTCAGCTCCATTCCCCAAATCTACTTCTTAGCAAGGTTATTTTCTTCCAACTCTGCACCATAGCTTACTTTTCGCTCACCAGTGTTGACATCCTAGTCCATGCTCTCATCACCTTGAGACTTCGCTTTTCTAATGCTTTCCCATTTTATTCTTCATAAAAATTAATTTAAAAAAATGCAGCTGCCCATATACTTATTCACACAATGTCCTACACCCCATTGCACCATCTTCTCTAAGCTGCACTGGCTCTCTGTCCCCCAGTCTGTTGGCTTCAAAATTCTTGTTCTGTGCTGTCAAATTTCTCTTTTGCCTTGCTTCATTCACCTTAACTTGATCAGCCAGTTTGCTCCTGTTCTCTGGAAATCCCTGTCTATTTTCCTCTGCTGCCACCCCTCTCCTGGCTTTCAAAAGCCCCCTCAAAGCCTTTCTTTTTGAGCCCTGCAGCCTCACCCTGTCCATTTTCCCTCCATTGACTGATTTTTTTCCTTCTGAATGCAAAGTGCTTTGAGATGCTTCCCTGCACGCGAAGAGTGCCACAGAAATGTAAGTTGCTGTTGTTTGTTGTTGGTTCTTAATCAGTTCCTGATGCTTGATACAGTGTGTTACTGTTTTTAAACAGAGGTTCCAGTTTTACACATTGAATGCATCAAAGTGTTTACAGCTCTTTACTCAACCAGCTTTCTTGCAATGTAGAAGCAGCAGGCATAGTAAAAACCATGGCAATGAAAGATTAAGAGGGAGATTCAAAATAGGTTGTAAACTACATATATTTAAATTTGAGCATTTTCTGTCGATTTAAGAAAAGACAGTCATTTCCATTTTGAATAAAAAACATTTGGTTAAGGTTAAGTGAACAAGAAATTATCTGCAGCCATAGAAAAAAATGCCCTTCGTGTTCTCATATTTCACCTTGACTCTCCTATCGCAAGTTTCCTTATTATTATGTATTAGTTGGCAAGCAGCTGATGGCTCTGGTTTGGGACTCAGCAACAAAGGTAAGTGCATAAGTAAGTTGAAACTATTATTTTGTTTTAGCAATTTTATTGCCTCAGAGTCCTCTTGACATTTGTGGGGATAAAACAATAATTTAGGAGTAATAGTTATATTGAACCTTCATTTCTTCAGCTGACAAATTCAATGGAAAAACAGAAAGAACTTTGCGTATATTATTAAAGAGGAATTTTGCTCAACAAACATTAAAAATTTGTGGCAGATCCATTTCCAAAAAGATAAGGACAAAAATACTACTGTGGAAAATCATTTACCCTAAACCCCTTGTCAATACATAATGGCCACAAAATTGGACTCTGCAATGCCCATAGTTTTGGCGCTATGCTGCTTTTTTTTGTACCAAAATGGTATTCATGGCTCACACGCATGCTTCTGGTGTGGCTCACGGAGAGAGCCATCTTGGTGAGGCATGGGGATTAGGAGCATGCAGCTGAAGTATGAGAGTAGGCAGAGCATGACATCAGTCAGTGTGTAACATAGAAACTTAGAAAATAGGAGCAGGAGTAGGCCATTCGGCCCTTTGGGCCTGCTCCATTCAAAAAAGATCATGGGCTGATTGTCTAATTCAGTACCCTGTTCCCGCTTTCTCCCCATATCCCTTGTTCCCTTTGGCATTAAGAAATATATCTATCGCCTTCTTGAATATATTTAATGACTTGGCCTCCAGTACCTTCTGCGGTAGAGAATTCCACAGGTTCATCACCTTCTGAGTGAAGAAACTTCTCCTCAACTCGGTTCTAAATGGGATACCCCGTATCCTGAGACTGTGACCCCTGGTTCTGGACTCCCCAGCCATCAAGAACATCCTACCTGCATTGAATCTGTCTAGTCCTGTTAGAATTTTATAGGTTTCTATGAGATACCCTCTCATTCTTCTAAACTCTAGTGAATATAGGCCTAGTTGCCCCAATCTCTCCTCATACCATCCCATCCCAGGAATCAGCCTAGTAAATCTTTGCACTCCCTCCATGGCAAGAACATCCTTCCTCAGATAAGGAGATCAAACAGCACACAATACTCCAGATGTGGTCTCACTAAGGCCCTGTATAACTGCAGTAAGACATCCTTGCTCCTGTACTCAAATCCTCTTGCAATGAAGGCCAACATACCATTCGCCTTCCTAATTGCTTGTTGCACCTGAATGCTTGCTTTCAGCGACTGGTGTACAAGACACCCAGGTTTCATTGCCCCTCCCCCTTTCCCAATCTATCATCATTCAGATAATAATCTGCCTTTCTGTTTTTACAACCAAAGTGGACAAACTCACATTTATCCACATTTATACTGCATCTGCCATGCATTTGCCCACTCACCCAACTTGTCCAAATCACATTGGAGCCTCTTTGCATCCTCCTCACAGCTCACGTTCCCCCCAGCTTTGTGTCATCTGCAAACCTGGAAATGTTACATCCTCACCCAAGTCATGAATATATATTGTGAATAGCTGGGGCCCAAGCACTGATCCCTGCGGTACCCCACTAGTCACTGCCTGCCACCCAGAAAAAGACCTGTTTATTCCTACTCTCTGTTTCCTGTCTGTCAACCAATTCTCAATCCATGCCAGTATATTACCCCCAATCCCACGTGCTTTAATTTTGCACGCTAACCTCTTATGTGGAACCTTATCAAAAGCCTTCTGAAAATCCAAATACACCACATCTACTGGTTCTCCCTTATCTATTCTACTGGTTATATCCTCAAAAAATTCCAGTAAATTTGTTAAGCATGATTTCCCTTTCGTAAACCCATGCTGACTTTGCCCAGTCCTGTTTATGCTTTCCACGTGTTCTACTATCACATCCTTTATAATAGACTCTAGCATTTTCCCCACTGCAGACTAACTGATCTGTAGTTCCCTGTTTTATCTCTCCCTCCTTTTTTAAATAGTGGGGTTACATTTCCCAACCTCCAATCTGTAGGAACTGCTCCAGAGTCTATAGAATTTTGGAAGATGACAACCAATGCATCCACTATTTCCAGGGCCACTTCCTTTAGTACTCTGGGATGCAGATTATCAGGCCCTGGGGATTTGTCAGCCTTTAACCCCATTAATTTCCCTAGCACTATTTTTTTTACTAATACTGATTTCCTTCAGTTCCTCCCTCTCATTAGACCCACTGATTTGATGCCAGTGCTGCCACCTTTGACCTTACCGCAGCAGTTAACGCCCTCTCTTAGACATGCACAGCTAAACATGTGTTCACCAGCACTATTGAAAGGGATCATCAACCACTCTCAGGTTAGTTGCTAATTAATTTCGACTGGCTCTGTCTGGAATTTGTGGAAGTGCTTGGTGGTTTGAAGAGTTGGTTAAAGTTTGTGAAGTTGACAGGGAGGGAGGTCAACATGTGTACAATGAGAGCCATGTTGCCACATGAAACATCATAGAAAGCCTTGGTTGTGACTTAAAGGGGTCTGGTTAGATCACTTGCTCCTAGTCATGGGTGCAATAGTCACCATTCCTCTTGGGCTGAAGTATGAGAGGGAGATGGATCAGGGGCAGCATAGAAGTGGACAAGCTGCTCACAGAAGAAGGAAGAGGATGGGGAAAAAGGCTCTCAGCAGGCGGTCTCATCCAGGGTCTTCCAGGAGCATTTCTGATACATGCAACTAAAACAGGAGTAGTGTTTGTGTCGTCTGAGTTTTAGGAAGAAGGTGCTCATAGAACTCTGCCACATCTTGCATCCAAGCTTGTAGCCTCAGAGCAGGTCAAGGATGGCGCTGCCAGTGTGAAGGTGACTGTGACGCTGAATTTCTTTGCATCGGGATCCTTCCAAGCTGGAGCAGGCGATATTTGTAACATCTCCCAGTTCTTGTATCAGAAAGGTGAGTCGCTCTTTCTGCCAGAACAGGGGAATTCATTATGTCCGCTCGGACCAGAGGGGCGGGTGGAGCATGTGCATAGCTTTGCTAGGATAGCTGGCTTCCCTATGGTACAGGGTGCCATTAACTGCACATTTCAGGCTTTGTGGGTCCTGCATCTAAATATTGAGATGTACCACAACCACTAGTGAATGCCAGCTATCCTGGCAGCAGTCATGATGCATTAATTCTGCGCCAGTCTGCAGTTCCCTCACTTTTTGAGCCACCATGTCAAGCCAGAGGGTGGCTGCTGGGCGACTAGGGCTATCTGCTTAACACCTGGCTCATGACTCCACTCCGCAACCCCAACACACGTGGCCAACACGCATACAATGAGAGCCATGTTGTCATGCAAAACATCATAGGACAGACCATTGAGGTGCTGAAGCAATGGTTCCGCTTCTTGGGCCTCTCCGGAGCAGCCCTCCAGCACTTACTGGAGTTTGTGTCCTGATTCATGGTGGTCTGCTATATTCTCCACAACCTGGACACCATGAGATCAGAGCCCCTGTCACCGGGGATATGGCAGTAGTTCAGGAGCAGGGGAAGGAGAAGGAGGAGGAAGAAGCAGAAGAGGAGGACCAGGAGGAAAGTAGGAGGCAAACAGCAGATCCCCTTTCTGGCCAGGCTGACCGTGATTGCCTCGTTTGACTATGGTTCCACTGAACACAACCCCAAATCTCCACTGTACAACAGTTACACTCCTTACCATCACTCTGTTACAGACCATCACAGCATCTTCCTGGGCACCATGCTGAAATAAAAACCACTGCAAAACAATTATTCCAAACCAACTTTACCCAACAAACCATTCAATATTCCATCCAAAAGCCAACTAATCACCCTTGTACATTCCCTTAGGGGGTGTTTTTGCCTTTCCTAGTGCTCCTAGACAGTTGTACCTCAGTTACAGCATGGTTGCTGGAAGGCTGCTAATTATAGATGAGGGAGACTGCACATGACCTTTCAGGATGATCTCGAGCAGCTCTAGGCACAGAAGGCCCTGCTTCAGACTACAACACCTTGGCATGACGGCAGCCGTCTGGACTGACTAGCTGACAGGCGACAGCAACGGCACAGGTAAAGCCTGTCCTAGGTCCAACCATCTTCAGCTGCTTCATCAATGACCTTCCTTCAATCATAAGGTCAGAAGTGGGGATGTTCGCTGATGATTGCACAATGTTCAGCACCATTCGTGACTCCTCAGATACTGAAGCTGTCCATGTAGAATTGCAGCAAGGCTTGGACAATATCCTGATAAGTGGCAGGTAACATTCGCACCACACAAGGGCCAGGCAATGACCATCTCCAACAAGAGAGAATCTAACCATCTCCCCTTGACACTCAACGGCATTACCATCGCTGAATCCCCCACTATCAACATCCTAGGGGCTACCATTGACCAGAAACTGAACTGGAGTAGCCATATAAATACCGTGGCTACAAAAGCAGGTCAGAGGCTAGGAATCCTAAGGTGATTAACTCACCTCCTGACTCCCCAAAGCCTGTCCACCATCTACAAGGCACAAGTCAGGAGTGTGATGGAATACCCTCCACTTGCCTGGATGGGTACAGCTCCAACAACACTCAAGAAGCTCGGCACCATCCAGGACAAAGCAGCCCGCTTGATTGGCACCCCATCTACAAACATTCACTCCCTCCACCACCGATGCACAGTGGCAGCAGTGTGTACCATCTACAAGATGCACTGCAGCAATGCACCGGCTCCTTAGACAGCACCTTCCAAACCCGTGACCTCCACCAACTAGAAGGATAAGGGCAGCAAATGCATGGGAACACCACCACCTGCAAGTTCCCATCCAAGTCAAACACCATCCTGACTTGGAACTATATTGCCGTTCCTTCACTGTCGCTGGGTCAAAATCCTGGAACTCCCTTCCTAACAGCACTGTGGGTATACCTACCCCAAATGGACTGTAGCAGTTCAAGAAGGCAGCTCACCACCACCTTCTCAAGGGCAATTAGGGATGGGCAATAAATGCTGGCCTAGCCAGCGATGCCCACATCCCTGAATGAATTAAAAAAAATGTGCAGTGGTGGGAGGACAAATGCTGTCATCCTGAGAGAGGACAGCAGGCTCATGTTCCATGGAGCCACTGCCACTCCCCTGGGGCAGCGCCTCAGCAAGGAGGACAGATTGCTCGACTGCTATGAGACCCTGAAAGCCCTTTGAATATTGGTATTGACTGTCATGTTGGCAGCAGTCTTCTTGGCAACAAGTTGAGATTTCATAACTACAGTCTGAGCTTCTGTTTGTGCTGCAGTGGAAGCTGAGATATCGGCTATTAGACGCTACATCATATTCAGGTCTTATTTTTTATTCATTCAGGGATGTGGGCGTCTCTTTCCACACCTGCATTGCAAAGGCACATTCCAGAAGGAGGTGGGCAGCAGTCTCTTACCCACCACAGCCACCTCGAGGGTAGCATGCGGAGGCAGTGAAATTCCAGGTGTGCAGGAAGGATCTATGGGGAGGGCCCTTCTCACCACTAGCCAAGCTATGTTTTGGTGCTTGTATGAAAGTTCTGGTGATGAGGATTTTTGACAAATATGTTTGACAGTCTGCTTGGGGAACCATCTGACAGGATCCACCATCTCCTTTTCCCACAGGGCCTTGAGGATGTTATGTGCGAACATTGCCTGAAGGACTTGGAGTTGGCCACCATTTCTGTGCAGGAAAGGATGGTTTCCAGTTCCTGTGACGCGAAGCCCTGTGACAATTTGGAGCCGGATTCAACTGTACTCCTTCACAGTGACATCACACTTTCTGGCAAGCCTGCCAGAAGCACTTCTGTGTGCTTACACATCAGCCTTTTTCTGTACACTTTCCTAATCTGAGTCCTGTGCAGTAGAACTCATGTATGACCTCTCCCTCGAACGAGCTGGCAATTGCGCTACCCTTTCTTGCTTGCCCTGGCTGCAGGCCATCCATGCCTGATGACTCACCATGTGCAGATCCTGTCACTATGCTAAAGTACATGCAGTGCCAGTATCAGAGCTGGTGGTCGTGAGCATGTGAGATCGAGTGACGGTGTTTCTCCTTCATCAGTCTCTTGCACTTTAGGTTCCCACACCAGTGTTTCAGCAGGTGGCAGAGCTTGGGTACCTGAAAGGAGAAAGGCACAAGGATAAGGTTGTGGTGAGGGAAGGCAGGGAAAACAAGAGGGACAGGCTTACGCTATCTGCGGTTTGTAAATCAGAAGAGATTGCAGATGAGGGTGAAGTGGGAGGTGAGAAGGTGGATTAGGTAGGAACATAGCACCCTGCTCTATGGTTTTAGCTCCTCTACTTTCACAGCCTCAGTCGTGGCAGCGCCAATGATTTCCAGGACCATATCCTTCATTGGGCTTAGGACATGCAGCCATGCCTGTCCCCCTCCGGTTAGGTGCTACTGTCTCTGATTACCAGCCACGTTGTCCTGCAAGAGAGAGGGAAGTGTGTCAGTGCATGTGGTGAAATGTATTTGGGTGATGTCCCTGCCACAGTTGAACAGCTGGCAGTGTGTGCAAGCTGTGAGATGTGAATGTGAGGCTTGCAGCAGGGTTAAGTGTGTGAGAATGAGGTAATGAATGTTGGATTTGTGTCTTGCTTGATAGAGACTATTGGGAGGTGAGTGAAGGCGGAGGTGGTGAATTGAACAGTGTGTGAGGCTCGTGGTTCATTTGCAAGGATATGGCATGTGAAGATGCATTCACTGACCTTGACCACTCATGTGGGTCATTCAACTTTTTTTGTGGTGCTGCATCCAGGTGCTTGGAGCAAGCCTGCTGGTATTGACCGTGATGGCTATCTACTCCCACTGCTTTTGTAATGTCTGTCTGGCCCCTGCAAGGGAAGAGGTCTTTCTCCTCCTGTCCACTTCCTGCACCAAGGCTCCCCAGTGCTGCACCAGAAAACCTTGAGGCATGCTGTCTGGCCTGTTGTGCCATTTCCACTCATCTTCCTGCTCATAATCTCTTCTGTAACCAGTTCCAACAATTGCTGAAGCCAGAATGCACCTTGCCTTTAAAAGGTGTAGGCTGGCTAACTGGCGTTAGCCTCGCACAAACTTGGGTCTATTGCCGAGACGTGTAACTACTCAGCAGCACACTTAGTGCTGGGCTATACACCACTATTATTTAAATCAGTAGGCAGCACAAAGTTTGCGAGCTGCCTGCATTGCTGTGAGTGGGTGTGGGTTAAATTGTGCATCGCTATGCCCATGCCCATTTTCCAGCTTTATCCAACCTTTCCCCAATCTAGTTACGTTGACATACTCCTCTGGCTGAATAATCTGCCACTCGGTATGGTTAACACAACACGAGCACTTTAAGGGGAAACTATGGTTTAATTGCTGCAAGTTCCTCACAAAGACAGCTGTCCCTACCTACCTTTGGGATTCCTTATGTCTGCTGTCAGCAATTTTCGAACTGCAGCTAACAGTTTTCCTTTTATGGCAGCACATATGTTTTACCTGAAAAAACCCAGTTTTAGTTTAAGGGAACAGCTCATGTCTTTGCCTTTTCCATATTTTGGCACTCATACTTCAGTCATAACCACCGGGGGTTTGAATAGCAAGTATCCAAGGTTATATATGTGCTAGGCGTACAGCTAATATCAAGCTCAATGTGTTGAAAAGTTTTATTAGTTTTATAGCACGCTGTTGGTTTACTTTGCCCTTTCAAGGTTTTCTGAATAACTGTAAGCTCAGATCCTTCCTCACAGCTTGCAGTTTAGTCACTGGATAGGTGTATCTTGGCATGCTGTAACCTCAGCTTACTGTTGTTTTTTTTGAATGTGTTGACTCTTGCTTAGGGATAGTTCCATGACCGCTGGAAAATATTCAGTGCCACATCCAAGTAGCCATTTTTCATGTCTGTGTCTAGACAGCGAGTGTTGATCAACTATTCAACTGAAGCCATAACCTACAAGGCTACAGACTAAGAGCTGGGAAGTGGGATTAGGCTGGATGGTCTACTTGTAGGCTGGTGCGAACATGATGGGCTGAATGGCCTCCTTCTGTGCTGTAAGTTTCTATTATTCTATGATTCAGTATCAACGAATCAGATGGCTGGACAAAAAGATGGAACAGCAGGTCAGGTTGGTTAGTGTGAAGAGAAACATTGTTATTGATGCTTGCATTTGGTCTGTCAGCTTTTTAGCGGGCTGTGCCAATTTTAGTTTTGAAGCTGTTGCTCAGTTTCTGCCAGTTTTCTAGGTTGCATGCCTGCCTACCTCTGTTGAAAAGAAAATGAAATACTTTCCCATTCATTTTATGCCCAGAGTTGACATCAAACGCTCCCAAGTTAGATGTAACCCAACTCAGATGGAATGGAATGAACACTTGGGTGGGTTCTATAATGGGTGGCTGAACCACTCAGACAGATTACTGCCCTAGTGGTGAAAGTAGAGTTATAATAGCATAGGAGGCCATTCAGCCCATCAAGTCCATTCTGGCAGTTTATAGCACACTTCAGTTAGTTCCATTCCCCCGCTTTATCCCCGTAGTCCTGCATGTTTATTTCTCTCAAATGTCCATCCAATTTCCTTTTGAAATCATTAATTGACTCTGCTTCCAATTCCAATAGGCAGTGAATTCCTGGTCATTACCATTCGCAGTGTAAAAAAGTTCTTTACGTCCTCCCTGCATCTCTTGCCCAAAACCTTAAGTCTGTGTCCCCTAGACCTTGTACTATCAGTTAATGGGAACAGCTTTTTTTTGCCTACCTTATCTAAACTTGTCATAATCTTGTACATCTCTATCAAATCTCTCCTCAATCTCCTTTGCTCAAAGAACAACAACTCCAGCTTTTCCAACCTAACCTTGTAGCCAAAATACCCTATCCTGGAATCATTCTGGCAAATCTCCTCTGCACCCTCTCTAAGTGTGGTGACCAGAACTGGATGTAATACTCTAGCTGTGGCCTAACCAGAGCTTTATAAATGTTCAGCACAACTTCCTAAAACACAAGATCCCATATGCTTTGCTAAATACTCTCTCAAAATGTCCTGCCACCTTCAAGGATCTGTGCAGATGAACCCCAAGGTCCCTCTGTGTCTGCACACTCTTTATAACTGTGCCATTAATGGGCCTATATTCTCTGGAATTTAGAAGAATGAGATTCTGAGAGGGATTGACAGGGTAGATGCTGAAAGGTTGTTCCTCCTAGCTCGGGAGTCTTAGGGGCACAGTCTCAGAATAAGGATATGGCAATTTTGGACTGAGATGAGGAGAAATTTCTTCATTCAAAGGGTTGTGACTCTTTGGAACTTTGGAGTGGAAGTACACTTGGCACTTGGGACTGATGCCACAGCTCTGCTCTCAGGGCACATCCTCTACCCACATGACATGCAACATGGCTTAGCAATACAGAAGTAATACACAACACTCCAGGAACAACCTCCCCAGGGGGCAGGGGAAAAGCATGCATTTATCCACTGTAGCATACCTGTGAAATGGAGTCGGGCTCAGCCTGATGGCATGGAGATAACTGGGTGCATGGAGGGAAGAACAGAAAAGCAGGACTGGAGATATTTGATACTTGGATTTCTCTTCCTCATTCCCGTCAATTCCTTCCATATTCACGAGATGGATCTAATACTCAGAGAAGGGTCACTGACCTGAAGTGTTAACTCTGCTTCTCTCTCCACAGATGCTGCCAGACCTGCTGAGTATTTCCAGCATTTCTCATTTTTATTTCAGATTTCCAGCATCTGCAGTATTTTGCTTTTATTGTCTAAAATTGATTAATTGGTCAACATGGCTGTTTATGAGAGCTTGCTGTGTGCTAATTGGCTGCCTGGTTTCGCTACATTAGTCAGTGACTACACTTCAAAAGTATGTAATTGGCTGTAAAGCACTTTGGGATGTCTTGAGGTTGTAAAAGACGCTATATAAATGCAGGAGTACCTCAGGGTAGTGTCCTAGGCCCAACCATCTTCAGCTGCTTCATCAACCTTCCTTCAACCATAAGGTCAGAAGTGGGGATATTCGCTGATGATTACACAATGTTCAGCACCATTTGTGACTCCTCAGATACTGAAGCAGTCTGTGTAGAAATGCAGCAAGACCTGGACAATATCCAGGCTTGGGCTGATAAGTGGCAAGTAACATTCGCGCCACACAAGTGCCAGGCAATGACCATCTCCAACAAGAGAGAATCTAACCATCTCCCCTTGACATTCAACGGCATTACCATCGCTGAATCCCCCACTATCAACATTCTAGGGGCTACCATTGACCAGAAACTGAACTGGAGTAGCCATATAAATACCGTGGCTACAAGAGCAGGCCAGAGGCTAGGAATCCTGCGGTGAGTAACTCACTTCCTGACTCCCCAAAGCCTGTCCACCACCTATAAGGCACAAGTCAGGAGTGTGATGGAATACTCTCCACTTGCCTGGATGGGTGCAGCTCCAACAACACTCAAGAAGCTTGACACCATCCAGGACAACAGCCCGCTTGATTGGCTCACCATCCACAAACATTCACACCCTCCACCACCGACGCACAGTGGCAGCAGTGTGTACCATCTACAAGATGCCCTGCAGCAATGCACCAAGGCTCCTTAGACAACACCTTCCAAACCCGTGACCTCTACCACCTAGAAGGACAAGGGCAGCAAATGCATGGGAACACCACTACCTGCAATTTCCCTTCCAATCACACACCATCCTGACTTGGAACTATATTGCTGTTTCTTCACTGTCGCTGGGTCAAAATCCTGGAACTCCCTTCCTAACGGCACTGTGGGTGTACCTACCTCGCATGGACTACAGCAGTTCAAGAAGGCAGCTCACCACCACCTTCTCAAGGGAAATTGGGGATAGGCAATAAATACTGGCCTGGCCAGCAACGCCCACATCCCATGAATGAATTTAAAAAAGAATTATTTCTTTCATTCTCTGAACGTTCAGTTCAATGTCTCTTGAGTAGGATAGCTAGCCTGCAGGGCCGCTGGAGTTGCAGTTATATGAACTTTTGTATTGTGGTCATTATGTACCAAGTTTAACTGAAAGTTTTAGCTGCAAATTGCAGCAGTGATGAAATGTCATCAGCATGTCAATAATTATGTTAATGTGCATTCCTCTATAAAGCCAATAAACATCTTGCAAGACACATTACCAAATGACTAAGTCCTTTAAAAATGGTTATTGCATGAACAAAGGACTATTGGAATTTATCTGGCCCAAAGGATCATCACTAATAAGCAGCTTTAGTTAACAGTTGAACTTTTGCCGATAAAGTTCATTACAATTCCCTTACCTGTGTTATAAACCATGCTTAGTCCACTATGACTGAGAACTCATTTCAATCTCAATGCTCCACAGGGAATGAACTTACTCATTGTTTATGTTTAATCTTCATTAAAGAAGTTCAAGAAAAAGAATTTGGACAAATTTCACCACGTACCTTCAGCACCTCAGTGTGCCACTGCTAATTGGAGCCACAACACTTTTCATATCATGAGGCCAACTTTGATCGCTGATTGACAATAAATTTCATAGACTCCACGGGGAGAAATTCAATCGCATTTCACCTATTTTCTGGTCCTAAAACAAGGGAAATACTTACCAAAATTGCGCTATGATGTCCTGTTCCTGATATGCTTCTGAGGTTTGGTGCCTGCTATGTTGGGAGTTTTTTAGTTGCACATACTACCTGCCTGAAATAGGGATTGGGCTGATCTGGGTCATATGCTGGCTGTGGAAACTCAGTTGTAAAATTGGGCTACAGATGGGCAGAGCTTGTGCCATACAAATTCCACCCAATTGTACCAGGTCTTTAGATCTTTAAAAGTACTGCTGAAAGCCACTGAAAAAATGACCGCAAAACTGAAAATATGGGTGTTTCTTTCGCGTCAGAGGGAGCAGAGTGTTCCTCCCAGCTCCACTGAAAAACTGCAGGTTGGTTCCGGCCCAGGTTTACCCCCACCCAGGAGCAGATTTCCCTCCACTTCTAGGACAAGCTTGAGGGCCACAACCACATCACAACTAGCCCAAACTGTGGCAGGTTGAATCCAGGAGATGCTTCCTGACACCTAATTGGCTGCAGCAGCTCGCTGGATCTATGGAGAGGAGGCCAGATGCCGAGTTTGGAGCAGGCCTCCCTCAACACGAATTTCTGCCCCTGTGACCCTGATCCACCTTCCTGCATTGGGGCTTACCAAGAGGGAACACATGACAGTCAAGAAGGGAAATATCAGCAAAGCTGCAGTGGGACCACTGCTGCGGCAGCAGAAGGGGCAAGAAGCCAATTGTTGGAGGAGATGGGCGGCACAGTGGCGCAGTGGTTAGCACCGCAGCCTCACAGCTCCAGCGACCCGGGTTCAATTCTGGGTACTGCCTGTGTGGAGTTTGCAAGTTCTCCCTGTGTCTGCGTGGGTTTCCTCTGGGTGCTCCGGTTTCCTCCCACATGCCAAAGATTTGCAGGTTGATAGGTTAATTGGCTGTTATAAATTGCCCCTAGTATAGGTAGGTGGTAGGGAAATATACGGACAGGTGGGGATGTGGTAGGAATATGGAATTAGTGTAGGATTAGTATAAATGGGTGGTTGATGGTCGGCATAGACTCGGTGGGCCGAAGGGCCTGTTTCAGTGCTGTATCTCTAAAAAAAAACCTGTCTGATTGGTTCTTCTACAATCACAAAAAAGGTAAAAGGTAAAACACTCACTGAAGTGGTAAGCACATCAACTGTTTTAAAAGGAATAAACCCTGTTATGGTCAAACAAGGAGAAGGACAAGAGGGGAGCTTTGTGACCCCGCCTGATCTGATCGTAATAGCAGTCAGTAGCAGCGGTGGCAGGAGCAGGTCTTGGGGAGGGAAACTAAGTTTGGGAGGGAAGTCAGTGGTAAGTCTGGCTGCCTGATTTTTCCTGTTGTTTGTGTCAACAACCCATTCAATTTGGGGCAGGGCAACAGAGGAAAATCTAGCCTGTAAAAACATTCAGACTTGGATTGGTTATAAATTGAAAATGGCAGCGATTTTGGCTGCAGTTTTTAAAAAAAATAAACATTGAATACTCATTGAAGCATTATGTCAGTGACATCCGGCAAGTTTTCCGATCTCCCGCCATAATTTTTATGAACGATCAGCTGAAACTCCAGGGAACCTCCAGGGTTTCTGCCAACCTCTGCCAATATTAGGGCCAGGGAGCGCCCATGGAAATTCTACCCCATAACATCTGGATGGAGGAAATACTGAGTGAAATGCCTGAGGGCTCAGTGATGGGTCCACTGCTGTTTCTTTAACTTTTCTAAGTGATCTGGATTCAGTAACACGATCCAAAGTGCTCATGATACCAAACTAGGAGAGGGAGTGGAATTGGAGGAGGCATTTCAGAAATTACAGAATGAGTTAGGCAAAATATAATAATGGGCAGAACAATGGCAGATTAAATTTAGTGTGAACAATTGTGAAGTGATAGTCATCGAAAGGAAAAATATGTGGCATATGTACTTCTTGAACAGTGTCGATTTTAATGGATGGACCTTATTCAATTCCCAGCTGCCTACTTCCTATCTGTTCCAGGCAAAAAGTCAACAGGAAGCAGGCCTGGGCCATCTCGCACTTGTGGCACGGGGCTAGGTAGCAAAATGGGATGACTAAGCTTTCCTTGTGGTGACCAGAGAAGCACTCTTGCTCATCCTGGCCCCTCATGGAAAGTAAATGCTCTTTGGGCCTCTCATGGCTTTCTGGGAAACTCACTGCCACTTCCTGCTCAGGCCACCTAGTAAAAATTGCAGTCAAATCCGATGTCATCATAGGGAGGCGACATGTCGTTTTTAAAAAAGACCTCATTAGCTTTGGGGTTTTCCTTGTCTGTTTAGCGGCGCAGGCAAGATTGCGATCGATTGGCTCCCAGTGGATCCAGATCAGGAAAGTAACCTGAACAATTTTAACTGCCCATCCATCTGGTTTCTACCAGGTAGGCAGGGTTAAAATTGCCTCCAGAGAAAAAGTTAACCTGAAATATTACTCTAAATTGAACTGTGGGAGTAGAACTAAAGGATTCAGGTTCAAGTAAGTGAGAGATATTTGGGCAGATATCAATGTATTCTTGGTCACATAAAGAGTGATCAACATGCGGAATAAACATCTTGATAGAGTCTTGAGGTAAAATATCCGAGAATTATTTAAGAAATAATTGAATGATTCTATGGGGTAGGGAAGGAGGCATTAAGATCTCTCTGGATCAGTTAAGATGGGTTCGGTTGTCTTTCTTATCTGCCATTACCTTGTGATTTGCTGCCTTAGGGATAGCATAAAATGCTGCCAGATTGGATACGGAACACAGTTGTATTGCAGCACTTTTGTGCATTGCCCTGACATGTGTTAGCTGTAACTTCAGAATCAACTCCCTCTAAATCAATGTGCCATTTTTATTCCCCTACAGTATATACCTACAAAATCTCTTTGAATTAGCACAGCTACCTGGTTGGAGTGGGTTTGGGACAGATGTTCTGAAACCCTAACGTAAAGAGAGGTCAGAACTTAAGATGTACATATTACCTAACAATAGGGAAGGAAGAGAAGCTTGATTTCATTGTCCTTGGACTTCTGTATCTTTTGAACTACAGCAAGTTAGCAGAGGTTTATTGATGTAGATGAATGTCTAATAAGATCAGCATTGATTGTACTGCATATTTTATTGGGAACTTAACAGCCATGGAGTGATGCAACGTCAACTTAGGTAGGTGAAAGGGCAGCCTTTTAACTCCTTATGGCACCTGGGCTAAATCTGATTCTACTTTATCTATGCAATTTTATTGCCATCCAGCAGAAATTAGCTGTGACTGTGGGAACACTACCAAACTGTCTGCTGTGAATCTGTTCCAGAGGTTTTTTGACAGAATGAGATCTTAGCCCAAAAGGTTCAGCGAAGTTGACTTATGAAAAAATTCCACTCGCAAGAAACTTTGCAAAGTCACTTCTGTTTTAAACATTTCTCTCAGATATCTTTTCAATCTCACTTATTGATGAAAGCTTATTCCTGCCATTGCGCATGTGAACCACATGGTGGCAGACAATACCAAATATGGCTTTGTTTTGATTATCAAACCATATTTGTTATATATGAAACACTGTATAAGATCAATCTTCTTAAAATAATGTGAAACTAAGTGTGACTTAACCTTATGGAACTGACTGAAAATAAATGGCACAGGATTGAATGGGAATTGTTTTAGTCATGGAAATCAAAACAGTTTCTAAGCAGATATGAACTTATCAAAGTTGCCCTTAACACAAGTAGGTTGGCTGACAGACCAAAACTCCTCCCGTGCATCTTCATAATCAGCAGTGATACTACTGTTCATTCAACACTGTGGATTAGAACCTTTCAATCTTACTGTAGATATAGACTATTGAAGGTTTTGCCTTATATGTAACAGCTGTTGGGTTTTTTTCTTTAATTGAGTTTTGGGAAAAAAGTAGTGGTAAACATTTTTGTCATTATTGTGTCAATCAATGGATCTTTGAGTTATACAGTTACTAGTGTTTACTAGATCAGATAAGACATGAGTTGGATACGTTCCAGTGTTATCTTACATTCCCCTCCATAGAAGTCAGAAGGTGCCATTTCTCCATAATTTCATCAGAGCTGCTCTCACTCCATTGTCATAACTTCAACAGAAGTGCGGCAGAAACCCATTTGTGTGGGTAAATGAGCTGCCCTCTACACTTCTGCCAAAGTTACATTGGCAGAATGGGAGCAACTTCAAAGAAATTCCTGGTCATCATTTCTTTGGATGATTTTACATTATAGGTTGTTGCTTCTTTTAAAAAATAATCTTCCTTTTTCTCTTGGTCTCTTCAAGTCATTTACCAATCCTTAACTACAAAAGTGGGCAGACAAGCTCCTCCTTCACCATCATTCAGCTGGGACCATTGGTAGGTGGGTGAGAATAACTGGTGTTGACTCTTCCATTGACCTATTCTTCATCCATTTCAAAAGAGCACGTTGGCACCTTGTTTGACTGCCTGGCTGAGATTAAGAACTCACCCACCCTGTAGACAATCGTGGAACTGGATGAGCAAGGTGCCACTCTATGGCTCAATACATTACTACTATAATAATAGGCAGAGCCACCATGCAATCTTTTCTATAATACTGATATACCATAAAACTGGAACAACTGTTAGTGTCTAAAGCACTAGAGAAGAATCATTTACACTGCAGTAACCTGGAATATATGTACAACGACAAATCTGCTGATCTTGAATATTTCTTGGGATATATGGTGCTGCATTTTAAGAGTCCGCCGCTGAAATAGGGGGTGGACGTAAAAAAATGCGGACCACCTGCACAGGCACCGCGCTATGGAGCCGCTGCGATTTCAAACGCGGTGACTCATTTGCATGACTGCGGCACCCGACACTGCGATGACGTGGAGGGGGCGGATGAGCCGTTGCAGGCAACAGCGTCCAGCACCAATGCACAGGCACCGGTGCCACTTTTAAAGGGCTTACAGCCCTTAATGGACATTTAAAATTTAAAGGGCCAGGTACGTTAAAGTTTAGCAAAACAGAATTAAATGAATTTTCCCACACATTTTCCCACCTCCCCCCAATGGCATTTCCAAACATTCATGCCTTTCCCTCCCCCCCAGAATTCGAAGTTTGAGAATTTGACCTATCCCCCCACCAAAGTTCAGCAACTTTGCCCTTTATCTATTCCCATCACCCCCCCACCGACCAATCTGCATCGTTGTTACCCACCCCCCCCCTTCTGCAAAGAGAAAAAATCCTCCTCCCCCCCCCACAGGTTTCGCACCACGTTTCCTCGAACGGGGATTCGAAGGCGCGGCATTGTCAGCCACTCCAATGAAGATTGGTGCGGTGATTAAGGAGGTGATGGGACCCTCTTTAAACCAGGTACGTAAATTAGTATTGAAATGGGGGTCCCGTCACCGAGCGGCGAGGCGGCTGCCATGAAGCCTTGCCGCTGCCGCCGAGATCGGCATGGGGCCTGCCGCCATCAGGATCAGTGGTGGGCCTCCGCCGCACAGATCTTTATTTCCCCCAGAACCGTTCCCAATGGTGGAGCGGCTTTTAAATCCAGCCCATAAACTCACAACTGAAAATAAACACGCTTCATAGACAACAGAAGCTAACGCTTGCCAGCACAGTGTCAAGAAAACGTGCTATGCTGAATGAGGATTTTTAATTCATCGGTTGGAACCCCTTGTTAAACATTTAAAAAGGAAAGCTGGGAACCTACATTTAACTATGAAAAAGATGACAGCCAAGATGTAGTGTAACAACTGCTGAAAGAATTTTCGAGGAGGATCTGCCGACTGAGGCACTGTGGGTTGAGGTCAGGAACAGGAAAGGAGCAGTCACCTTGATGGGAGTTTTCTATAGGCCCCCCAATAGCAGCAGGGAGGTGGAAGAGCAGATTGGGAAACAGATTTTGGAAAGGAGCAGAAGTCACAGGGTAGTAATTATGGGGGATTTCAACTTCCCAAATATTGATTGGCAACTCTTTAGATCGAATAGTTTGGATGGGGTAGTGTTTGTGCAGTATGTCCAGGAAGCTTTTCTGACTCAGTATGTAGACTGCCCGACCAGAGGGGAGGCAATATTGGATTTGGTACTAGGTAATGAACCAGGGCAAGTGATAGAGCTGTTGGTGGGCGAGCACTTTGGAGATAGTGATCACAATTCTGTAGCATTCACTGTGGTAATGGAGAGGGATAGGTATGTGCAACAGGGCAAGGTTTACAATTGGGGGAAGGGTAGATATGATGCTGTCAGGCAGGAACTGAGGAGCATAAGTTGGGAGCATATGCTGGCAGGGAAGGGCACGGTCGAAATGTGGAACTTTTTCAAGGAGCAGATAGTAGGGGCCATTGATAAGCATGTCCCTGTCAGACAGGGAAGGGATGGTCATGTGAGGGAACCGTGGTTGACAAGAGAGGTTGAGAGTCTTGTTAGGAAGAAGAAGGATGCGTATATAAAGTTGAGGAAAAAGGGCACAGGAATAGCTCTGGAGGGATACAAGATGGCCAGGAAGGATCTGAAGAAAGGGATTAGGAGAGCTAAGAGAGGGCATGAAAAATGCTTGGCGGGTAGGATAAAAGAAAACCCCAAGGCCTTTTACGCGTATGTCAGAAATATGAGGATGACTAGGGGGACCATAGGTCCGGTCAAGGACAATAGCGGGAGACTGTGTGTTGAGCCGGAAGAGATAAGTGAGGTTTTGAATGAGTACTTCTCTTCGGTATTTACGAATGAGAAGGGGTGTATTACTGAAGAGGACGGTGGGAAGCAGACTGGTAAGCTCGAGGAAGTGCTCGTTAGGAGGGAAGATGTGTTGGGGTTTTTGAATAACTTGAAGATAGACAAGTCTCCCGGGCCTGACGGGGTATATCCAAGGATGTTATGGGAAGCAAGGGATGAAATTGCAGAGCCGCTGGCAATGATCTTTTCATCTTCTCTGCTGACGGGGGTGGTACCAGGTGATTGGAGGGTGGCAAATGTTGTGCCCCTGTTCAAGAAAGGGAATAGGAACAACCCTGGGAATTACAGGCCAGTTAGTCTTACTTCGGTGGTAGGCAAGTTGATGGAAAAGGTGCTGAGGGATAGGATTTCTGAGCATCTGGAAAGACACTGCTTGATTCGGGACAGTCAGCACGGTTTTGTGAGGGGTAGGTCTTGCCACAGAGCCTGATTGAATTCTTTGAGCAGGTGACCAAGCAAGTGGATGAGGGTAAACCAGTGGATGTGGTGTACATGGATTTTAGTAAGGCATTTGATAAGGTCCCCCATGGTAGACTTATGGAGAAAGTCAGGAGGCATGGGATAGTGGGGAATGTGGCCAGTTGGATTAAGAATTGGCTAACTGATAGAAGGCAGAGAGTGGTCTTAGATGGTAAATACTCAGCCTGGAGCCCAGTTACCAGTGGCGTGCCGCAGGGATCAGTTCTGGGTCCTCTCCTGTTTGTGATTTTTATTAACGACTTGGATGAGGAAGTCGAAGGGTGGGTCAGTAAATTTGCAGATGATACAAAGGTTGGTGGAGTTGTGGATACCGAGGAGGGCTATTGTCGTCTGCAAAGGGACTTGGATAGGTTGCAGTGTTGGGCTGAAAAGTGGCAGATGGAGTTTAACCCTGAAAAGTGTGAGGTCGTCCATTTTGGAAGGACAAACATGAATGCAAAATACTGGGTTAACGGTAGGGTTCTTGGGCATGTGGAGGAGCAGAGAGACCTTGGGGTCTATGTGCATAGATCATTGAAAGTTGCAACTCAAGTGGATAGGGCTGTGAAGAAGGCATATGGGGTGTTAGCGTTCATTAGCAGAGGGATTGAATTTAAGAGCCGTGAGGTGATGATGCAGCTGTACAGGACCTTGGTAAGGCCTCATTTGGAGTACTGTGTGCAGTTCTGGTCGCCTCATTTTAGGAAGGATGTGGAAGCCTTGGAGAGGGTGCAGAGGAGATTTACCAGGATGTTGCCTGGAATGGAGAATAAGTCTTACGAGGAAAGGCTGAACATTCTAGGCCTCTTCTCATTAGAAAGGAGAAGGATGAGGGGTGACATGATAGAGGTTTATAAGATGATCAGGGGAATAGATAGGGTAGACAGTCAGAAACTTTTTCCCCGGGTGGAGCAAAGCGTTACAAGGGGTCATAAATTTAAGGTGAAGGGTGGGAGATATAAGGGGGATGTCAGGGGAAGGTTCTTTACCCAGAGAGTGGTCGAGGCATGGAATGCCTTGCCCGGGGAAGTTGTTGAGTCAGAAACTTTAGGGACTTTCAAAAGGCTTTTGGATAGGTATATGGATAAAGGAGAATGATGGGGTATAGATTAAATTGTCCTTGACAGAGGACAAAGGATCGGCACAACATTGTGGGCCGAAGGGCCTGTTCTGTGCTGTATGTTCTATGTTCTATGTTCTATGTTCTACTATTTGTATTGAAATACCTCAAATTCCAGGACATCGATTTGGGGACGCATTTCTAACAAGGCTCCCATCCTGAACAATGGCTTGGATAATTGAGTATATTATCCGGTATCACCCTTGTTAGCAGGACATTCAAAGCCATCTTGCAGCATTCACTAGTGGAGACATACCTCCAGGAGACAAACATTGACACAGTACAACCTGAGAGAGATTTGGGTTTTAGATTTTGGACCTGATTAAAGGAAAAAAGGGATTGAGAGAATCATGTGACAGTCTTCCCAGTTCTGTGTAAAACTTGGAATTTTTGTTTTACACAGCTGACAAGGTTTTGAGAGTCAACCAGTGCAAGACCCCAATGGGGCCGTGTCTTTCTCTCTCTCTCTCTCTCTCTCTCCAGGTATCATCACAAGTTTCCAAACTGATCTGCGACTGCAGAGCATCCAAGTCTACCATTGCTGCAGACAAAGACCCAGGGAAGGAAAGCCACATCCATCATTGTCTCCAAGAAAACCCTGAACCAGGTGGACCTGCTACTCGTGCACTTCTACCAGCCAGAGACTTCAGAACCACAAATTCATCTGGAAGACTGCTGAATTACCAGACCACACAGATTGTATATTATCTTTACTTGTTCTGGACTCTAATCTAACCCAAACTATTCTTCATCACTCTGTCAGCTGTGAGTGTGAAAGTTGGAGCGTAGTTTTATTATTTTTTTTAGGTTGGATTTAGATTTTAAGTACAATAAACTAACTTATTTTCGGTTTAAACTTGAGAAAACCTGTCCAATTGGTTCTTTTATGATCATAGCACATAAAGGGTTAAATACTGACTGAATTGGTAAGCACATTCACTGTTTAAAAGAAATAAACCTTGTTACGGTCAAACAAGGAGAGGGACAAGAGGGAAGCCTTGCGACCTCACCTGATCGCAACAACAGTTTCATTGAGGTGTTTGGAATAGAGGTACCAGGTACCTAATGTCCAGTACTATAACTTTGTCAGATGAAATTAAAACAGAAAATGCTGGAAACACTCAACAGATCATGCAGCATCAGTGGAGAGAGAAAAACAGAGCTAACACTTCAGTTTGATATCTTTTTATCAAAACTGAAAAAAATTAGAGATGTAACCGATATCCCATCTAAATTTTTTTTTATTGTGCGCAGCCTGTTCATTTCAATGCGTGGTACCTTCAAATATTTTTGCACAGTCTCAGTCATGCAAGGGGGCTAATTGTGAGCAGCCTGCATGGTACCTTCTGGGATGCTGTGTGTCTTTGTGTGCATGCGTCTTTCAGGAAAGATTGGAAGTAACTGGTTTTAAGCAATTACAGAGGCAGAGAGAGGGGGTAGGGAGGGAGAGAACAAAATGGAAGGTCACCAACCTGAAACGTTAACTCTGTTTCTCTTTCCACAAATATAGCCTGACATGGTGAATATTTCCGGCATTTTTTGTCTTTATTTCGGATTTTCAGCATCCACAGTATTTTGCTTTTGTCATCAATGTGTCATATGAATCATTATTTATGGAAGAGTCTTAAAAATGACATATTGGTGAATATGGAGGCAGACATGATTCATGTGTGAATCTACATAATGCCTTCTCCTCCCTTGAGCTAGTTTTCTCTCTCTTCCCCAGACAATCCATGACTATAAAAGCCACTCCTTTAAAGAGGCTTAAACAGGAATTAATTAAAACTGGGATTCAATATTGGGCCTAACTGTCAAAAATCCAAGATTACAGCAGCAAGCAACCATCATTGCAGCTTTAATATTAAATTTAAGACTAAGAAATATTGTAACTCCAGGGTCAAACAAAGTCTGTACTTTTAAAAACTTGCCTTATGCTACCATCAATAAAAAAGTTGTAATAGGCTAAAAGTTAGAGGAATGTTATCATTAGAATTCTCTAAAAGTGAACAAACTGCCCACACGTGCCTATTTTTAGATTGGCAGATGTTAAGGCATTTTTGGTGTAAATGAGTGATAAGATAAGATTATGTCAACAACAACCACTGCAAAAAATGGTTGTAGGAAAAGTAGGGAGGAGACAATGGCCAAAAGGGCCTTTATATTTGGGGCCAGTTTCAATTCCATCAAATCCTTGGAGACACAAATGAGTATGTGAGGAGGTTGCTAGGCCATTGAATGCAATTTTCAGATAACTAACAAGAAAATTGTACTCAATGAACAAACAGCTGGAAGTGTCCCAAGGCAGCAAAGGCATTCAAACCAGTTGAAGAGAAGTTTCTCTGCTATTTTTCTTGGAAGGAGCTTTAGACCTTGAAGTGTGTGCTACCATTACTGATACTTATAACTGTCTTCTAAAAATGCTTTTGACATTTACTCACATGCATTAACAGAATAATATGGACTTAAAGTGGTGTTAAAGTGGAAATGATGTACATTTCAGGAATAGATAAAAGAAAGGATTTGCAATTATATAGTTCTTTTCACAACCTCAGGAAGTCCCAATGCATTTTATAGCCAATGAAGTACTTTTGAAGTGTTGTCACTGTTGTAATGTAGGTGCACATGGCAGCTAATTTGCACACAGTAAGGTCCCCAAAACAGCATTGAGATACTGACTAGATAATCTATTTTAAAGATGCTGGTTGAGTGATCAATATTGTTTCAGACACTGGAAGAATTCCCTTGTTTTTCTTCAAAAATTGCCATATTTGGTCCACTTAAGAGGAAAAAATAGGATCTCAGTTTAACATCTCATCTAAAAGACAACACCTTTGATAGTGCCGATCTCATTCAGTACTGCTGTGCAATGTCAGCTTAGATTATGCACTCAGGTCTCTGGAGTGAGTCTTTTATAGCGGAAGGGTCCTATATTTAGACTTGAATCTACTAGCTTTTGACTCAGAGGCTCAGAGTGCTACTGCTGAGCATTGTTTACATCCTTAACACATCACAAACCACTTGACAGATGATGAATTACAGGTAATCTGCTTTTGGTGGCATTGGTGACTTGATATATATTGGCCAGGACAGCAGGAAAACACTTCTGCTCTTCTTCAAATAGTGCTGTGGGATCTCTTATGTTCACCAGGCATGGAGAGCTTCAGTTTAATGTCTCATCCAAAACACAGCTCCTCCAATAATGCAGTTCTATATTGGAGTGTCAGTCTGGATTATAGAGTGGAATGGAATGGAGCTTGAATTCACAATCTAACTCAGAAGTGAGAGTGCTACCTCTTAGCCTAGGCTAACACTGCAAATCTGAAGGGATCAAGATACCAAGGTACGAATTCTGGGCCTGATATATGAAAACCACCACTGAGGTATATCCTCAAATATTATTGCGACTTCTCAGCCAGATGCTTCATTTGTTACCTATATTGTGATGGAGTCCTCATATTGTTACAAAAGTGCTTCAATATTCTTTGTTAAGTATATTTTTTGAGGACTCAGATATTTTAGAATTCTGGACATTGTTTTATTTGGGAAAACTGAAAAGGATTCCATGGATGTTTTTTTCACTGGGCTCATCGGAAGGTCTTTTGGAATTGTTTTGTAAACAACCCTAACTGGAATGTGCCTGTCTTCAGATAAATACCCAGCAGGGGCTTTTTGACTTGGGGGAAGATGGTTACAGAGAAGTGACAGGTCAGGATTTATAGGGGTCAGGAGGCTTGACTCTTGAGATATTGTTTTGGTTTCACTTTGGACAGTGTTTTGAAAGGAGTTTAAAAATCAACCTGCCAAGGACAAAACCCCAGCTCAGCCTTTTTCCATCTCTTTGAAAAGCCTGCCAACTTTTCCATCTCTCTGAGAAGCTTTTAGAAGTGAATGTAAGAAATAGAGAAATTGATGCTGTATTCCTCCTGAAAGGCCTGCCAGAAACTCCTGTTGCTGCATTTCTCCTGGACAGCCTGCCAACTGATCTTCAATGTTGCCTTAAAAGAACTGTTTTAGAAAGATCCCAGTGACAGCCGTCTATGTGTATTTGGGACGCCAAACTAAAAATGGACGACTGACCTCTTTCCATATCTTCCTTTTTTCTTCAAGAATTACCAAGTATTTGGCCAAAGTATTCCTTTTTTGTCTTTTTTTTTAACAGAGCTCTAAAGAGAAAATCTCTTTATTTTTCGGTTAACCAGTGTGTGTATGTGTGTGTGTCTAAGGTAAAAAGGGAACTTTCATATTTCAATCAGTGTGTTAATGTTATTATTCATTACTGGTTAAGTCTTGTTTTATAATAAACTGATAATTTTATTGTTTATTAAAGAAACCTAGTTGGTGTATTTTATTCTGGGATAAAGAGCAGATAAAGAGTCTATGATTTACCGTATCTGTAACTGAGTAACTGAGTAAACGTTTAAATATATGTTGTGAACTGTGGAGAAGTGGAACAAAAAAGGACAGTACACTCCTCCCACCTCAGTCGTATGAGTTCTATACAGCTTGTGTTTGTTTTTTTGTGACAGTCACTGATTTGAAATTGAGGCTAAAATGTTTTCAAGTTTTTGGGGAGTGAAACCAAGGTGAGACAAACAAACAGTCCTGTGACTGAGGAAAAATGAAACAGTTGTTTTTTTCCACCAAGGACTGGGGCTTAGATTTCAGTTTTGACCATAAGGCTTTTGGAAAAGGTAGAAGCCAGCTAAAAGACTGTGTGTGTTTTGCAAAAAGGAGACTTTAGGAGAGTTGAGAAGGACACTGCAGTGGATGGAAACTCAGCCAGTTTGTTTAAAGAAATAGGCTGAGAGCTGCATCATTTTGTTCTTTCAGAGAGGCTGCTTGGAATTGGAGTAGCCAGTTGAAGCAGTTGTTTTGACTGCAGGTAGAGGAGCCTAGACTTATGGTAGTTGTCTCCGGTGACTGAAAAGTTATCAGCGGAACCACGCCAACAGGACAGTAGTGGGCAAGGACGAGGTTGTTTGAGAAGTGACAAAACCGAACTATTGAAGGAAAAATTGCATCATTCACTATCGACGCAACCTCATTATCTCTGTATCTGTATCCTGGAGGACAGAAATGGAAAAACTACCTGAGGAAGATTCTTGTTTTGTGGTACTGTGGGACTGTGCAGTGCCACCTTGCTGATAAGCCTATTCTGAGGATCTGTAAGGACTATCTTTGTTGCATCTGCTAATTAACATGTAACCTTTAAGATATATATAGATTGCGATTTAACTAAGAGTTCGTGTTTAATTCTGTTGACTTTGATTTGAGTGTTAAAGTAAAATTTATAAAAGTGAAATCTTGTCCATTTGGTTTTTGGTTAACAAAATTGGGGTCAGTCAGTGGATACAATTTTTTTGGTTTGTTGGTTGTCTCCACGGGGATTATAATAAAATTGGTGGCTTGACCGGGATAGGATCTGTTCCACAATTAGGTTATAAAATGGGTTCACTGGGATTTTTCAGAGTTTAAACAAACCAGATTTCACATTTACTTTGGTGTGTTCAGTGGGAAATCAACATGAGTACCATCAACGTACAAGAATTTGTTAAGAGAGAAAACTTGACTCGATATTGCAGCAGTTGAAATAAGTCGATTTGGTCGCTATGTCAGAGCAAGTGGGGGTTAGTGTAAGCTCAGGGGCTAGGAAAGTAGAGAAAATCCAAGAATTGGTTCCTCGCTTGATGCTTGAGGAAGAAAAGGATATTTCTGCTAGTTTTCAGATAGGACTAGCCAAAATTGAGTAAGAGAATATAAGATTAGAAAGAGCAAGAGAAGAAAGAGAAAAAGACAGACAAATACAATTTGAAATGAGAAAACATAAAAGGGAAGAGAAAGAAAAAGAAAGAGAACAAGAAATGCAAAAATTGCCATGACATAATGAAATGAAAATGGAAATACACAAAGCTGGTTGGTGTGCATCGGGGTCTCCTTGTAATTTTAATTTGGCAAAGAATTTACCTTTGATACCTAAATTTAATGAGGAGGGAGAAGAAATGTACTTTGTGACATTCGAGAAAATAGCTATGAATTTGGAATGGCTGCATTTGGAGTGGCCAAAATCATTTTGGGCAATGCTCCTACAGAGTGTTAAGGTAGGGAAAGCTTTGGAGGTGTACTCATCTCTTTCAAATGATCACTTGTAAGACTATGACAGAGTAAAGAATGCTGTTCTCAATGCCTATGAGTGGGTACCAGACAAAAATTCAGGAATTTTTAAAAAAAGGGGCCAGACATATATGGAATTTGCTTGAGAGAAGGAAATGGTGTTTGATAGGTGGTATAGATTGATGAAGATTGCACAAGATTTTGAGAACCTTAGGGAAGTAATTCTGATGGAAGAATTCAAGAATAGTGTCCCTTCAGGAATAAGGTCCCACCTGGAAGAACATAAAATTGGTAAAATAAGGGATACAGCAGTAATGGCAGGTGATTATGAATTGACTGATAAAAGCAGTAGTTACAAGCCCCAGTTTGGGAACTTTCAGAGAAGTTGGAGCAATAAGAAGGTTGATAATGAAAAACAATCGTGTTCTATTGAGAAAGATGGCAAGGTAAAGAGACAAACACACCTCAGGTTAGTAAAAAAGAAGGCCAGGAGGAAAAGTTTGTTTTGAAGGGACCAACATGCTATTTCTGTCATAAGAAGGGAGAGGCGAAGGCTAAGAATTGGAAGTGGAAAAACAAACCCATTGCATGTGTACAGTCGAAGCGTGTTTCCACAGGAGATACTGTCCCAGTGGGTGACGTTCACCACAACCAGGTAGTTACTCCCACGTTCACTGATAGAGTGAATCAGGTTGTAGAAGACTATGGAAGTTTTCTGTTTAAGGGTGAAATATTCCCACAGTCATCTGGTGAGGCAGGCAAGTCAATTGTTATCCTTAGAGATGCATGAGTGGCACAGTCACTGATGGTGGCAGGTGACATGAATTTTTTCCCCAGTAGTTCACTGAATATGAAGGTGTTAATCCAAGGGATAGATAGAATTTATTTGTCCATTCCCTTATATAGGGTTGATTTAAAATGTGACTTTGTCACTGGTCCTGTTACTGTTGGTGTTGTTCCTCGTTTGCCTATTGAGAGTATTGAGTTTCTGCTAGGAAATGACTTGGCTGGGGACCAGGAATTGGCGTCTCCAGTAGTTTCGGAACAGACAGTTGAGGTTGCTGAAACTGAAGTTTTGTAGGAAGAATTTCCTGGAATATTCTCAGATTGTGGTGTGATTAGATCCCAGGCTCATAGGATTAAACGAGATGAGACGGATTCAGTTGTTGTGGAGGACAATTTGGGTGTTTGGTTGGCTGAAACATTTTTCAAGGATTTGGATGGAGATGTTGGTGGTAAAGGCTCTAAGGCTAACAATGTAAATTTCTTTATATATCCTCTTTGATTGAGGCACAACAGGCAGATGCTAACTTAAGAAGCTTCCCTCAGATGGTGTGGTCTGAGGCAGAAGCTGAAAAGGCCCCTGAGTGTTATTATGTTAAGAATAACATTTTGATGAGGAAGTGGAGACCTCCCCAGAGGCCCACTGATGTGGATTGAGCTGTAGTCCATCAAATTATTGTCCCTCCTTGCTACTGTAGTGAAATTTTCAGAATTGTCCTTGAGATTCCAGTTGCAGGTCATTTGGGTATTTGGAAGACACAGGCTAGGGTAATGGCACATTTTTATTGACTGAAACTGCACAGGGATGTGGTTGATTTCTGTAAGACAAGACACACATGTCAGATGATTGGGAAGCTACAGTTTACGATTAAGCCAGCCCCATTGATACCAGTACCTGCATTTGATGAACCGTTTAGTAGGGTTCTTGTGGATTGTGTAGGTGTAGCACAGGTGGTAAAGAATGTAAATGGTAACACTGGTGCACGTGATAAATCAGTTGATGTGTCTGTGGCTGAGTGTTCCCAGATTGAACCTCCTACAGTGAAGCTGGCGAACAGAGTGATGTTGGAGGGTCTGGATGAGGTGCTACAACATCTACCTGAGACCAGAGGGAAGACATAACTGATCTATTGAGGGAGTATAAGGCGGTATGTGCAGGTAAGCCAGGTTGTACATCTCTGGTGATTCATGAGGGTGATGTCGGGGAAGCTAAACCTTTGAAACAAAACCTGTACAGACTCAATCCCAGTAAAGTGGCCAAAGTCAGGGAGGAAGTTCAGTACATGTAAAGTAATGAAAAAATTGAACCAAGTCAAAATAGTTGGAGTTCTCCTGTTGTTTTAGCACCAAAACCAGATGATTCTCAAAGGTTCTGTATAGATTACCGAAAAGTTAATGCGGTAACTAAGATGGACTCCTATCTGATCCCAAAGCTTGAGATTGTATTGATAGGATGGGGAACTTGGCCTTTGTTAGTTAAGATTGACTTACTTAAAGGATACTGGCAAGTCCCCTTATCTGACCAAGCTAAAGAAATATCTGCTTTTGTGACACCAGATAGTCATGTCATTTGGTATGAAAGATGCACCGGCCACATGTCAAAGATTAACCAATTGCCGAATTGAGTAATTGTGTTGTGTACATCGATGACCGTTTGGTGTACAGTGACACTGGAGTGATCATGTATGACATTTAAGAGCTCTATTTGACAGACTGACCAAGGCTAACCTTGTCATAAACCTGGTAAAGAGTGAGTTTGCCAAGGTCAAGGTCACTTATTTAGGACATATCATTATTCAAGGTCAAATATTACAATTAGAGGCTAAGGTTCAGGTGATAATAATAGATTTTCCTCTACTCAAGACAAAGAAAGAAGTATTACGATTTCTGGATATGTGTGGGATCTACAGGAAATTTGTCCCTAACTTCAACACAGTAGTCACCCCATTGTCTATTAAAGAAAAATGTGAGGTTCATATGGGTTAGAGTCATGCCAAGCAACATTTGAAAAGTTAAAGGCGATTTTAATAAAATACCTAGTTCATGCAGCCCCAGATTTTAATAAACCATTTAAAATGGCTATTGACATCAGTGATGTAGGGGTAAGAGCGATGCTGCTCTGAGATGATTGATGCTGGTGTGGAGCAGCCTGTTAGCTACATCTCTTGGAAGCAGAATAAACAGCAAACAAAAGTACTTGACCATCGAGAAGTAAGCTTTAAGTCTTGTACTGGCTTTACAACAGTTTGAGGTATATGTAACCAATAGAGAGGGAGAAATATTGGTTTATACAGATCAAAATCCACTTGTGTTTCTGGAAATGTTCAAAATAAAGAAGCTCAGACTGTTTCTCTGGAGCTTAATGTTAGTCATTTACACTGAAAATTGTACATGTTGTGGGAAAAAACAATGTACTTGCTGATGCTCAGTCCAGAGTTTAAGAGAAGGGTGTAAGAGTGAATGAAGGCTCTGAAACATGAAAATTTTACCATGTCTGTATTCTATTTATCTTAAGTTTGTTATTGGTTAAACCTTATGATTCTGTAGATATGATGTGTAATTGTAACATAGGATAATGTTAACTGTACAGCATACAATAAGCTATTTGTTAAAAAGGTTTATGATATTAAGAATTTATTGTTTTTTTGAACGGTTTAAAAGAAGACCTTACTACAGTGAGGCCTTCTTTTTTCCAAGGAAGGAAGTGTGATGCAGTCTTCATATGTAGACTGAGTTCTATACAGCTTGTGTTTGTTTTTTTGAGACAGTCCCTGATTTGAAATTGAAGCTAAAATGTTTCCAGGTTTTTGGGGAGTCAAACCCAAATTAGACAAACAAACAGTCCTGTGACTGAGGAAAAAACAAACAGTTGTTATTTTTTAACCAAGGACATGTGACTGGGGCTTAGGTTTCAGTTTTGACCAGAAGGCTTTTGGAAAAGGTGGAGGCCAGCTAAAAGACTGTGTGTGTTTTGTAAAACTAAGACTTTTGGAGAGTTGAGAAGGGCACTGCAGTGGATGGAAACTCACCCAGTTTGTTTAAAGAGAGGCTGAGAGCCGCAGCTTTTTATGCTTCCAGAGAGGCTGTTTGGAATTGGAGTAGCCAGTTGAAGCAGTTGTTTTGACTGCAGGTACAGGAGCCTGGACTGAGGGCTGACCGTTGGTGAATAAGTTACTGCAGTTGTCTTCGGCGACTGAAAAGTTTATTAGTGGAACCATGCCATCAGGTTGGTAGTGGGCACGGCTGAGGTTGTTTGAGGTGACAAAACCGAACCATTGAAGGAAAGATTGCATCGCTCGCTATCGACGAGACCTCATTATTTCTGCATCTGCATCCTGGAGGACAGAAATTGAAAAACTACCTGAGGAAGATTCTTGTTTTGTGGTACTGTGGGACTGTGCAGTGCCACCTTGCTGACAAGCCTATTCTGAGGGGGTGTAAGGACTATTTTTGTTGCATCTGCTAATTAACATGTAACCTTTAAGAGATATAGATATATATATATATATATATATCGATTGTGATTTAACTGTGAGTTCATGTTTAATTTATATTGGCTTTGATTTGAGTGTTAAAGTAAAATTTATAAAAGTGAAATCTTGTCCATTTGGTCTTTGGTTAACAAAATTGGGGTTAGTCGGTGGATTCGATTCTTTTGGTTTGTTGGTGGTCTCCAGGGGGATCATAACAATATACTCTATTCTCAAGAGAGTGTTCAAATTATCCCAGTTATGTTTGCCTTCTTCCTCTGACCAAGTGGACAATTCCTACCGTCATTCAGGCCCCCACTTGCCAAGAATGAGGCACATTAATTTTGCCACATGGCCATTAAATTTTAAATTGTTGCTGGGAAGACGAGAAGGCCTTTTACAAGGGGTTGCCCGGCCCCGGGCTGGAAAGACATTTTTGCATATTAACAGACATTGTTCGAACCAAGGAGCTATCCCCTGCTCCATTACAATCCACAAACAAACCTGGTCAAACCTAATATGACTAACCTGATTGGCAGTCTGGGATTTTCTCTGAATTGTACAGTTTTTTGAATTGAAAGCCTGCAGAAAGCTCTTTGCTCCTGGATTGAAAAGACCTCTCCTGGCTGGCTCACCACAGCCTCTCCTGTCTGCTCCCATCTCTTTCTCATGGAACTCCAAAAACCGACTGAAGACACATGAACCCTAAGAGAGAGTGAGCAAGGTTTAATAAGAATATTGGGCCCCAACGAAAAGCAAGATCTACCTACAAACAAGGACTCTACAGTGAGCTCGAAGAACTGTAACAATAGCTCTTCAGATATTGCCTCAAACTTTTCCACTTTATTTTTCTTCTGCTCTTTTCTGTCTCTATTTGCATGTGCATATCGCGTATGCATGCTAGCGTGGGCGCGGCGTGTATCCATAGGCGTCAACCGAATTAGAGTTTAAATTGAAGTTTAATAACATTTCACTTGTCTTCTTTAAACCTAAGAAAACCTGTTTGTGCTCGTTTCTTTGCCTTATAATTGGAAAGCGGTGGACAAGGATTCACCAAGGGGGAGCTAGAAACACAGTGTGCTTAAAAATAAACCCTGTAGAGTGAGACCAGGTGAAGGCTGAAAGGGAACTCTAAGACTCTTTCTCACCCAGTCGTAACACTACTTTAGAACAGTGAGCGCACTTCAAAAATGCTTCATTGGCTGCAACTTGCTTTGGGATGTTCTGTGATCTTGAAAGGCACTGTATAAATGTAATCAGTCTTTCTTTTCTTTATTTCTCCATTAGTCCAAAATATTGCTGAAGCATTTTCTACATTGGATTCTTCTTTGCACTGATCTCAATGCATTGCCTTTCTTCTCTTTGATGAAGCAGCCATTTCTCCCCCACAGTGAGGTATTGTTGAAGTGGTTTGTAGCACTGTATTGATTAGTTTTACATCTGCAATAAAACCCTGTTGTATCCAGGTTTACAGTATACATGGACAAAATAGCTTAAACATAAATTTGGAAAATGTTAGCTAAATCAAATAACAGCTGGTCCCAGTAACTGTAATTGTTGTTTTCAGTTTACAGCCAGAAATCAATTCTTGTTGTGTTAAACTGTTCTTGGAAAATGGTATTTAGTGGTAATGCCAGCAGAAATACGATTACTGCCAAAATGACCATTTTCTCCTCGCCAATAATTAAGTGACAACATTACTGTGTAACTGAAAGCACTCTCTCTCACTACCCTCCTTTTTGTTATTTTGCCCATAATCCTTGCCCATTACTATGGAATATGCTCCACTTGCCTGGATGAATGCTGCTCCAACAACACTCAAGAAACTTGACACCATCCAGGACAAAGCAACCCACTTGATCCACCACCTTAAACATTACCCCCTTCCACCACTGGTGTACTGTGGCAGCAGTGTATACATCTACAAGATGCACAGCAGCAACTCGCCAAGGCCTCTTCGACAGCATCTTCCAAACCTGTGAACTCTACCGCTCAGATGTCCAAGAGCAGCAGATGTATGGGAACACCACCACCTGCAAGTTCCCCTCCAAGTCACACACCACTCTGACTTGGAAATATATTGCCGTTCCTTCACTGTTGCTGGGTCAACATTTGGGAGTACCTTCACCACAAGGACTGCAGTGGTTCAAAAAGGAAGCTTCCCAATGCCTTCGAAAGAGCATTTAGGGATAGGCAATAAATGCTGGCCATGCCAGCAATGCCCACATCTGACGAGTGAATTATAAAAAGAAGAATTAGTCATCATCACAATTGGTTAAATCTTATTCTGTTCTAAGCTGATACCACAACTGACATGGGCAACTCCCTGCTTCCCTGGAAGAAGAACAGTGCCTCTCAGTAGCATTTTCCACTTAGGGGGAAGGAGGAAGTCCCACTTCACTTCTGAGTTGAATCTTAACACTGTCAGTGCAGAGCCTAACTTCTGACTATGCTGAACTTTGAATCGTGAATGCACTGTTCATCTTTGGATTACGAGGAGCTTACAACCACAGTTGTTGGAATCATACATTACAACAGGGGCTTTTTACTTCTTTAGTGAATGTCATATTATTGCTTTATTCTATTTTACAATGCTATTACTGACCTCGCCAGAGCCTTTTCTGACAGACTTTCATGACAGGTTTTCATCTTGTAATTTCACTGTGCGTTGTTTTGGAGCATCAGCTGAGACCACAGTTCTTGTGCTAACTGGTTGTTTTTGGGAGCGTGACACATGTACATGGCATTCTTACTGGAATTAAGCCACTGCCTGAGGTTTTCTTTGTCGGTGCTCAAATACATTGGGCCATCTGTGCGATTACATTCCTTAGTAACATACCAGCACTGTGGTTCAGCCACTGAAGTTTACTTAATTTGCCGAAGATTTTTTTAGAAAAACATTCCTTCTACATTCCAGATAAGCAGATGTCATTCCAAACTCATAGTTGCATATTACTATTTGTTAAGTTTTAGAACTTTTGCATGATTCAAGCAAGTTTTCTTTTGAAGAAGTAATTATTCCTAGAGATCACAATCCTCGACCTTTGTATGAAACAAATATTTAAGTCTGCAACCAAATGTCAGTGCATTAGCTCCCAGATATTATAATACAATGATCTCAACTTGAGTCCAAAGATATTCTTTTTTCTTTCTCGTATTCCCTTTTTCTTAAGTTTGCTTTATTCTTCTTCAGTTACAATCAGCGTTTATAGCTCTCTTTGTCTATAAAGGCCTTATTTTAACTGAGGATGTGTGTGCAGCATGTGAGGGCTAGGGCTATTTTCACTTCCATGTTTCAGGCCTGAACCTGGCGGGAATCACAAGGAAGCTGCTGCCATGGACTGAAGGATACAATCCCCAGCACTGAGGTAACTGTTTGGGGAGGAGGAGGGAGGGTGTCATGGTCAGGAAAGTGGGAGGGAAGCCTGGGGCAGGGAAGGCCTCAAGTTCACCTTTAGAGCCTGGAGGAGATCCTGATCCACCCGGCCACAAAGAAAAAACTGAAATTCAATTTTACTAACTTATCTATGCCTCTTCTGGTCATTCTCCTGCTTCCCGTCAGCTCACCCTGGTGGGTTTGACACTTTATGCCATTACCACGATCGGTGGGCATCTCTCCCGCAACCGAAAACCATGTGGTTAAAATGTTGGCGGGTGAGAGTGCATCGGGAATGCAGCAGGAATTGCCCAGCTGCCATTTTAATAACCCCTGCACCTGTTCCTGTTGGAAGTTCAGGGGTAAAAATCGAGTCTGCTCTTTCCCTTTCAGGAATTGGTTCAATATTGTTAGCACGAATTTCTGCTTAGGAACAAAGCTCAAATTCATCAAGTTGCCTGAGCCAAAGTTTAGCTCTAAAGTATAGACATGTCTGCCTGTTGGGGAAGTTCTGATTTTTAAAATAAAACTTAATCCTTCATTTGCTGTGATAGCAGTTACACAGTAGCCAGTAAATCACAACCTTCACAATATAAGCTTCAGTATCATAATTATGTATGTGTTTCATATGCCAGTGTAGGGCTAATTTGTACTCTAGCAGGGCTAGTAAATGGTGTAATACCTATCTGTAATACGTTAAAATTTTTGGGGCCAAAACCCCACAGGGATGTGAGCCTGGCAGTTACGTTGCTTCAGACACTGACCCTGCTAGGGTTAATAGGGTCAGTTGTGGGACCCTGTTTGTTTTCAACAGAGTTATGATGGGGGTGCACTGAAAGGTCTGTGGAACTTCACCCCCCTTGTGTGTAGCATGCTGTTCCTGTAAGCATTACATTTGTTTCCTGCATAACTTTGTTATCACACTTTTTCATCATGCTATTTATGTCATGACTGTCTGATGTGCCTTTTTGTTATATTTAAATTTGCTACTTTTAACACTTTTTCTTATACTTAACTCTGATTGGCTTCTTCTTCCCATGTGACTCACTACAACTTTGGTCCTCCTAGTTCCCAAGGTGCATCTCCCAGCTGTGAGCTGGATGTTTATAACAGCTGTGCTTAATAATGATTATTTGCATAAAGATTTATTTATGCCGTTTCAGGGAAATGCTAGTTATTTTTGCAGAACCATTCAAAAACACTTACTTCACTGTCTCTAGACAGAAGTCTTAGAAATTGGAGGTGTGCTGCACTCTTCACTTCCCGACCCCAGTATCCCCCTTACTACAGTGTTACCTTTGACTTGCCATGAGCAATGCCAAAGAACATCTGTTAGAAATTTACTAAAAATGATACTGCCAATTTTCTCAGCCAGTCCAGTTTTAGAATGCTATATTTAGGATGGGGGTGGAAAGGGAGGGGTGGGGGGTGGTTGGATGGGGGGGGCTAGGCGAGGTGGAAACTCAATTATACTAGATGTCCACCCTTTTCTCCCACTGATGGGACTAAATTTTTATCTTGGGGGTCGGAAACAGGAGCCGAGACTGTTTCGAGTCCCGAACATGCCCCCCAGGGGAAACAGTCACTCATTGGAATTTGAGGGGGCTGGACCTTTAATTGGCATGAAGACAGGTTTCTTTCTAATTATGGGTGGCAGCCAGGCTTTCAAAGCTGGTGCCAATCAGAGCCCTTCCAGCTTGACAGCAGCGGGTAAGTAACTGAGAGGGCATTTCAACATGGAGGCACCCTCGCAGCGACTGTTTTTTATTTTATTTAGAGATACAGCACCGAAACAGGCCTTTCGGCCCACTGAGTCTGTGCCGACCAACAACCACCCATTTATACTAACCCTACAGTAATCCCATATTCCCTACCACCTACCTACACTAGGGGCAATTTACAATGGCCAATTTACCTAACAACCTGCAAGTCTTTGGCTGTGGGAGGAAACAGGAGCACCCGACGAAAACCCACGCGGTCACTGGGAGAACTTGCAAACTCCGCACAGGCAGTACCCAGAATCGAACCTGGGTCCCTGGAACTGTGAGGCTGCGGTGCTAGCCACTGCGCCACTGTGCCGCCCTATTTTAAAACTTAAAGAAAAAAAACAAAAAAGCAGCCAAGCCACCACTGTGGTGGGTTGGGGAGTTGGTGGCGGAATCCCTCTATAGGGCAGCCCTTGGCTGCACGCGCACCTGGGCATGAAAAGAGGGCCTGTAGGACTGCCTAGAGAGCTGGGACCCCAGCCTGTCCCTGACTGCCTGCCTCCACCTCGTGGGGGTGGGTAGTGCTGCCCAACAAGGAAGGGGCAGACTTGGGCATGAAATGGGGCAACTGAAGCATGTTTCAGTGGGGTAGCATTTGGAGAACAGTCATAATGTCATGTCATCAGGTCATTATGGAAAAGGACAAAGAACATTCAGGTGTGAAAATTTCAGTGAGTTGAAAAAGAATCTGGCCCAGATGGATTGGAATCGAAGGTTGGCAGGCAAAACAGTAACTGAGCACAATGGGAGGTTTTCAAAGAGATAGGGCGGCACAGTGGCGCAGTGGTTAGCACTGCAGCCTCACAGCTCCAGGGACCCGGGTTCGATTCCGGGTACTGCCTGTGTGGAGTTTGCAAGTTCTCCCTGTGTCTGCGTGGGTTTTCTCCGGGTGCTCCGGTTTCCTCCCACAAGCCAAAAGACTTGCAGGTTGATAGGTAAATTGGCCATTATAAATTGTCACTAGTATAGGTAGGTGGTAGGGAAATATAGGGACAGGTGGGGATGTTTGGTAGGAATATGGGATTAGTGTAGGATTAGTATAAATGGGTGGTTGATGTTTGGCACAGACTGGGTGGGCCGAAGGGCCTGTTTCAGTGCTGTATCTCTAATCTAATAGTTCGGGTACAGACTCGACACAACTGTAAAAGTGGTGAAAGGGTGAGGCCGATTATGGACAAAAAGGACGTATTCTTGTGGAGACAAAGGGTATGACTGAGTAAACTGTCTCTATGATAGAAGAGAATGCTGCCACTGTCACTATAAAGGAGGATGTAGTAGAGATATTGGATAGGATAAAAATAAAGAGCGGATGCTGAATAGGTTGACGGTACTCGATGTAGACAAATCACCCGGTTTGATGGGATGCATCTGAGATTACTGAGGGGAATAAGGGTGGAAATTGTAGATGCTTTGGGCACAATCTTCCAATTCTCACTAGGTATATGAGTGGAGCCAGAGAACAGAGATGCAAATGTTACATCACTGCTCAAAAAAGGGGAGAAGGATAAATGTGCCAACTATAGGCCAGTCAGCCTAACATTGGTGGTGGGGAAACTTTTAGTGACAATTATCTGGGATAAAATTGATTGGCACTTGGAAAAGTATGGGGGAATAACTGAAAGCTCACACCAATTTGTTAAATGCAAATCTTGTTTGACTAACTTGATTGAATTTTTGAATGAAGTAACAGAAAAGGTTAGTGTGGTTGATGTTGTGTATATGGACTGTTAAAAGGAGTTTGATAAAGTGCCACATCATAGACGTGTTAGCAAAATTGTAGCCGATGGGATTAAAGGGACAATGGTCGCCTGGATACGAAATTGGCTGAGGGTCAGAAAGCAAAGATTAGTGATGAGTGGTTGTTTTTCAGACTGGAGGAAACTAAACAGTGGTGTTTCCTAGGGGTCGATATTGAATCTTTTTGAAATATATTAATGAACTGAACTTGGGAATACAGGGCATAATTTCAAAATTTGCAGATGATACAAAACACAAAATATAATAAACACTAAAGGCAGATAGTAATAGACTTTAGGAAGAGCTAGACAGATTGATGTGATGGGCAGACATATGACAGATGAAATTTAATATAGAGAAGTGTGAAGTGATACAACAACAACATGTATTTATACAGCACCTTCAACAGACTAAAATGTCCCAAGGCACTTCACAGGAGCAAAACAAAATTTGACACTGATATTCGAGCAGATGATCAAAAGCTTGATCAAAGATGTGGGTTTTAAGGAGCGTCTTAAAGGAGGGAAGAGAGGCAGAGAGGTGAGATGTTTAGGGGGTGACTTCCAGAGCTTAGGCCTAGGCAACTCTAAGCATGGCTGCCAATGGTGGAGTGATTATAATCAGGGATGCTCAGGAGGCCAGCATTGGAGGAGCACAGATTTCCGGGAGGGTAGTAGGGCTGGAGCAGATTACAGAGATAAGGTTTTGGATGATCTCAAGTTTACGGAGCGTGGGAGGCCAGAGAGCAGTGCGTTAGATTAGTCAAGTCTATAGGTAACAAATGCATTGATGAGGGCATCAGCAGCAGATAAGCTGAGGCAGGCGTGGAGTCGGGTGACTTTACAGAAGTAGAAACAGAAGATCTTTGTGATGGATCGAACAGGTGGTCAGAAGCAGGGGCGCAAACCTGATTGAAGGAATTTAAACTTATAATTCCAGGAAAGATGGGCATGGATTTGAGAGGTGACAGCATGTTCAAAGCCTTTGGAGAGGAAATAAAGGTTGGAGATGGGGTGGTTGTTTGTAAGGGCAGAGGGGTTAAGGGTTGCTTTTTTGAGGAGAGGAATGATGACACCAGATTTAAAGGAGGAAGGGACAGAACCTGGGGAGAGAGAACTGTCAACAATATAGGCTAACATGGGAGCCAGGAAGGGAAGTTGGGTGCTCAGCAGTTTAGTGGGAATATGGTCAAATGAGCAGGACGTGGGTCTCATTTACATGATGGACTCGGATAGGGCATGTGGGAAGATAGGAGACAAACTAGAGAAAGATATGTGTTCAGGGCTAGGGCAGGAGAGAATCCTTAGAAGAAATTTGGCCCAGTGTGCTAGGTGAAGGGAGTCATCTAGCAGGGGCAGGATGATCTCAAACTTAGTGACAAAGAAGTCCATAAGCTCCTCGCACTTATTGTTGAAGGTTAGAGTGGAAGAGACAGGGAGAGGGGCTTAAGAAGTCCGTTTGCATTTTGGGGGGTAGGAAAACTGAGGAGAGACAATATAAGTTAAAAAAGTTTAATTTTTAATGGGGTGCAGGAATGGAGAGATCTGTGGGTGTATGTACAGAAATCTTTGAAGGCTGTAACAAATTGAGAAAGCTGTTAAAAAAAGCCTATGGGACCCTTAGCTTTATAAGTGGAGGCATAGAGTATAAAAGTAATAAAAACAGAAAATGCTGGAAATACTCAGTAGGTCAGTCCAATACTGCCTGATCCGCTGAGTATTTCTAGTACGTTCTGTTTTATTTCAGACTTCCATCATCTGCAGTATTTTGCTTTTGTTTTTGAGTACAAAAGCAAGGCAGTTATGCTAAACTTTTATAAAACTCTAGTTAGGACCCAACTGAAGTATTGTATTCCATTCTGAGCACCACACTTTAGGAAGGATGCCAGGGCATTAGAGAAGGTGCAGAAGAGATTCACTGGAATGATAGCATTGATGATGGACTACAGTTTTGAGGATAGACTGGAGAGGTTGGAGTTGTTCTCCTTAGAGCAAAAGAAGTTAAGAGGAGATTTGATAGAGGCATTCAAAATCATGAAGGGTTTTGATAGAGTAAGTAAGAAGAAATTGCTTCCAGTGGCAGAAGGGTCAGGAACTGAAAGGCAAGGATTTAAAATAATTGGCAAAAGAACCAGAGGTGACATGGGGAAAATTTCTTTTACGCAACAGACTGCCTGAAAAGTGGTGGATGCACATTCGATAGTAACTTTTATAAAGGAATTGGATAAATACTTCAAGGGGAAAATTTTGCAGGGTGATGGGAAAAGAGCAGGGGTGTGGGACTAATTGGACACCTTTTCAAAGGGCCAGCACAGGCACGCATGGTCTGCAGTGTTGTATCATTCTATGGTTTTATGGTATGAAACTCCGCTACAGCATTGAATGCCAGGGCCAACTGGCCTTTTGAAAAAAAAGGCAGATTTTTTTGGACCACTTTTTGCAGCCGGCACATTAAAACCGTAACTGTCCTCACTCTTAAGTCCTGTGGTGGGCACCCTAGTTACGCTGGTACTGACACAATCACTCATCTAGTTTATATAGATACCCAGTGCTGGGGGTAGTGGGTGGAATCCACTATGGGTGTGACAGCCTTGCAGGCCTCATGCAAATTTGGGGCTCATATGTCTAGTAGACCAAAGCATTACGCTCCAGACATAACACTTTGCTACAGATGTACAACTTCCTCAAAATGCTCAGTGCTTCTAACCTGCTGCCTGCAACTGGCAAGCACATTCCATGGCCAAACAACAATTCAACTCTTTTTGGACTGTGTTTATTGAACTTTAGACTTTTTGGCCTTAAATGAAACAATTCCACCTTAATAGAGTAGCATATTATGCATTACATGGTTAGAACACTTGTATCTTCATAAAACAATGTATCATCTGACTTACCAAGAGGAACACCACTAGTTTATATATGAATTTGAATCTGAGCCAGCTTCCAGTAGGACAGTATGTTTGATATATTCATATGATTAACACTGGAATTTGAAGTGCTCACTGAAGTGTATCACTGAAATCACTCAGTCGGCAGTAACTTCAGAGGACAAGGTAAAGACGAGGTTGAAAGTGAAATGGGATGTTAGAATATTTGACACTTAGCATGCCAGGGCACTGTGGAACAGCAATTAAAGCTATGAGAATGCTGAATTTCAATGCCAAATCAATATAGTGCAGGTCAAACATTTGGGTGTGTATAGTTTCTTTTTTATTCGTCATTAATTTTCTCCACTCCTACTTGCTGATTAGATACAGGGAAATAGTTGCACAATAGATTCACCAATCATCCTCCAATACCATACCCAAGAGGCTGTGATTGAAGTATGAAGCTTGACAGAAAGTGTCAGCCAGCTTTGTGACTATGGAGGCATCACAGATTGGTACTGATCATGTCCTTAACTCGTGTCAACATGTGTGCACTTTCAACAGGACTTGCTGGATAGTAATCAGAAGCAGCAACCTTGGTTGATTTTCACCACTGTATCCCAGGGGCACCGAAGTACTGCTGCTGTGGCTGAAATCAGTTAAATCAGAATAGACCAGGGATTGAAAATGGGTGCTTCCTGATTTTTATAGCTCTGCTATACAATGGATAAATTCGCTAAGCTGCTGGCACTGTCACAAATAGTGGCTGAAATTCTTCTCTCATGTGTCATCGCATAGACACACTCTAGGATGAGTTTGTGTGCCTGACCTGTGCATGCACCAGGTTTTTCAATGGGCAATTGCTGTCAAAAAGGAAGCTTGTTCTATTCCACGGTATTGCCTCATTACAGATTCATTTGGAGTTATGCTGGGAGATGTCTCCTTGCTGCTCCAGGAACTCTGTTGAGCTAACTACATTCAAGACACTTTGCTCGACATAAGCTGCTCTGCCTGTCCTTTGTGCATTAGCACGCACATTCCTCATTGCAGCAAACGGCAAAGCCTATCGGAAGTGCAGGTGTCACTTTAAGAAGCAAGAAGCAAGTCTTGCTTGGAGTGTGGCCACTGCATGTAAATGAGACAACAGTAGAAAAGGTGGGTAAGATGACTGCATAAGCCAGTATTAGTGCCTCTGGTGGCACCCATAGCAGAATTCAAGCCCAGAGTTACTTTTAATGAAAGACATAAACTAACATAAGATTGTGCAATTTTTCATTAAGGTTGATTACATTATTCACAACAAGATAGCAATCTTGACAATTGTTGTCAAAGATCCATATTTACTAAAATGACATTACCAGACTTGTACATTTGCAGAAAGGTTAAAGGAACTTCAAATACGTCAAATCCAAAAGGATCCCTCATCCTTACGAGATAAGATAGATGCAGTATAGTCTTCTTCTTTGGCCTCCTTGTCTCGGGAGACAATGGGTAAGCGCCTGGAGGTGGTCAGTGGTTTGTGGAGCAGCGACAGCAGAGCTATAAAGGCCAATACTAGAGTGACAGACTCTTCCACAGGTGCTGCAGATAAAATTGGTTGTCAGGGCTGTTTTGCAGTTGGCTCTCCCCTTGCGCTTCTGTCTTTTTTCCTGCCAACTGCTAAGTCTCTTCGACTCGCCACACTTTAGCCCCGCCAATCTATTGAAAAGTTGAAATGATCTTAACGTGGTATTAAAATGTTCTTGCCAAATAACACACTGCAACTCCAACTTCTTCCCAGCATAAGATTCTTGCCAAAAAGTTGTAAATAATAACTGATAATGAATTTGTAGTACAAAGTGGCACAGAATAGCCAGAACCTTACTAGATTTTATGTTAAGTGTAATCTCATACTCCAAAATGAATAAATCAAGCACGGTATTGTTCTGAACTTCAAAAAGACACCTCAGTTAATGATATTTTTATGAGGTCTGAAATGCACGGAGAAATAATTACTGTGCATGGTGGATAATGAACCCATATGATCAGTAATTTAAACATGGGAACTGATAAAAACATCATATAGTGTTAAATGAGTGAGAATGGAAGTATGATTTAGTTCCCCAAAGAGGATGGATTTAAAAAAAAAATTAAAAATAATTTTCTCTTTGTATACACATATTTTAAATTTAATTGTATAATCTGGGCTGGAATTTTTCATTGGGCGGGAGGCCGCGTCCACTGGCTGTAAAATTGGTGGTGAGTTCACCTCCGCCAAGCCTGGGGAGCCAGACCAGGATTTTTCACTCCCCAGGCCTTTAATTGTTCTTGGGTGGGACTTCCACCTTCTTGAGGCAGGAAGTCCTTCCTAATGGAGCTGCCGGCCAATCAGAGGGCTGGCAGCTCATAGTCCCAGCAGCACCACCGGGAGCGGTGGCCACTGCTGGGACTACACCCAGCCATCGGAAAAAGATGAAGGATGGCCCTGGAAAAAAGGCAAGTTTTTAGGGCCTCACTGGGGACAATCGGTCGGGCCCCATTGAGGGAAGGGGGGTTGGTTAGAGGGGCGGGGGGAGTGTACGTTGGGGGTGGTTGGGGCTTCGGGCACCCCCCCAGTCCGCAAAAAGTCTGTCTGCTTTCATCAGGCAGGTTTTTTGAGGCCTCAGCTGCCTGCCTGCCAAGGGTAAAATACCCGTGGTGGCGGGTGGAGGCCCTTAAGTGCCAGTTAATTGGTCTTGGGGTGGGCGGGTTGTTTCTTTCTGCCGCTCCATGTAAATTGATAACGGGGGCTGGAGGGGGTTGGGAACGGCCCCCGCCTCCCACTCAATTTTCCGCCCCCCACCCTCCGCCACCAGCCCGCTTGTTTGGGGGTGTGAAATTCCGGCCCTTGCCTTCTTCCTCCTCTTAAGTGAGTATGTCTAATATCACTTCTTTTGTTTCTATTGTGATGGGGTCTCCAGTTTGCGAGACCAGTCGAGGAGTGTGTGCAAGCTGTTGTCTGAACAGATGACTTGTTGAATGTTTTGTTAGTTGCGCTGACTCTGGTTTCAAAGCTTGTTTTTTTTGAGACAGTCCATAACTAAAAGTGAAACTAAAAACTTCAAGGTTCTGGGGAGACAGAACTGTTTGGAACCAGATAAAAATGACTCAGAGCCATCCAAGCTCTGATCACTAGATTGCAGTGTGCCGGCAAGCTGAATCCAGGAGCTGGCCATAAGCAAATATAAGTGGCTGCAGCTGTTTCAGCTGCTTAAGGTAATCCTGGTGGATCCATGCAACCAAGACTGTTGTGAGCAGAGTTGAGGAGGTTCTAGAGTAGTGCGCTGTTTTTGATGGAGGCCGGACCTGTGGAGTGTGGGATTGAAGGGGAACTGCTGTCAGATGAGAATTAATGGCTGAATCTTGAAAGAAAGAAGCTGGAGATCTAGCTGAGGAAGTTCAAAGCTTTGAAGAACTTTGTGGCTGTAATTGGCGCCATATATGCTGAGTGGACTGCCCAGTAAATCCGTGAGATCTATGTTTGTTGCATCTGACAGCTAATGTGTAATTTATAAAACATATATAGTCTGCGATTTGTCTGTTAATTCATGTTAACTTATGTTGATTTTGGTTTGATTGTTGAAGTAAAAGTTATAAAAATGAAATCTTGTCTATTTCTTTTTTTCATTGGGATTGTTCGGTAAGTTCATTTCTTTTGGCTTGTTGATCTCCACGGGGATCATAACACTGTCGTTATAGATTAGATGAGTCTCTGATAAGGCCTTATTTTTAGAAATACATCCCTCTTTCCCTCTGTGCATGTACGTACATACAAAATAGTAACCTGTGGGATGATTTCCAATCGCCGTTTTGTGAAGCAGTTTCATAAACAAATGTGGGAAGATTTCTCCTGCTCAGTATTCCTAGTGAAATTTTGCTAGTGCTTTTCCCATATAGTCCTGTGGAACGTTATATCATTTCATTCTATAGTTATCTCTACAGCCTTCAAGAAACAAGAAACTGCTGCGTGAGTTCACAATAACTATTGGAGAAAGGTAATATTCTTAGAACCATAGAAAAGTTACGGTACAGAAGGAGGCCTTTCAGCCCACCGTGTGTGATTTGTCTGTTAATTCATGTTTAATTTATGTTGATTTTAGTTTGATTGTTGAAGTAAAAGTTCTAAAAGTGAAATCTTGTCTATTTCTTTTTTTTATTGGGATTGTTCGATAAATTTGTTTCTTTTGGCTTGTTTGGTGAAAAAGCTAGCCGCCCAATCTAATCCCACCTTCCAGCACCTGGTCCATAGCCTTGCAGGTTACAGCACTTCAGGTGCATGTCCAAGCACCTTTTAAATGAGTTGAGGGTTTCTGCCTCCACCACCGATCCAGGCAGTGAATTCCAGACACCCACCACCCTCTGGGTGAAAAAGTTTTTCCTCTTGTCCCCTCAAATCCTTCTACTTATCACCTTAAATCTGTGCCACCTGGTAATTGGTCCTTCCTGTCTACTCTATCCAGGCCCCTCATAATTTTGTACACCTCAATTAAGTCACCCCTCAGCCTCCTCTGTTCTAAGGAAAACAACTCTAGCTGATCCAATCTTTCCTCATATCTGCAACTTTCAAGCCCTGGCAACATTCTTGTAAATCTCCTCTGTACTCTCTCCAGAGCAAATATGCCTTCCCTGAAATGTGGTGACCAGAACTGTACGCAATACTCCAGCTGTGGCCAAACCAGCATTTTATACAGTTCTGGCATTACATCCCTGCTTTTCATAGAAAGTTTATGGCACAGAAAGAGGCCACTTGGCCCATCATGTCTGTGCCAGACGAAAAACGTTCCACCCATTCGAATCCCACCGTCCAGCATTTGGTCCGTAGCCCTGCAGATTACGGCACGAGGTGCATGTCCAGACTTCTTTTGAATGAGTTGAGGGTTTCTGCCTCAACTACCCTTTTAGGCAGTGAGTTCCAGACCCCCACCACCCTCTGGGTGAAAAAAACCTTTCCTCATTCCCCCTTTAATCTTTTTACCAATCACTTCAAAATCTATGCCCCCTAGTCACTGACTCCGCTAAGGTGAATAGACCCATCACCTCAACTCTATCCAGGCCCCTCAAAATGTTGTATATTTCAATCAGACCTCCCCTCAGTCTTCTCTGTTCCAAAGAGAACAAGCCTGGCCTATCCAATCTTTCTTCATAGCTGCATTTTTCCAGTCCCGGCAACATCCTCGTAAGTCTCCTCCTGCAATGAGGTGACCAGAACTGCACACAGTAATCAAGTTGTGGCCTAACCAATGATTTATACAGTTCCAGCGTAACCTCCCTGCTCTTATATTATATACCTCGACTAATAAAGGAAAGGATTCCATATGCCTTCTTAACCACCTTATCGACCTGTCCTGCTACCTTTAGGGATCTGTGGACATTTACTCCAAGGTCCCTCACTTCCTCTACACCTCTCAGTATTTTCCCATTAATCGTGTATTCCTTTGCCTTGTTTGACCTCCCCAAATGCATCACCTCACACTTCTCTGGGTTGAATTCCATTTGCAACTTTTCTGCCCATCTAACCAGACCATCAATAGCTTCCTGCAGCCTACAGCTATCCTCCTCGCTATCTATCACACTGCCAATCTTTGTGTCATCTGCAAACTTCTTGATCATGACCCCCACATTTACATCCAAACATTAATATATACCACAAAAAGCAGGGGACCCAGTACTGAGCCCTGTGGAACGCCACTGGAAACAGCCCTCCAGTCGCTAAAACACCCATCAACAATTATCCTTTGTTTCCTGCTACTGAGCCAATTTTGTATCCACCTTGCTGCATTTCCCTGGATGCTATGGGATTTTATTTTTTTAACCAGTCTGCCATGTGGGACCTTGCCAAAAGCCTTGCTAAAATCCATGTAGACCACATCAACTGCACTACCCTCATCTATCTTCCTTGTTACTTCTTCAAAAGATTTGATCAAGTTGGTCAGACAAGATCTTCCCTTAACAAATCCATGCTGACTATCCTTGATTAATCTGTGCCTTTTTAAGTGACAGTTACCCTGTCTCAGAATAGATTCCAATAATTTGCCCACTACTGAGATTAGACTGATCGGCCTGTAATTATTTGATCTAACCTTCGCTCCTGTTTTAAACAGAGGTACAAAGTTAACAGTCCTCCTTTCCTATGGCACCACACCGGTATCCAGTGAGGACTGGGAAATGATGGTCAGACCTTCTGCTATTTCCTCTCTTGCTTCTTTTAACAGCCTGGGGTACATTTCATCCAGCCCTGGTGATTTATCAACTTTCAAGGATGCTAATCCAATTAATATGTCCTCTCTCCCTATGTTGATCACATCCAATACTTCACACCTCTCTTCCTTAAATACAATATCTGCATCGTCCCCCTATTTTGTGGAGACAGATGCAAAGTATTCATTAATAACTTTATCTTCTGCCCCTACACATAGGTTACCTTTTTGGTCCTTTATGGGCCCTACTCTTTCCTTAGTTATCCTCTTACTCTTAATATATTGATAAAACATCTTTGGGTTCACCTTAATTTTGCTTGCCAATATTCTTTCATGCCGTCTCTTTGCTTTCCTAATTTTCTTTTTAGTTTAGTTTAGAGATACAGCACTAAAACAGGCCCTTCGGCCCACCGAGTCTGTGCCAACCATCAACCACCCATTTATACTAATCCTACACTAATCCCATATTCCTACCACATCCCCACCTGTCCCTACATTTCCCTACCAACTACCTATACCAGTGGCAATTTATAATGGCCAATTTACCTGCCAACCTGCAAGTCTTTTGGCTTGTGGGAGGAAACCGGAGCACCCAGAGAAAACCCACACAGACACAGGGAGAACTTGCAAACTCCACACAGGCAGTACCCAGAATTGAACCCAGGTCGCTGTTTTGATTTCACCCGTCCACTTTCTATACTCCTCTCGGCTTTCTGTAGTATTGAGTTCTCATAAGCTTTCCTTTTCTGCCTTATCTTACCCTGTAAGCTCCTTGACATCCATGGGGTTCTAGATTTGGCCCTCTCACCCTTTCTCTTTGTGGGAACATATATACTCTGAACCCCTTGAATCTCCCCTTTGAATGCCTCCCACTTTTGTGACACTGATTTACCTTCAAGTAGCTGTTTTCAGTCCACTTTAGTTAAATCACTCCTCAGCTTAGTAAAATTGGCCTTGCCCCAATTGAGAACACTAACTCCTGTTCTATCCTTGTCCTTTTCCATAATTATGTTCAAACTGACTGAATTATGATCACTACCACCAAAGTGCTCTCCCATTGCCACTCCTTCCACCTACCCATCTTCATTTCCTAAAATATGTCTAAAACTGTGCCCTCTTTCGTTGGACTTGCTACATACTGGTCAAAATAGTTCTCCTGAATGCACTTGAAGAATTCTGCTCCCTCAATTCCTTTCACACTAAAACTATCCCAGTTAATATTGGGGTAATTAAAATCCCATACTATTACTGCCCTATTGTTCTTGCACTTCTCAGGGATTTGCCTACATATGTGTTCTTCTATTTCCCTCTGACTGTTTGGGGGTCTATAGTACAGTCCCAGTAGTGTGATTGTCCCTTTTTTGTTCCTTATCTCAATCCATATGGCCTCATTTGATGAACCTTCCAACATATCATCCCTCCTCACAGGTGCAATAGTTTCCTTGACCAAAATTGCCACTTCCCCTCCTTTCTTATCCCCCTCCCTATCGTGTCTGAAAACCCTGTAACCAGAAACGTTGAGCTGCCATTCCTTTCCCTCCTTAAGCCATGTTTCTGTAATAGCCATGATATCATACTGCCACATGTCTATCTGTGCCCTCAGCTCATCTGCTTTTTTGCTATACTCCTTACATTGAAATAGATACCCTTGAGCACTGTCAAACTCTTTTTTTCAAATTTTCTAACCTTTGTTTCCTCTGTATTCCAGACTCATCCATTAATTTTTTGCTTCCCATTTTCATTTCATTTGTATTCGATACCTCGGCCAATCAAGGAAAGCATTCCATATGCCTTCTTCACCACTTTATCTACCTGTCCTGCCACCTTCAGGGACCTGTGGACATGCACTCCAAGGTCTCTCACTTCTTCTACCCCTCTCAACTTCCTCCTGTTTATTGTGTATTCCCTTGCTTTGTTTGCCCTCCTCAATGCATTACCTCACACTTCTCAGATTGAATTCCATTTCCACTTTCCCGCCCACTCAATCAAACCATTGATATAATTCTGGAATCAACAGCTATCCTCTTCACTATCAACTGCACGGCCAATTTTTGAGTCATTTGCAAATTTCCCAATCATGCCTTTCACATTTAAGTCCAAATCATTAATATATCCCATAAACAGCAAGGGACCCAACATTGAGCCCTGTGGAATGCCACTGAAAGCCACTTTCCATTCGCAAAAACATCTGTCGACTACTACCCTTTGTTTCCTGTCACTGAGCCAATTTTGGATCCAACTTGCCACATCCCCCTGAATATATTCTTGAATATGTTGGCTTGGATTTTGCCATTGGTATTGGTACTTGTACTCTCAGACCACTGTAAAAGTGTTCACTAAAGTGTGCCTCACTGAAATCACTGAGTCAGCAGTGGCTGTATGAGAGAAATGAAAGATGAAGTTAAAGAGAGCTTGTTATCAGTAGATTTAATGGGCTGGATTTTACCAGAGCTTTGAGGATGGGTTGGATGGTGGGAAATCTGACAAAATGGCATGGGAAGGCAGTGGGTGATATGCCCGTCGAGTTCCTGCTGCCATGCTATCTTGCCAGTGGCAGAAAAGATGGCAGACAGCCTGCTGGCCCCAAGCCCAATTGAGACAATTAAGTGGCCAATTAAAGGCCTTTTCCCACCTCAGTAGGCATTTTACCTGCCCTTGGGGGGGGGGGGACCCTCTGCCGTGTGGAGAGACTGCCAGGCAAACCCTGGCGGCCTCCAGGCGGGCTTCTCCGGGAAGAGTGCCCTCCTTTTCAGGCACTCTTCGGCCCATGGAGGGTCCCCCAGCAGTAATGGCTGCCCCTATGGCAATGGTGCCTCCTGCCCTCAGCAACCACAATCCTTGCCGGGGCCTGCCTGACTGGCCCCAGTGCCCTTAGACACCACTTACCTGACTTTGAGGGTGCACAGCCATTAATGTGTCCTCATCTTCCAGGTGCAGCCCCAGCAGTGGCCAGTGCTAGTGGTGGTGCTGCAGAGGCTGCTGAGCAGTCAGCCCTCTGATTGGCCAGCAGCTCTTGGGGGTGCTGCGCTGTCTTTAATAGGGACAGCAGACACGGTGGAAGCCCCTTAATTGGCTGCCGCCAATGTGGCCCTTGCTCCCGCTAACCACCGAAGCAGGTTTGCTCCCTGCTTTCAGCCCCAGTGGTGGCACCCCTGCCGCCTCCATAAAATCGAACCCAACATGTCAGGGCACTGTTGAGCAGCAATTAAAGCACATAGAATGCTCAAGCATTTTGCAAAATTTGTAGAATACAATTGGGCCTTGCTTTGCCTGCACCTGGAGGAAGATAAGAATTGCTTGACAAAGAAAGGCCACGGTCTGTCTAGTTTGCTTTCCACTTGATCATCCCATGATACAGTGTCCAGCTTGTTCACTTAGATACAATGAAAACATTGAAACCCCAAAGGTAGTTCTGAGAAGGGCTATGAAGACTTTTTAAACATTTGTTGACAAGATGTGGGCACAAGCCCAAGCTGCACCCATTGCTCACCTTCAGTTGCCCTGAGAAGGTGGTGATGGGCCTTCTTCTTGAAGCACTGGAGTTTCTGGGGACTAAATTGGATTGCCCCCAAAAACTGGCGTGGTATTGTGATGCGCAATTAACGCGAACTGGTTCAATGTAATGTAGGCAGTGCGCCATCTTTGTGCTACCTGCTCATTAGCATAATTTCAGTGTGCAGCCAGCATCAACTGGGCTGTTCATTGCCTGCGTACATCAGCAGGAGCCCAAAATCATAATTTCCTAGCACTTCTTAAAGCTAGCCTGCACTGCTTAATAGCTAGACTGCTGGAGCAGCTGCTGGGTGTCACATAGGAAGTGAAATTGCTCTGGGAAACAGTGAAGTGTGGCAGAGCATCGGAGAGCTCTGACTCCAAGGTTTTCAGACACCGCACTGGTAGAAGAGTTCGATAGGAGGAGAGATGTCCTGTAACCACAGGGGGCTAGGAGGCCCTCCAGACACACGTTCAATAGGCAGTGGGAGCAGATAGCCATGGAGGTCAATGCCAGGAGTCTTGCCCCGAGTGCCTGGATGCAGTGCTGCAAGAAGTTCAATGACCTCTTCAATTACCACATCCTACCAAATGTACACTAGCCTCAGCCACTCCTCAATTCACTGCGCCTCCATCACTCACCTATTATCAATCTTTTTCAGTCAGGATTCATACCTAACATTCATAAGCTCCAATGCACCCTCACACACTTAGCAATGCTTCACATACCCATCTCACAAGTTACTCACACTGCCAGCTATTCATCCATGACAGCCACATCATCCTAACAGATTGCACCACACTCACTGATACACTTCCTTCTCTCTTGCAGGGCAAGGTGGCACACAACTGGAGGCAGCAGGAACTAACTGGAGGGAGACAGGCATGGCTGCATGTCCTAACCCCATGGAGGAGACGGTGCTGGCCATTATAATGCTGGCCATTATTGAAACAGCCATTGCTGAGGCCTTGACCAATGCAGGGCTGAAACCATTGACAATAACAGTATCCTCATACCCAATCCTCCTTCTCACATCCCACTTGCCCCTCATCTTCTTCTCTTCTGACTCACAAGCTGCAGACGGTGTAAGCATGCACTTCTTACTTTCCATCCCTTCTCTCATCACATCCTTGCCTTTTACCTTTCAGATATCCAAGAACGGCAACCTGGCCAGAAAATGGAGGAATGCTAAGAAGGGAGTGATGATAAAGACACACTGTCACTATTTCATACTCACAGCCACCAGCTCAGATACTGATGCTAGATGAAATTTAGTGGCGAGATTAGGGACAGAATTTATTAAGGTCGGCAGGAGTGGGAATGGAGGGGTGGTGTGGGGTGGGGGGGGGTTGTGGTGGAAGCTGGAGAATAGGGATAGATGCGGTCGCCTGGAATCCCGATGTTGTGATGTCGGTTCCAGATTTTGTCAGCGGCAGGAAAGCTCCAAGGCGGCATTGCCACCCTGCACGGCGGGATTGCAATTACAATTGCTGAACAGCTCGTTGCAATACATTTGCATTGAAGTGATCACAATTCAATGCGGGGAGGAGGGGTTTGGAATTCAGTCAATGGTGGGTGGGGATTGTTCTATTCCAGAAAGCCAGTTGTTGAAGGATGATGCTGGAGCCAATCTTCACTCAGTCGCACATTTATTTTACAGAGTAAAAGGATTACAAACATGTAGCTCCTTACTCAAAACTTCTCCCGGTCTCAGTAAGTGTCTCCTTATATGTGCTCAAGTAAGACCCCACTTAACACCCTCCAACTGCTCTTATAGAGAGACCCAAATAACTTACATGAGAGGCACTCTGAGACCAAGGGCACTCACAAATTATGAACTACAAGACAGCCTTCAGTACACCAAGCCCTTTTACAACTCTAAACATGAGACACAGCCTGATGTTACACTTTAAAATATTCAAAGTATGTGCTCTATCTAAGTGAAGATTGTGAAGATTGATGGATTATTACCGGATGCCTTTGCATCCATTCCAGTATCAGGGTTTGAATCAGCCACTGTCCCTGATTCCAAAGGCAGCCTTGTTGACAATGCATGCCAGAATATGCATAAGCACCCAACCCCACATGGGCCCAGAAGATGTGCACACCCACCCAACAAGGTATTGTTGACCGTCTTTCAAAAGTGTTGTTAAGTACAGATTTCATTGTACTTGCAATATCAGCTCTGTTGTTTTATCTGCTTCCAAACATAAGTTCTTAGCATTATTGCAGCTGATCAGTTGCTGATCATAATCTCAGCTACTTTTTTTTTCAGATTGTTGGGACAATTTTTACAGTATATACACCCAATTTGAAAATAAGATAATCTGCAAAAAAAGGACAACTGATGCATGTCTCGTAGGTGTCCCTAATTTACAGGTTTCACTGTACAGCAATGTTAGGCTGTTGCTTGAATAGTCTGTGGGCCAGATCTCCCAACTTGGGCAACACCTACCAGATGTTAACAAGGAAGAGTTTGCGGGTCGACTGAGCTGAGATTGCCTTGGACTTATCCTGGTATGATGCCTAGGCTATGGCTGATTGATCTTTTTTTTATTCATTCATGGGATGTGGGCGTCGCTGGCCAAGCCAGCATTTATTGCCCATCTCTAATTGCCCCTGAGAAGGTGGTGGTGAGATGCCTTCTTGAACCACTGTGGTCCTTGGGGTGTAGGTACACCCACAGTGGTATTAAGAAGGAAGTTCCAGAATTTTGACCCAGCGACAGTGAAGGAACGGGAATATATTTCCAAGTCAGGATGGTGTGTGGCTTGGAGGGGAACTTGCAGGTGGTGATGTCCCCATGCATCTGCTGTCCTTGTCCTTCTAGTTGGTAGAGTTCGCAGGTTTGGAAGGTGCTTTCGAAGGAGTCTTGGTGAGTTGCTGCAGTGCATCTTGCTACACACTGCTGCCACTATGTGTCGGTGGTGAAGGGAGTGAATGTTGAAGATGGTGGAGGGAGTGCCAATCAAGCGGGCTGTTTTGACTTGGATGGTGTCGAGCTTCTTGAGTGTTTTTGGAGCTGCACCCATCCAGGCAAGTGGAGAGTATTCCATCACACTCCTAACTTGTGCCTTATAGATGGTGGAAAGGCACTGGGGAGACAGGAGGTGAGTTACTCGCCGCAGAATTCCTAGCCTCTGACCTGCTCTATTAGCCACAGTATTTATGTGGCTGGTCCAGTTCAGTTTCTGGTCAATGGGAACCCCCAGGTTGTTGATGGTGGGGGATTCAGCAATGGTAATGCCATTGAACATCAAGGGGAGATGGTTAGATTCTCTCTTGTTTCATGGTCATTGCATGGCATTTGTGTGACGCAAATGTTACTCGCCAATAATCAGCCCAAACCTGGATATTGTCCAGGTCTTGCTGCATCTGGATCTCCTTGTTACTAATTGTCCATGTCCGTAAGGAGCATAATGCTCTGCCTTTTGCAACAGCAATCTGTTTTTTACTCACCATGTTGAGTGATGTTGGAGCTGGGCATTGGAACTCTTCCCATTTTAGAACTCCAGCGACAACGGAAAGCACTCCCAGATCTGATATAATACAGCCAGATACAGAGTAAAGCTTTCCCTACTTTGTCCAACAACATGCTGCTATAAGTTTAGCATCTTGCTTTAGATATTTTCTAGGGTACAGTGTTGACAGTCAATCCCATAGCAATTTCCACATCTTATATTTCAGAGTGTGCTTGTGTAGTCTAATATCTAACTATAAAAATAGTCCAATCCAGGGCTGTAGCAATTGTATTCCTCTGTGATTTAAACTGGATATATGCACCTTTCGCATGCATGCTTTCTCAATCTCTTTGAATGCAGACCAAGAAAACACTTGGTGGGATGTAATGTGATATGAATCATTAAGTTTATTTCACAGCATGTGAACATATACATTAGATTCACTTATTTTATTCAGTACAACTTAGTCGTTGTGTAATAATACAAAGTGTTTCCCCACAGCATTGGCACTTGGTTAGTTTAAACAACACAATAACTAACTACTTCCCCTCCAGTCTATCCTTGCAACCTTTGTTGAGCCTGACAGCATGTGCAGTTTTCTGTATTCAAAAAAAACTTTGACGGACTTTGCAGGCTTTTCTGCAGGACTCAATATGTTGATCTGTGTCCTCTTGTTTTCTGTCTCACAGAAAGCAGGAGGTTGGTTCCTGACCCCTCTCTGTCACTGGTTGATGACCAGAAGAGCTGCTAATCAATCCTGGTAGGCCACCTCCCCACTTTCATGTAAAACACAAAAGACAGGACATTCCATCCTCCTGAGGTATAAATGCTGGGAGAACATGAGATGAGAAAATGACTGCCCTATTGTTCCAGATCATCATAGATAACAGTTTACAGCCAGCAGAGGAGATTTTTATTCCACCAATTTGGATCTGAAATCGGGTGCCAGAGGTAATAGCCAGTGTCTCTTACACTGTACTATCCAGTTCCAACAGCCAGTTCTAATTCAGACTTGTGAGGGTCTAGGGTTCTACTTTGCTGGTGTTCCATAATCAGTCTAAACAATAGTCACAAAATCTTCTTCCAAAGCTTTGCAGCAAAAATCGACCTGCCCTTCGACCAGATGTTGCAGTGTTACATAAGAACATAAGAACTAGGAGCAGGAGTAGATCATACCGCCCCTTGAGCCTGCTCCGCCATTAAATAAGATTATAGCTGATCTTCTGCTCAACACCACTTTCCCGCCCACTCCCCATGTCCCTTGATTCCCTGAGAGACTAAAAATCTGTCTGTCTCAGCCTTAAATCTCCTCAACGATGAAGCATCCCCTCAGGGAAGAGACTTCCTACGATTCACAATGAGTGAAGAAGTTTCTCCTCATCACAGTCCTAAATGATCAATCCCTTATTCTGAAACTATGCCCCTGTGTTCTAGATTCCCCAGACAGGGGAAACAACCTCTCAGTGTCTACCCTGTCAAACCCCTTCAGGATCTTGTATGTTTCAATGAGATCACCTCTCATTCTTCTAAACTCCAGAGAGTATAGGTCTAAGTTATTCAGCCTGTCATCATAGCACAACCCTCTTGATCCAAAAACCAATCTAGTGAACCTGGGCTGTACATATAAACAGAGAAAAATAGGAGCAGGAGTAGGCCATTCGGCCCATTGAGTCTGCTTGGCCATTCAATACAATCATGGCTGGTCATCCAAACTCAGTAACCTGTTCCCGCTTTCTCCCCGTATCCCTTGATCCCACCAGCCCTAAGAACTATATCTAACTTGAATATATTTAATGATTTGGCCTCAACTGCTTCTCGTGGTAGAGAATTCCACAGGTTCACCACTCTCTGGACGAAGAAATCCCTCCTCATCTCAGTCCTAAATGGCTTACTCCTTATCCTTAGACTGTGACCCCTGGTCCTGGACACCCCCGCCATCAGCAACATCCTTCCTGCATCTAGTCTGTCCATTCCTGTTAGAATTTTGTAGGTTTCTATGAGATCCCCTCTCATTCTTCTAAACTCTAGTAAATACAAGCCTAATCGACCCAATCTCTCTTCATATGCCAGTCCTGCCATCCCGGGAATCAGTCTGGTGAACCTTCGCTGCATTCCCTCCATAGCAAGAACATCCTTCCTTAGATAAGGAGACCAAAACTGCACACAATACTCCAGATGTAGTCTCACCAGCCTTGTATAATTGCAGCAAGTCACCCTTGCTTCTGTACTCGAATCCTCTCGTTATGAAGGCCAACAGACCATTTGCCTTCTTAACTGTCTGCTGCACCTGCATGCTTACTTTCAGTGACTGGTGCACAAGGACAGCCAGGTCTTGCTGCACTGCCCCCTTTCCCAATCTATCGCTGTTCAGAGAATAATCTGCTTTCTGTTTTTGCCACCTCACATTTATCCACATTATACTGCATCTGCCATGTATTTGCCCACTCTCTCAACTTGTCCAAATCACACTGGAGCTTCTCTGCATCCTCCTCATAGCTCACACTCCTACCCAGCTTTGTGTCGTCTGCAAACTTGGATATATTACATTTACTTCTCTCATTTATATCATTAATATATATTGTGAATAGCTGGGGTCCTAGCACTGATCCCTGAGGTACCTTACTAGCCAATGCCTGCCACTTGGAAAAAGACCCGTTTATTCCTACTCTTTGTTTCCTGTCTGCCAACCAGTTCTCTATCCATGTCAGTACCTTACCTCCAATCCCATGTGCTGTAATTTTGCATGCTAATCTCTTATATGGGACCTTATCGAAAGCCTTCTGAAAGTCCAAATACACCACATCCACTGGTCTTCCTTATCTATTCTACTAGTTACATCCTCAAAAAATTCCAGTAGATTTGTCAAGCATGATTTCCCTTCCGTAAATCCATGTTGACTTGGTCCGATCCTGTCATTGTTTTCCAAGTGCTCTGCTATTACATCTTTTATAATGGACTCTAGCATTTTCCCCACTACTGATGTCAGGCTAACTGGTCTATAATTCCCTGTTTTCTATCTACCTCCTTTTTTAAATAGTGGGGTTACATTAGCTACCCTCCAATCTGTTGGAACTGTTCAAGAGTCTATAGAATTTTGAAAAATGACCAGCAATGCATCTACTGTTTCTAGGGCCACTTCCTTAAGTACTCTGGGATGTAGATTATCAGGCCCTGGGGATTTATTGGCCTTCAATCCCATCAATTTCCCTAACACCATTTCCCTACTAATACTGATTTCATACAGTTCCTCCTTCTCACTGGACCCTATGTTCCCCAACATTTTTGGGAGGTAATTTGTGTCCTCCTTTGTGAAGACAGAACCAAAGTATGTATTTAATTGGTCGGTCATTTCTTTGTTCCCCATTATAAACTCCCCCATTTCTGACTATAAGGGACCCACATTTATCTTCACTAACCTTTTTCTCTTCACATATCGATAGAAGCTTTTACAGTCAGTTTTTATATTCTCTGCAAGCTTACTCCCATACCCTATTTTCCCCTTCTTAATCAATCCCTTTTCCTCCTTTGCTGAATTCTAAACTGCTCCCAATCATCAGGTTTGCTGCTTGTTCTGGCCATTTTATATTTCTCCTCCTTGGATCTAATACTATCCCTAATTTATTTTGTAGGCCAGGGTTGAGCCACCCTTCCTGTTTTATTTTTTGCCAGACAGGAATGAACAATTGTTGTAATTCATCCATGAGCTCTATAAATTGCCTATCCTCTGTCAACCCTTGAAGTAACGTTCCCCAATCTATCATAGCCAACTTGCGCCTCATACCTTCATGGTTTCCTTTATTTAGATTCAGGACCCTAGTCTCAGAATCAATTCTCTCACTCTCCATCTTAATGAAGAATTCTATCATGTTATGGTCGGACTTTCCCAACAGACCCTGCACAACAAGATTGTTAACTAATCCTTTCTCATTACACAATACCCAGTCTAGGATGGTCTGTTATCTCGTTGGTTCCTCAATGTATTGGTCCAGAAAACCATCATGTACGCACTCCAGGAATTCCTCCTCTACAGTATTATTGCTAATTTGGTTTGCCCGATCTATATGTAGATTAAGATCACCCATAATTATAGTTGCACCCTTATTGCATGCGTCTCTAATTTCCTGTTTAATGCCATCCTCTACATCACCACTGCTGTTTGGGGGTCTATATACAACCCCCACCAAAGTTTTGTGCCCCTTGGTGATTCTTAGCTCCACCCATACAGATTCCACATCAGGATTGTCTGAGCTAATATCCTTCCTCACTATTGTATTGATTTCCTCTTTTACTAACAATGCGACTCCACCTCCTTTCCCTTTTTGCCTGACCTTCCTAAATATTGAATACCCTTGGATGTTCAGTTCCTATCCTTGGTCACCCTGGAGCCATGTTTCTGTAATTGCAGCTATATCGTATCCATTTACATCTGTTTCGCCTACCTTATTGCGAATACTCCACGCATTGAGACACAATGCCTTTAGGCTTGTCTTTTTAACATTGTTCGTCATGTTAGCATTATTTCGCACTATGGCCCTATTTGTTTCTTGCCCTTGATTTCTATGCCTTCCACTTTTGTCTTTTTGTTTCCTGTCTTTCGTTTCTATCCTTGTTTCCTCCTCCTCAGTCTCCCCACTCAGGACCCCATCCCCCTGCTATTCTACTTTAAATCCTCCCCAACAGCACTAGCAAATGCCCCTGCGAGGATGTTGGTTCCAGTCCTGCCTGGGTGTAACCCGTCCTGCTTGTACAGGTCCCACCTTCCCCAGAACCGGTCCTGTTGTCCCAGGAATCTAAATCCCTTTCTCCTGCACCATTTCTCCAGTCACACATTCATCTGGTCTATTCTCCTGTTCCTATACTCACTAATACGGGGCACAGGAAGTAATCCTGAGATTACTACCCTTCAGGCCCTGCTTTTTAATTTAGCACCTCACTCCTTAAATTCATCTTGCAGGACTTCATCCCTTTTTCTACCTATGTCGTTGGTACCGACATGTACCACGACCACTGGCTGTTCACCCTCCCCCTTCAGAATGTCCTGCAGCCGCTCCGAGACATCCTTGACCCTAGCACCAGGGAGGCAACATACCATCCTGGAGTCTCGTTTGCGGCCACAGAAATGCCTGTGTGTTCCCCTTACAATTGAATCTCCTAACACTATGGCTCTCCCAGTCTTTTCCCCCCCCGTGCTGTGTAGCAAGACCATCCGTATTGCTACGAACTTGGCTGTTGCCGCTTTCCCCTGGGAAGCCATCCCTCCCAACAGTATCCAAAGTTCCGAAGAAGGGTCACTGACCCGAAACGTTAACTCTGCTTCTCTTTTCACAGATGCTGCCAGACCTGCTGAGTGGTTCCAGCATTTCTTGTTTTTAATCCAAAGTGGTATATCTGTTTGAGAGGAGGATGGCCACAGGGGACTCCTGCAATACCTGCCTGCGTCTACTACTCTGCCTGGTAGTCACCCATCCCTTTTCTGCCTGTGGAACCATTACCTGCGGTGTGACCACCTTGCTAAACGTGCTATCCATGACGTCCTCAGCATCATGGATGCTCCACAGTGAAGCCACCCTCAGCTCCGTAATGCGGGTAGCCAGTAGCTGCAGATGGATACATTTCCTGCACACATGGTCGTCAGGGACACTGGAAGCATCCCTAATTTCCCACATAGCACAGGAGGAGCATATCACTGGTGCGAGCTCTCCTGCCATGACTTACCTTTAGATTACTTTGTTATTCCCTTTAAAAAATACTAATTACACTAGGGGCCTTGTTCTACTCCAAGCACTACCCACTACAATCTAAAGTCCTTAATAAATTACACTAATTTAAAAAAAACACACTTTAGTAGTACTAACTTATCCCTTCTAAGGTAGGTTTTTAAAAAAAAGAACTTTCCCCTGACTTTTTTAAAGCTATTTCCAGGCACTAACAGCCGTTACTCACCAACCAACCACCTTGCAGCTTTCCCGTGATGTCACTGTTCACTCCAGCATGCCTGGACTGGTCTCCGCTCCCGGAAGGTAAGTGTCTAGGCCTCAATCCTCGGGCTGTATTTATCCACTCCTCTCTCGGCGTTCTCCCCTCAGGTCCGCTGCTCTCCGCTCCTCTCCACTCCATTCCTGGAAAGTAAGTGACTAGGCCTTGATCCTCGGGCTCAATTTATCCACTCCTCTCTTGGTGTCCTCCCCTCAGGTCCGCTCCTCTCCGCTTGGCTCCTGGAAGGTAAATGACTAGGCCACGATCCTTGGGTTCTATTTAGCTGCTCCTCTCTCGACGTTCTCCCCTTATGTCCGCTCCTCTCCGCTCCACTCCTGGAAGGTAGGTGACTGTGCCTCGATCCTTAGGCTCAATTTATCCTCTTCTCTTGCTCGGCGTTCTCCTCACAGGTCCGCTCCTCTCCGCTCCTCTCCCGGAAGGTAAGATACAGAAGCATCTGCCATTGTCATGGGAGACAAAATGTTCAACAAACTTCAGGATTGCCCCATACTCTGCAAACCAGGGAATACGAAAATTTTCCCTTACAACAGTGACAAAATGATGAAAGTTCTTGGGACTTTTGAAATGCCAGTCTCATTCAAAGACACTAGAACGAATGTTGTTTCCTATGTCATATCTGCAGAATGTGACACGCTGATCAGTTTCAAGAACAAAGAACACAGAACAGTACAGCACAGGAACAGGCCATTCGGCCCTCCAAGCCTGCGCCGATCTTGATGCCTGCCTAAACTAAAACCTTCTGCATTTCCGTGGACCGTATCCGTCTATTCCCATCCTATTCATGTATTTGTCAAGATGCCTCTTAAACGTCATTATTGTACCTGCTTCCACCACCTCCCCGGGCAGCAAGTTCCAGGCACTCACCACCCTCTGTGTAAAGAACTTGCCTCGCACATCTCCTCTAAACTTTTCCCCTCTCAACTTAAACCTATGTCCCCTAGTAACTGACTCTTCCACCCTGGGAAAAAGCTTCTGATGATCCACTCTGCCCATGCCGCTCATAACTTTGTAAACCTCTATCATGTCACCCCTCCACCTCCGTCGTTCCAGTGGAAACAATCCGAGTTTATCCAACCTCTCCTCATAGCTAATGCCCTCCAGACCAGGCAACATCCTAGTAAACTTCTTCTGTACCCTCTCCAAAGCCTCCACGTCCTTCTGGTAGTGTTGTGTTTCCACACAACAACAGATCTGCGCATGTTTGCAGTCACGTACGCGATTACTACACATAACAACAACAACTCGAACTGTATGCTATTTGCTTCACTGGTAGCGGCAAACTGAAAGGTGTTACATGCAAGCTGCATGTAGACCCTAATATGCCCCCCGTTGTGCATCAATGGTGACGAATACCATTTCATTTCAGTAAATAGACAGAGAAGGAATGTCAGCACCTACTCGACCTTGACATTATTGAGAAAATTGGCGATGAGCCTACCGCTTGGGTCTCACCCATACAAGTTATCAAGAAACCCAAGAGCAAGAACCAGATTAGAATCTGCATTGATATGTGATCTCTAAACCAAGCCATACAATGACACTTGACACCAACAATCGATGATATCATAGAGAAAGTGAATGGTGCGAAACACCTCACTAAACTGGACCTCAATGCAGGCTACCATCAAATCGAGCTTGCAGAAGAATCAAAATATCTTATTGTATTCTCTACTCACATTGGACTTTTTCAATACAAGAGGCTCAACTCTGGAGTCAACACAGCAGCTGAGGTATTTCAGCACGCCATTCAGTCTGCACTTCAAGGACTTGAAGGCACACTGAACATCAGTGATGACATTCTCATCTATGGTCACACTGAAAGTGAACTCGAGAGACACCTACGTGCATGCCTACAACGTCTCAGAGAATGTAACCTCACCTCGAACAAAGACAAATGTTTGTTTAATGAAAGCAGATTGAATTCTTTGGTTATGTGTTCAGCGGTGAAGGAATATCACTGATCCACAGAAACAAACACTGCGGATCCTACAAACATGCAGGAAGTCTGGAGTCTGCTAGGACTCATCATGTACTGCAGTCGCTTCATTCCTGACCTTGCTATGCTATCCACCCCTACATAATCTGACAAAAGAGATCACCAAATGGGAGTGAACTAAATCACACAAACTGATCAAATGAAGGTTGTCAGCAAGTTGCACAAATGCCTATTTTGACCCTGAGAAAGCCACCCAGCTAGTCGTGGATGCAAGCCCAGTTGGCTTAGATGCAGTTCTCGTGCAGAAAGGCAAGACAGGTAACCCATCAATCGTTGCCATGGAAAACAGATAGCTAACGTCTGTGGAGCAACGTTATTTGCAAACAGAGAGAGAAGCAACTCAACCACAAGGGGGTATCGTGCATTTTCATTTCTACTTATATGGAAGCGTGTTTAAAGTAATAACTGATCAACAATCCACATTGCAAACTACCCACTCGAATAGAACGTTGGATACTCAAATTACAATGAGTTCCAGGTTGAGCATCAGCCAGGCAAGCTCAACACAGCGGACAATCTTTCGCGACATCCGTTGCCGACAGTCAGTCCTACTAGTCATGAGGAAAAGGTTGTCGACCAACATCTTAACTACTAAAATAAAAACAAAATACTGCAGATGCTGGAAATCTGAAATAAAAACAAGAAATGCTGGAAATACTCAGCAGGTCTGGCAGCATCTGTGGAAAGAGAAGCAAAGTTAATGTTTCAGGTCAGTGACCCTTCATCAGAACTGATCAGTTTTAGAAACAAACCATTGAAACATGCTGGGCTGGATTTTAAAGCCCCTCCGCCGTCTGGAATGGTGGTGGGGGTGGGGGGCAATGAAGATCGGTACGGCGGAGGCCCACCACCGACCCTGACAGCGGCCGGCCCCGTACCGACCTCGGCGGCGGCGGCAAGGCCTCGTGGTGGCTGCCCTGCCACTTGGCGATGGGACTCACATTTCAATATGTAAATTAATTTACATATAATGAAGGTCTCGTTGCCTCCATGATCGCCGCACTGATCTTCATTCAGACAGCTGACAATGCCGCACCTTCAAATGCCTGTTCGGGAAACGTGGAGCGACACCTGTGGGGAGGGGGAGGAGGTTTTTTTCTCTGTGCGGGAGGGTGAGAGTTGTCAGCCGTTTAAAAATGGCACCAGAAGCTGTTGCCTTCAGTGGCTCGCCCGCCACCCACCGCTCCCTACCCCCCACCCCCCCCCACAAGCCATTGCGGGGGGGTGGGCGTTGCATTCATGCAAATTAGCCGCACGTTTGAAATCGCGGCAGCTCTGTGATGTGGTGTCTGTGTGCGCGGGCAGCATTCTTTTACGTCGGCTGCCTACATGGGCGGTGGACTCTTAAAATGCAGCCCGCTATGTCTCTCATTTACTAAGAAGGGCAGGGTTGTAGTGTTTTGAAAATGACTGCATTTGTTGACAACGCTATCGGTAGGTGGCGCTGTTGTGGCACATGCGCAAATACAGCATGTGCCACTAAAACGTCACAGCTTGCGACTGTAGCAGCTGCCAGGACTAAAGATGGCGCTGCTCAAAGAATCACACAGAGGTAACCTAACAAACACGTGGCAGCATACAATGGCTGGAGTGAGGGAGTAGCGCGGGGCTGGGGAGAGCAGTGCGGAGGGTGGGGGGGGCGGAAGAGCAGCGCAGGGGGTGGGCAGGGGAACAGCGCGGGGTGGGGAGCAGGTAGCGGTGGGGGAGGAGCAGCGGAGCTGGGGGGGTGGGGGGGGAGCAGCGCGACGGGGGGGAGCAGCTGGGGGGGGAGTGGGTAGCAGGAGGGGAGCAGCGGGGGGGGGCAGCGGGGGGGGGGGAGTGGGTAGCAGTGGGGGAAGAGCAGTGGAGCGGGGGGGTGTGGGGGGAGCAGCGGAGCGGGGGGGAGCAACGAAGCGGGGTGAGCAGGGGGTGGGGGGGGGAGCAGCAGAGCGGGGGGGGTGCAGCGAAGCGGGGGGAACGGGGGGATGTGGGGGAGCAGCGGAGCGGGGGGGAGCAGTGGAGCGGGGGGAGCGGGGGGGGTGTGGGGGGAGCAGCAGAGCAGGGGGGAGCAGCGAAGCAGGGGGAGCGGGGGGTTGGGGGGGAGCAGCGGAGCAGGGGGGAGGGAGGAGCGGAGGAGGAGTGTGTTTTTCTGTGCATGCGCCATAAACACAACAGCAAAAGACTTACCGGCCGGTCCCCACACCCGGCGACACCAAGGTCTTCGGCCGCTCGCTCCCCGCGGCTCTTTACGGCCTCTTGCTTCCGGCCTTCTCCATCCAGCCCTTCCCTCCAGCTGCGGATCCTCAATCCAGTTGCTTTCTCCCCTACTTCTCAACAGTACTTCAGGCATTGCAACTGTCTGGTCCCTGCCTTTTGCATGCTCCCTCTCCTCACCCCTCCCCCCTCTCCCTCTTCACCCACCCCTCCCTCTCCCTCTTCACCCACCCCTCCCTCCCCCTCTTCACCCACCCCTCCCTCCCTCCCCCTCCACCTACCCCTCCCTCCCCCTCTTCACCTCCTCCTCCCTCCCCCTCTTCACCTCCCCCTCTTCACCTCCCCCTCTTCACCTCCCCCTCTTCACCCACCCCTCCCTATCCCTCTTCACCCACCCCTCCCTCCCCCTTTTCACCCACCCCTCCCTCTACCCCCCTACCTCCACCCCTCCACTGCAGTTGAATATCTGAAGTGCAGTTGCAAAGTCGGGAAATAGCATCCAAAACAAAACCTCAACAATTCTGGGTTTAATTATTGAGAAGTTTTATGAAGTTCATTAAGCATCCGAGGAACTGCTGTGCATGGATACATGAGTGTTGTGTCGCCAGCATTCCCGTGAGACAGACAGGCCGAGTCTCTGCTATGCACAGCTAAAAAGATTGTTCCTGGAGAGCCTTGTGGTGAATGAATGCTTGGCTCTCTATTCCACTACTGTATTGTCCATGTGAAGAAGGCAAAGTCACAAGAGTCTGAGCTCAGTCTATTCTTGGTGAATGTTCCCCAAGTGCATCCCAATGTGCACTCCCAATTCATCCATAAATGCAAGGTTCCTTTCCACATCATGACAAGCTCCGCAGCATGATCCAGTTGCCTTCGTTGCTTGAATGCTGACCTTAAGTCTCAAGGATTGTTTTCTCGACGGCATGTTTTACATGAAAAGAAATAAAGCAAATCAGTGTCAGAGCTTGCCTCCCTCCATCCACTGAAATTACTGTTGTGCACACCTTTTTAAGTTCTGCAGTGAAGGCACCAATTGATAACGTCGCCAATGAAGCACTTATTAGCCACCTCAGATGCAGGAATCAGCACATCCCTGCGTCCTCTCCTGCACTGCCTCCTTTGCTTGAATGCTGTCCTTAAGTCTCAAGGATTGTTTTCTCGACGGCATGTTTTACATGAAAAGAAATAAGGAAAGAACATGAGTGTCAGAGCTTCCCTCCCTCCAATGAAATTACCGTTGAGCATGCTTTATGTTCTGCAGTATAGGCATGTACTGATAACACCGCCAATGAATCACTTAGTACCCACCTCAGCTGTAGGAGTCAGGATGATGTAACTGCCCCTATCTCGTGATGGTTCAATGCTGCTCTCAGGGAAAACATGAATGATGCTGGAAAAAGAAGCACATTTCTTTTGGACTATGAACATAAAGCAGGCCATTTCGCCCAGCTGTTCCCTGCTAGTGGTTATGCTACTCCTGCGCATTCCCATCCACTCCCATTTAATTCTGCCTACTACTATCAGCATCACCTTCCATTTCTTTCACTCTTACCTACCTTTGCCTTAAAGCAACATTTGGGATGGAGAACGGTGTGGCTGCACTCCCACCTCACCAGTTGTGCATGCAGCAAGAGCATTCACATTCGTGCTACCACTGGACATGGCATGCTTGTTTCTTTCAGTGCTCAGTCTCTTCTTGCTGAATGTTCCCCAAGTGCTTGACCCCTTTGGACGCCCTCTCTGCTTGACAGGCAGCAGCTGGCAATTGCGGAGTCTCACAAGGCTCTGCATGGATGTTTCAAGGGCGGATGGGGCAACAGGTGGCAGTGTGTCCATGTGCACTGCTCTGATGGGTGCAGGATGGGTGCAGCTGGGAGATGCTTCCTGATCGCATTGATCTCATTGATGTCTTTATCCACAATGGCTGATCTCACGCGGCAGGCGCTGGATCTCATGAAATCGACAAAAACACCCACAATCTCGTCCAGCATCTGAGCCGTCTCATTCCTCACCATGGCATAGAACACAGCCCTGCCCCTACCAACATTGTCCTGCACCATCACCTGGTACAGAGGGTAGCCGCATTTGTTCACTTTGTACGTTCCGTCCATGAACAGCAGTTCAGGAAAGGCCTGCATGTGGGCCTTCATGGCTGGTGTCATGAAGGCAATATAGAGGATGTTGCTTCCCTGCAGGCCAACCCGCACTGCAGCCCCGTCCTGCTGAATCTTCTCCAGCGTATCACACAGCGCATCCATGCTGTCATCCCCTGTTTTGAGCCGGGATTTTACATTTCTAATGTCACTAAGGGTCACGGTCTTATTGAATGAACGCTCGATATAATCCTTCAGCTGTTTGTTCCCAGCCTGCAGCTTGACCAACTCTTCTACCTTCTGCCTTTTCATCGGTTCAGTTGTTGTCGCCTTGCATAGAAGCGTAAACATTCTGGATGCAAAACATGACCGGTATGTACAAGATGGTAGGAGCTGACAGACAGTTTGTTCTTGCTCGTATTGAATTTCACATTGATGAAGACCTCACAGCGCAGGGCGAGATACCTGAAAAGTTACACAGACATTCAATGAGCATGCCCGAAGTTCCTCGTGCCCTCACCAAAACATCAGCCATCCCCAGGTGTGTTGTTGGCAGCAGTTTACATGTGCATCATGACAAGGTCCCAAAATCTGGTGTGCACCTGTTTCGCAGTGCAGAGGAGGTTGCGCAGAGGTGGTCGACCAGCCATTGCTCCATCCAGGAAATCACAACAAAGGCAGTCCGTAGACACGGGGAGTGGTATGCGCGTGGCTTTGTGGGCACAGGATCTCACTGATGAGATGTATTGATACTGCAAATCTAATCTTGGTTCGATGCGCATCAAGGAACAGCTTTACAGGACTGACAAGCTACACAAATGGAAATGTAGTGACCGCAGCACCTACCTCTGATTCGGTCTCACCCCAGTAGAATGGATGCGTGGCTGCTCATAGTGTACACAGCACAGCCTCACCGAAATGTTTTCAGAGCAACTTACAACAGGGACTGGAGCACATGCAGTGCCCCAGACAATGGAAATGTTTTCAGAGCAGCTTACAACAGCAGAGCAACTTACCTTGGAGCAATCTCCTCTGTCTAATAAAAATGAAGCAGACTAAAATCTCCAAAACGACTAAATAATTGGGATAAAATGCGAGAAAATACCCGACGAAACCTTTCCTCCTTCCACTTTCAGAAACTTGCGCCGAAGCTTTGACGCATGCATGAATATCGGAAGATTGACGCATGCGTGAATACCCATCGGCGTTGCAGAAAGCGCATGCGCAGAGGCCGACCAGACGCGTTGCCCGAGGAAGTCCACGTCATGTGATGACGTCATCGGCGCATGCGCTAACCAGTCCTGGTGAGCCGGAACTCAGCGCATGCGCAGAGAGCAGGAGACCGTCTGCGCATGTGCACACCGCGGCGCAGCCTGATGACGTCAGTGGGGAGCTGCGTTGTCAGGAATCACTTTGTTTGAAAATTGCATTGTGCATTTTGTCAACTTGAAACTACCATACACATGGAATACCAGCAGAGGGGGTTGGGAAAAGAAAGCTTAACAAAAAAAGGAATCCATGTTTTTAACAGCATTCAGCAGTTCTGTGTCTCTTACTAACTCTGACAGAATATTAGTCTCAAGAACTTCACACCTATCGGGTTGAATTTTCTGGGCCATACGAGATGGGTTCAGAGGAGTGGGGGCCCATAGAATTGTGACGGGAGGCAAGGGTGGACAGCCCATCGCCTCCGTGTTGCAATGCAATTTTGCCAGGGATGGGATAGGCCGACAACGGACTTCGTCCAGAGACCAATTGAGGCCCTTAAGTGGCCTATTTTGGCCACTTAAGGTCTCATCCTGTCTCCGCCAAATGGGAGGTTGCCCAGTGAAACAATGCGACCTGCCTGAGGGCTTGGGGTGGCTCTTCTCTGTGGGCAATCTGTGTCCCATGGAATGCCCCCATTTGGAAAAAGTCTATCTCTTCCACCTGCACTAAACGTCCACCCTCCTCCCCTTGCTGGGGCCTGCCGATCTAGCCCTGGCAACCCCACATCATCTCCCTTTGGTCTGGGCTCCAGCGCTGGGCCTGGGTCTAAGGCCTCTTGCAGTACTGGCAGACTCGTGATTGGCCGTCAGCTCTTGGAGGCAGCATCCCTGTCTTTAAAGGGACTGCAAGCCCCGTTATGGGTACAAAATTCAGCCCATTGAATGCTTTTGGAAATCCAAGTATACTACAGGTTGTTGGTCCTTTTTATCTACCCTACTAATTACATCCTCAAAAAACTCCAATAAATTTGCCAAACATGAGTTCCCTTTTGTAAAACCATGTTGACTTTGTCTGATCATATTATGATTTTCTAAGTGTATTGTTAATACTCCCTTAATAATAGATCCAGCATTTTCCTGATGACTGATGTCAGGCTAACTGGCCTCTGGCTCCCTATTTTCTGTTTCCCCCCTTTCTTGAATAGTGGTGTTACATTTGCTAACTTCCAATCCGCTGGGACGATTCTAGAATCTTGGGAATTTTGGAAAGTTATAACCAGTGCATCCACTATCTCTGCAGCTACCTGTTTTAGAACTCTAAGATGTAGGCCATCAGCTCCTCGGGATTTATGGCTTTTAGTCCCTTAAGTTTTTTTTTTAGATTAGAGATACAGCACTGAAACAGGCCCTTCGGCCCACCGAGTCTGTGCCGAACATCAACCACCCATTTATACTAATCCTACACTAATCCCCTATTCCTACCAAACATCCCCACCTGTCCCTATATTTCCCTACCACCTACCTATACTAGTGACAATTTATAATGGCCAATTTACCTATCAACCTGCAAGTCTTTTGGCTTGTGGGAGGAAACCGGAGCACCCGGAGAAAACCCACGCAGACACAGGGAGAACTTGCAAACTCCACACAGGCAGTACCCGGAATCGAACCCGGGTCCCTGGAGCTGTGAGGCTGCGGTGCTAACCACTGCGCCACTGTGCCGCCCAATACTTTTTCTCTGCTGATATTAATTACCTTAAGTTCCTCACTCTTCTACTGAGAAGACAGACAGAAAATGTTTGTTCAACATCTCTACCATTTCCTTGTTCCACATAATTTCTCCTGTCTCTGCCTCTAAGGGATTAACGCATATTTTAGCTACTCTCCTTTTTTATATACTCGTAAAAACTCTTACAATCTGTTTTTACATTCCTGGATAGCTTCCTCTTAAATTTGATTTTTTCCCTTTTTATCAACTTTTTTGTTTACCCTTTGCTGTTTTCTTAAACACTCCCAATCCTCAGGCTTACGACTATTCTTTGCAGCATTATAATCCCTTTCTTTTAATCGAATACTATATGTTGCATGCTTGGTTAGTCTGCCATTGTTTGTATAGTTGTTTAGTCTAGCTAGGAGCGATTACCGAGTCTTCAGTGATTTTAACATTAACTCATTTATTACATATTAACTATATACAGCTTTACAAAAGTCTGTATGACTCCTCTGAAGCCATGCTGCTTCTCCTTCAAGTCTCCCTCACATGTGATCTCTTACATCATCATGGTGGGAGGTATTCCTCACACTGTCTCAAACATTAACCCTTTCAAACCCTTATACTACATCTCCCCCCAAGTCTTTATCCATATATATATTTATACATTCATTTGTTTTTATTTTTACATACTACCACATCTCCCCCCAAGTCTCTGACATCACAGATTCAATCTGCCAGGAGGCTTCACAACTCTCCCTGATCGTGTTGTTGTCAGATACAGAAGATCTTTCTGTGAATTCTAGTTTCTTGACTTGGACAGCCTTCATTGAGGTTTGTAGTATCCGGTGCTTTCTGAAATTCAGGTTGAACATCTGGCTTGTTCAAATGTATGAATGATTGATGTCTTTGATGAACAGAAATAAGATTTCTCCTGTTTCTTCTTATAGTACTTTCTGAAGTATGTACTAAATAAAATCTCTGTTGATTCTCATCTCTCTGGATGATTACTTCTTCTCTGCCTTGGTCTTGTACCCATACCTTTTCTCCTTCCATCATTTTAGGTAGGTTCCTGGTACGATATTTCATATTATAATTATAAATTTATTGCTTTTGGTAAGACTTTTCTCTGTCTTGAAGTCTCTGATAATCCTGGACTTCTAGGCCTGGAAGTAACTTTTTATGTAGGATAGGAAGTTTAAGTTTTCTCTCCATCAACAGTTCAGATAGTGCTAATCCACAGAATAATGGAGTAGATCTGTAGTTTAGGAATCCTGTTTTTTTTTACCAATGCTTTGATAGTTCTGACTCCTCGCTCAGCTTCTCTCTTAGATTGAGGATATCTAGGGGAATTTATAAGATCTACAAATCCACAGTTTTTCACAAAATGCCTGAAGTAATCATTTGCAAATTGTGGTCCATTATCAGAAACTCTCTGGTCATGTATACCATGTGTTACAAAGATCTCCTGTAACACTCGAATGACTGTCTCAGTTGTTGTTGTGTACAAACGTTTGACCTCAATCCACCTTGAAAAATAGTTGATGGCAATCAGGTCGGATTTTCCATTAAATATTAATAGATCCATCTCCAGATGTTCCCATGGTCTGGTTGGAAATTGAGTCGATATAAGAGGTTCCCTCTGGTCTGGTCTGTGCACTGTGCATACCTGGTAATTTGAAATGATTTCTTCTTTATCTTTTGATATTCCCAGCCACCAGACAGATGACTGAGCCCGTGCTCTGTATTTCATGATACCCATGTGGCCCTGATGTATTTTCTCCAATATATCAGTCCTGAGTGAGACTGGAATCACCAGCGTCTCGTCCTATACTAGTAAATCATCCACAATAGTAAAGTGCCTCCTGTACGCAAATAGATCTTCATCACCATACCACTGTGATGTTGCTGCGGCCAACCCTGCATGCAATATTGGTGTATTCGGATGCATTCCTCATCTTGCATCTGAGCATGACAAATTTCTTGGAGCATTTTTGAACTTGCCGGCCATTGTGATGCAGTGAACTGAGAATATAACTCAATCTCATTAATAAAGTTAACATCCTGTTGTGTAGGATAGTCAACAGTAGCTCTAGATAATTCATTTGCAGAAGTATGTAGTTTTCCCTGTACTTATACCACTTTATACGTGTATCTCATTAGTCTCAACCGGAATCTCTGGATTGTCGGAGGCATCCTAGTGAGTTCCTTTTTATCAAGTAAGAAAACTAGGAGTTTGTGGTCCGTCTCTATTGACAACCTTTAAGCCGATGATATAATCTGAGAATTTTTCGCAAACCCACATGAATGCGAGAGCGTCTTTCTCTGACAGCGTACCTCGTCTCAGTATCAGACAATGCTTCAGATGCACAATAAACAGGTCTTCGACATTCATCTGGCTGTTCTTGATAAAGGACTGACCCTAACCCTGTAGACGAGGCGTCTGCTCCAATTGTGGTTGGCAGTGAGGGTTATAATGTGCGAAAATATCTGACAAAATCAGCATCTCCTTGATCCTTTGAAATACTTGCTCCTGATGTGCATCCCAACACCATGCTTCAGCTTTCCTTAATAGTTGTTGTAAGGGTTCAGTAACTTGCACTAGATTGGGTAAAAATTTTGCCAACTGATTAACCATTCCAAGGAATCATTGAAGATCTTGGACAGAAGTAGGAAGTGGGAATTCACTAATGGCTCTCATCTTTTGCGGGTCTGCCATTATGTCCTTGCTACTGACAATGTGTCCTGGAAATGAATAGATGTTTTCAAGAATTCACACTTTTCATTAAGTGTCAGGCCTTCATCTCGTAGATGATTCAAAACCGCTCTAACCCTCAGGTCATGTTCTTCAATGGATTCACCATGGACTAAGATGCCGTCCATATGGCATATTACTCCTTTAAGGCCCTGTAGAATGTTCAACATAGTTCTTTGGAATATTTCTGGTGCTGATGTTATACCAAATGGTAAATTGTTAAAACAAAATCTTCCAAACGGAGTAATATGGTCGTCAATAACCTTGACTTCTTATCCAATGGGACTTGCCAAAAACCACTATTCGCATCAAGTTTTGTGAACATGGTACTTTTGGATAACTTTGCCAGACTTTTGTCGACTGAGGACATCAGATGAACTTCTCTTGCCAAAGCCTTTTTAAGTTAAGTCTACACAAATGGGAAGAATACCGAAAGGTTTAGGAACTGGAACCATTCCAGAGCACCAGTTTGTAGGCTCAGTGACAGGAGAAATGACTTCCATCCTGGTGATTTCTTCCAGCTGATGTTGGACTTGCTTTATTAGTGGGTGTGGTATCTTGCATGAAAAGACATACAGGTTTAGCATCTTTTCTCAACTTAATGCTGTATTTGGTCTTCCATCTTCCTAGACCAGTAAATAATTTTGGAAAGTCTTTTTGGAAGTGACTCCTGGATTCTTGTTGCTTAATTTCTTCCACTTTTCTTATAAGATGAAGGTCAATACAAGCTCTGCTACTTAAGAGAGTGAATTCCTGATTCCGTAGAGTATACAATGTTTCCAGTATCTGCTTTCCCTTGTATTGGAGTGTTGCCTGCAGCTTTCCCTTGACTTTCAGTTCAATCCTGCCTGGGCCATGTAACTGAGTCTCTGTTGGTTACAGGTAATGTGTTGATAACCATGGTTTGTTGTCTGATAAAATTGTTACACTTGCTCCAGTGTCTTTTTTTTTTAGAGATACAGCACTGAAACAGGCCCTTTGGCCCACCGAGTCTGTGCCGACCATCAACCACCTATTGTTTAAAATTGGTGATATGTCCATTGATATATATATCTACAGTCCAGAATGCATGATTAGTGTCATTGATCTCACCAAGGAGGTCTTCTGATTTCTCTTCCAAAGGGGATTGTTCCAATTCATTAATGGCTGTTTGTGTGGAGAGTTTTTCTTTGGAACTTTTGCAAGCAGAGGTTTTACTGTGGCACATCTTCCCAAAATGGCCAACTTTCTTGCAGTGAAGGCATTCTGCTTTGTTTGCAGGACACTGATCGAGCCTGTGGGTCTTTTTGGCGCCACAGCACTGGCAGGGTTTCATGGCATCTTGCATGCATCCCCCAACCCCCTCAGTGTACCTTCTTTTCTGGTGTTTCTTTTACAGTCCTGTGATTAAGGTCTTTCTTCACCTGTCAGGATTGATCTGTTCTTCTCCCGGACTTCTGCTTGTCACACCTGCTGAATTGCTTTGTCTAGGGCGAGGTCTTCCTTAGACTGCAATAAATCTGATAGGGATTCACCAGTAACACATACTACAATGCAGTCTCTTATTAATTCTGCTTTTAGGTCTCCATATTTGCATCCTTCAGCTAGTCTGTAAAGGTCATTAATAAAAGCATCAACTATTTCACCTGGTTTCTGGGCCCTTCTGTAAATTTTGCCCTTTCCAGAATCTTTTTGCTCCTCACATTAAAATAGCTATCAAAGGCTTTTAAAACTTTATCAAATTTGTCTGATGTTTCATTAATGCCTTGCTTGCAATAACACCATCTGCTATTGCTCCGATGGAATACAGCAATGTGTTAACTTGCTCTGCTTCAGACTGGCTGTCTAATTTGGAAGCAAATTTGTATCACAAAATCCTTTTTGCCAGAGTGACCAATTTTGAGTTTGATTTGGTCCTTCCATGCCTCTAAATCTCTCTGGTGTTGTGAATTTAAGATCCATGGCTTTCTATTTGGTTTACTTTCTTTTTAAAATTTTCCCTCCAGTACCGGAAGTTTCCCAAGCTTTTTCAGCCTCGTGTTGACTCCCACTATGGTCTCCGTTTCTCCCTGTGAAATCTCGCTGCTAGACACTGTGGGCTGGATTTAAGTGCCTGCCACTAGGCGAAAAAAATGGAGGCCCACACGTGCAGCCTGTGCGCCGCCATGCCGCCGTGATCCCCCGTGCGGTGGCTCATTTAAATACCCTGGTTGGCCTGCCCCCTCCCCCCAATCACATGGAGGGGGCGGGCTCTCCGATGTCGGCAATGTCATCAGCTGCCTGTGCGCAGGCGCTGGCACCATTTTTAAAGGGCAGCCAGCTCTGCTGGTTAACTTAAATTTTTAAAGGGAACCACTGTTCACATCAAAATTCTAACGTCCCTTTCCCATCCCCCGCAATAACAATAAAATTAAGTATCTGTCCTCCCCTGCCAAAATGCTTACCTTACAAATATGACCTTCCCCCCAAACTGTACAAAGTTCACAGTTCAACACTTCCGACCAACCCCTACACTAATGACAAACGTTTGACCCAGATCCCCCCCGCCGCACTAAAAATCTCACGTTCCCCCCTTCCCCACCACTGCAGCTCCTCCTTTTCCCAGACAGGAAAGTGAAGGGCTGGCCGCTGCTCTGAAGATCACGGCACGACCAAAGGATCGCTGGTAAGTTTATTTAAATTTATGCATTTTGCTCATTTCAATATGGGAAGCTAGGTCCCGTCGCCCAGTGTTGGGGCAGTCGGGGGGGTGCTGCCACGGATCATCGCTGTCACTGGGAAGATCAGGCCCGGCCCTCCTGGTGGCGGGCTCCGTGGTGGGCCACTGCTGGAACGTTCTTCTGGTTCCCCCCCCACCCCCGCCATGGAGCCCGACATTGGGGCCCCTGTAAAATCCAGCCCCGTATTTCTTTCTTGAAACAGTTTTGCAGGGTTTTCTCTATACTCTTTTTACTCCCCCCACTTAGTGTATTGAGTATTTGCAGCCTTTTTTTGTCTGCCTCGCGTTCGCCATGTGTAATGACACTGACCTCGGATCCGCCCTCACTAAGGACCTTTAGTTTTCCCAGTGCTGCCTGCCTAGTGCTGGTAGGAACAAAATTTTTGACTTCTTTACAGGCTTCTCACCAGATCCCTGACCGTTGCTTGGTTCAGTGACTCGTAACCTGTGATCGTTGGACCGGAATTTTTCACGGACCACCTGCCTCTGTGGTGCAGCCACAGTACCTCTGGAAGCCGATTCCCCGACTCTCAGTGCCTCCTTCGCCCACGGAGTAGCTCTGGAGCTTTTTTACAGCCTGTTCTCGAGTTCTGCAGTCCTGGTGACTTTTTTCCAGGTCAGCTTTCTTTAGAGTATTTTTCAGATTATTCTGTGTGTTGAATGATAAGAACCACCACTGTTCACCTGTTGTATGTTTGGTTCGTCCTCCACCGTTTGTATATTTGGTTAGTCTAGCTAGGAGAGATTACTGAGTCTTCAAAGATTTTAACATTAACTCATTTATTACATTTTAACTATTTACAGCTTTACATAAGGCTGTGTGACTCCTCTGAAGCCACACTGCTTCTCCCTCCACTCTCTTTCACACGTGATCATCTCTATCATCATGGTGGGAGGTATTCCTCACACTGTCTCAAATATTAACCCTTTCAAACCCTTATACTACACTATACTCAACTTCCCTGGTAAGCTGCGGATGGATCTTTCTTGCTGGGTTTTTTAATTGAATGTATTTTTTGTTGCACATTTTGAATGATTGCTTTAAATGTTTCCCACTTTTTTTTAACCACCATACCTTTTAGTCTGTTTACCCAATCAATTGAGCATGTACAAAAAATGCTTTACAAAGTTCCGCCACCATCCATGACCACTGTAGAAGATCAACTCAAACGAAATCTTCAGCACCATCGTGAATAGTCAGCTGGATTTGCCCTGCCAGCACAATTTCAGGTACTTAACTGACTCCTAATTGCAGCTCGCAACTGGTTTAAGGGATTCAGGGCTGCTCCCTGCTCACTGGCTGGCCCACCATGGTCGGAAAGATCGCCCACATTTTTGCCTATATTCTGACAGCAGCAAAATTGTGTGTCAACCAGCAAGCACGAATTCTCCTTAAAACATTTAGTAACCCGCAGTTAGGCCACATTTAGCACGTGGACAGCAATCTCCAGTCTTATATCATGGGGAGGCGCAAAAGAGAAACACAAGGAATAAAAATCAGGTGGGGGAAACAATACAAGTAATTATATATATATAATATATTACTATATATTATAATGTATATTACATTTAATTATTTACAACATTGTACGAAAGTCTGACATTTAAAAAATGAAAGTAAACGGAAGTACTGTGAGAAATGAAGTAGAAAAAAAAGCAGCTGTTTTATTGAAGAAGAAACACCCAGATCCACTTTGCCACACCACCCAATCCCAAAGGTTACAGTCGAGGCGTGAAAGACAGTCACTCCCTGACTGAAAAGAAAAGTCAAGGTCAGAGAGGGAAACGTAAGAAAAGAACAGCTGCTGTTGGTGTCCCAGTGGACTGGAAAGATGCCAGAAAGTTTTAACCACATGATGTAACAATAACTTGTTCAGCTGAACATCATTTGTTGTGACACACCCAGGCAAACTGAAATGACAGAAAGCAAACTGTGTCTTTTGCCTGATGTGCTTGCCAGACTAAATTAAGACTGAACTAGGTAACACAGCTGCCTGGGAAATTGTTCCCTTCTGCCGTGTTCCACCTCTGGGTATACATGCTTCAACCCAGCCAAGGAAATTAAAATGGAGGCCTACTTTTACTGATGACAGTTGAAGGGGCTGTGTTATTTAACATTTCTGGTTTGCAAACAGTTTCCATAATCAAAAAGAAAAGTCTGTCGTGATCTTTCCATTGCGACTGTTTTTGAAGCATTCTAACTGAAAGTTTCATCAAGCTTCTCTCTAAAGATTGTATTGCTTAAACTCTTCAAAAATACTATAATTGATTGAAAAGATGGAAGCAGACTCCTAGTCTCCTATCTCCTTCTGCACTGCCAAAGGTTTGTTATGATGCCAAACCCAAAGTCAAAATCCAAATGGTGCCAAAGTGTAAATACTCCCTAAAAATATAAATATGGTCCAATTCATGCTGTTTAGTATTTTGATGTGGCTAATCTTTAAAAAATAATAAAGTCGCTTCTGTTTCATGCTTTTGCCTATAGCTTCTTTAAATGATGTCTGGTGTTATTTATTGGAGCCATTACCACAAAAATAGGCTCCAACATTTTATATCAGTTTTCACCGGATCCTTTTATCCCCTTCCTCTTCTGAAGACACTGGTTCATGCTGGGGTATAGTTCCACAGACCCTGATGGTGACAGTGACTTATTTGTCATCTCAGAGCCTGGTGGTATCGGCAGCTAATTCAATATGAGGATGCACAGCCGAACCTGATTTTGTCAACTGCAGTCTTTATGCATGCTCCTTTCAGCAGTCGCCACTGATAGCAATCAGAACGATGGCTGTTTCTTTCCCTCCATTGCTTGCAACATTGAAAGCAATTATGTTACCCTCATTACACATCGGCTAGTCTCAGTAGACGCTAAGGAATTTCACCTGCCGTATTCCTGATCTATATGTCCAGTAACACGCTGGGTCATACATTATCCCACAAGTTGCTGGGAGGACTGGCCCATCTATCTTCATAAGGCTTTGGTCAGGCATTTCCTTGGGCTTCTGTCACATTTTGAATGAAGTCGCAGCGGAGAAGTGGAAGCAACTCTGAGGAAATACCTTGACTTTGTGTTTTTAACAGTTGGTAATCTGGTGGATGAGTACTGACACAAGGTTGGTCCTTCTTCATAGACTTCCTTCCTGGTGGATGATCAAATTTTCAAGTTTTAAGATTTGAATTATATTCATTTACAAAGCTTCTTTGTGGGGAATCTGGGAAAAATCCATTTGTTTAGCAGCTATTGGAGTTAAGACCATGGGCTGAATTTTCTCAGCCCTTTCGAGACGGGCAAGGAGGCAGGAGGACTAGCAATGAGGCGGGGGAAAGCATCGGGAGGAGAGCCCGTGGCCAGTGGCGGGAACCTCAGTGGCGCAGCTGCTCATCAGGCGGTCAATTGAGGTAATTATTTGCCCAATTAAGGACCAACTCCTGTCCCTGCCAGCATTTTAGCAACATTGGGAGGGGCTGCCGACACGTGGGGCAACCACCAGATAAATCCTGGCAGCCTCCCAGCAGGTTCCCCTGGGGTTGGGGGCGGCCCCTCCTTGATGGGTGCTCCATGGCCAACAGAAGCCCCCTTAGTAAAGCCTGGCTCGGGTATAAAATTAAAACCTGACCTGGGCCCAACCTGACCACAGCCAACCCGAACCCAACCCGGGCCCGAGCCCTTGAATTTTTTTCGCGCCCGACCCAACCTGATTATCATAATAAAGTTAATGATATCAAACAGGTTATTGTGCTCTACCTTGTCCAAATGTTGTGATCCTGTTCATCCCTTCCGGCAGCAGGCTATTCGTGCAGATGGAGCTGTGGGGAATCATGGGTAAGCCTGTTACCATGACTTCCCGGAAGCAGCACTGTCCAGCCCGATCCGAACCTGACACATTTGGTCGGGTGTCCTCGGGTTCGGGTCAGGTAGCCAGGCTTTATCCCATAGTGGCAATGGCTGCCTCCACACCCAAGGCATTGCTGCAGGAATAACCTGTCTGTCTGGCCCCAGCTTCCTCAAACAACTCACCTTTCTTGGAGGGCGCCTTGGCATTGGGGTACCTTCTCCTTCGTGATGCAGCCTCAGCAGTGGTCACAGCCAGTGGTGGCGCTGCTGAGCCTTGCTGAGCTGCCGCCGCTCTGAGTGGCCTTGTAGCTCTGGGGGGAGGGCCGCCTTCCTCTATTGGATATTGATCCTGGTGGTGGCCTGTTAATTACTCGTTGCCGGCAAAATGCCACCCCAGGGTCTTGCCGCCCACTGGAGCAGGGTTGGCTTCTGCTTTTGGCTCCGGTGGAGGTACTTGATCCGCCTCTGAAAAATTCAGCCCATGCGTGATGTGGACAGTATGATATCCCCTTCAACACATCCAATCCATAGCAGAAGCATCAGTATTACGGTTCCATTGGAGGAGTATTGTGCTAAGTTCATTGAGTATTAGAATGATAATGATTTTCAGAAGATACTGCAAAGAGGCTTGGATAGAAGATATTGTAAACTGAATAGAAAATTAGCTAAATGATAAGAAACAAAGAATAGTGATCAATTCTAACAGAATTGTAGTGACCCGTTCAGTGTCCAGTAATCGGTTCTGATGTTTATCATATTTATGGGTTGATCTTTATGAAGAGATGAGCAGCTGATGCAATGTGTGGGAGATCATTGTGTGATCAAAAGAAAGGAACAAAAATTCACAAATAGATTATAGGTAAATGAGTTGCCAATGAATTTAACAAAGAAATGGACATGCACTAGGGATCTAGTCATGGAGCCCAATTTCCTGCCTTAAAGGATGCAACCAGGGTTAGATGAAATATTGGACATAATCGCAAGAGAGGAATGGAATTGAATTCAAGCAGCAGGTTAACAAGTAACAGCCGCAAAGGCTTAACTGAACAAAAGCTGACTGAAATTTTGCATTGCATCAGTTAGAATGGTTACACAATCTAATCTTTAGCTGCTACCAGTAGGGGTAGTGAGAAGCACAGAGAAGAGGAAAAGAGCAAGAAACCCTGAACTGAGAAACAAATCAGAGAGTAACCCACAGAACTAATGAGAGAGTGAAAGACAAACAGAAGGGACACTTAGGTCACATCTGCCAATCAAAATCTCCTACGGAGCTCACCAAATAATTTATTGGCCTAGCCACTTGTCCCCAGTCTGTAACTCCAAAACCCTTTGTTGCCATAGTTAATAGCATTGCCTATGTTACATTCACAATTGCAGGAGTTGCATTATTGACTGCTGCAACAAGCACTAAAGCATACATACAACATTTTAAAGGTTAAATTTGAAATGTCTTTGCACCATTTTGAAAGTACTCCAACCAGCATTTGACATTTAAAAAAAAAATTATATTTTGAAACTTTTAAAGCTACTTAGTCCACTTAGTTCCCCACTTTAAACTTTTGCATTCCTATGAGGGAACATAAGAAGACCTAAAAAATCACCACAAACATATGGTTTGCAGACATGAAATTACAGTTTGTACAGAAATAATCCAGTCCATTACAGAAGGTAGTACAAAGTAGAACTAAAAATACAAAATATGATTACAAGATGAAGGATATATCATTAAATAAGGCAAGTTAACAAAAAGATCTCGTCGTAATAGCTGACAATATATTGAAAGTGCTGTCACAGGAGGGAACTTAAAGGTATGTTTACATGTTGAGAGTATAAGGTAAATTTTGAAAGCCCCATGCCAATGGTACGGTCTTGCACGAAGCTAGTGCATGGTGATTTTTGACTTTGATTTCAGCAGACAGTAAATCCCAAGCAGCGTCTCACCAAATTTCCATATGGGCTGCTGCATATGAAGCCCTGCCGGTAGTATGGGGCCTTGCCAAATTTACCCTGATGTAAGTAGACAAAGATAATACCAGACCAAGGGAGTGATACTGACATACATTCCTCATTCTTGAGAAGAAGTAAGCCAGATATTACACTCTGTGATATTACTGGATGAAGATATAATGCATTAGAATTATATTGCTTTCTATGCTATTTAACAGAGGCATTTTCCCCATTTAATGGATAAATGCCTCTGTGAAAATAGCACACAATATATCTGACACATTGGGACAGATTTTGTTCTGGGTGATGAATGAACGACACCAGCCATTCATTAGACTTGCACTTGCTCATAGATTTTCAATGGTTTTTGCATGGTCGATTGCTTTCAGCCAACCATCCAAACAGTGCAGTGCCATCTACAGGGCAGGGAAAGCACGTGTATATCTCCTTAGCCAATCGGATTGAAGAATCACCAATGAGACACGCAGGGTCTGAACCAGGAACTGTCAGTTAGAATAGTGAATTCAATGTCAAATCAGGTAATGAAAGTCAAATAGAGGGAAAGAAAGATTGGATTAAGAAAGAGAGATACAAGAGATAGAAAGAAAAAGTAAACAAAAATCTCCAACAATAATTAACAAATCAACATCAGAAGGAACGAGAGTCCATACTTGTAATAGTTAATTTTTAGTGCCGGAAAGGTTGCTTAGCAGTAGTTAAGACTTACCACGCTGTTAAAAGGGTTCTTAGACCGTAGCCTTGTATGTTATGGAGTTTCAAGTGCTCATCTAAATATTTCTTGAATGTCGTGAGTGTTTCTGCCTCTACCACCCCTTCAGGCAGTGTGTTCCAGATTCCAACCACCCTCTGGGTGAAAAAATTCCTCCTCAACTCCCTTCTAAACCTCCTGCCCCTTACCTTAAATCGATGCCCCCTTGTTATTGACCTCTCCGCTAAGGGAAAATGTTTCTTCCTATCTATCCTATCAATGCCCCTCGTAATTTTGTATACCTCAATCATGTCCCCCCTCAGCCTTCTCCACTCCAAGGAAAACAACCCCAGCCTATCTAGTCTGTCTGCATAGCTGAAATGCTCCAGCCCAGCCCCTGGAAGGTAAGGGGCAGGAGGTTTAGAGGGGAGTTGAGGAGAAATTTTTTCACCCAGAGGGTGGTTGGAATCTGGAACACACTGCCTGAAGGGGTGGTAGAGGCAGGAACACTCACGACATTCAAGAAATATTTAGATGAGCACTTGAAACTCCATAACATACAAGGCTACGGTCTAAGAACCCTTTTAACAGCATGGTAAGTCTTAACTACTGCTAAGCAACCTTTCCGGCACTAAAAATTAACTATTACAAGTGTGGACTCTCGTTCCTTCTGATGTTGATTTGTTAATTATTGTTGGAGATTTTTGTTTACTTTTTCTTTCTATCTCTTGTATCTCTCTTTCTTAATCCAATCTTTCTTTCCTGGTGAATCTCCTCTGCACCCTCTCCATTGCAATCACATCCTTCCTATAGCGTGGCGACCAGAACTGTACGCAGTACTCCTACTGTGGCCTAACCAGCATTTTATACAGCTCCATCATAACCTCCCTGCTCTTATATTCTGTGCCTTGGCTAATAAAGGCAAGTATCCTGTATGCCTTCCTAACCACCTTATCTACCTGTGCTGCTGCCTTCAGTGATCTATGGACAAGCACCCCAAGGTCCCTCTGACCCTCTGTACTCCCTAGGCTCCTACCATCCATTGTATATTCCACTGCCTTGTTTGACCTCCCAAAGTGCATCACCTCACACTTCTCAGCATTAAACTCCATTTGCCACTGATCCGCCCATCTTACCAGCCCATCTATGTTGTCCTGTAGTCTAAGGCTTTCCTCCTCACTATTTACAACACCACCAATTTTCGTGTCGTCTGCAAACTTACTGATTATAGGGCCAAGTGAGGGAGAATGGGATTAGTTAGGAGGGGTGCTTGATGGTCGGCGCAGGTGGGTTGGGCTGAAGGGCCTGTTTCTGTGCTCTAAAACTCTATGACTCTAAATGGGCAAGCCTTAGCCTTTTTTGGTGAGTTTAGTTTGTTTTAGTTTTTTGAAAAATTCTGTATCAATGAAGTAAGTACATCAACTTCATGTTGTTCAATACATTTGAATGGGCAGCCAGATAGCAAGTTGCTGTTTTCCTTTGAGCCATGGCCTAAGGAATAAAAAGCCACACCTTGTAATAAATAGTGACTTATCTGTTGCATTCAAAAAGGAATTGGAACAACTCATGATATAACAAAGATAAGACTGTATAGCTTGGGATGAAACAAAGGTTATCAGTGGTCTGATAATTCACTGAAACAAGATTTGAAATGAAAGAACAAAGTGGGTGAGTTAAATGGCCTTTTCTCATTTGTGTTTTCATGATGAAATACTTGTAAAGAAACTACAAATCTTGGCTGTGTTTAATCTCTGTAGAGACTATAATTGTTGTTCTTTATGCTGTGCACATTACAAAATGTATCCTGCTGCTTGCTGACACTCTGGCCTATTGGCTCCATGAGCTGTTGAAAAAAATGGACATTTCCAGTATCAACAAATGGTCAATATCTTGATAAATTAGGGAGGCTCTTTCCATGCTTACTCAGTGTTTAAATGTTTCATAGTGAGGGCACCCCGAATTTTCAACTCTCTCAATCTGAATGGTGTAGTTCTATTTTGGTTCAGCCCTTGATTGTATCAAACAAAAGCATAGCCATTGTTAACAGCACAGGTTATTCCAAGCTACTCCCATAACCACCTCCTTACTCTGCTGGCTACTTTTCTTACCTGTTCCAAAATTCCTGGGCTTGGAGAGGGTGTGAGACTCATTTTTCCCTGGGAGGAACATAACAAGGCCAGAATCTAGCTCTGCTCTGATTTCACTGCATTAAGAGCAGATCTTTAAATGCCTGTGGGGAGGGCCTGAGTGGGTTTTACCAGCTGCCCCATCCTGATCCTACCCAGTGTCTAAAGGCCCCAAATCTTTACTAGAATAAGGTAATTGATCCCAGAGTGAATCAATTACCATCTCTAGTTGGTGGCTCTAACTAGGAGTTAAAGACTGTAAATAAAAATCGTTTTTCTTTGGCCTGTTTAGGTCTCAAGGGAACCTCAGTCATAGTGACTAGGTGGGATGGGTGCTGCTGTTACATCCTTGAAGGGGCTGGTGGCCTGTCTTGCTATTCAAGTGATCCATTTGAAATAGGACCTTGGGCAAGGGTGGCTGGACTTACACCAGCAATATGGGATTCCAGGAATTTCTAGGCCTCCAGCTTCATGGATTTACAAAAAAAGGTAATTCTGGCCCTCTGTGCCTAAGGCACACTAGACAAGAAGCAACAACACAAGCAGGCCCTGAACTTGGCAGGCTGAAAAGGCTCCATTGGAAATTTCAGAACAGTATAATAGGATAAGCATTTGAGGTTTGTTGTTTAAGGTTCATTGTCAGCGAAACACAGTACAAATGACTTATAATTTTCAGTATCATCATTGTTTGAAAAGTGGCAACATGCCCTGTGCTGCAGCATTGCCAGCTGCCCATCCTAATTAGTGGTTAGAAAGTAAGAATAAGTGAACTGTGTTTTAATATAATGCATAGATAGTAACTAGCATCTGAACTACTTTTAGCTATAGTTTCCCACTAATCAATGTTGGTGCCATTTAATCAGTCCTATGGGTCAAAGTAGTCAGGAAAGGATATCTGCCAACATGGAGATGCATTAATGCAAAACCTTCAGAGTCATAACTTCATTAGCATTTTTGGCAAAGAAGTTGCCAGAACTATTCATTACCGGATACAGCAGAGTTCATAAAATACCCTGTGGTATCTTTTTGTTTGCTTCCACAGTTCCAAAAGTAAGAATGTATTTATACAATTGTTCTGATTTATAAATGAAGCAATAACAGCAGTTAAAGTAGAACTATTTCTTATTGTTTGGCTTTCTTTTAATTGGAGTATTTTAGTGCAGATTTCTCTGCTTCTTTTGTATTTTATGCCCTTCTTGTCTCACGCGATGCCTCTGAATCCAAGACGATGGGTTCATTGCTTCATTCCAGATTTCTGAATCATTTTTCCTTTTGCCAGTGGCTAGGTCTGCCACATATGATTCTCTCCCCAGATGATTCTTCCCCACACTACTGGGAGAAACAGTAGCCTCTGCATGGATCCTTCCTGTCGCACACTAGATTAAGAAATAAGCAGAGCAGAAATCATACCAATGCCCATCTGCTTGTGTTTAAATCCCTCCATGGCCTTGCCCTTCCCCATCTTTGTAACCTTCTTCATTGCTATAACCTTCCCTTAACTTTACACTCCTTTGACTCTGGCCTAGGTGTGTACCCGCTTCTCATCACCCCATCATTGGTGTACATGCTTCCATTTGCTTAGGCCTCATGCTCTGTAATTCCATCCCTAAATCTATCCAGCTCCCTCTCCTCTTTTAAGACCCTTCATAAAGCCCATTTTTTAAACTCACTCTTCCTCAGTATCTCCTTCTTTGGCTCAGCATCCAGTTTTTCCTTTCCGTGTTTGTGAAGCATCTTGGAATATTTTTCTATGTTGAAAGTAGTATATAAATGCAAGTTGATTTTGCTCAGTGCTATTACGTTGCTCGAACTATTCCTTTGGTGTTCCCCCAAAGCACTCAGCTGTCTGACAGCCCAGGATCTTCATGTTTCAGCCTAATAGTAAGTGTTGATACTGCAGGCATTACAGCCAAGAGTGAACACACATAGCAATCAGGCATTGAAACCCTGGCTGATTTTTTTTCCCTTCCCTAGCCCAGGGACATTGAGCCCACTTTTGGCACTTGAAATTCTGTCCCACATCAGCTAACGCAATGTGATCCAGAGATCAAATCTTGGAACTTCTCGTCTCTGTGGCGTAGTACTGGACCAGGTGGTGCCGTTACTCATTAGGCTGTTTGCTGTTGAAATATAAGAATATTTCTTATCTAATTCTCACCCACGAGTTTTAGGCAATTGATTAAAAATTTGGCTGTGTACCAACCACATCATATGTCTGCACTGGAGTACTTCATGGCATTGTACCAAAGGTAAATATCTGAAGAAACTGAGCTACTCTGTGGTGTCCGAGTAGATAAAAGCATCATCATATAATGTAGAATGCCACGGGTTTGATTCATTGGCCTGGATTTTCAATCCGGGTCGGGAACCCAATGCCCAGAACATTTCCGGGTCCTGACCCCGCGTTGCGTCAGCTGGACATTCAATGAGTGGAAGCCTTTTCTGTTGCGAAATCTGACCGGTTGGTCTGTTGGTGCCTTGTTGGCTACATGGGTGCAATCGATGAACCCCCACCCCTGGATCTGAGGAAATGCATTGATGGCGGCAAACCCTCTGTGCCTGTGATTGCCCATCTGTCTCAAAACGGCCTCTGGAATAGGGCATATGTGACCTGCCTGATGGTATGATGAGCTACTGACTGCGAGATGCAACCCAGGTTCACAGCTGATCCCTGGAATCCTGGAATGACTCGGAAGCATAAAAATTCAGGTCAGTGGTGACCTAGACTGCTGCAGGTACGGGACTGCCATGGGGGTCATGAGGCCTCAGGTCATTGTGCACCAGAGTGCAAATATCTGAGACCAACTGCCTGGATAGGCGGAGTATCCTAAGGCACTGGCAATCTATCATTTGCAGGTAGCTGACTCTTGGGCAGTACACCCAATGCCTAGGTTATTGCCTTCTTCCCCTTGCAGTCCTCCACTCTGCTCCTCTGGCCTCCTTCTGTCCAGGAGGATACATCTGCTGAAGCTCCTCCTCGCTACTCTGTCCAATGTCAGAGCAGCCTTCTCCCATGTCAACTCCCTCAGCTGGCACTTGTTCGTTCACCAGGACTTCCTTTGCTGCCCAAGTGATGCCAACAGCCTCACTTCCCTCTCAGGAGTCCCAACACTCACTGCTTAAAGATGCAAGCCTCTCAGTACCGGTGATGGCAATTGTGTGCCACTATTTGATCAGCTGAGAATTATTCTTTGCTTCTTAAGTTTGTTGACCAATGCATCCAATAGCCCTTATGGCTCCCCGCTGTGTTCACAACAGCTGCACCTAATGTGTCCCAGACACTGCGTGTTTCCTGTGCCTCCTGATTGAAAATGTAAAACTGCTCCTCTGAGGCTTCTTAATGAGCTCATCAACGAGCTCAACAACCAGTTAATTGGAGGCGTGAGGGTTCCCTGTTCCCCCACCACCCTCCCCTTGAAACTTACGTCGCGTTCCAGAGGTGGCGGGATGCAGTGCCGCCCTCTAGGAACCCGATTTTGAAATCGCGCCCGCACCCACTCCCGACCCCAACACCATTTGAAAATCCAGCCCATTGTCTCTGCTGTGTTACCTAACCTCACCAATTGAATCTCATTGTCTGGTGGGCTGGGGCGAGAAGAAAAACAAATCTACCGGGATCCATGCTCCTGGTTGTTATTCACAGATCCTCTGCTGGAAAGTATTTTGCTCTGTAGCAACTGCACCACTTGACAACTGGAGAATTTTGTAGCACTGTAGCTTGCAATGCTGGCTGAGGACATAAATGGGCTCCATAATCAAATAGCCAGCTGGCCAAGCTCACACATGACAACCAGCCATTTGGGTGAGATACAGAGGGCTATGGAACCATATGCCAACACTTCAGGGCTTTCATAAGAGAGGGAGGGAAGGAAAGAAAATTAGAAAAATATTATCTGAAGAAACTTGAAACAGACAGGTCAGAAATAGTGCAGAAACAGAATACTCTCATCTTCAATCAGGAGCTCAACACTCCATTAGTATGAAAAGTTACATAGGATATGCTATGGAAGCTGTTAATAGTGTTTATCACATAGTGACGGAGACAAGATCACAAATTATTGAATTAAATAATATTCATTCGCAACACCTTCCAATGAAACATCTATTTATATGACATCTCCATTTCTGTTTTGTGATATTTTGTTAAGAAGTTAACAGTAAGCAGCGCAGTTTTTGTCTGACGTGGTGAATAATTTTCTCCTGTGGACTACAACAATACCAGAGCATCTCATAATGCATAGCAGCAGGCAGCATTGGCACATATCGTAAAATAGATTTGGACAAATAAAGGATGCTTCCTTCCAGAATACCAGCTCTACCATGTTCCCAATATAGCATTGAGCATTTGGTGGTGCTACAACATAGTTCTGTTCCATTTTAGAAAAACATGACATAACACATAACAACTAGCTGGTCAGTAGTTACATTAGATGTGTATGTATTCTTAATTGTATATTAATTGCATTTAATTATATGCAGGTGGCGGACATTAACTGGGGATTCCTTTGTGCTCCTATAAATAGGAACAGACTGAAACTGTGATGCTTGGGTTAGGAGGTACATATTTGTATTGTGTAACTCTGTAAATAAAAGCTTGTAAAAGTGTGTAAAAACTAGCTCAAAAACTATTCTTCACTGCCGGGCTTTCTGGAATATAACATGTTTATGTTATTTAGCTATGAGAAAATGGTAGAGGAAGCTGGTCATCAGTTTTATTTTGATGTATTTTATAATGTTGCCATAGCAGATTATTAAAGGCATCCTGGCTTATGAAGGATTTCTAAAAGGCATAGTGACAGATGGAGCACTCATGGTGCTATTTTTGAAAAAGCATTTTTTATACCATTAAATAAAATGGCAGAACAGGTGGGAGCTGCTGCTGCACAACACGAAAAACGGGCACATGGTTAAAAAATAAAATAAAATAATTTTAAAAAATAAATAAATAAAAAATATAAAAAGGTTGAAATTGTTGAACTCAATGTTGAGTCCGCAAGGCTGTAAAGTGCCTTATTGAAAGATGAGGTGCTGCTCCTTGCATTTGTGTTGATGTTCGCTGGAACACTGCAGCAGGCCAAGGACAGAAATGTGGGCATGAGAGCAGGGGGGTGTGTTGAAATGGCAGGCAACTGGAGGGTTGCATTATTTTATTTTTTAACCGTGTGCCTGTTTTTCATGATGTGCTTTTGGACAGAGCTGCTCATTATTCTGCCATTGACAGTCTCTCTGGCCTAATGCTTTGTCTTTCACCACAATCATTAACACGCTCCTTGCCTTTGCCCCATGACATCTTTGTTATTTAATCTGTCCTGCCCTCTGCCCTATCACACATCTTTCCTTTTGTTCTCTTCCCCCCCACCACCGCCGCCACCCCCCCCACACCCCATCCTTCACTTGCTTAAAACCTAATACTTTTCTTACCTTTGCCAGTTCGGATGAAAGGGCACTGACCTGAAACATTAACTCTGCTTCTCTCTCCACAGATGCTGCCTGACCTGCTGAGTATTTTCAGCACTTGCTGATCTAATTGAAGTGTTTAAAAATATAAAAGGATTTGATAGGTTATATAGAAACTATTTCCTCTGGGCGAGGCCAGAACAAATGGGCTTATCGTAAAATTACAGAGGCTGTTCAGGGGTGATGTCAGAAAGCAGTTCTTCACACAAAGGGTTGTGGAAATCTGGAACTCTCTCCCTCAAAACTTTTTTGAGGCTTAGTCAATTGAAAATTTCAAAACTGAGATTGATAGGTTTTTGTTAAGCAAGGATATTAAGAGTTCTGGAACCAAGGCAGGAGCTGGAGTTAAGATATCAATCAGCCATGATTGGACTTGAATGGTGGAACAGGTTCGAGGAGTTGAAAGGACTGCTTCTGTTCCTATGTTCTTTCCTATGTACGTTGAAAATGCCTGACGAACCCAGCAAGGCTGGGGATGGGAGGGTTCTGCCAATCTTAGTGGAAGAAAAACTGTCGTCCTTACCTGGTCTGGCCTACATGTGACTCCAGACCCACAGCAATGTGGTTGACTCTTAACTGCCCTCTGAAATGGCCGAGCAAGCCATTCAGTTGTCAAGGGCAATTAGGGATGGGCAACAAATGCTGGCCTTGCCAGTGACACCCATATCCCATGAAAGAATAAAAATAAATATGGGAGGCTATTACAGCTGAGGATCCTTGGGGATGGTGAACTGAGCATGTGGCAGGTGGTGAGAGAACCAATGAGGGAAAAACCTACTTGACCTTGTCTTCACCAATCTACCTGTTGCAGATGCATCTGCCATGACAGTATTGGTAGGAATGACCATTGCACAGTCCTTTTGGAACTGACGTCCCATCTTCACACTGAGGATACCCTCCATTGTGTTATATGGCACAGTTAAATGGAGCATTCTGCGGCAACATGGCCAGACCCGTCCTTCGCAACACCGGGACAGATAGAACCTCAGCACATAGTGACACTTGGGGCTGAATTTTGTTTTGAAGATGGGGGACTTGGCAGTGGCCAGAAGGTGGGGAATGAACCTGCCTCAGCCCTCCATCAGAACTCCCTGTGCTATTTCACGACAGGCAGGCAATTAACTGCCCGCCATCAGGAACTCTGTCCCCTTCAGAGATAGGCTCCTGCCTCCAGAGCTAATGGCCAATCGGAAGCCCAGCAGTTCTGCAGTACTGGCAGTGCCACAGGGAGCAGTGGTGACTGCCAGTACCGCAAGAGGTCCGGAGCAGACGCTGGAGACCCTGGGAAAGTAAGTCGAATTGGGGTCACCAGGGCCATTCAGGCAAGCCCTGGCAATGGGGTGGGGGGTGGAGTTAGTGAGGGTAGAGGGGGGGTCTTCCTGGGGGTGGGGTGGGTGGGTGGCCACTGCCAGGAGGATCTCCGGGGGTCCTGGATTGCCCCAAAAGGAGGGATAACCCCTGACCCTGCTAGAAGGCCACCAGGTTTTATCTGGCAGTGTCTTCCCATGGTGACGGGCCCCTCTGCCTTCCATTAAATTGAGGCGGAGGCAGGAAGTGCCTTTAATTGGCCTTTAAGATCCTCGATTGGCCTGGAGGGAAGGCTGTCTTCAGCCTTCCCTGCCCCGGACTAAATTGGAAGAAGTTGGGAAAGCGATGGGAACTCTGTCCCCGCCTTCCACTGCAATTTTATGGGCCACTCTGCCTCCGTTCCCGTCCCAATGGGGTTCATAAAATACAGCCCTTGGTGTTTGTGTACCGAGGATCTACGCACAGCTTGATGCAGCCGCACACAAAGGTGGCCATCAGAATGAGGGCAGCATTGGGTACGTTTTTCCTTGTTTTATCTAGAGGTTTGAACATTGTGTCCCTGTGGACACAGTCCGTTTTTGATCTCCAGGTAAAGCGGAAGATGGCTCGTGACTGTCATGACGCAGGCACGGGGTATGGGCCAGACCTGCACTCTGTAGAGCAATGCTGTGAGCTCCTCGCACCTAATGACCAGGTTCTTACCTGCAATGGAGAGGGATTGTCACTCCCACATGCCCAGTTTCTGCTTGACGATTGCTGTTCGCTCCTTCCAGTTTTTGGCACACACTTCGGCCCCTCCGAGCCATGTCCCGAGCGTCTTCGGGTAGTCTGACCTGACAGTGAAGGGGACAAAGGATCAGTTGATCCAGCTCACAAAGAACTGCTGAACACTCAGACGCCTGAATATTCGCAGCAAGCTTGTGCGTACTTCGCATTTAAACCTCCACTGGCTCTCTCTTGCCCATCGTAAGGGGATTAATATTGAGGCCAGTGTTGCCAATCATGTTGCCCCTGTAATAATGATCCTTCAATATTTCTCAAGTAGTTAGTGAACTATTTAATTAGCATAAATAGTGTGAGTGCTGCTAAGGAGCATTGGATAGTAACTGGTAAATAAGTGATGCAATGATAAATTAGGAACACCTTATGTTATGTTGCATAACCTTATCAAGTTGCTTTATGTACAAAGCTGCTGGGATAAAAGCTGAAACATGTTAATTTAAGCTGATTAGCCTGTGATTTAAGCCTCTGTAGCCCATGCTGAGGTCGTGCTATTTTACTGACATTTATATCAATGTTCATAAGTGCTGATAATGATCCCAGGTTTCAGGTGGTGCTGATGCTGCATGAGTTGAACCAGGTAACCAATCCAGAAATACTTGGTACGTAATTTACTGCTTGTATAATAGGCACAGAAGAGCACCACATCCCTCCTGTAAAATATTAAATTTCAGTGGAATACAGCTGAATTAACAATAAACAGACTGGTTGATCCTTATTTTATCTTAATTTTCAGAGAGCTTCACTCTGCTTGTGGTGTATACAGCAGAGTCCTTATGCTTCATGTCACATGCATTCAGCTCCAACATGGTTCCACTGAGTCAGTTAAAGAAAGACTTACATTTACTCAGCACTTTATCACAATACTCATAAATGTCTGAAAGCATTTCATGTGCAATTAATTATTTTGAAATACATTAAATATTTTTAGTTGCCATTTTCCTCAGAACAAAATCTCAGAAATGCCAATAAAATGAATGACTAGTTAACCTATTTTTGGTGGTTGAGGAAGAATTGTTGGAAAATATAGTGAGAGAATTCTTTGCTTTTTTTTAATATGGAGATCAGATTTTAACATACGTGAGCTTCCCGAACAGGCCGGCTGGGCCTTGGCTTAATGCCTCTGGCATCATGGAGTATGTTCTGTGCCTGTACAGAACTTCAACCCGTATACCTTTACCTGCTGAACAGTTAATCAAATATTACTTTGAACTAAGAAGTCAAATAATCAGTTGTGTAACCAAAGAGAAACATTAATTAGAGAGAGTATTGAAATAAATTGACCTACAACAAAACCAATTTTAGCAAACATACTTGCTCAACAATACTGAAGCACACATTTCACAAAATAAAAAATGAAAGCCAAAAGTTCTGTAAATGTCCAGTTGGTCAGTCAGCTTCTGAAAAGAGGAAGATGGAACCCTTCATCAGAAAACATATTTTGTTTCACTTATATAGTGAAAATTCAGATTTATTTTGAATTAAAAACATGACACTGAACTACAAATTGAAGTATGCTGCCTGAAGATTCATCTTGCCTTTTACATTGTGGAGCCAGGACAAAGGGCTTGGGATCAATCAATACTACTGTAAATGCTTTGAAGAGAGAAGATGCTTTTAAGCTTGCATGTATGGTTTCAATATAAGTTTGTAATATAAAACAGATATTCTCAGTTGAATAATTCCAGTGTTTCCTGGCTGTATTCCAAGAACTTCAAAGTATTGTTATCGGCAAATTATCACCACTATATTAGCAGAACAGGGCGATGTTCTGAGGAAATGTCAGTTTGAAATCTGAGTTTCCTCTCATTTTCGTGTGAAGAGGCCAAATTAACACTGGCTCAGTGCAGATGCGAGCATTTTTCCACGTCCTTAATTAAAGGATTCAGTTCTAACATAACTCCCCAGAGTTATGTCACATTATGTCAACATTGTAGTTGATGCACAGAACTGTTGACTAAAATAAGATTGCTTTTCCCAAATTTTTGTATCTTAATGGACAAATTATTTTATACTCGAGCTATAATCAATCTTTTGCATTGATAATATTTATTCCATATCTATATCCTGTTTAATGTAACTTTTGCAACTGCATACCTTTCCTTTCTGTGGGAGCCTTCTCTGTTAAATGAAAACTATCCTTTTTATTCACAATGCTTATGTAACCCTTAAATACATTGGCAGTCACAGTTTCAGCTTTTATCATGCTTAATCTGTGAACTGGCCAATTTGCAAGAATAATTGGCACCTCTTTAATACTAGAACTGGATCATTCTAAATGCCAGTAAACACTTATAAACTGCTCTGTTATTCCAAATACAAGTCAGTGGTTTTCTAACTAGATTGGTTTTTGTTCAACAGCATTCTATAAATGTATGAACACAGTAAATAGTTAACACTGAAAACTCAGCTTGGATGGATTGCTTAAGAGGTGAACCATTTATATCATTTTCCCTGACAGAGTGCTCCTACTTGTTTTATAAATTCTAGATTACTAATAATTGCAGATTCGATGGTGACTAATATGTCTCAATTATTTGCCACTGTTGAGCAGCATGCTGTTAAAGAAAGGGAACTGATAATGATGAGTTAATACAATGGAAGCCTTTTTTTCCTACATTCACTGCTGGAAAAAAGGTCCTTTTTTAAATCACAGGAAGGTTTTCAAATGGAAACAAGTTGTTCCAGTAAACTGACAATAGATCAGCCACTGCATACAGCAAATACATTCCACCTACCAGATGTGGAGATTAAAGGTTAGTTTATGTAATAGATTAGGAGGTGGGAAAGCTTTGTATGCACATAAAAGTAAAACCTTTTTTTTAAAATGACCCTTTTTGCAGTCTCATGTGCCCTTTTGGTGTCTGCACATTAAAAAGAGCTTATATTTTGATTCATTTTATTTTCCAGAAGATTAAAGCTGCAAAGACAATGGAATTTTTAAACAATGGCCCCGATTATCTCAAGGTTCAAAAATAACAAAGTTTTCTTACAGGGCATTTTATCAGCAAAAATGCATGTTTTATTGCCATCTTTAAGACCTGTACATAAACTGCGATATAAATCATAAAGTTCACAATGACTGTTACGGAGCTCCAACCAGAGCAAAGCCACCTTCACTTCCATGATGAAGCTGTATCAAATAGGTTTTCAGAACATTTGTTTTAAGTATAGCCACTTATGTACAGGGACAATCTATGTCTTGTGGTATGGATTTGTGCCAAAGAGAGTCTGAGAATACCACAATTTACATTTTGTAGGACCTGTCAAATCAGCATATTCATTTGATCACTTACTTCTAGGTCTAATTCAGCTCTAATGATGACCCAGGTTTCCAATAGTGTAACACCTCAAATTTTGAAGCCCATGACTGCATTCACCCAACAGCATATTACGTATATCCTGGGTTAATTTACTACCACACTCCAGCAAGTTAGTTGGATAAATTCATTAGAATACAAATCGGAAGATCAGTAGGTAATCAGTGTTTTGGCAAACCTAAAATTCCCATTTAAATGTTATAAATCAAGTGATTATTACTAAACATTTACTAGTTTTACTGCTATTAATGTATTAATGCGTGAATGGGGCATGGAAGCTTTTAGCATTGAACTGTGTTCTGTATTGATTCTTGTTTTCAAATTGGCATTGAAACAGATTCCATGCTGGTTGATCATTATAATTATACCATGAAAGCACTGAAAAAATGAAAAACTGTATTCCGTTTCTCAGTGTTTAAAAGTAATTTTTAAAAAACGTATCATGCTTGGCCCTGGAATGGGTTGTTTGATCGACATCCATGGTGTAATATTTCAGTCATGTAGTGGTAGGTTAATGGTTTGCCTCATAAAAGATGATCTGAAAAATGGCTCAATTAAAGAAAGTTATGTCCAGACCCCAGCTTTGACAAGACAGATATATACATGATTTTTGCTATACTAATACCATTGGGTGTCAGTCCATGGGACTAGCTATGGAATATGTAGGACAAGGTTCTTGGCACTTTACTCCAAATCACACACACTCGAGATATAAACCTAAAAAGTTATGTTGGTGGTATTATCAGACAGATGCTCTCCATGTTCATATGAGATTCCTTTGTCTACCATTTTACCAGAAGTGTAACCCATTTAAACTAATTGGGACAATCCCTGGGTTAAAATAGAGTTTGTTCAAGTCCAAATCATCTATATATTTCTAAATCATGTATATATACTGAGAGCAAAAGTGGACCTCGCACTGACCCTGGTTTCCAACCCTTCTCCAAGCTGAGGAAGAAGCATTTAGCCTGGCTGTTTGCTTCTTGTGTGCCAACCAGCTTTTTATCTATGCTGTTACATTTTCTCTGATACCATAGATCTGAATTTCCTAGCGGTAATGGTGTAGGTAGGTGGAGGGTGGGAGGTTAACGTTGCAACTGTGGTCGCCCTGTATCCTTCCTGCATCCTTTCCGCCCCATACCATTTTAATTGATCTGTATGTTGCTGCGTGTCAGGCGTCCGTTCCATACAAGCGGATGCTAACTAAAAGATCAAAGTTGTGTTCCGATGATGTCATATACACCCCTGCTGCATTTTAAGTTGAATTCACAGATGCTCCGCCTGCTCTTGGACCTGCCAGCAAGACCTAGTTGGGTGCCTGGGAGATCCTAAAGTTATATGAGTGGCGGCTGTCACTGGAGTACAGGATCTTTTGCTGTCTGGATTGTAAGGCATGCTTTCAGCTTCCAGATTGTGACTTCGACACATTTTTTGCCATACAAAATTTTACTCAGGTGTCTCTTATTCTGGGAGCCTTACTTGCTTCTTTCTTCTTGTTGGAGGAAGACTTGGAGGAGGGGGAGCTGGAGCAGCAATCTCAGCAACCACCACTGTCAACACCAGCAGCTGGGTGTCTCAGAATACATTAGGTGATGGGGACTCCCTGCAGGGCCTACAGGTCTAACTGAGGGGCAGTGCAGAAACAGGCTGTGCTGCTTCAGATTGGCTGTCGCAAACATCTGTAACCTTCTGCAGCATGGACTGCTGCCTTCTGAACCAAGGGGTTGGTGGGGGAGGGAGGGGGAAGGTGGTGAGTGCCTTGCAATGTGGCCTTCAAAATCACCACAGCCCCGAATTCCTACACAGCTAGATCCTTTCAGTCTACACCAGAGGACTATCAGCCGCATCTCACAGTCTGCATTAAGCAGGTGACTTATTTCCTACTTTCTAGGGCCAAGCAATACATAACTTTCCTCACTGAGCTCAGCAGTTTACAGGAGACAGTTTGTGGCTTAGAGGCAGTTGCTGTCTTCTGTTGCTTGCAGAATGTGATTGACTCTACACACATGGTTATTAGGGTACTGCAATACAAGGCAGCAATATTCATCAACAGAAAGGGTATCGCTCTACCAATGTACTTACAGTGAACAATCACAGGATCAACATCATACAGGTCTGGGCAAGGTAGCCATGGAGCTGCCATGATGCCTTTATTTTCAGACACTCCACCATCCCCCACTCTTTGACCTGGGGAGGAAGATGAAAGGGTGCCTGCTGGGGGACAAGGGATACTTGAGTAGCACAGATACAATGGATAGCCAGGGCACATCCAGAATCCATACAGAGCACACAACTGAACTGCTCAAGCAGCAGTTCAGATGGCCATTTACACCATTTCACTGCGGTTTCCACTGATCTTATGGTCGGAGATCAAGGAACCTCTGTGGAAATACTACCCTGCACATTTTTGGCAATTTGGCGTGTTTGTATATTTCTTTCCAGGAATACTTCTTATTTTTCTTATGTGCTGATTCAAAATTATAATTGCCCTAACCCAGAGAGGATTTTGGAGATATTACAGATTAGATGAATAGTCTGAGAACAAGGCTAAGCATCATGAAAGTTAAACTAATGCTAGTTTAATTCGTCTATAGTTAACCAGTTTATCCATCTCTCCCTGTTTGAACAAGTGGCTACTCTGTAGTCACATAGCAAAACTTGTCTATTTAAGGAGGATTGACTTTTTTCTATTGTGTAGGTTACATGCTATCAAGGCCTGATGGCTTAGCAACCTTGGGTTGTTTCTTTTTGTTACATAAAACAAATTCTTTTTTACTGTCATCTGTAACTATTGTTCCATTTCTTCCTTTAGTACACCTACATTCTCATTTTCACTATAATTTGTAAAACCAATGAAAAATGTTTTTGATTAATATCTCCGCCATCCCTTAATCCTACAATTTAATTACCTCCTTCATCTATAAGAGGTCCTGCCCTCTTTTATAGGAACATAGGAGCAGCTCCTCGAACTGTTCCACCATTCAAAGAGATCAAGGCTCATCCATAATATATGAACGTCCCTTTCTCTTTCCTTTCATGTTATTTGTTACCCATTTTAGCTCTTCTATTCTTTTTCACAGCCTCGCTACATTATCTATATTCTTCATTTTTTTTAGCATTGCTACTCCAGATTTTGCCACATGCCTCCCCTTTTAAGTTTCAATTTAGTTTTAATCTCGCCATTGATTCGTGGAAGGCTATTTGCTTCATAGGAATATATTTATGTTGTATTCAATTCATCTCACATTTAAGGATTTCCCACTGTTAATCCATTGACATGTTTTAAAAAGCTTCTCCGCCCAGTAAAATTGGGCCAGGTACCTAATCAGGCTGAATTTTGTCTTTTCCAGTTCAATATCCTTATCTTTGACTCTTCATGATTCCTTCCTACTTTTGCATTGAATCTAACTATGTCATGATCTTTATTTCCCCGTTGTTCTCCTACTCTTACACTAGTTATTTACTCAGCTTCCTTTCCCAGAAGTAAAATAAATACTAATTGTTTCCTTATTACAGTAGAAACATACCGATCTAGAAAGCATTTCTGGATACATTTTAAAAACCATTCCCGACTCTAATCACAACTCTTACTTTTAATTGAGTGTAACACGGGACTGTTTAAAGCAGCCACTATTATTGTTTGTTGTTCTTACTTGTATCTCTGAACTGTCTGCAGATCTCCACCTCTATCTCACCTCCACTTTTTATTCTGAATTGCACATTGAGAATTGTACCTTTTTCCTTCCTGTTTCTTACCTCTATCCATGTGACTTCTGTCTTAACTTAACTCTCCAAAAGACCCTTTACATTCCAGTGCTGTTCCAGAATCCTTCAGTAATATTGCCACCCCAGCAATCTTTTCCCCCCTCATTTCTTTTCTTTTGTTTTCAACTGGGACAAAAAAAGAGGCCGATAAGGAGGGAGGCGGGAAGGGGAGAAGGGAATCTGTCAATCTAGTGGCACTCCTCTGAATCTTAGAGTCATAGAGTCTTAGAGTTATACAGCACAGAACCAGGCCCCTTGGCCCACTCTGTCCATCAAGCCTATCTATTCTAATCCCATTTTCCAGCACTTGGCCGTAGCCTTGTATGCTATGGCTTTTCAAGTGCTCATCTAAATACTTCTTAAGTGAATACTTCTTTTCCAGGGACTCCATACCAACCACCATGTAAGGGGTCTAAGTGTGGGCAGAGTGTTTTAGATGTGGCCAGACTATGGCCTTATACAAAGAAAGGCCATGTTTGTGACTAATAGTTAATCATTCTGCTAATACAACCTAACATTTTCTTAATAGACTTAAGGTACTGGTCATGGACATTCAATGCATCATGGGCCCGAAATTTCCTTGGCTACTGTAACTTTTCTGGAGGTATAGCAGAAACCCTGGGCTGAATTTTCCCTGCCTCGTGGAGAGAGGTTTGGAGACAGGGGTTGGGGTCAGGAAAGTAATTGGAAACCCCATTGGTTTCCCTGGCTCCCTGACGCTGGCCTGCCTCTGGCCGACTTTCCCAGGGGTAGGCTGCCAGGGAATCAGTAGAATGCTCCACATAGGTGGACAGCCAATAGCTACAATTAAGGCCCCAAGCAAGGGCCATTATCCCACGCCGATGGAATTCTCCTGGCGTTGGGCAGGCCTCCCACTGAGACCAGAGCCCGTAAACTGCACGGAGGTGGCCTCCTTGCAGCAGGTTGGGAGGTCATCGGAGCCTCCTATCAAACACACATTGATGGAGCTGCAAGGCTGAAATGGCCGCAGCCTCTGTCAGTCATTCTTGTGGAAGGACTCCCCCTCTACACTGATGACCCTAATACTTCTCAGCCTTTTTTAAAACATCTGCAGCAGACTTCTGAGAGTGCCTCCATTTTGAGATGTCCTCGCGTTCTCCTATCTCTCTCAGATGTGGCCATCTCTCCTGGTGGGGCTGCCGGCCATCTGTTCTGCTGGTCCTCTCATTAGGCCTCCTGCGTTGCAATCCCGCCAGCTGTCCTTAATTGAACTGCAAACTCAGAGGTGGCTAATTAGGAGGCCAGCTCATGTAAAGTTGTTCTGGTGGTTGGGCTGAGCCCATGTGCTGCTTGGTACCCGCATGAGATCCTGATGCCGGCGGGAAAATTCAGCCCCTGTTTATGCATGTAAATGAGGTTCCTACTGTACTTCTGGCCAATTTACAGGGTGGAGCAGGAGGAGCTCCAAGAAAATTCTGGGTTATATACTAGGCGCTCAATTTTATGGCCTCCCTTGAGACAAGAAGGGAGGAGGGGGGGGGCATAAAATCACATCAGAAGTTTGGAGGTGGAGTATCCATCACCTTCCTGATACCTTCCAGTTTAGTCTGGGGTGGGGAAGGCGCTTTGCCACTTAAGGGCCTCTTCCCACCTCCCCTCAATTTAATAGAAGGCGGAGGGGCTCCCACCACAGGGAGTCACTGCTAGGTAAAACCTGGCGGGTTCTTAGCAGGGTTGGGGGGGGTCTTTCCTATGGGGGAAATCCGGGCTCTCGAAGGGCCCCCCTCGTAGTCTTTGCCACCCCCACCCACCCCGTGAAACCTCCCACCCTCATTAACCCCACCCCCACTCTGTCACCAGGGCCTGCCTGAATGGCCCTGGCAACCCTGGCCCCATTCACTTCTACTGGGGTCTTTGCCATTCTTCAGTACGGCAGGGCCTCTTGCAATACCGGCAGTCCCACTGCCGGCACTGCAGAGCTGCCAGCCTTCTGATTGGCCGGCAGCTCTGGAGGCGGGAGCTCGTCCCTTAAAAGGACAGCGGGCAGTTAATTGCCTGCTCGCTGTTAAATAGCAATGGGGGTCTGACGGACAGCTGAGATGAGGTCGCGCCCCCATCTTCTGGCCTGCCTCTGGGACCCCTGTCTCCAGAACAAAATTCAGCCCTATAATTCAGAAGTCTTTTCCTGCTCAGTTACCTTGAACATTTAACTTTGTATGGTATACATATGCTTGGAATTGACCCATCAAAAGTAAATCACACTACATTTGACTATATTAAAAGATATTTGCCAGATCTGGGCCCATTCCTCTATTGTATCTAGATTGGTAGACAATTTATTCTTTTAATCTGAAATTTTTACACTGCACATATCTTGTGTCATCTGCAAACTTGTGAATAGTTCATCGAATATCTTCATCCAGATCATTGATAAAGACAGTGAAGAGCAAAATCCCTAACCCGAACCCGTGCAGGGCTCCACTAGTGACTGCGCTTCTACTTACTGTCCATGGAAATGCAGCAAGTTTTTTAATCAATCCAAATATTGGCTCTTCAATTCCACAAGGCTCAACCTTAGCAGCCTTCGAGGTGGCACTTACTCAAAGGTATTTTGAAAGTCCACATAAACAGTTCCAATTGGACTTCTGACATGCACCATCTTTATAACTCCCTCAAAAAATGTAAATAGGTCGAGTGAGATGGGACCTTCTTTTCAGAACCATGCAGATATTCTTTAATATCTCCTTCCCTTTCAAGGTGGTCACATAGTTCACCTCTAATGATCCCTTCTAGCAACTTGCCTGTAGCCAAAAATCAAATTAATCAGCCAATAGATTTTCAGCTCTGACATATTGGCCTTTTAAAATATTTGTTCCATGTGGTCCAGTCTATAGGAACAATTCTAGACCCCAGGGAATTATTTAATATTTCGGCAAGTGAAATGTGCAGAATGGTTTCAATTTCTTTGAGCACTCTAGGATGAATGCTGTCAAGGCCAGCAGCCTGATCTGTTTTGACATCACCAATTCTAGCCCGGATTATATCTGCATCTAATTTGAGATTTTAATTAGAGCATCAAGCCAAGGTTGTATTATTGGTAATCTTCCAGGTGTGAGGTTATTGTTTAAAATTTGACAAGGAAGTGAGTAGTAGGCATGTTCCCTTTGAGTCAATGTATGATGCCCCCTTTACTTTCACGTAATCACGATTACTGGCATAGCTAAATGGAGCCTTATAAGAATTCTCTCCTCTAAAGACAATTTGGTTGGTGAATTTGTCTTGACCTTTTTTAAAAAGAGCACAAATGGATTTGCTGTTTAATGAGCCGTGCTGTTGCTGTCTTTAAAACAGGAAATTTCAATAAAAGGAGAATGATTAAAACAATAAGGTCCTCTTTTCTGTCCTAATGGAACCTTAATGACCATTTCTACCAGATTGGCAAATACTTTGAGATTAATAGAATGGGATAAAATGTATTTGAGGTTTTTAAATACTGCCCCTCTTAAATCACCTTTTTGTTTGTTTTCATGCTGCCAGCTGCTAAAGCAATCCAAATGTGTGGGATGAATATCAATGGTGCATTCTCTATCTTGTTTTTCTCCCATAAGATCTTCGGAACTCACACGTGACTGCAAAGGTGGGGAATAATGGGCCTTTCATACTCCTGCGAATGCATGGTCATTCACTATCATCAATTTGACTGTGTAACAAAAAGCTGTGCAACATCAATGAGTGATGGCTCTTCCAACATACCATTCACCTCTTTGTTCTGTTCAGGATGCAGGCAACAATCAACTTCATTTTACCTATAGCATGTTGTGGTGCAGAGTATTAAAACACTACTAGTGGAATCACAATCATGCTGTAAATGTGAAGAGGGAGAAAAGAGTTAAAGAAATGAAAGTTCTCATTATGGAGTAAAATTGCCAATTAATGAGGTGTCTTGCAAGACACGATACTCGGATTATTATTGGGGAGTAGGGTAATGTGATCATTTATATTCATTCTGACATTTTTCTTTATCTTCAAGTTACAACTTACAAAAAAGAGAAACGTTGTAAAGGATTCTGGTGCCACAGATATCAGAGAACTTCAACAGCCTTTTAGAATTGCTTATTCATAGAATTGGCTGGCTCAAATATTGCAATATGTGAACAATGCTTGTTTGAGATAATAGTCCACCCAGTGTCTAATGAAACACAGTCAACAATTCTAGAAGCAATGAATGCCATCAAAAATAATTTGACTTTAATAAGATATCAATTCTGCTTTGAGCTAGGTAGCAGGCACCATTGGAAAGTTGAATTCAGGTTTTTACACATTAAGAAGTAATGATTTTTTTCTCATCTGCAGTTTTTAGTTTTTGTCTTTTTTTCTGTGTAAGTGGTTGACGTGCACTCTGCTGCCAGCTGATCCTGCAGAATCAAAGAGAAGATTCTGGCACACTCAACTTTTTTTAACCACATCAAGAACATTCCATGGATGCTCCCTGGAAGGTTACAATCACTTCAATCCAGCATGATACAAAAAATGTTGGCATTTGTCAACACTTTCTTTAGAATCTTCACCTGGAATCCCTTTATTCTTATTAATGTAAAACATCTGACTTAAAAAATCTTAATTGGCATCTATTAGCTTTGAGAACAAATCTCGTGTAGGACAGCAGTGGCATTAGTTTTTTTTTTACTTAACCCATTTGTATCTCTTTCCACTGACCAAGCACGCTGCCTTTGTCGGTGTGGCTTCTGATGCTCGTTTATGTTTTCAGACACAGTAGCATTTTCTTTTGTTGTTTACTCCTTTAAATGCATAGCCAAGGCTTCCTTCTGGAGCCACTTCTACATTTTCTAAAGTCCACAAATTGTTGTAAAGTTATCGAGGATGATGACTGCAGCCACAATCCACTGAGCTTCTCGATGGGATCACTACCTTTTTCTGAAGATTTGGCTGAAGATTGGCTGAGAAAAAGAAATACCTCTTTTTGATCTCTCTTGTAATATTGATTATTATTTAGAATAGAATAGTAGAATCATAGAAGAGTGCAGCACAGAAGGAGGCTATTTGGTCCACCATGCCTGTGCCAGTTCCTTAGTAGAGCTATCCAATTAATCCCATTCCCCTACTATTTCCTCATAGCCCTGTAAATCATTTCCCTTCAGTTATGCATCCAATTCCCTTTTAGTTCAGAAAAATAGATGTCAGCATTGTAGGCTGATGATGAGCTATAATGCCAATATAATTGTGGTACGGTTCAGTTTTCAGACTAGATACAAGTAACAATGGACACTGACAAAATTCTAGAAGAATATGTGCAGAAGTAGAGTCTAATAAGGGGCTAGTTATCATTTCCATAAATAAAGAGAATACGGATGTGGAAGATTTCTGTTCCATGCCCACTATTTTAATGTGTATAGAAACAGAAAATGTAATCATAATTGCATTAGGAACCAGATAAGTAAAATGTTGTATTTATTCCTTTCAGAATCATGGCAATTTTTGAATGGCACAGTGCCAAATATAGTTGTGCCTTGTTGCACCCATTATTCTCGATGGAATGAGATAATTCTATCTGCATAGTTAATGTTATTTTGATGGTAACTGGACATAAATGGGGAAATTGCTTTCAGTATAAGGCATTAGGCCAGAGGCAAATAAATAGTAATGGAAAACAATGTTGGATGCACTCCCAACCCGTACAACATCGCCACAGGGTGAAAAGAAAATGTGAATGCTAATATGTGCTCAGCTGCATAATCCACTAATTAAGGAGATATTTAAAGGGCAGTCACCCCATACTGCTGTTGCAATGAGTACACCTCCCACAGATTGAACTGGTCTTAAAAGAAAAGGCTTCAATGACCAGAATTATTAATTTAAAGGCAAAATTTTCTTTTCACATTGGTAGGTTTCTGGCTATTTATAAGAGTGCATTTCAGTGCTCCAGTAGCATTGGCATCGGAGGATCAGCAAGAGTAGGAAGGGCTGTCCATGACTTCAGATGTATCACATGACGCACTAACAAGTCTTGCCACTCTGCCATTTCCATATCATGCATAGCTACCTGACACTGACTGTAGAAATGGGCCTAAGCAGTTATGAGGTTCAGCAGTGAGGATAGACAGAACTGTGCATCTCCTTGTTGAAGAGCAGCACTACTCAAGCTGAGTTACAGACTTAGGCCAAAGCAATCAGCATCCAAAATTGTGCTTAGCTTGACAGCTGTGGGTAACCACAAATTCTACCCACAAAATTTAATTTGCAATTGCAAGAAAGCTGTGCTAAGTCCAATAGATTGATTTATAGTTATGTACTTAGTTAAGAAATGCACTTTAGCTCCGATTTTAGCGGGAGGCAAGGGTTGAGTGTGAGACTGGCTTGTCCCAGTTGCCAATGTGAGAGCCTGGCCAGTTTAACTCCTGGAATTCATTTAAAAGTTAGCCCTGACTTCCATCTAAACCTGGTGATGATGGTGTGGTATCAATGGGTGTGATCAGTCGAATATGGCAAGAGGCTGCCACCAGGGACCTGCAGGAATGGTCCCCAGCAAATGTGGTGACACCAACCCGCCCATTTCCAGGTTTAACAGAGGTGGGATCGGGTGCAGGCGACTTCCCTGCTCTCAGGAGGCTGGCCCGTCACCAAAATATTTTAATGAGGCTGCATGCCTCCAATTTAGCCAGAGTATTGCTTGTAATAATCTGAAGGGAGTCGAGGAGGGCCAGATCCATCAGGTAACTTCCTGGTGGGCCAGGAGGAGTAGGAGTGCTTTCCCTGGGCCTCCAAGCTTATTTACTTCCCTTCTGAGAACGGACCCCCTTGATTGGACCACCTGTGGTTATAATACCCCCTGCATAATTGGAACTGCCCCCTTGAAAGCCTCCCATGATTGGACCTGCTGATCTACTCACAGCCCCTCCAATCTCTGGTCAACTAAAATGTGCCTGCTAAAATGGCATGTGGCGCGTCGTTGATATAGATCTGATTATAGTTGCGCGCTATTGTGATTTCAAATGCAGCCCCCCAGCCCTATTGTCGACAAACACAGGGTTAAAATCAGTCCTTTTGAGTAAAATGCCTCTGACTTGAAAATATGAATTAGGACATGGCAGGCAAATCTTTTGAGATCCTAGGAACATTATTAAATTAAAATGCTAAATTCATTTAATATTTTGATCCTAAGCCTAATATATAAAATAAAAACGAGTTAAGGAAAAAGGCCTTGTGAGTTCTTGCTAGATTGTACTGCCTTTGTCATTTGCCCAAGGGGGTTGGAAACAGTGAACCTTTTTCTTCAGAAAGGAAAACAATTCACTTGACCTTTAATGCAAGCTCTAAGGATGACCTCTTTCCTCCCCTCCTCGGCTGTAAATAGTGAATCAGGATAAAAGTTCTGTTCTTTGGAGTCTGGACTGGAAACTCAGCTCAGATGCAGTGATAGTTTCATTTACCTTTGCCATTCCTACATCTAAACTGCCTCTCTAAGACCAAAGAACTGATTTAGATTTAGGCACTGACAGAAAGTGTCCAGTAATCACAGTCTTTAAGGAAGGGCAGGAAAAAGCAATGGTCACAAAGGAAATTATATCAGCTGGCCAGTATAATAAGACTAGCAGTGAGAACTATAGTTCTGTTTGTCAGTGAACAAATTGAGACAAGGAATTTGAACTTGTTGGATGTGCGAACCGCCCACGCCCCAGCCCCAAGGAATCTATTTTAGGGTCTTCACTTCTTCCCTGACAGGTCTGTTAAAATGTCATGGGGGTCCTATGTACACCATAGAACCCTGATTAGCATAGATTAATGAGGCTGCCTCCAGAGGTGGCGGATGCTTCAAAAGCTGGTGAAAACTGTGGAGCTAAACCTCCTGTGAGGTGGGAATGGAGCAACAAATTGAACCACCCGATATTAACTCCCATTGTGCCCCATTTCTGCTGGGGTAGGGAGTTAAAATTCACTCACACATACCCACAGTGCCCATGCACTGGCAGAGTTCAAATCTATAGTCACCACTAGACGACCAGGTAGTGGGTGCCCACTAACACTATCCACCACCAGACTACTATTGATTATACTTGATTTACCTCTGCACACAAATCACCAGGCATTAAATAGCAGCCAATTTTGTACCAAGTGCTACAACAATGACAGGATACAGAAAATGATGTTACATATGTGCTAGGGCTGCAATATCTCTTTCTGTCTCCCCATCATTTTTGATGTTTGAAGTATCTTCAAATTCAAATCTGATGAGCTACATCAGGGCATCTGAAAGGATGGTCGAGGCAGAAACCCTCATAACATTTTAAAAAGTACTTAGGTATGCACTTGAAGTGTCATACACTGCAAGACTAAGGACCAAGAGCTGGAAAGTGGGATTAGTAAGGCTCGTGCTACTTGTCGGCCGGCACGATGGACCGAATGGTCACCTTCTGTGCTATAAATTTCTACGAATCTATGATTTGGGGTCAGTTACAAACCTTTCCAAATAGAGCCAAAATGGTACAATTTAAATCACTTTGGATTATGAATTCCATTTGAGCTCCAAAAATTATCCACCAATCACGCTCATTCTGAAGCAGTAGGCAGCCAGTAATATTTGTAAAATAATGCTGACTTTTATTTGAAAATAATGGTATCTGAGGCAGAACAGTTTAAGAAATAGAAAGATCCAACTACAAGGAAGAAAGTGAAGGGCAGCCTGCCAAAATGACCACAATTACTACAAGGACTCCATGTGTGGCAGTAAATAACAAGACTGTCAAAGTAACAAAGACTAATAACCTTAAATAACAACAATTCATGCAGTGATTTGACCAGATACACCCAGTCAGCATTGTAGACTGTAAGCAAGCCCAAGAACACTTCCTAAAATTAAAAACAGAAACGTGTTAGAAATACACAGCAAGTCTGTCATCATCTGAAATAGAAAAGATAGAATTGAGCTCCATCCATCAATATTGGCGACCACGCTCTGGAAGTGGTTCAAGAGTTCACCTACCTAGGCTCAACTATCACCAGTAACCTGTCTCTAGATGCAGAAATCAACAAGCGCATGGGTAAGGCTTCCACTGCTATGTTCAGACTGGCCAAGAGAGTGTGGGAAAATGGCGCACTGACACGGAACACAAAAGTCCGAGTGTATCAGGCCTGTGTCCTCAGTACCTTGCTCTACGGCAGCGAGGCCTGGACAACGTATGCCAGCCAAGAGCGACGTCTCAATTCATTCCATCTTCGCTGCCTTCGGAGAATACTTGGCATCAGGTGGCAGGACTATATCTCCAACACAGAAGTCCTTGAAGCGGCCAACATCCCCAGCTTATACACACTACTGAGTCAGCGGCGCTTGAGATGGCTTGGCCATGTGAGCCGCATGGAAGATGGCAGGATCCCCAAAGACACATTGTACAGCGAGCTCGCCACTGGTATCAGACCCACCGGCCGTCCATGTCTCCGTTATAAAGACGTCTGCAAACGCGACATGAAATCGTGTGACATTGATCACAAGTCGTGGGAGTCAGTTCCCAGCATTCGCCAGAGCTGGCGGGCAGCCATAAAGACAGGGCTAAATTGTGGCGAGTCGAAGAGACTTAGTAGTTGGCAGGAAAAAAGGCAGAGGCGCAAGGGGAGAGCCAACTGTGCAACAGCCCCAACAAACAAATTTCTCTGCAGCACCTGTGGAAGAGCCTGTTACTCCAGAATTGGCCTTTATAGCCACTCCAGGCGCTGCTTCACAAACCACTGACCACCTCCAGGCGCGTATCCATTGTCTCTCGAGATAAGGAGGCCCAAAAGAAGAAAGAAAAGAAGAAGAATTGAGTTGCGATTAACCTTTCCTATTTTAGATAGTGAACGGCCTGCTATGTATTTCCAGCATTTACTGTTAGACTTCCAGCATTTGCTTATTTCTTTTTAACTCACCTAAGATTAAGAAGGCCTGACTAAGCCAAATCTGTCTCTTCTCTTTTTGTGATGCATTGGTTGTATATATAGGGAAATGTGTTGCCTGGGCAAACTATATTCACTTAAGAGGAGGCAATTGAGATATGCAATGAATGCAAGAGTTGTGCATTAAGAACTAAAAATTCAAAGCCATTTTCTATGATATTACTATGTTAATCAGGCATTCAGCTTAAGCACAGTTGCATACGTTGGCAAAACATTATGATCAAATGTCTGGATTCAGAGGCTGCTACACTTAGAATAAACATACCACAGGTATCGCAGAAATACCAATGTTCTCTGTGCTAATTAGTTACTAATTGATGGGGAGACACAGAAAATTAGACTACTTTTATGTATTTCACATTAGCACCAGCCTCTTACCTCGACATACCACAGATGGGAAATTGTTGTTTTATAAAGTTAACCTCAAGATCCCAAATGATTTGGATAAAATAGCACAAAGTCATGGGCCGAGAATGTGAAACTTACTACCAAATGGAGTAGTTGACGCAAACAGCATAAATACATTTAAGGGGCAGCTGGATAAGTAAGTACATGAGGGAGAAAGGAATAGGTCATGCTAATCGGGTTAAATGAAGCAGAGTGGAGCACAAATACTGGCAGAGGCCAGTTAGGATGAATGGCTTATTGCAGTGCTGCAAATTCTATGAAATTGCTTAGTGCTGGTGTGAACTGGTAACAGAGAGGAAGTGATTGCTGGGGGTGGAGGTGGGGCAGTGATTAGGATTGAGGGAGATGATTGGGAGAGGCAGTAGGTTATCACGAGGGAGCAGGGAGGGGAGAAGAGGTGATCGGAAGGAAAGAGGTGATTGGAAGGAGGAGGGTGGTGATCGGGAGGAGGCTGAGTGGGGGACAGGCAACAGTCTTTGGTACTGCAGTGGAGAGGACCAGCTCGCAGGAGGCCATATTGACACATACTGTCTACACGTAGAGATTAAACTTCCTCGACATGTTGGAACACCAGTGTCTCAGGAGGTTTTGGGTGTTGCGTCAGGTGGCGGATATTTTCAGCCTGCTAGAACAAGATCGGTTGCTAACTGGGTGGCCACGCTTTACCAGCGGCTGTCAAAGTCACCAAGGCCTTCCATTTTAATGCCTTTGGATCCATCCAGGGGTCTGCTGGAGAAATTTGTAGGATTGCGCAGTTAGCAGTGTACAAATGCATAACAATAACACAGGTGACTGATGGCTTGTTTGCCAGGGTCGCCAGTTATGTCAACTTTGCCTGCAATGATGGAAATCAGAATGAGCAGGAGCTCGGAAATGCGGCTCTGATAAGCTCTCCACAGGTGCAAGGTGTTATTGACTGCACATACATTTGGTGATTAAGGCTCCCATAAATCATCCAGGAGTGTTCATCAACTGCACGGGCTTCTGCTCCATCAATGTGCCACTGGTGTGCAACCACCAAAAGATATTCGGGCAGGTGTGCCAAAGATTCCCGGGCAGCTGCCATGATGTTTTTGTCCTGTAACAGTCCAGCCTTCCTGATCTCTTTGTAATTGGAAGCAGAGTTACTGGCTGTCTGCTCAGAGAAAGGGATACCCACTGAAAACATGGCTGATGACATCCAAGGAATGAGGCACAGGAATGATACAATTAATGCCGTATGACAACCAGCTGTGTCATCAAACAAGCCACTGGCATGTTGAAAATGCGTTTCAGGTACCTGGAGAGATTTAGAGGTGCCTTTCATTTCACACCAACCAGGGTCGCCAGAATGATACTGGTGTGCTGCACTCTGCAAACAATGCACAGCAAGGTAAGGAACTGCAGGAAGAGCAGAGCACAGAGCCTTCTCGGGTGATTCTGAGGAGGAGGGGAAGGTAAAGCTGATGTGGGTAATCCACCACGAGCGGCACACATTGTTGCCCAGGATGCCCTCATTATTGCAAGGTTCAATTAGGTTCCACCAGTGCACCGATCTAACCACCACATGCAAAAGCTACATTTGCCTGCCACCCCACCCTCCTCCACATTGGCACTAATACAAAGCAGTCCTGCAAACAACCAAGCCTCCCTTTCACAGCTCCCCATTGCTTGGTGCCAATTCATGTCTTCCCATTCATCATCACACAACTGAAAATGTCACTAGCCATCCAGCAACCAGGAATGGGCCTCACGGGAATGTGGTGCAAAACAATAATATTTATTTGGCTGAAATATAAAACAGAAACTTACCAATCTAACATAGTGTAACACATCCATATGTATATCCTTGTGCAACTGTAAAGCTTTGAACCATAGAAACATAGAAAAGTTATGGCACAGAAATAGGCCATTCAGCCCATCGTGTCTGCGCCAGCTGAAAAAACTAGCCACCATTTTAATCCCACCTTCCAGCACCTGGCCCATGGCCTTGCAGGTTACAGCACTTCGGGTGCAGGTCCAGATACCTTTTAAATGAGTAGAGGGTTTCTGCCTTCACCACATCCGGGCAGCGAATTCCAGACACCCACAACCCTCTGGGTGAAAAGGTTTTACTTCATGTCCCCTCTAATCCTTCTTTCAATCTTCTTAAATCTGTGCCCCCGGTAATTGACCTCTCCACTAGGGGAAACAGGTCCTTCCTGTCCATCTAGGCCCCTGTCAATTTTGTACACCTCAATTAAGTCACCCCTCAGCCTCCTTTGTTCTAAGGAAAACAATCCTAGCCTATCCAATCTTTCCTCATAGCTGCAACTTTCAAGCCCTGGCAACATTCTTGTAATTCTCCTCTGTACTCTCTCCAGGGCTCTTCCTTTTCCACACACTTTCATTAGTTTCAACCCCTGTAGCTTCAGCATAGGTAGAGGGAGGTTGCTCAGATCCCTGCTCAGACTGTTGAGATTCTCGTGGCCAATGGAGCCCAGGAATGTCCCACCAAAGACTGCTCCACCTGTACTTGTGCAGAGGCAGATTAGGCCATCGAAGATGAGGCAACAGGTGATTTACTGATTGGCGGTGGGGTATTGGTGGGGTGGGGAGTGGGGAAACAGGTGAGAAGTGGAAGAACTTTGAGCCAGTCCTCACTTTCACAATCACCCCACTCATGGCCCAGCTGCACTTCCCTGCTAGCAATGAGCTGGAGAACACTTTGCTGCAGATCAGTGGGGCAATGAATGGCCAAGGATACAGTAACAGACATCCTATTTAAGGTAACATTCATAGTGTGCAAGCCATTGACGAAGGCCTACATGCGCTTATGTGATTGCCACGTTTGATGCTCCATGTCTACTCTTTCCATGGATGAAGATATCATCACAGTGGCCTGCAACATTATGTCACTCATGCTTGAGATGGACACCTCCAATCTCTTTGCAATGATCCACAGCATGCTTGAAACACTGAACTGGTGCATGGTCTGCATAACTCCTGTGATAATGCACTCTCAGAGAGAGTGAACTCCTCTGAAGAGTCTTCATCGTCATGGGAGACCTTGACCAACTCCTGCTGGATGTGTGAAGGCACTGTGGAGATACAAATTATGAATGAGTACTGTAAAGGTAAGAAAGCTTGAAGATATCATTATGCACATGATCATATTTCAGTGGCTGTTGACATCAAGTCAACGTGACTAAATGTTGTATGCCATGTGGCTATATGATATTTAATTCTGTCACCAGGGTGCTGGAGGGGCAAGATCTGCTGATCTCCAGTGCCTCCTTCTCCGCAGATGTCAGTTGACAAATGCCCAGTTCTCTGCCTTTCTCTGATTCACCAATTTAACAAAAAATAGGTAGTTATCTCAAGATATTGTAAAAACTTAGTTTAAGACAGCCAGCTGGTGATCATCATTGCTGAGAACTATAATATAGAATCAGCTGTGTATGATTCATAAAAGAATACAACCAATAAGGTTTTACAATAAATCTACCAGAATTATGTTCAGGCGTTGCTATTAGGCCTGGACTTTTCTGTAGTGGCATAATCAGCAAGTTACACCAAAATTTACAGCCATTGTTATGCTAATGTTGTCGATGGCAATTTAGATTGAATTTCCCTGTCTACCAAATTTGACTTAACTGGAACATAAGAATCAATGTAAAATAAAAAATCCTGATTTAAACATAACCAGTGGAATCCCAGGAAAACAGGGGAAGGACCCTATAAAAGTAGGGGTGGGGGTGGTGTTTGGTCGAAACTAATCTTTCTTCAGAATGAGGTTAGGTAGGTCTAGGTAAGTGGCAGACATTGCTCCCTCTTTGACTTTATTTTATATCATTTTAAAAATTCATTAGTTCAGAGAGTTTCCAGCATCTCAACAGAATTTCCCTTCTCCTGTATGTACTCCAAAAGTCTGTATTGAAAAAAAAGACACTAAAAATGAAAAAAAATAAAAGTTCCAAGCATCAGTAAATAAAACATATGACAGTCACAAAGAGACTTGGGGAGACAATTCTGTGACAAATTAGGGCCAGTGTAGGGTGAGGTTGACACTAGGTTGAGACTAGCCAATCTGATTGTGCAAGGCAATGGGGTAAACAGGGGAGTGGGACTAATTGAATAGCTCTTTTACAGAGCTGGCACAGGCATGATGGGCCAAATGGCCTCCTTCTGGGCTGTACAATTCTGTTCTATGAATAATGCTTCTGAAAGTTTGGAGAGCCCTCCACGTTGCCCCTGAGATTTCTAAGTGTTTAAACAGCTCACAAGCAAACTGGTTGAATTGTCTCCTTCTATCAGGTATGACACTCAGAGAAGAGAACCTTGCAAACTGCAATTTGTAATTCTCTCACAGGCTCTACCAACTATTTTTTCCATTCCAAGCTGCCCAGTTTTGGGATTCTATTTCCTTTGAAGCAAAATGCTTTCAACATAGCCTTTTAATATCCTTCCAGTGTTATCTTTTAATCAGCTTGAAATGTACCCCCCAGATGATGTTATATTTTGGTGTTGCTTTCAATGGTATTTATCTCGTATGTTCCCAACATCTGTTTTTACTTGTGTGCTTTTCTAAACTAGCCTTGATTACTAAATGGATGGCTTATAGAGACTTTAAAACAGAAGTAAATACAAGTCTAGATTTAAGAGGGATATAAATAAAGTACACACCTTATTTCGAAGGATACTATTACTAATAGGACAGCCCTGTGGTGTTTAATGAGCATACAGTGTGATATTTGTACTGTGTATGCTTTGATAGTGTATAGTGAGGTATTAACCCTCTCCCTCCCATACTTTGGTGGCACTTTGTTTCCCACTGATTTTCTCATTCTGTATTTTTGCCCTCTCCTGCTCTTCTGAAAACTTTAAGTTCTTGCCAGGGTATCGTTCTGTGGGCACCTCCCATCTTTAGGCACCTCACCCAAATGCCATTCTTCATGTGGATGCTTTCTCAGTAAGTGCTGACATGGGAGTCATCATGGTTAAGCCTGACCCTATCCTCAACCAGGATCCGCACATGCATATGGAGCAGATGTCACTGGATGGTAATCAGGTGCAGTAACTTAGGTTATTTCTCTCTTCCTCATCTTGAGGCACTGATGCCGATGGCAGTCTCCTATTGCTGTCATCGACACAGATCTGGGACTTTCATGACCTACATGGATTAGCCACCTTCTGAGCCACTGGGAATTTCTTTGTATTAGCATCAGAGGAAATTAGTTAAATTAAGTCTGTTTGGATGAATAAATGATAAATAAGCAGTTGCAAAAGTAAGTATCGGCCAACAATGAATTTAAATGAAATTGGCTTTCATTATATATGCAATAGAATGTGTGTCCAAATGAAATTACTGCTGGTGAAATTCGGTCAATTAAAAAATTGCTTGCAAGTATACAATTAAATGGAGTTATCTCCACAAGATGTTAATTGTTCTGCTCCCACCTTTTACACCACCACAACCTCCAATGATGCACTTTGCTAATTATTGTCAATGCAAATCTGCCCAGCCAATAGAGACTGTCGAGCTGACCATTCTCAACCATTTTTTAAAATCTCCTACATGCTCTTCCTCCTCAAGGGATGTAACCTCTGATAAAATGAGCTTCAGGACATCAAACATGGCCAACTTAAGTTCTGCTATGGAACAGAATTTCAGTGCTGGGACACTGGGCATTTCAGAACTATTTGCTGCTGTGTTTCGTGATGATTGCAATGCTTTATTGTGCTAAATTTAAGTTGTGTCATTATGAAGATTAAAACAAAATAGAACCATAAAAGTTAACTGTTAAAAAATGCTATTTTCCTGTATTTGCATACTGTAATGTTATGCCAAGGTATGTTTTAAAACAAGCCCATTTTAAATAAAGCCAGTAAGTCTTTTGAAGCAGCAATATTTTTCATCAAAACAGATGCTTGTTTTGAAAGCATTACACTTTACTGTAGCCAACACATATTTGAAACATTAAAAACAACTATGGTGATGATGGACATAGCCACACAGCTGCAAATGAGGTAATCCACCAGTTACATATAGTGGAAGTGATAGTTATGTGTGCAATGTCAACCAACTTAACATTCCTGCTTGGAAATCTAAAGCTGAATACTGAAATTACAAAAGGTTCATCACATTATAACACTTAGGAACTGCCGTCCTTATCTTGGCTACTTTTAGCAAAAAAGATTATCTTTTCAGTCCTGAATGGAAAAAGGAACTGCATTCATTGCCTGTAAGTTTTTCAACATTAATAATTGTTTCTAGGAATACAACCAATGAAGCTGGATATTGCTGCTTCAGAAGATCTGGGACATAATTGAACTTTCCATTGAAATTTGTTTTGTTCTCACATTTTTAATGTAATTATGCTTCATCTTGTCCAGATGTTGGCAGCATGTCAGAGATCACTATTTGTACATGCTGACTGATTTCACAAAGAGATCTCATCCTTCATGGATCATCTAACATCTACAGAGCTGCATATCATTGCCAATTTCATCAAACGATTAAACTGCCACTTTCAGATAACAAACTATTGTGTGGTATAAGCATTCACAAAGTTTTCTAAAACTTTGCGAACAACTCCTAATTAGCTTTCAGAAGTATTCAGTAAAGCTTTGTAAAAGCTGTCATGAGGACTCTGCAGCCTCAAAATGACTGTGATATTACTGTACAGATGCTCAGTGCATTCATAAGATAATATCAGCCTAAACGCTTCTGTTAAAACAATGACTACAGGAATGTCATGAAAATCTCTTGACCATTCGGACATCAATATGGCAGATTGCCATTTCTAGGCTTACAAGGCAGTTTTTAAAAAAAGTATTCATTCATGAGATGTGGGTGTCGCTGGCAAGGCCAGCATTTATTGCCCATTCCTAATTGTCCTTGAGAAGGTGGTGGTGAACTGCCTTCTTGAACCGCTGCAGGCCATATGGTGTAGGTACACCCACAGTGCTGTTAGGTAGAGTTTTCTAAGACTTTGACCCAGTGATAATGAAGGAACAACCATATATTTCCACGTCACGACAGTGTATGACTTAAAGGGGAACTTGCAGGTGGTGGTGTTCCCATGTGCCTGCTGCCCTTGTCCTTCCCGGTGATAGAGGTCGTGGGTTTGGGAGGTGCTGTGGAGGAAGCTTGTTGAGTTGCTGCAGTGTATCTTGTAGATGGTACACACTGCTGCCACTGTGCACCCATGGTACTGGGAGTGAATGTAAATTATGGTAGATTGGTTGCTGACAAAACATTCTGATGTAAGATCATCAACCTGAAACGTTTATTTTGTTTCTATCTCCACAGATGCTGTCTGACTGGCTGAGTATTTCCAGCATTTTGTGTTTTTAGTAATCAAACTATATTTGATTAATATAATTTCAGTAACAAAATATATACACACCAACAGGCCAGTGAAACTATTTATTCAAACAATAATTTTAACTTCCAGTGATATTGATTGGCTTCAATGTAAATGAACATACTATGGGTTGTTTAATGGGCAGCCAATACGCTATCATAGAATCATAGAATGATACAGCAGAGAAGAAGGTCGTTAGACCCATCGACTGGGATTTTACGGCCCCCTGGGACTGGGTTAGGAGGCGGGTGGGGGGGGGGCATAAAATCACATGGGAAGCTGGGTATGCAGTGGCCACTTCAGGGCTTCTTCCCACCTGGTATTTTGCCAGCAGTGGATGGTCACTTTGCCACCTGAGGAGGCTGCCCAGTATTACCTGGCGGCCTGCTTGCAGGCTGGGGGGATGCCCTCCTAATCGGGCACCCTGTGCCCCATGGGATCCCCCCCGCCCCCACCCCCCAGCAGCATGGGCTGCTTCAGCTAAAACTAAGCCCCCACCCCCGCCGCACCCCCCCCTCCCCCACCTCATCAGGGCCCAACTGATTGCCCCCGGTGAGGCTTGACTCCCACTTTCCTCTTTGAAGGGTGGCGTCTATCTTTCCTCCTGACTGCTCCTGGCGGTGCTGCTGAGACTGAAGAGCTGTCAGCCCTCTGATTGTCCGGCAGCTCTTGGAGGCAGGACATCCTGCCTCAGAGGGGCAGAAGCCCCGATTGCAGCCAATTGAGGACAATTTGAGGACAATTGAGGCCAGGCAAAATAGCAGTGTGGCTTCCAGGCCCAGCAGAGGTTGGCTCACCCTGGCTTTCCAGCTGGTGGGCGGGGCTACTGCCACCTCGTGAAATCCTGGCCATCATGTCTGTGCTGGATTTTTGAAAGAATTATCCAATTATTTCCACTGCCCTGCTCATTCCCCATAACCCTGTAATTTTTTTTTCCCATCAAGTATTTTTCCAATCCCCTTTAGAAAGTAATATTTTCTCTGCCTTTACCACCCTTCAAGCTGTGCATTCTAGATTATAACAACACACTGCATAAAAAAAAAGCCCTCATGTCACCTCTGGTTCTTTTGCCAATCACCTTAAATATGTGTCGTCTGGTTACCAACCCCTCTGCCATTGAAAACAGTTTCTCCTTATTTACTGTTCATGATTTTGAATACCTCTTTCAAATCTCCTCACCTTCTCTACTCGAAGGAGCACATTCCCAGCTTCACCAGTCTCTCCACATAACTGAAGTCCCCCATCCCTGGTACCTTTCCAGTAAATCATTTTTGCGTGATCTCTAAGTCCTTGAAATCATTCCTAAAGTGTGGTGTCCAGAATTGAACGCAATACTCCAGTTGAGGCCGAGTAGTGTTTTATAAAGATTTAGCATAATTCGCTTGCTGTTGAAAAAAAGAAAGACATGCATTTATATGATCTCAGGATGACCCAAAGCACTTTAAAGTCAATAAAGTACATTTCGAAGTGTAGTCTCTTTTGTAATGTAAGAAATAGAGCAGCCAATTTTCTCACAGCAAGCTCCCACAAACAGCAATGTGATAATGCCCAGTGAATCTGTTTTTGTGACACAGGGGGTAACTTCCCTGCTCTTCTTCAATGCAGTGCCATGGAATATTTTGCATCCACCTGAGAGAGCAGACAGGAAAATTACAGTCGGCCTCTAATCAATGGCCTTAATTGGCCTTTTAAATACTCCAATTGGCTACCCACCACTTGCGGGTGAAATTCCTGCCGCAAGTCATTAATATATATGAAAAAGAGCAGTGATCCTAATACTGACCCCTGGATGGCACCATTGTATACTTCCCTCCGGTGTGAAAAACAACCATTCACCACTACTCTTTGCTTTCTGTCCCTTTGCCATTGTTCCTTTAATCCCATGGGCTTTCACACTGCTTACAAGTCTATTATGTGGTACTTTGTCAAACACCTTTTGATACACATCCACCACATTACCCTCTCAACCCTCTCATCGTCGAATAACTCAATCAAATTAGTCAAGTCTGATTTGTCTTTAATATATCTGTACTGTTTTTCATTTATTAGCCTATAATTTGTTAAATGTCAATTAATTTTGTCCCGTATTAATGTATCTGTAAATTTCCCCATCGCTGCCAATTTTGCCGTCACCATTCTGTTTAAATTGCTTCAGACCACTCTGATGATGCTCCGCCCTCTTCCAATTGCTGCCGCCGCTCTGTTTCAATCTCCTTAGGCCTCTCTCGTGGTGCTTTGTGTCTGTTTAACACATTCGCTACAAATTAACTTATTATTAGATACCTTAATGGTTTCTTAGGTTTCTTTCAGCTTTTAAATGCTCAAATGCTAACTGGGCTCTGTTGAAAGCATTCTTGTCTTGAGTGAGAAGGTTGAGGCCTCGCTGAGAGAATGCTGCATTGCTGGAGGTGCTGTTAAACTGAGTCTGTTCAGGCAGATGTAAAAGATCCTAGGGTACTTTTTCAAGAAAAGAGCAGGGAGTTCTCCTGTGCCCTGGCCAACATTCACTCTTAAAAGTAACAGATTAAACTGGTCATTCGTCTCACTGCTGTTTGTGGGAATTAGACGTGATTAAAATGGCTGCCATCTTTCCCTTTAAAGAAATGGGAATTGATTTTTATTTATTTAGAGACACAGCACTGAAACAGGCCCTTCAGCCCACCGAGTCTGTGCCGACCATCAACCACCCATTTATACTTATCCTACATTAATCCCATTACCGTCTCACATCCCCACCTTCCCTCAATTTCCCTACCACCTACTTATACTGGGGGCAATTTATAATGGCCAATTTACCTATCAACCTGCAAGTCTTTGGCTGTGGGAGGAAATCGGAGCACCCGGCAAAAACCCACACAGTCACAGGGAGAACTTGAAAACTCTGCACAAGTAGTACCCAGAAGCAAACCCGGGTCACTGGAGCTGTGAGGCTGCAGTGCTAACCACTGCGCCACTGTGCTACCCACTAATTTTCTGTCTGTACAGATTCCAGCAGCCACCTGATTATTCTGACAGGATGCCGGGCCTCATTCATATAGGTCCAGCAAGCTGCAGGTGGAAAACCAGTGCCCAGGGAAGCCCACTGTGTGGTCTAGTGCCGTGTGGATTTTAGGGAAGCATTCCTGCTCTTCCAGAGTCACAAAAATAAATTAAAACTTACTTTCTGGGTTCCCTGGCAGTGGGAACATGCTGGGAAACTGTCTGGATGCAGCTCCCTGCTATTTTCCTGGCGCCCTCCCCCCCCACCGCCTTCAAGTCTGCCAACACGGGGCTGGGAAAATCCAGACCAGCCTGTTTACTGCCTTGTGGACTAAGCAATACTGTGGCACTCAGGAGAATCACACAACATGGGCTAGGTGTGGAACTTCGCAAACAGGATTTGTAGGCGGGACGGTGTGCTAAATCACTTCTTCTACTAATAGCGTGTTCATCAACCACTGGAGCCCTACATTGCACTCTGCTATCAACATGGGAATATGGAAAATTTGGGGGAATGCTATTTTCATCAAACATTTAGAAAAGAATGACACATTTCTTCCTCAGTAGTATCTGTAGTTTATCCAGTGACTCCCTGTAGATTATGGAACACCTTTAAGCAACGTAATTGAAGTTATTCCAAATACTATATGAAGACCATGCTGGTAACTCAACTGTAATTCCAAACAGATCACGGTACTTCTAACAGCAGTTTGATATCCATAAAATGGGAGGCTCTGTTCCCAGTAGAATAATAACTGTATTTTAGAATGAATAGCATTCAACATAGCATGGTTTTATTTATGTGAATTTACAAGATTGTCTCTTCTAAGAATACTGAGAGATGATTTATTGCAGCTAGGTTTGTTACAGTAAAATTTTCCAAGTGGTTGCACACTATACTCCAGGAATCCCTTTCTGACATATTTTGCTCTTCCTTTGTTTGGCCAGCCATCTGTGCCACACCTGTGGATTATGAGATGTGCCCAACAATTTATTCTGTCCCACCCAAATTGATCAAGCAGAACTGAGCTCTTCTAGATGTTATAATACTTTTTAAAAAATGTGATTAAACTATTACTATTCACCTCTAATTTCCTCCGCATCCCTCCCCTCCACAAAGTCTTTGTGGGTTATACATCAACTGCGGCTTTGCAGGTGAGCAGGTTGGCAACCTTCTCCCAGGCCCACATCAGAGTTCTGAACCAGTCACTAATGGTCTAGGGGGTGCTGCTCCATGCCTTTCAGCACCTCCACTAAGCAATAGTGTCTGAGATTGAGGGCACAACAAACAAGTTGAAAATGTTGGCCTTTTATAACCAGGCTACTCTTGCTAATTGTTGTGAAAACACTTTCACTGTTTCACTTCATGCATATTTGTTTCTTCCCTGTCATTATTAACAGTTCAGTTACACAGAAGAGCCTCTTTTTACCATATATTTGTGAGACTAATTAACACATTACAGCTAGTCATAATTCTTAATTACAAGAGGAATCCTAGGAATTAATGCGTATCTGACACAGGTTCATGTATCATTTTCCCATCCTCTTCACTCTTGCGTTGGCACCCAGCCTTCCAACCATCGTGATCTAGAACTCTCTCCCAAAATCTCTCTACCTTACCTCCTCCCTCCTGCATTGCAAAAGCCTGTTAAAGATTTTTCCTTTTAACTGGTCCTTAACTAAATTCTGCCTACTTGTTTTCTTTTCTCTTGGTGTCCACTTGATCTGTGATTTGTAATCTATTCTGGGATGTCTTTCCAATGAATCTCTTTATAAATATAAATTGTTTCTTTGTTGTTTACTGGATGGTAGATATTGAGAAGGTGTGTGGAAAGGTACAGAGGGGTTAGGTAGGAACCAAAGAATTTTTGAAGGGTCTTTAAGACACTTTTGAGGGCAGGGAGTGATGTGGTATATTGAGATGCTGAGGAAAGGAGTTCCAAATAGAAGGGCATAGTTACTGAAGGAACAGCCACCAATAATTGAATGCAGCAAGTAGGGAATAGGAAGTGAGATGACATTGGAGGAGTGGAGGGTGTGCACAGGGATATATGGCTGGAGGAGGTAGCAAGGGTGTGGAGGGAAAGGCCATGGAGAGATTTGAAAGTTGATTTTCAGGGGCATGAGAAGCCAGTGGAGATTGATAAGAATGTAGGTTAAGGGGATGTGGGCCTCAGTACAGGTGAGAGCACAGGATTGTGTTCTAGATGGTTTGTGGTTAATGGATGGTATGAGTGGAAGACTGGTATGAAGAGTTTTGGAGAAGTTCAGTATTGAAGTAATAATGGTATGGATTTAGGACATCAGCAACAGTTGGGGAAAGCCAAAGGTGGAGGAAGTGATAAATAGGAGGTGAAAGAAGTTGTGACGGCGACAGACTCAATGTGGGGGTAGAAGCTGCATTTGGGATCAAGGCACTAAAGCCCTGATTTGAATTCAGGGCGGGAATGGGTCAGACGGGGAATGGAGTAACAAGCCTCCATAATATCTCCAGCACCTCGACCACTCAAGCCTCAGTTCAATACGATTGATGGGCTGCCTACCCAATTGTTTTGGGAAACAGTCAGCTTGGTCATCTTTGGCAGCCTGCCTGAGGCCTGTTTAAGGCAAAGGTACATTCAGTGCTTTCACATTTTACTGCTCTACTGCCGCAAGGAGGGGAATCTTTGAAATGAGTAGCAGGACTGCTGCCAGGTTTACTGATGCCTGGAAGCATTGGTGGAGGAGATCAGGGCAGGGAGGGAGGTGTGATTTCCCAAAGCCCATAAGAGCATCCCAGAGCAATGATCCGGCCAGTGGGTGTGGTGGTGATTGCCAGAAGCCTCCTATGGCTATCTCCTCACCTGATGTCTTCTAATAGACCAAGTTGTAATTGATGTCCATTGCTAATGCTGCTGCTCCTCATCATCCATGTGTTCCTCCATCCAAATAAAACTAACAATGACTGCACTCACGATTGGAGATAAAGCTTACTTAGGATAAGTAAGGGAAAAAAAAATCACAGAAAGAAGTGCTCTGTGAGGTGGAAACTTGCCTGACAAGTCAAACGACATCGTGGCACACAGATCCTATGATCCTAGGATTGTGAATCTTTGGAATTCTCTCCCCCAAAAGGCTGTGGATACTCAGTCATTGAGTATATTCAAGACTGACAATGATAACATTTTGAACACTAAGGGAATCAAGGGATAGGGCGGGAAAGTGGAATTAAGATAGAAGATCAGGCATAGTCTAATTGAATGGTAGAGTAGGCTCAAGGGGTTATATGGCCTTCTCCTGCTCCCGTTTATGATATTTTTATGTTCATTTTCTTGCAGCTGAGTGCCCCTGCAATTAATGCTTCAGTAGTGGGTTGTGTGCTGGGCAGTCCTTCAGTGATGTTGTGTTAAAATGGAGGTTCTACCTGTGACATAGGACTAGATTTGCATCTATTCATGCCCTGCACCTGCCTTTGTTGTCTAAGACAACTGCATGGTTAATATGATAAGTCTTCTACAGCCTAATCTGCATGTTAGGAGTTATAGTGCATATGATGGGCTGGATTTTATCTCAGTGAGATGGGTTTCAGTGATGGGCTGGAAGGCTGGTGGGGGGAGGGGAGCAGGATGTGACCCTGCCTTGGCCTTTTATTGGACCCCAGCCAAACCTGACAGCAGGCAGGCAATTAACTGCCCACCATTGGGAATGCCATCCCCTTTAAGGAACACGATCCCGCCCCAAGAGCTGCGAGCAAATCAGGGCTGGTAGGTCAGTGGTATCAGCAGCTTCACTGGGAGTGGTGGCCACTGCTGATACTTCAGCTGCCATGGAGCCACAAATGTAGGTAAGTGGGGCAGGCTCACTGGGGCCAGTCAGGCAGGCCCAGGCAAGGGGGGAAGTGGAGGGGAGGGGAGGGGAGGGGGGTTGTGGCGGCTGAGGACAGGGGGATAGGTGTTGTTACAGGGATACAGGGATAACCTTTGCCACTGGGGGCCCTCTGTGGGCCACAGATTACCCAAGCAGGAGGGGCATCCCCAGCCCCCAGCGAGGCTGAATGGTTTTACTGGGCACCTTCTCCATGTGTCAGAGGGCTGCCCACCACTGGTTAAATGTCAGCAGTAGCAGGAAGAGGCCCTTAAGTAGCCATTAATTGGCCAGAAGGGCCTCAATTGGTCTTTGGGCAGGAAGGCTGTCCTTGGTCTTCCCTGCCCTTGACAAAATTGAATGGCTTCGGGAAGGCAATGGGCACCCCACCGCCTGCCTTCCATCACTAATTTTGCCTCCCGCCCCCCACCACATCCATGCCTATCTCTTGATGATTGACAAAATTCAGCCCATTGTTGACAGAAAATGACTCTAGGCCTTCTTGGAGTTTTGTCTATAGAATGCTTACACAAAGTGACACTCAGGTACTCTGGGAGTTGTAGTCTGCCAGCTAGGCTAGCCACTTCATTCAGCTGTCAGAATAACTTTGCTGTTAGGAGATATTTTAATCATAGATATGCAGGTAATTTTAATCATGCTATTCTGAATTTTTTTTGCATCTTTAGTATATTAGAAATCCCAATACTACGTCTTCAGCTTACTAAGGATCATGATTGATTATGACTGAAAGAATTTCCATAAGCATCAGAAGTGATTTAATTGGTTCTCTTTCTGCTATTTTCCATTGGTAGGTGTTTGCTGACTAATCATTCTCATTAGTTATTTTCCACCTTGTGGTTGATGGTTTTCATTTCCACTTCCTATTGGCACAGTCGCAACCAACTCAGCTGTGATTTGTTGCTGTTTTACAAATATGAAATTTGAGCAAATCAGATGCAACACAGAAATAAATTTGCATTTACTCAAGTGTGACACCTTCAGTGTTATCAGTAAATCGCCTATTAGATGCAAGACTTGTTTGTGTATGTATGCATATACACTTTACATTTAAAAGTACTAAAATAAGATGAAAAAATATGCCTTCGAACAAGCTGCTGTGCTACTAAACATTTAAATAAAACCTATTAACAAAGGTACAATATTGGTATACAGAAAGCAGCACATGCAAAGCATGAATAGAAATTTATTGTTAGTTTGAATTAATTTTAGAATAATATGAATTAAATGGAAATATTCCCCCTTGTATTCATTTTCAGGATGTGGTCATTGTTTGCAAGGCCAGCACTTATTGCCCATCTAAGGTTTCCCAGGTTTGATACAACTGAATGGTTTTCTAGGCCATTTCAGAGGGCAGTTAAGAGTTAACCATATTGGTGTGGGACTGGAGTCACAAGTAGACCTGACTGGGTAAGGATGGCAGGCTTCCTTCACTACAGGACATTAGTAACAAATTGCATATGGATAAAAGCAAAAAAAAAAGAACTGTCTGTGAAGGAATTTTAGAAATGAAAGCAGAAAATTTATAACTCAGTCAAAATGACTAAACTCATTTTGTGAAGAAATCTTCACCGACAAATCAAATTATAAGTTGTTGTAATACCTGGTTGTCCATAAGAGTGCAGTACTAGCTTACAAATGGTGCAGCAAGTTATTTTTTAAACCGTAATTCTGCTTTTTAAATTTTTTTTTCTTTGATAATTCTTAAACTGTAATGGAAAGACTCCCCTCTTCAACTCTGTAAGTATTAATTTGCTAACCTAAATTTGCCATGTGTTTATTTGAACATGAAGACTGGTTAAAAAACCTTTTAACACTAATTATTTTAATCTTCCATTTGTAATGTATTCATAGTTTTATCCCTTATGTTTGTGTTGAGCCTTACAAGTGATGCATGTTGCTGATTTATTCTAAATCTGAATTGTAAATGAGCAGAGGAAACCTTCTGGTGGTGACTCAGCTCATGTTTTTAAAGTTTACAGCCAATACAAACAACCCTAGGGTTAATGAGTGCATTCTGTAGAAACTGGAAAGCTTGCTTACCTTGTCATTTACTATGTTATTGCACCAGCATGAAACAGAACAACATGGTGTTCTTTCTGGCCTTTTGAGTAATATTTGTGCATCAAAAAAACAAGATTAAATCTTTTTATTTATTCAATAAGGGTGTTTTATGATTGACTACATTTGTGTAATTTGCTTTTATGATACTTTTGATATTCAAGTTGTAAAGGAAATTACTCTTGCAGAAATGTTCTGACAGAAAAGATGGGCGTAGTTTGAAATCTGAAAGGCTCTTTCATTACTCAGAGCTCAAACCTATTCAGTCACTTTGTTCTAGCCTCTGTACATTTTCATTTAATCTCTGGTGTGTTTACCTATGGAGATTGCCTCCTCAGAAGTAATGAGAAGGTTTAGGGTTACTAGGGGGAAACTACCATGGAACAAGCATTTGGGATACACAGTCATATATTTAAATAAAAGGTTGGCACTTCATTTCTCATTTATGTTTCATCATATATACAACTTGTATAATGCCTTCATCAGCTGCATGAAAGGTGCTCTCTGTCATGTGTTATTTTGACATTAAAGTCATGATTATGTGGCTGTTCTATACAACTCAAGATAATTACAAAGTAATTTATAAGCACCAAGATGATTAACATCATTAAACATTGCAAAAAGGACAGTTTCTTCACTTTAAAATGTTGAAAGGCATGGATGATGCATGTGGGCAATCTGACTTAGACTATGAACATAGAACTAGTGGAAGCAAGTTTAAAAGTAATAAGCCTCAAGAAAGACTCAAGATTAGAAGACACTTTTTGTTGCATAAATTAACAGATATGTGGAACATACTCCCAGCAAAAGTAGCTGGGACAGAATTGATTATGCTTTGAAAGGAAAATGAATAATTATCTGGGGTGGAAGTGAGCTGGTTATAGGTACAATTTGAGACAACCAAATATTCCACAGCACAGATGTTACAAGCATTACCAGACCATATTCTCGTGAATTCTGGGTGGGAGAGTTTTGGAAATGTAATAGTTATTCTGAAAATTTTCAGCTGTTCAAGGTCACTCTCAAACTCAGGGCTATCTTTTTTGTGTTATTCTATCTCCTCAACTCACTAGGGTGATTTATTCACTCACATCTATTCTCTTTTCTACAGTCATGCACTCAATCACAACACCATGAAATACACTGCCAGGGAAGCTATTTTAAAGCGATGGTGCCCCCAGAATGCTACACGGCTTGGGGGATGGGGCAGGGGGTGCTGCTCCACTGTCAGCAAAATGCTGGCGGCCCCGTAAAATGGCCCTTAGCTGGTCTTTAATTATGCAAATTGGTTGCCCAGCTCTGTGGAGTGGGCAGCCGATCCACCTTGCAGCCCACTGCTGGGAAACTTCCATGGCAGCGGAAGAACGATGGGAGCCCTTCTGACACAGCTCCCTGCTATTTTACTGGCTTCCCCTTCACATCTGTTCCTGCCAGCCAGAGGTCGTTAAAATTCAGTCCTTAAAGTTTACTCGCCAGATTATAATTCCCAGGACCACAGTTCTATCAAAGAACATAGGGAATAAATTCATTGCTGACCCAATGAGGGCACAAAAGCAGCAATGTGTCACAATGTGTGTTTGAACCAGCAGGTCCGAGGCCTGCTCTTGCTACACCCTGTGATATTCAGCTTTTAGAACAGGGGCCTCATTTATGTGCCTTGGGGGAGGGGTCCTAACTTCTGATTTAGGTGGCCACCAGGCGTGCCTGAAAAAGTCGCCCAACCCAAAATCTGGTCGGATGTCTTTCAAATGTCCATTGGAGGTGGGATGTTGGTCCCTGAAATTGGCCTTTGTCATTCCCATTTTATATCAGTAAACTGGGTACTGTGTTCTGTTGTATTTCACCTCTTTGAATTTCCTTTTGAACTTGAATTGGCTGACTTGCTTACTCAGCACAAGAAAGGATTTCTTCTAGTATTAGTAGAGTGTTATTCTTACCATAAGACATATATTGTTTTTATTTCATTTAATTTCCTTGTATTTACTGAATGAGAGCAAGTCAGCTTTCTGCAATTAGCATACTCTTAACAAGATTATTTCACACTAACATGCCAGATGTGTATTTCTTACCAGAAATGTGTTGACATTTCTACTTTATAATCCTTGACATATGAGCACAACAGATATGAGTGGCTACGACAACAATAACAACTCGGTGTGAGTTAAGACACGGACAGCAGAATTTTAGATGATTTCAAGTTTATGGAAAGTAGAAGGTGGGAGACCAGCCTGGAGTGCATTGGAATAGTTAAGTCTAGAGGTAACAAAGGCATGAATGGGAGTTTCAGCAGCAGATGAGCTGAGACAAGGATGAAGTCGGGTGATGTTATGGAGGTGGACATAGACGGTCTTAATGATGGCCTGAATATGAGGTGGGAAGCTCATCTCAGGGTCAAAGGTGACACCAAGTTTGCGAACAGACTGGCTTAATCTCAGACTGTTGCCAGGGAGAGGAATGGAGTCAGTAGCTAGGGAACGGAGTTTGGAACGGGGACCATAAACAATGGCTTCAGTCTTCCCAATATTTAATTGAAGGAAATTTCTGCTCATCCAGTACTGGATATCGGATAAGCAGCCAGATAATTTAGCAACAGTGCAGGAGTTGAGAGAAGTGACAGGGAGGGAGAGCTGTGTGTCAGTAGAACCTAACACCGTGCTTTCGGATGATGTTGCCAAGGGGCAGCATGTGGACAAGAAAATAGGAGGGGGCCAAGAATACATCCCTGGGGGACACCAGAGGTACTGGTGTGGGAGCAGGAAGGGAAGCCATTGCAAGTGATTCTCTGGCTATGCTTAGATAGATACGAATGGAACCAGGTGAGAGCAGTCTCACCCAGCTGGACGAGAGTGGAGAGGCGTTGGAGAAGGATGGTGCTGTCAATCATATCAAAAGCTGCAGACAGTTAGAGAAGGACGAGGAGGGAATGTTTACCTTTGACACAGTCACATAGGATGTAATTTGTGACTTTGATAAGAACCCTTTCGCTATTGTGGCAGGTGCTGAAACCAAAGCAAATGAGTCCAAGCAAATAAGTTGCATGATAATAGTATATTATAATCACACCATTCATTAATCCAACCAAGTGTAGCTTTCCTTTAAACCAAATTGATATTCTTTCAGGCAGGTGTTGTTGTGATATCACTAACAGTTTGAGTACTTCACACATTATCACAGGAAGTGATGTCAACCAACACGTGATAGTACAGTTGGAGCCATGTTAGTCTCCAAGTCACATGCATATGATAGAGCTCTCTTGTAAACTTGTTACTTCACAATAAGGAACCCACTATTTAACTACCAGTCAGCTCAAGATTGTTTAGTACCTTATTGCTGAAGAAAGCAATAACATAATATGGTGACAGCAGTGGCAGCGATGTGTATTTGAAGACCACAACATGGAGGCAGCAGAATGTATCAAAGTAGCAGTACTGCAGAGAGGCTCAGCAACCATATTCAATGGGATAAGTGATGTCGAGCGAGACAGTGGGATCAGCGATCTCTCCCTTTGGAGTCCATCACAGGCAGAACAATGTGACACATCATCAGAGGTAGCGGTGGTGGCACAACACTGTCAGGTTTGATGACCAACTGCTGAATTCAGTGCTCAGAAGAATGTGAGTACACCAAGGGGGTTGTTTATTTCGATGGTGGCTGGCAAGAAAAGGCAGGAATGAGGTGGAATCGGGGTCAGGAAAAGTGAGTAGCATCGGTTGACATCTGGGCTTTGGAACTGCACCACCATTGCACTCTGTATGTTTTCTCGCCTTAATTGCTTCATGGGTGGAGGCTCCTCGATTGCAGGTGGAAAGCCCATGCTGTAGGCACTAAGCTCAGGACGTTGCTGAAGTCTGACGCTGTAGGCACAGCAGACCTGAAATTTTTTTGTCCCTTCAGTGAAAGCCTCAAAAAGAAAAGAGGGGGTAATTTAAAGGGGAAAGCTCCAGCTTAGGATTCTTACAGGCAAAAAATTTGTCTATCAAATACCTGTCAAAGAATTGGAAAGACTAAGATCTCCTCCACGAATTCCAACTCTTCAAACAACGCATGGAATTGTACTTTTTGGATCTTGCTGTCATAAAGCTTGACAGGCAAGCGATCAAAATATAAATTGCGATCGGCAACCAAGGGCTTCATTATATCAAACCTCAGGACTATCTGAAGCAGACATGAAGGAGCCAGCAAGACTCTGGACTACATTAAAGGAGCAGCTGAAGGTCAAGATGAATTTTAGAATCCATTGTCTGGAACTGGTGGCATACAGAGAGCAGTCCAAGGAGACCGTCGATCAATTTTTTGCAGATGCCGTGAGAAAGGAAAAGTCTGTTATTTCTCAGAAGTGGAGTCATCTCAATGGATAATGGAATTGGTCATTGCAAGTACTCTGATACAAGCTCTTCAGAAAGAGTTATTAGACAAAAGAAAATGGTATGGCATCAAAAGTGTCCTGAAAAAAGGCAGCAAGTGTGAGGCCATGGCTGCAAGCAGGCAGTGCGTATGAGCACTTGGAGCAACAATCATAGGTGAGATAACCAGGTCACCTCAGCAAGGCAAGATATGTGGCAAGTGCGACCTGATGCACCGACCAAGAAATTGTCCATCTTACTTGGATGACTGCAAGGTTTGTGATAAGAAAGGGAAAATTGGCCAGAAAATTGGCAAGCCACGATCTGACAAGAAGCAAACACCACCTTGTGAGAGAAACAGGGAAGCATTCGTAAGAGGCCAATTTAAACACAGCTATGTCCACGAGATAGACAAGGACCTGAGTAACAAACAGGGCAGCGGTGGTGAACAAGCTTTTCACACAGTAACAGTTTCACTCCAGATAGATGTGGTTACACAGCAGGAAGCATTCACCATCATCGACATCAGATACTGAGAGAAGAGTGTCCAGCACAAGTTGCGACTCAAGGTCAATACAGGGGCATGTGCAAATATTTTGCCACTGAGAATACTAAAGAATATGTACCTGGCAAGATGGGAAGCCATGATACAACCTACAAAGGCAAGACTCACTGCATACAACTGGTCTCCAATTAACTGCTTTGGAATAATAATGTTGGAGTGCAAGTATGGAAACTCTACATGGTCACAGCAAGTCTTCTAAATAGTCTATACTATACTGTTGCAGGGCTACTGGCATGTAGTGAACTTCGAATGGTGCTAATCCATGAGATTAGCAGTGTGCCAAAGACACACACCCAAAATAGATGTGACCCCATTATGTTCATCCAGGATTTGCAACATATGTATCCAGATAGTTTTGATACCATGGGAAGTTTCAAAGGAGATGCTACTCTACATGTGAGGGATGATGCTATTCCTTCTATTGATCCACAAAGAAAATGTTGCATCCACATCAAGGACAAAGTGAAAGCTGAGCTGAATTCTATGGAGAGATGAGGAATTATTCGGCGTGTGCAGTAGCATACAGATTAGTGCAGCTCGATAACAGCTGCAATCATAAAGGACGGCACCATCAGGCTATGTTTAGACCCAAGAAGGCTGAACCGGGTGTTAAAACAATGTCCTCATAAAATCCCCACTTTGGAAGGATTAAATCCAAAGTTTGTGAGAGCCAGATTCTTTCGAAGCTGGATACAAAACTCAGTTATTGGTTGGTCCATCTCTCTAAAATGTCACAGGAGTTAACAACTTTCAGAACTCCGTTTGGAAGATATTGTTTTTTGTAGTTACTGTTTGGTTATCAGTAATCCAGGATTTATTTCAACAATGGATGGATCACATTACTGAGAATGTATTGCAGACAATATAGCAGTTATGGGCAGCACAAAAGAGGAGCACGACAGGAAGCTGCATGTCCTAATGCAAACAGCCAGAAATGAAGGCCTTTTATTCAACAGCAAGAAGCATGCCATTAACACGAGCCACATCAACTTTTTCAGCTCAATCTATTCTGATACAAAAAGATTGCGCCATACCTGTGGCAGGAGGATCACCAGCATGCATTTGATTTGCTGAAGTAATCATTGTTGACAGAGGCATATTTACAGTATTATGACACAAATAAGGATGCCATTCTTGAAGTAAATGCGTCGTTAAAAGGTCTTGGAGCATGCTTATTGTAACAAGGCCATCCAATTGCTTTTGGTTTGAACAGTTTATCGCCCACACAGGCTAACTATTCCAACACAGAAAGGAAAACACTAGAACTAGTATTTGGAACCACCAAGTTTCACATTTATCTCTTTGGCAAGCATTTCATCGTCGAGATGGATCACAAACCATTGGCGATGGTCTGGCAAAAACCATTCGCCAGCCTGCCACCCTGACTACAACGGCTTTTAATCAAGGTGCAAGGGTACGACTGTGAGGTCAGATATAAGCCTGGGAATCTTATGGTGACCTCTGACATCCTTAGGAGTCTAACCAATCCCAGAAAGAGTGAAGATATTCCATTAGATGTCCAGGTTGACGAAGTCGGCATAGAGCTGGAAGATGTATACCAGATAGATTTGATGCGTTTTGGACAAAGGAAGCATGAAGAACTATAGGAAGAGACTTCCAAAAATCCAGTTTTAAAAGAATTCTAACAGCTCATTGTCAAAGGATGGCCTGACAAGATATAAGAAGTTCTTACAGAACTCAGAATCTTTTGGCTATACCGAGATAAGTTAGGGATATCTAATGGCATAATCTTCAAAGGAAGACAGCTGTTAATTCCACAAACTCTTTGCCTTGACATTGTTTCACAGTTAACCAAGGTCATTATGAGTGTTCAGAAGACCCTAGGTCAAATGGCCTAGACAAAAGAATGGTATATACAGTCAAGTCATTGATTGTGAAGTGTTGAGAAACTAAACAAGATCTGCATGTAGCCATATTATACTTTATGGCAAAACCAATTGGCACAGGATTACCATCACCTGCAGAAATTATATTTGGAAAGTAAATCAAGACAACTCTTCCAAGTCATCATTTCATGAGATCGTCATCAATATAAGACCAACTGTTGGCGAAACAAGAAAATATGAAAACTGTGCATGACAAACACGCAGGCGCGGAACCATTACTGATTGGACAGAAGGTCAGAGTGATCCATCCGCAGGAGAGAAGGTGTTTTCCTGTGGAAGTGTCCAAAATCTGCAACGAACCAAGGTTGTATGAAGTAATCACCCCTAATGGTGCAGTACTGAGGAGAAACAGATGTCAGCTGAGGGAGCTATCTATCAACATTGCCTGACAACTCTATTGCTTTGAGAACCTCAAGAACATTGGAATCCACAGAATGTAGTGATGTCTGTCAAAACATATATACAGGTCAAGACAAAAAAGTTGACAAATCTAGTTCTCAACCAAGCTACACAGTGACAAAATCAGTTCGAGTCACTAAACCGTCTATACTCTTCAGAGACACTTGATTAAAGGACATTGGTCAATGTATATTGTTATGACCGGGAGAGGAAGGGGTCTCAGGCTCCCCTCTTGGCCCTTTCCTGGTTTGGCCGTAACAGGGTTTAACTTTTAAAACAGTGTCCTTGCTCACTACACTCGAATTATAATTGTAAATGAACCAACCAGACAGGTTTTCTCAGGTTTAACCAACATAGATGTAAGTTCATTATCCTTACCACTCTAACTCAGTTAACATTACTAAACTAGGCAACGCAACCACACTAGCATGCATACGAGATAAACACACACAAAAATAGATACAGAGAGGGAGAAAGAATTAAAAGGGGAGGTTTAAGTAGGGTTGGCAATAAATAGAATTCTGTTACTGTCTTTTGGTTTGGATGTAAAGTCCGTGGTTGGAGCTGAGGTCTTGGAGTTCTCGTTGGGGTCCAGGGACAACTTTCCAACTTGCTTCTCCAGTACCAGAAGGCTGAAGAGTTCCTCTGTCTTGAGGCTTAAGCTGCTACCGTGGGTCCCTGGGACTTGGCTTGAGAGAGAGAGAGAGGGACCTTCCCTCTCTTTGGTCTTCAAATTGCAGTCTGTCCAAACCTATCTGTGAGGCACAATTTAAAGGGTTCCCAGTCTGACCAGCAGGTAAGTCATGTGACCAGCTCTTTCTTTGAAGCAGCATCTTCTACGAATGTTGTTGATTCTCAAAGTTCTCCAGTCACACTTGGTGGGGTGTAGATCTCTGGCTCTTACACAGACAAAGAAGGTTAATTATTATGATTGCCCAGACCAATCTTGTTAATTGAATTAGTGAGCACTTCCATTGTCTCGGGATGCACATGTTTCAGCTGTCCATCTCTGTAGTTTTTTTTAAACAGGTTCTGTGCAATGTCCAGCAAAAGAGTTCAAGTAGTGTTCCCTCTGACAAAATTAATATGTTTCCATTTGGCAGGTGTGGTTTCCATCACAATATGTAAATATTGTTCAAAACTGTTCTGTTTCATTATGTACAGAGTTTATCTTTTGTGTATTTCCATTTAAGGAAAGGGGGTGTTGTGATATCATTTTAACAGTTTGAGTACTTCACACATCATCACAGGAAATGATGTCAACAAACACGTGATAGTTCAGTTGGAGTCATGTTAGTCTCCTAGTCACACGTGTGTGATAGAGCTCTCTTTTAAACTTGTTGCTCACAATAAAGAACCCACTATTGAAGTACCATTCAGTTCCAGATTGTTTGGTACCTTATTGCTGAAGAAAGCAATAACACAACAGGTGTGACCACTGTTGTTGGCTTTGTCATTGAAATATGTACATACCATGATGGAGGCTCCCATACACAATATGATATGCCATATTCTACAGGCTTACAAGAGCAGAGAACAATACAGCACTTGGATGATATCTTGGGTGTTTTTGCTCCATTGTCTTCAGCATCAAGGTGCCAGAAAGCTAAATCTCACCACAGCTAAAACTGAGAAGTGTTGGCATGGTGATAAATGTACATGGCTACTAATGCAAATCTCCCAAACTTTTGACATAGAGCCCTATGATGGGACGGCTGGTGCTCACTGTGCTAAAGTAGCAGGTGCCAACTCTTGTATTGATTGGGCATGGAGGCCTGAGCTGTACTCCTAATCCAATGTGACTAGCATATCATAATGGATGAGGCACTAGGCTTATTTTGGCTTCAGAACCTAGGCTAATTACAGCTACATTTGATAATGTGGCTGTAGCACCTGCATTGTGCTTCAGTCACTTGGCAACCATTAACAAGGAAGCAAGGTATACAGTTTCATTTTTTGCCCTGGGTGGCATGAGGGCCACCAAGCCTATCTCCTCTTTCACTGCCAGACTTCATAAGGTTATTTCCTCTCCAGTGCTGTGCTTCTTGCCCTCCCACCAGTTTTGTTTCCTTTGTTTACAGGCTTCTGGCACACAAATTGCATCCCAGTTTCAGCATGTCATGTGCTATGTGCTGGGAGCAACATTTTAGACTCTTACAACCTCCACATGTCTCCAACTATTCTTCTCTCTCCTATAAGGTCGCACACAATTGCAGTGATTAGAGTAGAACCAGTTTTTTTTTATTCATTCACGGGATGTGGGCGTCACTGGCTTTGCCAGCATTTATTGCCCACCTCTAATTGCCCTTGAGAAGGTGGTGGTGAGCTGCCTTCTTGAACTGCTGCAGTCCATGTGAGGTAGGTACACCCATAGTGCTGTTAGGAAGGGAGTTCCAGGATTTTGACCCAGCGACAGTGAAGGAACGGCGATGTAGTTCCAAGTAAGGATGGTGTGTGACTTGGACAGGAACTTGCAGTTGCATCTTCTGGGCCCTACAGAGGTGCTGGTTGTCCACCTCATGGGACTGGCTACAAAGGAGCCCATAGCATCCGACCATGCCAAGAACATTGCAGACGATAGTACATTCCTGTCTTATGCTCCTTCTCAAATCCCGTCTCACCCTCATCCTACCGTCTGGCATGAAGCCCAAGCTCCAGATAGTGTGACCATAGACCTCTTTCTTTACACACACATATTTGGTATATTGGCATGTCTACTAGGCAGCCTGTTATCATTGTCAAGGAGCATGGAAGAGTCGGGTTCCAAAGTGGCTTGGGGCATCAAGCCCATCTTTCTCACCTTGGATTGGTGATCAACTCCATGACAGCAATTGAGGACCCAGTAATGATGCAACATCCTGTGGCTGTTGTCTTGACTTCCATCGCAGCACAGACAGAACCCACCCAATATCTCAGTGTTGCAGTGGAGATCCATGCTTGGTGCTACACAGGCTCAGACTGCTGCCATCATGGCTGTGGATCTCAGTGCTCAAAGGGACATACAGACTCTTGTGGCAATCCAACAATCTGTGCTCCAGCAGATTACTAGGATTGCAGAGACACCGTCCTGAGGGAGCGGCAGTGGTTCCATGGAGCACGAACCTGCTGTCCTCTCTCAGGGTGACAGCAATCGTGCTCCAGCCACTGCCACACTGTCAGCCAGCCTGCCAGCCCAGACTGCTGCCATCCATGCTGAGATGGTGCAGTCCGAAGCCAGGTCTTTGAGGCCCAGAGCTGCTCAAGGTCATCCTGCAAGGCCAACTGCAGTTTCTTGTGAAAGGCATTAGCTATCCACCAGCCATGCTACAGCCACTGGGGCAGCACTGTGTAGGAGTACTAGGCCAGTCAAAGGCACCCGTAAGACCGGCATTGAATGAATGCACAAGGATGAATAATTCATCAATGTTTATTCAGGTAAAATCTGTGGAGAGAAAAACAGAGTTAACATTTCACAGGCCTGAAACCTTAACTCTGTTTTTCTCTCCACAGATGCTGCCTGACCTGCTGAGTATTTCCAGCATTTTCTGTTTTCGTTTCAGATTGATAGCATCTGCAGTATTTTGCTTTTATTTAATTAGATTTAGTTAGATAAAGATGTTATAGAAAGATTTTGCTTGTGTCTTTTATTGCAGATTCTTAGCCGAGCATGCTGCATTGGGGTGTTCCAGGTGGATGGGAAGGTGGGGAATAGTGGAGCCATGGTGGTGAAGGGATGATCTCCTAAAGGAGGTGGAGTCTGAGTAGGCACTCACGGACAACCCGCTTGGAACAAAGGAGTTCCGGATGCCGCCTCCCATCCTCCTCTTCTTCTCCTCCTCCCGAGGTGGCTTCTGCATACCTGGTGGCAATGGCTGTGCCCTCATGATACTTTAATACACACTCTGGAAAGTACTGTAGGACTTCCCCTGAGTGGTCCAGGCATCAGAACACTTTCGTAAGCATGCTGATGCACGATGTTTCTGGTAGCACCATGGATTTCATTGTATGCCCATAGTTCTCGCGTAGTCAGGTGGTAGAGGGGAGTTATTGGCCATGTGTACAGGGGTATCCCTTGTCTCCGAGCAGCCAGACTCTGGTTCTTCTTGGTGGCCTGAAGATAGTGGGAACGACAGACTGCCTCAGGATGAAGGTATCGCGGCTGCTGCCAGGATAGTGGGCATTCACCAAAATGCTGGTTCACCCACCAACTGCACACAAATGGAATTACCCCTTACGGTTCCAATACTGCTTCCTGTTGATATGGGAAGCCCGCAGAGCCATTGGGAATTCTGTTATCCTGACAAATCCACATGCCCAGTCCTCCTGCTTCTCTCTGCTTAGAGAGAAAATGATGAATTCACCTTTTTCGCGTACAGGCCCTCAGTCACATTCCTGATGCAGCGATGGATGACGTACTGGGAGATCTTCACTATGTGGCCTGCTCCCACCTGGAATGATCGGTCAGGTAGAAATTTAGTGTGATGGTGACCTTGATAGCCAATGGTAGCACCATCCTCACCTTTGTGTGAGGCTGTAGGTCCTGTAGAAGGAGATGGCACAGTTCTGTAACCACCTCCTTGGTGAATCACAGGCATCTCAGGCATCGCTTCTGGGTTGGATGACTGGCCCTTTCAATAGCAACAGTGGGGCCTTCCATGTGCAGCTGAACATGTGTTCAGCTGTGAGTGATTAGCATAGATATTCACTGGACCCATGCAGTCTATGTTCAAAATCGTGCATCAAATCAGCTGGAATGACTGACTGACATCACGATCTGAACTCTCCTGATGTTTCCAATGCATGCATGGCCCGCCTGTGCTAGTGACCTTTCCAACATGGGGTGCCATGCAGTCTGCACTGAAAGTGGCTGGAAGCTTCCATAGTGCCCACACCAACGAGAGCACAGGGGAGTGTGCCTAGGAAAGTGAGACACGTTGTTCCTATCCTAAAGAAGTGCCACTTAGCTAAAGCACAGTTATCTTGTAAGTGACGTCTGCGTAGACCAAAGTCACATATCTTTTTGACAATCCAAGGGCCACACTCTCACTGAACTCAATTTTGGTCAGTAATGGTGCACTCTTGATCATAGGGAACCTAAAGCCCACTTATGAGGTGATGCTGAGTCCAAAAGAATTTCTGCTAGCAACCTGTGGCATTTTAGCAACAGCATTTGACATCTACATGCTAACCTTTTGTTGACGTTCACTTAATTTATTTAACTTCTTTTACCACCAATCAAACTTAAACAGGCCATTGTATTTTAGAAGGCCTGTTTCTCTGAATATTTTAAGAGGTAGGTAATGTGTTAAGCGATGCTTGATCATTGGGAGGATCGTCTGGAAAAAAGGCAAGAAATGAACAATGATTATTTGGAAGACAAAAGCATTTATTTGGTAAGAGCAGCATTTAATTATTTGGTGAGAATCAAAAATGTAATTGCATCATCCACAGGATTTAACATTGTCCAAATATTTTGTTTCTATTATTCAAATACTCTGCCCAGGATTATGCAAGTGAGGTAGTGACATGCCTGGAAGCCCAGCAGTCATTCACTGTTGCCTGCATCCCTAACATTATCTTCATCCTTTTTCGTTTGAGGAATGCTGGTGCTAATTGGACCTTTAAAAATATCTTGTATTATTTCAATTTATGACTACTAAAAGTGTACATTTCATGTGAATTACATATCCAAACTCTTAATTTGTTTTCCATTTCCTTTGCAAAGTGATCTTATTTGAACATCCAACTAATGAAAAAACATGCACATTTTATGGTCTCTTTTTAGTGGCTTTGATCTCCTTTTCTAGCTCATTCACTTTTATTTGAACTTGAGTCCTGATTTATGGCATAGGCTCCTTTAAGATTGACTATAATTGTATCCATTGCTAAAAATATTGGTTTCAAAGAGAAAATATTTGTTTCAGCTCCCTGAATGAGAAAAATACTCCTTTGGAGAAAAGACTCGGTCATGAATACTTAATCCCTTCCCTTCAGTCGGGAAAATCCATTCTGGATCTTGTCAGAATGTAGGCTTTTCCATCCACCTTAAATCTGACTTAAGCAGTTTTGGATTACATGCTGACAATAATTAACCACTGCACAAGCTTTCTTCTAAATTATATGCTTATATGATGTTTTAAAGTGGTAACTTTTCTCTGTGAGACACGATTTCAATGATATGATAATAATATGTCCCAGGGAGAGTTGACAAAATAGTTGCCCTCTGCTATGTGCTGCACAATATAGGCATATAAAGAGTCAGGGCTGGGTTTTCGAGTCAGGGGCAGGAAACAGAAGTTGGGACAGTTTTCAGGTCATGAACCCTCCCCTGGGGGGCGGGAAGCAGTCACTCTTTGGGATTTTCACAGAGGCGCCCCTTAATTGGCATGGAAACTGGTTGCCTGTCCAATTAAGGGCAGTGGGCAGGCTCGCGAAGCTGGAGGGCCAATTGAGGCTTTCCAGCTTCAGAGGAGTAGCAGCCTGCAATGGATGGTAAGTAACTGAGAGGGCGCTTCAACATGGAGGCACACTCTCAACAAATTTTTGAAAAGTTTAAATAAAAACAGATACAGCAACCAGGCCACCACTGTGGAGGGGAATCCCTCTACAGTGTGGCCTTTGGCAGTGCCCACAACCAGATAGGCAGGAAGGGCCTCCATGTCTCCTTGGAGCACTGGCCTCTGGCCTGCCACTGAGTTCCTGTCTCCAAGCAGTTAAACTGCCCCCTGTCGGTTTGGGAAACTGGAGACTGACTTGAAAATTCCAGTCGGCTCCTTTAAGTGGGCTTAACAAGGCTCTTAATGAGCCTAATTGGCTTTTCCCTCATAGGGGAGAGTAGCCTGCCGGCCTTGAACCTGCCTTCGCCAAAATGGCGGCGCCGGTATTTTCGGGTCCTGTCAGCAGGGCCCAAAAATTCAGCCCTCTGTATCTAAGGACCAGCAATACACCATGACACATGCAGTAGAAAAGGAGGAGGAGGGAGGTGGATGAAGAGGAAGTAGCAGAAACAGAGCAGCCATTGTAGGAGTATCACTGGTATCGTAGATTATGATTGAGGAGTTCTTTCCCTAATAATACCTGTCTTTATGTTTCAATTTCTTTTGCAGTAATGCGTGCATCTTTATTCAAAGTAATAGTGAAGTTATGTGTGGGTACCGTAGTGTGTCCTGGTCCTTCTCTACCACTACAATGTGATGTACTGGTGGAAGGAATGAATGTGGAGGCTTCCTGGGAGGCCTGCTTGTGATTCAGGTGCCTGCCTACCTTTATGTATTACAGGTCCTGATTAGCCTGTATGCGCATGTGCCAGAAAATGCTGGTTCTATTTTGGCTCTGGGGGTCTGTTAACTGTTGGGAGAATATCTGTTGTCATTTGTCTAGATTAGAAGCAACCAAGTAACTGACTGGTAGAGGACTGATAAAGACTGGAGAGTCACCTGTTTGTTCTTGTGCTTTTGTCCGCATTCCCTGCCGGGGACTGAGCCCTCACACAGGCCACTGATGGCTGTGGTTTGAGAACATGACATTGCTGCAAGGTCTCTGAATCTAAACCTGATATTACGGTACAAAAGCAAAATGCTGTGGATGCTGGAAATCTCAAATCATGCTTGAAATATTCAGCAGGTCAAGTAGCATCTGTGGCAAGAGGAACAGAGTTAACCTTTCAGGTCAATGACCTCTCGTCAGAACAGGACCTGAATGTTTCATCGATCTGAATTGGTAACTCTCTGCACAGATGGTGCCAGATCTCCTAATATTGTGGTAAACTGGAACTGGTGGGCTGCCCTGGGCAGTTCATTTTCCACTTGCAGCCTGTCAGCTGTATGTTAATGAGGCCTGGTGCTCAAAATGGACTGGATCTTCAGCCGCCTGAAAACCAAATGTCCTAAGATGCCCAGTAACTGCTGTTTTAATGTCATTTTAGATGGGCCTACATACTTTCCTTTCATTACAGAATTGTACTGAAAACACAAATAATAGCAATATGGATAATGCAAGGCTAATTTGGGTAGTGAACAGGGCCAGGAACCTTATCTCAGTGGCTTCAGAGTTGTGAAGAATGTAGGACAATGTAAATGAGTTCAGGAGATAATTAGACTTGTTTCAGAAGAGAAGAAAGATTGAAGGACATGAGAAGGCGAATAGCTGGGTTTGAGATCTATTATTATAGGGTGGGCTTGTTATATCCAATACCTCTTGTCTATTGATATAAACAATGTTCTTATGTGAGGTCCTAGTGACATTCAGAAATGGCTTGACATTTGCATTCACAGTTTATGAAATCATCGCACACCCTTGATGAATTACTGTGCTGTAATTCATGCCAGCTTTCTATTATATTTTATTTATAGTTTTCTCTTTACAATTCTCAGATGCAAAATACTCTCAATTCTTTTCCAAATGGGCAATGTTATTAGCATTTCTAGAAAATTACAACAGCAGTCACTGCAAAAAGTTTATGGGATTTTACTGCAAAACCTTTGAGAAAAACATCATATTGGATTGAAACCCTGTTACGCTTATTGTCATTTATTTGGCTGGCAAACTGAATGTAACAGTCTTAGAAATCCACTGTACACAGTTTTATTATATTAGGTTTCCGAGGCTATTAATAAGATTCCTTTCAGGCCTAATATCCAGAGTCAGCACAAACCTAACATTCCCTTTTAAGTTTGGTAATAAAACACAGAACTTCGTTCGAAGCCTGCAGAAAATTAAAGAGCTGGGCACTATCTTACAATTTTTTTGCCTGATGCTGCTAAATAGAATTCAACCATATGGAACAAATGCAGTTAAACATCACCTCAAATGGCAATCCAATTTTAAATGTATTTTTAGTGACTATATTAGAAAAAACACAAGTTGGGCTCTTTGTAGGGTTGAGTACAATTTATATATTATGTGTGCTAGTATAACTAATGCCAGACATACTTACATATGGCATCGTTAGACATCAGTTTGGTATAGTCAAAGCCTTAAACAGTGTTTTTTTTTCAATAGTTAAGCAACTGACTAAAAGAATAAAGAACCTTCACTTCTTAATTCATAATTTTTTTTGTTCAATTGAGACAACTAAAGGAACTGTTTATTGAACAAAGATTTGACTTTATATAGTGCCTCATCACATCCCTTAGAATCTCTCAAAGTGCTTCCCATTTAATAAATGACGGTAAAGGGTTGTAATGCAGGCGAATAGAGCAGTCATTTTGGACACAAATAAGATCCCAATAATTGAACTTGAGATGAAAATCTTAGGAACATCCCAGACTGGTGAAGAGTAGTCAAACCCTAAAAGCTGTAAATCGACGGATCATTGAAAAAAATGATTGAAGCCGAACCTTATTCCCTTTTGCGAGGTTGACAAATTGACCTGAAATTTCAGTTTGTACTGGGGTTTCTGCTGATCTTCTGCCAAAGTCATGGTGAGATATTGAGGAACTCCTCTGGAAATTCTACCTGTAATATAGGCAAGTTCCCAGCCTTGTTTGCACCTGCATCTGGGGATTTACCAAAGGAAGCAGAGGAAGGAGGAGAGCATGGCGTATCACATTTCAAATAAAATCATTAAACGGTTGTGGAGAAAATGTAAGAGATTTCCATTTAAAGGCAAGTGGCTGCATATGGCAGTAAAGTTATTTAGGCTTTAAATGACTGCAAATGTTTGAAATGCTTCTTACAGTCTTTTCTGGATTTTGTTCCCAGCCCGACATCGTGTTCTGTGGCGGGGGTGGGGCTGGAGAATTGTAGCGGCAGCAGCCACCATGGAACCTGATGCTGGGACTGCCGGCCCCGATCTTACCGGCGGCGGGGAAGCTCGGTGGTGACCCCTCTGCTGCTCTGCGACGGGACCCTACTTTCCAAATGTTAATTAGATCTGTGCATCAATTTAAATGTAACCCACAGCGATCTTAACTTCAGTTCCCAATCTTCAGCAACGTGTGGCACTCACGCGCCTTTACTTTCCCGTCCAGGGAAAGCTGGCACCACTGAGATGGGGAAGGGGTCAACTCTGCACTATTTGTATACGGAAGGGGGTAAGGGGTCAACTCTGCATTTTGTTGAACTGTCTGCAAGGCTGGCAGCCTTTTAAAAATGGCGCAAGCACCTTCTCCTGCATCAAGTGACACTATGAACGGCGTTGCCAATGTTGCCCCTGCCACCAGCGGTGGCAGGGCAACAAAATCCAGCCCGCTGTGTGGGGCACAAGGGTAGCTGGAAAACCTAATGGCTGGAAACATGAAAAGCAGTGGGGAAGTAGGGATTTTTTGTTGTCCCTGTCTGTTGTAAGGGTAATACGTGGAATGAGGTTGGGTGCTTTGTTCCTACTGGCAGCAAGTTTGCAACACTATAATATCCATAAATTGTCCTTTGTTGGTAAATTCCTTTAAAAGGAGTGAAATTCATTTTGGCCTTTTTTGCAGCCCTGAAATAAGTGGTGTGCTGGGAATGTATGCTGAAAGCTGGATGTCTAATGCTCATCCAAAATTGGGCCTTGGGCTTAATCAGCATATTGTTGGTGAGTTGTGGACACCAATCAGCCATCAAGAGGCAGCTCTCCAGTTCCACAAGGACCAGGTTTGGCCATCAGTAGCCCTCAAGATGGTCCTGGGAGGGGAGAGGCATTTGAGAGGTTAACTATTGGGTGGGGAGGACAGGGACTATCTGCAGTGCAGCAATCAGGAGGTTGGAGATTGAGAGAGGGCAGAATAGAGGCTGGCAATGATTTTCAGGAATGCTCCACATTCAGGAAGACATTTTAAAAAAGAAATTCTCTTTTTGATAGTGGTTTCCAGCAGTCATTTTAAGGATTGCTGGTTAGGTTGCATATAAACAAGGATATCCTGAACACAAATACGGTGCCATCTGAGTTCTGGCCAGCCCAATCTTTGGTAAGGGGGCCTCTTGCAGGTGTTTGGCCCCCTATTTGCACATGCACGGGACCTAACATCTGTTTCACGCATGGGCCTTGGGCCCCTAAACAGGAACTTTCCCAATATGGCGGGTGGCGTAATTTTGGCAATATGGTAATATGAGTACATACCCCGCCCACAGGATGTTTAGGTGCCCATTTTATGCCTATAAAAGAGGCGCAGTGTCCAAAATGAAGGAATGCAGAAAATAGGGTGTTTACACTGCAGTAGTGGGGGTAGAAATTAAGGAATGTGTTGAAGTAGGGTAGATTTAGGACATGATTATACCAGACCTAGAAGTGCTTGATTTGACACTGCACACAAATAGAAAAGTGGGCCAATGCCAAGACTCAGCCACAATTCACTAAAAACATCAATCTCCAAATAAAGAGGAGTATTAGCATCATGAAGATGTTGATATTGGTGGACAATTTCATTCAGATGCACCATACTGCACTTGCTTTTCTTGGCTCAGCAGGGAAGCTGCACCATTTGCATTGTGCACTATCTATAAACTAAATTGGAACGCTCGTGAAGTAAAATTGTGTTGATGCAATGGGAGGGGACAAGTGCAGCTGCTTCTTTGAAATCTAAATTAGAAAATGCTGGAAATGCAAGTCTGTCAACAACTATGAGGGAAAGTGACAGGTTAACATATCAGGTCCATATACCCTTTGTCAGAACTGGAAAATGGAAGTTAAAGGACAATGGAAATCTAGAGCTTGCTCCTCCAAAAGGCTGTGAGTGCTGAGATTGATCGATGTTTGTTAGGTAAGGTTATCAAGGGATATGGAACAAAGATCTAATGAATGATGTATCATACTTGGGTTAAATGGCCAACTCTCGTTCCTATCTACCTAATGTTCTCTTAATGGGAATGAAATAGAAAATTTTCAGTCTAATTCAGGCGCTTGTTTATCTCTTAGATTTCAGCTCTGATGAAGGATCTACCTAAAATGTTAACTTGCGTTTCCTCTTTGATGGACCTGCAGCTTTTTTTTTCATTTTATTTACAGCTACTATTTTGTTGTTTTCCTTTTAATTAATGCATCTGTAGCTGAAGGACTGTGTGTAAACTGTGTAGTTTTTATGAGCGAACTGGTAATTACAATGGGAATTGGGAATAATCCATTGCTCAAACATCCTCCCACCTTCTTGCACTCAGAACACACATAGATTTGTAATTGCACTGCAGAAAATTAGGATAAACCGTGTTTGCAACATTGAATGCAGTCTTTGGATGGTGTTTAAAAACCAAGCCATCTAGATGACAGAAAAGCCTATTGTTTTATTAAAAATGAAAGTCATTCACACTTCTCTTACCTCTGGAGAGCAATAAAGATGTTGTTGACCTGAAAACTGTATTAAGGAATGTGCATTTTATAATTTCCGCCCTGCATGTGTATCTGAAATAAACAGTTCTTGATCATGCATGTTCCTAGTATACTCAATGGGCTAGTAAACCACAGATCAGTTCTGCAAGGAACGTGGGCAGCAGAGGGCATATCAATGTGCAATTAGGAATAAGATTAGGATTATTCCATACTTGTGAAGAATAGTATTCACCAGTTAAGCAAAGATAAGTGCTTCTGGCTGCCAAGTATTCTGGAATAACACACTTATCCACCCAGGGATCTAGGAATTTGTTTGAATCTTGTGCTTGAATGCACTTGCTAATGTGTTCCTTTTGTTAGGGTATAAAAAGGCTATTTGTTCAAGAAGATGGCAGCACTGAGGGCCGATATGAAGGGTATTAAGAGCTGATCTCAGTAACAGAAGTTGACTTATTGAGCTTATTATGGGTGAAAAGAAAATTTAAGCAGGCTATTACCCGATTTATATATACATTCAAGTAGAATATTCACACAAATAATGCTATGCTGTTGTGTTCTGAACCATGTAATATGCTGTGCAGAGCAAACTTTGATCTTTTAACCACACTTTGTCATCGCAACAGCAGTGTGTTAATTTGTTGTGGATTCTGTGTAGGATAAATAATTGTAACCAGGTTGTGCTTTGTAGTATTTTTCTCCAGAATTCTGACTCAAAATGCAATGAAAAAACTTGCATTTATATAGTGCCTTTCATGACCTCAGGACATTCCAAAGTGCTTCACATCCAATGAAGTACGTTTGGAGTGCGGTTACTGCTAAAATTTGTGCACAGCAAGGTCCCATGAACAGTAATCAAATAAATGACCAGACAATCTTTGTTTGAGGGATAAATAATGGCCTGGACTCCAGGAAAACTCTCCTGCTCTGTTTTGAATAGCTCCATTGGGATTTTTTATGACCACCATGGGATCATGGGATCTGGGTTTAACATCTCGTCTGAAAGACAACAGCTCTGACAGTAAAGTGCTCCCTCAGTACTGCTCTGGAATATGTTAGAGTTTTTGGAGTGGGGCTTGAACCTTCTGACTTAGAGGCGAGAGTGTTACTACTAGGTCAAGGCTGACTCCCCAGTGTAACTGATACTCATCAAAACTTTTTGATCCAAAATTCTGTAGGATACTTGTAACACATACACAAGTAATAGATGTCCAAAATGATGCCATTCTTTGCAGGCTATTTTGTGGTAAAAGAAATCAATAGTAACACACTTGAGGACCACAATCTTCCTTCTGAATGATGCTGTTTAAAGGCATGTAATGCCTAATAATGTTCTTTGGCCTCCTTGTCTCGAGAGACAATGGGTAAGTGCCTAGAGGTGGTCAGTGGTTTGTGGAGCAGCGTCCGGAGTGGCTATAAAGGCCAATTCTAGAGTGACAGACTCTTCTACAGGCACTGCAGATAAAATTGGTTGTCGGGGCTGTTACACAGTTGGCTCTCTCCTTGCACTTCTGTATTTTTTCCTGCCAACTGCTAAGTCTCTTCGACTCGCATCTCTTTAGCCCCGCCTTTATGGCTGTCCGCCAGCTCTGATGATCACTGGCAACTGACTCCCACGACTTGTGGTCAATGTCACAGGACTTCATGTCGTGTTTGCAGACGTCTTTAAAGCGGAGACATGGACAGCTGGTGGGTCTGTTAACAGTGACGAGCTCGCTGTACAATGCGTCCTTGGGGATCCTGCCATCTTCCATGCGGCTCACATGGCCAAGCCATCTCAAGCGCCGCTGGCTCAGTAAGGTGTATAAGCTGGGGATGTTGGCCACCTCGAGGACTTCTGCGTTGGAGATTCGGTCCTGCCAACTGATACCAAGGATTCTCTGGAGGCAGCAAAGATGGAATGAATTGAGACGTCGCTCTTGGCTGTCATACGTCCTGTCCCATGATGTTCATTTTCTTTGAGGTTGATGGTTAGGCCAAATTCGTTGCAGGCAGCCGCAATCCTGTCGATGAGTCTCAACAGACCCTCTTCTGTGTGGGATGTTAATGCAACGTCATCAGCAAAGAGGAGTTCCCTGATGAGGACTTTCCGTACTTTGGTCTTCGCTCTAAGACGGGCAAGGTTGAACAACCTGCCATCTGATCTTGTGTGGAGGACAATTCCTTCTTCTGAAGACTTGAACGCATGTGAGAGCAGCAGGGAGAAGAAGATCCCGAACAGTGTAGGTGCAAGAACACAGCCCAGTTTCACGCCACTCAGGATAGTAAAGGGGTCTGATGAGGCACTGCTATGCTGAATTGTGCCTTTCATATTGTCATGGAATGAGGTGATGATACTTAGTAGCTTTGGTGGACATCCGATCTTTGTTAGTAGTCTGAAGAGACCACGTCTGCTGATGAGGTCAAGGCTTTGGTGAGATCAATGAAAGCAATGTAGAGGGGCATCTGTTGTTCGCGGCATTTCTCCTGTAGCTGGCGAAGGGAGAACAGCATGTCAATGGTGGATCTCTCTGCTCGAAAGCCACACTGTGCCTCAGGGTAGACACGCTCAGCCAGCTTCTGGAGACTGTTTAAAACGATTCGAGTGAAGACTTTCCCCACTATGCTGAGCAGGGAGATTCCACTTTAGTTGTTGCAGTCACCGCGGTCACCCTTGTTCTTATAGAGGTTGATGATATTGGCATTGCGCATGTCCTGTGGTACTGCTCCCTCATCCCAGCACAGGTAGAGCAGTTCATGTAGTGCTGAGAGTATAGCAGGCTTGGCACTCTTGATTATTTCAGGGGTAATGCTGTCCTTTCCAGGGGCTTTTCCACTGGCTGGAGAATCAATGGCATCACTGAGTTCCGATTTTGTTGGCTGTTCGATCAGCTCATCCATGACTGGCAGATACTGGGCTACATTGAGGGCGGTATCAGTGACAACATTCTCCCTGGAGTACAGTTCTAGGTAGTGCTCCACCCAGTGGTCCAATTGCTTGCGTTGGTAAGAGATCATGTCCCCTGATTTAGACTTGAGGGCGGCGTAATGCCTAATAACATACTGGAATAAAGTCCACACAGCTGGTAATACAGGCGTGTTGAACTTTTCAGGAACTGTGTAACAGTTTTAATAGTTCATCTCAACCTGTTGACTGTGAAAGATTCTCCCTTCTTGGAGTAGATTCATAATGAATTTATAAATTAAAGTACAGAATATGTTATAATCTTCTAATTCCTGCCCCCTCCCCACATTAACAGATGCAGTTCTCTAGAGAGTCAAAGCACATGAGAATACATTATGTACACCTTCATCTAATGTTCCACCCGTAGGCATTACAAAAGTAAATCACTAATAACAGGACAGATTTTGTTTCTCATTTCCTCTGTCACTTCACTGAACCCATGTTGAGATATGATAACTGTTCACATATTTATCTGGATTATGTTACGACCAGGTGAGGAAGAGGTCTAGGGTTCCCTTTCAGCCTTCCCCTGGTCTTACTGTAACAGGTTTTAATTTTAAACACACCGTGTCTTTAGCTCCCCCTTGGTGAATCCTTGTTTACAGCTTTTCAATTATAAGGCAAAGAAACCAGCACAAACAGGTTTTCTTAGCTTTAAAAAAGAAAAGTTGAAATTTATTAAACTTGAGCTTAAACGCTAATTCGGTTGATGCCTACGGATACATGATGTATCCACGCTAGCATGCATACATGATACACGCATGCAAATAGAGACAGAAAAGAGCAGAAGAAAAGTAAAGTGGAAAAGTTTGAGGCAATATCTGAAGAGTTTTTGTTACAGTTCTTCGAGATCACTGTACAGTCCTTGAATGCAGGTAGAAGTTGCTTTTCGTTGGGGCCCAGTATTCTTCTTAAACTTTGTTTGCTGTAGGAGAATTTTCTGTCTTGGGGTTCATGTGTCTTCAGTGGATTGATAGGCTTGTGAGAAAGAGACGGGAGCAGACAGGAGAGATCGTCTCAGTCCAGGAGCAAACAGTCTTTCTGAGTTCAAACTCTCTGTGGCTAGTTCAAAAGACCCTGGAATAGCCAGTTCGTCATGTGACCAGCTGGTCTAACCAGTCTCTGGAATGCTCCTCTTACACACAATACCTGGTGATCTAGGTCTATTGTGGGTTGAATGTGTCAGGGAATGGTCCTTTGTCCTTCCAAGCACTGTCTGTTAATATGCAAATATATTTTTCAGCCCTGGCTGATCTGTTTAACAAGTCATTTCCACGCTCCAGCAACAGTTTAAAATCAATGTTCATGACAAAATTAATGTGCCTCATTCTTGGCAGGTGGGGGCCTAGTATGACACCTCCACACCCAGCAGAATGGAATGTGATTTTTAAGACAGCATTTCATTAAAAGGATCGAGAGAAAAAATATAAGAAACAGGGGAAAAACACATATCTCTCTCTCTCTCTCTCTCTCTGTCTCATTCATTCATAAATCCTAAAACTTATTAAAACTGCACACCCCCCTTTTTGGCATCCCAGTAAATATGTGGGGAAATTTTTCTTCAGTTTGCCCATTTCCATGGCTGCAGAGGGTCTTCGAGATGGTTAGGTTTAATTAGCCCGAAGCTGGAATTTTTTTTTCTCAGGATAGTCAGTAATGGGCGAGTCTATCCTGAACTCTCAGTGCTTTGCTGAGACATGCAAAGGCTTTTGACTTCAGGGGATGGGTGGTTCACTTTTTTTGTGACTGTGGGGGAGGATTCTTTGCTAATCTCCCCTTTGTCCTGTAGTACACTCCTGCCTGCAGGTACTTGTGCAGACTCTACTGCACTCCTCTGTGGCACTTCGACTAGGTGAAGCATCACCCTCATGGTTGCTCTGCCCCCAGGTCTTTCTTTGTCTCTGCACGTTCCTGTAAATGCTGTTAGCAACTCTGGTGGGGTGCTTCTAGTGTCTGCATTTACATAGGAGGATGTGGGGTCTAACTTTTCACATTTTCTGGGGTTGGCTAACCAGACAGTAAGGGACATCTGGGATTCCTCCCGTACTTCCTTTAAACAGCCCTCTTGGTCACTTTTTGCCCTTCTCTTTGTAAATTTTTGTCAGCCTTGTACCTGCCAGTCCCCTTTTGTTCTCGGCGGGGGTCCCTTACAATTCACCAGCCCTCTGCTGGCGGGTCCTCCGAACATTGGTACTGGCCTTAGGGGTGCAGGTTTCACTGTACGTTGGGGTTTTCCCTCAACCTGGCACATGTGGCAACTCCTGCAGTACTCCACCACATCTTTGTGGGAGCTTTGGCCAGTTAAATTGTTGTCTTATGCGGGCTTTGGTCTTTCATATACCAGCATGTACAGCCACTGTAGTCTCGTGGGCCCTTCTTAATATTTCTCTCTGGTACCTCTGGGGCACCACTAACTGGTGAACTACTGTCCACTCCTTGCTCTCAGGTCTGTGAGGAGAACTCCATTTCCTCATCAGTCCCTCATTCTTTAAATAGCAGCAATCAGGGACTCCCTCTGTTTCACTTTCAGACTGGGCAGCCTGTGCTCTCAAAATACTGGGTCGGCTCGCTGAGCCTCAGCTAGGGAAAATGTATTTAATTCAGCCCCTGGGTCTCCTAACTTTCCAAAGAAAGTCTCAGACAGGCAGACCTCATGGTCATCTGCCTGCAGTGCCAATTCAGTCTCCTCTGGGGGAGCTGGTTTCATCATGGCCTGATCCATTACACACTCAGGGAAACTGCAGGGGTCCGTCTCCTGTCACTGCCCTGTCTCTCTGACCTCCTCCAGTCTTTCTTTCACTACTGGGGGGGCTACCATCTTCACCCCCACCAGATCATTACCTAGGAGCAGGTCAACCCCGTCCCAGGTAAACTAGGGACAATCACTACGGTCACCAGTCCCGAAACTAGGCCGCACTCCAGGTGCACCTGGTGTACAGGTACAGACATACACTGCCCTCCAATACCATTCGCCACCATTTTGGTGTTCACTACACTCTCTGGGGCAAAGGTCAGGCCTCTTCCCAGTAAAAGGGATCTAGTGGCCTCTGTGTCCCTGAGAATTACTATGGGCTTGCTTGCCCCACTCTAGGGGTATGGGGTAACTTTCCCTTCAGACACATAACCCTGATAATCTTCAGGAATCCTATTAGCTTTTCCTGCACTTGCAGCCGGAAGCTTCCTGGGTTTCATTCTTGCTGCAGTTAAAGCCACAGCTTGTTCTGCTGTGCTTTCCATCAGGTTCCTGCCTTTACAGAGCGGGTGTGCGCTGATTAATGCTACAGGTTTTCCTTTTAGTTTCCAGCAGTCAGCCTTTAGATGACCTCCCTTATTACAATGGAAGCACACAGGTCTCTGGGTCTCGCTCCTGCTCATAGCACCTTCCTTTTTGGCTAGAGGAGGGCCCCCTGTGTCTTCTGCTTTTCTTTCTCTCCCAGGACTGCTTGGGCTCCTATCACCTTCCCACCCTTTGTCCTTTTTGGATTTGTGGGGGTGACTAGGAAAGGTTCTCCCCTGGGAGACCGACTTATAAATTAAAGCAAACACATTGTCCAGAACCGTTGCTTGCCGGGCTCTCTGAACCTGCTGCTTCTCTACATGGGTCTTTATGGAGAGTGGGAGACAGTGTTTAAATTCCTCTAACAGAATTACTTCTCTGAGATTCTCATAGCTGAGCTGTACTTTAAGAGCCTTCAGCCACTGGTCAAAAGCCAGCTGCTTACTTCTTTCAAACTCCAAATAAGCTTGATTAGCTTGCTTCTTGAGGGTTCAAAACTTTTGGCGATAGGCTTCGGTACTAATTCATGTGCTCTGAGGATAGCATTTTTTGTCAGTTCATAATTTGATGAACTCTCCTTTGGAAACAGGGAATAAAACTCATGGGCTTTTCTGGTTAGCTTGCTTTGTAATAAAAGAGGCCAGATCTCAGCTGGCCATTTTAACTGCCGTGGCAGTTTCTCAAAGGACACAAAAAATTCTTCTACATGCTCCTCATTGAATTTTGGAATTAGTTGAGCTAGTTTTAACAATTTTGTACCCAGCCCTGAATTATGCTCCTCCATATTGGCCATGCTTTCACTGGGGTTACTCTGTCAACGCCTAGTTAACTCAAGCCGCTTCAGCTCCCTCTCTTCGCATTCTTTCTGGAATACTCTTTCTGGAATATTCTTTCTCTCTCTCTCTCCCCTCTCTCTCTCATTCCTTCTCCTGTCTTTCTCTCTCTCCTCTCTTTCTTTCTCTTCACTTTCCTTCTGGAAGGCTCTCTCTCCCTCTCTCTTTCCTCAAATTCAAGTTTCCTCTGTTCCAATTGTATCTTTGCTTACAATACCCTGTCGGAATCTGCTTCTAACCCTGTTTCTGCTTCTTCAGATTCAAGGGAAAAATGGTTGGCCACTAGCCTTAGAAGTTCAGACTTCCTAGCCTTGTCACATACAGTGATCCTACATTGCTCAGCTAGTTTTCTCAGCTCCTCCATGGACTGTGCTTTTAACTTGTCCCAAGTTATTTCTCCCTGGCTTGGATAGCTTTTAGCTTCAGTTGCAGACATGTTAGTATTCAAGCACACACAACCACAAGAAAACCTGTATTGAAATCTTGCTCCTTTTTGTTTGGGAACAATCTGGCTTCTCACTTCCAATTTTTCTCATTTGTCTGTGGGTAAAATCCGGTCGCTAGCACTCAAATTTCTGTTACGATCATGTGAGAAAGAGGTCTAGGGTTCCCTTTCAGCCTTTGCCTGGTCTTATTCGAACAGGGTTTAATTTTAAACACATCGTGCTTTTCGCTCCCCCTTGGTGAATCCTTGCTTACAGCTTTTCAATTATAAGGCAAAGAAACCAGCACAAACAGGTTTCTTAGCTTTAAAAAAGAAAAGTTGAAATTTATTAAATTGGAACTTAAACCCTAATTCAGTTGACGCCTATGGATACACGACGCGCCCACTCTAGCAAACATACACGATACACAAATGCAAATAGAGACAGAAATGAGTAGAAGAAAAGTAAAGTGGAAAAGTTTGAGGCAACATCTGAAGAGTTTTTGTTACAGTTCTTTGAGATCACTGTAGAGTCCTTGTTGTAGCTAGATCTTGTTTTTCGTTGGGGCCCAGTATTCTTCTTAAACTTTGTTCCTAGTAGGAGACTTTTCTCTCTTGGGGTTCATGTGGATTGAGAGGCTTGTGAGAAAGAGATGGGAGCAGACAGGAGAGATGTCTCAGTCCAAGAGCAGACAGTCTTTATGAGTTCAAACTCTCTGTGGCTAGTTCAAAAGACCTTGGAACAGCCAGTTAGTCATGTGACCAGCTGGTCTAACCAGTCCTGGATTGTATCACCTTAGCAGTCTCTGGAATGTTCCTCTTACACACAATACCTGGTGATCAAGGTCTATTGTGGGTTGAATGTGTCAGGGAATGGTCCTTTGTCCTTCCAAGCACTGTCTGTTAATATGCAAATGTATTTTCCATCCACTGTTGATCTGTTTAACAAGTCATTTCCTCGCTCCAGCAACAGTTTAAAATCAATGTTCATGACAAAATTAATGTGCCTCATTCTTGGCAGGTGGGGGCCTAGCATGACAATTAATATAGTCCTCCTGGCACCTGTAAGCATTAACAACAGCAGTAATTTGATATGGTGAACCCCACAGTGTAAAGGATAAACTGCCTGTCAAAAATGTCATCTGGATAGGAAGTGGACACATGCTGTTTAGAAGAATTTGAGAATCATCTTATTCAATAAAATGATTAAGGTAGTTAAGATTTTTCAAGTAATGTTTTGTGCAGCCACCTGCATGTTTTAACTGCTTAAATCAAGCCAAATTAACATTTAAGGCCTGATTTTAAAGCCTGGCACCCACCAGAATGGGGTGTGTGTGGGGTTAAAATAGGGGTGGAGTGCTTGCCCCCCACTGCCACCCCCACCATTTGCACTGCACTGCCTCTGCCAGTCTCTTTACTGCAGGGATTCAGGAGGTGTGAGGCTCTCATTGCAGGCAGGCAAGGCCCTCATAAATATTCAGGTCATTCAATTATACCATTCCAACACTGGCACAATTTTAACCCCAAGCCGTGTGAGTCATGCACCCTGCCAATTACTGGGGAAAGCTGTGCAAAATGGATCCAGGGACTAGAAGAGGCCTGGTAAGGTAACTTTTTTCGAAACTTCTTATTGTTTTCTCGTGGGAAATGGTTTCCAGGAGTGTGCCTCTGGAGTCCAGGAGGAAACATAGGGCTTCCTTTCCTACCCTACCCCATCACTTGCCTGACTGTTGGGGACCAATCTCTCAGGATCCCAGCAGTCTCCTGCTGTCCATTATTTTGCATCCAGTGGCCATCCTTCTCATCATTCCCACCGGGTTGAAGTGGGAGTCTGTTTTAAGATGTTCTGATAAGGCCTGGGGGTTAAAATGGCCAGGGCCTCTCATCTGCCCCGCCTCAGGAGCTTTTCACTCACCCCGCACCCACCACTCACGTCTTGAATTAAAATCAGGGCTTTTATTTCTCAGGCCCTATTTCAAACTATGATGCTTTGAAAGAAATATATAAATTTGCAAAATATTTTTTGCAAAATACAGCATCCAGGAACATTCCAGGTTTTGTCCCTGACCAATGCTGAAATTGCCAATCTCAACTGGACAATTAGAGTATGTTGTATTTATTGAAAAAAAATCAAGTAGTGGTGCCAGAGTTGGTCACAGTATCCTAGAAGGGAAAATTAGCCAGAATAAAAAGAAAATAGCAGGTTCTAATAGTTGTTGGTTAATGGGGTAGAAATGAGACTAGACCAGCTTTAGATTTAGCACTGTGGAGGTGGTTTGAGCCCAAGTCAAGAGGCCTACAGATTGCTAGAAATTGGTCGCCAGATGGTTAAAAACAAATTTGGGCCTCATCAGCAGCAGCGCCCAAGTAGGTCAAGGTAATAGGTTCGAATCATGCTCAACACTTAAAAATGTAATATGTTTAGAAATCGGGGAGCAGAGAATCCATGTTCTCTAGGCATTTAAAGTGATATTGGTTGACTTCCCCAGGAGTTCCAACTTTGGAAATCAGGTTTGATATTGCACCATATCTATACTCTATGTTGTGTCAAATGAAAAGAGCATGATACTATCCTCTCCATGGAGTCATAGTTCACTTCACTCCAGGGTCAGATCAGCTCCTGATTATTACATAGTATTAGCAGCACAGAAACATAAAGTATTCCACCCAGAATTTCTTTCTGCCCCTTTGGGTTTTATATCATTATATACATATTAATATATATTCCCCACTTTCTGATTGTATTGTCTGTCCAGATCTTTTTCAGTTTGTTATGACCAGGTGAGAAAGGTGTCTCGGGGTCCCTCTCAGCCTTCCCCTGGTCTTACTGTAACAGGGTTTAATGTTAAACACACCGTGTTTTTAGCTCCCCCTTGGTGAATCCTTGCTCACTGCTTTTCAATTATAAGGGAAAGAAACCAGCACAAACAGGTTTTCTTAGGTTTAAAGAAGAAAAGTTGAAATTCATTAAACATAAACTTAAACTCTAATTTGGTTAACGCCTATGGATACACGACGTGTCCATGCTAGCATGCATACACGATACAAGCAAGCAAATAGAGACAGAAAAGAGCAGAAGAAAAATAAAGTGGAAAAGTTTGAGGCAATATCTGAAGAATTTTTGTTACAGTTCTTCGAGCTCACTGTAGAGTCCTTGATTGTAGGTAGATCTTTCTTTTCATTGGGGCCCAGTATTCTTCTTAAACCTTGTTCACTGTAGGAGACTTTTCTTCTTGGAGTTCCTGTGTCTTCAGCCGATTCAAAGGCTTGTGAGAAAGAGATGGGAGCTGGCAGATAGGAGAGGCTGTGGCGAGCCAGCCAGGAGAGATCTTCTCAGTCCAGGAGCATTCTGCTTTCTTGCCCAAACTGTTTGTACAAATTCAAAAAACTCAGGTTGCCCAGCAGGTTAGTCATGTGACTAGCTGGTTTGACCATGTCCGTTTGTGTATTCAGCCATCTTAGCAGTCAAAATGGAATGTGAGCTCCCCCACCTTCAACATCTGGTGATCAAAAGTCCATTGTGGGTTGAATGTGTCAGGGAATGGCTGCTTTGTCCTTCCAAACACTGTTTGTTGATATGCAAAGGTCTTTTCCAGCCATAGCTGATTTGTTTAACAAGTCCTTTCTTCACTCCTGTAACAGTTTAAAATCAGTGTTCATGACAAAATTAATGTGCCTCATTCTTGACAGGTGGGGGCCTAGCATGACAAGTTCTACAAATGCACACTGTCCAGCTGTGAGTTTCCAGTGTTTTCTGTTTCTATTTCAGCTTTTCAGCATCTGTAGTATCTTGGTTTTTTGCTCCAGATTTACACTGTTGGTTTAGCGATAGTGTGAAGCTGAAATCAGTTCACCAAACCTGCAGTGTAAATGCACACTAACTCATCTCAACTACAATCTCATGACTCATAACTTTTCTTTTAAAGCCTATGTAACTCGCACTTTTCAATTGGTTTCCCAATGCATAGAGGTTGCTGTAATGCTCTTAAAGTCTATCTCAAACGAACACAATTTCCATTCCAAACAGTTTTACCCTGTTTGTCTGAAAGCTGACTCCTCTTGGTGTGACACAAAATCTAGTTAACTTCCCTCCAATATGCCTGACTTACATCTCCTATTCAGCACTGTGTGTGCAGTTTTGCCTTCTCAGACTTGCTCTCTGAGATGTGTTACTTCTCATTTTCACTTTTTATAGAAGATTGTGACCCTCAACAAATTGTAGTACCTGTTTCTCATTTCACACTGTCCGCGCAATTCAGCCTCATTTTTACCCTGTTCTGACTGTTATTTCTCCTGTTTCTTCTGCCTGCTTACATATTGCATCAGGTCCATTGCCATTTCTGTCATTAAAATGCTGCTTTGAACTATTGTTGTAAATTAGGAAACAATAGGGTAGACTTTAACTCCAGGCAGATAACAGACAGGTGGAAGGTGTGCTCCACTCATCTGTTGTTGCTGACATAAGGTCTGAGTTATTTTGAGGCCCAAGCCCACAGTTACATGGCACTTATGAGCTGTGGGTGCTTCCACTGAATCTTGCCGGTCGTAGCAGGGTAGAAAATCAACCGGCTTGCACTCTGAACCAGCTACCAGGGCAGGCCAGCAGTGGCTTGGAGTTATTTTTGGGAAAAGCCCACTCCTGCTCCTCCTGGCTGCACCAAAAAAAATTAGATATTGGCTAGGCCCTATTTTGAGCAGCCTCCAGGAGTCCTGTTAAGTTATGCTGCTAAGTACCTGGTAGAAATGATGGAGCGTGTGCAGAGCATTCATACCTCAAAATTGCAAATTGGGCCCTATGTAAAAGTCACCACTAAGGGAGCAATCTTGATGTGGTTGCTGAGGGAAATTTAAAGTTCATAATGGTAAAGAAGGAGATTCTCTTCTAAGGGTGTGTTTAAGGGGTAAAAATTATGCTTCTGCTCTACTGCTGTGCATGGAGAGTGCGTTTTGTAAAAATGTACATTGCAGCCATGAATTTCCATCCACTGATTTAAATGAATAGAAAATCATGGGTTTAGGTTGCACAGCTTTGTGGCATGCACTCCAGACCTGTGGCAGGAGTTTAGGAGCAAAACTACAGTTGCAGCCAAGGACCATAGCCAGATATATGCAGTGTTGGTAAATCTGTAGACGCTTTACCCTTGTTGCAGCAAGTTAGTGGACGTGTGATGCAACCTATGATTTGCTGCTCCAGTAGATCCGGGCAGAAATCTCTGTTCCTGCCCTTCTTGATGAACTACTCATTGACAACTACTGCTTGATTCTGGGAGTGGACTCTGAGTTGGGCAGACAAGAATTAGGAGTTCTCACTGCAGCACAGAGTCTTCTCCTGGAATGCCACATAGGATCTGAAGCTGGGGCTGGTGCAGAGAAGATCATTAAGGAGGAAGAATACTTTTGTACACTGGGATGTTAGAGGGGAAAACAGCTACTGTACGTGAAAGATACCTTTGTGAACTGGAGGCTGTTAGAGCAGAAGGGAGCCTCTGTGACAGGGAGAGGAAAGAAGAGTGGGGGAAAGTGTCTCTGACAGGTGGTGAGGAGTGAATCAGTAAATGGTGTCAGTCAGTGTTGAAGTAGCTTTTGGGAAAGTGATGCTGTAGTCTGTTGAATATGAATATACCCACAAATTGCTTTTCTTATTCAAAAGGAAAATATTGCAAATGCTGGAAATCTGAAATAAAACAGAAAATGCTGGAAATGCTCAACGGGTCAGGCAGCATCTGTGGAGAGAGAAACAGAGCGAACGTTTCTGATCTGTTTTAATTTTACTTTTTCTATAACTGTTTTAGGTTAAAAAAATCATCACATCTAAAGTTAAAGTAATTAAAGTTAAACAGAATGCACAATTTTACTGTATAACATCAACATTTAGCAGGGGAGAATGCATTTAATTCCATTAGGAGTGTCCTTAATTCTCACTGTTCTGCCTAAGGTTGCAGATGGACTCTGCCTATGCATGCTGGTCATGCTGTAGCTGACCTAAGACTGCACAAGGTTGAATTTAGGTGTAAAAATGTTACATTCACCTCATCTCATGAACACAAAAATGCCCCATGAATATAAATTTGTCTTTTTTTTAAAAGAGGAAAACCCAACTTTGTTTTGGCATTACTGTAACGTGTCATTTTTCACCACAAATATCCAGAAATTCTATCCAGACTGCAAGCATCAGGAAGCATTTCAGACCCACCCAACAAACCAGAAATTAGTTTGCTATGTTCAGGCATTAACCTCAAATTAATGTCAATGTCTTCAACATAGTTTTATGGACGGAATGGAATTTGACAAGATAATGAGTTACTTACATACATCGAACACTATATGTAAACTAATCTCTTTAAATTCGTGCACATTTGGAGAGTAAGAAGATAAATTATTGTTATTTTTTTAAAACAAATTCAGATGTTTCAATACTTCGGTAAAAAAGAACCAGTTGTACCCTTTATCCCCTGCCATTATCTTTCCCTCTGCAATGGTTCATCTTTGGGAGGACAATCGGAGATACGATTTGGAGGGGAACAAATTTCTGCCAATGGTTCCTCCATGGTGAGATATTCTATTGAGCATCCTGGTCCGTAAGTGGGGAAACTTACTAGTAAAGGTAATTGTAATTGTCAGGCACTACTGGAATTTAAACTCAGAACCATTGACTGGGACTTCAAACAAGAACTGACAGAAGTATTCTACTCTCGTTTTAGTCTCATGGTCAAGAATTAATTTTTTTAATGTGAAGATTTCATTATGGCTGGAGAACAGCATAAGGACAAGGTTTGTGGGAGATGTTAATAAAAACACATACCTATTGTCATGAAAACCCTACTTGCCAAATGGGGAATATTAATTTCATTGGTTGGAATCTTGCCTCAGACTTTTACTGGAAATTCTTACAAATAACTTAAACAAAATTAAACTGGCAGCCAAGATGGCCACTGCAATTTACGTTTGAATCATCAAAGGATTAGACGGGAGACAACATGACTGACTCAACCTAGCTAAAACAATGGGGTGCTCTCTGATTAAATTACTGGAAATGGCCTTATCAACACAGTCGTCAGGGGCCATCGACACCCATTGACTTTGAAGGAGCCAACCCCCACCGTGTAACTGGACAGCTTGAGGGGTAGAGCCTTTAATCTCAGAGAAGAGTCCAGAAGGACCTCATGAACACCACAAATTTCCAGTAATTTAATCAGAGAACACCCCATTGTTTTGGCTAGGTTGAGTCAATCATGTTGTCTCCAGTCTAACCCTTTGATGATTCAAACGTAAAGAGATTTGGTAATGTCATGTGACTGCTTGTGCAGCTCTGGGGAGATTGTAAGCTTTATTAAGCAGAGAAGAGTAACTGAAAAGCCATCCATGGAGCAGCTCTCTCTCTCGCTTTCTCCAGTAAAGATCCAAAGAATACCGGCTGCAACTGGGTCAAGCCTACAGACTGCCATAGTCAACAACTAGGGAACAAGGGTCAAACCCCCTCTTCTGCCTTCCAGAGTCTGAGAAGCATGTCCGTAACCGTGCATGTAGCCCAGCAAGGATGTCAGGACTACAATTTCAACTGAGGACTCTGGGACTGATAAACTATTTAAATACCATTTTTATTCCAGACTCTACTCCAACCACCAAAGTTGTTTTCCCCCTGTAATCTATTTGTGTGTGTATGTGTGAGACTGTCGTGTGAATGTGTGCGTGGATGCATAGCATATTTTAATAATTTTAACCGGTTTAGAGTGTTAAGAATAATAAACTTACATCTTTCTTGTTTAAACTCAAGAAAATCTGTCTGATTGGTTCATTTGCAATTACATTAAAGGAATAGGAGCAAGCATTCACTGAGGTGGTAAGTTCAATCACTGTGTTCAAAAAGGATAAACCCTGTTGCGGTCAAATCAGAGAAGGGATGAAAGGGGGAGCCTGAGACCCCTTCCTCACCAGGCTGTAACACTATATACCAATGATTTTCCTTGGGTTATGCACAGAGAATCAGATTTTAACTTTCCAAGTAGTTTTCTGCATTTCTGGTTTAGTATTTCACAGATATTCACTGTAGCTGATGACATCAATGTTTATAGTCAAGAACAATAACTTACCTTACAGTGATTAGCTGCAATCAATACACTTTTAAGCTTTACATCTCAATTTTATTTCAAAGATGCAGACTATAGCTTGTGTGTTTGTGGCAACCCTGGGTTACAGTCCATGTGCGATTGCCTGCTGACATCTGCAGCATTGTTTTAATGTGCATGATTTTCCAGATGGAAAAGAGAGATGGTAAAAACATTAGCACAAAATTAATTAATTTCTAATCAACATTGCAAATAATTAGCACCATTGCATCAGCAAAAGAGCAAAAGTGATTATCATCTTACAAGTGATGACTCACTAACCAAATATACTTATTTCTGTCCACAATAATTCTATTTATTATTTTTACAAGCTCTGGTACAGTTTTATTGAGTCACACAATGAAGATAAACATGAGAAAGACATAACTTGAAAATTACACAGCCCTTATTACGTGCAGCACTCTCCATGTCCTTTACAGTGATCATTTAAAAATGTCCATGTGGCCTCCTTCAAACCTCCTGCAGTACGCACCTGTAAATTCAGACTTGTCCTCAGAACCACAGATTATCCAATTACACTTCATTCATTGCAGAACTCGGGAGGACCATCTCACTCTTCTTTCTGACTCCTACAGAAAACTAAGCATTCCACTATGCACTGCAGTAACCAGAACTACAGAACATATTCTGAAGTCCCATTATTGTGGGAACCACAAAGCTTAGTATTATGATGTACTTATAAAATAATTCAATGCAATTTTACAATTTAGCATTAACAAAGCAATCCAATTGAACTCTCTGTTCTGTTACTACTACATGTTTCATAACTGCTGTCTGTGCCACTCGGAGGTATTATCGAAACATGGATGAGGCTCTTCCTGCTAATTTCTTCTTGTCCCATTGACTCAGCAATACCTTGTGGTTAATCATCTCTTAGACATTGGCAACTGTCCAACTGGGGAAGCATGAAGCCTGGCTGTGAATGTGAATTTGGGTCTTCAAGTACATGGAACATAAGTATGTTAATAAGGATTTCACTGGGCCCACCCTGCATTCTGATAATGTGATCACAGGCAGCAATTAATAACAATTAACTGCAGAAAGAATACTTATATATATTAAAGTTGTTTTAAAATGACTCATATTGAAGTGCAGGGTTTAAAAGTTGAATGTTTAATTATTAATTTAACCTTCGCTTACATCAAAGACTCTTGGATATCTGTTTTCAGTCAATCTGCTGCTTGTTTCACAGAACATAGCAACCTCAGTTGTTATGAGGACAATAAATGCAAGAAGAATGTGGGTACTGCAACCTTAAAATGAGAAACTGCTGGCAAAGTGTATCTTTCTGAAACAGGACACACAGAAATAAAAACATCAGGGTAAGAAATCACAAACAACACGAAATATGAAGCATTCATCTGAAAAGGAGCAGTAAATTATTACCCATCTGTGAAACTTTCAGCCAACTATAGGTCCAGTGAACTTGAAATATTCTAAATATGATAATCTGGTTCTTATGAAATCTGATCGTTGTGATTTGAAAAACACATATGACAGAGCCTGACTTGTAATACTTTCTGACATTCCACAACTTCTGATATGTCCTTCAGTCTATATGTAGCCTTCATTCCATATTGCTTCCTCACTGATAAATAAACACATTCTCTATTAACGTATGTTTTGCTCTAACACATGTTTGCCCGACTTTAGGAGACTGGCTTAGAGAAAAGGGGGCCGAAATTGGATATCCCCGAAAACAGGCACAGGGATCATGATGCATGACTAAGCCACTCCAGTTGATTGTAATACAGGCAGCATGCCAACTTCGTGTTGTCTGCTCATTTGAATGGTCTCTGCATCCAACCAGTGCTTCCTGCGCTGTTGATTGGCTTAATGCATCAGCAGGGGACCAATATTGTGAAATGCTAGCACCAGTTAAAGTTAGCCTGTGTGTCTTAAAGAGGAGGTACATTGTGGCTGGAGCAGGATCTGGGAGTTGAGGTTGGAGAGAATCTGACCTTGGAAAAGGTGAGGAATGGGACAACAGGGGAGAGTGCAGCTGCCAAGGTTTTGGGATGTTGTACTGGAGGTCTTGATGTAGGAGGTGGAAAAGTGTAGAGATGTTTTGTATCTGAAGGGGCTGAGGAGACCCTCCCGTCACATGGTCGAAAAGCAGATAGCTGTGGAGTTCAATTCCAGGACTGAAGCTCAAAGGACCTGGTTGCATTGCCATAACAAGTTCTATCACCTCACACGAGTGGTCAAGGTGAGTGAATGCATCTTCAAATGCCTTATCTCACCAAGTACACCACTAGACTCAGCTACTGGTCAAATCACCACACCCCTATCACTCACCTACTGATAATCTCTATAACTAATATTCATATTCTTCACCTTACCCTCACTCACTTAACATTGCTGCAAGCCTCGCACCCACATCACATAGGTTGCACACACTCCCAGCTATTCAACCATGTCAGCCACATCAGCCAAACAGATTGCACGATATTCATTGACACACTTCCCTCTCTCTGGCAGGACAAGGTGGCGCACAAATAGAAGCAGCAGCAGCTAACCAGAGAGGAACAGGCTTGTCTGCATGTCTTGACCCGCAAGGAGGAGGCTGTGCTGACAATCATTGGGATCGCCATTGTTGAGGCTGTGACCAGTGGTGGGCCTGAAACCATTGAAGCTGATGCTATACTCATACCTAATCCTCCTTCCCCTCATTACACACTGTCTTCTGATTTACAAGCTGCAGATGGTCTAAGCATGCATCTGTTACTTTCCCGCACCATCTCCACACCACAACCTTACCCTTGTTCTGTTTTCCTTTCAGATACCCATGAGGTGCAACCTTGTGGCGGGGTAGCACCAAGAAGACAGTGATGATGAAGACACAGCACTGTCACTTGATTTCACACTCGCGGCCAGCAGCTCAGTTACTGGCATTGCATGTATCTTAGAAGATAAATTAAAGGTGGGATCTGCACGTGGTGAGACATAGGTACGAGTGTGCTGCACCCAGAGCGGGGGGCAAGTATAGCGCTGGAGGGAGAGGTTGCACATGGGTTCCATTGCAGAGGACTCAGATGAGGATTTGAATGGGGCAGCCTACAGAAGAAGGCTGATGGACATGCACAACAGAATGCTTGTTGCATTGGGAAGGCTACCAGAAAGCCTTTAATCAATGCCAAGGAGCATGGAGGAGTCCAGAAACAACATGGCACAGGCTTTGCACAGAGTTTGGAGCCCATCCTTTCCAGTATGGAAGTGGTGGCCAACTCAGTTTGCACACTTGTGGAGCCAACCATAGACCTGACAGCTGATATCACACCTTCCATTGCAGCACAAGCAGCAACCACCCAATGTCTTAGAGCTGCAGTGGAAGCTCAGACTGGTCATGTAAGGTCAGCTTACTGCCATGCAAGCTGAGACTGTTGCCATCATAGCTGTGGATTACAGTGTGCAAAGGGGCTTTCAGGATATCAGAGTAGTGCTGCAATCTATCCTCCAACAGGTAGCACTGCCCTGGGGAGTGGCAGTGTCTTCATGCTGTCCTCTTTCCAGAAACAGCATTCGTCCTCCCAGCGCTGCCACTCAGCCAGTGCTTGTCAGCTAGCCAGCCCAGACCCCTGCTGTGCATGTCGAGTTGGAGCAGTCTACAGCCAGGCCTAGAGCTACTCAAGATTGTCCTCCAAGGCCAATTGCAGTGTCCTCTATTGAAAGTCAGCAGTCCTCCATCAGCCATGCTACAGCCACTGGGGTAACACTGCATAGGAGCACTAGGACAGGCAAAAGCAAATGGAAGACAGGCACTAAGGGAATGAACAATGGTGATTAATTGACTTTTGTATGCAATATGTCATGATTTCATTTATAAATTTGACTTGGAGTATTTATTTTGTGGTCACTTTTATTTTTGCATTGTGGGCAAGTAGACTTTGTGATGGTCAGTGACAGAGGGAAGGTAAGGTTTGGGACTGTCGGTGAACAGGGAATTGGGTTTGCAGTTACGGGTATCACACATGGATGAGTTCTTCATGGATAGCCCAGTCAGAAAGGTGCTGTGTTGGTGGCCTCCTCCCTTTCTCCTCCTCCTCTTTCTTTTCTTCCTCAAAATTCTCCTCCTCCTCATGCTTCTACTCCTTGGCTGCTCACCATATCGCTGGCATAAGGGCTGTCCCATCACGATGACAAGATTGTGCAGCATGCAGCAGACCACCCCAAGCACTACATCACTCCTTCTGTGCACTCCAGGCAGTGGAGGTTGTTTCCAGGTTGTTTCAGCACACCAAGGGTCTGCTCTATCACATGTCCCTACTACTCATTTGCACTTAAAATCAAGGCGGTAGCAGGACCAAAATAGCATTCAGAATTAATGACACCACTGGGTTCCTGCCCATGCTGATTCTCAGGCAGACCTTAATCCATGCGGGCTAGTTTCCTACCATTTTTTGCAGTGCAGGAAGAAGTTTAATAATCTGAGGCGAGTGTCAAGGTGAGTGAGTTCATTTTCAAATGACATATCCTACCAACAGCATTCCTGCTCCCACTCCTGCCACCCCACCAGTGTACTTTCTTTATTCCCTCATGGGATGTGGGCATTGCTGGCAAAGCCTGCATTTGTTGCCCATCCCTAATTGCTCTTGACAACTGAGTGGCTTGCAAGGGCAATTAAGAGTCAACCACATTGCTGTGGGTCTGGAGTACATATAGGGCAGACCAGTTAAGTACAGCAGATTTCCTTCCCTAAAAAACATTAGTGAATCAGATAAGGTTTCTTTGCGACAGTTACTGATAGTTTCATGGCACCATTACTGAGATTGGCTTCCAGATTTGTGTTAATTAATTGAATTTATTAATTAATTTAATTTAAATTCCATTAGCTGCCATGGTGGGATTGGAACCCATGTCCCTGGGGTATTATCCTGGGACTCTAGACTAGTAGTTCAGTGACATTACCACTCCGCCACCATTTTGCTGTTGTCTGCCAACCAGCAAGCCCAGACCAAGTTGGTGCAGGCCTTCTATGCCCAGAGCTGCTCAAGGCAGTCCTCCAATACCATCTACAGTCTCCTCAAATGGAGGACAGCAATCTTCCACCATCCATGCTGCAGCCACTGGGGAAGAATTTCATAGGAGCACTCAGATAGGAAAAGGCACAGGAAAGACAGGAATTAAGGATGATTAATTTATTGTTGTATTCATGATATAATGATTGTATTTATAAATTTGGATTGCAATGTTCATTTTCTGGTGTTTTTTATTGTTGGAAAGAGGATGATCTGATAGAGATATCTGATAGATAGTGATAGAGAAACGGTATAAAGCATGGGTCTGTTGGTGAATACTTAGCTTATTGTTATTGCTCATGGATTATTTCATCATGTGGAGCCAGGGCAGAAAGGGGCAGTCACAATGTAGCCTCCCTTTGTCTTTCTGTTCCTCCATTTCTTGTTGCACTTTCTCCTCCTCCTTCTCTTTCATGTTCTCCTACTTCTCAGCTTCTCACGTGATAGTTGGTGGCAAGGGTTGTGCAGCATGCAGCATACTACCATAAATCTCAATACCGACTCAGCTGAGTACTGCAGTGCTCCTCCGGAGCGGTCTAGGCAGCGGTGGCATAGCTCGAGGATGTTGATGGTGTGGCAGCATGATTCGCAATGTAGGCATACTGTGTCTGTGTGGGTGTGGTCCAGACTGGAGAGATGAGCCATGTCATGAGTAGATAACCCTTGTCGCCCAGTAGCCAGGCTTTGATTGCCATCATGCGTCAAATACAAATGGCACAGAGGACTGTTGCAGGATGAAGGAATTGTGACTAATACCAGGATACTGGGCATTGAGCTGCATGATGCGATGCCTGTGGCTGCACACTGAGGGAGTACTATCCATCTTAGTTCATGAAAATGGCTGAGTTCAGATGAGGTGCACTTAAGGCAATGTGTGTGGAGTCAATGACACCTTGCACCACGGGGAAGCATGCATCTGTGCAAACCCTTGTGGTCACTCGGCCTACTTGGAATGAGACGAATCTGTCTTTCTGTGTATAGAGAGCCTCAGTGACCTCCATAATGCAGCACTGTACTGCAAATTACAAGATGTTGCTAATATCTCCAGCAGGAACCTGGAAGGAACCAGATGCATATATGTTAAGATGCACGGCCACCTTTAACTGCAGCAGGCAATGTAGTCCTTCCCCTACTTTGAGGTTGCAGTTGTGGCAGATTTCAGATACAACCTCTTTAGTAAAGTGAAAAGGTCTCAAGTATTGGTCCTTGCTGAAGTTGTGATAAGAGAATTGCTCCCTAAAGACTCTCAGCAGATATGACCTCCTGCTGAGAACCCTTCTCCCCCTGCTCCCTTCCCTCTTCTAGCAGCATGTCCTGGTTTGCATGGTCTCTTTTCATTTACCCAGTCATGCTCAAATCCAAGAAGGTGACATACCAGACCATCCATGTCTGTAAGTAACTTGTTTCAGCACAGGGTTTTAAAACAGAAAAAATGTACTTTAGCATCAACTAGACCACTCCCTGAAAACTATTAAACCTTTAGCAAAATACTAAAAAGCTCCAAAATCATGCAAAATAACACCAACAGTCAGAAGATATAATCCAGCAACTAAGTGGTTCATGATCCATTTAAATAGTGTTGGTTGTGGGGGGGGGGGGGGGGGGTCCTTCATTCTATTTAACATCATGTTCAGCTGTGTGTGGTTAAGACAGGGCGTAGGCTGACGTGTGGCATTTGAAAATGGCAGTGTGGTGTGAAATCAGCATTGCACTCTGAGATTATATTCTGCCCGTTCTGCATGCTGCCAGCTGCCTGTGTGCAAACCCCTTTACCAAAATGATATCCTGTGCTCTTCCTGTCAGAAATCTGTGCTTGCATCTCGGATGGCATTTTTTACCATGGAGTGGCCTTGTACTGCCTAAAAAAACGGGCACTACACAGCTCAATTTTTCCCCACATGTTTTATAAGATGTGGCCATTTTCAGCATCCATCAAATGGATCCTCAGCTGCAGTCATGGAAAGACGGTTGCAGGTTTGGCCGCATTTGCCATTGCAGTCATTTATGGCATTTAATCTTTAATGGCTTCCATATTTAATGTTTATGCTACTGTAGTCTTTGCAAAAATATTGGCTGCTGCTCTGTGGTGCTTCCTTCAAGGTGGACACCCTGCCTGATCCCCAAACACCAGATTGGTGAGCTGCCTATTTGGAGCATGTTACACCAACCATGTTAGAATGAGGACCCCAAATCTAAATAGCTCCTTCAGATGGGTGCTATGAATGTCCTCCCCACTGCACTCCAGATCTACAATCCACATGAAAATAGGCCTCATATCTCTTACTTCCAACAATCTGCTATCCTTTGGAAACCATTAAATTTTCTCTCCTCACTTGCACGCACAGAATTATTTTTTTATCACGTTTGGGGAGGAAATGTTTAGTTCCAATTCAATTCTTACATAATGCTGATATTTGGAAGTATTGTGTTACGACCGGATGAGGAAGGGTTCTCAGGCCCCTTTCCTGGTTTGGCTGTAACAGGAGTTATCTTTTAAAACACAGTGATTTTAGCTTACCACCTCAGTGAGTCTTTGCTCACTGCTCTCTAATTGTAATTACAGATGAACCAATCCGACAGTTTTTCTTAGGTTTAAACAAGAAAGATGTAAGTTTATTAGCCTTACCACTCTCACTCAGTTAAAAATTACTAAAACATGCGATGCAACCATGCGAGCATGCATACAAGATAAACGCACAAATAGATACAGAGGGGGAGAAAGAATTAGGGGGTGGGGTTGAAGTAGGGTTGGCAATAAATGGAATTCAGTTACTATCTTTTGATTTTGGTGCAAAGTCCTTGGTTGAAGTTGAGGTCTAGGAGTTCTTGCTGGGGACCAGTGCTTTCAGACTTGCTTCTCCGGTACCAGAAGGCTGAAGAGAGGTTTTAATTGTCTTCTTGGTTGTCGCCTGGAAAGTTCTGTAGCCTTGAGGCTGATGCTGCCACAGTGGCTTTCCTGGGACGTTGCTGGCGAGAGAGACAGAGCGAGGTGCTTTCTTCTTTGAGTTCAGTTGCAGCCTGTTTCCTTTCTGTGTGGCACAATTCAAAAAAGCCCCCAGTCTGGCCAGCAGGTAAGTCATGTGACCATCTCTTTGCTTGAAACAGCATCTTCTGGGAGGGTTGTTGATTCTCAAAGTTCTCCAGTCACCCTCGGTGGGGGATAGAGTTCTGGCTCTTACACAGACAAAAAATGCTGATTATCATGATTGGCCAGACCAGTCTTGTTAATTGAATCAGTGAGCACTCCCATTGTCTCTCTATTCAACTGTCTCTCAGAATGCAAATGTGCCACCATGTTTTCAGCTGTTCAGTTCTGTGGTGTTTTTAAACAAGTTATCTGCAATGTACAGTAAAAAAAAAGGTCAAGTAGTGTCCCATATGGCAAAATTAATATGTTTCCATTTGGCAGGTGTGGTTTCTGCCACAATTGAACTTTATCTTGTCCTAAAACTAGTAACAAGCTAGATTGCATCTCATTCAGATCACAAAAGGCTGAATTGTGGACAGTTTTCTGAATGAAAATGTTGACCTTTGTTTTACATTTTGAAATATTATCAATGCCCGGATTTTACGGTATGAATAACAGTGAAGCTATCTCTGCTCACCGTTATTAAGGAATAAATCAATCAATAATTTATGGCATCTGCACGTAGACAGTTAAATGTGGAAATCAGGGAGTTGCTGTCCGAGTTGCCCTGTTCCTCCTGAAGTTTCACTATTGTTTCGATCAGGTGAGGTGGGGTCGAAGGGATTCCCTCTTTTCCCTCTCCTTGTTTGACCACAACAGGTTTATTTCTTTTTGAAGTGGATATACTTGCCAATTCAGTGAATGTTTAACTGTTTATGCATCGAATTATAAAAAGAACCAATCGGACAGCTTTTCTCGACTTTAACAAAGAAAGAGGTTAGCTTTATGGTACTTAAACCGATGTAAATAAAAAAATAAAAAAGCTACAACTTTCACACAGACACATACACACACTTGAAGTTCTCACATTTACACAAATAGGTTACAGAGTGGAGAAGGATGGATTGGATGAATTAGAGTCCAGAGAAATAAAAGGGGTATACAGTCTGTGGAGGTTGGTGATTTGGCTGGCTTCAGGCTGAATTCGGTGGTTGTGCAACTTTCCTTTGGTGGTCCCGAGGCTTCCGATTTGAAGATATGGATGGAGAAGGTGGATTTGAAAGAGAGGAAGGAAGGAGGAACCCAACTTGGGTCTTCTACCTTCAGCGTCTAGCTGCTTGTCTCTCTGCTGCAGAGCAAACACTAGCTTAAGCACATGGAGGGTGGGTCTGTCACATGACTGTCACCCAGTGACTCAAATATGGTGGTTATTCATGTGTATTCCTCTTGTAATTGAATCAGTCCATCTCTAGGAATTCCCTTCTCACAGCTAGGGTCCTATTGTTCAAATGATTAGGCTTGAGTGGTTCTTCTCTACTAGTAGAATGTTCAGGTAATGGCCTTGATGCCTTGCTAATGGGAACAGGATAGATGGTTCACTCAGATTCCTCAGGTCATTGTTCTTGATGGGTCTGTGCAGTGCAACACAGGCCATCTCCATTGCAATGCATTGAAATGTGGAAAGTACAATGATGTGAATTGGAGTGGCCATCTTTAGCTGCCAGCATTGAGTCACCTTTGATCTGTTTTAAAAAAAAAATTCAATTCAGGTTTCCAGCTGCTGGATTAAAAATCATCATTCGATATAACATGTTTTTGTGACACTATACTGGTTATTCACTGAGAGACTTGGCATTCCCATACAGGCAGCAGCATGAAGTTGTGGTACTTACCCACTACCCACTCCCCAGAAAATGTTAGGGTTTGTCCAGTTAAGTCCGCGAATGTTTAATGCTGTGGTAATTCTTAGTTATTGCCAAACAATCTTTTTGCCACTGAAAGTTTACTTTTACAAGTGTGGAGACTCATTCCTTCAGATTTTAATTATTGTTGGAGATTTAAAAAAACATTTTACATTTTCTTTATTTCTCTTTAAACTCTCAATCCTATCTTTTTCCCACTCTTTATTTTGTTTTCTGTACATAATTTAGCATTAAATTAAATATTATCACTGACACTTCCTGGTTTAGCCCCCTGTGTATTTCAGTAAGGATTCTTCAATCTGATTGGTTAAGGAGACAGGCCATTGCTTGCCCTGTTCACATAGGCCCCAGGATCCCTGTAGAAGGTACCACACTGCTTTGGCTCGCTATAACCACAAATGGCAGTGCAAAAACCCACAGAAAGTCTGCGGGCAAGTGTAAGTGCAATAAATGGCAGGCACCGTTGGTTTGCAAAATCCCAGCCTATGTTTTTTTTTGCTGCATTTTACTTGCATTTATTCAATGCACATTTTATCCCACCCACATAATACTGGGACTAACATCCACTATTCCAACTGAAAAGAGTAAGTGGGTGACTATAGCCTGTAGCAGATTGACTCAATGGTCAGCCTATGGGAGGTGCTGAAATGGCTTCCAGCTAAACTCCCTACCAATTTTACCTTCTATCTTCCCTTTGATGAGGCCTCTCTTACTTCTTCAGTGTTGCCCATAATGACCTAACCAATATTCATAAGTAACCAGCCTGGGGGAACAGTCCCAGTTTTGATTTTGTGTTTAACTCATTGACATGTTTTTATATATTATAATCCTGGGGAAGTAAATGACGGGTCACTTGTAAATGTTGACAATATACAGACAATTTAAAGAATGCAATGGGTAGCTGCCATTTGACAGAGTGTGCAAGGTTCATTTGAATGCAGAAGCATATGGATTGCATATTGTGGTCAGCTGGCAATTAAATGTAAATGCTTCAGAACATTTTAATAAAAGCAACCATGGCATGGTGATAAAAGTGATAAAATGGATCTGCCAGCTAAAAGGGAAAGAAAAACATTCTCACAGTGCAAAAAAGTGACAGTATCAGCTGTGCATTATTGGTTCGTGACCATGACAAAGCAACACCACTGGAAAAATCTACCAACCCCTTAACTTCCCTGGAGAATTTATTTTTTCTGTTTGGTATTACTCATGAAAAATTTGGATTATTTGTTTTTTGTTATGAATGCATTTAAACAAAAAGTAATATTTTGGAGTTAGTCCCAGTTTTTAGCAAAGGGCAGGGGCAGTCTTGAAAAAGAATCACTGCTCCTCCAAATCTATAAACTCAATGCAAGTTTGATTGGCTTTCCATTGTGTGAAACATTTGTCTTATGTTACAGTATTCTCTGGTCGTGCCTTACTGTTGTGACACATAACATGTAAGACAAGGCCTTCTGTCCAAAAAGACATGGCTGAAGCATTTGCAACCATTGTCAGCCAGAAGTGCTGAGTGGATGATCCACCTTGGCCTTGTCTTGAAGTCCCCAGCATCACAGATGCCAACCTTCAGCCAATTTGATTCACTCCACTTGATTTCAAGAAACGGCAAAAGGCACTGGATACTGCAAAAGCTATGTGCTCTGACAACATCCCGGTAATAAGTACTGAAGACTTGTGCTCCAAAATTAGCCCACAGCCAAACTGTTCCAGTACAGCTACAACACTGGCATCTACCCAACAATGTAGAAAATTGCCCAACTATGTACTATCCACAAAAAGCAGGACAAATCCAACCCGGCCAATTACCGCCCCCTCAGCCTCCACTCAATCATCAGCAGAGTGATGGAAGGTGTTGTCAAAGCTGCTATCAAGTGTCACTTACACAGCAATAACCTGCTCACCAATGCTCAGTTTGAATTCTGCCAGGGTCACTCCGATCCTGACCTCATTACAGACTTGGTCAAACCATGGACAAAAGAGCTGAACTCAAGAGGTGAGGTGAGAGTGACTGCCCTTGACATCAAGGCAGCATTTGACCGAGTATGGCATCAAGGAGCCCTAGTAAAACTGGAGTCAATGGGAATCAGGGGGAAAACTCTCCATTGGAGTCATACCTAGCACAAAGGAAGATGGTTGTGGTTGTTGGAGGTCAATCATCTCAGTCCCAGAACATCACTACTGGAGTTCCCCAGGATAGTGTCCTAGGCCCAACCATCTCCAACAAGCGTTTCATCAATGATCTTCCCTCCATTATTGAGTCAGAAGTGGAGATGTTCGCTGATGATTGCACAATGTTCAGTACCATTCGCAACTCCTCAGGTACTGAAGCAGTCTGTGTAGAAATGCAGCAATACCTCGACAATATCCAGGCTTGGGCTGATTAGTGGCAAGTAACATTTGTGTCCCACAAGTGCCAGGCAATGACTATCTCCAACAAGAGAAAATCTAACCATCTCCCCATGACATTCAATGGCATTACCATCGCTGAATCTCCAACTATCAACATCCTGGGGGTTACCATCGACCAGAAACTGAACTGGACCAGCCATATAAATACTGTGGCTACAACAGCAGGTCAGAGACTGGGAATTCTGTGGCAGGTAATTCACCTCCTGACTCCCCAAAGCTTGTCCACCATCTACAAGGCACAAGTCAGGAATGTGATGGAATACTCTCCACTTCCCTGGATGGGTACAGCTCCAACAGCACTCAGGAAGCTTGACACCATCCAGGAGAAAGCAGCCCACTTGATCGGCACCCCATTTAACAATGAAACATTCACAGCCTCTACCACCGATTCACAGTGGCAGCAGTGAATACCATCTACAACAGGGTTGTCCAACATAAGGCCCATGGGCCAGGATCTGTCCCGCCAAAAGTCTCCTTCCGGCCCGCAGATGTAAACTGTACCTGGACTGTTCCTCATCTGCACCAGGGTTCCGTGAATGGAGATGGGAAATTTTCCACTGTCGTCTTCTTGCACACGGGCTTTTAAAAAAACATTGCAAATCAGTTTCACAGCTGACAGTTGTTGACATTGGGATGGACAGTTTCCCAACTTCGGACAGATTCAGGGTTTTCTGGCAGGCTTTTAAAAAAAGACGGAACCTGCTGGAAAACCCCAAATCTGTCTGAAGTTGGGAAACGGCTGTTCCTGATGTCAGCAGCTGTAAGCTTTGAAGCTGACTTGTGATGTTTTTTTAAAAAACTGACCAACCATCTGCTGAGCATTCCCACTCTCTGTAACTCTCAGAAAGAGAGAAAGAAAGGGGACAGAGAGATAGAAAGAAAGAGGACAGAGAGAGGGGGTAGGGGACAAAGAGAGAGAGAAAGAACAGGGAAAGGGAGAGGGGGGAGCAGAGAGAGACAGAAAGTACAGGGAAAGGGAGAGAGGGGAACAGAGAGAGAGAGAAAGGGGGACAGAGAGAGAAAGAGGGGGAGACACGGGTGAGGAAACAACACAAAGTGAGGGGGGGACACAAAGAGGGGGGAGGCACCAAAAGGGAGGACAGAGAGAGAAAGACAAAGAGTGATCCAGATCACTCCTGACAGATGGACATCTATCCGGAATACTCCACATTGCTACAACAAGTGTGTGGGTCAACATTAACTACTTGTGCAAGCAAAAACATGGCAGGTATCTCATTAAATCAGTGTCCATCATAGTGACATGAAAGTAAGTCAATAAATTAGTCTTCTCATTTAAAGCGTCTTCACAAAAATGTACATTTGTTGTTGTTTTGATTAATAGTAACATAAATTTTTAATGCCTTTATCTTTCCGAAATTGTCACATGGGCCTCTTATGTAAGACAAAAATTGTAATGTGGCCCCCCACCATGTGAAAAGGTTGGACAAACCTGATCTACAAGATGCAATGCAGCAACTCACCAAGGCTCCTTCGACAGCACCTTCCAAACTCGTGTCCTCTACCACCTAGCAGGACAAAGGCAGTAGGCACATGGGAACACCACTACCTGCAAGCTTCCCCCAAGCTACACCATCCTGACTTGGAACTATATTGCCGTTCCTTCACTGTTGCTGGGTCAAAATCCTGGAATTCCCTTCTAAAGGCCTGCTCGGGTCTGCAAATGAAACCCAACCCGAGCCCGAACCACATCCGACTTGAGCCCGACCCGGCCCGAGTCCTTTGACTTTTCCCATGCCCGACCCAACCCAACCCGACCACCGGAATATAATCAACTTTATTGAAGAGGTTGTGCTCTACCTTGGATGGAATCGCTCACTGCAGACTAGTGCGGAGTCCAAATGCACGTTTCCCGCCTTGACATCCTGGCTGACACTGTGTCTGACCCAGCCCGACCTGACATGAGCCCATGTGCCAGATCCGGAAGAGCGACCCGACCCGACCCGAACCTGACACGTGTCGTCAGGCCCGGTTTGGTTCAAGTCGGGTAGCCATGCTCTATTCCTTCCTAACAGCACCGTGGGAGTACTCGCACTAGATGGACTGCAACGGTTCAAGAAGGCAGCTGACCACCACCTTCTCAAGGGCAATTAGGGATGGGCAACAAATGCTGGCCTTGCCAGCGATGCCCACATCTCATGAAAGAATAAAAAGATAAGAATGTAGGCCATATGTTTTCAACCTGGAATCTTCAGACCACAGGAAATGAATCAAAGGGATTCCAGAAAATCCTAAGGTAAGTCAGCTTACTGCCCATTCAATATCAGCTGTGGGATTTTTTTCCCCCCTGTATTTGTTTACTCACTAGGAAATTATACGTTGCCGTTTACTGATAGAAATAGGTCTTTTCCTTTTGGGTAGCTGAAGCTGCCTTTTCAAATTTAGGTCAGGGATGTGTTAATATTTATAGGAGGTTCCTGGGATTGTGTCAATATTTGCAGAGGGTCCCCCCACAGAAATGTTGGATAACCACTGACTTCCCAGAAAAAAGTTCATTGTGGTTCATCTGGATGGACCTGATATTTGAAAATGCTGAAGAGTGTATATTCACTTTATCTGTTAGATGTCTGTCCAAATTCCACCTAAATATGCTGATGTAATCTACCTCCCTGGTTCCATGTATTAAAACCCTCTCTAAAAAGTTGTTAAATTTAATACTTTCTATTCAGCTTCTCTGTTCTGAGCTTAATAAAGAAGGCTTGTAGCTATGTTGAGCTCCATTACCCTAGGTTTCTGTACAGCTGGGCAAATAATTCCGTGCTGCTAAAATATTTTATTTTATGTGTTTACTGAAACTGCTTGAAATGTTTATGGATGCTGCCTTCTCAGCACTTTATATGAATTGAAGGCATTTTTTGAAGAGGAAAAGGCTCATACTAGCCTGTTTCTTTTTATTATGGGAATCTCATGAGATATGGGATGGTTACAGCTTATAACATTTTAGAAAGTGCTATTTTCCACATCGAAAATGCCAACTGAAAATGGATCATGGTCAGCCATGATTGAGCTGCTATGGATTTTGAATAAGCAACAAATACAAAATAATGACATGAGTATAACCAAAGAATTATGTCAACATAAGTTGAAGTAGTTTCAGGGATTTCAGTAGATTTGATGGTCCTTATGTCCAACTACTGTGGAACAGTAAATAACAAAACAAATGAAATACTGAACTATACAGGCATAAACAGTGGACCATAAGTGAGAGGAAGCCATGCTCTAATTAGTCTGCATCTTGATTATTTTGTCCAGTTCAGGTCATCATGACACAAGGGATGTAGTTAAAGTCTGGAGTAATTCAAAGAAGAGGCACAAAATTATCGCTTATGTTAGCGGTCTGGCTTATGAGGAGAAACTTCAGCTTTTCAGTCTTGAAAGGACAGGTGACCGTATAAAGGTATATATAAAATAGAAATGATATAGATTAGGAAAATTACTCACACACGACATGTGCGCCCTTGGTCCTATACAAGACGAGGGTAAAGTTTAACTTTGGAAAGATGTAAAGGTAACAGGGTTGTAGTGGTGGGTGATTTTAACTTCCCCTATATTGACTGGGACTCACTTAGTGTTAGGGGCTTGGATGGGGCAGAATTTGTAAGGAGCATCCAGGAGGGCTTCTTGAAACAATATGTAGATCGTCCAACTATGATGGGGCCGTACTGGATCTGGTATTGGGGTATGAGCCAAGCCAGGTGGTCGAAATTTCAGTAGGGGAGCATTTCGAGAACAGTGACCATAATTCCATAAGTTTTAAGGTACTTATGGATAAGGATAAGAGTAGTCCTCGGGTGAAGGTGCTAAATTGGGGGAAGGCTAATTATAACAATATTAGGCAGGAACTGAAGACTTTAGATTGGGGGCGGCTTTTTGAGGGTAAATCAACATCTGACATGTGGGAGTCTTTCAAACTTCAATTGGTTAGAATCCAGGAAGAAGGATAAGTTTGGCAAGTTTCGGGAACCTTGGAAAACGCGGGATATTGTGAGCCTCGTCAAAAAGAAAATGGAAGCATTCGGAAGGGCTGGAAGGCTAGGAACAGATGAATCCCTTGAGGAATATAAAGACAGTAGGAAGGAACTTAAGCAAGGAGTCAGGAGGGCTAAAAGGGGTCATGAAAAATCATTGGCAAACAGGATTAAGGAAAATCCCAAGGCTTTTTATACGTATATAAAGAGCAAGAGGGTAACCAGGGAAAGGGTTGGCCCACTCAAGGACAGAGAAGGGAATCTATGTGTGGAGCCAGAGGAAATGGGCGAGGTACTAAATGAGTATTTTGCATCAGTATTCACCAAAGAGAAGGACATGGTGGATGATAAGCCTAGGGAAGGGAGTGCAGATAGTCTCAGTCATCTCATTATCAAAAAGGAGGAGGTGTTGGGTGTCTTGCAAAGCATTAAGGTAGATAAGTCCCCAGGGCCTGATGGGATCTACCCCAGAATACTGAGGGAGGCAAGGGAAGAAATTGCTGGGGCCTTGACAGAAATCTTTGCATCCTCATTGGCTACAGGTGAGGTCCCAGAGGACTGGAGAATAGCCAATGTTGTTACTTTGTTTAAGAAGGGTCGCAAGGATAATCCAGGAAATTATAGGCTGGTGAGCCTTATGTCAGTGGTAGGGAAATTATTAGAGAGGATTCTTCGGGACAGGATTTACTCCCATTTGGAAACAAACAAACTTATTAGCGGGAGGCAGCATGGTTTTGTGAAGGGGAGGTCATGTCTTACTAATTTGATTGAGTTTTTTGAGGAAGTGATGAAGATGATTGATGAGGGAAGGGCGGTGGATGTTGTCTATATGGACTTTAGTAAAGCCTTTGACAAGGTCCCTCATGGCAGACTGGTACAAAAGGTGAAGTCACACGGGATCAGAGGTGAGCTGGCAAGATGGATACAGAACTGGCTCTGTCATAGAAGACAGAGGGTAGCAGTGGAACGGTGCTTTTCTGAATGGAGGGATGTGACTAGTGGTGTTCCGCAGGGATCAGTGCTGGGACCTTTGCTGTTTGTAGTATATATAAATGCTTTGGAGGAAAATGTAGCTGATCTGATTAGTAAGTTTGCGGACGACACAAAGGTTGGAGGAGTTGCGGATAGTGATGAGGATTGTCAGAGGATACAGCAAGATATAGATCGGTTGGAGACTTGGGCGGAGAAATGGCAGATGGAGTTTAATCCGGACAAATGTGAGGTAATGCATTTTGGAAGGTCTAATGCAGGGGGAAGTATACAGTAAATGGCAGAGAGATCTGGGCGTACAGGTCCACAGGTCACTGAAAGTGGCAACGCAGGTGGATAAGGTAGTCAAGAAGGCATACGGCATGCTTGCCTTCATCGGTCGGGGCATAGAGTATAAAAATTGGCAAGTCATATTGCAGCTGTACAGAACTTTAGTTAGGCCACAGTTAGAATATTGCGTGCAATTCTGGTCGCCACACTATCAGAAGGACGTGGAGGCTTTGGCGAAGGTACAGAAGAGGTTTACCAGGATGTTGCCTGGTCTGAAGGGTATTAGCTATGAGGAGAGGTTGGATAAACTCAGATTGTTTTCACTGGAACGACGGAGGTGGAGGGGCGACATGATAGAGGTTTACAAAGTTATGAGTGGCATGGACAGAGTGGATCGTCAGAAGCTTTTTCCCAGGGTGGAAGAGTCATTTACTAGGGGACATAGGTTTAAGGTGAGAGTGGCAAAGTTTAGAGGGGCTGTGCGAGGCAAGTTCTTTACACAGAGGGTGGTGAGTGCCTGGAACTTGCTGCCCGGGGAAGTGGTGGAAGCAGGTACAATAGCGACGTTTAAGAGGCATCTCTGCAAATACATGAATAGGAAGTGAATAGCGGGATAAGGTCCCCGGAAGTGCAGAAGGTTTTAGTTTAGGCAGGCATCAAGATTGGCGCAGGCTTGGAGGGCCGAATGGCCTGTTCCTGTGCTGTACTGTTCTTTGTTCTTTGTTTGTTCTTTGATAGGGGTACAGAGCGGGTGGTAGTGGATTGGCCGCCCGTTATACACTTCGTCCGATTTTTCTTCGTATTGAAGTTAATGGAAAGGAAAACGGGGCAAGTGTATAATGAACGTTAATCCAGTACCACACGTTTTCTCCTACTACTGAAGTTATATTTCATCCCTTCTGATTCAAACTAGTCGAAAGTAAAGATGGATTGATGACAGAAAGAAAAATATATAATATGCTTTTCATATCCGAATGATCTTCACACCGAATGAATTACTTTCAAACTGTTATTTTGATGGCAAATCTTACCACAGCTTTAATGCAAACATTAGAGGCCTCAAGTTTTACGGGAGCCCTGCAGCAGGCGACAAACTGGCAAAATCGGGTTGCAAATGCACTGACAATCTTAATGGCAGAACCTCATTTGAATGTTCGTATAAGTCCTGCCTGATACCCAACCAAGCTGAGTACCTATCTGGTGGATGGACGTGGGCACCTGACAGCAGAAGGCTGCGGTCAGGGACCAGATGGAACAATTGCTGGCAGACATGTGGGGAGTGTGTGGCTGTGATTGGAGGAGAGGAGAATTCTCTGGTCAAGATTGGGAGGGGGATGATTAGCTTCGTGCAATGGAGGCCTAAGGCATCCTTGTGAGGCCCAGAGGAGAATTCTTGTCCCTCATGGCCTTCAGGGCAACCTAAAATAAATTTCTAAAACTTACCTAGTTGTGCATCTTCTGCTCACCATTTGGCTCCCAACAAAAAAGCAGGTTAAGATTAAGAAATGGTGTCAGTACAATGGGGTCAGAGTGGGTAAGTGACTGGCGTTATTTTAACTACAATCCCCCTGGTCCTCCCTGCCCCCACCCCCCACCCCCCAGCTTGGTTTCCATCAGGCGGGAGCAGTTAAATTCCAAGTCATGGATTCAAGAGCGAAATGTCAAAAGAGAAATGAGAATAGCTGCCCTTGACATCAGTCAGCATTTTGCCCAATATGGCACAAGGGGGCCCCAGCAAAACATTGGGAATCAAAGGAAAACCCTCCAGTGCTTAGAATCATACCTGACTTTCAGGAAGATGGTTGTGTTTGTCAGAGGCCAATCATTGCAGCCATAGTATATCACTGCAGGAGTGCTGCAGTGCAGTGCTCTTGTCCAACGAGCTTCCTTTTGTCATAAAGAAAGAATTCTGTTCACATTGTGAACTCATATTCTGTCCTTATTTTCTGTAATACTTTGATTTTATGCAATAATTTTTAGTTAAATAGTAAAACCTATGGCAATATGGGAAGCAGAGAAGTAGAATTGGTTGGAGCATTAGAGCTTCACTGCAGTACAGGCTAGCGAGCTGGAAGACACAAAACTGAAATGTTGCAGTTACTGGAAGCAGGCTACAATTATAATGTGAGAAGTTTACATATAGATAGCTCCCATTATAACTGTAGGCATAGGAATTTATAGTAGAATAGAGTTGTCACAAAACTGGGATAACAGGAAGTAGGTGGTGAGTGCAAGCAGACATATTATTTTAATATAGATATAATTACAAAAAAATGACATAAATACCCTGCCATAAGATTCTCTGTCTAGTGTATGTAACCTCACCATGATTCCCTTTTTCTCTCTGACATATATAACCATACAATGTTTCCTATACTGTTGTTCTTCTGGCTTAAGAGCAGATTAAGAGCAGAGCATTTGTACTTCCAGTGTACAGCTGAATGTCAGAATGCCCTGCATGGATTTCCACCTCTTTTCTGGCAGTCCATACTGATTTATTTTGCTGCACTTCAATGCTATAAGTTGCACCTGAATAGACCAGAATCCAACCTAAATAGGATGGTCTTGGTCTTGTCAGTCTAAGGCTTTGAAAGTTTTGTTCAAGCACAACTATCATGGAAATAATGGTGGAACAGTTTTGATGCTGACGCATGCTTATGAATAATGCCACCAAGGAGCAGTATTGATGGAGGGTGTATGAACAGCAGTAAAACAATGGACCGCAGATCACTTGGCTCATTTGGCCTGCTGTGCCATTTTTGTTTGCTATGGCAGCTCTATCTTTCTGATCTCAATTTAATGCCTTGTCACAATCATTAATATCCTTACTTTCCAAGTAAGCATCCAAACCACAGTTTGAAACCCCCAACCTTGACACTCTTTTCTAATGACCTTTGAGTGGCACCATTAGTGACTGCGAATGTTTGAAAGTTTTTAGCCTTTTTAGTGGACCCATCTTCCCAAGGGGCTACATTTCCAGTCAGACAGGATCATAGAGTAATATTTGTACCTATTATATCCTGTTTTTACGCCTTCATGTTTGCAGTGGTATAATGTAATATTGCAAACTGTAAATAAGAAAATCTGAATAAATCATTGTTACCCAATCAAAAACCTGAACAAAAATTTTAGGATGCTAGGTTAAGAATAATAACAAATCTAAATTGTGTGTGTGCTCTTTTTTGCAGGAATTTGTTCAAGTTAAGAGTGCCACTTGTTGCTATGGATATTGTATCAAAATAAAGGCCTAAAGTCTGACTCTTGGCAGCACTTGTTGGAGGGATCTGTTTCATCGATCAGTGTTTACAGCAGTGCAGCAGGGAACTTATGCACTGCCAACTGTGGGGCTCACAGGTGATGGGATTTCCAGGCATGTATGGGTTTATTGTGGAATTTTACCTTACAAAATCCAGCCAAGGTTAGCTACCTCCTACGGGATTCCAATGTATTTCTCAAAACAAGACTTTATACCACATTTCTTCTGTTTAAACTTTTATTCTTAATTCACAAACCAGGCCAGGGATTAAAACACCTCTTAGCAGGACTGTTTCTATTTCCCAGTATTGTTATGAAAGCCATTTTTAAAATTTATTATATTGGCAAGTACACCTTAATTTCAAACATAAATACTTACATCTGTGAATGTTAACTTGCAAAAACAGTGAGTGCACCAGGAGAGTCCCCAGGTAGTATCCGATGAATGCTTTATTTCTATTCGCAGAGACACTCCCTTTGAATGGAGCACACAAAAGGGATGTTTTCCCATTAGGTGGTCAGGATGAGACTGTCTATTTGTCACTTTTAATAAATTATACCATTAATAATACGATATGCAAGTACATAATGTAACAGTGTAGGTTGAAAGGTAATGGCTGCTTAGTTTGAATTAATTCCCAGTACATTCTGTATTTTTAGAAACACAATTTAAGTATAAAAGTGGTATTGCATGAATTCTGTTTTTATTATTTTTTTCCTTTCTTTTGTGAGGGTATCAAATTCTTTAACCTTTTCAGATGCCACTGGTGTCCACATACCATGGAGTATTTGCAACCAAGATGGTAGTTAAGCAACTTATTTTCAGACCTCTGCCAAAGTACATAGCAATGGCCTAAAGATGGCTTACACTTTGCTTCATAGTTCTGCACAGCAGACCAACTGTGATTGGTAATTGGCATGATAAAGGGCATTGAACATGCGAACCAGCATGGCATATATTCCCTCTCTGCTTGCACATTTTTAAGCTGCAGGGTGACCAGCTCCAGAAATGCTGTCCGTGAAGCTGTTAGCCTCACAGATGCCCCATAAGTGACTCCAGACGCCGTTCAAGCTCCAAAACATGGAGCTCGAGCTGCTCCAGCTGGTAAGTGTTTCCAGATAATAGTCTAGAAAGTAAAGGCATGACAGAGAAGCCCAGCCCCATGGAATGCACATCCTGTGCCATGTAGGAAATCCTGGATGCTTCTCATGGCCTGGATGACCACCTGTGCAGTAAGTGTCACCAGCTTGAGCAGTGGCTGTTTCAGTGCTGTATCTCTAAAATAAAAAAAATAGTGCTGAACATTGTGCAATCATCAGCGAACATCCCCACTTCTGACCTTATGATGGAGGGAAGGTCATTGATGAAGCAGCTGAAGATGGTTGGGCCTAGGACACTACCCTGAGGAAATCCTACAGCGATGTCCTGGGACTGAGATGATTGACCTCCAACAACCACAACCATCTTTCTCTTTGGTAGGTATGACTCCAACCAGCGGAGAGGTTTCCCATTGACTCCAATTTTGCTCGGGCTCCTTGATGCCATACTTGGTCAAATGCTGCCTTGGTGTCAAGGGCAGTCACTCTCAACTCACCTCTGGAGTTCAGCTCTTTTGTCCATGTTCGGACCAAGGTTGTAATGAGGTCAGGAGCTGTGTGGCCCTGACGGAACCCAAACTGAGCATCACTGAGCAGGTTATTGCTGAGCAGGTGCCGCTCGATAGCACTGTCGACAATATCTTCCATCACTTTGGGAGTAGACTGATAGGGCGGTAATTGGCCGTGTTGAACTTGTCCTGCTTTTTGTGCACAAGACACACCTGGACAAGTTTCCACATTGCCAAGTAGATGCCAGTGTTGTAGCTGTACTGGAACAGCTTGGCTAGGGGCGCGGCTAATTCTGGAGCACAAGTCTTCAGTACAATTGGTGGAATATTGTCAGGGCCCATAGTCTTTGCAGTATCCAGTTCTTTCACCCATTTATTGATATCACATGGAGTGAATTGGATTGGCTGAAGACTGGCATCTGTGATGCTGGGGTCCTCAGGAGGAGGCTGAGATGGACCATGGTACTTCTGGCTGAAGATGTATGCAAATGCTTCAGCCTTGTTTTAGATGAAATTGTCATAGTGAGAGAGGAAGTATTAAAGGGTTTAACATATTCAAAAGTGGATAAATCCCCAGGCCCAGACGAAATGTATCCTAGGCTGTTAAGGGAAGCAAGGGAAGAAATAATGGAGGCTCTGACCATCATTTTCCAATCCTTTTTGGTTGCAGGTGTGGTGCCAGAGGACTGAATGCCATCTAACATTGTACCATTGTTTAGAAAGGGAGAAAGAGATAGACTGAGTAATTACATGCCAGTCAGCCTGACCTCGGTGGTAAGAAAATAATTGGAAGAAATTCTGAGGGACAGGATAAATCTTCATTTTGATTGATCAAAGACAGTCAGCATGGGAAGATCGTGTCTGACTAACACAATTGAATTTTTTGAGGAGGTACCAAGGAGATCTGATGAGGGCAGTGCATTTGATGTAGTCTATATGGATTTTAGCAAGGCTTTTGGTAAGGTTACACATGGCAGCCTGGTCACGAAAGTAAAAGCCCATGGGATCCAAGGCAAAGTATCAAGTTGGATCCAAAATTGGTCAGAAGCAGGAAGCAAAGGCCGTTGGTTGATTGGTGTTTTTGTGACTGGAAGGCTCTTTCCAGTGGGGTTCTGCAGGGGTCAGTACTAGGTCCCTTGATTTTTGTGGTATATATCAATGATTTGGATTTGAATGTAGGGAGTATGATTGAGAAGTTTGCAGAGGATATAATAATTGGCCGTGTGGTTGATAATGACGAAGAAAGCTGTAGACTGCAGGAAGATGTCAATGGACTAGTCAGGTGGGTGGAACAGTGGTAAGTGGAGTACAATCCAGTGAAGTGTGAGGTTATGCAATTGAGGATGGCGAACGAGGCAAGGGAACACACAATCAATAGCAGGATACTGAGAAGTGTAGAGGAACATAGGGACTTTGGACCTTGAAGGTGGCTGAACAGGTAGATAAGGTGGTCAAGAAGACATACTTGCCTTTATTAGCCGAGGCATAAAATATAAGAGCTGGGAGGTTATGCTGGAACTCTATAAAACACTAGTTAGGCCACAGCTGGAGTACTGCGTGCAGTTCTTCTCACCGCACTATGGGAAAGATGTGATTGCACTAGAGAGGGTAAAGAGGAGATTTATGAGGATGTTGCCTGGACTGGAGAATTTTAGTTATGAGGAAAGATTGGACAGGCTAGGGTTGTCATCTTTGAAACAGAGGAAACTAAGGGGAGGCCTAACTGAAGTGCATAAAATAATGAGGGGTCCAGAAAGAGTGGATAGGAAGGCCATATTCCCCTTGATTGAGGGTTCCGTAACCAGGTGACATAGATCTGGGCTAAAAGGTAGGAGGTTTAGAGGGCATTTCATGGGAAATTCTTTCACCCGGAGGGTGGTGGAGATCTGGAACTGCCTGAAAGGGTATCTGAGGCAGAAACCCTTATAACATTTAAGAAATACTTGGATATGCACTTGAAGTGCTGAAACCTGCAAGATTATGGACCAAGAGCTGGAAAGCAGGATTAGGCTGGATGACTACTTGTCAGCCAGCATGGACACAATGGGCAAAATGGCCTCCTTCTGTGCTGTAAATTTCTATGATTCTAAGATATTGATACACCAACAGAAGGAGTAGAAAAGACCATCAAACTGGTCAGACATGGTGTAACCATTCACACCATTGACCAAACCCCCAACTCTGCACTCGCTCGAGAAACAAAGACACAGACAACGACAAAACTGTTGTCAATTCAGAAAAAACTTTGGATAATTCCTCTACAACTTCTTAAGACAATCAAGCAAGCTCCAGGAGATTGCATTTACCCATCTCCAGTTAACATTCCAATTTCACATAGCCAAAACAACTGTTTGTTATTTTCAATCTTAAGAGGAAGGAGAGTTAAATCCGCAATTACTATAAACCTGGAATGTGCCGTTGCTACTGTTAACTTACTATTTGATGAATCTGTTTGGCAGTTTTCAGCCTAAGCCATGGTCCAGGGAAATGTTTATTCTACTGCCTTTCAAGGTCAATAAAGATGAAGTGAGGACATATGAAACAATTTGTCGTCAAAATACAATAAAGAAGGTTTCCTGTTTGTGATTGGGCTTGCTACAAATGACCTAGATATTGGTTAGGCAATGGAAAATTTGGGCCATAGAGAATGAGAGCTCACCTACAGGAGCTAAACCCAAGAAGAATATATGTAATTTTATGAGGTCCCTCCAGACGCTTGAGGCCTCATTAGCACAGATAAGGAAATCAGGTGCCTGGCTTTACATACAAGATTCACAAGGCTTCAATTTTCGTTTTGGTGATTTGGGGTCAAAAATAGAGCTGTGCACACATCATGAAAGATTTAATTTCAATATTTAAGTAACCTGTGAAAAAGCCCTGCTATGAATGTCATATCTTCAGTTTGATCTTCATCAATTAAAAACAAGTGCATGATGAATCCTGGGACCCAGTCTGCTCAAGTGGCCTATTAAAAGTCAATAATGATTTCTGTTTTCAATAACACAACACTGCATTTTGCTTCCTGCAAAAATTGATTTTTGCTGGGTAGTTCTCCATTTTTCCCCCCTCCCTGGCAAACCTATTGTACAATATTTTTGGTTGCTGCTGGTATCTTACAAAGTGCCTGAGATGCACACTCCTCTGGAGTATCTTAATACTCTGCTGGATTGAGATGAGGAAGAGAATCTTATAAAATACAGGTGCAATGACACCTGAAGTCTTTTGTCCACATTCATCACTATCAACGTATCCCACACTTCACCTGCTCAGAGATTTCAGAAGTGAACTATCTGCACCTTCTCCGTGGGACATCGCTGGCTACTAGGATTGTAATCCAATCCAGTACAAGGTTTAGATAAGGATAGACAAAGAAAATTTGTTCCCATTAGCTGATGGTGCAAGGACCCAGGGGACACAGATATAAGGTTTTGGGCAAGGGATATAGGGCGGCGGGATGTGAGGATGATTTTTTTGCTCAATGAGTGGGAATAACCTGGAATGCACTGCCTCCGAGGGTGGTGGAAGCAAGATGATCAATGATTTCAAAAGTAAATTGGATAGGCACTTGAGAGAAATAAACTTGCAGGGCTACGGGGATTGAGCGGGGGAATGGGACTGAGCCGGCATGGACTCGATGGGCCCAATGGGCTCCTTCTGTGCTGTAATGACTATGACTATGATAAAATTGTATCATCTGCTGCAGAATGACCTGAAAATAACATCTGGAACCCAGATGGTTTTTCCCAAAATGCCATGTTATGGGATTCATCGAGTGAACATATACCACATCAGGCAATCTGTCATGCCCTCATGTATCAGGCTATGTTTTCAAGAGGCAACATCGTCATTACTTCCCTGTGGAAAGAAGGTATTAACTGGGCAGCTTGCAAAGTGCAAGTCGTGACAGATGGCATATGCACAGATGCAAGGGCTCTTTGCATTAACCCCACAGCCTATATAAACATAAAGGGCTTGTATTCAATTAACATACAGGTGGTATCTGACTGCAGACATAACATTATGCACAGCAATGGCTATTATCCAGAAACCAGCCACAATGTCTTCATTCTCCATCAAGATACAGTTCCTGCATTTTTGGATGAAGAAAAAATACTGCTGGGGTGACTGGAAATCTGGGCTAACCTCTGCACACATGGCTACTGACTCCCACCTAGCAGCAGAGGAGCACGTCAGGCTGAAACTGTTCCTCAGCTGCCACTTCCATCTCCAAGAAAAATATGACATGCCTCTTTGACGCAATGAAAAAGAGTGTGCATAGGGGCAGTGGTTGTGAGCAATGCACGAAATGCTATTTCCTTGGGGGTTTTCTAATTAGGCCTGATGGACCTCACAGAAAATGCATACAGGAGTGAGAAGCACAATTCGACTGGATTCTAGTACCAGCAAAGTTCTTCATTTGTAGTCTGCTACAACTTACTTTTTAATAGTGAACAGCAGCCTTTGAGAGCTGCTGCTTCCCTGTAGGATTTTACCATCCAGGTCAAGTGTCTTACAGGCCAAGCTCTCTGGGCAAGCTTTTTATGCTTTCAGTAGTCTATTCAAATTAGAGGGAGGAAGAACTCCCATAAAAGTTGAGTGTCATTTACCTCCCTTACAAGCTGCACAATCTCAGGACAGGAGTTTCCTTGGTTACAGCCTGAGGATGTGCTGGTGGGTCAGTTTGCCCAGCAAGAAGATATGTATTGGTCTGTCAGGAATAAAGCTCACCTGTAGGTACAGGACTGAGTTACAGACTGGTACCTTGAAGATTTAAGAAAAATCTGTCAAACTTACTGGCCTTCCCTGACTGGCAGGAGCCTGAGATGAGCCCCTACTTGTACAGCCCCATCCAGGACTAGTTTAATAAGAGGTCGTCTCCTTGTCCTTGGAAAGTCTGCTAGGGTCAGGAGTTCCTGGCAAGCCTATCATGGCCCTTATGCTGGGAGCAATCGCTCAGGGGTTTCTGAAGGTCGTCCCCCTTTTATCATCTACCTGGCTAAAAATCATTGAAATACAAATGCTGTCAGGGTATCTGTGACATACATGTTAAAATGGTGGATGTGAGTTATGTACAAAACCATCATCACAAAGGGGTTTTTCAAGGATTATAGATTTTATTACTTTTAAAGACCCTTTCCTATTTTCTTCCACATCGTATACCCCCTCCCCCCCACCATAGCACTATAAACCATCCTCCTCGCAGAATGGTCAGGGATGGGGATTTCTCCCTGACTCCTGCTGCAGTGGCCGCTGTCACTCCCTTATTGACTGACAGCAGGTGCAGATCAATGAAGGTGAGATCAATAATGTCATCTCTTTGTGTTATACATCTCTCCCAATTATCTCCACGTATTTCATCTGACAAAACTCAGTGAGACAAGTTAAGCAAGTTGGAGTGATCGACAACCCTAGGACTCATGTTTATAGCCTCCTGGTAGTTTTGGGACTCAACTTGTAACTGCTTGAACTGCTGATGGGGTCGGAAATCATCCAGTACAATTACAATTATTTTCAACACCTTGCTCTTTCAATGAGGCTGTGCTGAGTGCAACAGCCGAAGTTACTATATTTGAATATTGCACTTAAGTCCTGGTAGAAGCCACCAAACAATTCATTTGGTGGTCAGATGTGTTATTTAACTTTTCACAAAGAGCGAAGAAGTTCCTGTCTCGTATCTGCATGGAGATTATGCCATAAACTGTTGTTGGACTACACATGTAAAGTATGAGAAATCTGATAGATAGAATTTTTCTAAGACCTCTGCCATTCTGTATCCATACTGACCTCAAAAACCTACAAAACCCACCTTCCCGCCAAAAATTTGCCCTTATATAAGTATACTACATTTCAAATAAATGAATCAATGTTCAGGGCTTCTTGTTCAGATGATAGCTATTGGTCCTTTGCAGGCTTTTAATATATAGTGAACAAATTTAACTGAAATTCAATTTCCTCCAACTCTTGTCCTTAATTTCCTTCAACTCTTGTCCTTAATTTCCTCAAGTATAAGCCTTTCACGGTGATGTTGAAAATAGAAAATCAGATTTTAAGAAACAAGGATATGTTAAAATACTTTACCAAGGGTGCAAGTTATGTAAATATTAAAGTTCCAGGTGACAATAAACTAAGTCAGCTGTTTGGTCAACTATTTTGAAAAATTGTTGCAAGCTGAAGAACTGATCGTCAGTACTAGCTGTAAATAAAGGACAAAAAACTGCCCCTGGGCTGCCTGCACTTTCTGTTTGAGAGTGGCACGACAACCCAGCATCCCTACACATAAGACTATTAATAATCTGATTGAAGGACAAAAAAGGAGTAGTTTGTACATGGTTTCGGAGGAGGAAGCAGAAAACATTTATACTCTTTTATACATTTTCAAAAATGGTTTCTATGCATATAATTTCAGCTTATAAAACATATATTGCCAATGCATAATGGCTAATGAACCAAAGATTATAAAGAACTATAAATAGCATAGTAACCACTACACAATCTACAGTTGGTCTACATTTACAGATGTAACCAATATACAAGCAATAACATGTACTATAAATACTATAATGACTACATTACTTTGCATTATGTTAGCAGTCTACTATTATTATAACTTTGCAAGGAATCTTCCCCACAAGGCAGTTGGTTAAGAAAACCAAAACCATATGATCACTATGTCACCAATTGGCTTTGAGTGAAAAATCACGGGAACATAATGCAAGTACGCCTATGATACGCTGCAACTTTCAGCTGTCAAATTTATGTAAACTTAAATTACGATGAGATCAGCAAATGTGATGAACCTCAAGGACAGACTGTTTAAAGCCTTTTAAGACCTCACATTTAGGTGGAAGGTTGTCTTCCATCTCATGTTATGAGTATGCGGGTTGAAGTGTTTGAACTTGGCTTATCCTTAATCCTGAAACCTTGCCCACGTATGTCAATCAAACTTACACTCCAACTGCAAGTTCAACTGAAGCTGGTTCACAAGACATTGTTTTGAATACACATCTAAAGACATTTCTGTAGAGTGAAGTTGTCAAACTAGATACAGCCTTATGTTTGAAATAGTGTAAAAACAGTTTTTCGTGAGCCTTTGATATTGTCATAAACATCATTTTCAAATTACTTCTGTTTTCATTTCTTGAACTTTGCCAAAATTGGAATTTATTATAATAATGCAAAACACATCCCAACAGTCCCCAAAGGAGCCATTCTGGAACTCCGGGGGTGCACAAGAATTCAAATGTCAGAGAATGTTAAAGCAGAATTCTGTAGAATTCTCTGAAAACATCATAAATACAGTAACTAATAATACATATGTCCCTTTTGATAAAATAGTTTTCGTGTACAAGATTTTTGAAGAATGATTTGTTTCACTGCAAGATAGTGAATTGTATAAAGCCATGATGATGTTTTCTGTTAGTGATATATACGAATGAATGGGCATGAAATTCAAATTGAAGTGACGTTATGAAGGCTTTCCTGGATTTCTTAGGGAGAGGCTGCACCACTGGCTGTTGCCTGTGCATTCCATGTGGCATTCTCCAGGCCTATGGGCGCACGCATGTGCTCGAGCATGTTGAATTGGCATTATCCTGACATCACACAGCTTAACTGGCTGACATGATGTCAGGATTCCAAATTTGGACAACACAGGTCCTGCCAATGCCTGAGTTGGCCACTCTTGAAAAAAAGTGCGTTACACAGCAAGATGTGCCCTGCAGTAACGATATTTAAAGGGCCAGGCACTCTGATTCCAGCTTGTTGAATGATTGCCTTTAAGAGTGATGTCTCTTTAAGATCTTAGTATGCTAATGAGCTAAGTACCAGGATATAGTCATGTGACCTGATGATCATAGTCACTCTGCAACTGCAACACCAAGAGGAAGGTTCTGTAAATAGTTTGCTCTGTACTGTATATAATAGTTTAGCTGTAATAAACGTGTTTGAGATCTTCAGCATAACTGGACTCCATGCATATGTTGCCCTAGACAACATAAAAAAACTCATTATATGGTGGCAGCTGTGGTGAAAAGACAAAGTCTAAGTTGAAGACTGCAGGTAAAAGAGCTTTGAAAACGACTCTTCCTACAGCCACTAGAGAGAAAGTGCCACAGAAATACTGGCCCAAATAGTAGAAAGAAAAAAGGAACTTACCTCCAGCTGTAGAAGACAGAGCACAGAACGACAGGCTGCAAGTAAATCAAGTGAGTCATTCTGCCAACGGTCGAAGGATACTGGTTTAAAAAAAAGCTTTGAGGAGCTTAAAAGATTGACTTTTTCTAAATACTCTGTTTAAAAAGCGGGGAAAACCCGACACCTCTCCCAGGCTGATCAAGGTCGGCGCTATTACAGGAGGCGCCTGATTGTAAAAGCTCAGGAAACCCCAATCACTGAAGAGCTTCCATTCACACAGCCACAGTTTAAAAAAAGTAATTAAACCACACGCACATGCATAAGATCTTCCATTCACACAGCCACAGCTATAAAAATGCAATGAAACCATTCAAGCATGAAGAACATGAACAAACTCTTAAAAAAGCAATTGAACTGCCTATTGAACAGCTGTGTAAACAGACCAGCTTAAGTGCTGCAAGCAAGATAAACACAGAGCACTATCAAACACATGCTCCTCTCAATCAAAGCAGCTAGTCTAAATAACAGAGAGTTTCTTAAAGGGGAAACAGTGCAGAGTTACAGAACAAATCTTAAAGCAAATTTTAAGAAAAAGAACAGCAGGAACATGGATACCAAATTTCCCAGTATGAACTGGAAGGCCATGAATATCCTATCCGAGTTCCAACTTTTCAAACAAATAATGCAGTTATGTTTCACAGACCAAGTGATTACAGAACCAGAAAAACAGGCTGTAAAAATACTGATAGCAGTTGGAAATGAGGGATTACACAGAATCAATATCTCTGGCTTATCTGAAGAGGACCAGAAAGATCCCGCAAAGATATGGAAAGTGCTCGAACATCAGCTCCGATTAAGAGTGAATTTTCAAATTCACCACCTAGAGGCAACAGCCACAGGAATCAATAGATCAGTTCATCAGTAGAAGCTGTAGTAAGGGCAACAAATGTGATATTTCAGAAGCTGAGCTATCAGAGCAACTAATGGAGCTGGTGATTGTATCAACACCCATTGAAGTATTTCAGAAAGACCTCTTGGGGAAAAGGAAAGGTCACCGCATTGATAGGCTGCTAGAACATGGCAGAAAATGCAAAGCCATTGTAACTGGACAACAGTATCAGCAAGCACTAGGTGCAGCCAACAGTATTGGCACCATAACCAGGTTGAAAAACGCAAGCAAGCTGTGCGATAAGTGTCCACTCACTGCAGAGTTTTCCGGCATTTCAAGACCTGTGCAAGGCATACGGTGAAAAAGGACACTGGACCCGCCTATGCAAGAAATCTGGCTCCAAAGACGCAGCCAGAAGTCACAGGAGGACAAAAATAAACAGATGACAGGCATAGCAACAGGGCAACAGCAAGGAAAGTGCCAGAGACCTGCATAAATGCAAGCCAATACACAAAGTCCACAGTGAAACAGTCCTGAAATAAAACTCAGATAAAGCAATTCTCAGTCAGAAGACAAGCAAGAGTTTCACATTGTCAACCTGACACATAAAACAACTGGAAGCTTTCGCCACTATTAATATCATGTGCCCAAAGAAAGCTGGCAAACATACACCCAGGGTTAAGATTGACCCCAGAGCTAGTTCAAATATCCTACCAGTCCACATCCTGAAGGATATGTACCAGAGTCATTGAAAATCAATGGTACAACAGACAAATGCAAAGTTATCTACATACAATGGGTCACCCATCCCTTGCAGTGGCACACTAGCAATGCAATGCAGCTATGGCAAGTTGGCACGGAAACCACAAATATTCTACCTGGTAGAGACGAGCAGACCAGCGTGTATGGACCTCAACATCGTAACCATCCATCAGGTCATCAAGGTATCCATTACAGCAAAAGAGATCAAGGGTATCTGCATTGACTCTCAGCTCCTACAGGAACTCAGTGGCTCTGGTTTGTAAAGTATCAGCCCCTTCTTAGAGACTCCACACCAAGAGAACGAAGATTCAAAATCAAATGGTGAAAATTCTTTATCAACCAGCAGTGTTTCCTTGAGCTCCAGAGACTCAGAAGATGAGATTGATGTTGTTACTACTGAGAATGTTACAACCAGATGAGAAAGGGGTCTAGGGGTTCCCTCTCAGCCTTGCCTGGTTTAACCGTAACAGGGTTTAATTTTTAAAACACCGTGTGTTTAGCTCCTCCTCAGTAAATCCTTGTTCACTGCTCTCCAATTGTAAGCCAAAAAAATCAATCAGACAGGTTTTCTTAGATTTGAACAAGAAAGCTGGAAGTTTATTAACCTTAAAACTCTAATTCGGTAAAAACAACCACGAATACGTGACGCAACCACACGAGCACGCATACGTGATAAACACACACGCAGATAGAGAGAGAAAAGTAGAAAGAATAAAGGGAAAAGTTTGAAGCGATAGCTGGGATTTATTTACTGTCCTTTGAGTTCGATGTAGAGTCTCTGATTGCAGGTAAATCTTGCCGTTTCGTTGGGGCCCAGTGCACACTTTCAAACTTGTTTTGATGTAGGAGTCTTCTCTCTTAAGTTTAAGTGTCTTCAGTGGATCTGGAAATTCATGAGGGAGAGAGAGCCAGCCAGGAATCTCTTTCTTCAGTGCAGTGTGACCCAAACTGTTCTGTGAACAGTTCAAAACCAAACCTGGGCCAGCAGGTTAGTCATATGACTAGTATTTTTTAACAAACCCTCCTGCGTTTTTGTGTATTCTTTTCATCTTAGAAGACACCTGCAGTGGGGGGAGAGGGGAATGGAATGCTGGCTTGTTCCACATTCAATGTCTGGTGATCAAAATCCATTTGGGTTAATTGGATCAGGGAGCCGTTCTATTGTCTCTCCAGGCTCTTAGTATGCAAATTTTTCCAGCCACGCTGATCACTTTAAACAATTCATCTCTTCAGTCCAGCAACAGTTTAAAATTAATGTTTCATATGATGAAATTAATATGCCTCATTCTTGGCAGGTGGGGTCTTCATGACAAGAAGCAAAGGATGGCATTGGGGAGCATTGCCAAGGGGAAATCTCCATGGACTGGAACCCGCTCGCAGACTCTGACCAGCATCAAATAGTGCTGTCTGGAAATCCGGCAACAGCACAACTATGCCGCGCCTTCACTTCTGCTTTCCAGAGAGCTGCCACCACCAAAGTGAGCCAGCATGGACAGATAACGCCATGAGGCCAAGTACTCCTCCCCCAACAAGCTCTCAACCTTGAGCCCCAAGCCTTCAGTTGTGGAGTATGAGGAGAGGTGAAGGACATGCAATGCCCTGAAGAAGCAAAGGAGGAATGAATTGAAGCATTGTCTATTGGCTCTTCGAGATGAAGGGTTGGAACTTTCCAAGAATGACAAGGCCTCAAAAGTTGTCATCTTGAGAAAAGCAACAGAGTATATCAGCAGACTGAAGGCAGAGCAACAGAAACTGAATGCAGAGAGGGAGAAACTTCAAAAGAAAAACAGCAACAGCTGAGACGCAAATTCTCCGAGCAAGAGTTGTCAGACCACTGAAACGATATATGGACTTTTAAGCCTCTGCATGTGTAAATTTCACAATCGCAATCCTTATTCCTGTAAATTTTGTGGTCTATATCCCGTGCGGCTAGTTTTGATGTGATCTAGTTTTATGTGTTTTCACTTGTAACATACGAGACTTATCTTTGGAAAGAAAGGGGATGTTGTATGATTGCCTTTAAGAGTGATATCTCTTTATGATCTTAGAATGCTAATGAACTCAGTACCAGGATGTAGTCATGTGACCCAAAGATCATTGTCACTCTGCAACTGTAACGCCTAGAGGAAGGTTCTGTAAATAGTTTGCTGTCTACTATATATAATAGTTTAACTGTAATAAACCTGTTTGAGATCTTCAGCATAACTGGACTTCACGCATTTCATTTATGTTGCACCAGACAACACAAAGAACGTATTACACAGCTAAGTTACATTTTTGAAAAGTGTCTGAAAGTACTGTGGAATATTTTTGAGGTGTTTTGATGCATTTTCCAAAGAGTGTTGTTGCATCCTCTCAGGGATGGTAGACGAGTAGGTGACCTGCGCACATAAAGGCTAAAGGCTGCAAAGGTATGGAGGCAGCTATGGCAGTGTCTCTGGGTCCACGGCCCACAGGGAGATTGAGTAGAGGCTGCAGAGAGGGAAAGATCTACACCATGCCCTCTGCCAAGTTGGAACCAGACTCCTCCAAGCTCCTTGACAGTGACAGGAGGCTGCCTGGAATGCCAGCCAATGCACCCAGCATCTTGGTGTGTATGCCCATTCAATGCTCTCCTGTATTCTGTCCCAATGAAGTCCTTATCTGAGTCTTCTGCTGGAGAACTTATCTGCCACCTTGCCCTTTGGTGAGCTGGCAAATGAACCATCCTTTATCCTTGGCCTCGAGCCCAGTGGCTTACTGTGTGCTGATCCCAAATCTATACTAGCTCCAAGGTATGTGCACTGCCAGTGTCTGCACTGGGGTGGCTGCAAGTGTCAAATCAAGTGACAGAGCCTCTTCATCAGTGCTATGCTGTGGCTCTCTTTTTTCCTCCAGGGGATCTTGTGGCTGGGCAGGCAGTGGTTCTTGGGTGTCTGAAAGCAGGAACTCGGAAGGAAAAGGTTGGTGTGAGGGAAGGGTGTTGGGGTGGGAAGCAGAGGTCCACGGTCACACCATCTGCAGTTTGCACATCAGGCCGGGTAGCAGGATGAGGGTGTGCTGGGAGTTGAGAAGGGCCATAGTTGACTAAGTTGGGTCACTGTAGACTGATGTGATTCTGACAAAAAGACTAGAACATGTGTTACTACTATAATAAGAGCAAATACTGTGTATGCTGGAACTCTGAAATAAGAACAGAAAGTGCTGGAAATACTCAGCAGGTCTAGCAGCACCTGTGGAGAGAGAAACAGGTTAACGTTTCAGGTCTGTGACCTTTCATCAGAACACATGTAAGGTTGCAGACCTGAAACGTTAACTATGTTTCTCCCTCCACAGAGGGTGCCAGACCTGCTTAGTATTTCCGGCACTTTTTGTTCTCATTTCATGTGTTACTACTATGCATTTCTGCTTACAGTGGGGAATTACTAAACTTCTGTACCAGTGTGACATTTGCACCATTATAAATTGGAGTGGGGAATATCTGTGTATGTCTTATCATACCTTAAAATACTTATCTGTTAACATTGTTTAGAAGGGGGAATATGCAAGTAGAGGGCCTTCGTCTATCAGTTGTCCCGTGTGTATGATAAAGGAACATTCTTGTGTCATAATTAAGCAAGTCCAGATCATGAATGAGTTAAGTAGTAATATCGCTAGAATGGCCACAATTTGTTAGGACCGACTTGAGAAGATAGGGTGCTGAAGCCACGATACTTCTGTCCCCAGATTGTGGTAACTATAATCCTTTGGTATTTTGCAGTGCTGCACAGAGACATTAAAGACAATTTGGTCTTTTGAGTTTAATTACCAGGTGTCCGAAACCACAGGGCTCAATTTTTAGAATGAGCGGTCACGAAGTAAAGACAGAAAGTGCTGGAAATACTCAGCAGGTCTGGCAGCATCTGTGGAGACAGAAACAGAGTTAATGTTTCAGGTCTGTGATGAAAGGTCATCACAGGTCATCAAAGGTTGCGGAAGATTGGAGTGGCCACGGAACCCAACGCTGAGATTGCTGGGCCTGATCTTCCCAGTGGCGGGGACGCTCCATTGCAGCTGCTCTGCGATGGGGCCCGACTTTACATATTTAAATGAGCTGTTTGATTAATTAAAATCTAATCCGCAGCAATCTTACCTGCAGTTTTGAATCTTCAGCATGACAGGCGGTGCTCACGCGCCTTCACTTTCCTGTCCAGGGAAAGCTGGTTTCACTGAGGTGGGGAAAGGGGGGCAGCTCTGCATTTGTAGTATAGTGGGGTGGAGGGACGGGTGAACTCTGCATTTTTAATATAGTGGCAGGGGTCGGGGGGGGGGTGGTGGGGGTGGGGGGGAAGGGATGAACTCTTCACTTTGTGCAGTTGTGGGGGCTGGGGAAGGGGTCAACTCAGCTTAGGTAGTGTAGTTGGGGTGGTAATGGGGGCAACTCTGCAGTTTCTTTGCAGGATTGGCAGCCTTTTAAAAATGGCGCCAGTGCCTGCACAGCGGCAGCTGACGGCGTTCCAGGCATCACCGAGGTGGGCCCCGTCACGTGATTGGGGGGCGGGGGGGGTAGGGGTGGGAAGGGGAGGCGGCTGCCCTGCATATGTTAATGAGCCGCTGGGCTCAAGATTGCGGCGGCGTGGCGGCGCCCGGCCCGTGCATGCCAGCTGCCATTTTTTACGCCTGCCTCCGCTCCTTGTGGCGGGACCACAAAATCCTGTGTGTTGACTCTGTTTCTCACTCTATCGATGCTGCCAGACCTGCTGAGTATTTCCAGCACTTCCTGTTTTTATTTCAGATTTCCAGAATCCGCAGTATTTTGCTTTTAGTCACCAATGTGAGCTTGATACACCTTTCACTAGCAGCTTGCTCTGTTATGTTTATACCATGACTATTCATCCCATGGGCTGAATTTTACCGGCCTCTCGACGTCGGGGGTCGTGGCGGGGCGGCCCATAAAATACATGCAGGAGCAGCCCAAAAATAAAGTGTGTGGTCATTGGTGGCATGGTAGAGGGGCTTCCAGCTTAAAAATTTTTTTTAAAGATCAATATGCAATCAATTTCTCTTTAAAAATGTAAATTCAATTGAAGGGCTTGAAGCCCTTTAAAAATGGCGCTGGCACCTGCTCAGTGGTGCTGGATACAGTTGCTGGGGATGCAGCGGCCTCCCCCTCTACGTCATCGGGGCGGCCGTTCTGCCCCTCCAGTTAAATAAGCCCTTGCGCGAAATATCACGGTGGCTCAGGGATGGCACATCCGCGCTGGATGCATGCGCTGCGGTGCACTCGTAAAATTCAGCTCATGGCCTCCAATTTGGAAGTAGATATAACTTTTCAAAAATATTTTTCATTAGCTAAAATCCAGTTATGAAGGCTTGATTCTGAACCCAGTAGGAAGCTCAGGTTTGGAAGACTGGTTTATCTTTGATGCATTTCCATGTATCAAACTGGTGTGAGGGCTGCTGAGAGAGTTTATTGACTAGCATCCCCAGTGAGCAACCTCATCTGTGGAACTCAATGGGTTAACATCTAGATGTTGCTTTCTTTCAGGACTTGAATTATTTTCTCATATTTTTACCCTAATTAGTTCTTTTATTTATATCGCAGGTTAGTAAGGTAGAATGGTAATTAATTAAAAGCAAAGAAATATAATTAAAAGGTGCTGGGAATGGCTCGATATTGGTAACCTGAACCCATGTGACATCATCAGGCTGACTTCTGGGTTGTGAAATGAACAACCACAAATAAACCAACTTGTCCCAGAGCACTATAAATTTATGTTATTCAACATGTGTAGAATAACAATAATTAATTCCATGGGCTCATGTTTCTAGTATAAAAAATAAACCGACAATATTCAAATATTTACATTCTCTTTTTCAGGAGTTAAAAGGATCCAATAATTCTGAAAGATTAGCCCAGACATTGAAATAGAATGCTGGCTCCATATTTCTACTTGTTTTAATCAAGGAACAGTAAAGAATCTAATATCCTTTTGTGTTTATTTAGTGTAAATGCTGATGGCAATAACTAAAGGCAATTCATGAAATATATTTAGTACTGCAAATGGACTTTTGTAACATCAACTATTGTCATTTTCTTTAAATCTTTCTCTCTATCCAAAAAGTTTAAACAGTAATGTAAAAAGATGGATTTAACAAAATTGCCTTTGTTGGAAAATATCATAGTAGAGAGGAGTAAATGTGTGTTAGTCTTTCTATTTTCCTCTTGGTCTTCCTTTACCAAGCACCATGCCCAGCAGAGGACCAGAGGTGAACCCTTGCTAGACCTCTTCAATGCTGTCCTATAACTAGTGGCTGAGAGAGGGCTGTGTGGGCACCCCTCACACAATGGGAGGAACGACTGAATTTGTGTTTGCTGCTATTCCAGTTTAGGCATATTTTAGTTTAAGAACTCATCCGGTGAGGAATTGTGGCCTCAAACCTGTGTTTTCTTGGCACACACACCATGCCAACAAAGGTCTAATGCTGAAAAGAGAAATCAATATTTTTGAGTTTTCCACCTTTTGTTCAACTTAAGTAATTTGTAAATGTAATTGTTTGGCAAAGTGCTGACAGAAAAAAACATTTTGCAAGGTCATATAAATCGACTGGGCAGCAGGTCATAATTGTAATCCTCAAACTATTAAATTAATAGCATGATTCTTTGCATAGTCAGTCAAGACTTTCATACAAGAAAGATATTTTTAACTGCATGTTGGATACAGAAGCCTTTGAAATTTTATTTCATTTGTTATTGCTTAATTTAACAGTGTATCTAAAGTATAATCATAGTGATACCATTACTCATGTAATCAATACCTTCTACATGTTAAACTGTTAGCCAAGCACATTTTCACTGTATATAGTTCAAGAGAAAAAGACAAGTGAGGGGGAGAGCTGGGGAACAATTAATGAGGGGAAGTTAAACCTAGATATCTGAAGCACTGAAGTAGAACACGGAAGATGATAAATTGCAGACAATTGCATTGACCATAAGAGAAAAGGGTAGAAAGTTGGGGAACTATTCCATGGAGAAAGGTTCTGGCCTTTGTTTTCCACTTGAAGGAGAACCTTTCTCAAATGAGCCGTGTGTTTTAATTGAAATCACTAATACCAAAGGCCAAAGGTTGTTTTCATGGAAAGCAAATGGAATGATGGAATATAATCCCCAAAAGACCAGTTAGCGTTGCAGAAACTGAAGCAATAAAAATGGAATTTGACTTATTGGGGAACAGTAGCCCTGCTAATGACTTAGCAAGTAGTTACTCCCTAACAAATAAATAGCAAAAAATATATTTAGCTCAACTGTCAACAATTTTAACAGACTGCCATTTTATTTTTCACCTCAGGGGAGTCAGCAATATTACATGAAATATAAGCTTAATTGTATTCCTGAAGCAGTTCCAATTATTAATTCCCAGGCCTCACTCCAGGCGAATGACTGGCTGGAAGTGGCCATTTTACTTTTTGGGTGCTGGAAAATTATATTTGATCTAGGTAAGAATGATGGAAAATATGTTAAACCTGAAGGAGTGGTGGTTAAATGCATTATTAGGAAACTGAGAATTTGACAGGAGAAAAGGATACTGCAGAATTATTTTAACAGCTGAAAGGGTTTAGAAAATTACAGATTGTAATAAAAATGTGATTGATACCCTAGAAGAATGGCACCATCAAGGACACCAGACGAATGAATAAACCTTCACACCCAATACCTCATCAAGAGTCTGTCTGGGATTTACCACTTAGTTTGTGATGTCTATGTTTGACTCGTCGATCTGTCTTATATCAACCAGTTCAGATTATATTAGCATTTACACTACTAACCTTACACCAGGATCTGCACAAGCGACTAAGTGACTGAATTAACCCTTTCTTGCCAATTACCAAAGAAATTAGGCAAAATAATCCTGAACTAATAATAGCTTCTTAACTTCCTTAACTGGTTAGCAGGAAATAAACATGGATTGTGTAAATAATTAGCACATAGCATTAACTAATAAATAAAAGAGCTGGAACAGGTAGTTCAGGTATGCTGTAGTAATTCAGTATTAACTGTTTGTGCATTATACCGTTGAGATCAGTGTCTGAAATTGATATGAATTGGAGTAAGGGGCACACAGAGAGGAGATTTTGCCTGAGTGAGACGTAGTCAGAGTGTGAAGGTGGGAATTTGGTTCATGTGGGAATTCGGTACAGATGGGGAAAGAGGAATTGACATATGACATTCCAGCAAAGAAGGTAAGTGATTGGTTGGTGAACATTTTCTCTTTTTCTCTTCTGTAAACTAAGGAATTTTAATTGGGGTTAGTATAGCATTTATTGAAATAATAAGAATAAGAATCTTCTGAGACTCAGTTAAGTTATTCGAAAGGTTTTATTAGTTGCAGTTAAGTTTACCAGCAGTAGTAAAGCTTATTAGTAGTGGGGCTTAGTGGTAGTGGGGTTTATTGATTATAAATTAATTAAGAAAAATATATTAACACGTAATAAAGATGGCAGGGCAGGTGATATATTGCAGCTGCAGCATGTGGGAGGGGGCCAGTGTGATCCATGGCAAACATGTCTGCAGTAATTGCGGCTCGAGGAGCTTTGGCTTAGAGTCAATGAGCCGGAGGCCGAGCTACAGACACTGCAATGCATCAGGGAGGATTTTACCAGCCCCCCGACATCAGGGGTCATGGTAAGGAAGCCCGGAAAATTCCTCCAGGAGAGGCCCACCACGTGCCTCACACCAGGAAGGCCCCGCCCCATATTACCAGCGGCGGCTAGGTCTCGTGATGGCCCTCCTGCAGCTCGGAGATGGGAACCTAATTAAAATATGTTAATTTATTTAAATGACACGAATAAATACCTACCTTGTCGCGACAGCCATCCTGCTGCAATATTCCAGCTGGTTGCCGGAACTCCTGCACTTTCGGATCTCCATTCAGAGATCAAAGGTGAAACACTGGTGGGGAGGGGGGAGGAGTTACATTTTCAGGGTGGTGGGGGGGTGGTGGGGGTGAAATGGCAAAGCCTGAAGCAATTGATGGAGGGGATGGTGGGAAGGGGTTGAAGGTTAAAGTGAAGAAAGTTCAAGGGGGAAAGGTCAGGATCGAGAGTTTAATTTTTTGGAGGGAAGAGGGCACTTTATAAATTGATTAGTCATTAGGGGGAATGAGAGAGGGGATTAAAAATGCTAATAAAGTTTTAAACTTATTTTTTACAGACCTGCACCTATAAAATTTTAAATAGACCTAATGGGCTTGAAGCACTTTAAAAATAGTGCTGCGCCTCTGCGGTGGTGCTGGTGCCTGCGAGGCAGCACTGGACCATGTTGCCAGGGACGAAGCGCCCGCCCCTTTACGCCATTGGGGGCAGGCATTCTGCCCCCTCGATGTAAATAAGCCGCCGCGCTAAATATTGTGGTGGCTCCACGGCGCACACCTCACACCTACGCCGCACCGCTTTTGAAGCACGCCACCAAAATCAGCGGTGAACTGGAAAAATTCAGCCCTTTGTTTCAGAAGGCAGTCTTATCCCTTAGGATAGCGTCTTCTGATTTGGTCAATGGTCAGGGACAGGAGGAGGTGACTGCGAGTGAGACAGGTAGGGAATCAAGAAGACTGAAGTGGAGGAGCCTTAGCCCTTGCAATTGTCCAACAGGTTTGAGGTTCTTTCAGCTTGTATGCATGGCCGTGAGGGCTACAGGGTGGATGAGTGAACTGACCATGGCACCATGGTATAGGAAGCAGGGGAAGTAAATAGGAATGTAGTGGTAGTAGGGGACAGTATAGTCAGGGAAATAGTTCTCTGCAGCCAACAGCGAGAGTCCAGAAGGCTGTACTGCCTGCCCAGTCCCAGGGTTCAGGACATCTACTCTGGGCTGGAGAGGAGCTTGCAGTGGCGGAGGGTATCCAGTTGTCGTGGTCCATGTGGGCACCGACATAAGTAGGACTAGGAAAGACGTTCTGCATAGGGAGTTTGAGCAGATAGGGACTAAATTAGAAAGCAGAACCTCAAAGGTAATAATCTCTGGGTTATTACCTGAGCCATGAGCAAATTGGTGTAGGGTAAATAAGATTAGAGAGTTAAATGCATGGCCCAAAGATTGGTGTGGATGAAATGGGTTTCGATTCATGGGGCACTGACATCAGCACTGGGGAAAGTGGGAGCTGAACCATTGGGACGGTCTTCACCTGAATTGTGCTGGGACCAGTGTTCTGGTGAGTCATATAAATAGGGGGTAGAGAGGGCTTTAAACTAAATACTGGAGGTGAGGGATCAAGTGAGGGAAGATGTGATAATTTAAAGAGAGAGGAGAAGGCAAGAGAGCAAGATAGCAATAAGTAATCAGAGTGTGGCAGGAAGGGACAGAGTTTACAAACTTAAGAGTGTGCCAGCAGATAAGGCTAGAGGTCGTGAACTAACAGGAGGAGGGGAGAGTTCGGGTGAAGGGAGATTTAGAAATCCAAAGAGAATGGTCGATGCATTGGAACAGTTTAGCATTGTGGGTCAAGACAAGCATTATGGGACAGGAAGGGACAGAGTTTAACAAAAACTGTATATCAGCAAATAAGGTCATTGCAAGGATTAGAAGTAAGAAAATGAAATGAAAGGTTCTTTTTCTGAATGCATGAAGCATCTGCAATAAGATAGATGAACTAATGGCACAAATAGAGGTAATTGATTTAGATCTAATTGCCATTACAAAGACCTGGTAACAAGATGATCAAGGTTGGGAAATAAATATTCCAGAGTACACAATATTTTGGAAAGACAGGCAGAATGTCAAAGGAGGAGGGGTATCCCTGATAGTAAAGGATGACATAAGGACATTAGTGAGAATGGAGCTGGCCTCAGAAGATCATGAAGTAGAATCAGTATGGATGGAAATTAGGAATAGCAAGAATCATAAAACACTGGTGGGAGTAGTTTATAGGCCCCCTAACAGGAGTTATGCCATTGGACAGAGCATTAAACACAAAAGTATTGGAGCTTGTAACAAAGGCAATGTAATAATTGTGGGGGATTTTAATCTTCATACGGACTGGGACAAAGAAATTGGCAAGAGTGGTCTAGACAATTACTTTGTGGAATATTTTCCGGACAATTTCTTGGAACAATACATTGTGGAACCGATTAAGGATAAAGCTATCTTAGATGTAGTATTGTGTAATGATGCAGGGTTAATTAGTAATGTCAAAGTAAAAGATCCACTGGAAAATAGTGATCATAATACCATTGAAATTCCATGTAAAATTTGAAAATGATATACTCCAATCACAAACAAGAATCTTAAACTTAAACAAAGTCAATTACGTAGGTATGAGGGGAGAACTGGCTAATTAAATTGGGTAAATAGACTAAAAGGTATGCTGGTAAATGAACAGTGGGAAACCTTTAAAGAAACAATACAAAATGTTAAATGAAAGTACATTCCATTGAAAGACAAAAACTCAGCAAGAAAGACCCATCCGTGGCTCACTCAGGAAGTTAAGGATAGTATTAGATTAAAAGAAGAGGCTTACAATGTTGCACAAAAAGTAGCAAGTCTGAGGATTGGAGTGTTTTAGAAACCAGCAAAGGGCCATCAAAAATTGATAAACAAGGAAGAAAATAGAGTGAAGGTAAACTAGTCAGAAATATAAAAACAGATAGTTAGAGCTTTTATATGCATATAAAAAGGAATAGAGTAGCTAAAGTAAGCATTGGTCCCTTCGATGCAGAGACAGGAGAAATTATCATGGAGAATGAGGAAATGGCAAAGGCATTGAACAAATATTTTGTGTCTGCCTTCACAGTTAAAGACATAAGTTTAATACCAGAAATAGACAGTAACCTAGGTGCTAAAAAGATTAAGGAAATTAATATAAGCAGAGAAAAAGTATTGGAGAAACTTAAGGGACTAAAATCTGACAAATCACCAGGACCTGATAGCCTAAATCCTAGGGTTCTAAAAGAGAAAGCTGCAGAGATGGTGGATGCATTAGCTATGATTTTCCAACATTCCTTAGATTTGAGAATGATGCCATCCATCAGATTGGAAGTTGGCAAATATTACACCGCTTTTCAAGAAAGGCGGCACAGTGGCGCCGTGGTTAGCACCGCAGCCTCACAGCTCCAGGGACCCGGGTTCGATTCCGGGTACTGCCTGTGTGGAGTTTGCAAGTTCTCCCTGTGTCTGCGTGGGTTTTCTCCGGGTGCTCCGGTTTCCTCCCACAAGCCAAAAGACTTGCAGGTTAATAGGTAAATTGGCCATTATAAATTGTCACTAGTATAGGTAGGTGGTAGGGAAATATAGGGACAGGTGGGGATATTTGGTAGGAATATGGGATTAGTGTAGGATTAGTATAAATGGGTGTTTGATGTTCGGCACAGACTCGGTGGGCCGAAGGGCCTGTTTCAGTGCTGTATCTCTAATCTAATCTAAAAAAAAACAGGCCAGTTAGTCTAACATCAGTCATTGGGAAAATACTGGAAACTATTATGAAGGAAGTCCTCACAATGCACTTAGAAAAGAACAGTATGATTAGCACAAGTCAAAATGTTTTAGTAAAGGGAAATCCTGTTTGACAAGTTTATTCGAGTTTTTTGAGGATGTGACTAGTAGGATAGATAAAGGGAAACCAGTAGATGTAGTATAGCTGGATTTCCAAAACGGATTCGATAATGTGCCACACAAAAGGTCAATAGGCAAGATAAGGGCTCATGGAGTTGGGGACAATACATTAGCATGGATACAGGATAAGTTAATGGACAGGAAGCAAAAAGTGGGTGTTATGACCAGGTGAGAAAGGTGTCTAGGGGTCCTTTTTAGCCTTCAGCTGGTCTTATTGTAACAGGGCTTTATTTTTTAAACACACTGTGTTTTGAGCTCCCCCTTGGTGAATCCCTGTTCACCACTTTCCAATTATAAGGCAAAGAAATTAGCATAAACAGGCTTTCTTAGGTTTAAAGAAGAAAAGTGAAGTTATTAAAACTTAAACTTAAACTCAGTTAACGCCTACAGATACATACCGTGCCCCATGCTAGCATGCATATGTGATACGCACATGCAAATAAGGATGGAAAAGAGCAGAAGAAAAATAAAATGGAGAGGTTTGAGGCAATATCAGAAGATGAGTTTTTACTGTGCTTCAAACTCACTGTAGTTCTTGATTGTAGGCAGTCTTGTTTTTCTTTGGGGCCCAGTATTCTTCCTAAACCTTGTGACAACTCCTGCAGTACTCCACCACATCTGTGTGGAGTTTTGGCCAGTCAAACTGCTGTCTTATGTGGGCTTTGGTCTTTCGTATACCAGCATGTACAGCCACTGTAGTCTCGTGGGCCCTTCTTAATATTTCGGCCCGGTACCTCTGTGGCACTGTCTACTCCTTGCCCTCAGGTCTGTGCGGAGAACTCCATTTCCGCATCAGTACCTTGTTCTTTAAATAGTAGCAATCAGGGACTCCCTTGGATTCATTTTCAGACTGGGTAGCCTGTGCTAACTCTTGCAATACTGGGTCGGCTCGCTGAGCCTCAGCTAGGGAAAACCCATTTAATTCATTCCCTGGGTCTCCTAACTTTCCAAAAAAAGTCTCGGACAGGCAGACCTCATGGTCATTTGCCTGCAGTGCCAATGCAGTCTCCTCTGGTTTGATCATGGCTTGATCCACTACACATTCAGGGAAACTGCAGGGAACCATCTCCTGCCACTGCCCTGTCTCTTCGACCTTCTGTGGTCTTTCTTTCACTACTGGGGGGGCTACCACATTCACCCCTGCCACATCATTACCTAGGAGCAGGTAAACCCCTCCACAGGCAAACTAGGGACAATCCCTACGGTCACCGGTCCCGAAACTAGGTCGCACTCCAGGTGCACCCGGTGTACAGGTACAGGCATTCACTGCCCTCCAATACCATTCACCACCATTTTGGTGTTCACTGTATTCTCTGGGGGAAAGGTGAGGCCTTTGCCCAGTAAAAGGTCTCTAGTGGCCCCTGTGTCCCTGAAAATCACTATGGGCTTGCTTGCCCACTCGAGGGGTATGGGGTAACTCCCATCAGACACAAAACCCTGATAACCTTCAGGAATCCTATTAGCTTTTCCTGCAGTGGCTGTACTAAGCTTCCTGGGTCTTACTCTTACTGCAGTTAAAGCCACAGCTTGTTTTGCTGTGCTTTGCATCAGGTCCCCGTCTTCACTGAGCGGGTGTGCCCTGATTAACCCTACCAGTTCCCCCTTTAGTTTCCAGCAGTCAGCTTTTAAATGCCCTGCTTTATTACAATGGAAGCACACAAGTCGCCGGGTCTCACTCATGCTCACAGCATCTTCCTTTTTGACTTACAAATTAAAGCAAACTCATCGGCCAGAATGGCCGCTTATCGGGCTCCCTGCACCTGCTGCTCCTCTACATGGGTCTTTATTGTGAATGGGAGAAAGTTCTTAAATTCCTCCAACAGAGTTACTTCTCTGAGAGTCTCATAGTTGAGTTGTATTTTTAAAACCCTCAGCCACCGGTCAAAAGCCAGCTGCTTACTTCTTTTAAACTCCAGATAAATTTGATTAGCTTGCTTTTTGAGGGTTTTAAACTTTTGGCAGTCAGTTTCAGGTACTAATTCATATGCTCCGAGGATAGCATTTTTGGTCAGTTCATAATTTGATGAACTCTCTGCTGGGAACAGGGAATAAACCTCATGGGCTTTTCCAGTTAGTTTGCTTTGCAATAAGAGAGACAGATCTCAGCTGGCCATTTTAGCTGCCTTGCCGATTTCTCAAAAGACTCAAAAATCACTTCCATATCTTCCTCACTGAATTTTGGAATTAATTGAGAATGTTTTAGCAATTTTGTACCAAGACCTGAATTCTGCTCCTCCATATTGGCCCTGATTCACTGGGGTGACTCTGTCTCCCCCTAGTTAACTCAAGCCACTTCAGCTCTCTCTGTTTGGATTCTTTCTGGAATATTCTTTCTCTCTCTCGTTCCTTCTCCTGTCTTTCTCTCTCTCTCTCTCCTGCCTTTCATTTTCTTTACATTCCTTCTGGAAAGATCTCTCTTTCTCCCGCTCCTGCCTCTCTCTCTCTCTTTCCTGTCTCTTCCTTTCTCTTTCTCTTTCCCTGTCTTCTAATTCAAGTTTGTCTGGTTCCCATTGTATCTTTGCTAGCAGTACCCTGTCTGGGTCTGCTTCTAGCTTTGCTTCTGCATCTTCAGATTCAAGGGAAAAATGGTTGGCCACTAGCCTGAGGAGTTCAGACTTCCTAGCCTTGCCTGGTACAGTGATCTCACACTGCTCAGCCATTTTCCTCAACTCCTCCATAGACAGTGTTTTTAACTTATCCCAAGTTACATCATCTTGGCTTGGAGAGCTACTCGCTTCAGTTGCAGACATGTTGGTATTCAATCACACACAAACACAAGAAAACCTGTATTAATCTTGCTCTTTTTTGTTTGGGCACAGCTTGGCTTCCCACTTCCAATTTCTCTCGTTTGTGGGTAAAATTCGGGGCACTAGCACCCAAATTTCTCTTATGCCCAGGTCTAGGGATCCCTTTTAGCCTTCACCTGGTCCTATTGTAACAGAGTTTAATTTTTAAACACACTGTGTTTTGAGCTCCCCCTTGGTGAATCCTTATTCATCACTTTCCAATTATAAGGCAAAGAAAAGAGCGCACCAGGTTTTCTTATGTTTAAAGAAGAAAAGTGAAATTTATTAAAACTTAAACTTAAACTCTAATTCGGTTAACGCCTATGGATACACTACGCCCGATGCTAGCATGCATAAGCAATACGGACATGCAAATAGAGACAGAAAAGAGCAGAAGAAAAAATAAATAGAGAGGTTTGAGCCAAAATCTGAAGAGTTTCTTGTTACTGTGCTTCGAGCTTGCTGTCGTCCTTGATTATAGGTAGTCTTGTTTTTCATTGGTGTCCAGTATTCTTCTTTAACTTTGTTCACTGTAGGAGACTTTTCTCTCTTGGGGTTCATATGTCTTCAATGCTTTCCAAAGCTGGTGGGAGTGAGATGAGAGCAGACAGGAGAGAAGCCTTTTCAGTCCAGGAGCAAAGAGCTTTCTCAATTTTAAAACTCTGTGGCAAGTTCAAATTTTAAAAACTCCAACCACTTGTTAGTTATGTGACTAAACTGGTCTGACCAGGTCTTCTGTGTATTGGAGAAGCAGGGACTGGGTCCTTTGTTCCAACACTGTTTGCCAGAATGCAAAAAGGTCTTTCCGGTGAGGGGCCAGGCAACTCCTTGTGATATGCCCTCCTTCTTCCCAGCAGCAATTTTCAGTTTTAATGTTCATGTGGCAAAATAATGTGTGCCTCATTCTTGGCAGGTGGGGCCTGCATGACAATGAAATTATGGTAAATGTCCCTCACAGTCTACCAACATCCTACTAAATGGTTCCCCAAAAACTGGCATGGAATTAGAGGTGCCAGTTTTATGGCAGGTTATGGTTTTCCACAATCTGGCACATATGGCACATTTTACAAAACTGCACCATGTCCTTGAAAAGATCTGTTCAGTAAAAATGTTGACCTATATGTGATTGGGTCTTCCAGATCCCCACATGTCCTGCCATAGGAATTTCATGGGCTATCCTTAATATTTCCCAGCGCTACCTTTGGCAGTACCACTATCTGGTGAACTACCATCTATTCTCCGTCTGCAGGTCTGTGAGGAGCTCTCCACTTCCTCATCAGAATCCAATTTTTAATATACTATCCTTCCAGAACTCCCTTTGCTTCAGCTTCAGTTAGAGCAGGCTGTGCCACTTTACTTAACTCTGGATCGGCTTGGTGAACCTTGATCAAAGAAGACTTACTGACATTTCCTTCGGATTATCCAAACCCCCAAAGAAAGTTTTAGATATTCGGTTGTCTGTCTGTGGTGCCAATTTGCCCTCAAACAATGGAACTTGGTTAGCCATTGCTTAGGTTACTACACATGAAGGAAAAATTCCTGGAACCTTTACCTGCAACTGTTCTGTCTCTTTGACTTCACTTGGTCTTTCCGTAACTACTGGAGAAGCTACTACCTTTGCTCCGTCCAAATCATTCCCCAGGAGTGGGTCAACTCTGACTACAGGCAAATAATGGATAACTCCTACAGTTACCGTTCTAGACATTATGTCACACTCCAGGTGCACCCGATACAAAGGTATGGGTATATGCTCCCCGCCAATACCATTCACTAAAATCTTGGCACTCAGAGTGCTCTCTGGTGGAAAAGTTATGCCTTTCCCCAGCAAAAGACTTTGGGTGGCTCCTGTATCCCTAAGTATAAAGGTTTACCTGACTCATTTGAGGGATAAGGAGTTACTTTTCCTTTTAACAAGAATTCCCTATAGCTCTCAGGTATCTTGTTCACCTCCCCCTCACTCACAGCGATTTTTGTACTTGGTCTTACAGCTGCAGTCAGAGCTATAGCCTGATCTGTTGTACTCTCAGACAGGGCCCCTTTCTCTGCATTGACCTTGTGTACCCCAATAAGTCCCATGGGTTTACCCCACAACTTCCAGCATTCTGCATGAAGGTGTCCCACCTTGTTGTAATGGAAACACTTAGGCTTTCGGACTTCACTTCTACCATCAGCATCTTTCTTTCTGGCCTGAGGAGGAGATCCCAGGGCATTCCCAGCTATCCCTTCTTGCCCTCAGCTACTTGTCTTCCTTTCACCCTCCCACCTTCTATCCTTCTCGGGTTTGTGGGGTGACAGACAAAGGGTTTGGGCTTGTAAACAAGCTCATAATCATCAGCGATCTCGGCTGCCTGTTTGGCTGTTGAAATCTTCTGGTTCTCTACATGGATTCTTACTAACGGAGGGAGTAAATTTTTAAATTCTTCCAGGAGAGTTATTTCCCTAAGGGTCTCATACATGGCCTCTACCTTTAATGCTTGAATCTAACAATCAAAGTTAATTTGCTTTACCCTCTCAAATTCTATATAAGTCTGCCCAGGCTGTTTCTGAAGGTTCCAAAATTTCTGCCTGTAAGCTTCAGGGACTAACTCATAAGCAGCGAGAATAGCTTTTTTTGCTATCTCATAATCTGTCTCATCTCCTGCCTTGGGCGCTATGGCGTTGGAAGGATGAATGAGAACGGGCAGAGACTGCTTGAGTTGTGTACCTATCATAACCTCTGCATCACCAACTCGTTCTTTCACACTAAACCCTGTCACCAGGTTTCATGGAGGCACCCAAGATCACGTCGTTGGCACCAGCTAGACCTCATTGTCACAAGGCGAGCCGCCTTAAACAGTGTTCAAATCACACGCAGCTTCCACAGTGCGGAATGCGACACCGACCACTCCCTGGTGTGCAGCAAGGTTAGACTCAGACCAAAGAAGTTGCATCATTCCAAGCAGAAGGGCCACCCGCGCATCAACACGAGCAGAATTTCTCACCCACAGCTGTTACAAAAATTTCTAAATTCACTTGTAACAGCCCTTCAAAACACTCCCACAGGGGATGCTGAGACCAAGTGGGCCCACATCAGAGACGCCATCTATGAGTCAGCTTTGACCACCTACGGCAAAAGTGCGAAGAGAAATGCAGACTGGTTTCAATCTCATAATGAAGAGCTGGAACCTGTCATAGCCGCTAAGCGCATTGCACTTTTGAACTACAAGAAAGCCCCCAGCGATTTAATATCCGCAGCACTTAAAGCAGCCAGAAGTACTGCACAAAGAACAGCTAGGCGTTGCGCAAACGACTACTGGCAACACCTATGCAGTCATATTCAGCTGGCCTCAGACACCGGAAACATCAGAGGAATGTATGATGGCATGAAGAGAGCTCTTGGGCCAACCATCAAGAAGATCACCCCCCTCAAATCTAAATCGGGGGACATAATCACTGACCAACGCAAACAGATGGACCGCTGGGTTGAGCACTACCTAGAACTGTACTCCAGGGAGAATGCTGTCACTGAGACTGCCCTCAATGCAGCCCAGCCTCTACCAGTCATGGATGAGCTGGACATACAGCCAACCAAATCGGAACTCAGTGATGCCATTGATTCCCTAGCCAGCGGAAAAGCCCCTGGGAAGGACAGCATTACCCCTGAAATAATCAAGAGTGCCAAGCCTGCTATACTCTCAGCACTACATGAACTGCTATGCCTGTGCTGGGACGAGGGAGCAGTACCCCAGGACATGCGCGATGCCAACATCATCACCCTCTATAAAAACAAAGGTGACCGCGGTGACTGCAACAACTACCGTGGAATCTCCCTGCTCAGCATAGTGGGGAAAGTCTTTGCTCGAGTCGCTCTGAACAGGCTCCAGAAGCTGGCCGAGCGCGTCTACCCTGAGGCACAGTGTGGCTTTCGTGCAGAGAGATCGACTATTGACATGCTGTTCTCCCTTCGTCAGATACAGGAGAAATGCCGTGAACAACAGATGCCCCTCTACATTGCTTTCATTGATCTCACCAAAGCCTTTGACCTCGTCAGCAGACGTGGTCTCTTCAGACTACTAGAAAAGATCGGATGTCCACCAAAGCTACTAAGTATCATCACCTCATTCCATGACAATATGAAAGGCACAATTCAACATGGTGGCTCCTCATCAGAGCCCTTTCCTATCCTGAGTGGTGTGAAACAGGGCTGTGTTCTCGCACCCACACTTTTTGGGATTTTCTTCTCCCTGCTGCTTTCACATGCGTTCAAATCCTCTGAAGAAGGAATTTTCCTCCACACAAGATCAGGGGGCAGGTTGTTCAACCTTGCCCGTCTAAGAGCGAAGTCCAAAGTACGGAAAGTCCTCATCAGAGAACTCCTCTTTGCTGACGATGCTGCTTTAACATCTCACACTGAAGAATGCCTGCAGAGTCTCATCGACAGGTTTGCGTCTGCCTGCAATGAATTTGGCCTAACCATCAGCCTCAAGAAAACGAACATCATGGGGCAGGATGTCAGAAATGCTCCATCCATCAATATTGGCGACCACGCTCTGGAAGTGGTTCAAGAGTTCACCTACCTAGGCTCAACTATCACCAGTAACCTGTCTCTAGATGCAGAAATCAACAAGCGCATGGGTAAGGCTTCCACTGCTATGTCCAGACTGGCCAAGAGAGTGTGGGAAAATGGCGCACTGACACGGAACACAAAAGTCCGAGTGTATCAGGCCTGTGTCCTCAGTACCTTGCTCTACGGCAGCGAGGCCTGGACAACGTATGCCAGCCAAGAGCGACGTCTCAATTCATTCCATCTTCGCTGCCTTCGGAGAATACTTGGCATCAGGTGGCAGGACTATATCTCCAACACAGAAGTCCTTGAAGCGGCCAACACCCCCAGCTTATACACACTACTGAGTCAGCGGCGCTTGAGATGGCTTGGCCATGTGAGCCGCATGGAAGATGGCAGGATCCCCAAAGACACATTGTACAGCGAGCTCGCCACTGGTATCAGACCCACCGGCCGTCCATGTCTCCGTTATAAAGACGTCTGCAAACGTGACATGAAATCGTGTGACATTGATCACAAGTCGTGGGAGTCAGTTGCCAGCATTCGCCAGAGCTGGCGGGCAGCCATAAAGACAGGGCTAAATTGTGGCGAGTCGAAGAGACTTAGTAGTTGGCAGGAAAAAAGACAGAGGCGCAAGGGGAGAGCCAACTGTGCAACAGCCCCAACAAACAAATTTCTCTGCAGCACCTGTGGAAGAGCCTGTCACTCCAGAATTGGCCTTTATAGCCACTCCAGGCGCTGCTTCACAAACCACTGACCACCTCCAGGCGCGTATCCATTGTCTCTCGAGATAAGGAGGCCCAAAAGAAAGAAAGAAGAATCTGCAGAAGCCTCCTCAGAAAGCATGGCATAAACTTCATGTGCTCTGCCCATCATAAGCAGTGTCCAGCTTTCCTTTGACCACTTCATCTGTCTCGCTATCTTTTCAAAAGAAATGAAAAATGCCTCTAAGTCCCTTTCCTCAAACTTAGGGAGGGATTGCACAATTTTAAACAGCTCTCCACTGCGTCCTGGGCTGGAGTCAGTTTTTTCCTCACCAGAATTTTCATTGAGATCGAGGCCACCATCTTTTTTTAGTTCTAGCTTTTTTAATTTGAATACTCTTTCTTGCTCCCTTTCTTCTTTTTCTCTTTCTCTTGCTTTTTCTTGTTCTCTCTCCTGCCTTTCTTCTTTTCCCTTTGTAGTTCAAGTTTTTTCATTTCTTTTTCCTGTTTAAGCTCAAGTGTTTTCATTTCCAATTCTCTTTTCTGTTCAAGCTGCTTCATCTGTAACTGAATCCTAGCTAATTCAACTGAATTATCATCTGGATTGCCTTTTTCTTCTTCTACTTTCAAATGCTGTGCTATTACTTCCATCATGTCTGCTTTCTTGGCTCCTGGTTTTAACTCTAATTCCAACTTTGCTGCCAATTCCTTTAGCCTAGCCTTGGTTAAGTTTTTCAAATCACTCAGGGATAAGTCCTCCCTTCCCAGAAAAGTTGTAACAATTGATAAAATCATTCCAGTAATGTAAACTATACTCTAATGCACAATAAATCTGGTGTTTTCCTTTTCCGTTTTCGGTTATTATTACCCCACTTACAATTGCATGTCATTGGCTTTGAGTAATCCCGCACAGAGCCCCCAATTATATGTTACAACCAAGGCAGAGAAGTGCACTGTCTTCCTCTAGTTCCACTTCTCCATAGGTCACAACATATGTGTACCCAGTTACCGATGCGGCCAATTATATATTCTATCTATTTTAGTTTCAGAATAAAACCTACCAACCATGTTTCTTTAATAAACAACAAAAGTATTAATTTATTATAAAACAAGACTTAGTCAATAAAGATGCAGAGCTTTAACACACAGTTTGAAATATGACAGTAAGTATGTACATTGCCTTCTAAATACCCAACACATGCACACACAAACACACACACTGGTTAATGGAAAAATAAAGATGCTTTGGCCAAAGTACTTGTTAATTCTTGAAGAAAAAGGATAAGATATGTTATGTTCCAGATGGCATACAGTCTGGCATCCGAGTACATGTAGACGGGTCACTGGGATTTTTCAGAAGCAGTTCGTTCAGGAGATGTTGAGAGGAAGTCTTCCAAAAGCTTCTGGATTTTTTTTCAGTGTTTCTCAGAGAGGTGAAGAAAAGTTGAGCTGGGTGTTTCTTTCAACAGGCTACAAATCCAACTGACTCAAAACAGTATTCAAAAATGAAACCTACTCTTGAGCACCATAGTCAGAAGGCACCTGTTGTTTACTTAACTGAAGACATGTGGCATCCAGTAAATGTTGTTTTTAAACAGTTCTTCTAGTGACCCTTTAAAAAAAAAGTCCAGTATCTATGGAATCACTTCAGTCCTCCAATGAATCCATCTCCACAATTCTAAAACACAAATCCTCAAAAAATATTTAAAAATGGAAGCACTTTTGCAACAACAGATACATTATTTTACATATACTAGACAAAATCTCCTATACTTTCTGCAACCAAGATTGCTACAAGAACTACTAAAGGAACTTGACTAACCTAAGAACTAGTAAGGAAACACTGAAGCCTTAAAACTGAAACTGAGTTTTACTATCAAAAACACCATCTTGGGTATCCTTAATTTCCAAAGAGATCTGTTCAATTCTATGAATCATTCTGAGTTACACATGTGTTAGAATACATCAGCTCTTCTGGTATCAATCACCTTACAAAGCCCGCTGGTAATCTTGATCATCACCAAATCAATAAAACATCAGCGCCTAGACATGATAGGTCACTTAGTTAATCACTAGTTTATCAGGTCTTTACCAACAAAAGGGTTGTACACATATCCAGATAAAACAGGACATCTTTATATTTTCCATTAACAAGCTGTCTGCAGGCCTGTGGTCTTGATGGCTTGTCGCCTATTCTGGTAAGGAATGTCTTTGTAGTTTAATTAGCATTCGCATATTGCTTTAGCATTCAGTCTGATTACTGATTCAATTTTGTGAACCCTTTTAAAACAGTTTTTTAGGGCATTTGACCTGCAAGATCTAAGAAGTGTAAGTTTGCATCGTGATGTTGTGAATAATGTTAAATTTGTAACAATGAAGCAAGATATAGCAAGCTTGAGGCCATGCCCAAGGATATGGAAGGGAGTTTATATTGAGGGTTGGGAGAGTTGAGTCATAGGTTGAAATCAGTGACGTTGAAGAGTCACTCAGGGCTGAGGGATGAGACAAGTCAAATGTGGCTGGGGGGCAGTAAAAAGAGGAGATGGAAGAGGTTGAGAGGCTGAAGGAAGAGAAGGTGCCAGGTGAATAGGGGAGGAACATACTGCTGCCACATCTATTTGGGAAGGGCTGGTGGTAGAAAGTTTAGCCAGGTGGGGAGGCTTCTGTAAGAAGCAAAGAGCTGTTGGCTGGCCGGCAGTCAAGTTTCTGTTAGAAATAAAACAAGAACATTCTGGAAATGCTCATCAGGTCTAGCAGCAACTGTGGAGAGAGAAACAGAGTTAACATTTCAGGTTGATGATCTTTCATCAGAACCAGTTTCTGTCAGTCCCAGGATGTCAATAGAATCTTGCAGAGGTGATTAGTGTCTTCACTGTGTCTATGCCTCCTCATTGTTTTCCAGAAGTTGGTCCCACCAGGGCACAAAATGCTTCTTCACAGTGGATGGGTGTTAATCAGCCAAATGCAAATGAGGAGAACATAGTCTTCACTGTGCTTTGAACATTGAATGTAGCAGCTTGTTTAACACAGGCATTTTGCTGTTTAACATCTGGCAGTATGCTGATGAAGAAATTTCAGACCAAATAAGGTCTGTGCAAGTGATCCAGCAGCTCTACATTGCACAATGATACAACCAGGTGAGAAGGGGTCTAGGGTTCCCTCTCAGCCTTAACCTGGTCTTACCGTAACAGGGTTTAATTTTAAACACATCATGTTTTTAGCTCCCCCTTGGTGAATCCTTGTTCCCTGTTTTCCAATTATAAGGCAAAAAACCCAGCCAATCAGGTTTCTTAGGTTTAAAGAAGAAAGGTTGAACTTTATTAAATTTAAACTCTAATTCGGTTAACACCTACGGATACATGATGTGCCCACGCTAGCATGCATATATGATACACACATGCAGATAGAGACAGAAAAGAGCAGAACAAATAAAGTAGAAAAATGAGGCAATATCTGAAGATGGTTTTGGTTACTGTTCTTCAAGCTTGCTGTAGAGTCCTTGACTGTAGGTAGTATTCTTCTTAAACCTTGTTCGATGTAGGACACTTTTCTCCATGAAGGTTCATGTGTCTTCAATGGGTCCAGAGGCTTGTGAGAAAGAGATGGGGGCAGACAAGAGAGGTTGTCTCAGTCCAGGAGAAAACAGTCTCTCCAAATTGTCTGTACAATTCAAAAAAACTCAGGTTGCCCAGCAGGTTAGTCATGTGACGAGCTGGTTTGACCACGTCTGTTTGTGGATTCGACCATCTCAGCAGTCATCCTGGAATGTGAGCATCCTCACCTTTCAATGTCTGGTGATCAATGTCCATTGTGGGTTGAATGTGTCAAAGAATGGTCCTTTGTCTCCACAAGCACTGTTTGTTAGTATGTAAATGTTCTTTTCCAACCACGGCTGATCTGTTTAACAAGTTATTTCCTCGCTCCAGCAACAGTTTAAAATCAATGTTCATATGACAAAATTAATATGCCTCACTCTTGGCAGGTGGGGGTCTGGATGACAACAAGCACAGGAAAAGGGACAAAACAAAATTGATATTGCTGCAGTCCTTATAGTTGAGGGCTAGAATGCTCGAATTCAACATGGTTTTAGTTTAGAGATACAGCACTGAAACAGGCCCTTCAGCCCACCGAGTCTGTGCCGACCATCAACCAGCCATTAATACTAATCCTACACTAATTCCATATTCCTACCACATCCCCACCTGTCCCTATATTTCCCTACCACCTACCTATACTAGGGGCAATTTATAATGGCCAATTAACCTATCAACCAGCAAGTCTTTGGCATGTGGGAGGAAACCGGAGCACCCGGAGGAAACCCACGCAGACACAGGGAGAACTTGCAAACTCCACACAGGCAGTACCCAGAATTGAACCCGGGTCGCTGCAGCTGTGAGGCTGCGGTGCTAACCACTGCACCACTGTGCCAAACCTGGAACGTTGTCTTGGTCAAGGTGGCATCCATCCTTATGTTGGGCGGCACAGTGGCGCAGTGGTTAGCACCGCAGCCTCACAGCTCCAACGACCTGGGTTCAATTCTGGGTACTTCCTGTGTGGAGTTTGCAAGTTCTCCCTGTGTCTGCGTGGGTTTCCTCCGGGTGCTCCGGTTTCCTCCCACAGCCAAAAGACTTGCAGGTTGATAGGTGAATTGGCCATTATAAATTGCCACTAGTATAGGTAGGGGAATATAGGGACAGGTGAGGATGTGGTAGGAATATGGGATTAGTGTAGGATTAGTATAAATGGGTGGTTGATGGTCGGCACAGACTCGGTGGGCCGAAGGGCCTGTTTCAGTGCTGTATCTCTAAATCTAAAATCTAAAAAATCTAAGAGGTCCCACCACGTCAGCAATGCAGCCCAATAAAGGTAATTGTGGGGCGTGGTGTTCAAAAACCTGGATCACATGATCAAATAGAAAGACTGAAAACCAAATCATGTTTGCTTTTCAGAGTAAGGTACATTTAAGTAGTTTACATTTTTACAGCAAAATGAGTACAGCTTCAGACAAGTTGGACTTGACACATCTTTGAGCCATAGACCTCTAGTGCCCTTAGATTGGTATTTATAATCAATTTATAAATTTGAAAATACAAACCAGAAATTACATAACCTTTTTATTTAACAAGCAATGTATTGAATTTATGTTGAATCTTTAATCCTTATTCTGATCTATCTCTATAACACAAAGCTTCCTGTGTTTTAAAGTCAGTTTTGATGACTGATAATCACTGTTTTCACTCACAATTATGTCACTTATTGAAAGCCACTAGAATTTTAAACATGAACCAGAAACATTATGTTCAGCGCTCATGACCTCATGCTTACGGCTCATTTCCTAGACCTGGAATTCCCTGATGTAACCTCCCCTGAGCCTCCTTCAAAGAGACAGACCATTAGGTCATACAAAATTAATCTTACACATCTCATCAAGACAGGCATGCAAACCCAGTAAAGCAGAGAAGGACACATAAACATAACAAGGAATTTGCAAGATAACTCCAAGGAAGTCTGCTGTCTTCTATTTTATTTTATCTGTGTCCTTACTGATATTGTGATAAAGGTTTTTACTATGCAAGATGGTGCCATAATTAATAGGGTCTGAAGAAATACATGGTTGAACTTATAAAAAAGAGACCCACAACCACTAATGTAATCAAAACTGGTTGCTTCATAGCCCAGGTATAACATACACCTGGGCATGCACAATGCTTAGAAAAAATACATTTTCAGATTTTGAGAAATAGGAACACTTAGGGATGATTTTTTACTTTCACTGATGACAGAAAACAGGCATCGGTGAAAAATCCATCTATTATTCATCCTGTCTGATTGACTTTAATGGAAAGACAAATTAGGTCAGATGGATAAAAGGATCATTGACCCACTGCTGCTTGTTTTGCCGCTTTAAGTTAAAATCAGCCCTTTTAGCTGTTAGGCTTCTGGCATCTTCAGGGAAATTCTGCTTCCCAGGTTTGACCAGTTTTGTTTTGTCCTTATGTACTGTAATACTGAAAGAAGCATCAATATTACAGTACTTCAACTACACAGGACTAGATCTATTATTCTGGTACCAGCCTTAAACTACTAAATAGCTAGAGCCTGTAATTGTGGATGTTCTGCTCCATCAAACAGAAGTTCCATGCGGCAGAATTTCCACTCATTCAAATGCTAGAATGCAGACTCTGTCCTAAAGTTGGGGAATAGGGTAATCTGCATGTTTGGGGCAGGACACTGGCACCTGCAAAGGAGCATTAGCAGTACCCGCAACGGCAGAGGCCAGAAAATTGGTACAGTGCCATGTGGCTCTGCCAGAAGATAAAAAGACCTGGCAAAGAACCAAGGGTGTGGCTAGTTTCATTTTTCTTTTCACCTCCCAATGAAAGCAATTTAGTCAAGTTAACTGTCCCATTTGGTTTTGATTACTGTTGCATGTTAAAGTTTTGGGGCCATTCTTGGGATCTCAGCAGGATCCTGGCAGCTTTCATTTGACGTGCATTTCCCTCGGCTTTATAAGGACGTACTGGGCTCAATTCCTGGAGGAGCCTGGGAACTCCAACTGAATATGCCCCTGTCACAGTTCACCCACATGCCCCCTACCAGAATTTGGAAATCCAGAAAAACCAAGGTAAAACAGGCTCTTTTGCTAAACTCTTGACTGGAGATGTTTCGGGTTTCTGCTTTGGTCCTGATTGGAATTTGAGGGTTCTAGCACATAATTTTGTATAAAATTAGAAATATAAACATTTTACCTGCAACTTCCCTTTTCTCCCACTTCCCCTTTCTCAGTCTTTTATTTATTTTAATTTTATTCTTTTCATATATAACTCCATTCTTCCTAGTCTTACTTTTAGGACCAGATAATAACTCAGATCCAGGACAAATAAGCCGACTTGATTGGCACCCCATCCACCACCTTAAAAATTCTCTCCCTCTAATAGCAGCGTCCAATGGCAGCAGTATGTACCATCTACAAAACGTAGTGCAGCAACTTTCCAAGGCTCCTTTGACTGTACTTTGCAGATACACGATCTCTACCACCTAGAGGGACAAGGGCAACAGACGTATGGGAACATCACACCATCCTGACTTGGAGCTATATTACTGTTCCTTCACTGCCACTGGGTCAAAATCCTGGAACTCCCTCCCTAACAGCACATGGACTTCAGTGGTTCAAGAAGGCGACTCACCACTATCTCCTTAAGGACAATTAGGGATGGGCAATATATGCTGGCCTTGCCAGTGACTCTCACATCCAATGAACAAATATTTTAAAAAATGAGAGCAGACCATGTGAATTTAGCAATAGAAGTTGTGTGGTGGTCAACCCCAAGATATAGTTAGTTAGCAATGAGTTATTACATGAACAACCCTATCAATCTTTACCAAGTGGCAAAGAAAATTAAACTGAAATTGTATATTACTGAACTGATACAGTTCTAAAGATCATGGAAGAAGATAGCTGTGCAATTATAATTAAACTTCGGTTCCCTATGTATTTTACACAAGATTACTGTTTGGAAGAAGCCTGTGAGCTGATAGGAGATGTAACCCTTCTATGAAAATGACATCAGTGGCAAAGGGGTGAACCACTGTCATCAGTAAATGAATGGATACAGGGGCTTTCAATGGGATCGGGTATATGATCAGTACACCAGCGTACCAATAGGTGAATGTAGTGACCAACTGAGGATTCAGGTTTGGATCGAAGTCAGACCCTTTGAAGAGAATGCTAACCTTTTGTGAAAAATATATTTTCATGTGGACTCCTTTCCACAACCTGCTGAAAACACGCAACCATGCACCCCTCCGCCACTCAACCACCCCCTAGTTATTCCACCTTGACTGGACTTTCTGGCTTGGATACAAAGACTGATGTTGTAGATGTGCCCCTAGTTTTACAGTTGCCCACCAGTACCTAACATATGAAGGGATCTGCCCGGCCCTGCAGACATTAGCAACTTTTACAGTGGAGACCTGGGCTGGAGCTACTTAGCACTTGTTTTGAGATATGTGACCCTGCAGATTTTAAAGCCAATAGCTTTCAGGTGAGTGCTTGGACACCTAAACTGAGGTATACAAACATGGTGTTAAAAATGATGACTCCACTAACAGAGAGGTTAACAAATCAGTACTTATTTCTTTCCAGAGCTCGTAGAATTGAAATGATTTATGTAGTATTTTCTGAAATCAAATCAGGTAGTCTCTTCCGTTCTGCTATGTAAAATTATCAGCGCACACTTTAATGTTGCAGAAGAAAAATCTCTCACCATTCACAGGAAACAGGTTATTTCTAAATGCAAAATTAAGTTTTCTCTGACAACAAAATCATGAGAAACAAAAACCTGAGAGGGATTGCTTTGGAGGGCATTTCATACTGGTCTTTCAATTTGAATTTCAGGATCCTGGTGCCCATGAGTCAGCTCCTGGTGTTTATGGGTTAAATCCATTTTCAGTAGACTAGTGAGAGACTTGTAAACCCATTTTTATCTGGGTCTACAAGTCTTCCTTTGGTCCATGGAAACTGAATTTTACAGCATAAATGTGGGAGTTGAATCACAGATGCTGAACTCCTGGAATCTGATTTAAAAGGCCAATATAAAGGCAGCTTGTTAAAACACACCAATTATTTATAAAGGTAACAGAAATTCCTAATATTTCTAACAAATTGGTTAACAGTTGGGGTAAAGTTTCTCTGTTATTTTAGCAAAATTGCAAAATTCATCTTTTAACGAAAAATGTAAAAATGCCCGTTTTTCTCCAACATTACCGATCTGCTGGTGTGAAGCTTTGAAATGTATGTTTACTGAGAGTTCTGTTTAATTAGTGGTTAATTACTTAGAAAAACAGGCACCCTCTCACTTTTCGTTAAAGTAGGGTTTCACCCCATATATAATTTTTATTTGTTTCTCTTAGAAGTACTGTGAAATGACAATGAATGAGAAATACTAACAGTGGAAAGTTTTCAGATATAACCATTTCTAAGTTTCAGTAAAGTTTGTACGACATTGTGCTGGAAGTTAATGGCAAAGTATGGTTTTGATTATTGTGTAATTACAGATAAGCAGCACTGAACAGTAGTTCTCTAACCACAAACTCAATCAATCAATTATAATCTACATGCAGCAGCAATAATTGCTTCCTGGCAGTTTCAAATGGTATAATAAAACTAGACAATATCAGTGACTGTATATCATGTTAGTCACCAGTTTTATTGTCATACTTAGATAAGGAACTACCATATATCATTTCATGCATTAATTGTGTTAAAATTTTTTTATACAATTCTAAGTTAACCATTTGACTCCTGAACATTCATTACTCCCTTAAACATTTTCATTCAAAGGGTCTGTTCCCTATGTTTATTGTATCCCTGTTCGAAATGTGCTATTTTGGGTGTCGCATGATGTAATATCCTCTTTATGCTGCAGAATCCAGAGTGTGTGTTTGGAGATGTTGAGTGAGGACAGAATCAAGCTTGATTATGATGTCCCTTATGGTCAAATAATCTGTACACATTCACTGATAATGAAAAATTGTCACTGAAATTAAGTACTCCTGGTCAACTGGCCATGGACCCACCCTTTGACCAGGAATTAATGCCGTCAGGAAAGGAAAGAAAGACATAATTTGCATTTATATAGCACATTTCATGACCTGAGGATGCCCCAAAGCAACTTACATCAAATAAAGTACTTTTTTGAAGTTAAGTTATTGTTGTAATGCAGGGAAACACAGCAACCAATTTACATATGTAGAACTTACAACACAGAAACAGGCCATTCAGCCCAACTGGTCTGTGCTCCACATGAGACTCCTCCCACCCTATTTCATCTCACCCTATCACTCTATCCTTCTATTCCTTTCTCCATCATGTACTTGTCTAGTTTCCCCTTACTGCACCTATACTATTCACCTCAACCAATCCATGTGGTAGCGAATTCCACATTCTAACAATTTCTGGGTAAAAAGATTCTTCTGAATTGCTTACTGGATTTATTACTGACTATATCATATATTACATTTCTTTTTTAACATGAAGAAGGACTATTTAGTTGAGAATCCAGAAGGCACTTCTGAACCTTACTATAGACTTCAAGGACTGAATTTTAACTTTCAGACCTGCTTGTAGCAGGGTAGACCGACAGTGTGTCAGGAACCCGGGAATTTCAGCAGCACACTTGTCAGTGGCTTTTTAATCCAGCCACTTTATTTGCATCTGACTTCCAGGTTTCCCAACCAATTACAGTGTGTAATTTCTATGACGACCCACATCGGTCTAATTCAGCTGAAATATTTAAAGGGACCCTATGAGGATCAGAACTGAAGCAGTGTAGAAGTATCATGACAGAGTCAAGATCTTCACAGGTGGCGGCTCAACATGGAAAGGCAGCATCACACTTCTCCGAGGCATCCCTGCATAATTGCCAACATGCTCTGGGCTGGAAGGGCCCGCAGAATTGCACAGCAAGGTCCCAAAATGGGCAGTGAGATGAATGACCAAATAATCTGTTGTTAGTGACATTGGTTGTCAGTCTGGACACTGGGAGAAATCTTGTGCTGGTTTTTGAAATAAAGCCGTGGGATCTTTTCCATCCATCTGAGAGGATGGACAGGACCCCAGTTTAATGTCTCATGTGAAAGACAGCACCTCTGACAGTGAACTGCACTGAATTGTCAGAGTAGGTTATGTGTTCAAATCTCTGCATTGGGGTATTGACCTACAACTTTCTGTCTTAGGGGTGAGAGTGTTACCACTAAGCCATCTAGGAAGAACTGGTGAAATAAAAGTGAGATAAGTCATAACGCGGCTAAAAACAAACCGAAGCTAACAATAGGTGAATTTTTAAAAAAATGAATTTTAAAAAACTACATGGGATATGGTTCCACAAACACCAGGTGGCCTCTGATATTTTTCCCAAGTGGTTATTATTGATTGGCAGTGAATGTTGGCAGTCTATTCCAATAAAAAGCACATCCAATGGTAATTAACTTACTTTACACTGCTGACTCCTAATAGTTTTCCTCACCTTTTAGTGAATAGTTGGCAATTATGCAGTTAAATTACTTTGTTCACAATGAGGAAAATCATGAATCAAATTCATTGATAAAAGGCCCACATAAAATCTGAATGGCTTCCTGTGAACAAAATCAGGGAATAGAGTAGGTGGTGAAAGCTGGGAGGGTGTCTGAAGCTCATTAGCTTGCTTCCACAGCTGGACAAAAGCATTTGGGGCTTTCTTGGTACTAAATGAAACAGGAAAGTACAGGTAACATATAATAAAATGAGTCAAACATAAATAATAAGAGTAGCTTTGTTCAATTGTTCAATGAATGAAAAGTCGGTTTGTAGTTATACATGCTGCCTTATCATAGAATAGCAGAAACAGATCCTTGTTTTTGTAAAAATTCCCCGAATTCTATTACAGGCAAGAAATTGGAATTGCTATGAACTGGGATACACACAATGTAAAGCATCATACTAAACAAGGGGTAACACAGGAACGAAAGAAAGAAAAGAAAACATTTCTATAGCATCTTCCACAACCTCAGGACATCCCAATGCGCTTTACAGCCAACAAAGTACTTTTGAAGTCATTGTTGTAATGTTGGAAAGAAGTGGTGACTTGATTAAAATAGTTGCCAATATTAGATGCTCATAATTGGAAAGGTTAACAAGATACTTTGTTCCCCTTTTGAAAAGAAGGAATGAGCATAAATCATAAACAGGCATATAAAAAACAGAAAAGGATAATTCTGATCACTATTTAAATATCAATAATTAATGAAGAACAAGGGCATAGGTACAAATCAGTAAAAGACAACTTTTCTGGCCTGATGTTAGACAACGTCTTTGCGCAAAGAGTAATTAATGGTTTTCGGGAGAGGTACGAGCTCTGGAACCACTCAAGAGACAGTTGGATTTTGTGATTGGAGGAATCATAAGTTTCCACTGCATAAGGAGCTGGACAAGCCAATGACCTTCCTTATCTGTACTTACCTTCACAGTGTTCTCTTCATAGGAACATAAGAAATAGAAGCAGGAGTAGGCCATTTGGCCCTCAGGCCTGTCCTGCCATTCAACAGGATCATGGCCGATCTCCTACCTCAGTGCCATTTTCCTGCACTATCCCCATATCCCTTGATAGCTTTAGTATCTCAAAATCTATTAATCTCTGTCTTGAATATACTCAATAAGTGAGCTTCCACAGCCCTCTGAGGTAAAGAATTCCAAAGATGTACCACCCTCTGAGTGAAGAAATTCCTCTTCATCTCAGTCTTAAATAGCCTACCTCTTATTCTGAGACTGTGTCCCCTGGATCTCGACACCGCCCCAGCCAGAAGAAACATCCTTCCTACATCTACCTTGTCAAGCCATAGAAACAGTAACCTTTTAAGAATTTTGTATGTCTCAATGAGATCACCTCTCATTCTTCTAAACTCTAGAGAATATAGACCCAGACTCCTCAATCTCTCCTCATAGGACAATCCTCCCATCCCAAGGATCAGTCTGGTGAACTGTCATTGCACTCCCTCTATGGCAAGTATATCCTTCCTTAGGTAAGGTGACCAAAACTGTACAAAATACTCCAGGTGCGGTCTCACCAAGGCACTATACAATAGCAGCAAGACTTCCTTACTCCTGTACTCAAATCCTCTTGCAATACAGGCCAACATACCATTTGCCTTCCTAATTGCTTGCTGCATCTGCGTGTTAGCTTTCAGTGACTTATGAATAAGGATACTCAAGTCTCTTTGGACATCAATACTTCCCAATCTCTCACTATTTAAGAAATACTCTGCATTTCTGTTTTTCCTACCTAAGTGGATAACTTCATATTTTTCCACATTATATTCCATCTGCCATGTCCTTGCCCACTCACTTAACCTAAGTCCCATTGAAGCCTCACAACTCACATTACCATCTAGTTTTGTGTCATCAGCATACTTGGAAATATTACATTGGTCCCCACATCCAAATCATTGATATAGATTGTGAATAACTGATGTCCAGGCATTGTTCCTTGTGGTACCCCACTAATCACAGTCTGCCAATCTCTGAATGACCTGTTTATTTCTACTTTCTGTTTTTTGTCCGTTAACCAATTTTCAATGCATGCCAGTATATTACACTCAATCCCATGTGCTCTAATTTTGCTTACTAACCTCCTTATCAAAAGCCTTCTGAAAATCCAAATACACCACATCCACTGCTTCTTCCTTATCCATTTTGCTAGTTACATCCTCAAAAAACTCTAACAGGTTTGTCAAACAGAATAAAAGTTTGTTTTGGTTGGGGGAATAGGGTAATTTATATATTGAATACTTAGAGGGGTGGGAGAGGCAATTCAAAGTGAGATTACAATTTGATTTTAATTTTTCACACACTGGGACCTTTAAAAATGTAAATGACCTGTCAGAGCTAGAAGTCCTTTAAAAATGGCTCCGGCATCTACGTCATCGGGGGCAGGCGGTCTGCCCCCTCCATGTTAATGAGCCGCCACATGAAATATCGCAGTGGCTCCGTGGCGCACGGTGGTGAGCTATTAAAATTCAGCCCAAATTATTTGTTTAGTCTCTCTGCCATTTCCTTATTCCCCATTATAAATTCTCCTGTCTCTGTTTGTAATGGGCCCACATCTGTTTTTGCTAATCTTTTCCTTTTTACATACCTATAGAAGCTTTTACAGTTCATTTTTATGTTTATCACTAGCTTCCTTTTATATTCTATTTTCTCTTTCTTTATTAAATGTCTTGGTCCTCCTTTGCTGAATTATAAAATGGACCCAATCCTCAGGCTCAGGTGACTTTATAAGCTTCTTCCTTAGATCTAATACAATCTTTAACTTCTCTTGTGCCTCAAAGGAATATAAATTTGTTATAAAGCATGTATTAATTCTTTAAATGCTAGTAATTCCCTGTCTACCATCATACCTTTTTAATATTGTTTCTCAATCTACCACAGCCAATTTTCCACTCATACCTTCACAGTTTCCTTTATATAGATTTAAGACCCTAATTTCAGATTGAACTATGTCACTTTCAAACTTAATGTAAAATTCTATTATATTATGGTCACCCTTCCTTAGAGGCTCCTTTACAATGAGATTATTAATTAGCCCTTTCTCATTACACAATACCAGATCTAAAATAGCTCATTCACTAGTTGGTTCCTCAACATACTGTTCTAGAAAACCATCTCTTATATATTCCAGGAATTTGTCCTCCACAGCATTAGTGCTAATTATGTTTACCCAGTCTATATGTAGATTTAAATCCCCCATGATTACAGTATTACCCTTGTTACATGCACCTCTAATTTCCTGATATATACCATGCCCTACATTACCACTACTGTTTGGTGGCCTATAAACAACTCTTACCGATGAAAACACAATAAAAGAAGACTGGTTGGGAGTTATGAACACCTGGAAAAAATAATCACATCCAAGTGCAGTGAAATTGATCAATATTGTAGCATTTTAATAGTGGATATACATCAGCAAAAAAAAAATTATGTTCCTCAGATGACACTTTCTTGGTCGCATGACATACTGGTGCTTTTTTTGCAACATTTTGTATTTCAGCTGCTATTGGCTGTCACTGGCATGACTCCAATTTGCTTCATTAATTACTCAATCAATCACAAAAGCTTAACTATTCCCTAATTTTTTGCTTTAATTATTTTAACATGAAGTAAGGCTGGAAATTATGTAATTTAATGAATGAATTAAAAGGAGAGTCCAGCAATTGTCGTCGCCATTCCCTTCTTTTGGTTTAGTCACATGTCTGCTTACTATATGCAGCCTTTTTCCATCAGAAGATGCAAATTAGCAAGAGAGGTTTTTTTAATTTCCAAAACATACTTTATTCACAAAAATCTGTAAAAAAATACATTACCAAACAGTTTCAAACAGCACCAAGTCAAAAAATACAAACAGTGCAAAGGTCCTTCAATGCAATCATGAGTTGCCTCACAACCTTTCCATTTCATTTGTTATGCCATATACATTTTTACATTTTACAGCACACAAAATTTTCCCGATACAGTTCGAGGGGTTTCCCATGGATCCAGCCCCTCCGTTCAGCTTGGTGGGGAGACCTTACACAGTGATCTTTCCCCATTGAGCCTTTGCTGCGGCTGCCCCAAGCTTTAGTGCGTCCCTCAGCACGTAGTCCAGGACCTTGGAATGTGCCAGTCTGCAACATTCGGTCGTGGACAACTCTTTGCGCTGGAAGACCAGCAAGTTTTGGGCAGACCAAAGGGCGTCTTTCACCGAATTGATAGTCCTCCAGCAGCAGTTGATGTTTGTCTCGGTGTGCGTCCCTGGGAACAGCCTGTAGAGCACAGACTCCTGTGTTACAGCGCTGCTTGAACAACAAAGAACAAAGAACAGTACAGCACAGGAACAGGCGCCGATCTTGATGCCTGCCTAAACTAACACCTTCTGCACTTCCGGGGCCCATATCCCTCTATTCCCTTCCTATTCATATATTTGTCAAGATGTCTCTTAAACGTCGCTATCGTATCTGCTTCCACCACCTCCCCTGGCAGCAAGTTCCAGGCACTCACCACCCTCTGTGTAAAAAACTTGCCTCACACATCCCCTCTAAACTTTGCCCCTCGCACCTTAAACCTATGTCCCCTAGTAACTGATTCTTCCACCCTGGTAAAAAGCTTCTGACTATCCACTCTGTCCATGCCGCTCATAACTTTGTAAACCTCTATCATGTCGCCCCTCCACCTCCGTCGTTCCAGTGAAAACAATCTGAGTTTATCCAACCTCTCCTCATAGCTAATGCCCTCCAGACCAGGCAACATCCTAGTAAACCTCCTCTGTACCCTCTCCAAAGCCTCCACGTCCTTCTGATAGTGTGGCGACTAGAATTGCACGCAATATTCTAAGTGTGGCCTAACTAAGGTTCTGTACAGCTGCAACATGACTTGCCAATTTTTGTACTCTATGCCCCAACCGATGAAGGCAAGCATGCCGTATGCCTTCTTGACTACCTTATCCACCTGTGTTGCCACTTTCAGTGACCTGTGGACCTGTACGCCCAGATCTCTCTGCCTGTCAATACTCCTAAGGGTTCTGCCATTTACTATATACTTCCCACCTGCATTAGACCTTCCAAAATGCATTACCTCACATTTGTCCGGATTAAACTCCATCTGCCATTTCTCCGCCCAAGTCTCCAACCGATCTATATCCTGCTGTATCCTCTGACAATCCTCATCATTATCCGCAACTCCACCAACCTTTGTGTCGTCCGCAAACTTACTAATCAGATCAGCTACATTTTCCTCCAAATCATTTATATATACTACAACCAGCAAAGGTCCCAGCACTGATCCCTGCGGAACACCACTAGTTACATCCCTTCATTCAGAAAAACACCCATCCACTGTTACCCTCTGTCTTCTGTGACTGAGCCATTTCTGTATCCATCTTGCCAGCTCACCTCTGATCCTATGTGACTTCACCTTTTGTACCAGTCTGCCATGCGGGACCTTGTCAAAGGCTTTACTAAAGTCCATATAGACAACATCCACCGCCCTTCCCTCATCAATCATCTTCATCACTTCCTCAAAAAACTCAATCAAATTAGTAAGACACGACCTCCCCTTCACAAAACCATGCTGTCTCTCACTAATAAGTTTGTTTGTTTCCAAATGGGAGTAAATCCTGTCCCGAAGAATCCTCTCTAATAGTTTCCTTACCACTGACGTAAGGCTCACCAGCCTATAATTTCCTGGATTATCCTTACCACCCTTCTTAAACAAAGGAACAACTTTGGCTATTCTCCAGTCCTCTGGGACCTCACCTGTAGCCGATGAGGATACAAAGATTTCTGTCAAGTCCCCAGCAATTTCTTTCCTTGCCTCCCTCAGTATTCTAGGGTCGATCCCATCAGGCCCTGGGGACTTATCTACCTTAATGCTTTGCAAGACACCCAACACCTCCTCCTTTTTGATAATGAGATGACTGAGACTATCTGCACTCCCTTCCCTAGGCTCATCATCCACCAAGTCCTTCTCCTTGGTGAATACAGATGCAAAGTACTCATTTAGCACCTCACCCATTTCCTTTGGCTCCACGCATAGATTCCCATCTCTGTCCTTGAGTGGGCCAACCCTTTCCCTGGTTACCCTCTTGCTCTTTATATATGTATAAAAAGCCTTGGGATTTTCCTTAATCCTGTTTGCCAATGACTTTTCATGACCCCTTTTAGCCCTCCTAACTCCTTGCTTAAGTTCCTTCCTACTTTCTTTATATTCCTCAAGTGCTTCATCTGTTCCTAGCCTTCCAGCCCTTACAAATGCTTCCTTTTTCTTTTTGACGAGGCTCACAATATCCCGTGTTATCCAAGCTTCCCGAAACTTGCCAAACTTGTCTTTCTTCCTCACAGGAACATGCTGGTCCTGGATTCTAATCAGCTGACGTTTGAAAGACTCCCACATGTCAGATGTTGATTTACCCTCAAACAGCCACCCCCAATCTAAATTCTTCAGTTCCTGCCTAATATTGTTATAATTAGCCTTCCCCCATTTTAGCACCTTCATCCGAGGACTACTCTTATCCTTATCCACAAGTACCTTAAAACTTATGGAATTATGGTCACTGCTCCCGAAATGCTCCCCCACTGAAACTTCAACCACCTGGCTGGGCTCATTCCCCAATACCAGGTCCAGAATGGCCCCATCCCTAGTTGGACTATCTACATACTGTTTCAAGAAGCCCTCCTGGATGCTCCTCACAAATTCTGCCCCATCCAAGCCCCTAGCACTAAGTGAGTCCCAGTCAAAGTTAAAATCACCCACCACTACAACCCTGTTACCTTTACATCTTTCCAAAATCTGTCTACATATCTGCTCCTCTACCTCCCGCTGGCTGATGGGAGGCCTGTAGTAAACCCACAACATCGTGACTGCACCCTTCCTATTCCTGAGCTCCACCCATATTGCCTCGCTGCATGACCGCTCTGAGGTGTCCTCCCGCAGTACAGCTGTGATATTCTCCTTAACCAGTAATGTAACTCCCCCACCCCTTTTACATCCCCCTCTATCCTGCCTGAAGCTTCTAAATCCTGGAACATTTAGCTGCCAATCCTGCCCTTCCCTCAACCAAGTCCCTGTAATAGCAACAACATCATATTTCCAAGTACTAAATGTACTAGAAGAACCTCGACAAAAACCACTGCAGCTCTTTCCAAACCTGCTTTGCAAAGACACATTCCAGAAGGAGGTTTACAGCTTCTAATGTATTCTCAAGGCTCAGCTCTGAGGGGCTGAAAAAAAAGGCCAACCAGCAAGATTAGTAAACCTCCTCACACCTCAATTGTTTGATTTTTTTTTAAACAAACTGAATTCTGGCTCTCTAAAATACAAATTTACAGCATCATATTGAAGTATTAGACCAGCTTATTTAATGTCCGATTTTCAGATGTTTTACCTAATGCTTAAAAATAAACAATGGATGTTTCAACCTCCATTCAAATTTGGCACCCAATCAGCTGTAACAGTTCACTAAAAAAAAACTTCACCTTTGCTTTCGTTGTTGCTGGTTCACTTTTTCCCAATCCACGCTTGTCATGTCCAATGCCACAAAGCAAGTTGATGTCAATTTAAAATGCTTATTTAAAAAGGGAATGCATGTTCCTTCAATGTAGTAATTGTGCTTTAATTAAACAACACAAATTTGTGTTCAATCAAACCAACAAAGAGCCATGGTATTAGTTTATTGAGAAGGGAATGCTTTACAACACAACCTTTGTTATGCTGCAATCATTTAATTAGCATGTGATCTGCTGTTGACAGGCAAATCAAGTGTTCCTGGAGTGTTGAGATTATAATAACAACCCCCATCAATCATTTCTACTACATTGCTGGTAGAAAAGCATACACAATTTGAAGGTCATACTTAACAAAAACAAAAAAATACAAGTTAAGGCATAGTTGACTGCGAAATGTAATCATGAATATATGAAATGTTTATAACAATTACCACGTTCTGTAATTCATAGATTGGTCACCAGCTAAATGACTTGTGGCAGCTTTGGGCTAACCACGGTAGATTTAATATCACAATTTAAAAAAAAGCCTCTGTTGGGTACCCAAGAGTATCCTACTGAAGTTCTGATGAAAGGTCATCGACTTGAAACATTAACTCTGTTTCTCTCTCCACAGATGCTGCCAGACCTGCTGAGAATTTCCAGCATTTTCTGTTTTTACTGCTGAAGCTTACATTGTTTTAATGATGACTACAGGTACCTCCCTCTATGAACTCTCTGATATAACACACAAACTGACAAATATTTTGAATATGTGTCCTTAAACTATCACTCAACCCACATTTTGGAAGCTTTTGGAAGCTTTCTTCTTGCACTTTTGTAGTTTCCCCTTCCTGAGCTATGTAACATCCCTTGGCTGAAAGACACAGCAGGTATGTTTGGGGTCTACCTTAGATATTCTCTCAGGGACAGTGGTGCTGGTCAGTTCCCTAAGTGGTCAGAGTGTCTTAAGTTTAGGAGTGTGTGCATTACCTAATTATGCAGTAGCATAACTCAAGGTGCAATGATAATATCTTCTTACAGCCTGAATTGGATATTGTGGGGGGAAACTGGACTTCGTTTCTTCCGGTTTTCAGATGTGAAATGGGTTCACAGCTTGCCAATTTTTGTTTGTGGGCACACACAACTGAAAAGCACAGGGAGTATTTTGGTCACCATACTGGTTAGGATGCCCATTGCCATCTTGGGTGCTTGCCTAAAATGAGCATCAGGCCCATTGCTAAATTGGATCTCTTGCCCTGAAGCAGACAATCCTGCCATCCTTAAAGGAGCCACTGGAATCTGCTATCAAAGAGAAAGAAAAATAATTACCTACTGAATGTGGAGCCAGGAGGAGCATGAGTACTGGTCCTGTACTGTGATGCCAGTTATCACTTGCCCCTACTCCATTTCCTCCCAACCTTCCAGAATTTGCAGTGGACCCAGTGATGGTAACTTCATTGGCCGACCTATATCCTTGCCATTGATTCCATCTCTCTCCCCAGCTGAACAAGTTTGTCCGCAACCTTGGCATCCTATTCCATTCCAAGCTGAGTCTCTGGCCCCATGTTCTCTCTGTCACAAGACTACCTACTTCCACCTCTGTAACATTTCCCATTTCTTCCCCTAGCTTAGCACATATGCTGCTGAAACCATCATTTGTTATCCCCAGACTCAACTATTTCAATGCAGGCATCAGTCTTGGCTCATTGCTGAACGTTACCCTTCAGTGCAATACTGCATTGTCAGAGGTGCTGACTTTTGGATGAGACATTAAACTGAGGCCCTGTCTGCTCTCTCAAGTGGACATATAATATCATCTGTCACTATTCGAAGAATAACAGGTCCATTCTTCCAGTATTCTGGCCAATATTGTCTGTGAAGATCTTTGGGATGTTTTGACATTGTAAAAGGTGCTGTTTTTCACTCCTTTTTTTTTTCTTTTTCTCTCTGGGTCACCCAATTCATCCAACAACTTTTGCAAATTTCTTCAGCCCTACGAATCCCCCCTGCCTCTCCCCCAAACCATCTATTTCCCTGACTTTGACCTCTTGTGCATGTGCAATAGCCCCCTTGCATCCCTCCATCACTTTTGCCCCGTAATTGGCAGCTGCGCTTTCAGTCACTTAGATCTTTTGCACTGTAATTCCCTCCCTGAGCTCACTGCCTCTCTACTTGACTCTCTTTTTTAAAACTCATATCTTTGACCAACGTCTTGGTCACTCCTGACAAGATCTCCTTTCTCTTGGTGTGCTTTTGTTTGCTCATGGTTCTGTGATTTTTTTCTCCTTTAAAGGTGCTATATAAATGCAAATTGTATGTGTATATGAGGGACACAGTCAAGCAGGCTTTTGAAGAAAAACTGCAGTAAAAACCAAGTTATCTCATTGTATATTTATGTAAATATTTGAATGAAAATATATTGAATAATGCATAAAAACTGAACCTCGTCTGATGGTTATTGATATAAATAAGCCCTTTGGAGTTGGCCTCTTTCATTCTTTAAACTGTTTTTATTCAATACAAAGCACAGCCTTAGCAGGATTTAGGAGGCTGCAGCGGCAATTCTATAGCTAAACAGAAGATGCCTGATACTTTTTATTCAGAAAGTGATATGCATTCTGAAATGTTCATTTTGTTTCCCTCTTACTGTTTTGTTAATTTTCCATACAAGGGATATTAATGCTGGGGAACGGAACACTGTCCCATTTTGGGGAGCCACTGTCAATAACAAGCAAGTGCTGTTCGGTCAATTTTCACATGGCTTGTGTGCAGACTCAGGATTCCTCTGCTGTGCCTCTGTCCCACCTTCAAGGGAAAAATTCTTAACCTTAACTGTATGAAATTTTTCTCTTACACCAACAATTCTTTGAGCAAGAATCTCAGTCTTAATGTCAAATTAGGGGCAGGTTTGCTGTTAGTTTTAGGGACCTGACCCATATCTTTTGTGGGGAATAAAATGTTGGGAAATGCATTATCTTTTTCAGGTAAATGCTTGTACTTCAGAGCTGCCACATTGTAATGTAAATCAATCACGTGAGTCATGTACACCTGTAGATAACATATTTTACCAAATTATCACAAGTGATATACTTTGAAATGTAAAATAAAAGTAACTATAAAGTTGCAGTCATCACTGGATTTTACACAGTTTCTGTAACATTTTAAAGTTCAGAGATAGTTTATAGTCTTATTTCTGTTTCCAAAGTTAAGATTTCATCCTCACTAATGACTATTTCAGAGACAGAAAGTGCTTTATGGAAAAGAAACATTAACAGATGTTATCCTCGACTGTTAACAGATATCAATAAAACAGAAGGTTTTCAGTTTAGGAAATTTTAAGTTGTTTTGTTGTAGAGAAATGGTAAATGTAGTATGTAATCTATGTGTTTTATCAAAAGAAAGAATGATTTATATTTATATCGTACCTTTCATGACCGAAGAACATCCCAAAGAACTTTACAGCCAATTAAGTACTTTTTTTGTACTGTAGTCCCTATTGTAAGGTGGGAAATGCAGCAGCCAATTTACACACAGCAATGTGATAACATAAGAACATAAGAAATAGGAGGAGGTTAGGCCATTCAGCCCCTCGAGCCTGTTCCACCATTCAATAAGATCATGGCTGATCTGATTGTGGCCTTAACTCCGCTTTCCTGCCTGTCCCCACAACCCTTGACTCCCTTGTAAATCAAAAATATGTCTAACTCAGCTTTTAAAATATTCAATGACCCAGTCTCCACTACTCACAGGGGAAGAGAACTCCAAAGATTAACGATTCTCTGAGAGAAGAAATTCCTCCTCATATCCATCTTAAAAGGGAGACCCCTTATTTTGAAACTGTGTGCCCAGTTCTAGATTCCCAAAGATCCCTCTGTAGTGCAGCATTCTGCAGGCACTCTCCATGTAAATAATAACCTGCTTTTCTATTCTTTCTGCCAAAGTGGACAATCTCACATTTTCCCACATTATACTCCATCTGCCAAATTTTTGCCCACTCACTTAACCTAGCTATATTTCTTCGGAGACACTTTGTGTCCTCCTCACAACTTGCTTTTCTATCTTTGTATTGTCCGCAAATTTGGCTGCAATACACTTGGTCCCATCATCAAGGTCATTAATATAGATTGTAAATAGTTGAGGCCCCAGCACTGATGCCTGTGGCACTCCACTAGTTACAGTTTTCCAACCTGAAAATGCTTCATTTATGCCGACTCTGTTTCCTGTTTGTTAGCCTACATATATGTATGCTAATATATTACCCCCAACACCATGATCTCTTATTTTGTGTAGTAACCTTTTATGTGGCATCTTATCGAATGACTTTTGGAAATCCAAATACACCATCTACTGGTTCCCCTTTATCCACCTTGCTTGTTACATCCTCAAAGGACTCTAATAAATTTGTGAAACATGATTTCCCTTTCGTAAAACCATATTGACTCTGCCCAATGCATTATGACTTTCTAAATGGCCTGATACTACTTCCTTAATAATGGATTCTAACATTTTCCCCATGACAGATGTTAGGCTAACTGGCCTATATTTTTCTGATTTCGGTTGCCAACTTCCTCCACTAAATTGACTGTTTTTATACTTCTTGCTAGTTTACTCTCATGTGCTAATTTCTCCCTTTTTGTTCATTCATCCTTTGCTGCTTTCTAAGATTTTCCCAATCTTCTGGTCTACCATTAATCATTGCAGCATTGAACTGTTAGCTGTTAGCTGAGGGATAAATATTGGCCAGGACTTCCCTGCTCTTCAGCAGAATAGTGCTATGGGATCTTTTATATCGACCTAAGAGGGCCTTAGTTGAGCATTGCATCTCCATCACACCTCCAAAAATGCAGCACACACACAGCTTTTATTTGATTTTTGTTCTCAAGTCCTGGAGTGGGATTTTGCACCCACAACATTCTGACTTTGAGGCAAGAGTGCTACCAACTGAGCCACAACTAATTCTAGGGGCTGAATTTTATGCCGCACCAGTGGGTCAGATGGTGGCTTGGGGGCAGCGTAAAATTGAGCAGGAGGCTCCAGGAGGCCTACCCGCCCCGCTCCCATCTCCGGTCAACTTTACGGCAGCTAGGCAGGAGGTGGGGGGAAACAGGCTTGCCCACTCGAGGCCAATCAAGGCCCTTAACTGGCCACTTAAGGGCCCTTGCTTGCCTCCACGAGTATTTTACCCATGGCAAGTGGGCGTGCTGGGGATGTGAAAGGCCGCCCAGTGATAGCTGCCGGTGAATTCCCGTCCACCTACGGTAAATTCCAGCCCTAGGTGCCTGTATATTTAAATAATCAGTCATATTGGCCTAGTGATTTAATAACAACATGCCTATTTTTCAGTTGTTAAACATGTGCCTAAGCCTCCATTCTGGCAGACAGTACGTATACCACCCACAATATTGGTGAAGGTAAAGTAATAGGCGTCCAGTGCCTGTGCCTGAAACAGGTATTAAGGCTTTTGCATATCTGAGTATGCAATTAATGCACAGGAATTCCTAGAACGGTATCAGGAATGAAAGATTGTAGTTGTGAAGAAAGACTAAAAGAAATTGGATATTTTTTCACCCCAAGAGTGATAGTTACAAGAAAATATAATGGAGGTTTGCAGCAACATGAAACAATCGTGAGGGGTTGAAAAATTAGTTCCACTGATTGCAGATCAGTAACAGGAGGACATATACTCAGGATTAGCATTGAAAGAATAATGGGGGAAGCTAAAAGAAAGTTTTTCTATATCGATGTTTAGAACACGGAATGTTTCAATTAAGGCTGACTTTAACATGGAGTTGGATACATATTTTCTGAGACAGCTTTTACATACTGTACAGGAAAGGCAAAGTGTTGCTGCAGACATTTAAAGTATCTTCATTTCTTATAAAAATGAAGAATAGGGATGGAAATTTGTCACTATTTCTGATCATTGAAGGATTATAGACAGTGCTGATGTTTAAGGTTGATTCCCTTGAGATGTTGATGCATGCAGTGAGACACAGAAATGTTGTCCTACTTGGTACTCAAAGGCATCCTCCTTAGAGAAGACTTGTCCAAAATGTCTGGCAGGAGCTGGCTGACAGTGATATTCTTTGCAACACTTAAAGGACCTGGCTGTGGAAGAAGATGGCAAACATAAGGATCAGCACCCTAGGTAATGCTACCCAGCAGTTTTCTATATCAAGTATCTATACCAAGTACATGTATCACAAAATGCATTCTCAAAGATATTTACCTGTTGCTCCTCTAAAACTTTAACAGTTCTTTCAGTGCTTATCATGAAAGGACATACAGCAATATAGAACATATACTGGGGGCAACTTATATCTGAAAATATTGTCACACTGAAATCTCAGCAGGACTCCATATCACAAATTATTTCAGATAAAACATGCATGTTGCATGTTCAGTTACTAACATGTAGGATGGGTTGCAAATTAGGTACATGTCTGTTACTGTGTGTACTCCTTAAGTTTACAACATCTCAACTTCTCTGCTTGCAGCCCAATAAAAGTGAGTGTACCTGAACTGGAGATGGGCCTAGAGATTACAAACACTTGGTTCCCATTGAGGAAACCACTCTGGATATCCTTGCCTGTGGCAGCACTGTGCAAGAACAGGATCATGAAGCTAGTGGTCTGCCTAAGCTCATAGCCAATATTATCCTGCTCTTATGATATACAGACATGCTGAGGATTTATGACTATCCAGTACTGGGGGAGCAGGAGAATCACACTGCTCGAGGCCACAAGCCTCAGTAAATTTGTAAAAAAAAAGGTTTGTCCTTCCTGCCCTACATTCTCCAGTGGTTTGTTCCTTCAGCATGAGATCATTGCTGTGCACCTGTATAAACAGCCACTGTCAAGTGCACGGCCACCAGAAGGGCTTGCTGCCCCTCTTAAAGTGCTGTCCTCCCAGCTTACTCTTGGTGGGATGGACATTCCTTTTGAGGACCAAGAAGAGCTTTATAGGCAATGATAGTGTCGCAGTTATGTAACTGAACTAGTAATTTAGAAGTATGAATGATCTGTAGTTATCAGCTCAAATCCCACCATGGTAGCTGGACAGCTTAAACTTCAGTTAATCAACTTATTCTGGAATTAAAAAAACAAGTATCAGTAATGGTGACCATATCATTGTTGGGTAAGGATGGCAAATTTCCTTCTTTAAAGGGCTTAAGTAAGCCAGGTTGGCTTTTATAATAATCATATCTCGAGATCTTGACATCAAGGCAGCATTTGACCGAGTATGGCATCAAGGAGCCCTAGCAAAACTGAGGTCAATGGGAATCAGGGGGAAAACGCTCTGCTGGCTGGAGTCATACCTAGCTCAAAGGAAGATGGTTGTGGTTGTTGGAGGTCAATCATCTGAGCTCCAGGACATCACTGCAGGAGTTCCTCAGGGTAGTGTCCTAGGTCCAACCATCTTCAGCTGCTTCATCAATGACATTCCTTCAACCATAAGGTCAGAAGTGGGGATGTTCGCTGATGATTACACAATGTTCAGCACCATTCGTGACTCCTCAGATACTGAAGCAGTCCGTGTAGAAATGCAGCAAGACCTGGACAATATCCAGGCTTGGGCTGATAAGTGGCAAGTAACATTCGCGCCACACAAGTGCCAGGCAATGACCATCTCCAACAAGAGAGAATCTAACCATCTCCCCTTGACATTCAACGGCATTACCATCACTGAATCCCCCACTATCAACATCCTAAGGGCTACCATTGACCAGAAACTGAACTGGAGTAGCCATATAATTACCGTGGCTACAAGAGCAGGTCAGAGGCTAGGAATCCTGAGGCGAGTAACTCACCTCCTGACTCCCCAAAGCCTGTCCACCATCTACAAGGCACAAGTCAGAAGTGTGATGGAATACTCTCCACTTGCCTGGATGGGTGCAGCTCCAACAACACTCAAGAAGCTTGACACCATCCAGGACAAAGCAGCCCGCTTGATTGGCACACCATCCACAAACATTCACTCCCTCCACCACCGACGCACAGTAGCAGCAGTGTGTACCATCTACAAGATGCACTGCAGCAATGCACCAAGGCTCCTTAGACAGCACCTTCCAAACCCATGAACTCTATCACCTAGAAGGACAAGGGCAGCAAATACATGGGAACACCACCACCTGCAAGTTCCCCTCCAAGTCACACACCATCCTGACTTGGAACTATATCGCCGTTCCTTCACTGTCGCTGAGTCAAAATCCTGGAACTCCCTTCCTAACAGCACTGTGGGTCTACCTACCCCAAATGGACTGCAGCGGTTCAAGAAGGCAGCTCACCACCACCTTCTCAAGGGCAATTAGGGATGGGCAATAAATGCTGGCATTGCCAGTGATTGCCACATCCCATGAATGAATAAAAAAAAATCATTTGTTCAGACCTCTGGATTACTAGTCCATAATCACTATGCTACTATTCCCTATAAAACTTTTCCTGGTCCTTCAAAGGAATGGCCCAGACACACAGCAATGTGGTTAACTCTTAACTGCCCTCTGAAATAGCCTAGCAAGCCACTCAGTTAAGGGCAATTAGGGATAGACAATAAATGCTGGCCTTGTGAGCAATACCCACATCCTATGAATGACTACGTTTAAAAATAATCATTGCCAGAAAATTCATCTAAAGGAAGTCTGCCTGTATCTGTGGTGGGTGACCACCATTACCCAAGTAGGCAGATCCACAACAGGGATCCTTGGGTATAGTGGAAGAGATTGGATGTATGAGACCTTTCTCAAGGTTGCATTTGTGCCCTTCTGACATTGCACATATACATTGACAGAATGTTTTGCCAACCTAGGTATCAATAAGTGACTGTACATAATGCAGGTAGATTGCTTCATATGGACTTAAGGTGTTGTGGTCTTGGAAAATTTGAGTGTATCAACTTTCTGAATTGTAGGTTAACTTAAGGTGTGCATTTTGAGGTATGGGTACATATGAGATACAAAGAACAAACTGTGAGATTGTATAAGGGCTTTTGAGGATGGCGTACAAGTGGAACATGAAACATTTGTGTCAAGCAATCTTTGAATTGTTCCCGAGATACATGATGTCGTTGATTACTGTGTCTTTGGCTGCTTCCTTTGTCTTCTCCTGCAGGTTTGAACCACAGCATGGAACCTGCTTACACTTGCTTTTAGGAATAGTGCACGATTGATCTCCATGGAAGGTGTCATTGAGTGCTAAATTGGATAGCCCGCTTCACACCCAACTCATGCAGCTGTAAGTTCCTTTCGCCATGCATCCATCAGGAGATTAGGTATTGTATCAATCTTGTCATTTTCTCACATATTTTGCTTTGTGCCTTCACATTTGGTTTTCTTCCACTTTATTTATGGTACGCTCCCCCACACCCAGCGTTCATCCAACTCAAAGCCTTGATAAAGGGTGATAAATACTTGTAAATGTTTTTGAAACATGGTAAATGCTGAAACAATTATTTGTTCCTAAATGTGGGTGCTTACATTACCTATAATGGGTGCAAGCCCTTAATTTGGATCTGATGGCCACATTTCCCATTGTGCTTGCTCCCTGCACAATGGCAAAGCTGCACTGGTAGCAAAAAATAATTATTCAAATGAGCTGAAGCAAAAAGTTTGAGGCAGTCAGTTCACTGTTCCATTAGCTATTTTTGATCCAACTGAACAGTATAAAGAAACATTTGCATCTATATAGCACCTTTCATAACCTCAGGACACCCCAAAATGTTTTATAGTTAATGAAGTACTTTTGCAATGTAGCAAACACAAGAGCCAATTTGCACACAGCAAGCTCCTACAAACAGCCATATGATAATGACCAGATAATCTGTCTTTGTGATGTTGTTTCAGGGATAAATATTGGCCAGGACACTGGGGATAACTCCCCTTCTTTTTTTTTAGAATAGTACCATGTGGTCTTTACATCTACCTCAGACCTCAATTTAATATCTCATCTGAAAGATGACACCTCCAAAAAGTGTCAGCTTAGGTTTTTGTACTCAAGGCTCTGAAATGGGACTTGAACCCACAATCATCTAACTGAGGTAGAATGCTACCAACTGAACCAACCTAGGCCAGAGTTTTGCACCCCCAGCAGGAGCGGGCTGGTGGGGTGGGGGAGAGCCGTAGAATTGAGAAGGAGGCCGGGGGTGCTGTTCCCATCATCTTCCCACCCCTGCTGCAATTTTACCAGCGGCAGGGAAGGTGACAAATGGTTGCCCGCCCTGGGCCAATTAAAGCCCTTAAGTGGCAATTAATTGCCACTTAAGGGCCTCCTGCTGCCACTGGAATACAACCAGTGGTGGGCGGGTGGTTCAGTATCTCAGAAGGTCATCCAGTAAAACCTGTGTCTGATCTGGTGGTCCCCACTCGTGGCACAATTCATCCTCACTGGAGCACCACCCCCCATCTCGAGCGACAATCCCCAGCCTTGCTGGGGCCCAGCTGATTGTTCCTAGTGAGGCCCCATACACTTTCCTGTATTCTGGTGCCTCGTCCATGTGGCCGATCCTGACTGGGTGCTGTCTCAGCAATGGCCACTACTCCCGGTGGCGCTGCTGGGACTGAAGAGCTGCTGGCCCACTGATTGGCCAGCAGATCTTGTAGGTGGGACTGCCTGCCTCAGAGAGCTGGAAGTCCTGCCTGAGGCCACATAAAATTACAATGTGGCTTCCAGGCCTGGCGGAGGCGGGCTCGCCCCTGACTTTTGTGATGGCCCTAGTCTTAATTACACCTGTGGTTTCAACTACACCTAATCACGTAGAAACTGGTTTTGGGCCTAAAATAAGCAATGTACCACAAGTGCCAGGCAGAAGCTGGAGGCCCGAGTCTCATATGAAATTGGGCCTCGGGTCTAAGTTAATAATATAGACAAGCTGCCAGCAGCTGTCAGTCTCCAGAGGCAGCTCATCCAAAGTCAGAGATACAATTTGGGTTGGTGCCTGGTCACCAGAGGTCCTCAGGTAAGACCTATTAAACTGGGTTGGGGGGGGTGGGGGGTTTGATCACAAACAAGCAGTAGCCCACAAGAGTGCTGTAGAGCCAGAAGGAGCACTCCCACGTAAGTGAAAAACATGCCTTTTGGTGTTGGCTGCTTCTTAGACTGTAGTAATCCATCCAAACCTGAGCTATTTGCTCAGCTCAGTGCTGACCAATGTTGCTGAGGGGTCCTCAAACAGGTGTTAGGCCTCTCATTAGCATATTACAGATCCAATGTCAGTATAAGGTGGCCTCCAAGAGGCCTGAACATTGTCTGAGGATAATATGGCATCAGACACATTCCAGCCCTGTGAAATTGGTTCTTTCCCCCCTGTTTTCCTCCTGGATTCTCAGTTCTAATGAAGCTGATGCTGGGAAAACTCCTCAGCATGAGTAAATGGAACAGGAGAATGTTGGTTGGATGAGAAAAGGGTATAAATATCAAATAGAAGTGAATAAAATTGTAATATAGATTCCAGATAATCATAGTCACATTATTCATACCATTGTTTCTATTCATAAGGCCTAAAGCATTACTTCAAGAATTACAAAGAACTCACAGCAAAGAAACTGGCCATTCGGCCCAACTGGTCGATGTTGGTATTTATACTCCACATAAGCCTACTCCCATCCTACTTCATCTAACCCTATCAGCATATTCTTTTTATCTCCCTCCCATACATATTTAGCTTCTTCTCAAATGCATCGATTCTTTTCACCTCAACTACTCCATGTGGTAACAAGTTCCACATTCTAACCACTCTCTGGGCTTCTTCTGAATTCTTTACTGGACTTATTAGTGATGATCTTATGTTTATTTCCCCTAATTTTGGACTCCCTCATCTACCCTATCAAACCTTTCATAATTTTCTGGAGAAAAGCGCCCAGTCTTTCTTGATAGTTATAACTTCTCAGTTCTGGTATCATCCTTGTAAATCTTTTTGTACCTTCTCCAAAGAACAACATCATTAGGAAAAATAAAAGGAGTGAAGGGCAAGTGGGTCAGAAGCTCGTGCCCTCCTGGCAGGTGCTTGCTGAATATCACATCAATCTTCTATCTTTGGCCTCTTTATCTCGAGAGACAATGGGTAAGTGCCTGGAGGTGATCAGTGGTGTGTGGAGCAGCGCCTGGAGTGGCTATAAAGGCCAATTCTAGAGTGACAGGCTCTTCCACAGGTGCTGCAGAAAAATTTGATTGTCGGGGCTGTTACACAGTTGGCTCTTCCCTTGCACCTCTGTCTTTTTTCCTGCCAGCTGCTAAGTCTCTTCGACTCGCCACACTTTAGCCCCGCCTTTATGGCTGTCCGCCAGCTCTGGCGAACGCTGGCAACTGACTCCCACGACTTGTGATCAATGTCACAGGATTTCATGTTGCGTTTGCAGACATCTTTAAAGCGGAGACATGGACGGCCGATGGGTCTGATACCAGTGACGAGCTCGCTGAACAATGTGTCTTTGGGGATCCTGCCATCTTCCATGCGGCTCAAATGGCCAAGCCATCTCAGGCGCCGCTGACTCAGTAGTGTGTATAAGCTGGGGATGTTGGCCGCCTCGAGGACTTCTGTGTTGGAGATACGGTCCTGCCACCTGATGCCAAGTATTCTCTGGAGGCAGCAAAGATGGAATGAATTGAGACGTCGCTCTTGGCTGACATACGTTGTCCAGGCCTCGCTGCCATAGAGCAAGGTACTGAGGACACAGGGTTGATACATTCGGACTTTTGTGTTCCGTGTCAGTGCGCCATTTTCCCACACTGTCTTGGCCAGTCTGGACATAGCAGTGGAAGCCTTTCCCATGCACTTGTTGATTTCTGCATCTAGAGACAGGTTACTGGTGATAGTTGAGCCTAGGTAGGTGAACTCTTGAACCACTTCCAGAGCGTGGTCGCCAATATTGATGGATGGAGCATTTCTGACGTCCTGCCCCATGATGTTCGTTTTCTTGAGGCTGATGGTTAGGCCAAATTCATTGCAGGCAGCCGCAAACCTGTTGATGAGACTCTGCAGGCACTCTTCAGTGTGAGATGTTAAAGCAGCATCGTCAGCAAAGAGGAGTTCCCTGATGAGGACTTTCTGTACTTTGGACTTCGCTCTTAGACGGACAAGGTTGAACAACCTGCCCCCTGATCTTGTGTGGAGGAAAATTCCTTCTTCCGAGGACTTGAACGCATGTGAAAGCAGTAGGGAGAAGAAAATCCCAAAAAGTGTGGGTGCGAGAACACAGCCCTGTTTCACGCCACTCAGGATAAGAAACATCAATGAAAGTAGGAAAATTGCCAGTTTTCTTAGCTAATTACCTCCATCTCAAAACTAGTGAGCATATTCAATCAAGAAGACCCAGTTAGGAATCACAAACACATCTACACCTATGTCAAGAAAAGATGATGAGAAATGTTAACTTTTACTGTTCCTGATTGGTTAGTTTATCTTACCCACTTTGACATAACTAAGATTTCTTTATGCAGAAGGATCCCCAGAATTAAACTTGTATTTAATCCTGTTCACTGTTGCATTACTAATGATATGGCTGTATTCACTCCTATCTTTGTACCTTGTAAAGCTGAAGATCAATGATGTCAGAACACTGGATGCAGACCAGCTGTACAATGAAATCCTAAACATCATATTTGTTTTAAAATGTGAGCAGCTAGGGAATGGCAAAAGTAGAAATAATAGAATCTTGTTGAAATGTTACCTTGACGTTAACTCAGCTGACTTGAATGAACAGTTCTGTTTCTGTACACTCATACCTTAAGACATTATGAAAAGATTGTGAGCCATTAATCTTGAGCAAGCTTTAAAAATAATGGTGAAAAGACATTTTTATATAAGATTTTCCATTAGCGTTCTATCATTTATGTTGTAAATATCACAGTTTTGTGTAAGATAAAGCAGTTTTGAAATGATTTAATTCTCAAGTGCTGATTGACATATAGAATATAAAATGTAGTTCAGATTATTATAGAAATCTTTACAGATTCTGCATTTCAGAATTCTTGTACAAACTTTAAACATGTAAAGCACCAAAAGTGTTGTGAGTTGTTTTATCGGTGCGTCCCAAAACTCATTCTTTATGATAAACTACTGGATTACTATTGGAGTCAAGTATCTCGTTGCTTTCTATTTTATTTGTATAAATTAATTGTTGCAAAAATAATTAAATATTAATTTTGACTTATCAGATCATAGAACTTTACAGCACTGATGAAAGCAATTCAGCCTGTCTTGTCTATACTGGCTCTTTGAAACAGCTATCAAATTAGTTCCACTCCATCACTCATAAAATTGAAAATAACAAAGATACAAAAATTTGAGTCAAATCAAGACTGTGGGAATGAAAGTTAATGAAAAAACTGTATATTCAATCTTTCCGTTCTCCAATGACAAGAATCTTTTTCTGAAAGAAATTACTGTCTGCGTGAACGGGTATGTGCAACTTTTGAATACTTGTCTTTCAACCTGCAAGTTATTCATTTGACCAGGAACATCTTGTCATTTAGAGATACTTGGCTTTTCTGAGTTAGTTTTTGCTATTTGATTGTCCTCTCTTGGGATCGATGGGGGTTGAGGAGGGGATAATGGTGACAGTTTGGGAATACTGATTAGAATCCGGAAAGAAATTGAGCCTTCTGCTGACTGAGACTAATATGGACCTTGAATGGAGGTCATAGAAAGATCTCTTCCAGCCGGGGATGGGTCCAGGGTGGTGACTGATATGCCAGTGGAGAAAAATACTTCCTGTAAAGGAAACAAAATGCTATTTGAGCAAGTCTTTGAGATGAATTAATGCAAATTCTGACATTATTACAATATCTTGTTAGATATGCAGGTTCTGTGAATTGATGAAGTTTCATGCATTTTTGGATTCCAGCTTTGATTTTCAGTTTCCAGAATTGTTTAATTCAAAAAAATCTTAATTCTTCAGTTAGTAATACGAATGCATTTTTTTCCTCAATGTTGTAACTTTCTCAACTTCTAACAGAATTGCATTTGAGAAACATGATGAAGTTAGGGATGCTCCAATTTTAACTATCCAAAGTGATTACCTTGAGATTAAAATTTAGTAAGCCTTGTTGAAAAATGCTGAGCAGATAGGGAGAGTTAACAAACCTTTTGGGTAGTACCATTTCACTAGAAGTAATGTGAAGAGATAACAGAATCAGGAAGTATAATGTACATGTCAGATTTTATTAAAAGTGAAAGTTATGGTCCCTGCAGCTATGATGTGTGTTCAACCATTAGTCAGGTGTATGGTTTCCTAAAGGGATAGGCACAGTGAGGCCTTTGTCGAAGCCCTATTCAAGCAGAACAATCCAGCTACTGTGCACTGTTCAACACTCTCCTCAGAATCACAGAGCACTTCCATCTCCTGGGATCAATACCCTTGTGACAGCTTGTAAGACTGCTGAAAATACCAATGAGGTCTGTAATGCCAGTAGGTCCATTTTAAATAGTGTCACTAAATCCAACAGATGCTGATTGCTATTATTCAGAGACTTCCTTGCTTGTGAAAAAAGTACAAGGTAATCCCATGTTCTACAGTTAAAAGGTACCTTTACCTGAACTTTTCAAAGCTCGTGGATGGCTTCTTTGAAATGCAGTTTACCTCAAGTTTTGGATATGTAAAGCAATGAGTGATTGTAGCTGTATCTTTCTTCCTTTGCCAAAGCTTCTCCTTATTTTGCTGGCAGGATTTATGTTTTCCCTGTCATCATCTTATATTCATTATTTTACATATGCCAGGGAAATGTGTGTTAAAAGTCCAGGTCAGGAGGAAGCCTTGGTTCCTTTGATTATTTCTCCCTGGTGCTTTAAGTTTCAACTTGCAGAGTTCATGGACATTGCAAATCACTGGAAATAAATCAAATAAATACCTTTGCTAAGAACAGCTGGTGATCCACTTACTGTTCTGTGTCATTTACATGTCCTGTTCTAGAACATAGGCTCACTAAGCTTCCAAAATAAGATAGCTTTTTGCTGTATCTTGGCTCCAATGATTGTACTCAGAGTGTTTAAATTTAGTGTAGTAATTGTTCCCTGGAATTCTGGAACATCTTAAAAAAATTTCCTTTTGTTTAACATTCAACTATCTCTTGCCTCCCTTGTTGGGGACTGATGTGCTATTCACTATTTGTGAACAAGAGGGTATGGACAAGTAAGTGGCTTGTCTTGGTCACTACCAATGCCACTCTGAGTATTTGTAAGGCATTGCAAAAAAGTGGTCTCAGTTGACTTCATTTCCCACTTTCCCTCTCACTTAGAAAGCAACTCACTTCTATTCTGGAGCTCTCAACAACAGCTCACCCGAGGTAGAGAAGTAGAGAACGCATCATGTGGGTAATGGTAGATGCAAACGCATGTCCTATTATACCTGTAGCGTAATATGCTAGTGCGGTTATACTGGAGACACTGTTCCCCTCTCCTTTTAATCTTCTATCATCACCCCTCCCCTTAAAAAAACAACCCTTGGATCTATCATCCTTACAAACTACTGCCCCATCTTCAGCCTCCCTTTCCTCTTTAAAGTCCTTGAACATGTTGTTGCCTCCCAAATCCCGCCCATCTTTCCCAGAACTCTGTGCTTGAATCCCTTCAATCAGGTTTCCACCACTACCACAGAATGAGAATTACTCTTATCAAAGTTACAACTGATATCCTATGTGACTGTGACAAAGGTAAACTCTTCCTCCTCATCCTTCTCGACCTGTCTGCAGCCTTTGGCACAGTTGATCACATCCTCCTCCTCCAACATCTCTCAACTGTCATCCAGCTGGGTGGGACTGCTCTCATGGAGTTCCATTCTTAGCTATCTAATCATAGCCAGTGAATCACTTGCAATGGCTTCTCTTCCTGCTCCCACACTGTTACCTCTGAGATCTCCCAAGGATCTATCTTGGCCCCCTCCTATTTCTCATCTACCTTCTGTCCCTTGGCAACATCATCCGAAAGCACAGCTTTAGTTTTCATGTCTATGCTGATGGCACCCAGCTATACCTCACCACCACCTCTCTTGACTCCTCCACTGTTGCTAAATTATCAGGCTGCTTTGTCTGACATCCAGTACTGGATGAGCAGAAATTTCCTCCAATTAAACATTGAAAAGACTGAAGCCATTGTCTTTGGTCCCAGCTATAAACTTTGTTTCCTATTCACTGACTCCATCTCTCTCCGACAGCTGTCTGAGGCTGAACCGGACTGTTCACGACCTTATGTCATATGTCACCTCGATGAACTTCCTATCAAATATCCACACTGTCACTAAGATCACCTATTCCCATCTCTGTAAAATTGCTCGACTTTGCCCTGCCTCAGCTCATCCGCTGCTGAAACCCTTATTAATGCCTTTGTTGCCTCTAGACTTGACTATTCCAATGCACTCCTAGCCAGCCTGCCACATTCTACCCTCTGTAAACTTGATGTCATCCAAAGTTCTGCTGCCCATGTTCTTACCAGTGCCAAATCCCATTCATCCATCACTCCTGTGCTCGCTGACCTACATTGGCATCCGGTCTAGCAACTTGATATTAAAATTCTCATCCTTGTTATCAAGATCCTCAATGGCCTCGCTCCTCCCAATCTCTATAATCTCCTCCAGGCCTACAATTCTCTGAGATGACCACAGATATTTAATTCTGGCCTTTTGACCATCCCTGACTTTACTTGCTCCACCATCGGTGCCATGCCTTCAGCTGTGGAATTTCCTCCCTAAGCCTCGCTCCCTCTCTTTCCTCCTTTAAGTCCATCCATAAAACCTTCCTCTTTGACTAAGCTTTCAGCCATCTGCCCTAATATCGTCTATGTGACTCGATGTCAAATCTTGCTTTATAATGTTCCTGTGAAGTGCCTTGGGACATTTTATTATGTTATTTATGTTATATAAATATGTGTTGTTGCTGGTGGCGCTGGTGGCGACTGCTTTGACTCAGTGGGCTGTGTTTAGTGCTGGCGGCAGGGCCCGGGTGGCTGCCCGCTCCCTAAGAGCTGCCAGCCAATCTGAGGGCCGACAGTTCAGCAGCCTCAGCAGTGTCACTGGGAGTGGTGACCACTGCTGGGGCTGTACTGGGCGGAGGAGTCCATGCATCGATGGACGGGCACTAGGGCCATTCAGGCAGGCCTCAGCGAGGGGAGGGGGTGTTGTGTTGGTGAGGGCAGGAGGCGTCATTGCTGATGGAGCAGCCTTTGTCACCAGGGGGACCTCTCCATAGGCCAAACAGCACTGAAAAAGGTGGGCCCCCTCCGCCCAGGAGGCCTTCAGGGTTTACCTGGCAGTCTGCCCAGATGGTGAAGCCACCTTCCCCCCCCTCGCCGCTGGTTAAATGCCAGTGGAGATGGGAAGAGGCCCTTAATTGGCCACTTAAGTGGCTCAATTATGCTCTGGGTAGAAGGGTTGTCTGCCACCTTGATGGCATAATGGCAGGGAGATCATGGGCATGCCACCACCGTCCTCTCGTGCCATCTTGCCAGCTGTCCCACTTCCCAAGCCGAAGGGCTGGTAAAATGCAGCTCCGTGTGTATCCTTCCTCTATGCAGCTTGTACCTGTGTTTTCAACTGAGGGTGGTCCTCAACCCTCAAACCTAAGGCAGGAGGGCCTCCCACTCTTTGAGCTTGAAACGAAGCTATACTGCTCACTGTACAATTGTGAACAATTAGTCCACTTTTTTGTTGCTATCATAATTTTCCATTTAATGGTGAGCTGCAGACCTTTCAGACCTGCTGCCTTTTGATTTCATGCTCTCCAGTCAAGTGTTCTCGGCAAGTTTTTAATGTGCCAGCAGCCAGTTGAATTAGAAGGGCTCCCCATTGCAGAAACAATGCTTCTTTTGAGCTGCCTGTGCCAAGGACCAGTTGAACACTATTTTTCCTGGACTCTCAAAATCAGAGCCTACTTCCATGAGGACAACCACCCTACACCCAGCTTCCACACCAGCACCCTGCTAATGTTCTTTTTAGACAATACAATATAAGCATCACTAATCTTTGATCAAAGGTCATCCAGAGTTCAAATTAGGGATCATTCTTCTCTACAGCAACGCATGAAATATCCCTTTAAGTTTGTGGTGACCAAAACTGCACACAATGTTCTATGTCTGGTCTGATAAGTGCATTGTAGAATCTCTGTAGACTAATATTCCACTGTGCTAGCTGTATATTCCAAAATTCTATTTTCCTTTTTTAAATACTTCCCCATATTATCTTGACATTGTGCCGAAACTAGTATAGTTTCAAATTCTCCCTGTGCCAATTCTGGTGTATTTATTGCATCCTTGCTCTGTATAATAATTTGCATCTTCCAGTGTTAGATTTAATTTTCCATTTGTCTGTCTGCATAATGGATTTAAAACCTTCTGTAAAACATTAAATAGCACCTCCTCCACTTCCTATCTTAGGGTCACCTGCTGATACAAATCTAATAATTATGCTGCCTAACAGATCATCAACACCCATCTCACCTAAAGTTTCTATCAAACTCACCATCCTGTGCCACTCACACCTCCGTTGTCTGGAACACCCTATCAGTAAGAGAAATTGTGGACCTTATCCATGGGAAATTATCTATGGCATTAATCCTATAATGTAACACTGATATCCCACCTGCTGCCCTAGGAAGAGGTTTCAAGTCCCAGCCCGATAAAGCCACTACCAGGAGCTTCCAGCTCATTGATTATGGAGACATCATTCTGCCATAGTCCTTTGAGGTGAATTGCAGCTTTATCAAAACAAATGCCTCCCACCTGACCAGACCAAATGAACCATAGTCATGTGGCCTCTCATAGCTCTATCCAACAAAAGCACAGCAAAATTAATTTTGAGGGTACATGTGGTCAGAAAATATAAATGCAGCAAAAATAACCTGGCAGAGAGACTTGCAGGGAATCCAATCCCTGACATGGGGATTCTAACTGCAAAACAACACAGACAAGCGGTGATTTGATTCCATGATCCCATCTCTTAGTTTTGATGAAAGGTCATTGACCTGAAAGATTCACTTTGTTTCTCTCGCCACAGACACTGCCAGACTGCTGAGCATTTTGAGCATTTTCTGCTTTTATTTCAGGTTTTCAGCATCCGCAGTATTTTGTTTTTGTCTCTGGTAGGGAGGTTGCTGTCGCAGGGAATGTGCATCACTGATAGGCTACAGCATTATAGGCCTGATTCTCTGACCCATGGTCCTAGCCAGCATAATTCCTTGCCAGAATCATGGAATCACTCCTATGGTCTCAACCTGTAATGAATGAAAGGAGGGAAAATTAGGATTACATTTCAAACATAATATATCACTGCTTGTCTGTACAGATGAAATCTCTGTGTTACACATTAGGGCTGGAGGGGCTGTGGTGGGCAGGGTATAATTCTCATATTTTCCATTCACCACCAAAGAGCCTTCCCTATTGCTAAATGCTGCTGTAAGTCATCCAAAAAAAGTTCTTTGAAATCTCATCCATGTTCTTAGCCTGCTGCCAGCGACTGGTTGGCACATTAATAATGTTCCCCATCCTAGCTTATATGCCAGGCATCTGTAGAGTTTATTTTGAGAAGACTAATGCCATGGCCGTACTATGAATGAAACTGGCAGCTTTATTTGATGTCCCGGGGGAAACCTCGCCTGTTCTTCCACCCATTTACATATGGTAACTATGACTATATAACCACACACTAACGCAATACCTGGTATTCTCTGGAATTGGTTGTCCACATATGGTTACCATATACAGTTCTTCAGGATAGTATCCGAGGCCCAACCATCTTCAGCTACTACAACAATGATCTTTCCTCCAACATAAGGTCAGAAGTGGGGATGTTTGTTCATGAATGCAGTGTTGAGTTCCATTTGCAACTCCTCAGATACTGAAGCTGTCCATATCCACATGCAGTAAGACCTGGACTGGGTCTTGGGCTGATAAATGGCAAGTAACTTCTGCGTCACCCAAGTGCCAGTGCCAGGGCCTAATAATCAACATCCCAGAGTACTTAAGGAAGTGGCCCTAGAAGTAGGAGATGCATTTCTGGCCATTGTTAAAAATTCTAAAGACTGGAACAGTTCCAACAGATTGGAGGGTAGCTAATGTAACCCCACTATTTAAAAAAGGAGGTAGAGAGAAAACAGGGAATTATAGACCAGTTAGCCTGACATCAGTGGGGAAAATGCTTGAGTCCATTATAAAAGATGTAATAGCAGAGCACTTGGAAAACAATGACAGGATCGGACAAAGTCAACATGGATTTACGAAAGGCAAATCATGCTTGACAAATCTACTGGAATTTTTTGAGGATGAAACTGGTAGAATAGATAAGGAAGAAAAAGTGGATGTGGTGTATTTGGACTTTCAGAAGGCTTTTGATAAGGTCCCACATAAGAGATTAGCATGCAAAATTAAAACACAATGGGATTGGGGATAGGGTACTGACATGGAGAGAGAACTGGTTGGCAGACAGGAAACAAAGAGTAGGAATAAACAAGTCTTTTTCTGAGTGGCAGGAAGTGACTAGTGGGGTACCGCAAGGATCAGTGCTAGGACCCCAGCTTTTCACAATATATATTAATGATATAGATGAGTGAATTAAATGTAATATATCCAAGTTTGCAGATGACACAAAGCTGGGTGGGGGTGTGAGCTGTGAGGAGGATGCAGAGAAGCCATCTGGTTCACTAATGTCTTTAGGGGAAGAAATCTGATGTCTTTACCTGGTCTGGCCTACATGTGACTCCAGACCCACAGCAATGTGGTTGACTCTTACATGCCCTCTGAAATGGCCTAGCAAGCCACTCAGTTGTATCTAACTGCTACGAAGTCAATAAAAAAAAGCAATGAAACTGGACGGACCACCTGGCATCGACCTAGGCACCTGAAACGACAACGGCAAACCCACCCCCGTCGACCCTGCAAAGCCCTCCTTACTAACATCTGGGGGCTTGTGCCAAAGTTGGGAGAGCTGTCCCACAGACTAGTCAAGCAACAGTCTGACATAGTCATACTCATGGAATCATACCTGACAGACAATGTCCCAGACACTGCCATCACCATCCCTGGGTATGTCCTGTCCCACCGGCAGGACAGACCCAGCAGAGGTGGCGGCACAGTGGTATACAGTAGGAAGGGGGTTGCCCTGGGAGTCTTCAACATCGACTCTGGAGTCTCATGGCATTACGTCAAATATGGGCAAGGAAACCTCCTGCTGATTACCATCTACTGCCTTCCCTCAGCTGATGAGTCAGTACTCCTCCATGTTGAACAGCACTTGGAGGAAGCATTGAGGGTGGCAAGGGCAGAGAATGTACTCTGGGTGGGGGACTTCAATGTCCATCACCAAGAATGGCTCGGTAGCACCACTACTGACTGAGCTGGCCGAGTCTTAAAGGATATATCTGCTAGACTGGGTATGCAACAGGAGGTGAGGGAACCAACAAGAGGGGAAAACATACTTGATCTCGTCCTCACCAATCTGCCTGCCGCAGATGCATCTGTCCATGACAGTATTGGTAGGAGTGACCACTTCACAGTTGTTGTGGAGACGAAGTCCCGCCTTCACATTGAGGATATCCTCCTGCGTGTTGTGTGGCACTACCACGCTGCTAAATGAGATAGATTTCGAACAGATCCAGCAATGAAAAACTGGGCATCCATGAGGCGCTGTGGGCCACCAGCAGCAGCAGAATTGTACTCAACCACAATCTGTAACCTCATGGCCCAGCATATCCCCCACTCTATCATTACCATCAAGCCAGGAGACCAACCCTGGTTCAATGAAGAGTGCAGGAGGGCATGCCAGGAGCAGCACCAGGCATACCACAAAATGAGGCGTCAACCTGGTGACACTGCAACACAGGACTATCTGTGTGCCAAACTGCATAAGCAGCATGCAATAGAGAGAGCTAAGCGATCCCATAACCAACAGATCAGATCTAAGCTCTGCAATCCTGCCACATCCAGCCGTGAATGGTGGTTGGCAATTAAACAACTAACTGGAGGAGGTGGCTCCACAAATATCCCCATCCTCAATGACGGGGGAGCCCAGCACATCAGTGCGAAAGATAAGGCTGAAGCATTTGCAACTATCTTCAGCCAGAAGTGCCGAGTTGATGATCCATCTTGGCCTCCTCCTGCAGTCCCCAGCATCACAGATGCCAGACTTCAGCCAATTCGATTCACTCCGCGTGATATCAAGAAATGACTGAAGGCACTGGATACTGCAAAGGTTATGGGCTCTGACAATATTCTGGCAATAGTACTGAAGACCTGTGCTCCAGAACTTGCCGCGCCCCTAGCCAAGCTGTTCCAGTACAGCTACAACACTGGCATCTACCCTGCAATGTGGAAAATTGCCTAGGTATGTCCTGTACACAAAAAGCAGGACAAGTCCAACCCAGCCAATTACCGCCCCATCAGCCTACTCTCAATCATCAGTAAAGTGATGGAAGGTGTCATCAACAGTGCCATCTAGCGGCACTTGCTTAGCAATAACCTGCTCAGTTTGGGTTCCGCCAGGGCCACTCAGCTCCTGACCTCATTACAGCCTTGGTTCAAACATGGACAATAGAGCTGAACTCAAGAAGTCAGGGGTGAGTGACTGCCCTTGACATCAAGGCAGCATTTGACCGAGTATGGCATCAAGGAGCCCTAGCAAAATTGAGGTAAATGGAAATCAGGGGGAAAACCCTCCGCTGGTTGGAGTCATACCTAGCGCAAAGGAAGATGGTTGTGTTTGTTGGAGGTCAATCATCTCAACTCCAGGACATCACTGCAGGAGTTCCTCAGGGTAGTGTCCTAGGTCCAACCATCTTCAGCTGCTTCATCATTGACCTTCCTTCAATCATAAGGTCAGAAGTGGGGATGTTCGCTGATGATTGTACAATGTTCAGCACGATTCGTGACTCCTCAGATACTAAAGCAATCCGTGTAGAAATGCAGCAAGATCTGGACAATATCCAGGTTTGGGCTGATAAGTGGCAAGTAACATTCACGCCACACTAGTGCCAGGCAATGACCATCTCCAACAAGAGAGAATCTAACCATCTCCCCTTGACATTCAACAGCATTACCATTGCTGAATCCCCCACTATCAACATCCTAGGGGCTACCATTGACCAGAAACTGAACTGGAGTAGCCATATAAATACCGTGGCTACAAGAGCAGGTCAGAGGCTAGGAATCCTGCGGTGAGTAACTCACCTCCTGACTCCCCAAAGCCTGTCCACCATCTACAAGGCACAAGTGAGGAGTGTGATGGAATACTCTCCACTTGCCTGGATGGGTGCAGCTCCAACAACACTCAAGAAGCTTGACACCATTCACAAAGCAGCCCGCTTGATTGGCACACCATCTACAAACATTCACTCCCTCCACCACCGACGCACAGCAGCAGCAGTGTGTACCATCTACAAGATGCACTGCAGCAACGCACCAAGGCTCCTTAGACAGCACCTTCCAAACCCACGACCTCTATCAACTAGAAGGACAAGGGCAGCAAATGCATGGGAACACCACCACCTGCAAGTTCCCCTCCAAGTCACACACCATCCTGACTTGGAACTATATCACCGTTCCTTCACTGTCGCTGGGTCAAAATCCTGGAACTCCCTTCCCAATAGCACTGTGGGCGTACCTACCCCAGATGGACTGCAGCGGTTCAAGAAGGCAGCTCACCACCACCTTCTCAAGGGCAATTAGGGATGGGCAATAAATGCTGGCCTGGCCAGCGATGCCCACATACCATGAATGAACAAAATAAAAGCTCCAGTGTGATTTGGACAGGTTGAGTAAGTGGGCAAATACATGGCAGATGCAGTATAATGTGGATAAATGTGAGCTTATCCACTTTGGTGGCAAAAACAGAAAGACAGATTATCTGAAAGGCAATATATTGGGAAAGGAGGAGGTGCAGCGAGACCTGGGTGTCCTTGTGCACCAGTCACTGAAAGTAAGCATGCAGGTGCAGCAGGCAGTTAAGAAAGCAAGTAGTCCGCCATGGCAGGTTTGCTGGCATGCCAGGTGATATAATTAGGTGGGAAGTGTTTTCTCAGATTCCTGATGGCAGGATATTTTAGAGGAATTAAGTCGGCGGCAGGTTTGCGGCGTTCTGAGGCTCCCCCAGCACGGTGGTGGTTTGCAGCTTTGCATTCATTTAGACAACATGAATACTCATTACCTTTCGCATAGTTGCAATATAGTCCTAACTGCCAGATGAAGTGAATGGTGAGTGATATTCCTGTGCCACCTGGTTCACGAATGTTTCAACATGGCATGCAACAGTCGAACTTGTGCAATTGACTCTCAGGACTGTGCTCTTCTCTCTTTCACTCAGCTGTTAAACAATGCCAGCATTAGAATGGATGTTTGCGTCCTGGCCAGTGTTGCAATGAATGTTTACCTCCACACCAGCATTGCAATGGATGTTTGCCTCTGGGCTCAGCACCAACAAGTGTGAATCATTTCAGGGAATGGCGGCAATGGCATGGGCAGGGGCTACATGAAGGAGCAGGGCAGGGTAGTCGGGGAGGGAAGGGTGGCTGATCGGGTGGTTGGAGGAGTAGGGGAAGGTGGAGTGGAATGTCCAGGTTGTTGAATGGTTGATGATAGTGGAGATGCATTTTGTCAGCTGTGGGGGTGGTGGGTGGATTAGATCAGTACTATGTGAAAATATTTGGCAAGGGCCTAAAGGGAGGGATGAATGCTGTTGACCTCAGGGATTTGTAGGGCAAATTGAGGGTACTGGCTAGCAGAGGAATGGTCACAATCAATGGTGGCAAATGGATTTTCTAGGGGAAGGTCAAGACTAATGGCTTCATATGGAGAGGAACGGGACTCAGCAACAATGGTCAGTTCGATGTGAGGAGGTTCAAGGTTAAAAGTCGGCATGTTGATAGTAACTGGAGTATGAATGGGAGGAGGGATGGCACGAATACATTGATTTAAATTGTGCACGGTAATGGGGGAAGGCTCAATGGTAATGGAGGTAATGGTGAATCAAGGGTGATGGGTTCAAGCTAGAAGGTTGCAAGAGGAGGTTGGAAGGTGGGGAGACTTGATCTGAATTCCCCTCACACCATTATCTCCAACGATAATGGGAATCACGTGGACACTCAAGAATTGCAAGGAGAGTGGGAGGAGGCAAATGATAGTGGGTGTGTCTTCTATCTGGCTGCAATTTGAAGGCAGAAAGAAGGGAGATGTTCATTGCCTTCATGTTTCAACTCAATGTCAATAGAGGGCTGAATTGCCACGCTCTGCTTATTTATTGTTTCAGAAAAGCCACAGCGACATGGGTCTCATACATCCAATTTGTCTAGTACCATGGGAAGAAGAACAAAGAGAGAGACTAAGGAGGGCTCTTTTCCTTCAACTCATGATGCCTGAGCGCCAGCAACAGACAGAACTGGATGCTCCTCATGATAACATACAGGAATAGCCTTATCGAAGATGGGCACTGGCACGTCATCGCATCCTCAGGACAGGACCAAATTACCTTGAAATGTCAGAGAGGCAATGCTAGAGACGCTGAAAGATGTCACGTGAAATGGTCACCGAAATTTGTAGGATCCTGTAGCATGACCTGCAGCTACTTGGCTTTGGTGGGAATCCCATGCCAGTTGCCCTCGAGGTGACTGCTGCATTCAATGTTTTCTCCAATGGCTCCTTCCAGGAACCACAGGCGACACATGTGACATCTTGCAGTCTGCGACCCACAGGTCCACCAAAGAGGTGACTATTGCCCTTTCTCGACATGCCAATAACTTCATCTACTTACCTGTAGGTGAGGACAGCCAGGCAACAAGGTCTGCGGCCTTTGACGCCATCGCTGGTTTCCCTAGAGGGCAAGGAATGATCGACTGTACTCATGTGGCCATTAGAGCTCCCTGGGACCAACCTGCTGTCCTCATCAATCGCAAAGGCTTCCACTCTTGAAACATACAGCTGGTTTGTGACCACAGAAGAAGAATCATGCATATTTATGCAAATTTCGAAGGCAGCTGTCAAACTCCCAGCTGCCAGCAGTTTTTGACGAACCAAATGGATCCTGGGTGACAAGGTATACCCACTTTGTGCATGGTTGATGACACCAGTACGTCATCCCCAAAGTGCTGCTTAAGAGAGATACAATGTCCCTCACGCATCCACTAGAGTCATCATTGAGCACACCATTGGCATGCTGAAAATGCGATTCCGTTGCCTTGACTGGTCTGGAGGGACTCTTCAGTATGCGCCACAGAGAGTGTCATGAATAACTTGTCTGCTGCTCCTTGCAGAACCTTGCAATTAGATGTGGCAACATTCTGCAGGTGGAGGAACAGGAGGAACACCAGTCCTCCTCAGATGAGGATGACTATGAAGAGGGTGAGGAGGAGGACAACAGTGACAACAATGCTGTCATCAATGTGAGGGCCATGGAGAGACATACAAGGGACATCAGGGAGAATCTCATTTTTGCACAGTTCAGCCAACAATAAGCCACATCATCAAGGAATCATCCCCACTGAAATTCCCTTTTGCATGAGGTCTTATTCAGAGAGCCATAGAGTCATAAAGAGATACAGCACTGAAACAGGCCCTTCGGCCCACCGAGTCTGTGCTGACCCACAACCACCCATTTATACTAATCCTACATTAATCCCATCTATTAATCTCATCTCAGCAATGTTAACAAAGTGTTGCTGCACTTTCATGTGATTGGCATTTGAAATTATCCATGGGCTATGATGATTGCGACTATACACCACTGCAAGCAACGTTAAGTTATGACCATAGAAAACAAAAGTAAGGCATGACAGTATTGGAAAAGTTATTAAACATCAATAGGAAAACAGCCATCATTGGAGAGTGAAGGCTCAATTCCAATGCGATATGGACACTGGACATTTCCTGAGATATTTTTCAGGCATCATTGCATTCCTGCCATAGGCCTCCAAAAAACGTCTTTGTATCCAGCTGTAACCAAGCTAAACATTGCCGAGAGTGGATCAAATTTTGCATGAAATAAAAATGTTTTAATACATCTTTGCAATCGTGAACATTTCTACATCACCTGTGCCACCTTCGTGCTCAAAACTGTTTCAATTTTCTTTTCCTGCCACTATGTCTAGGTGATACCCCGACATTACCAGCTGAGGGGGAGGCAGTCTGCTCAGTGCGCTGCCCCATTGCTGTGGATGCCCGTAGCGGGCATCCTCTGAAGGAATGGGGCCTTGTTAGCTCCATCCTACTGGGGGTCTACAGCAATGGTGCTTGAGTATTCCCCATGTGCTCACTTGCTGGAGGTAAGGGGGTGAATGTCGGGGGGGGAGGATGGGGATGCAAGTAGGCTTCAAGGGGACTTGGACAGGCTAAGTGAATGGGCAAGAGAGCATGGCAGATGGAAAATAACGTGAATAAGTGTGAAGTTATCCACTTTGGTAGAAAAATCAGAAAGAGGTTGGGAAGTGTTGATGTCCAAAGGGACCAGGGTGTCCTTATTCATAAAACACTAAAAGCTATCATGCAGGTGCAGCAAGCAATTAGGAAGGCAAATGGTATGTTGGCCTTTATCGCAAGGAGTTTTAAGTACAGGAGTAAAGATGACTTGCTGCAATTGTATAGTGCCATGGTGAGATCACACCTGGAGTATTTTGTACAGTTTTGGTCTCCTTATCTAAGGAAGGATTTACTTGCCATCGAGGAAGTGCAACGGAGGTTCACCAGACTAATCCCTGAGATGGTAGGATTGTCTTATGAAGAGAGATTGAGGAAACTGAGACAAAAACAAGAAATGCTGGATTCACTCAGCAGGTCTGGCAGCATCTGTGGAAAGAGAAGCAGAGTTAACGTTTCGGGTCAGTGACCCTTCTTCGGAACTGACAAATATTAGAAAAGTCGCAGATTATAAACAAGTGAGGTGGGGGTTGGGCAAGAGATAACAAAGGAGAAGGTGCAGATTGGACCAGGCCACATAGCTGACCAAAAGGTCACGGAGCAAAGGCAAACAATATGTTAATGGTGTGTTGAAAGACAAAGCATTAGTACAGATTAGGTGTGAATATACTGAATATTGAACATCAGCAAGTGCAAACCTGAAGAAAAACAACCTGAAAAAAACAGTGGGTAAGCAAACTGAACAAACTCAGATGAAATGAAATAAATGCAAAAAAAGATTGTAAAAAATGTAAAAAGGAATGCAAAAAAAAAAGAGGAAGAAAAAATAACTAAAAATGACTAAAAATGAAAGTGAAGTGGGGGGCTGTCATGCTCTGAAATTATTGAACTCAATGTTCAGTCCGGCAGGCTGTAGTGTGCCTAATCGGTAGATGAGATGCTGTTCCTCGAGCTTGCGTTGATGTTCACTGGAACACTGCAGCAATCCCAGGACAGAGATGTGAGCATGAGAGCAGTGGGGAGTGTTGAAATGGCAAGAAACCGGAAGCTCAGGGTCCTGCTTGCGGACTGAGCGGAGATGTTCCGCAAAGCGGTCACCCAGTCTGCGCTTGGTCTCCCCAATGTAGAGGAGACCACACTGTGAGCAGCGAATACAGTATACTACATTGAAAGAAGTACAAGTAAATCGCTGCTTCACCTGAAAGGAGTGTTTGGGGCCTGGGATAGTGAGGAGAGAGGAGGTAAATGGGCAGGTATTACACCTCCTGCGATTGCAAGGGAAGGTGCCCTGGGACGGGGACGAGGTGGTGGGGGTAATGGAGGAGTGGACCAGGGTGTCGCGGAGGGAACGATCCCTTCGGAATGCTGACAGGGGAAGGGAGGGGAAGATGCGACTGGTAGTGGCATCACGCTGGAGGTGGCGAAAATGGCGGAGGATGATCCTTTGGATATGGAGGCTGGTGGGATGAAAAGTGAGGACAAGGGGAACCCTGTCACGGTTCTGGGAGGGAGGGGAAGGGGTGAGGGTAGAGGTGCGAGGAATGGGTCGGACACGGTTGAGGGCCCTGTCAACCACAGTGGGGGGAAATCCTCGGTTGAGGAAAAAGGAGGTCATATCAGAAGCACCGTCATGGAAGGTAGCATCATCAGAGCAGATGCGTCGGAGACGGAGAAACTGGGAGAATGGAATGGAGTCCTTACAGGAGGTAGGGTGTGAAGAAGTGTAGTCGAGGTAGCTGTGGGAGTCAGTGGGCTTATAATGGATATTGGTAGACAACCTATCCCCAGAGATGGAGACAGAGAAGTCAAGGAAGGGAAGGGAAGTGTCAGAGATGGACCATGTAAAGGTGAGAGAAGGGTGGAAATTGGAAGCAAAGTTGATAAAGTTTTCTAGTTCGGGGCGGGAGCAGGAAACGGCACCGATACAGTCATCAATGTACCGGAAAAAGAGTTGGGGGAGGGGGCCTGAGTAGGACTGGAACAAAGAATGCTCGACATATCCCACAAAAAGACAGGCATAACTAGGACCCATGCGGGTACCCATAGCGACACCTTTTACTTGAAGGAAATGCATGGAGTTGAAGAAGTTGTTCAATGTGAGAACAAGTTCAGCCAGGCGGAGGAGGGTGTTGGTGGATGGGGACTGGTTGGGCCTCTGTTCCAGGAAGAAGCGGAGAGCCCTCAAACCATCCTGGTGGGGGATGGAGGTGTAGAGCGATTGGACGTCCATAGTGAAGAGGAGGCGGTTGGGACCAGGAAACTGGAAATTGTCAAAATGACGTAGGGCGTCAGAACAGTCACGGATGTAGGTGGGAAGAGACTGGACCAGCGGAGAAAAGATAGAGTCTAGATAGGAAGAAATAAGTTCAGTTGGGCAGGAGCAGGCTGACACAATGGGTCTGCCGGGACAGTCCCGTTTGTGGATTTTGGGAAGGAGGTAGAAGCGGGCTGTCCGGGGTTGCGGGACTATGAGGTTGGAAGCTGTAGAGGGAAGATCTCCAGAGGAGATGAGGTCAGTGACAGTCCTTTGGACGGTGGCTTGATGTTCGGTGGTGGGGTCATGGTCCAGAGGGAGGTAGGAAGAGGTGTCTGTGAGTTGGCGTTGAGCTTCTGCAAGGTAGAGGTCGGTACGCCATACAACAACAGCACCACCCTTGTCTGCAGGTTTGATGACCATGTCGGGGTTAGACCTGAGAGAACGGAGTGCCTCAAGTTCAGAGGGGGACAGGTTAGAGTGAGTGAGGGGGGCAGAGAAATTGAGACGACCAATGTCTCGCCGACAGGAACTGTCGGAACAGGAACTGAGGAAACTGAGCCTATATTCTCTAGAGTTTTGAAGAATGAGAGATGATCTCATCGAAGCATACAAAATTCTTACAGGGTGGGACAGGGTGGATGTAAATACGATGTTTCCCCTGGCTGGTGAGTCTAGAACCAGGGAACATAGTCTCAGAATAAGGAGTAGGCCATTTAAAACTGTGATGAAGAGGAATTCCTTTACTCAGATGGTGGTGAATCTTTGGAATTCTCTACTCCAGAGGACTGTGGAAGCTCAATCACTGAGCATGTTCAAGTCAGAAATCAATAGAAATTTGGATACGAATGACATCAAGGGATATGGGGATAGCGCGGGAAAGTGGAGTTGAGGTAGATGATCAGCCATGATCTAACTGAATGGCAGAGCAGGCTCAATGGGCTGAATGGCCTACTCCTGCTCCTATGTTCCTATGAGACACTGCTTACCCTGGGGCTTACTGAGAGGAAGGCTCTGGGGCAGCTGTCATGTGCTCCTCCTCCATCTCTGTGCACAATGGCAACTGCCTGTCTTCCTGAGGGGAAGGAGCACCTGGAGGGAGGTCCAAGTGCCTCGTCCCCCTCTCGTTTAGACTCTGCTGCATGGGGCCCACGGCAACAGCGATGGAGTGCAGGTCAGATCACATATGGCTCGAGTGGTCAACCAAACTCGCCACAGAGCTCACCAGAGTCTCGACTGAGGAAGCCATATGCTCAAATGCCTGGGACATGGCAGACTCCTCCATGGCATACGCAAAGGTACACATGACCTCAGGCATCTCTGACATATTTTCCACATGGCTTTGCTACACATCCAGCCGACTTCTTGTAGCAACAAACAGAGGATCGTCATGAGCGTGGGGCTGAGCAGGGACCTGGTCCTCAGCAGTCCTCCGATTGTCAGGCGACCCGACTGGCACGTGTTCCCTCAGCTGATGGGAGGTATCTGTGTTGTGACCACCAGCTTGTGACTCAGATTCTAATCTTAAACCTTCCGCAGACCCTGTGGATGTATCTGCGCTGGCAGAGGTGGAAGAAGAGGTAGGTGACGGTGCACCCTCTGGGGCATTAGCTTCTTCTTCCTCCCCAGAGGAGAATCCTTGGGCCACGTGGTGTTCTGCGACTTGAGTGTGGACAGCTGTAGTGGAGACACAAATAGAGGCAGTTTAAGCATCTGCTTCACATGAGTTCAAACAATTTCCTTCAGTTTCCACATATGGCTACAAGAGCAGAGATGACACTTCATCCTTACACCTTGTGACTCCTGCCTCGCTATCTCTGCTTACTGTGCCTCCCTCCTCTCTCGCAATCTCTGAAGCCTCCTCAGCTGTGGTCAGCAGCCTGAAATCAGGGACCCCTCCTCCCATCTTAGCATGCTCGTGCTGGTTGTGGCTTCGTTTATCCTGCAGCAGACAGTGTAGATTTAATTTCATGGCAAATGATACATCACAACCATTGTATACAGGGATCAAAATCACTCATTCTGCATTGGCCTTCACACAACACATCCAATCACATAAACAATGCCATCTTCATCATTTAGTGAATGAAACCAAGGTTGCTCACACATTCCACTGTATTCCTTGCGTACCCTCTGCCTTAAAGACATGGAGCCATGGAAGAAATCAACGGAGCAGCTTCGCCAAGACCACTTACCCTCGCTGATCTGAGCAAGTCATTGAATTGCTTGCGGCACTGCAGCCATGTTCTAAGAGTTACCCCATGGCTCGAGACCCCCTCCCCTACCTCCATCCAGGCTGCCTTATTAAGTCGGGAGGGTCTTCGAACTTTATCTGCAGGGAAGAGGACCTCCGCCCTATCCTGGGGGATAACCTGCAAGGAGGCATCACTGAGCCGTGGGGCGGGACTCTGCCTGCTGGCTGCCATATCATTCACTTTGGCTGTAGGAAGAAAATAGGATTTGAAGTTGGTGGTGACTTTCAAAAAATAAGCGAGGTGAAAACATTTTGATTTAAGTAAAAGCTTCAACTTAAGTTAGTCTGAAGATATTTACATGAAAGGAAGGCTGCTGATCCTCGAGGTTGCAAGCACAGAATGTTTTATATCTGTGGCGATCATGGTGCTTGGGGCAGTGACGGCGGGTTCCACCAATCAACGGCCGCCCCTGCCACTTGGTGCCATGTGTTCCCTGTGGCCGTCACTGCATGGCTAGTTTAAATACAAAATCGCGTGGGAAACAGGATTTGCAGAGGGAGTGGAAGTTACGACAACTCCCGGTCCCGCCATGGGAATGCTGCAGCACTCAAAAGATTCCACCCAAAGAGTGGAATGTACATCAATATATTGTCATAAAAGAATATTGCAATAAGAATAGAAAACAATGGGCATAAGGTAGTGTTACGACCAGTTGAGAAAGGGGTCTAGGGCTCCCCTCTCAGCCTCTTCTTGGTTTGGCCGTAACAGGGTTTAACTTTTAAAACACAGTGTTTTTAGCTTCCCCTCAGTAAGTCCTTGCTCACTGCTCTCTAATTGTGATTGCAAAGAAATCAACCAGACAGTTTTTCTCAGATTTAAACAAGAAAGGTGTAAGTTTATTAACCTTAAAGCTCTAATTCAGTTAAAACTGCAAAAAATATGTGATACAACCAAGCTAGCATGCATACGCAATAAACACACATGCAAATAGAGACAAAAGAGGAGAAAGAAGGGGAAAGGCTTGAAGTAATAGCTGGAGTTCAGTTACTGGTTTTAGATCGGATGTAAAGTCTTTGATCGAAGTTAAGTCTTGCAGTTCTCGTTGGGGCCCAGTGCACTCTTTCAAACTTGTTTTGCTGGTCTTTTGTCTTGAGGCTTAAGTTACTTCTGTGGGTCCCTGGAACTTTGCATGAGAGTGAGAGGGAGACAGACAGATGCTCTTTTCTTGAAGTTCATTTGCAGTCTGTTCCACCAGTTCCAAAACTGCTCTGTGTCAGGCACAATTCAAAAAACCCCCAGGTTAGTCATGTGACTAGATCCTTGTTTAGAGCAGCCACGCCTGGGAGATTTGTGGATTCCTTCAAGCTTATCAGATACTCTCAGTTGGGGGGAGGGGAGGAGCGGTGGTGGAATGCTGGCTCTTACACATTCAATGTCTCTTGATCATCACTATTGACAAAATCTACCTGGACAACTGAATTAAGGAGTACTCCCATTGTCTTCTTCATGCAACTGTCTTTTAGAATGCAAATGTGCAGCATTCTTTTCAGCCACAGTTGTGGTCTTTTTAAACAAGTTGGTTCAAGTCCAGTAGCAGTTCAAAAATAAAGTTACATATGACGAAATTAAAATGTCTCATTTTGGCAGGTGTGGTTTCCGTCACAGTAGAAAGGCTGCTTGACAAATTAACTCTTCCTCATATTAACACACAACTAGAATGATGCTAAGGAGAACTATGCTCCATACAATCTAATTTTAATTATTTCCTATATCATTTCTTTCATGTGGAGCTTGCTGTAAAAGGATTAATGCCATGACACCAACATGTTTAGAGCAGGCAACATCATATGAAGCAATGTGAAAATTTCCCAAGCCCAGATTGTTGAATGGACAACTCTGGTGTTTTCCAACCAATTTCTTTTCTTTTCTGCTGAAGGTGTTGACTTGTCCCTGCAGAACAGCCACTCTCCAGTTCCGAAGAAGGGTCACTGACCCGAAACGTTAACTCTGCTTCTCTTTCCACAGATGCTGCCAGACCTGCTGAGTGAATCCAGCATTTCTTGTTTTTGTTTCAGATTTCCAGCATCCGCAGTATTTTGCTTTTATTTTAGCCACTCTCCAGTACCTCCCCAAGTGTCTAATGTGTGATAGTGAGAGATAAGAGACCATTTGGCTTTAAAGGATATCACAGTGAATTTAAATACTGTCTTTGATATCCGCACAAATTCACTTCAGCAAGGGTCACTGGACTGCGATCAGGAGCATGAAACCGAGCAAATTTTTGCCTCTCTAACCTAGGATAGCCCTCGGTCAATTGTAGCATCTCTACTGCAAGCCTGTTTGAAATTAGCTGACTGAGTGTGCATCAGTGATTGAATCTGGACCTTTCTGGTCTGTGTGGCTAAATGTAGACTATGGAAGAGATGGGATATATAATTTTTTAGTGCTCCCATGTCTAATCATGGTGAGGCAAGTAATTTTGTTTAGCAGGGAGCTTTGTCATCATGGTGATGTGTTATGCAAGAATCTTCCCCATATTTAAAAATAGATTGAGCAGGATGATGTAATTGATCCTAAAGTGACATGGTCATACTGCCAATTACACATCATATTACAAATTTAATTTTATCCTCATTATAATAAAATGAAGGTAATGTTAGCTGATCAATGCCTTTGTTGGTAAAGAACAAATGAGGAGTTGAACCAGGCACGTCCAGGTTCAACCCTTGTTTGTGCTGAAGTTTGCTGATCTCAACCGTTGTGATGATAAAGATGGCCTAGCAATTAAACTAGGAAAGAAAAACAGATCAACCAAAGTTCTCATTTCTGTTGGAAAATGCATGTGAGTGTGTGTGTGCACATCGAGTGTGAACAGATTTAAAGTCCTTCATGCTTGAATATCCTGCTGATACTCAATGCCTAGGTCCACACTGGAGCGATTACGTGGTCAAAGTACCAGAAGGCACATCAGGCACTTGTAAAACTACACCTCAGCAGGAGTCTGTATCCTCAAGAGAGGAAACAGCAGGCTCAGCTTCTGGGAGCAACATGTCTGAAAATATCTACCATCACATTATCAGTAAAAGTTACTGTCCCTATTGAGGTGACAAGTCTCCTTCAATTTAACTCATGAATGACAGATACTTCCTGAGGTAGTTATATGACCTCAACATTCAATTTAATTTATATATGTCTGGATATGCAAATCCCAGCAGTAAGACAGGGTATATGGTGTTTCTCACTCTATAATGTATTGCTGAAAAATGAAAAGCACAGACAGGCCAAATACATCCTCTGTGTTATTATTTTTGCATGGGAAAAAAAACTAATGTTTGCAACTGATGAACTGACCTTGTTGACATTAATTTTGATTTTTCAGTGAATATTTATTTGAAGTTTTAGTTTGTTTAGTTAGCAGTCACAATGGCTACAAGAGAATGGCTACCAAAATCCAAACAGCCTGCTTGTTGTCATTCCTTAGGCTTTGGAGCATTCTATCACCCTAAATAGAATAAATGTACTACATTAGGATCTTGTTAAATGCCTCCTTTTACGCCTTCATTAGACTGAGCAGATTGCTTACAGACTGCCTTGAAGTACACCGTAGGAACATTACTGGGAGTCAGCTTAATAACTCAAAACATCAAGCAGAACTTCACAGCATTTACCAATCATTGTTTGGTGAAGCTGTAACTTTTCTGTCATTTGTGATAAATCGGACTGGTACAGTTTTTGTTGAAATAATTAGCAGTTCAACTTCAAAACAAACTTGTTCCAGATCAATTCCCTTTGAATGAGAGGAACCATCAATTGGATTATGCCTTGAGGGCAATACTGAAATAAATTTTCAGTCTGTTGATTTTTTTGCAGCTTCACAGAGATTGCGATCATTTCTACTTGGGACATTTCAGGGCTCTAGGTAAGTATATAAACCAGGAGGACCTCACTTTCTAGTTGCATTTATGATAGCCTATGATTTGTAGCCTATGAAGAAATATTCATACCTTCCACCACCATTGTTAAATTATGCTCTTTGGGTCCACACCTTCTGATACAGCTGCTGCATTTTCCCTTTTCTGATCAGATCTCCTGCTATTTCTATTCTTGAGTTTTTATCTTGCATTATTACCAATGAGCTTATCTATTACAAGGTTGAATTTTCCTGGCCCATTGGTGACGGACTGGAGGCAGGAGGGCTGGCAAAATGGCAGGGGAATACATCAGGAAGGGAGCCTGTCGTCTTCCCACCGCCATGCCATATTGTCAGCAGCGGGAAGCTTGGTGGCTCAACCGCCCACTGGCGGCCAATTGAGTCACTTAAGTAGCTAATTAAGGATACTGCATGCCTCCATGGGCATTTTGCCCATGTCGGGAGGGCTTGCCGCTGCATAGGGAAATGGCCAGGTAAACCCTGTCGGTCTCCCAGGGAGTGTGGGGGTGGGGGGGTGGGGGGAGACCCGGCAGCAATGCCGATCCTAGTGGCAACAGCAATGCTGGTACTCCATGCAACCTCCTTCTTTGATCACTCGAGCCTAGCTGCCAGATCCCGGCTTTCCTCAACCCAATCCACCTGTTTTCTAGGGTGCCCCGCCATTAAGACACCCTCTCCCTGGAGCTGCAGCCTCAGCACTGACCATCGCTAGTGATGGTGCTGCTGAGGCTGCTGAGCTGCTGGCCCTCTGATTGGGTCAGCAGCTCTTGGGGGCAGGCCGCCCTCCTTAATTGTATGGTGGATCTGGCAGCAGCCTCTTAATAAGCCACTGCGGGAATATGCCAGCCCAGGTCCTGGTGCCCACCAAAGCGAGGCCACCTTCGCTTTTGGCCTGGCGGCAGGACTTCCAGGTAAGCAGCAAAATTCAGCCCACAATTTCTGTTTTTAGTCAGTTCGGCTCGGTGGCAAGAATCTTGCCTTTGACTCAGAATGTTGTGGACTTAAACCCATCACAGGACTTGGGCAACATAACTTTGGCTGTCACTGGCTACAGTATTCTATTGTCAGCGGTAGCATCTTTCAGTTGACCAAGATCCCATTTACCTATTCAGGTGGATGTTAATGATAAAATGGCTCGATTTGAAGAAGAACTGAGAGCTCTCCTGATGTGCCCAACATTTATCCATCAAATAACATTACTAAAAACCAATTAACTAGACAATCATCCCATATGCTGTTTGTGACATCTTGCTGTGCACAAAATTTGTTATTGCATTTGCCTACATAACAACCGTGACTACACTTTTAAAGTAATTCATTGGATATGAAGCACTTCGCAATGTTCTGAGAATTTATAAGATACGAATGCAGATTTGTCGAGCTAGGAATTGATGTACTGTTGGAATTGGCAGAGAACAATGCCAATTGGATCTTTATGCTCCCCATTGACATTGCATTATATCTGTGATGCAATTAACTGGAAAGCCAATCTTATAACAGTGCAGTGATGTCAACGTTAGATCTCGTGAAAGTAATGCCCAATGGCTTATCTTCCAGTCCAAACACATGACGCTGTCTTCTCTTTTGGGCCTCCTTATCTCGAGAGACAATGGATACGCGCCTGGAGAAAAAACTGAAAATAGACACCAGAACTCAGCTAAGGGCTGTCACAAAGAGGTGAGTGACCTCTAACTTCTGAAAAGACCTCAAAAGATGAAAAGTTACGAACATTTTAAAAACTTTTTGAAACATTTTTATGAAGCAATACAATGTTTTTAGTGTTTTCCACAGCAAAAAAATCCAAAGATGTCTCGAAGAAAGGCTCCAAAATGTTGAAGAGAAGGATCTGCGGCCTCCCCTAGATAAAGGGGAGATGGTGGCATAGTGGTAATATCATTGAGATAGCAATCCAGAGGCCCAGCCTAATCCCCTGGGAACATTGGTTCAAAGCCCACCACAGCAGCTGGTGGAATTTAAATTCAATTACTTAATTAAAACGTCTGGAATTGAAAATTACTCTCAGTAATGGTGCCATGAAACTATCATCGATTGCCATATAAACCCATCAGTAATATCCTTTAGGGAAGGAAATCTTCCATCCTTACCTAGTCTGGCCTACATGTGACTCCAAACCCACAACAATGTGGTTGACTCTTAACTGCCCTCTGAAATGGCCTAGCAAGCCACTCAGTTGTCAAAGGCAATTAGGGTTGGGCAGCAAATGTTGACTGTGCCAGTGACGCCCATATCTCATGAAAGAATAAAAAAAAAGTGGAATGGAGGTGTAAGCAGCTGTTATGGACTATGAGGGGCAGAGCTCCCTGCAAAATCAACATGGTGGCATGGAGGAAGGAAGCAGAGACTCTCACCATAACCTCCAAGGATAGAAGGCCAATGTCATAAACAATACAATGACCTGACCAGGGCAGGCAAGGTAAGCATTCTCAGTGCCCCAGCTCAGAACTCTCTATTAAAAGTGCAAAGGTTAACTGCTTTTTAGAATGGGGGGAGGTTTGCTGACTTATAGCCTGTTTGATCAAGGCAGAACCTAAAGGCAAGTAGGTCATAAAAATTAGTTGCTGTGGGAGACAGCCTTCCTACAGTGGCCAGTTGATGAATTTTGACAGTATTTTTCTGCTGAAGAGAAGATTCAAATGTCTGAAAAGAAGCTCCCAAATTAAGCGACCCAAATAACTTTCTTGCTATCTCCCCAAAGGGAAAGTGGCACACAATGGCCGAGAGTTTACATGACCCGGCAGGAAGGGGAAGGTGGGACATGAAGTGGGGGGCACTGGCGCTCCCACTCTGAAGCCCATTCTCAAAGCAGTCTCGCACTGGATAGCCAATTAACGGCCAGCAGGTGGGGTAGCCCGTCATTCACTGGCCGGAGGCGGGAACTGAGGCGATGGCCGCATTGTTAGCTGATGTGGTCAAATGTGCTGGTGCCAGCTTTAAAGGGCCACCAGCACTGGAATGCTGTTCAGACCATCCTGCCCACCTGCCTGTGACCACTTGTGCAGCTGCCTCAGTAAACATCCATCCAGCAGTGTTGTCCTGCCATTGGGAGAGGACGAAGAGATCACTGATGTGGCCTTCCGCCACTTCGCCATCCCAAGGTTCCTCCTTCAGATGGCCATAAAATTACTAGTGACTGGCTCCATGTGCCTGCACCTCCCTTCCTCTCAGGTTTCTCCTCCTCACGGGAGGACCTGCCTCCTGAATGGGTGATGCCCATAGCACTTGGACATTGCCGGTCTGAAGGGCCAATCTGCCGGTTGCTTCCTCAACACTGCTCACCCCACCCTCCTCTCAGCTCCCTCTCAATTGACCCCTGTGCCAGAAGCTTGATGGTACAATGGAGGCTCGACTCCAGATCCCTGGCTCCTCAACTCCCCCTCCTCCACACTAAAAGCTCTGGCCGCGCTGCACCAGCCTTCCTGTGAAGACAAACTGCCTCACCCCACGGCTGCCAAATGCATCAATGACCTCAGCTGCTACCCCATTGCTGCCTTTAAATATCTGCCGGGGGCCCAATGCCCCTTGGCCCCCATGCACTGCTCCTAAAATTCGAACTGGCACGTAAAATGCCATTCAATTGAGTCTTCAACAATCTTAATAAGCCCTCAATTGCCGGTTTTGAAAAAGCGTGCGCAGTTCTCACTTGACTTGCCATCTGCCGCTGGTAAAATGTGGAACCGCCGTGATGACCCCACCTCCAAAGTCATTCTTTAGAGCTGTAAAATCCCAGCCAATCTGTGAGAGCCAGTGCAGTATGGAGATGGATTTCGTTCCTAAAGAAATTTACTGTGCGCCGGCATGAAAAGACTGCCAAGACAGATAAGAAGTATGAATAAACTCTAGGAGTAATTTGCTAACTGCCAGCGTGAGGCTGCACAGCTGTATCAGGCTTTTTATGAGCCTTCCCAGTTGTGTACCATGTCAGGACCATAAACCACATCGGTACCAGAGTCCTTGACAACATTGATTTCCAGCCTAAATAGCTTTGGTGCGAATTGTTCATAATAATATCATAAATCCACCAAATTCACCATCGGCATTAAATACAATAGTCAGCCTTTAGGCAAGAATGGACTTGTATCGGCTTTGGTGAGGTTAACGGTGGAGCAGCACAAATTGTCCAACAATTGATACTCATGGCGTATCTTCTCTTACTCTGCAAATTGCTAGTATTTTTCTTATGAATTGCAAATAAAGTGACGTAATGTGTCATTCTAATGACATGAATTCCCTGTAACTTCTGGCCTGTTTACCTTTCCTTCTATTTCCACTGTTGGTTTTGATATTGGTTTTGAGCTCCAATCTTTCAAAACTAGTTTTGTTATTGGTGCTAATAAGGCAGAGCTTTTGTGTTTTTTGGGGCTCTGAGGGGTGGGGTGGGGTTGATATATATGAGACAAAAAGGCAAGGAAAGAAAGGTATTATCTGCACCAGGCTAGCAGGACATTCTGTACTTTTATATAATAGATTTTATATCACTCTCAGTGCTAGTGTTGTGGAGGAGATCTGCAATGGTCATGGCGTACTTTCACTCAATTTGTAGGATGATATCTTAGATTTTCTTTGTACAAAACTTTAGTAAAAATGTTATTTGTATGGTATGGATTAATGGCCTTAAAGATTTGCCCATGATCTCTGTGTCACCTGAGGTATGACATTTTCTGCAGCTTAAATTTGGCAATGAGGATGAACTGCGAAGAGTTCTACTGGTGAGCACAGGCACAACTCCAGCAACAAATGCTTCCAAGTATGATACAATGATGATAAAAGTCAGTGATAGTTCCAACATGCTCTAGCTTTACTTATCAGTATTTTTACAGTTAAATATTTGTATTCCAGTTTCCTATACGCACTTCCCATGCACTTTTATCTTTGCACCTATTTATTTCTTGTGGTGATACAAGTTTATAAAACTGCACTAAGGCATATCTGTGAGGTACGGTAGTAGCACAATCTTCCTACCTGCATCTACATCATTATGCTTGAAGAAGGCACTAACTGCACAGATGCAAACAGAAACTACCCGTAACAGTAACTGATCAGGAATGGTTCCCCAGCAGCAGAACATATAAGCGCAAACAAATGAAGCATGTTTCATTACACAGGCCACGAAAGGCAAGTCAGATAAGAGGAAGAAAAATATTCAGTCTGACACCATATGTGGAGAGAGAAACAGAGTTAATGAGTTGAATTTTCAGGCCCCGCCAAAGTGGAGGAGGTGAACAGGGTCCGAAAATACTAGTGCCGGCTGGCATGCTGGTTTTGCGACGTTGTTTCTGGTGCTGGCCATGTTCACAATGGTGGGGGGAGGGCGGGATTGCGATCCTGCCTGATCCCTGATTAAGGACAATTAAGGAACTTGGAGAGCTCATTGAGAGCTCGTTAACAGGAGAATTGAGATTGTCGGGGGTGCATGGGCTACACACGCGGTATGGGGCAGACCAGATGAAAGAAGACGGGTATAGAGTGGGGAAGCAGTCATGGCTGCCCCAGCGAATTACCCCGGAGCCATAAAAGTTTAAATGGCACTGAGGGGGTCTCAGCTATTGGGAGATAGATGCTCTTGGTGTTATGCAGGTGGCAGGGAGAGTGGATAGTCAGTGCTGGGGCAGTACAGGGGTTGTCACCCTCCTGGCAACCTGTGCATGCCAGTGCGCTGCTCGTGCATCCAATCAGAGTGAAGCGCAAATGGCTCTCCACAAGGTTAAACACTCTCTCTATAGAGGAGCACATGCGCTCATAGCCCTGAGCCATTGTGGCACACATGAGCTGGATGGACACCTCCATGCTCTGCCCAAGACCTCGCACTGCCTCAGGGAAGCATGACATGTGGAGCACATCTCCTGCTGCTGTTCCAGGTAAAGCCTCCTTTTCAGTGACTCCTGAGGCTCTGTATCTGTACCCCACTGAGCAGGGCTGCGTCTGTCCTCCCTCCTCCGAGGGGAGTAGCCCAACCTGCGCCGCCTTCTCCTCCTGCACACTTGGGCAATGCCTCTCACCCAATGCCACCCTATCTAAAGATGCGCGAGGACCCGCCGAGGTGAGAGTATCTGCGTTGGTGGATGGTTCGCTTGTCAGGTGTGACAGTGCTTCCTCGGTTTCGTGAGGCTCCTCTGGGGTCACAGAAGAGAGGGAGAGGGTGTTGTCGGGTGGACGTTTGCACCTGTGGAAGTTATAAGAAGAGGTCATGAGAACCAGCCTAGGAGAGCAACAGCCACTGCAGTACTGAGGCTACTTAGCATGCATTCACAGTACCCCTCTAATAAGCCCTTCGCCCTCTTTAATCACCATCTGCACCATGGGTTCCCATCTCACCAGGCCTGACTTCCTCCTCATCTGGAATCTTGGCTATCTCCATTGCTGTCTCCTCTATTGGCGTTATCCTTTTGCAGTAGGGAACCCTCTGTCCGATATTGTCTTTATCATGGTGTTATGATCCCGTTTCTCCTGCAACGACAGAACAGAGCAAGATAAGGCACTGGTGTGCTCTATGGTGAATGGATCTGCCCCTATCCATTTGAAGCTGCATTTATCAGTGATGACAGGTCCTCAGCAGCACTTTAGCTCTGAGGCATTCTGAGGGGTCATTAAGTGCCCTGGGCACACACCCCTTCCATGTCAGGAGCATCATGCACCCTAAGGGTCCTCAAGTGGTGTGTCTGCTGGAGGGTGCAAACTCTGAGACCTGTCCTGATAGTTGGGGGTTGCACACCTTGCCAGAGGGTATCAGGCCATTGAACTTCTTACGGTTCTGGATCCATGTTCTTCTATTAATGCTTCTGCTGCTGATGGTAGCAGCCATCTCAAACCAGGACTGGTTAGTTTTGGAGGGTGGCCTCCTCCTGCCAACCCTGGGAAGATGACCTCCCTTCTCTCACTCATGGCCTGAAGCATCACTTCCAGGTTGCTATCTAAGAACCAGGGTGGGGGGCTGCCCCAGGTGCCAGGCCTCCGGCTTTCCAGTGAAATTCCTTGAAGACATCAGTTTGATCCAAAGCTCACAGAAGGTCTCCTCCTTACTGCCTTCAGATTTAAATAACAGCCACATTAATGGTTGCCATGGGGATTTAAATCAGGCATGCACTTCATCTGGCCCACCTACATTCCCACCAACCCCACCCGGCCTCTAATCGGCCGCCAAACCTGACTCCAATTCAATTAAGAGATTGCCTCCCACGAAATTTGTGACTTTAATCTACCTCCTTGCACCTCCTACCCCCACCTCGGAGGTGTGTTCGGGTCCCGGAAGCAGTTCCGACTTCTGTTTTCTGCCTCCATCATGAAAATTCAGCCCAATGTTTCAGGTCGGTGTATCAGAACTCACTTAAGGGTGAGCGTGGTCCATGCATATTTCTACATCCTCTCTCCAATCATTTATATGATAACCAATTGCCATCAAAAAGAATATAGGGACATAAGAAACCATGGAAAAAGGATAGGCTATTGGGCCCACTGAGCTAATTCACTCCAATATACTCGGCCCAACCATTCAGTCATGACACAAAAACAGAAAATGCTGAAAACACTCAGCAGGTGAGACAGCACCTGCTGGAGAACACAAGTTAATGTTTTGTGTATTGAACCCTATCTCAGAACTGGAAGATATTACATATGTTTGTATATAATAACTTCAAGTTTTGAGGAAAGGCTCAATGCCTCAAACATTGACCTGTGTTTTATTATTGTTCAGATTTCCAGCATCTGCAGTATTTTAAATTTTGCTCACAAATGTCATAACCCTCTACCTAGCCAAGCCAAAGCTGAGAAAGCCGATTAAAACCAGGTAAAACTTTCAGAAAGGCAAAACAGAGAACTTCCTCCATATATTCTTGCCATGTACTGGATAATGTGCCATTGTGTTCCAGAAATGTTTCATCACTTCTGCCTCAACATATCCCTACAATCCCTCCTCCCCCCAGATAATCATCCAGCTTCTTTTTGAGGGAGCTCAGTGAGTTAACACTAAATAACTCTGATGGAAAACCATTCCACATGTCAATCACTCTGTGAGCAAATTCCTACAAATCTCCAGCAGCTCATGATTATCTTGAATTTTCAATGTCCTCCAGCCTTGCAAACACAATTGAAATCATGTTGCCTCTCAATCTTTTTTCCAGTCAAAACAAGTTCATTTTTTTCACTCTTTATAATTCAGAAATGTCCAGAAGCATTATACTGATTCTTCTCTGTTTTCTCCAAGGCATCTATGTCTTTTTGGAGATGAGAGGACTGAAATTTTTCACAGCACTCCAAATTTGGTTTCATGATAATTTAAAGAGAATTCAAATAGCTGCCTCTGAGCTGTATTAATGTGCTATAGAAATACATCCGAAGTTCAGAATTGCCTTTTCCTTTTCCTTAAAGACTGGTGGATCTGGAAGACACTATCCATGGTGAATTTTATAGTACGGGCTCATTAAATTTCAACAGCAACTTTCCCTTCAGTTTCCAGGTGAGGCAGAGATACTTCCTTTTGCAACAGGTTTTCTCTCCCTCCTTCTTCATGCTTCATGTTGCTCAACAATGTTTTGTTTTCCCTCTGCTCCATCTCAACATTATCTTTCTCTTTTGATTTCTGAATATCTTCCTCTACGACAAGGTATCCTTCTCTCTTCTCCCCTCCCCTGCTTAACAGGGTGTCTCTCCAGGTTCCAGGCTGCGACCCAGGCTGGAACCTTTGGTGGGACCCACTTTCATCAGCCAGCGGACTCCTATTCCATTGTGTGTACAGACCCACTGGTGTACTCTCAGACCAGGGACAATAAACTCCTACAACACTAAAGCAAAATACTGCAGATGCTGGAAATCAGAAATAAAAACAGAAAATGCTGGATATATTCAGCATGTCAGGCAGCATCTGTGAAGAGCGAAATAGAGTTAAAGTTTCAGATTGATGACCTTTCAATTCACTCTTCATCTTGGAGTCCCTTCTGTCATGCCCTTTCTGATATGGATCACCTTATTTGGGATGGGCAGGGGCTCTGCCTGAAACAGAACCCCATGGAAAACTACCAAGGAAGGCCTGGACTCAATGTTTCCAGATCATGGTTTAAATCCTGAACTGTTCACTACATATCCATGTGGAAATGATCGATTGTCCAGGCCTGGGCCCAGCAGCAGGACAGAATATTTTTGTGGGGCCAGGAGGAGCTGGAATTACCACAAATCTTGGATCATGATCAAAGTTGTACAGAACTGCTCCTTCCGAATGGGCTTGGTAGTGGAAGCGTTGCTAAAGCATGCTGACTATCTGCTTGATGATGTTTCTGATGGTGGCATGGCTCTCATTGTAGGTCAGCTCTGCAGCAATGTCCAGGTTCCTGACAGGAGTCATGAGCTAATTCTGAAAGAGTCGTCCAGTAACCAGCCTGCAATCTGACAGCCTGGTTGGAATATAAGCAGTACAGAAAACATGCACAGGATGAATGCAGCATGACTGCTGCCAGCAAATCAGGCACAGATCTGCATGATATGCTGCCTGTGGTTGAAAACAAGTTGAATGTTGAAGGACTGGAAGTTCTTTCTATTTAGAAACTAGTGATGGGAAGCAAACAAAGCAATTTGGATGTAAGTTATGGCACCCTGAGGAAACCTCCAATGTGAGAGAAGCTGAAAGCGCTCTCATCCTACTTTGCTCTGTGCATTGGGAAAGTAATGTAGCTGTTGCTCCTGGCATAGTGAGCCTTGGTGACCTCCCTAATCCAACAGTGAACAGCAAATGGGGAGATAACACTGATGTTACCTGCTGCAGCATGGAACAATCCTGTGGTGGAAAATATAAGGGCATTGATGACATTGACAGCTGCATGCAGTTATGCCCATGCCCTGGTTTGAGGTTCTAGTTTTGGATGCCTTAACTCAGCTTGGTGACACTCTCCTTGGCAACGCGCAGTCTGGGACATATTGCTCCTTGACAACTTGCTGTGGGTATGGCCTCCTGTGCAGTGCCCTCCTCTTTTCTCTTCTCCCAGCTGCTCCTGCTCGCTCCTGTTTTCTTGGCTGCTCCCCCTTGTCCTCCAGTCTTAAAGGTAGATCTACCAGACGACCCATTATAGCAGTGAAACAGTTTTGAATGCAGACAAAACCATGTAGCGCTAGCAAAACGTTGTTAGCAGAAAACTGTAATCAATGTAGAAAGCTCAAAATAGGCATGAAAATGCCCAGAAGTTATCTAGTAGCTTAAAAGAACACATCAGCAACTAACCTGCATGAAATGAATGAGACCTTTAAATAGCATTGCTGAAGGGTCCTGTTAGCATCATGAGTTGTTGGGGCAGGTTTATCATATGCTGAATGAGGTTCTGGGGCAGCCCAATATCATAAAGGAGTCCTATGACTAATGTAAGAGCATTATTTAAATATTTTAATGAGTCTTTTTAATACTGATGGTGTGCCTCTGTCTGCCTATGGAGGAACCCAATCCAATATTGCAGTTGGTGCACTTCCGGCATGGAATGAGTGCATGTACACTGCCTGCCATTATGGAATCTTGGGACACCCATATTACACGACTCATATCATTGTAGCTCTTCTAATTTACGGTAGTTTAACAAATTCCATGTTTTGCTATCCCACAGTGTTATGCATTTGCATTTCATGCTTGGTTTGTAGGATTTAATAACGCAGCCATAAGGTGTACATATGCTAAAGCAATCCTGTAGATCAGTACCCTTACCAAACCTTTACATTCTTCTCCCCTGGGCATCTCTGGCACTGTCATCAATGTCATTTGACATTTGTTATATTGATTTATCTTGCATTTCTGTTTTTGTATGAAGGCTGGTTTTTGAATGTGATACATATAAAATTTTTACCTTCAACCCTCAATCTCTCATCTCTCCATACAAACCAAATTTCAATGTTATTTAAGACCTAATTTACATAACATGCCCTTGAATGTAGAAAAGGAATTTACACACTGGTTGAAGTTTAATCTCCAAATACAACAACATTTACACAGGATATCTGTTAACTTTTCCACAGAGGCTTGTTATCTATTGGGAAAAAAAGTCTTTCTTTAAATCTCTGACTGCTACTTTAAGGGAGTTTAAGCAGATGAAAAAGAATGCTGACTGTCATTTTCCCCCTCTTTTCACAGCTCTGCTTCAAGTTGATATTTATGATTTGGAAAAAAATAAATGGAGCCAAGAATAGATCTGTTTCAAAATAAGGCTGCTGTTATTCTACATCCAGCAGAGTGCCTGTGCACTTACTAAAAGCAGTTTGGAACTGAACTAAGTTATTGTACACCTGGTACAGAGTTTCATCTATTGGAGATTGTTTCACTTTTTGGCCGATAATATGCCCAGAAGTCAGATCGATAATCTAACTCCCAAGTTTTACTGCTGACTTTGCAGTTCTGCAAAGCAGAAATTGTTTCACATCAACATAAAAGTAGTGGTGGAACAGTAGTCCTACTTGAAAAGGAAAATGATTTCAGCTGTATTTTAGACTGCAAGTGTAAACTAAACCACCAGATGCCACAATTCTACAAGTTGAACTGGTTAGAAAAAAATCTGCTTATCGTTGTTCTTAATTAAATTCTCTCAGTAACACCTGTAACAAATCCAAACAATGAATACTGTTCAGGAAATTACCATCTCAAATAATATGTGATATCATATAGTAGGAGAGTGTAGTTTAAATTGCATCAATGTCCTAACATTCTTTCTATCCCATTACTGCATGTATTTGTTTTTTTTACTATAAAAATATCCCAGTGATCGATGTGATAGAACGTTTCATGGGACAAAATGTATCATAGCAAAATACCAAACCAATGAGTATATCAGAGCATCTTAGCTATAATATATGCTTTCTCCTGCTGCTCCTGTCTTTTGGTTAGCCCTCCATTGTGAAGCTTTGACACCCCTTCTGGATACATCTTTTGTCTCTTTACTTGTCCCATTATTACTCCCTTTGGCTCTGTCCCACCAACTCTTTTGTCATTTAATATCTCCCATCTTCTGCCTAATCTCAGACCTTCCCTCTTGTTCTTTTTCCACCCTCCCTCATTTGACCTACGCAAACCAATTACATTTCTCAATTTCCCAATGCTAATGAAAGTTCATCGACCTGAAACATAGGGCTCCATTTTATTATGGACCAGCGGCAGGCCGGAAGGCGGGGGGAGACTCCACCTCGGCCCTCTGTCAGACTTCAGGTGGGCAGGCAATTAACTGCCTGCAGTTGGGGACACCGTTCCTTTTAGGGACGAGCTCCTGCCTCCAGAGCTGCTGGCCAATCGGAAGGCCGGCAGCTCTGCAGTACCAGCAGCGCCACTGGGAGCAGTGGCCACTGTTGGTACTACAGGAGGATCTGCCACATCGAGGACAGAGAAGACCCCTGGAGACTGAGTGGGAACGGGGGCACCAGGCCATTCAGGCAGGCCCCAGCAACAGCATGGGCGGTTCTTCCTGTGAGGGGTGGAGATCGCTGCCAGGTGGGCCCTCCTGTGGCACTGGTTTTCCCCAAAGGATGGACACCCCCCCCACTCCCGCCAGGAGGCCGCCAGGCTTTACCTGGCAGCATCTCCCTGTGGTGGCGGACCCCTTTGCCCTCAACAAAATTGAGGTGGAGGTGGGAAGAGGTCCTTAATGACCAATAATTGATCACTTACAGGCCTTAATTGGCCTGGGGTGGGAAGGTAGTCCTCAGCCTTCCTTGCCCCAGCCAAATGGCAGGTATCTCAGGCATCGTCGGGAACAGCATCCCCTGCCATTTTGTTTGCCCCCCCCACCTCCATGCCCACTTCCAAGAGCATTCTGCCCATTAACTTTGTTTCTCTCTCCACAGATGCTACCTGACCTGCTGAGTATTACCAGCATTTTCTGTTTTTATTTCAGATTTCGAGCATCTGCAGTATTTTGCTTTTGTGAAGATTTGTCATTGGCTGTGTAGCACAATGTGCAGCACATTCATTCAATTGTTGGAGTCATCTTCTTCCCAGCATGTTGACTGCCATGGATCTCCACCTCTGTCCGTCCTGTGCTGTCCTTACACATTCTGTATAGGCCAACCGCATCCAGTCCATTATATCTGTCATCCATTTTCTTCTCTGCTTTCCTCTCCTATATTTTCCACCCATCTTTCCTTCCAATAATTGTCCCTATCTGCCTTCTGCTGTAATGATGTGACCAAAATATTGTATCTGTCTCTCTTTAATGTTATGCACTAAGCTCCTCTTTTCTCCAGCCATTTCCAGCACTTTCTCATTAGTCTTTCTGTCTGTGTAGGATATGTGGAACACCGTCCTATATGTCCACAGCTCAAATGCATTCAGCTTATCAATAGTCTCTTTGCTGGTTGTCCATGGCTCCGAGGCATACAACATAGATGACAAAATATAGCATCTCAGCATTCTTTTCCTAAGATTCAGGTTCAGTTTCCATGATGTTAACACGTCCTTCATTCTGACAAAGCAGGCCTTGGCTATCTCAATTCTCCTTCGGATCTCACAATCACATCTCCCATCCTCTGTGATAACCTGTCCAAGGTATGTGAACCTTTTCCCTTGTTCCAGGACTTAGTTTAGAGATACAGCACTGAAACAGGCCCTTCGGCCCACTGAGTCTGTGCCGACCATCAACCACCCATTTATACTAATCTGACACTAATCCCATATTCCTACCACATCCCCACCTGTCCCTATATTTCCCTACCACCTACCGATTCTAGGGGCAATTTATAATGGCCAATTTACCTATCAACCTGCAAGTCTTTGGCATGTGGGAGGAAACCGGAGCACCCGGAGGAAACCCACGCAGACACAGGGAGAACTTGCAAACTCCACACAGGCAGTACCCAGAATTGAACCTGGGTCGCTGGAGCTGTGAGGCTGCGGTGCTAACCACTGCGCCACTGTGCCGCCCCAAATGTGCAACCAATGTTGCAACCTGGTAGATCTTTTATGTCTCTGCAGATAGTTTCAGCATACAGGTTGAACAGTTTTGGGAACATAACACATCTCTACATCTTGTCCATTTACTTCAATTTTCACTTCTAGGGTTGGGCATCTGCTTACTACCATTGTCTTGATTTTCTTTACATTCATTCTTAATCCATGTTACACACTCCTTGCATTCACTTTATTCACAATTTCCTGTAGTGCCTCTTCTGACTCTGCAATCAGTATAGTGTTAATTGCGTATCTCAAATTGTTGACATTCAACCAACCAATGTTGCAACCTGGTAGATCTTTTATGTCTCTGCAGATAGTTTCAGCATACAGGTTGAACAGTTTTGGGAACATAACACATCTCTACGCCCTCCTCTTTTTATTGGAAGCTGTCTGACAAGCTGCTATCAAGTCTCATCATCGCTGATTGATTCCAATATAGATTCTGAATTATCCTTTTATCATTTCTGTCAATTTCTAGTTTATTTAATCACTCCATTATTTTCGGATAGTAGACTCTATCAAATGCCTTCTCATTGTCTATAAAGCATACATACACAGGGTTTTTCACTTCCAGGTTATATTTCAATGACTATTGTTCTTTTCTTTGGTCTGAATCCTGACTGACTATCATCCATCTCTGTTGCTATAGACTGGTCATTTCTTTCCAAAATGATTATTGGAATAATTTTCATCACATAACTCATGAGGCTTATTGTCCTGTGCTCTGAACACTCTAGGACTTTTGATTTCTTCAGGAACTTAGTGAACATTGACCGTATAAGATCCTCAGGTAGGAATCCTGTTCTGTAAATTGTGCTGCAGAAATCTGTCAGATTCCCAATGTTAACAGAATTCAGGGCTTTCAGCCATTCTGTTGGTATCTTATTAATTCCAGGTGCTTTCTTTGCTTTCATCTTTTTCATTGCTGCACTGGCTTCTACCTCTATTATCTCTGTCCTTCTCTTCCCTCTTATGGTACCAATTGACTTCTGTCTTCATTGTCATGCAGCTTACTGATGTACTCCACCCATTGTTTCTCTACACTTTTGTTTGAAAAGAAGTTCACCCTCCTTGCTCCTTATATAGCTACTATTTGTAGTTTTTTATTCTTCTTATCTGTCAGTGCTTTAACTTTCTCATGCAATGCTCTCATATGATGCCTTTTCTCCAGTTCTTCTATTTCCTTTCAACGGTCTTCCTACCACTTTTCCTTGGCCGCCCTACATGCTTTTCTTATCTGCTTTTCTATTTCATCATATTCTTCTTTGTTGTTCTTATTCTGTCTCCTTTTCTCCATCATATCTAGTATTTCATCAGTCATCCACTCTTGATGTTTCCTCCTCTCTTTCTCAGGGACCTTCTCAGTTACAGTGTGTTTCATGCTCTGTTTCATCCTTTCCCAATGCCTTTCTGTCGTTTCCTCTAAGATCTTGATCTATCACTTCCTGAAGTAAAGCTTCATACTTGTTAGTAACCTCCACAGCATACTTAATCACATCTTCTTCTCTCAATCTGTCTAGGTTGGCTTGATCTTTTATGGGATTTCTTTTCGGGATTTTTAGCTTGATCTTCATCTTCATTACGATCAGGCAGTGATCTGAAGTGATGTCTGCACCTAGGTAAGTGAAGGCATTTTTGATTTCTGTGAACATCCCCTGGACTCTTCCAGGTGTACAGTCTTCTTTGGTGTTGTGTGAAGGTGTATTCAAGATGACCAAGTTGTTTTCCTCACGGAACTGTTTCAGACGTTGACCTCTGTTATTCTTCATTCCTAGTTCATATGTTCCTATCACATTTCCACACTGTTCTCCGCCAACTTTTGCGTTTAAGTCACCCATGACTATGAAGATGTCTCTATTCTTCATATGCTTCAATGCTTTTCACACCTTCTCATAGAATACTTCCACTTCTCCATCACTGTGGCACTGTGTGGGCCCATACAGTTGTAAACACAAAATGTTCTTCGGTTTCCTTTTAAATTTTACCATAATCACTCTCTCTGATATTGGCCAATATCCCTGCATGGTTCTTGCTACCTTCTTTGTCATCATTATTCTGACTCCATTCTTATGTTCACTGCCACCTGAGAAGATCAACACCTGCTTTTGTTTGTCTATTTTCCCAAATTCCATCCATCTAATTTCTGCCAATTGTATGATGTCGATGTTGAGTCTTAACATCCCTTTCATGCAGTTGTCCATTTTACCACTTTGGTAGAGTGTCCTCACATTCCAAGTTCTGATTTTCAAGAGTTCTTATCTGGGTTTGAGAGTAGCATCATCAGATGGTAGCCCTTATTCCAAGTTTGGGTTGCCCTCATCATTCACCTGGCTATTCCTACTTCCCAGCAAGTCCTTTTCTTCCCTGTTCCTATTTACAGTCGATATCTCCACAGGGGGCCAAAGTCTGCCGATGTCACTACTACTGTCTTTACTAGATTAAATGACTAACTATGGGTGAATACTAGGTGAGTACCCTGACTCTTCCAAGGTTACTGGCTATTTGTCCTTAAGCATCATGACTCTGCCCTAGATATGTCACACATTTTGCTGTTGGGCCTTCTGAGCCATTGACTCTGAGAACTCTATCGGAATGCACACAGCATTTGCAACAAGGTAGATGAATTGACAGCACAGATGGAAGTAAACAGGTATGATCTAATTGCCATTATGGAGACGTGGCTACTGGGTCACCAAGGCTGGAAACTGAATGTCCAAGGGTATTCGACATTTAGGAAGGGTAGGCAAAAAGGAAAAGGAAGTGGTGTAGCGCCTAATAAAGGATGAGATCAGTACGTTAGTGGGAAAGGATCTTAGATCGGAAGATCAAGATGTAGAATCAATTTGGGTGGAGCTAAGAAACAGCAAGGGGCACCAAAGATTGGTAGGAGTTGTTTATAGGTTACCAAACAGTAGTGGTAATGTAGGGCATGGTATAAATCAGGAAATTAGAGGTGCATGTAATAAGGATAATGCAGTAATCTTGGGGGACTTCAGTCTACATTTGGACTGGGTAAATCTAATTAGCACTAATGTTGTGGAGGACGAAATCCTGAAATGTACGTGATAGGGTTTTCTAGATAGGGTTGAGGAACCAACTAGAGAACAGGCTATTTTAGATCTAATATTGTGCAATAAAAAAGGGCTAATTAATAATGTTATTGTAAAGGAGCCTCTAAGGAAGAGTGACACAGAAACCCAGCAGAAAAGGTGATCAAACCATGGCTAACAAGAAAAATTAAAGATTGTATGAGATAAAAGGAAGAGGCTTATAAAGTTGACAAAAGAAGCAGTAAGCCTGAGGATTGGGGGCATTTTAGAATTCAGCAAAGGAGGATGAAAAAACTGATAAAGAGAAAGAAAATAGAAGATGAAAGTAAACTAGTGAGAAACATAAAAACGAACTGTAAAAGCTTCTATCGGTGTGTAAAAAGGAAAAGATTAGCAAAGTTGGCTCACTACAGGCAGAGACAGGAGAATTTATAATGGGGAATAAGGAAATGGTAGAGAAACTAAACAAATACTTTGTGTCTGTCTTCATGGAGGAAGATATGACAACCTCCCAGCAATACTAGAAAACCAAGGGACTAGCGAGAATGAGAAACTGATAGAAATTAGTATTAGTAAAAAAGTAGTACTGTTGAAATTAATGGGATTGAAAGTTAAAAAATCCCCTGGATCTGATGATCTACATCCCAGAGTGTTGAAAGAGTTGGCTGTAGAGATAGTGGATGCTTTGGTGGTCATCTTCCAAAATTCTATTAATTCTGGAATGGTTCCTGCAGATTGGAAGGTAGCAAATATAACCCCACTATTTAAGAAAGGAGGGAGAGTGAAAATGGAGAATTACAGACCTGTTAGCCTGACATCAGTAGTAGGGAAAATGCTAGAATCTGTTATAAAGGATGTGATAACTGGACACGTAGAAAATAATGGCAAGTTTGGGCAGAGTCAACATGGATTTATGAAAGGGGAATCATGTTTGACAAACCTGTTAGAGTTTTTTGAGGATGTAACTAGCAGAATGGATAAGGGGGAACCAGTGGATATGGTGTATTTGGATTTTCAAAAGGCTTTTAATAAGGTCCCACACAGGAGGTTGGAGCACATGGGATTGGGGGTTATATTCTGGCATGGATTGAGAATTGGTTAATGGACAGAAAACAGTGAGTAGGAATAAATGAGTCATTCTCAGGTTGGCAGGTTTAGTTTAGTTTAGTTTAGTTTAGAGATACAGCACTGAAACAGGCCCTTCGGCCCACCGAGTCTGTGCCGACCATCAACCACCCATCTATACTAATCCTACACTAATTCCATATTCCTACCACATCCCCACCTGTCCCTATATTTCCCTACCACCTATAGTGAAAATCAGCAAGTTCTTATCTGGGTTTGAGAGTAGCATCATCAGATGGTAGCCTTTCTTCCAAGTTTGGGTTGCCCTCATCATTCACCTGGCTATTCCTACTTCCCAGCAAGTCCTTTTCTTCCCTGTTCCTATTTACAGTAGATATCTCCACAGGGGGCCAAAGTCTGCCTATGTCACTACTACTGTCTTTACTAGATTAAATGACTAACTATGGGTGAATACTAGGTGAGTATCCTTGTGACTAATGGAGTAGCACAAGGATACATACGAACATATATACATATGGATTAGAAGCAGGAGTAGGCCACTCGGCTCTTCGAGCCTGCTTCGCCATTCAATAAGTTCATGGCTGAACCAATTACTCCACATTTCCACCTACCCCCGATAACCTTCCATCCTCTTGCTTATCAAGAATCTATCTACCTCTGCCTTAAAAATATTCAGACTCTGCTTCCACCGCCTTATGAGGAAGAGAATTCCAAAGATTCACAACCCTCTGAGAGAAAACATTTCTCCTCATCTCTGTCTTAAATGGGCAACCCCTTATTTTTAAACAGTGACCCCTGGTTCGAGATTCTCCCACAAGGGAAACATACTTTCCACATCCACCCTGTCAAGACCCCTCAGGGTCTTCTATGTTTCAATCAAGTCGCTTCTTACTCTTCTAAATTCCAGCGGATACAAGCCTAGCCTGTCCAATCTTTCCTCATAAGACAGCCCGCCCATTCCAGTTATTAGTCTAGCAAACCTTCTCTGTACTGCCTCCAACGCATTTAGATCCTTCCTTAAATAAACAGTACTCCAGATATGGTCTCACCAATTCCCCGTATAGCTGAAGCATAACCTTCCTACTTCTGTATTCAATTCCCCTCGTGATAAACGATAACATTCTATTAGCTTTCCTGATTACATGCTGTACCTACATACTAACCTCTTGCGATTCATGCACTAGGCCACCCAGATCCCTGTGCAAGAACATGGCAGATGGAATATAATGTGGATAAATGTGAAGTTATCCACTTTGGTAGGAAAAACAGAAATGCAGAGTATTTCTTAAATGGTGAGAGATTGGGGACTGTTGATGTCCAAAGGGACCTGGGTATCCTTGCTCATAAGTCTCTGAAAGCTAACATGCAGGTGCAGCAGGCAAATAGGAAGGCAAATGGTATGTTGGCCTTTATTACAAGAGGATTTGAGTACAGGAGTAAAAACGTCTTGCTGCAATTGCATAGTGCCTTGGTGAGACCATACCTGGAGTATTTTGTATAGTTTTGGTCTCCTTACCTAAGGAAGGATTTACTTGCCATAGAGGGAGTGCAATGCAGGTTCACCAGACTGATTCCTGTGTTGGCAGGATTGTTCAATGAGGAGAGATTGAAGAGCCTGGGCCTATATTTTCTAGAGTTTAGAAGAATGAGAAATGATCTTATTAAGGCATACAAAATTCTTACAGGGCTCGACAGGGTAGATGTAGGAAGAATATTTCCCCTGGCTGGGTGGTCTAGAACCAGGGGGCACAGACTCAGAATAAGAGGTAGGCCATTTAGGACTGAAATTAGGAGGAATTTCTTCAGTCAGAGGGTGGTGAATCTTTGGAATTCTCTACCCCAGAGAGTTGTGGAGGCTCAGTCATTGAGTGCGTTCAAGACAGAGATCAGTAGATTTCTAGATATTAAAGATATCAAGGGATATGGGGATAATGCAGGAAAATGGCATTGCGGTAGAAGATCAACCACGATCTAATTGACTGGCAGAGCAGACTCAAGGGCCGAATGGTCTACTCCTGCTCCTATTTCCTATGTTTCTTATGAGTAGTGAGTTCTTCTGCCTCAGCTGCTGATCCAGGCTTCGTCCACTTGAAAAGGGTGATGCCCCTTGTACAGCATCTTGCAAAGTTGCTGCTCCCCGTCACCTCATCTAGCACACCAGCTGAGGCGAGATCCCAGGATCTGCCGGCTGGTGTGTACCACCAGCTCCTTGGAGGCATGAGTAAGATTTGCATAGCAGTGGGAGACAAGTGATCCTTGTCCACACCCATGCTGTCATGGATGTACGGCTGAGAAGGATACATAGGGATTACTCCTCATTTACTACACCATACACAGCACATTAACAATATTCAAAGATTTTAGGGAAGGATATGGCTCCGCCTGTGTATTCCTAGCACTAGAAGCATTGCTTGAGTACTCCAAATATTAGCTTGATCAGCACCTTAGTTCTGACTAAGACATCTTTGTGTGTACCCTTCTTGAACAGGGTGATTGTTGTTGTTGTATGTTTTTGTATACAACTTGAATATGAATGAATCCCATAGGCCTGAGGGTTCTGAACATTAACAGGCATGGTTTTGAGGTGGAGGTTGTGAGAGTTCAGGCTTTTCGGTTTAGGTACAACTCAGGATTACCAGGAGGTGCACTAATGCTCAGTCGCCAGTGGGTGCTTGGAAGCCTGCGACTCAAAAGACATTGCTCCTCAGTCAGTTCTAGGTACTTGTTCCTTCTGTGGATCGTTGGTACAAACAGTGGTAATCCTCAATCTCCTCAAAGCTGCTGTCTTCTGTTGTCAATGTTATTTACCTGCTGTCTTTATCTGGTCATCAACAATATCATAGTTGGCAATTGTGCTGCAACCAAGAAGGTGCTACCAAGCATCAGAAAACAGAAATGCCAATTCACAAAATCCTCAGTTAGACCTACTAAATAATATTGCTACCCAAAATATGGTTATGCTGCCCAAATGAAGGGAGGATGATAATTTTTAAGTGCCTATTGTCAGAATCAAGTGCTCATACACTGAAGCTTTAGTAGAGTATTTGATTTACAGAATTGTATTTTGTTAATCTTCATTTGGCACATAATAATATTTGATGCATGTCTTTTGACTGCAGTAAAGTTAAAGGCTCACCCAAAATGAATGAATGAACAGCGAGTGGACAGTTGAAACATGATCAGTAATTGTAATAAATAACATTATTTGTTGAAGGGCATACTTTGTGCCAGATGTTACACAATATATTGTTAAAGTGGGCATTAACTGGGTGATTTACAGTGCTTATGCTTTCTGCAGATGTTTGACACATAATTTTGATACGCTGAGCATTTAGGTTCGACCCCCTTAGAGGCCCCGCAGATACTGGCAATGTAGGCTGGTGCCCAGTGTTGCTGGTTTCCAGCTTGTTTTCCAGCCAATTTGCTGCATTCCCGATGGAGAATGCGGCAGGACTGCATTGGAAAGGCTGTGCAATTTTAAGGTCTCAGCTGTTTGTACACAAAACATTTTGACAAGCACATTCCAGATACTAACAGACAGTTAATAAATCCTTAAGATTTAGGACTTTCTCAGCTTTGGTCATTTACATCTCAACACTTTTTGACCAGGAGGAAATCAGATACAGGTGAGAATAAAACAGTTTCCATAGAATTTGGGAACAATATCATGCTGGGAATTTCCTTGAAGTTGCTCTCATTCTGGCGCCATAACATCGCTGAAAGTGCAACAACAGAAAACCCATCTCTGCCGCACTTCTGGCACCAGAACAGGGAAATTCTCAGCCTACGACTCCTTGCAAATTTACACAATTCACTTTTAGTAACCACTTACACCATGAGGACAATATATACCAGTGTATATATATTGCAGATCAAAAAATGGTGACTGTTCCTTGTATGTTAGCAGCAACTCTAAAAAGATATTACTATATGAAATGAGATTAAAAAGTGCATCAGTGGCAATTTTGGAAATCAGTTGGGTAGTATTTCAGATGTAATCTCACACTCAGCTTTAAGGAGCTTAAGTGCCAGCCAAGTGATTAGAATCTGGAGCCAGAGGATTTGCTAAGATTTCTGTGCCGTTCAATTTAAAGGTGATTGTGGAAGGGCTGAAATCTGTTGCCATGACAATATTGTCTGATTTGTCTGGAAAGTCTGTCCAAATGGCCCAGGGAAATCCTTATAATAATTATGAAAGCAAAATACTGTGGACGTTGGAAATCTGAAATGAAAACAGAAAATGTTTGTAAAAAAAACCTAACAGGTCATGCAGCATCTGTGGAGTGAGAAACAGAGTTAATGTTTCAGGTTGATAACCTTTCATCAGAACAGGGAAAGGTTAGAAATGTAATAGGTTTTAAGCAAGTGAAAGCGCGGGTGGGGTGGGAGGGGGGAAGAACAAAAGGGAAGGTCTGTGATAGAGTGGAGGGCAGGAGAGATTAAATGACAAAAGAGTTGATGGTGCAAGGCCAAAGACAGTGGTAATTGGACAAGCAAAGAATCAAAAAAAGTGCTTGGAGGAGGTGTGAATGGCAGAATGATGAACAGCTGCCATTTGAAAGCAAAAAGAAAAGAAAAACTAGGAAAAAGGAAAAGGAAGCAAAATGGGAGTAAAGGTTCCAGCCTGAAATAGTTGAACTCAATAATATAAAAGCAAAATGCTGCGGATGCTGGAAATCTGAAATAAAAACAGAAAATGCCGGAAATACTCAGTAGGTCTGGCAGCATCTGTGGGGAGAGAAGCATTAACATTTCAAGTCTGTAACGTTTCATCAGAACGGGCAAAGGTTAGAAATGTGATAGGTTTTAAGCAAGTGAAGCGGGGATGGGGCAGGGGGGATCAAAAACAAAAGGGAAGGTGTGTGATAGGGCAGAAGGCAAGAGAGATTAAATGACAAAGATGTCATAGGACAAAGGCAAAGGGAGTGCTAAGGGTGTGGTGAAAGATAAAGCATTAGTGCAGAGAGTGTTAATGACAGAATAATGAACAGCTCTGTCCACAAGCACAAACATGAAAACACAAGTTTAAGGCAGGCACATAATTAAAAATTAAAATAAAATAAAATAATAATAAAAAAGGCCAGTCATGCTCTGAAATTGTTGAACTCAGTGTTGGGTGCGCAATGCTGCAGAGTGCCTAATCGGAAAATGAGGTGCTGTTCCTCGAGCTTTCATTGATGTTCAGTGGAACATCAAGGACAGAAATGTGGGTGTGACAGCAGGGGGCTGAATTGAAATGACAAGCAACCAGAAGCTCGGGATCATGCTTGTGGACTGAGCGGAAGTGCTCCACAAAGCGGTCACCCAGTCTCCATTTGGTCTCCCCAGTGTAGAGGAGACCACATTGTGAGCAGCGAATACAGTATACTAAATTGAAAGAAGTACAAGTAAATTGCTGCTTCACCTGGAAGGAGTGTTTGAGGCTTGGATGGTGAGGAGAGAGGAGGTAAAAGGGCAGGTATTACACCTCTTGCAATTGCATGGGAAGGTGCCATGGGAAGGGGACGAGGTGTCAGGGGTAATGGAGGAGTGGACCAGGGTGTTGCAGAGGGAACAATCCCTTCGGAATGCTGACAGGGAAAGGGAGAGGAAGATGCATTTCATGGTGGCATCACGCTGGAGGTGGCGGAAATGGCGGAGAATGATCCTTTGGATGTGTAGGCTGGTGGAGTGGAAAGTGAGGTCAAGGGGAACGCTGTCACAGTTCTGGGAAGGAGAGGAAGGGGTGAGGGCATTGTTATGATTTGGTGAGGAAGGGGTCTCAGGCTCCCCTCTTGCCCCTTTCCTGGTTTGACCATAACTTGGTTTAACTTTTAAAATACAGTGTTTTTAGCTTCACCTCAATGAGTCCTTGCTCACTGCTCTCTAATTGTAATTGTAAATGAACCAACGAGACTGCTTTCCTTAGGTTTAAACAGGAAAGATGTAAGTTCATTAACCTTATCATTCTAGCTCAATTCAACTTATTAAAATACGTGATGCAACCACACTAGCATGCATATGAGAGAAACACACACAAATAGATACAGAGGGGGAGAAAGAATAAGTGGGGGGGGGGGGTTGGATTAGTAATTGGAAATCAGTTACTGTCTTTAGTTTTGCTTATAAGTTCTTGATTGCAGTTGAAGACTTGTAGTTCTCACTGGGGCCCAGTGCACACTTTCAAACTTGTCTCTCTGGTACCAGAAGGCTGAAGGCATCCTCTGTCTTGAGGCTTAAGCTGCTCCCTTGGGTCCCTGGGACTTTGCTTGAGAGAGAGAGAGAGAGAGAGAGGTGTCTTCTTCTTGAAGTTCAGTTGCAGTTTGCCTCAAACCTTTCTGTGAGGCACAATTCAAACAGTTTCCAGTCTGGCCAGCTGGTAAGTTATGTGACCAGCTCTTTGTTTGAAACAGCATCTTCTAGGGAGGATTGTTGATTTTACAAAGTTTACTAGACACACTCAATGGGGGGGTGGGGGTGTGCTGGCTCTAACACAGACAAGGTGGGTGGCGGGGGGGTGGGGGGGAGTGCTGGCTCTTACACAGACAAGATGTGGATCATTACTGTTGCCCACACCAATCTTGTTAATTGAATTAGTGAGCACTTCCATTGTCTCTTTATTCAACTGTCTCTCAGAATGCAAATGTGCAGCCATGTTTTACCTGTTCAGCTCTGTGGTCCTTTTAAACAAGTTATGTTCAATGTCTAGTAAAAAGTTCAAGTAGTGTTCCATATGACGAAATTAATATGTTTCCATTTGGCCAATATGTTTTCCGTCACAGCAGAAGTGCAGGAAATGGGTCTTACACGATTGAGGGCATTATCAACCACAGTGGTGGGTGGGGAATCCTCGGTTGAGGAAAAAGGAAGATTTATCAGAAGCACTATTGTGGAAGGTTTCATCATCACAACAGATGCATTGGAGATGGAGAAACTGGGAGAATGGAATGGAGTTCTTACAAGAAGCAGGATGTGAGGAAGTGTAGTCAAGGTAGCCGTGGGAGTTGGTGGGCTTATAATGAATATTAATGGACAGACTATCCCCAGAGATTGAGACAGAGAAGAAGAGTGAAGGGAAGGGAAGTGTTGGAGATGCACCATGTGAGGGTGAGAGAAGGGTGGAAATTGGAAGCAAAGTTGATGAAATTTTCCAGTTTGGGGCAGGAGCAGGAAACGTCACCGATACAGTCATCAATGTACCAGAAAAAGAATTGGGAGAGTTGGCCTGAGTAGGACTGGAACAAGGAATGTTCAACATACCCCACAAAAAGACAGGCATAACTAGGACCCATGCTGGTATCCATAGCAACACCTTTTATTTGAAAGAAGTGAATGGAGTTGAAGGAGAAGTTGTTCAATGTGAGAACACGTTCAGCCAGGCGGAGGAGGGTGGTGGTGGGTGGGGACTGATTGGGCCTCTGTTCAAGGAAGAAGCAGAGAGCCCTCAGACCGTCCTGGTGGGGGATGGATGTGTAGAAAGATTGGACGTCCATAGTGAAGAGGAGGCGGTTAGGGCCAGGAAACTGGAAATTGTTGAAATGACGTAGGGCGTCAGAAGAGTCACGGATGTAGGTAGGAAGAAACTGGATAAGCAGAGAAAGGATAGAGTCAAGATAGGAAAAAATAAGTTCAGTGGGGCAGGAACAGGCTGAAATGATGGGTCTACCAGGACAGTCCTGTTTGTGGATTTTGGGAGGGAGGTAGAAGCGGGCTGTCCGTGGTTGCGGGACTATGAGGTTGGAAGCTGTAGAGGGAAGATCTCTGGAGGAGGTGAGGTCAGTGACAGTACTGGAGACAATTGAACTCAATGCTGAGTTTGGAAGGCTGTAGAGTGCCAAATCAAAAGAACTTAACAGCTGTACTTGAATGGTATAGCAGTACTGCTTAATAATTACTGGGAAGTGCCGTACAAACTGTTGTGTTTTCTTCTCCTTCTGCTTACAAACAAATAAACATCAACACACCAACCACCATAAGGGATTGGTTAGCACACATTTACCTAGGTTCATTTATTAAGGAGTTGATGAATTGGTAGCAGCATTACAAAGTAGGAGAACTTATACACATGTCTGATCTGGTTGCTCCCTCACAGCAGACTGAGATAGAGTCTGAGTCACATGATACATTGCATCTAGTAATGTATACAGAAAACAGAACCACACCCACTTAAAGGTGCACCACAACACAAACAAGTCCTTTGAATGAGAATTTCCTCAGAGCTATCCTCACTTTCTTGAATTCTCACAGATCGCCAATCAATTCGGTGTGAAACTACCATATATTTCCTACACTGGGTAAAGTGAATTCATTTCCAGGCTTGCAGTAAGGCCATTCTCTATTTCAAAAGTTGAAGTGGAGGTCAAATGCTCTCAATAGTTGGCATCCATGAGATTAGTTATAAGCATTAGGATACCTGCTCAATGAGGCCAGCCTTTCCCATAATAAAACATGATTAAAGCAGATTTAAAATAAGGTTGAAGTCATCTTTTCCCATTGTTTTTATAGACGTGCCTGAAATAAACAAATTCTCAAAGCTTAGGCAAATTCAGACCATTTGAGGACCTGGATGCCAATTTCACTTATTTCTCGGGCTGAATTTTCCCAGCCCTTTGTGAGATGCTGGGAGGCAGGAGGACTGTCAATATGGTGGGGGAAGGTGTCACGAGGGGAGCCTGATGTTTTCCCATCACCATAGCCTATTGTCAGTGGTAGGAAGCTCAGCGGTGCGGTGGCCCACTGAGTGGCCAATTGAGGCAATTAATTGCCCAATTAAGGGCCACCTCCTGCCCCTGTTGGTATTTCATCAGCATTGGGAGGGCTCCTGCCATTTGGGGAGACTACCAGGTTCCCTTCCAGCAGCATGGATACAATACGTTATCCATTAGCGCTAATTTTTCTTTTATTCTTTCACTTGAGCATTGCTGGCAAGGTCAGCATTTGGTTCCCATCCCTAATTGCCTTTGAGAAGGTGGTGATGAGCCGCCTTCTTGAACCACTGCAGTCTATGCAGGTACACGCACAGTGCTGTTAGGAAGGGAGTTCCAGGTTTTTGACCCAGAAACAGTGAAGGAATGGCGTTATAGTTCCAAGCCAGGATTTTTAAAATAATTCAGACTTTTTATACTCCACAGCATTTCAATGATTTTGTCACCTTCCAGGTGCTATTTTACAGGTTCTATTTCCTTCTAAAATATTTTCTTCTCACTTTACAAATTATTTTTCCCATCCCTCTTCTAATATGCACACACACACTTTCCAGCAGAGGCCACAAAATGACAATCAGGATTTTATTTTTTGGAAGCATCTGAGCAAGTTTCTCCTCAGTTTTTAATTTTCTTCATTCCCTATTCTTATTGCCCATCTGCCCTGATGCCTGTTACCATGATGGAGGTTCACAACCTGCTCTCAAGCAACAGCTAAGAGGTGCCAGAGATCTCCAGTCATCAGTCATGAATTTTCTCTCTTATTTCCCTCTTTTCTGAAAGCTGTTGATGTGGTTGCCTCTGCTGTCTGTGTGATGTAGGGACACCCGCAGTGCTGTTAGGGAGGGAGTTTCAGAATTTTAACCCAATGATGATGAAGGAACAGTGACATATTTCCAAGTCAGGGTGGTGTGTGACTTTGAGGGGAACTTGCATGTGGAGGTGTTCCCATGCGTCTGCTGGCCTTGTCCTTCTAAGGCAGTAGAGGTTGCAAGTTTTGGAGCTGCTGCCAAAGAAGTCTTGGAGAGTTGCTGCAGTGTATCTTGGTACAGACTGCAGCCATGGTGTGTATGGCTGGTAGCTACTTTTGAATTACCTGGGAATTGTTCAAATAACTATTTCAAAGATTTTTATTTTGTTTGGGTTGTTCAAATTGGAGAGTCAGTATGGAACTTTAAAAGAGAATAGTCAGACCAGTTAGCTCTGATGAAAGGTCATCGGCCTTTTCTCTGTGAGCTTTGTTTTTTGAATCCTGTAGCTGGTCAGAATATAAAGAAAGAATAACTACATATATAAAAATGTAATTACAAACAATAGTTCAGTATGAGAGAATGCAAACTATTTATTATTTCTCCAATTTAAGGAGCTAGTATGGTTAGAAGCATAGAATGGTCCCACTCCCCTGCCTTTTCCCCGTAATTTCCCTGGAAATCGTTTGTCCTCAGATAATTATCCAATTGCCTTTTAAAGCCATGATTGAGTCTGCCTCCACCACACTCTCAGGCAGTGCATTCAGAGCCTAATCACTTGCTGCATAAATATGTTTTTCCTCATGTCACCTCTCTTCTTTTGCTAATCACTTCTAATTGGTGTCCTCTGGTTCTCGACCCTTCCATCAATGGGAATAGTTTATCCTTTCTACTCTGTCCAGACCCCTCATGATTTTGAACACCTCGATCAAATCTCCTCTCGACCTTCTCTAAAGAGAACAGTCGCAGCTTCCTCAATCTATCCACGTAACCGAAGTCTCTCATCCCTGGAACCATTCTCGTCAATCTTTTCTGCACCCTCTCCAATGCCTTCATATCCTTCCAAAAGTGTGGTGTCCAGAACTGGTGAGGCCGAAGCGGTGTTTTATAAAGGTTCACCATAACTTCCTTGCATTTGTACTCTGTGCCTCTACTTACAAAACCCAGAATCCTGTATGCCTTTTAACCACTTTCTTAACCTGCCTTGACACCTTCAATGATTTGCGCACATATACCCCCAGATACCTCTGCTGCTGCATCCCTTTAGAATTGTATACTTTATTTTGGTAGGAAGAATATAAAATATATCACTTCACACCTCTCTGCATTCAATTTTATCTGTTTTGCATTTGCCCATTCCACAAGCCTGTCTATGTCCTCTTGAAGTCTATCTCTATCCTCTTCACAGTTCACAATACTTGCAAGTTTTGCGTCATCTGCAAATTTTGAAATTGTGCCCTGCAGACCCAAGTCTAGATCATTAATATAAATCAACAAAAGCAGTGGTCCTAATACCAGCCCCTGAGGAACACCACCTTCCTCCAGTCTGAAAAACAAGCATTCACCACTACTCTCTTTCTTGTCACTCACCCAACTTCATATCCATGCTGCCACTGTCCCTTTTAATTCCATGGGCTTCAACTTTGCTGATACAAATTAAACAAATTAGTTAAACATGATTTGCCCTTAACAAATCTATTCTGGTTTTCCTTAATTAATCAACATTTGTCCAAGTGAATATTAATTTTTTTCCTGGATTATTGGGCTGAATTTTCCCGGCATTTGGAGATGGGCTGGGAGGCAGGAGGGCCGGCAATATGGTGGGGGAAAGCATCGGGAGGGGAGCCTGACGTCTTCCTGCCACCATAGCATATAGCCAGTGGGTGGCCAATTGAGCCACACAAGGGCCCAATTAAGGCTTATTTCCCATCCCCGCAGGCATTTTGTACACATAAGGAGGGCCTGCTACTGTCTCCCAGCAGAATCTGGGGAGAGAGCCCTCCTTGATGGGTGCCAGTGCACTGCAACCCCCTCCCCCTCGCCCCAATCTCCGGGGCCTGTGTGCCTGACTCTGGCTTCCTCCGTAAAACTTACCTAATCTACATTGAGGCCCCCTCTCCCTGGTGTTGCAGTCTTGGCAGTGGCCACTGCTAGCAGTGGTGTTGCTGAGGCAGCTAAGCTGCTGGCCCTCTGATTGGGCTGGTAGTTCTAGGGGACAGGGTGCTGTCCTCAATTGGACAGTGGTCCTGGCAGTGGCCTGCTTATTGGCCGGTGGTGGCAAAATGCCACTCCAGGGTCCCGCCACCCACCAGAGCGAGGTCGCCTCCTGCTTTTGGCCCCAGCGGTGGGACTTCCTGCTCCTCTGAAAAATTCAGCCCATCACCGAGGTTAAACTGACTAGCCGGAAGTTGCTGGGCTTACCCTTACGTCAATTTTTGAACAAGGGTGTAACATTTGCAATTGTCCAGTTCTCTGGCACCACCCCTCCATTTAAGGAGGATTAGAAGATTATTGCCAGTGCCTCTGCAATTTCCACCCTTACTTCCCTCATGTTTACTGTACTGGTTTAATATTTTCTGTAAACAACAACAATAGTAGCATTTTATTTTTATGTAATGCCTTTAATGTAGTAAAATGTCCCAATGTGCTTGAGACTGAGCTACATAAGGTGATATTGGGATAGATGACCAAAAGCTTGGTCAAAGAGGTAGGTTTTATGGAGAGGTTTAAGGAGGGAATTCCAGAGATTAGGGTCTAGGCAGCTGAAGGCACAGCCACCAATGATGGAGCTATTAAAATGGGTGATATGCAAGAGGCCAGAATTGGAGGAGTGCAGAGATCTCAGAGAGTTGTGGGTTTGGAGGGGTTTACAGCAATAGGGAGGAATGAGTCCATGGAGGGATTTAAAAACAAAGATGAGTATTTTAAAATTGAGGCATGCCAGTCCAGAAGCCAATGTAAGTCAGCAAACAAAGGAGCAATGTGTAAATGGGGCTTGGTGTGAGTTAGGATACAGGCAGAAGAAGTTTGGATGAGCTCAAATTTAAGGAGGATGGAAGATGGGAGGCCAGCCAGGAGAGCATTTGAATAATTAAGTCTAGAGGTAACAAAGGCATTGATGAGGGTTTCAGCAGCAGGTGAACTGAGGCAGAAGTCGAGCAATGTTACGGAGGTGGAAGTAGGCAGTCTTGGTGATGGAGTGAATACGTGGTCAGAAGCTCATCTCGGGATCAAATACGACACCAATGTTGTAAATATTACTGCTATTTGCTTGTTCATCTATTGTTCATTTGCCAGTTAAAGACTGTAACAAAGTTTATTGTTAGTGTTCATGGGCTCATAAACAATGCTTAGGTAGTACCTAGAGGGTGTTGGAGTTTTGAAACTTGATTTGCGGCATGCTTGATGGGTCCCACAACAAATAAGAACAAAATAAAAAAAAACATTTGTTTTATATAACACTTTACATGTGCAAGTTATCGCCATCATGATCCACTGAGATGAGAGTGAAATGACGTTGGCCTGTGATCCTGGCAATTATGCTAGGTGACTCCACTGCTGACCTTGGTCAATATTTCAGGATTGGAACAGATTCAATATTTCCCATACTGATGCTGGATGCCTGCTCCACCAGTGGCACATGTTGGGTACCTACTTTCCCCAAATGCTGGAAACTCTGGTGACTGTGCAGTGTTGGGACCGGGTCTTGGATCTCCCCAGAAAGAACTTTTGTCAGAGACATATGTAAACCCATTCCATCACATCATTCCTCACACCCAGTTACTTTGCAGGCACACCCATCTTCCTCTTTCTATGCGCTTCCTCACATCCCCATCAATCCATTCACCACTGACATTCACCATCACCCTAATGCAATTTTATGCCTCTCCCTGATGGTCACCCTCACCAAATATTTACCATCCATCTTGTGAACACATGCCTTTACAGTCACTCAAAGGTCTGATTTTTCTCCCGATGCAGGGGAAAAGAGCATCAAACACTGGGCAGAGGGAGAGAACCAGCGATGGTCCTCCACAAATTTCTCAGCTAACAACGGCAGAGGAGGAACAGCTGAAGATCAGTGGGGTTTCGGCATTCATGGCCATCAGAGGTGGGGATCTGAGGAACTCTCAGCTATTTGGTGATGCAATTCAAGATCAGTGAGCCACAGGTCAGACAATACTCAGTTCATGTTGACTTGATTTCAACAGCGAGTGAAATATGATCATCTTCATAATAAGTTACAATATATTTATCTTACAGTACTAATTCATTTCTTTCACCCCCACTCGTATCCTTAAGGATCCAACAGGAGTCCATGGACCTTGCAGATAATGATTCCACAAAGGAGCTGATTTGTTCACAGGATCATGCGTACCATGCATCAGCTCAGATACTTGTACTTAGGTGGGACTAGTTCTACAGATAGATGGGTCTTCACCTGGTGACTCACACTTTACAAATGAACAAGAGCAGATGGTGATAACAGGGACAGCAGTAGAAAGTCTGCATTGAAGGGTACATCTCTCTCCAAGCCCTGGAAAGCTGGACACTGATGCTGTAACCTGGGGGCCGTCGATGAAAAGGCTAGTCATTGAGTAGCATCAATGTGTGATATACTGACAGGCTTTCTAAGCAAACTAACCACAATTGCTGAGAGAATGGAAGAGTCCATCTCAACACGAGCGGGAATTTCAATCATATCGACTTGATTGGATAGAAAGGCCAATTCTGTGGAAAATCAAATGCGGCTGTTAAGTGAGTCCATGGATGCTTTAGCTAGGGCTGTGCACACTTTGGATGCAAACATGTCTGCTATCTTAAATAGAATGACAGATAGCTTAGCCTTGGCCTCACGGCACCATACTGACCTGCAACAAAGTGCTCTCCAGCAGACTGGTAGCAATGAAGTTTGGCTGGCCCATGAGAGGGATGATGGCGATAAGGGACATGGAAGGGGAAACTCCACTTAATGCACTTCCGCTTCTCACCCGTTGTTCCTGCTTCAGTAGCACTCGGCATGCTGCCTCATATCCCAATGACCGAGTCTGTCCCTGCACAGGTGCAGTCTTTGGCGAGGTCCTCACTGGCTCCAAAACCCAGAGGATGTTGGACAAGAGCATTTTGACAGACAGAGCAGGGATCTAAGCAGCCTACCTCACAGAGTTTGCACCATGTAGGATCGGTAAGTACAGGCAGAGTAAAGCCCAGGTAACCCATTGATACAATGTTAAATTTAAAACGGTGTTGAAATATTACTCCAATTGAGTGATTAGTACATGTTAATAGGCAAATCGCCTCTCCTGAAAGGGTTGGGCGCATCCAGCATAACATGCTCAAGTTGAATGCGAAAGTCCGTGAGTTGGAGCTGGCTTCCCATGCGCTAACATTTTCCCAGTTTTAACACTCCATCAGCACCCAAATCACATGCTCCTCCAGGTTAAAATTCCTGCATTGTACTCTGCAAGATTTTACATTCATTATTGGTTTCTAAACTCAAATTTCCAAAAAGTACTTAGGGCGGCACAGTGGCGCAGTGGTTAGCACCGCAGCCTCACAGCTCCAGCAACCCGGGTTCAATTCTGGGTACTGCCTGTGTGGAGTTTGCAAGTTCTCCCTGTGTCTGCGTGGGTTTTCTCCGGGTGCTCCGGTTTCCTCCCACAAGCCAAAAGACTTGCAGGTTGGTAGGTAAATTGGCCATTATAAATTGCCCCTAAAATAGGTAGGTGGTAGGGAAATATAGGGACAGGTGGGGATGTGGTAGGAATATGGGATTAGTGTAGGATTAGTATAAATGGGTGGTTGATGGTCGGCACAGACTCGGTGGGCCGAAGGGCCTGTTTCAGTGCTGTATCTCTAAACTAAAACTAAACTAAACTACTTCTGGTTGTGATGCTCCATGCCTTAGGTTGCTGTTCAATTCCAGCTTCCTCTGGTGCACTTGTGCAATCAGCTCGTCCATCAGGACAACTTCTCTGGAAGCAAACAATCCATCTGCCAGTTAAAAGTCAACAATCAAACGTACTTTAATTCGGCAGTCAGAAAAAAACCTATTTCATTTCCTTTTATACAATTGGCTAGCCGTCCTTGCATTTGACATTTAAACCCTTCTAATCTTTTTTATGTCTGTAGTACACATTCCTTATGATTATCTTTAGTATTGTTAGTCCAAACATTATCATATGCCTCCTTTTTAGGTTTTGGTTCAGGTTTAATCTTTCCATCTACAAAATTATTCTTTAATAAAAGCCTCATTAAAATGTCCTTCTTTTGTATTCTATGTAGCTCATATGTGAGGATTTCCCACTGCTGATCTGTCAAATTGTTTGCTAACTTTTCTGCCCAATTTCTTTGGGTCAGGTCCCCTTTTATTTCACTGAATTCTATTTTTTTGCAGTCCTGCCCAACACACTTATCTTTGACTGGCTGAAAGCCAACAGCTACCAGAAGGAGCAACTCAGATGCTCTAATTAATAACTGAAGAAAATCACTTCATATTCGGAGCAGCCAGATCAACAGCAATAGAACAGTGAACTCAGATGAAAGTATGGACAAACTCCCTGCAACCTATGTGACGCATACAGCTTTAATCATGTTTTCTGACTCAAGTGGCTAAAATATGATTGAGAAACATACATACGTCAAAGACTTGTCCAACGTTGGCAACTCTGATTCAAGTTTATGTTCGGGCTGAATGATATAGAAAGCATTAGACGCACACAGCACTTACCAGATGATTAATTTGTTGGTACCTACACATTCTCATTTGAGACTGTGTTTATCATGATGTAGGCTTGCAATATGTACTGGTCTCCCACCCTGTGTGTTTGACATAAACATTTTCATGGTGGTCTGTTGGCAACTGTAAGACTTGAAGCTGTATTTTATCTACACAAAGTACACATTGAAGAATTATATCCTATTCTGGACTATGACCTTAAATGATGGATTATATTATTATCTCTCCAATGTGTGCCAAACTGCTAATGTTGCGCTGCCTGGTTTCTCAATGAAGATGAATGTTCGATTGAAATAAACTCCTTGCATTATTGTGCAACTAACTTTATTTTTGAGGCAGTGTTAATACAGTATGAAAACTTCTTTTTGAGTATAACATCAAACAGGATACTGTAGCCTGCAAATTCTATTTTGCAACAGGAAAGTGCCCAAGAATGCTCAATAGTTTATTGCTGAAGCCTTGCTGTTCAAAATTGTAAAGTGACCTAATTTATTAGCTAGGAGCTATTCTTTTAATGAGCACAATTTAAAATAAAAGCTGACTTTAGGTAAATATTTGCATTGGAAATCACTTGAGATTTTCCCATCCATAATCACTGTTGGCTGTTTTAGTCTATGCCAATGTATATCACTTTCTGGATCATAGTATTAAAAAGCAAATTCTGTACTTTTCTGATCTTTCTTTTCCTAGGTCATTGACAATAGTGACTGAGAAATTGTGTATCTATTTCTGTTCTAGCAGACTGGTGACTGCTTTGGTACAAAAGAATGCTGAGATACCCTGGTATACTTTATGCCAGATGAAACACGGTGAATGAGGAAACATAACATTGTTATGAATTTTAATTGACAGCAGTTAAGTTTTCAATATACTACTCACAATTTTTTTATAAATGTAGATATTCTACAAGACATTGCCAGCCAATCTGTAACAACTGACAGCTAGTGTGGAGGAGCCCTCTACTCGCTACACATTCCTATTGCCCACTGTCATGGTAGAACAATCAACAAAATAATTTATTTTTCCAAAGCATTAACCTCAATTGTGCTTTGTATAACAGATTAGTGAGAAACAGGAAGAACTACTTACCTCTTCTTACTAATTCCTTCAATTGACCATTTGATATACAAGGGTGAACATACTCGACTACAGTTACTAAAAGGAGGGGCTATTTTTTGAACGTTGGTACCTTTAAAGCTGCTTATTGCCATTTGCTACTTTTAATTCAAAATGTTAAGACTACTTTTAATCAGACTAATTATTTACACAGTTGGACAAAATATATAAATTAAATCAATTATAAGGATGGATCGAATTACTTTTAGTTCTACTGCATATTCTGAACATTGTAATAGCATATTCCACCATTGCCATAATACTGCATTCATTCTTATCTGTGGCAAACCAACAATGTAACCAAGGCTGTAAGACTACCACCAGATACCAGGTTTACCACAAAAGAGGTGGTTTTTTGCTGGCACTCCTGGTAGCAGCACTGAGCTGACAGTTTCATTGTCAGATATTTCGGGTTCTTGTTTTTGGTTGCTGGTAGACAACTTAATCCACACAGCTGACAAACGTGGATTTACGCTGATTGACTTGGACAGATTTGGGTAAAATTGTCACTATATGAGAGTCAGTGTTCCAGGTTAAGTACAACCTGGCAATAAGGGAGCACTGCGGAAGATGTCAGTGAATTTCGTGTCTGGCTGTTCCCACCAGAAGTTTTGGATTTAAATGCATTTTCCAATCAACAAGAGCTTCTATCCTCACAGCTGACAGGAGCACAGCTGTACTCCTCTGTCCATTAAAAAAGCTGCCACAGTCATTTGAAGGGCACCATTATGGGTTCAGGTAGAAGAGTTTAGGAAATAAAGACACAGAGTGGATTCAAGTAGTACACTTGCCAGCCCACACTGCAAGGCCTATGGATATAGGGCTTGAGGTGCTGCTGTATGAACTGGCAAAAGAGGACATACGAACTACGAGCAGGAAGGGGCCACTCAGCCTCTCAAGCCTGCTCTGCCATTCCATAAGATCATGACTAATCTGTTTGCCAACTCAACTCCACTTTCCTGTCTACCCACGATACCCTTTGACTCCCTTGTTTGTCAAGAATCTGTCTACCTCTACCTTAAAAACATTCAATGACCCTGCCTCCACCGCTCTCCAGGAAATAGGGTTCCACAGATTCACGACCCACTGAGAGAAAAAATTCTCCTCATCTCTGTCCTAAATGGGAGACCCCTTATTTTTAAACTGTGACCCCTAGTTTTAATCTCCCCACAAGGGTAAACATCCTTTTCACATCCACCCTGTCAAGTCCCTCAGGATCTTACATATTTCAATCGGATCACCTCTTATCCTTCTAAACTCCAATGAACACAGATTCAACCTGTCCAACCTTTCCTCATAAGATAACCCTCTCATCTCAGGAATCAGTCGAGTGAACCTTCTCTGAACTGCTTCCAATTCAATTATATCCTTTCTTAAGGAAGGAGACCAAAACTGTACACAATACTCTAGATGTGGTCGCACCAATGTCCTGTACAACTATAGCAGAACATCTCTACTTTTATGTTCCATTCCCCTTGCAATAAATGACAACATTGCATTTGCCTTCTTAATCACTTGCTGTACCTGCATACTAACTTCTTGTGTTTTGTGTACGAGGACACCCAGATCGCTCTGCATCTCAGAGTTCTGCAATCTCTCTCCATTTAAATAATATATTGCTTTCCTATTCTTCCGGACAAAGTGGATTGCTTTGTTTGGTACGTAAAGCATCCTCACCAAAGAAGAACTGCACAAAATGCCTGGCAGGAGATTGCAGACATAGTAAATACTGCGAGCAATACCTGGAGGGCATGCATCACGTATGCAAGCCCCAAAGCATTCCCTCAAAACTTGTTACTTTTTTGTTGCTGCTCCATGAAAAGCATTCAGGGAACCATGTTGTTCTTTGAATGCTTATCATGCCTGGCTAACTGCAGCAGGGTACAAACTGAAATTGCAATTTACACCTGGACCGCTTGTCATACTGACATCTCGAAAGGGTTTTATATTAAGAAACTACTTAGCTGCATGATGCATGCCCATTTATTCAGTCACACGATGGACTGTGGAATGGGCACTTGGGCATTACTTTGTGTGCTCTTGAAATTTGCAACATTTCAAAATTATTTTTCCAGCAGCTGAACAAGATAGCTCATAACATGAGGGAGCAGGTGTATATGGAAGGACAACCCCATAAATCATTTCCTCACTCTCACAGGCATAGGTTTGTGCACATGGTATACAACTTGGAAGCACTGTTTAAAGGTTCTCTTGTAAGATATGATTCTTTTCTGCATTTTGTAGGCCTGGACAAATCTGACACCCAGCACTGCTAAAGGCCTACAACAAACCAACAATTTATAGCACAATATTTCACCAACTGTCGCCAGCACCAGCACAGCTATGTCCATCCCAGAGGGTTTAGGTGGTAATCTTCACGAAGTAGCACATTGCTGACATGAAGAGGAGCAAGTTGTGTTGGCATGGGCGAATAATGATTATCAGTGCAACCAGGCTCAAGATTTTTTTACAACAAATGTTCTATAAAAGTTATTCGGCTACCTTTTGCATAATGCCCATACATTAATGATGCTAATCTTAATTTTCCTAAATTCTTTGTTAAGAAGAATTGTACTAAAGGACTTGGGACTGGTGAATTTTATATACCTCTTCACAAATGGAAGAAAGGAATTTAGATAGTTATAGACTAGTTAGCCCCATTACAGTAAAACTGCTAGAGAATGTAATAAGCAGCAACATTAGTAGAATGGTATGGGCTAATCAGGCAAAGAGGGTTTGTAAAGGGAAGATCATACTTGATTAATTTAATCAAATTCTTTAATAAAATTACCAAGCATATAGACAAAGAAAATCCAGAGGATGTGATATAGTTGGACTTTAATAAGCATTTGGGAGATTGGTTGCAAAATTTAAGGTTCCTGATAAAGGGCAAAGTTGCACAGATAGAGGGATGGTTTAAGGACAGAAACCCCAGAGTAGGAGTAAATATGCCCTAAATAAACAGCAAAATTCTCAATGGAATGAACAACAGGCATCGTAGTCATCCAGGCATGGTGATGCACAGATCTTTAAAATCAAAATTCCAGGTGAAAAGGCCATATAAAGAGCAGTTAGGATTCTAGGTTGTATGCATTTAGGATATTGAATGCAAAAACAACAATGTTGTGATAAAAATGTGCATGACACTGTTTAGGACACAGATGGTTTGTCCCATTATAAAAAGGATATTGACATGATTGGAAAGGTACAATCTCACTAAGATATTGTGAAGATTAAGAACTTATAGTTACGATGAACATTTTTTAAAAAATGCTTCTCTTGCCGGAGAAGAGAACTAATCTTTGCTCCAACAAATAAAGCCCTATTGTTAACACTTCTAGTCATTACTATAGTTATGATTCTAATAAAATGTCCAAAACTTAAAGGTCACAACATTCGGCTCAGCAGCACCTGGCTTTTCAGTGCTACAATGACCACTTTGCATCCAAAATGGCATCCACAGCACATGTGCCCATTTCTGGTGCCAGCTCTGCTGAATGCCAATTTGGTGAGGGTGTTAATGTGCGTGCAGGCAGCATCCACTGGAAGTATGCAAAGTAGGCAGAGCTTGATGTCAATCAGCAATTAACGCATTTTTAATGCAAATGCTGTGATTTTGGAGCTCAATGTTCCAGCAAACACCCTCTCTTAACCTAACACAGTTGAACATGCATTCAGCAGCAGGAAGGACTCCCCACCAGCACTATCAAAAGGGATCATCAACTACTTTCAGGTTAGTTGCTGATTGATTTCCACTGGCTCTTGCTGTGATTGTAGAAGTGTTTGGTGTTTTCTAGAGTTATTTAAAGTTTCTAAACTCTACAGGGAGTGGTGTGGCAGTTGCTGAAAGACTTTGCCCTGACTTCAAGAAAATTGCACAAAGCACTTGCTCCCAGACATGGATGCAATAATATGCAAGCCCCTTGGAACATACCATGGCAGGGAGAATGAGCAGAGATGCCACAGAGCAGGACAAGCTGCTGGAAGAGGCAAGAGGAGGAGGGGAAGGAGGACTCTCAGCAGGAGACCATATCCACCCAGGGTGTTCAGGAGCAATTCTCCTACCTCAGGAGAGGAACAGTGTGCCAAATGTCTCTGCTTCACCAGGGACATCCTGACTGAAATCTGCCACCTGGTGCAGCCACGACTACAACCTCAGAACAGGGAAAGGATGGCTTTGCCAGTGGCTGTGAAGGTGTCTATAGCAATTAACTTTTAAGCGTCTGGCTTCGTCTAGTTTGGAGCAGGCGGTATTTGCTACATCTGCAGCTCTATATTCCAAGAGAGCTGAATACATTTCATTCTCTCTTGGCAGAGAGAAGCAGGTAGAGCAAGCAGTATGCTTTGTGAGGATTTCAGACTTCCCTGTGGTGTTGGGTGCCAATGATGCCATACACATTGCTTTGTGTGTGCCGCATGTCAACTCTGAGATATACCACAACTGAAAGGGATTCCACCCCCTCATCGTCCAGTCGGTGAGTGACCATACACAGTGTATCATGCAGGTCAATGCCTAATATCCTGTCATATTGCCTTCCTTCTGCAGCAGTCCACAGTGCTACTTGCAGTTGAGCCACCACAACAAACCAGAGAGTGGCTAGTGGGCAACAGGGGGTATCCTTTGATGACAATACTCATGATACCGGTGCATGAACTACACACATGTGGGCAGCATGCCTATAATGACAGTCATGCTGCCACATAAAATGTGATAGAGCAGACCATTGGACTGCTTAAACATCGCTTCAGCTGCCTGGATGACACTGGAGGAGTCCTGTGGTACTCAGCAGAGAGCATGTCAAGATTCAGGGTAGTCTGCTGCATGCTGCACAACCTCAACATCATGAGGGGACAGCCCTTGCCACCAGCTATATGTAGAACGGCTGAGGAGAAGGTGGAGGAGGAGGAGGAAGAGGAGGAGGCAACCAATACAGCCACACACTGGACAGGCTGTCGCTGATCGACTCATCTGACTGCACGACCAGTAAACACAACCTCGATTCCTCATTCACCAACAATCCCATACCTTACCTTTCCTCTGCCAATGTGCTTGGCCACAATGCAAAAATAAAAACCACCACAAAATAAACAAAATAAATTTACAAATCAAACCATGCCATATTGCATACAAATGGCAACTAATGACCATTGTGCATTCCCTTAGTGCCTGTCTTCCACGTGCCTTTGACTGTCCTAGTGCTTCTATCCAGTGCTACCCCAGTGGCTGCACCATGGCTGGTGAAGTGCTGACTTTCACTGGATGAGGCTGCAGATGGCCTTGCAGGATGACCTTGTACAGCCCTGGCCCTAGATGACATGGACTATACCTTTTTAGAATGGGCAGCAGCAGTCTGGGCTGGCTGGCTAACAGGTAAGAAGAAGGGCACTGGCGGAACATCAGTGGTCGGATGACGCATGCTGCCATCCTGAGAGAGGCCAGCAGGTTCGTGCTCCATGGAGCCACCGCCACTCCACCAGGGCAGTGCCTCAGCAATCCTAGTTATCTATTGGAGGACATATTGCTGGATTGCTGTGACAACCTTCAAGCCCGCTTGAACACTGGTATCTGCAGCCATGATGGTAGCAGTCTGAGCTTGTATGACAGCAAGCTGAGATTGTATGAGAGCAATTTGAAGTTGTGAGGCAGCAAGCTAAGTTACATGACTTCACTCTGAACAATCTCAGCTGCCAGATGTTAGATAACTTCTGTTTGTGCTGCAATGGAAGCTGAGACTTTAGATTCAGACTCTGCATCATGTTTGGCTCTGCAAGTGTGCTATTGGAATTGGCAACTACTTTCACACTGGAAAGGATGGACTCCAAGCTCTGTGAAAAGCCCTGTTCCAAGTTGGTGCTGGACTCCTCCATGGTCTTTGACATTGACTGAAGGCTTTCTGGTTGCCCCGCCAATGCACCAAGCATTTACTTGTATGTACCTATTACCCTTCTGTAGGCTGCCCCATTGAAGTCCTCACCTGAGTTCTCTGCAGCTGAACTTGCATGCGATCTCACCCTCTGGTGAGCTGGCACCTGTACTACCCTTGTTCTCTGCCCTGGCTGCAGGTCACCCATGTCTCACCATGTGCAGATCCCACATCTAAGCTATCCTCTGAAGTATGCGCAATGTCAGTATATAACCTGATGGCTGCGAGTGTGTGAGGGAGTGATGGTGTTTCTATTTCATCACTGTCTTCCTGCTCTTCCACCACTGCCTGGCCAGGCTGTAGTTCTTGGGTATCTGAAAGAAGAAAGGCACAAGGGTAGAGTTGTGGTGAGAGGAGGGAGGAAAAACAAGAGATCCATCATTAAACCATCTGTAGCTTGTAAATAAGAGATTGTGGTTGAGGGGGAAGTGGGATGAGAGAAGGAGGATTAGGTATAAGGATACCGTCACCTTTGATGATTTCAGCCTTCACCAGGGTGAGAACATGCAGCCGTGCCTGTCCCCCGCTGGTTAGGTGCTGCTGCCTCCAGTTTTACACCTTGTCCTGCAAGAGAGAGGGAAGTGTGTCAATGACTGTGATGCAATGTGTTAGTGCGATGTGCCTGTCATAGTTACATAGCTGGTAGTGTGTGTAAATTCTGAGATGGGGGTGTGAGGCTTGCAGCAGTGCTCAGCGTGCGAGAGTGAGGTGAAGCTGTGAACGTAAGGTTTGAGTCATGATCGATGGAGATTGTTGATAGACAAGTGATAGGGGTGTGGTGCATTGAGCAGTGTCTGAGGCTAGTGATGCTGTTGGTGGGCATTGGCATTTGAAGCTACATTCACTGACCTTGACTACTCGCGTGCGATCATTGAGCTTTTTGCAGCACTGCATCTAGATCCTCAGGGCTAAATTCCTGGCATTGACTATCGTGGCTAACTGGTCCCACTGCCTTTGAAAAGTTTTTCTGGAGGGCCTCCTGACCCCCAGTGGGTAGATGATATCTCTCCTGGTCTCCACCTCCTGTGCATCAAGGCATCCTGTGCAGCATCATAAAATCTTAGAGCCAGCTGTCTGCCATGTTGTGCCATTCTTGTGTCTTTCCTATGCCAAAATAATTTTTAGAATGACTTCCAGTACCCGCTCCAGCCAAAATGCACCTCCACTTTAAGAGATGTAGGCTGGCTTTAAGTAGTGCTGGCTAGCTTGAACTTGTGTCAATCTCTCAAGGTTTTGTGCTCCCTGTTGAGGTTTGCAGTCACCCAACAGTGTGCTTAGCATGGCTACATGCTACAATCATTTAAATTTGCAGGCAGCATGAAGTTTGTGAGCTGCCTACATTGGAAACAATGGGCACGGGTTAATCCCTGCGCCTGTTTTTGGGAGTTATTAAATTTCGCGGCCTGAAAGTTTATTTCCAACTTTCCTTGAAGAAATAACGAAGAGGCAAAAATTTAGGATTAGCATGAGAAGCATAAATTGAAGGTTATAAAAATTTTTTGACTCAGTTACCTGAATATGGAATTCATTATTACAAGCAATTACTGAAGCCAAGTCAATCATGATATTTAAGGGGAATTAAATAACACATAAAGAAGAAATATATTAAAGGATATCGGGAAACAGCAGGTAAGTGAGAATAAAGAATATAGCTCAGATTTGGAGCTGATACATCCACAGACACGATGGTTTGAATGGCATTGATCTGTATTGAAATCTCTTTGATTCTGATTTTGTATTTGTACAGCACATTTTGCACACAAAGATCTGCAAACTGTATTGGATAATTAAGCATTAATGTAACTCAGCATGAAATGTGTGATGTGTCAGTAACTAAAACTTGCCGATCAGAAAATTCCACTTTGTAGACAAAATAATTAGAGGAGGTTTCAGGTTTGGTTGTTCTTGACAAACTTTATAAACATCTCAATACTTTGCCCCTGAGTTTTTTTTCTGTTAAGACAGCTTTGAAAGCTTATAAAACGTATGTACCATGCTTTGTTTATTCCATCTATTGGATCTTCTGGAGATTCAGGACGTAAGTAACTGTTACAAATTCGGGTCTGCTTTAGATATTCTCTTAGGTTCAGTGTCACTGATCTCTCCTGTCCTTTACAATGATGCCTTTACCTTTCCTACCCAATATCTAGTCATGTCCTGGGGATTGTTACAATGAAAGTCCCTTGTTATATGAACTATTACTTGAAGTTAATGGAAAGAGAGAAAAACTTTGGAAGATGCAAAGAATGTTTTCTCATCAACATTATGAAAATATTTTAAATGTTGCATTTAAAATGTTTGCATTTCCAGCAGGTAACAGAATAGGGTTTAAGTGGCTTTGAAATAAATAAAAAGGTTTGAGAATATCTTAGCTGACAGGGTGTGCAATGGGTTTATTCATATTGCCAAGTTTCTACCATTGCTGAAAGTCTGATGGCCAAGAGGAAGAATCAATGACCTTCATTATCTCAATTTGTAGCAGTATATGAGGAGCATCCATTCACAAACTGGTTTGTCTGGTTTTAATACTCCAGCTGTTGTTGAGACCTTAACCTCTAATGAGTTAAATTGCATTGAACACCATGACAGCACCATAAATTACACTAAACTTCCATTGCCAAATGGTCAAAAATCTCAAACCTTCCTGGATCAGTCAGTCAGCTTGATAATACAGAACCACAAATTAAACAAGCAGGCAGGTCTGGACCTATAAAAAGCAATGTCTGGCAATTCTGCATGTTAAGGTCATTATTGTATTGGGATTTTATACTTGTGGCACTTTCCAATGCCTTACAGGTGACATATACAGTAAAGAAAAGTAATCATTGCCATAATCCAAAACACAAGTGCTGCTTACAGGCCATTACATTTATTTTCCATGAACCGCAACAATAACATGAAGTCAATTACAAATCTTTTCAAATTACAGATTTTTAGATGTTCAATTGCATGCAAGTAGTTCTTTGATCACCTGCCCACCATGAAACCTATCAAAAGCATTTCTGTTCCATGACAATGCAGACAGTCTGTGAAGCCAAGACTACAATCACCAATGTGGTTGCCAAACTTCCCAAGGCCCTTTTGTGACTCAGATATTCTGGCCAACTCTACATTGATTGAAAAATTATGAATTATAACAAATTATGGACAAGGTTGGTACAGGAGTTGTATATTTCATACTATTTCACTAAGTTTTCAAGGGGGTGCATTCATTGCATTATATAATTAGCATGATTGCTGTGTCCTGTACTTTTATGGGGAAAATTAATAACCCTTAAGCTATGGCAAATAATTGGGAATTAGCCACACACAAACTTTCACATAGAAAAGACAGACTGCTACACAATAATTTACTTGCAATTACAAGGAATTTAACATTTTAAAGGTATTGATAAGTCTGGAAATGCAAACATTGATAACCCAGAAAATATGGGTTATGCTTAAAACATGTTATGAGTTTGCAACTGTGGAAATTCCTGTGAACACAAGATGATGAATGATGCCTGGATATTAACGGCTGTTATAGAATTGGGTACAGCTAATATTCCTAGTATACTTCATTTTTAAGAGAACCAAGGTTTCAACAAAGAAAATATGTGTACATTATATTCTATACATATAATTGTGTATAATTGCTGCAAAATAACACAACATTGCAAATTGCTGGCAGCAGTAGAATGATTCTTTGCACTAAAGAACTCTCCATTTCTTTGATTCTTCCTTTTGTTCATCCCTCTCTCCTTTCACCCATCATTGGCAGCCATGTCTTCAGCTGTCTAGGTCCCATGTTCTCAAATTCCCTCCACATCTCCACCATCATCCCTTCATTTAAAACCATCCTTAAATCTCACCTTTCATCTCCTTGATCTAGTTTTTCATCATCTCTCTCAATATCTCCTTCGGTGGCTTGGCATCCATTTTTCTCTGATTATGACTCTGTGAAGTGCCTTAATTCAGACTTTTTCTATGTTAAATACAAGTTGTTATTAAAGCAAGCAGTATAGGCATAATGTTCATTAGTAAGTTTAATATTGTCTTTATTTCTCAAACTGTTTGGCCTGAATGCCTTGCTGGACTATACCACCCTAGCTGGACTCCTCCTACCTCTGTGCCATTGAGCACAAGTTCTCTCGGTAGGCTACCCAATGTACTTAAAAGGTCCTGTTATATAGAGATAAGTCCTCCTGCCCATGCTTCTTCACAGAGATTGTTCTGTCTTACAGTGCAGACCGTTTTGGCCTATCCTCTGATGTATGTATAGTGCCAGTCTCTGAGATGGTGCTTGCTAAAGTAAGGTTGAGTGATGCAGTGCCATCACTGGTGATACTTTTTGTCAGTTCCCCATCTTCTAGGCAATCTCCATTTTGACCTGAATGGGAAGAAAGGGACATGGATTAATATGAAGGATAAGCAGATACATTTTATCATGCTTAGTGTCTGAGAGTGAAATTTCAGAGGGACAGAGTGAAAGATAGCCAGGAATCCTGCAGAATGCATCCTCCAGCCTGGCCACTTGCAATGTCCCTGATGCAGCACATCCCCACAATCTCCATGACTTGCTCATTGAATGAGGAGTAGACCTGGATCGATGCTCTGACTCCTCCTGAACTCGTTTCTTCTTTCGTATTGATCACCAACTTTGCTTTCAAGAAAGAAGGGAGAGTGTTTGTGGTCGTCTAGTGAGATGATATGCACAATAAGGGTGGCAGAGGGCTGATTGATGAAGGCAATACTAGTGAGGAGAGTAGGGGCAGTAAGAGCAGAAAGAGGTGGTGTAAAGTGTGCTTCAATGAATAGAGAAGGTGCTGTAAACAGGGGAGGGAAAGACAGTGAGTGCTGGGACTTCAGGTAGTACAGGGTTATGCAGAGAATGATGCATGATCGGAATTAGAATTCTTACTTTAGCAACCCTGGTCAGGTCATTAGATTTCTTCCTATCATTGGCACCAGGCCCAATCTTTCTCCGATTAAGTTTTCATCTTTTATTTTCCATGCTGTAACTCTCCAATTTTACTCTCTGTTTATTTTTACTTTTTATGAAACCTGATTTTTTTTACAAAATTAATTCATTTTTTGTCGCTTGCTTTCTGACTCTTCTGTTACAGCATCCTAACTTTAAATAAAATGATCTCCAAAAAGTGTTCATGAAATGCTGATCAGCAATGGGAATTAGAACTGAACCTGAACTGTAATGAGACACAAAACTGCAATTACTGATAAGCAATGCACTTCAGTATACCAATAAATATATACTAATGTATAATTTAATTTCTGTAATTTTGAGATTTTATGTATTTGCGTTACATAATGTATAAAGAAAGTAAAGAAAGAGGATTAACAGTATTCTCCTCAGATTTACAAGACATTAATCAAAGGAAGAAATGGATGAAAAAATCTGTTGTAAATTTAGTGAGGTAAAACCAATAATGTTCTGGAATCATGGCTGACTTATATTTGTAAATATTTGTGACAGTTGTCACGCTCACGCAATATGAACTTATGAATTATAAAATGAACTTATGAAATAAACTCAAAATGGACACTTACCCCGTAAAAGAAAATTGAATTGAGAGGTCAGGTGACTTTTTCTTTCCTGCCAAGACACATGAAACTGCAAGAACCATGAGCTAATTTTCATGGCTGGACAAGTCTTACTGAAGTAATTAAAATACAAATGATCTTTCTGTACATATCGTTGAGAAATCATTAAGTTGCAAACAGCCCTTTCTAATTGCTGCATCTCTCCAACCAAATGAGTTAACAATACTGTGGCAGACTTTTTGACTCCAAGCTTGAACTCCAGAGAATGGGTGTGAAAAGCTCTATTTTTTCAAGATGATTGACACCCAAACTCCATTGTCTGACAATGGCCTAACTATCAGAAACTATTTATGTTCAATGGAAGAGAAACTCCGGTCACATGACAGAAAATATGCTTCTGATAAGCAGTTTTAATAAAGGTATATTCTGGGCAGCGAAAGACAGAAAGAGAGAGAAACCTCTATGCCATCGAAGAGAAAGGACCCTGCCTAACACCACCAGCTTTTAGGCAGAGACTGGAGTTGGCTTTGAACACATCCACCTAATAAATTGTACCAGGGTTTCGCCATGAAACTTTGACTGGAATAATAAGAGAAATCTGCAACAATGCATCCGTCCTCCTAAACCTCCCAAGTTTTTTTCTTCAGTGGACAAGGGAAAAGATTACAGGCCTGCACTGTTTCAAATCTTCAGCCCGGGGAAAAGCAAATGCAACAAGGAACTCTTAAAAATTCAGAAGACCTAAACGCATGTTACTTTATAATCTCTATCCCTTCTTGAGTGTCTATGTGTCCGTATGAATGTGAGAGTGGGTGTAGATGTGTATATTTCGGTTGTTGAATAATAAACATTTATCTTTCTTTTAAAACTTATGAGAAAACCTGTCATTTGTCTGTTCTTGACAATTAAAGTACTCAGGAATTAAAATACTTTTTTACAAAAATGCTGTCTTCGGTCAGTTGAGAGGTGGAAAAGGGGGAGCCATCGCTATCACCTCTCACCAGTCTGTAACACAGTTGTTACGGTCATGTGGTGAGGGGTGTAGGTGGTTCCCACTGTTCAACTCCCACCTGACTGCAGCAAGTATTTTTTGTTATTAGCGTTTAACCCTTTTGTGTTTTATTTGTCAAATAAACAGACAGCAACAGGTTTTCTTATAGGTTTACAACAGAAGATTAATTATTTATTGAGCAACTTACCTTATCCCGAAATTGTTGCAACTGCATCCACTCACGCATTCACTGGCGCGCGCACACACACAGACACACATGAAGAGACAGATAGAGAGGAAAAGGGGTAAGTGGTTTACGAGAGTAGGGTTTTGGGCTTCAAGGCAAACCTATTAAATTCTCTCGGAAGTCAAGCTCTCTTTGGTTGCAGGTCTGAGGTGTTTGTAGGTTTCTCTCGGTTGAAAGATCAGTTTGAAGACAGAGGATCACTTCCAAGTTCACTGTTGCATAAGTTAAAAATGTAGAATTTACAGCAGGGTGCCTCCTTTCTGGCTTGCTGGATTTTTCCCAGCTATTAGCTGGACAAGCTTCTTGGTGATGATTCTTTCTGGGTCTCTCTCCCTCTCACTCACTCTCTTGAGGGCTGCCTTTTCAAGGTAATTGATAAGGTTGATTAGAATCCAAGACCAGCATGTTCCTGTGAGGAAGAAGGATAAGTTTGGCAAGTTTCGGGAACCTTGGATAACGCGGGATATTGTGAGCCTAGTCAAAAAGAAAAAGGAAGCATTCGGAAGGGCTGGAAGGCTGGGAACAGACGAAGCCCTTGAGGAATATAAAGACAGTAGCAAGGAACTTAAGCAAGGAGTCAGGAGAGCTAAAAGGGGTCATGAAAAGTCATTGGCAAACAGGATTAAGGAAAATCCCAAGGCTTTTTATACGTATATAAAGAGCAAGAGGGTAACCAGGGAAAGGGTTGGCCCACTCAAGGACAGAGGAGGGAATCTATGTGTGCAGCCAGAGGAAATGGGCGAGGTACTAAATGAGTACTTTGCATCAGTATTCACCAAGGAGAAGGACTTGCTGGATGATGAGTTTAGGGAAGGGAGTGTAGATAGTCTTGGTCATGTCGCTATCAAAAAGGAGGTGTTGGGTGTCTTGCAAAGCATTAAGGTAGATAAGTCCCCAGGGCCTGGAGGGATCTACCCCAGAATACCGAGGGAGGCAAAGGAAGAAATTGCTGGGGCCTTGACAGAAATCTTTGTATCCTCATTGACTACAGGTGAGGTCCCAGAGGACTGGAGAATAGCCAATGTTGTTCCTTTGTTTAAGAAGGGTAGCAAGGATAATCCAGGAAATTATAGGCCGGTGAGCCTTACGTCAGTGGTAGGGAAATTATTAGAGAGGATTCTTCGGGACAGGATTTACTCCCATTTGGAAACAAACAAACTTCTTAGCGAGAGGCAGCATGGTTTTGTGAAGGGGAGGTCGTGTCTCACTAACTTGATTGAGTTTTTTGAGGAAGTGACGAAGATGTTTGATGAAGGAAGGGCAGTGGATGTGGCAGTCTATATGGACTTCAGTAAAGCCTTTGACAAGGTCCCTCATGGCAGACTGGTACAAAAGGTAAAGTCACACGGGATCAGAGGTGAGCTGGCAAGATGGATACAGAACTGGCTCAGTCATAGAAGACAGAGGGTAGCAGTGGAAGGGTGCTTTTCTGAATGGAGGGCTGTGACTAGTGGTGTTCTGCAGGGATCAGTGCTGGGATCTTTGCTGTTTGTAGTATATATAAATAATTTGGAGGAAAATGTAGCTGATCTGATTAGTAAGTTTGCGGACGACACAAAGGTTGGAGGAGTTGCGGATAGTGATGAGGATTGCCAGAGGATACAGCAAGATATAGATCGGTTGGAGACTTGGGCGGAGAAATGGCAGATGGAGTTTAATCCGGACAAATGTGAGGTAAAGCATTTTGGAAGGTTTAATGCAGGTGGGAGGTATACAGTAAATGGCAGAACCCTTAGGAGTATTGACAGGCAGAGAGATCTGGGCGTACAGGTCCACAGGTCACTGAAAGTGGCAACGCAGGTGGATAAGGTAGTCAAGAAGGCATACGGCATGCTTGCCTTCATCGGTCGGGGCATAGAGTATAAAAATTGGCAAGTTGTGCTGCAGCTGTACAGAACTTTAGTTAGGCCACACTTAGAATATTGCGTGCAATTCTAGTCGCCACACTATCAGAAGGATGTGGAGGCTTTGGAGAGGGTACAGAAGAGGTTTACTAGGATGTTGTCTGGTCTGGAGGGCATTAGCTATGAGGAGAGGTTGGATAAACTCAGATTTTTTTCACTGGAACGACGGAGGTGGAGGGGCGACATGATAGAGGTTTACAAAGTTATGAGCGGCATGGACAGAGTGGATAGTCAGAAGCTTTTTCCCAGGGTGGAAGAGTCAGTTACTAGGGGACATAGGTTTAAGGTGCAAGGGGCAAAGTTTAGAGGGGATGTGCGAGGCAAGTTCTTTACACAGAGGGTGGTGCGTGCCTGGAACTTGCTGCCGGGGGAGATGGTGGAAGCAGGTATGATAGCGACATTTAAGAGGCATCTTGACAAATACATGAATAGGATGGGAATAGAGGGATACGGTCCCCGGAAGTGCAGAAGGTTTTAGTTTAGGCAGGGTTCTGAAGAAGGGTCACTGACCTGAAACAACTCTGCTTCTCTCTCCACAGATGCTGCCAGACCTGCTGTGTATTTCCAGCATTTCTTGTTTTTATCTCAGATTTACAGCATCCGCAGTATTTTGCTTTTATTATCAGACTGTATTCTGCGCCTTTCTCACTCACGCACGACATTGCCTTCCCATTCTGTTCCATATAAATGTGCCCTTTTTGCACCGAGTCACTTATTTTTGCAGCTTTTGCAGTTCTATTTATATGGCCGGTCCAGTTATGTTTCTGCTCAATGGTAACCCCCAGGATGCTGATGGTGGGGGATTCAGCAAAGATAATGCCATTGAATGTCAAGGGGAGATGGTTAAATTCGCTTTTGTTCGAGAATGGCCATGGCCTGGCACTTGTGTGGTGCGAATGTTACTAGTCACTTATCAGCCCAAGCCTGGATATTTTCCAGGTTTTGTTGCATTTCGACACAGACAGCTTCAGTACCTGAGAAGCCGCGAATGGTGCTGAACATTGTGCAAACAACAGTGAACATTCCCACTTCTGATCTTATGACTGAAGGAAGGTGATTGATGAAGCAGCTGAAGATGGTTGGGCCTAGGACATTACCCTGAGGAACTCCTGCAGTGATGTTCTGGAGCTGAGATGATTGCCTCCAGTTTTGCTATGGCCCCTTGATGCCATACTCATTCAAATGCTGCCTTGATGTCAGGGGCAGTCACTCTCATCTCACCTCTGGAGTTCTGCTCTTTTGTCCATGTTTGAACCAGCCTGTAATGAGGTCAGGAACTGAGTGGCCCTGGCAAAACCCAAACTGAGCGTCACTGAGAAGGTTACTGCTATGCAAGTGCTGCTTGATAGCACTGTCCACGACACCTTCCATCACTTTACTGATGATCGAGAATAGACTGATAGGGCGTTAATTTGCTGGGTTAGATTTGTCCTGCTTTTTGTGTACAGGATATAACTGGGCAATTTTCCACGTTGCCGGGTAGATGCCAGTGTTGTAGCTGTACTGAATAGCTTGGCTATGGGTGCAGCTAGTTCTGGAGCACAGGTCTTCAGTACTATTGCCAAAAAGTTGTCAGGGCCCATAGCCTTTGCAGTATCCAGTGCCTTCAGTTATTTCTTGATATCACGTGGAGTGAATCAAATTAGTTGAAGACTGGCATTGGTGATGCTGGGGACTCCAGGAGGAGATGATTTTTGTAAGACCAAAACCAATTTTAAAAGAAAAGCAAATGCTCTGTGTTGTTTGCCAACAAAACTGATGACAGTCAACAATATTACCGAGTAGTTTTATTCAATTACTTTTCCTGTACAAATGAAGAAACTAACAACCTGATAGGAATGCCACTCTATTCCCATTCCCCACATAATGAAAGGAAAAATAATCATGTATTCCAGAATTAAACTTTATTTACAAGATCCATGCCATCCACCCAATAAAAAATAAGTATGAAACAGGAACATTCAAAGTGTTTTGAATGGGATACTTTGCTGAAGTTAAACTGGCTCACTGCTGTTGTTTTTCATTGACTTAAAGATTTCTTGTTAAAAGTGTAAAGAGAAGTCTAGTTTTAATCATTCCTATTAATTTCCTGGAATGTTTTACTGGGTGCCCTGAATGAAGTAATAGAAGCCATCAGTGTGCCTGTCCTGAATAAAAAAAACTTTTTTGAAGATTTATTTCACAAACATTAATAACAGAGTTATGATGTTGACTCATGAACTGGCAATAGCTATTCATCAAAAACGATTACTATGACCTTACTGCCATAAAGTGTCAGCTTACAACTCACAGGCTTTGCATGAGCCAGTATATGTCAACATTGTAAAAGTAGTTAATGTTCAAAGAATCACTTTAAAGGTAGAGTATTCCTATCACATCTCTTTGAAATCCATTTTGATTGATATATGCAGTAAAAACAATGAGATATTAGCGGCTCTTTTCATTCTTCTTTGAGAGCTCCCCTATTCACAGTTGTTACCATCCAAACTAAACACTTTTAAGTTTTCATTTCTATCCACTTTATTTGAATAAGAATGTAATGTGGAGTTGGGTTGTAGTCAACAATTCTCTACTTTCAATCTAGTAAGACACAATGAACAGAAAGGGAAATCGATCTGTAGCAGAGAAAGGAGACAATTGCTGGTCAGTTGTTATGTAAGGGAAATGCAGACTGTCAAGAATTGTCCTAACCACATAATCAGTGAAGTAAGTGGGCAAGACTTTTCTGTATGCTATTGCCCACCTTAAGCAACTGGATGACGGGATTCCCTTAGTGCGAGCCAGCATCGACCATTCCTTGGAATCACTCAGGCATTTGAGGGAACAACTAAAGATACTCAGCAACATGCAGACTTCTTTAAGGCAACCGTTTGGATGAGAAGATCTTCTTTAATGCCTTCTCTTGAGGAATTACTTTCCGTTTCTTAAAAGACAAATAATGTGTTGCATGTGAATTAAAACTATCATATAATATATGTTGCATCTTTCACTCAAACTACCATGCTGTGCTTTACAGTCCATAACTGTAACAATCACTCTGGTAAAATCCACAAAATGACTCTTCATCCAGTTGTTATTCAGCCAATTACTTCCAGTATTATTGAGGTGTCATAATTTTTGTTCATAATGAAAAATTCTAACTTCATATAAGAATTCAACTATTTTGAATACAGAATGACAGTGAATGCAACAAAAAGTTAAATAAGCACATGTTTATGATCAGTTATTAGTGTTGAACAAAGCTCTGTTCCAACATTTCAAACTACAAATGACTGTTGCGTCATTACTGGCAGCTGGACACAATAAGCATCATTTTGTTGGTATCAATTTAATACAAAACATAAGTGAATAGAGTACACCCCATGCAGGCAAATCCAATTCTCTCTGGCACTGTCTCCCACAAAGAAATCTCCAGTCCCTAATTTTTAGTGAAGGTTTACAGTAATGTTTCATTAGATGGGAGGTGGCGCTATTTAATTTTTCAACACCGGAAGTTGTAAACATAGATTTTAGAATGATCATATTATGGCAATACCCATTGGAGCCAGATGTTGGGTGCAACACATGTTGGTCCTTTTATTTAACATACTGGAGTTCAGGCACATATAGTTAACTTAAGGCCACATCTCACTATCATACGGAGGAAGTGAAGGGTGAACATGAAGTTACAGGAATGATGGGCAAATATTTGAAAGAGGACTTTGGAGAGGAAAGGGTGATTGGAGATGGAGCGGACAGAAATATCAAGGTGTTTTTGTGAGAAGGGGATGATGACAGTGGATTTGAAAGTCGGGGACAGAATCTGAGGAGAGGGAGCTATTTACAATGTCAGCAAGCATGGGGGTCGGGATGAGATGTTGGTGGTCAGCAGTTTAGTGGAAAAGGGTCTAGAGAGCAGAAGGTGGGTCTCGTTGTCAAGATGAGCTCATTGGGAGAATGAGGAGAGATAAGGGAGGAACTAGAGAAAGGTACAAGTTCAGGGTTAGGGCAGGGGTGAACTTTGGGAAAAACATGTCTTGATGTGCAAGAAGGGAAATATGTGGCAGAGGCAGCCTACTGGATGGTCCCAATCTTAGTGACAAAGGAGTTCTCATAGGCTTCCCTGCGCTGTTAGACTACTCGTCTGACATCCAGTCCTAGATCAGCTGCAATTTCCTGCAACTGAACATTGGGAAGCCAAATGCCATTGCCCTGCCACAAACTTCACCCCTTCATCATGCATTCCATCCCTCTCCCTGACCACTGTGACAGGCTGAACCAAGCTGTTCACAACCTCAGCATCATATTTTATCCTGAGCTGAGTTACCAACCTCAAATCCTCTCCATCAAGAAAATTGTCTACTTGCACCTCAGTTGCCTGTTTTCACCCTGCCTCAGACCATGTGCTGCTGAAACCCTTATCCACCCTTTTGTTACCTCCAGCCTCGACAATTCTAATAGTCTCCTGGTCTGACCTCCTGCCTTTCACCCTGCGTAAGATTGAATATATACAAACCTCTGTTGCCCGTACCCAAACCCACACCAAGGCCCATTCACCCATCACCCCTCTGTCTGCTGACTTACATTCGCCTTTTTGTCCACCAATGCCTTAATTTTAAAATTCTCATCCTTGTGTTCAAATCTCTCCAAGGTCTCACCCTCCCAATCTCTGTACCATCCCACAAACCTACAGCCCTCCAAAAACTCACCATTGGCTTCAGTCATATAAGTCGTAAGCTCTGGAGTTCCATCCCTAAACCTTTCCACTTCTCCACCTCAGTCTTCTCTTTTAAAATGCTCCTTAAACCTAACCCTTTCCCAAGCTGCTAGATACATCCTTTTTTGATTTGATATCAATTTTTGATCAAATCCACTCCTGTGAAGCAGCTTGGGACATTTTCCTGCATAAAATTTAGACGTTGGTATCAAAAGCACCATTTCTAGTTTTGCGGACAACAGCAAATTGGAAGGGATCATCAACACTGAGGAGGCTTGCAACCAACTGCAAGAAGACATTAGTAAACTTGCAGAATTGGTGTATAATTGGCAAATAAGTGTGAGGTATTTGGAAAATAAGGATCTATAAGAACCAGAGAAGCAAAGGGATCTGGGAGTGCAAATACATAATTCACTAAAAGTAGCAACATAGGCTAATAAGGCCCTAACAAAAGCAAACCAAACAATAGGGTTTATTTCTCGAAGAATGGAATTGAAAAGTAGAGAGGTTATGCTAAAGTTGGATCAGACCTTGGTTAAACCACACTTGGAGTATTGCGTACAATTATGGTCGCCATATTATAAAAAGGATATAGAGGCATTGGAGAGAGTGCAAAAAAGATTTACAAGGATGATACCAGAATTGAGAGGTTATACCAATCAGAAGAACCTGGGCCTCTTCTGAAAAGAGAAAGCTGAGGGGTGACCTAATAGAGTTCTTTAAAATTATGAAGGAGGTTTTGATAGAATAGTCAGGGAGAGTGTTTCTACTTGTGGGGAAGAGCAAAACTAGAGGCCATCAATCTAAGCTAGTCACCAAGAAATCAAATAGGGAATTCAGAGAAACTTCTTTCCCCACAGAATGGTGAGAATGTGGAAGTTGAGGCAAATAGTAGAGATGCATTTGAGAGGAAACTCACTAAGCATATGAGGGAGGAGGGAATAGTGTGTTATGCTGATAGAGTTTAGATGAGGAAGGATGGGAGGAGGCTTAAGTGGAGCATAAATGCTGGCATGGACTGGCTGGGCAGAATGGCCTGTTTCTGTGTTATATATTCTATATAATTCTATCTAAATGCAAGTTTTTAGTTTAGTTTTTGAGATACAGCACTGAAACAGGCCCTTCGGCCCATCAAGTCTGTGTCAACCATCAACCACCCAATTATACTAATCCTACACTAATTCCAAATTCCTACCACATCCCCACCTGTCTCTATATTTCCCTACCACCTACCTATACTGGGGGCAATTTATAATGGCCAATTAACCTATCAACCAGCAAGTCTTTGGTGTGTGGGAGGAAACCGGAGCACCCGGAGAAAACCCACGCAGACACAGGGAGAACTTGCAAACTCCACACAGGCAGTACCAGAATTGAACCCGGGTCGCTGGAGCTGTGAGGCTGTGGTGCTAACCACTGCGGCACTGTGCCATTGTTGTTGCTTCACTCTAATATACTGTTTTATTATACCTGTATAAAACTTTATTTCTGTTAAGTGAATATTTTTGCCTGGAGAATACACTGGATTGAGATTGCCACAAAAAACTGTGTTGATAATATCTTTGTTAAATATTTTTAGCCAACCTTTAAAAAGGTTTACAGTGAAATACCCAGTTAAGTATTTAGTCTCTTATTGCCATGAAGTAAACAATATGCGAATTAAGTAAATGATGGGGCATTAATGTGGATTCCTATAGTAGGTAAATATTCTGAAAAGTGCATAACATTGGGCTGGATTTTTTAAAAATTCATTCATGGGATGTGGGCGTCACTGGCCAGGCCAGCATTTATTGCCCATCCCTAATTGCCTTTGAGAAGGTGGTGGTGAGCTGCCTTCTTGAACTGCTGCAGTCCATGTGGAAGTCATCACCATCCCCGGGTATGCAGGTTGATGCCACGGGTCGTGGTGGGGAGGCCTGTAAAATGCTAGAAGGAGCGGCCTGCCATGACCCACGACGCCGAGAAGGCCCCGCTGGATATTAGCGGTGGCAGCGAGGCCTCAGTGCAGCACCCCCTGCCGCTTGGTAACAGGGCCTTCATTAAAATATTTAAATGAGAATTAATAAAATGCAAATTAATTGTCTGCTGACGGTGGCCGTCCCACCCTGATTTTACGGGCAACTGGCCGTGAACCACGCGCCTTTGGAACTCCGTTGGAGTTCTGAGGCGAGACACTGATGGGAAGGAGGGAGGAATAAAATTATCAGGGTGGGACGGGAGGGGGAGCAGGGAAAACACTTTTTATTGGCTGTGGGGATGGTGGGAAGGGGTTGAAAAGCAAATGTGAGAAGGTTGGGGGGGAAGTTTGGGTCGGGAATAAAATAAGCTTTCTGAATATAGGACAATGAAAAGACCACTGGCGGGGGGGCGGGGGGGTGGGGGGTGGGGTTGTTGGGAAAGGGCTTCCATCTTCCAATTATTTATTAAAAGCAAATGAAATCTAATATCTCTTTAAAAATGTAAATTTTTGCTAAGGGCTTGAAGCCCTTTAAAAATGGCCCGGGCGCCCGCCTGGTGGCGCTGGACGCTGTTGCCGGGGATGCAACAGCCGCCCCCTGTATGTCATCAGGGGTGGATACTCCGCCCCCTCCATTTAAATCAGCCCTCGCACATAATATTGCAGGGGCTCTGCGGCGGCACGTCCGTGTCAGAAGGCTGCCACTTCCACAGTGTACCGCCGCGGAGCACGGCACACTGATAAAATTCAGCCCATTGTGTGGGGAACGTACATCAAGTAAAAAGTAAGAAGACTGCAAATTCATACTTGAAAATGAGGCAGTCTCTGACAGATACCATTTGGGTGTGTATAGGCGTTGAATAATTCTGTGCCGTTCTCCTTCCTTTTAACAATTAACCTTCCCAGGTGAGAGGTCAAAGTTTACTTGGGACATAGCCATTAATTACTACAAACTCTTGAACACACAATAGTTCCAGAAAATCTTTCTGTCAAAATCAAGTTAATGGAATGGCGTTTATAAGTTGTTTTAAAAATGCTTAAGTGTCATGTGAACCATTCAATCATGATAATGTCAAGATCTCAGGAAACCAATTGGCTGTGCCTCCTAAAGGACTATGATAACATTTTACACCACATTCAAGGTTAGCATTTTCCAATGTCATTCAGATCACATTTGCGTCAGTGTCAGATATGTAGAAATTTAAACTGTGCTACACCCACACTGAATTTCAAGGATTATTTTGATTAAAGCATACAATGACCTTGTTAGCTTCACATTCAACTCAACTGACATCATAAATTAAGTTTAATGGGTAAAACATACAGATCCTTTCATTCTCAGCCCCAGAAGTTTGGTACTGCCTGTTCTCCCCTTGGCAGGACTGAAGTTAGTGATTTAAGTGTAAGGGTTCCACTCTGGAATACCCATATCCCTGACTGGATGATTACACTTGAGGATTTATGGGTACAGTAGCAAGTGAATATGTTACTGGACTAGTAATCCAGAGACTTGTATAATGATCTGGAGACATGAGTTCAAATCTCACCATGGCAGCTGGGGAATTTAAATGCAGCTAATTAAAACAATCTGGAATAAAACGCTAATATCAGTAATGGTAACCATGAAACTACGGATTGTCAGAAAAGCCAAACTGGTTTGGTCTGTCTTTTAGGGAAGGAAATCTACCATCCTTGCCTGGTTGGACCTATATGTGACTCCAGACCCACAGCAATGTGGTTGACTCTTAACTGTCCTCCGAAATGGTCCACCAAGTCACTAAGTTGTATCAAACTGCTACCATAAAGTCTTAGAACAATAAAACCGGACGGAAACCCAGCATCGACCAAGGCACATGAGATGACAATGGTACATCCACCCAATTCGACCCAGAATGTCCTCCTCACTAACATCTGGGGACTTGTGCCAAAGTTGGGAGAGCTGTCCCAGAAACTAGTTAAAGCAGCAGCCAAGTCAAAATATTCAGCCAATGTCCCAAACACCTCCATCACCATGTCCTGTCCCACAGCCAGGACAGATCCATGGAGGTGGCAGCACAGTGGTATACAGTGGGGAGGGAGTAGCACTGGGAGTCCTCAACATTGTCTCCCATCCCCATGGAGTCTCATGGCATCAGGTAAAACATTGGTATGGAAACATTTTGCTGATTACTACCTTACTGCCTTTCCTCAACTGATGGATCAGTACTCCTCCATGTTGAACATCACTTGGAAGAGGCACTGGGGTAGCAACGGCACAGAATGTGCACTGGGTGGGAGACTGTAATGCCCATCACCAACAGTGGATCAGTAGAACCACTACTGACCTAGCTGGCTGAGTCCTTAAGGGAACCGCTGCTAAACTGGGCCTGAATTGGGTGGTGAGAGAACCAATATGAGGGGAAAAGCTTACTCGACCTTGTCCTCACCAATGTAACTGTCACAGATGCAACTGCCCATGATAATGTTTGTATAAGTGACCACTGCACTGTCCTCGTGGAGACGAAGTCCGTTCTTTACACTGAGGATATCCTCCATCGTACTGTGTGGCACTACTACCTTGCTAAATGGGATAGATTCAGAACAGATCTAGCTGCTCAAAACTGGGCATCTCTGAGGCATTGTGGGGCATCATGATAGAACTTGATAGAATTCTTCATTAAGACGGAGAGTGAAGTAGTTGAATCTGAAACCAGGGTCCTGAATCTAAATAAAGGAAACTAAGAAGGTGTGAGGCGCGAGTTGGCTATGGTAGATTGGGGAACTTTACTAAAAGGGTTGACGGTGGATAGGCAATGGATAATATTTAAAGAACGGGTGCATTAATTCCAACACTTTTCATTCCTGTCTGGCGCAAAAAAACTGGAACGGTGGCTCAACCGTGGCTTACAAAAGAAATTAGAGATAGTATTAGATCCAAAGAGGAGGCATATAAAATTGCCAGAAAAAGCAGCAAGTCTGAGGATTGAGAGTAGTTTAGAATTCAGCAAAGGAGGACAAAGAGGTTGATTAAGCAGGGGCAAATAGAGTATGAGAGTAAACTTGTAGGGAACATAAAAACTGACTGTAAAAGCTTCTATAAATATGTGAAGAGAAAAAGATTAGTGAAGACAAATGTAGGTCCCTTACAGTCAGAAACAGGGGAAATTATAATGGGGAACAAAGAAATGGCAGAACAATTAAACACATACTTTGGTTCTGTCTTCACAAAGGAGGACACAAATAACCTCCCAGAAATGTTAGGGAACCAAAGGTCTATTGAAAGGGAGGAACTGAAGGAAATCAGTATTAGTAAAAAAATAGTGCTGGGGTTAAAGGCTGACAAATCCCCAGGGCCTGATAATCTACATCCCAGAGTACGAAAGGAAGTGGGCCTGGAAATAGTGGATGCATTGGTGGTCATCTTTCAAAATTCTATAGACTCTGGAGCAGTTCCTACAGATTGGAGGATGGTAAATATAACACCACTATTTAAAAAAGGAGGGAGAGAAAAAACAGTGAACTACAGACCAGTTAGCCTTACATCAGAAGTGGGGAAAATGTTAGAGTCTATTATAAAGGATGTGATAGCAGTACACCTAAAAATCATAAACGGGATTGGGAAAAATCAGCATGGGTTTACGAAAGGGAAGTCATGCTTAACAAATCTATTGGAGTTTTTTGAGGATGTAACTAGTAGAGTGGATAAGGGAGAACCAATGGATGTGGTGTATTTGGATTTTCAGAAGGCTTTTAATAAGGTCCCACATAAGAAGTTAGTGTACAAAATTAAAGCACATGGGATTTGGGGTAATATATTGGCATGGATTGAGAATTGCTCGACAGACAGGAAACAGAGAGTCAGAATAAATGGATCTTTTTCTGGGTGGCAGGAAGTGACTAGTGGGGTACCGCAGGGATCAGTGCTTGGGCCCCAGCTATTCACAATATATATTCATGACGTAGGTGAGGGAACTAAATGTAACATTTCCAAGTTTGCAAATGACACAAAGCTGGGGAGGAATGTGAGCTGTGAGGAGGATGCAAAGAGGCTCCAATGTGATTTGGACAAGTTGGATGAGTGGGCAAATGTATGGCAGATGCAGTATAATGTGGATAAATGTGAGGTTTTCCACTTTGGTTGTCAAAACAGAAAGGCAGATTATTATCTGAATGGTGATAGATTGGGAAAGGGGGAGGTGCAACGAGACCTGGGTGTCTTGTACACCAGTTGCTGAAAGCAAGCATTCAGGTACAGCAGGCAATTAGGAAGGTGAATGGTATGTTGGCCTTCATTGCAAGAGGATTTGAGTACAGGAGCAAGGATGTCTTACTGCTGTTATACAGGGCCTTCGTGAGACCACATCTGGAGTATTGTGTGCAGTTTTGGTCTCCTTATCTGAGGAAGGATGTTCTTGCCTTGGAGGGAGTGCAAAGAAGATTTACTAGGCTGATTCCTGGGATGACAGGATTGACGTATGAGGAGAGATTTTTTTTTAAAATTCATTCATGGGATGTGGTCGTCACTGGCCAGGCCAGCATTTATTGCCCATCCCTAATTGCCCTTGAGAAGGTGGTGAGCTGCCTTCTTGAACCGCTGCAGTCCATTTGGGGAAGGTATACCCACAGTGCTGTTAGGAAGGGAGTTCCAGGATTTTGACCCAGCGACAGTGAAGGAACGGCGATATAGTTCCAAGTCAGGATGGTGTGTGTCTTGGAGGTGAACTTGCAGGTGGTGTTCCCATGTATTTGCTGCCCTTGTCCTTCTAGTTGGTAGAGGTCACGGGTTTGGAAGGTGCTGTCTAAGGAGCCTTGCTGCATTGCTGCAATGCATCTTGTAGATGGTACACACTGCTGCCACTGTGCGTCGGTGGTGGAAGGAGTGAATGTTTATCGATGGGGTGCCAATCAAGCGGGCTGCTTGAGTGTTGTTGGAGCTGCACCCATCCAGGCACGTGGAGAGTATTCAATTACACTCCTGACTTGTGTCTTGTAGATGGTGGACAGGCTTTGGGGAGTCAGGAGGTGAGTTACTTGCCTCAGGATTCCTAGCCTCTGACCTGCTCTTGTAGCCACGGTATTTATATGGCTACTCTAGTTCAGTTTCTGGTCAATGGTAGCCCCTAGGATGTTGATAGTGGGGGAATTCAGTGATGGTAATACCGTTGAATGTCAAGGGGAGATGGTTAGATTCTCTCTTGTTGGAGATGGTCATTGCCTGGCACTTGTGTGGCGCGAATGTTACTTGCCACTTATCAGCCCAAGCCTGGATATTGTCCAGGTCTTGCTGCATTTCTTTTGGGTCGACTAGGCCTATATTAATTTGAGTTTAGAAGAATGAGAGGGGCTCTCATAGAAACCTATAAAATTCTAACAGCACTAGACAGGCTAGATGCAAGGAGGATGTTCCCGATGGCTGGGGAATCCAGAACCAGGAGTCACAGTCTCAAGTATGCCATTTAGAAGCGAGATGAGGAGAAATTTCTTCACTGAGAGGGTGGTGAACCTGTGGAATTCTCTACCGCAGAAGGCAGTGGAAGCCAAGTCATTAAATATATTCAAGAAGGAGATAGATATATTTCTTAATGCCAAAGAGATCAAGGGATATGGGGAGAAAGTGGGAACAGGGTACAGAATTAGACGATCAGCCATGATCCTTTTTGAATGGCGGAGCAGGCCCAAAGGGTTGAATGGCCTACTCTTGCTCCTATTTTCTATGTTTCTATCAGCAGCAACAGAATTGTATTGCACCATAATCTGTAACCTCATGGTCTGGTATATCTCTCACTCTAGCATTACCATCAAGCCAGGGGACCAACCCTGATTCAATGAGGAGTGTAGAAGAGCATGGCAGAAGCAGCACCAGGTGTGCCTAAAAATGAGGTGCCAACCTGGTGAAGCTACAACATAGGATTACATGTTAAACAGAAGCATGCTGTAAAACAGAGTTGAGCAATCCCACAACCGACGAATCAGATCAAAGCTTTGCAGTCCTGCCACATCCAGTTGTGAGTCATTGTGGACAATTAAACAATTAACAGAGGAGGGGGCTCCATGAACATGCCCATCCTCAATGATGCGAAGCCCAGCATGTCAGAGCCAATGACAAGTTTGAAGGATTTGCAACCATCTTCAGCCAAAGTGCCAAGTGAATGATCCATCTCAGTCTCCTCTTGAGGCCCCATCATCACAGAAACCAGTCTTCAGCCAATTCAATTCCTTCCAGTGCATCAAGGAATGGCTGAGTGCAGTGGATGCAGCAAAAGCTATGGGCCCTGGCCACATTCCAGCTGTAGAAGACATCAGCTTCAGAACTAGCCACATCTCTAAGCCAAGCTGTTCCAGTGCAGCTACAACACTGCCTTCTACCGGACAAAGTAGAAAATTGCCCAGGTATGTCCTCTCCACTAAAAGCAGGAAGAATCCAATCCAGCCAATTATCGCCCCATCAGTCTACTCTAAATCATCAGTAAACTGATGGAAGGTGTCAACAAAAGTGTTTTCAAGTGGCACTTACTGACCTGTTCACCGATATAAAAACAAGAAGTGCTGGAACTACTCTGCAGGTCCTGTTCACCGATGTTCAGTTTGGGATTCTGCCAGCAGCTCTTTACAGACCTCTTTACAGCCTTGGTCTGAACATATAGAAAAGAACCAGATTCCAGAAATGAGGTGAGAGTGACTGCCCTTGAATATCAAAGTAGCATTTGATCAAGTGTGGCACCAAGGAGCCCAAGTAAAATTGAAGTCAGTGGGAATCAGGGAAAACTCTCCACTGGTTGGAGTCATACCTAGCACAAAGGAAGATGGTTGCAGTCTTTGGAGGCCAATCATCTCAGCCCCAGGACACTACTGCAGGAGCTTCCCAGGGCAGTGACCCAACCACCTCCAGGTGCTTCATCAATGACTTTCCCTCCATCATAAGTGCAGAGGTGCGATGTTCGCTAACGATTGCACGGTGATCAACTCCTTTCGTAACTCCTCAGATACTGGAGCAGTACATGCACGCATGCAGGAAAACCTAGACAACATTCAGACTTGGGCTGATAAGTGTTAAGTAACATTTGTTCCATACAAGTTCCAAGCAATGACCATCTCTAACAAGAAATAATTTTAACCATCTTCCCTTGACATTCAATGGCATTACCAGGCTAAATCCCACTCTATCAACATCCTGGGGGTCACCATTGACCAGAAACTGAACTGGACCAGCCACATAAATACAAAAATAGGTCAGAATCTGCGAATTCTGCATTGAGTAACATACCTCCTAACTCTGCAGAGCCTGTCCACCATCAACAAGGCACAAGTCAGGAGTGTGATGGAATAATCTCCACCTGCCTGTATGTGTGAAATTCCAACAACACTCAAAAAGCTCAACACTAAATTCCAACAACACTCAAAAAGCTCAACACAATCCAGGACAAAGGAACCCTCTTCATTAGCACCCCTCTTCATTAACACCCCATCCACCACCTTAAACATTGACTCCCACCACCATCGGCAAACCATATCTGCAGTACTAGCTGCAAGGTGCACTGCAGCAACTCGCCAAGGCATCTTCGACAGCACCTTCCAATCCTGCAACCCCTACTGCTTAGAAGGACAAGGGCAGCAGGTGCATGGGAACACCACCACCTACAAGCTAGCCTGCAAGTCACACGCCAATCTGACTTGGAAATATATTGCAGTTCTTTTGTCGTCACTGGGCCAAATTCCTTGAACTCCCTTCCTGACAGAACTGTGGGAGTTGCTACATAAAATGGACAGCAGCTGTTCAAGAAGGTGGCTCACCATCACCTTCTTAAGGACAATTAAGGATGGGCAATAAATGCTGTACTTGCCAGCACCACCCACATCTAATGAACAAATTAAAAAATCCTATGTTAAAGCTATTAGGCAAAGCTAATTTACATGCAAAATAGACACTTTCTTCAGCAGTGAGATAATAGTTTCTCTGTGAATATAAACTGAACCAGAGAGATATTTTCCCTAATCAGATGGGACTGCAAGTTCAGTGAGAATATGCTCATGGATTAATTTACCATGTGTGTGAGCATTTTTAGAGTGAGCATTTGAAAGTAATTGTTGGAGTAGGAGTGTTGTACCAGTATTTGTTAGCTGTGCCTATTGCCCATACCAAACACTATGGCAGCCATACAATAATGACTTAATTTTAAGTAGCACTCCTCAAATAAGCAAATGTCACTTTTTGCACAGGGGTCGTAATTGAAAAAGGTTTTGGAAGTATTGCCCAAGAGTAGCAGGGTTAAGGCTTGAGATCTTTTATCTACTCTTATATACACCTAGGGCTGAATTTTACTGACCCCCGACATCGGAGGTTGTGGCGAGGGGAGCCCAGATAATCCTTCTGGGAGAGGACCGCAACGGCTGGGATGGCCCCGTCCCATTTTACCGGCGGCAGCAAGACCTTAGGGTGCCCCCCACCCCCGCCACTTGGCAAAAAAAACTTCATTAACATATGTAAATAAATTATAATGGAAGAATAATTACTTACCTCGTCACGACGGGCGTCCCATATTCCGCTGGTTGCCGGAAGTCCCACGCCTTCGGATCTCCGTTTGAAGATCCGAGGTGTAACACCGGTGAGGAGAGGGGAGGATTGAAATTTTCAGGGTGGGCGGCGGGGGGGAGCGGGGAAGCCTCCTGCTATTGGCTGAGAGGATGCAGGGAAGGGGTTGAAAGTTTGCAATCTGAATAAAAGTTTGTTTTGAGGGGATAGGGCAATTTATATATTGAGTACTCATTGGTGGGGAGGGGTGGGAGAGGGGATTCAAAGTGAGATTACCATTTTCTTTTAATTTTTCGCACACCAGGACCTTTAAAAATTTAAATGACCTATCAAGGCTTGAAGCTGTTTGAAAATGGCGCCAGGGCCTGCGCGGAGGCGCACATCTCGCATGTGCACCGCACATGGCAAGCCATTAAAATTCAGCCCCTAATATTAGTTTTGGGCACACAGTGACTCTGTCCCACTTGATATTTTGGAGACAGTGGTTGTGGAAAGATATTTGTTTTCTCTCATGCCTGATATATGTCCAGGTTTCCCTATCATATAGCAGCATGTTGAGGCCTGCATTTGATAGACCTGTATCTTGTTCAGTGTTAATTTCCTATTAGTCCACAAACACACTTAGTCAATTGTCCGAATCTGGTTACTATTTATCCAGTGTGAGACTTTAGCTCATCAGTGTAAGATCTCACATCATAGACCTGCTACTGTAAATCTCTGGAAGAAACACACAGCTCTACCTTCTGGATTGCTGCTGCAAACTGAAACTTTATTATCAACTCCCTCTAGTGGCACACTGTGCATGCTACACCATGCATGTATGGTGACCTCAAATGAACAATACACAACATATCAAATGAACCATAAATGAACAATACACTACATCCCTCCCTTTCTTGGTAAATGAGAGTTTCAATGGTTTGCTTATATTGTTCTGTTTGGATGTTACTTCAGATTGTAACATAATTGCTTAAGTATGGCAGACGTTTCCGCTCACGAGTTGGATATCGACATGTGACATCAGGTGTTGTCTCACTTAACTCGTGCTTCATCTGTAGTGTCGATGTCTAGATTGCATGCGACACTTGCGGATGTTGTTTGCAACACTTTGAAGAATGTCACGTTTGTGTGATGATATGTGAACCACACTTAGCAGTGATCCTTTTGTGTTGATGACAACAAATGGCTGGATGTCATGGGGGTTGTTTGCTTTCCAACATAACCATCACATTTTACGAACATTTTGTCTCTTGGTTTTAGCAGTATATTTCTGAATTTCATGTTTCGCTCTGCACTTGCTTTCATGCAACCTTTCTGTCCTTGATCACGCTCGCATACATGTTGATCATTAGCTTTGCAGGGTAGCTCAGGAAGATATGTGCACATCGGGGGCTGCATATTATGGGCCCCCTGGAAATGGAATTGTGATGGGACCAATGGGGGGGGGGAGCGGGGGGAGGGCCCACTACCTTCCCATCAGACCGCAATTTAGTCAGGGTGGGATAGATTGATGACTGCCTACCCACCCAGCGGCCAATTGAGGCCCTTGAGAGGCCTATTAACAGCCACTTCAGGGCCTCTTACTGCCATTGCTGGCATTAATCCAGTAACAGGGAAGCATCCACCATGTGGGGAGGTTGCTTGGTAAAACAAGGTGCCTTCCCTGCTGGCTTGGGGGAAGGCCCCTCCTCAGTGGATAATCTATGGACCAGGGAAGGCCCCGCCAGAAAAAAAACCACCTCCCTGCCCCCCACCCCCCCAACCCCGTACTCAATGCCCACCCTCCCTCTACACCATTGCTGGGGCCTGCTGGAATGGCCCCGGCAACTCCGCCTCACTTACCTCAGGCCTGGGTCCCAGTGCTGGGCCTGGGTCCAAGGTCTGGTGCAGTACCAGCAGTGGCCACCGCTCCCAGTGGCGTTGCCGATGTTACTGAGCTGTGGCCCTGTGATGGCCAGCAGTTCTTGGAGACTGGATCCCCGTCTTTAAAGGGACGGGGATTCTGGCACCGGGCTCTTCATTCTCCTGGCATTGTAGAATCATGCTGGGGGGCTCCAAATGGCTGAGGCGGGATTCCCCTCTCCTTTTCAGCCCAGTGCCGGGAACCTCACCAGTGCAACAAAATTCAGCCCAGGATGTGCAAAGATCAGCATAGCTGGAGGCTTTTCAGTGGTTGAGTGAGGAGTAGCTCTGTAATTGCAAAGAAAATAATATAACTTCTGCTACCATGACTTGCTCTCAGCAGTAGCTGTACGGATCACTTTTTTCAAGGTACACATGAATCTCTCAACTTCTCCATTAGCTCTTGGCCAACAAGGTGTGTTTTTTTCTGGTAGTGAAGCCCAAGTAGTTCATGAATTTACTGAATGGGGGTCTATTGTTGCTTCTCACTGTTTGAAGGATTCCAAATAAAATGAAAATCTGGTCAAGCTTTGGAACAACTGCTTTCACTGAGGTAGACATAACTGTTTCTACAACTGGGAATCTGCTGCAGTTGTCCATGACAACAAGCAAGTGCTCGTCAGTGGGCAAGTCTGCAAAATCTATGCTAACTTCAGTCCATGGGTCTGCAGGTAGCTCAGACATGTTGAACAGCTCATGAAGATTTGACATTATGATTGCTTGACATGGCAAACACTGATTGATTTTGTGCTCCACCATGCGGTCAATACCCGGGAATTATACGTTTTCCAAAAGAAGTTGCTTGGCTTTGACCATTCCCTGGTGACCCTCATGTGCTATTTATACAACACATTCCCTCAATGACTGCAGAATGACAATGCAGTTGGTACTTAACACAAGATCAAAAGTGGTTGCAACTGTGAGCTCATTTCAAACTTTGTGAAGACTTTGTAGCGTGAGTGACGTTGCTTGCAGATGCTCTCTCAATCATGTCTTTCCAGTTTTACGATTCTATAGCTATCATACATGGCTGCAATGCTTTGTCTTGTTCTGATGCCACTTTGATGTCAGTTAATTTTAGCAACCTTGGCACTGTGCTAATGCTCACGTCGTTAAGATGTTGCTCGGCAGTCTGTTCTTCACGACTAGTAGGACTGGTTGTCGGCAAAGGATGGCGCATAAAGTTGTCTACTGGGTTAAATAGTACTCTTGTAGTTTGAGTATCCAACGCTCTATTCAAGTAGGTGGTTTGCTATGCGAATTGTTGAACAGGCTCACTCGCGGCCTATGATCGATTATCACTTCAAACTCACTTCCATACAAGTAGAGATACAAGTGTAGGATGCTGCATGTGATTGAGAGCGCGTCTCTGTTTGTGAATATCATTGTTCTACGGGCGTTAACAATCTGCTTGCCATTGTGACGACTGATGGGTGACCTGCTTTGTCTTTCTGCATGAGAACCGCACCTAAGCCAACTGGGCTTGCATCCACAACTAGCTGGGTGGTTTTCTTGGGGTCAAAGTAGGCAGTTGGGCAACTTGCAGACAACCATTGTTTGATCTGGCGTACAGCTTGTTTGTGTAATTTAGTCCACTCCCACTTGGTGGGCTCTTGTGTCAGATCATGTAGGGGGCAGGCAGCATAGCGAGGTCAGGAATGAAATGACTACTGTATGTGATAAGCCCAAGCAGACTCTGGACTTCATGTGCATTCATAGGATCTGCAGCATTTGCAATGGCTTTGACTTTCCATGGATCAGGCGATACTGAATACATGACCGAAGGATTCGATTCTGCTTTCATTGAACAGGAACTTGTTTTTGTTCAGGATGAGGTTGCATTCCCTAAGACGTGGGCATGCACGTAGGCCAGTTTCAAGTTCACTTTCAGTGCGACTGCAGATGAGAATGTCATCACTGATATTCAGTGTGCCCTCAAATTCTTGAAGTGCAGACTGAATCATGCGCTGAAATACCTCAGCTGCTGAGTTGACTCCAAAGGTGAACCTCTTGTATCTAAGGAGCCTGATGTGAGTGGAGAACACTGTGAGATACCTCAATTCTTCTGCAAGCTTGATTTGATGGTAGCCTGCATTAAGGTCAAGTTTAGCAAACCGTTGGGCACAGTCAATTGTCGGTGTCAAATGTCTTTTTCATTGTATTGCTTGGCTTGGTGACCGCATAGTGACGCAGATTCAGATCTTGTTATTGCTCTTGGGTTTCTTGACAACTTGTATAGGTGAGCCCCAAGGGGTGGGTTCACCCCTAACATTCTCAGTGATGTCGAGGCCAAGCAAACCCTGAAGTTCCTTCTCTGTCTGCTTTCTGACAGGGAATAGTATTCGTCTATTTTGACGCACGACTGAGTGCACCTTGGGATCTACGTGCAGCTTGCATGTAGCACCCTTCAGTTTGCCGATACCTGTGCAGCGGTCAGCATACATTTCAAGAACATTGTTGGTACGCGTTGAAACTGTGAATGTGACTGCAATCATGCGCAGATCTGTTGCTGTGCGGAAACTGATGAGTGTGTCACTTTCCCCAGATATGACACAGAATACTGTATTCACTCTGTTTTTTATTTGTTCATGGGATGTTGGCATTGCTGGCTAGGCCTGCATTTATTGCCCATCCCTAATCGCCCTTGAGAAGGTGGTGGTGAGCTGCCTTCTTGAACGGTTGCAGTCCATGTCGGGTAGGTACACCAACAATCTTGTTAGGAAGGGAGTTCCAGGATTTTGACATGACGACAGTGAAGGTACAGTGATATAGTTCCAAGTCAGGATGGTGTGTGGCTTGGAGGGGAACTTGCAGGTTGTGGTGTTCCCATGTATCTGCTGCCCTTGACGTTCTAGGTGGTAGAGGTCGCGGGTTTGGGAGGTCTGCGGCAGGTCCAGTCTATCAGCTATGTCCTTTAGGACTCGGCCAGGTCGGTCAGTAGTGGTGCTACCGAGCCATTCTTGGTGATGGACATTGAAGTCCCCCACGCAGAGTACATTCTGCGCCCTTGCCACCCTCAGTGCTTCCTCCAGGTGGTGTTCAACATGGAGGAGTACTTATTCATCAGCTGAGGGGGGACGGTAGGTGGTAATCAGCAGGAGGTTTCCTTGCTCATGTTTGATCTGATGCCATGAGACTTCATGGGGTCCGAAGTTAATGTTGAGGAGTCCCAGGGCAACTCCCTCCTGAATGTATATTACTGTGCCACCACCTCTGCTGGGTCTGTCCTGCCAGTGGGACAGGCCATACCCAGGGATGGTGATGGCAGTGTCTGAGATATTGTCTGTAAGATATGATTCAGTGAGCATGACTATGGCTGTTGTTTGACTCGTATGTGGGACAGCTCTCCCAACTTTGGCACAAGCCCCCAGATGTTAGTAAGGAGGACTTTGCAGGGTCGACAGGGCTGGGTTTGCTATTGTCGTTTCCAGGTGGTCCATCCAATTTCATTCCTTATTGACTTTGTAGTGGTTAGATACAACTGAGTGGCTTGCTGGGCCATTTCAGAGTCAACCACATTGCTGTGGGTCTGGAGTCACATGCAGGTCAGACTAAAGCCTGGCTACGTGACCCGAACCCAACTAGACCCGACTACATATTCGGGTTCGGGTCGGGCCGGGTCGAAATTCCGAGTCCAGCATTCGGGCTCGGGTTGGGCTGGACATTGCTTCCGGGAAGTCACAGGAATCGCCTGCTGCCGGAATAGATGAAGGAGATTCATGTTGGCTCAGGTGGAAAAAAAATTAAAGGGCTTGGGTCTTAATTTTATACCTGAGCCAGGCTTTAGGTCAAACCAGCAGGTTTCGTTCCCTAAGGGACATTTGTGAACCAGATGGGTTTTTAATGACAATTGTTTCATGACTATCATTAGACTAGCTTTTTAACTCCAGATTTTTATTAATTGAATTCAAATTCCACCATCTGCCATGGTGGGATTCAAACCCGTGTCCCCTGAGCAATATCCTGGGTGGCTAGTCCAGTAACAATACCACTACACCATCACCTCCTCATTCTGGTAACTGTGAATGTGACTGGAATTTCAAAAGTCCCAAGAACTTTCAGTGGTTTGTTACCCTTGTAGGGGAAGATTTTTGTATTCCCTTTGCAAAGGATGAGGCAGTCCTGAAGCTTGTTGAATGTTTTATTTTCCGTGACATTGACGAATGCTCCTGTATCTGTGAGAGAATCTACTTCAGAGCAGCCAATGGTCACTGTCACGTGTGGCTGGTTTCTGTGTCTGGAGGAGAGTACAAAAGTATATTCAGGGTCATCTATCTCTGCATTGGCTACATTGTCTTGCCCTTTTGGTGTGGTATGCGTACGTGGCATCTTTTCGTAGTAGTGGTCTAACAGTTGATTTTGCTAATAAGCGTCAAACATGAGCAAAATGTTTGAGTTTCCCACAAGCTTTACACTGCTTGCCAGCAGCAGGACACACTGTCTGGTGTGGATAAGTACCGCCTTGCTTTGACAAGTCATAATCATGTTTGTGAGATTGCTGCTATTGCTTTCCAGTCGTTTGCACATGAACGGTGAATACTGTTCACAGGAGTTGAGCTGAAGTTGTCCACTTTGGTGGGAAGAATGGAAAAGCAGGATATTATTTACATGGAGAGAAACTGCAGAATGCTGCAGTACAGAGGGATCTGAGTGTCTTTGTACATGAATCATAAAAAGTTAGCATGCACATATAGCAAGTAATTAGGAAGGCAAGTGGAAAGTTGGCATCTATTACAAGGGGGATGGAGTATAAAAGTAGGGAACTCTTGCTACATCTGTACATGGCATTGGTGAGACCGCACCTAGAGTACTGCGCACAGTTTTGGTCACCTTGCTTAAGGGGGGATATAATTGCATTGGAAGCAGTTTGGAGAAGGTTCACTTGGCTGATTCCTGGGATGAAGAAGTTGTCTTATGCGGAAAGGTTGAGCCTATACTCATTGGAGTTTAGAAGAATGAGAAGTGATCTTATTGAAACATATAAGATTCTGAGAATGCTTGACAAGTAGATGCTGAAAGGATGCTTATCCTCATGGGGGAGTCTAGAACTAGGAGGCATGGTTTCAAAATAAGGGGTCTTCCTTTTAAGATGGAGATGAGGAGGAATTTCTTCTCTCAGAGGGTTGTTAATCTTTGAAATTCTCTTCCCCAGAGAGCAGTGGAGGCTGGGTCATTGAATATATTCAAGGCTGAGTTAACAGATTTTTGACCTACAAGGGAGTCAAAGGTTATGGGGGGCAGGCAAGAAAGTGGAGTTAAGGCCACAATCAGATCAGCCACGGTCTTATTGAATGGTGGAGCAGTCTTGAAGGGCTGAATGGTTTACTCCTGCTCCTATTTCTTATGATCTTATGATAACTGTGGCAGTTGCTGTTGGCATCCTCAACTTCAGCATCTCTGGACTCCGAAAGGGATAGTGATCTTGATAACTCCAACAGATCTGACAGCTTTCTGTCTTTCTTGAGTGCTTTTCTGCCTAGTTGACTCGAGAGAGAACCTTCAATTATTTGTGTTTTGATTTCCCGTTCAATACGTTTGATGTCACCAAAGTCACATTTGGCTAACAGTTGTCCCAATCGTGTGCAATATTGATCAATTGTCTCATTTGCTTCTTGCTTAGTTTGTCAGAAAATAATTGCTTTGTATATTGCATTCTTCTTGGGTGTGAAATAAGTTGTTCGTGCATTTCTGCTGAGTCGTAGTCATCTTGCACAGGCGTAAGTGTCTCAAAAATATTTTCCAATTCTTCACCTCCATAGTGGAGAAGTAAGGCCTTTTTTCTCTAATCATCGATGATTCCATAGCTCACCATTGCACCTTCGAATCATCGCAGCCACTTCTGACAATGAGGGAACACATATGAGAGTACACATCAAAATGTGAAAGGTTGGGCATAGCATTGTCATCTTGATCATCAGTGCAGCGATAGTGCATGGTCAAAGAGTCCGGATACGTTCCACAGGCACAATCACACAGATGTCGTCAAAAGTAATAATGGCAGGTGGAAGAAACAAATGTTCATTTTGTGGGGTGCTACAATCCTGCAATAAATTCTTCTCTTAAGGTTTAAGCAGATCAAACTACCCTTGCATTGGTGTATGAGACAAAATGGCTGTCCTGCAATAGCTGCATGTAACAAGGCCTGCTGTGTACAAACCTAAACACAGTCCATATTTGACAATCTGCATTACCTGGGTATAAAGTAAATGTAGATTCTGTCCTCGTAGCCATTGTAAGATCTCACATTGTAGATCTGCTATTGTAAATCTTTGGAAGAAACACACAGCACTACCTTCTGGATTGCTGCTGTAAACTAAACCTTTTATTATCGATTCCCTCTAGTGGCACACTGCACATGCTACAGCAAGCATGTACAATGCCCTCAAATGAACCATACACTACATAACAAATGAACAATAAATGAACAATACACTACACTCAGCTAGAGATAGAGTTGACTCTATGTAGTAGAACTTGTGCAAAATGTCTAGAATCGCAGTTGAAACTTCTGGTGCACACAAGACATCCTGTGCAAGGATCACTGTCTTCTTTAAACTGATAGTTCAAATTCATCACAAGCTAGCTGTTTCTCTTAGAAACTTGGAAAATATGATGCAATCAAGCCATGGGCCAAGGTAATCTAACCCACAGAAAGGGCTGCTTTAGGAGACATTAGAAATTGAGTTGTAACAAGTGATGCAGAATCCAGAAGAAAGGGCAAACCAAGCAACAATTTTTAAAATAAGTGTTACATTTATGGATAAAATAGAATACTCGGACTCTCACACACCAAAGCGCACTTGTTAAAAGCAATACCTACTCGGGCCATGAGACCAATATATCTTAGGTTTGAATGCTGATCTTACCAAGTAAGCTGATCTCAGCTGATCTCGGCAATAGGGGTGCTACAATTTGCCTCAGCACTCCTGGAGTAAGGAGTGTGAAAAATTTGATTCCCTGCTTCTCATCGCCATTCACTGATTTCCGCTGGATGGAGCATTTGCGTGCATCTTGGATGAGGAAATAATTAGGCCTGCCAGGTTTGCCATTCATTGTCAATTAGACTGCTAAGATTCACACTCATGGCTCGTACACATAGAACTTTCATTGGGGTGTGGTACCATATCTTAGCAAGATCAGAGTAGAAGGAAAGAAAATTAGCAACACAAAAAAATACTCAGTAGGTAAATGTGGAACAGTGTTCTTTTCTCCAACTTAGAACCATAAAGGTTTACAACCCATCAAGTGTACTGATTCCATGCTACAACAAGCCAGAACAAATTTCACTGCTCTCTCCTGTTAGGTATGTGGGCTCTATAGTGTACTGGTTACATTACTGTGTTAGTAATCTAGAGCCTTGAACTAATAAACTGCTGTATGTGAGTTCAAATCATACTGTGGCAGCTTTAGATTTTGAATTCAGGTTTGAAAAGAATCTGTAAATAATTTTTAAAAACTGGTACCAGTAAAAATGACCTTGAAGCTATTGAACTGTCATTAAAAAACCAACCGGTTCACTAATGTCCTTTTGAGAAAAAAGAATCTGCTATCCTTACCTGATCTGACCTGTAGGTTGTTGTGTGATTGCCCTAAAGAGTGATGTCCCTTTAAGATTTTAGTATGCTTATGAGCTGAATACCAGGATGCAGACACGCGACTACATGCCAGTCTCACTCTGCTACTGTAACACCAAGGGGCATGTCCTGTAAATAGATAGCTACGCACTGTATATATTTGTTACCTGTTAATAAACCTGTTTGAGATCTTCAACAACCCGGACTCCACACATCTTATTTATCTTGCATCAGTATGTGACTCCAGTCCCACACTAACATGATTTACTCTTAACTGCTCTCTGAATTGGTCTAGCAATCCACCCAACAGCAATTGACAATAAATGCTGGGCTTGCCAGCGACACCCACATCCTGAGAATGAATAAAATAAAATACATCTTCCTCTGCTTTATCCAGCTCCCACCCCACCCCACAACGCATGGCAAAGCATTCCATTCTCCAACAGCTTTCTAAAGAAGATCTTTCTCATCTTTTCCCTCACTCCTTAAGTGGCAATTTTAAATTGCCAACCTCCTTGTAACTGACTTGGATAACCGCCTTTCTTCTCCCTATCAATAATTTTAAAAATCTCCATTGAATCTTCTTCTAGCCTTTTCTGACCCAGTGGAAATAGATATAATGCAGCTACTTGCTACTCAGATAGCCACCAGAACTTTCAAGGAACCAGATGAATGATACATAGATACTTCATCAGAGCTGTTTCGGACATGGTATTGCCCTTATCATAATTATACTCACACCCATAAGATTAACTGTAATGCATTCAAATACCAATTTGGATCTTCAATCAATTTATAAAATCTATCAAGTATACTTAACATTAACATATCATTTCAAATGCTTTTTCTCCTTAAAAAGTTAATTTTATCTCAAAAAATAGAAACATGTAGCACAATATAAGAATAGATTCTTTTGTCTTTTTTAATCAGTCATTTCCTTTCTCTTTGAAACCATTAGTTTACTTTTGGCCTTTAGAGTGAATGGTTAGGGTTGAACCATAACTCTGGGACTGTACTTTTGATGCAGCATTACTTCATTGTCTTCATTGTTGGTAACCACAAACATACAGAACCCTAAGAGGGTTGATACTGATGATAAACTTACTTTTTTCCTGCCTGCTGTTATGTGGTTTGTCCTATCTTCTGAACCACAGGCTAAGATAACATTTATAGCAACTGTTTCCTGACAGGAAGCATTGTTTGGACTAATGTATTGCCCTTTTTCTTTTATGTGTTTAGGCCAAATTAGAAGGAATAACAATTAACTTGATGGTATGCGCCATGTAAGCAATCACAAGGCTTTCATCCAAAAAATTTCAACACGATGACAGGAACAAAATCACTGCATTTCATATTATGCCTGTGGCCTATAGGAAAAAGTAATTTACACCACCGTGAGGAAATCTGGGTAGTTCACAGATTTTTAGAACTGGCTTCAAACCTACGCGTTTTCTGAATAAGAAATGTCAAGATCCAATTATTTGAAATAAAACAGGAATCTTCTCCTGCTAGAGATTTAAAAAGGGACTGCAGCAATCTGCTGTTAAAGACAAATGTATGACCTATATAAATTCTGGAGGCTGAGGTCAGCCTTTTGGTTTTCCCCTTTAGTTGGGTCTTCTTTGGCCTCCTTATCTCGAGAGACAATGGATAAGCGCCTGGAGGTGGTCAGTGGTTTGTGAAGCAGTGCCTGGAGTGGCTATAAAGGCCAATTCTAGAGTGACAGACTCTTCCACAGGTGCTGCAGAGAAATTTGTTTGTCGGGGCTGTTACACAGTTGGCTCTCTCCTTGCGCCTCTGTCTTTTTTCCTGCCAACTACTAAGTCTCTTCGACCCGCCACACTTTAGCAGCGTCTTTATGGCTGTCCGCCAGCTCTGGCGAACGCTGGCAACTGACTCCCGCGACTTGTGATCAATGTCACAGGATTTCATGTCGCGTTTGCAGACGTCTTTAAAGCGGAGACATGGACGGCCGGTGGGTCTGATACCAGTGGCGAGCTCGCTGTACAATGTGTCTTTGGGGATCCTGCCATCTTCCATGCGGCTCACATGGCCAAGCCATCTCAAGCGCCGCTGACTCAGTAGTGTGTGTAAGCTGGGGATGTTGGCCGCCTCGAGGACTTCTGTGTTGGGTAACCTATATGATATACCTACTTCATTAGGATTTACTGCTGACATATACTCATTTGCCACCTTTCAATATATTCCAAAACCAGAGTTCTGTGCCGTTGCAAGATACTGATTTCTAAATTTACTTGTCATAATGGGACTTTATATTGCTTTTATCTGCAAAATGTGTCAGGTATAGAACATAGAACATTATAGAACATAGAACATTACAGCGCAGTACAGGCCCTTCGGCCCTCGATGTTGCGCCGACCTGTGAAACCATCTGACTTACACTATTCCATTTTCATCCATATGTCTATCCAATGACCACTTAAATGCCCTTAAAGTTGGCGAGTCCACTACTGTTGCAGGCAGGGCGTTCCATGCCCCTACTACTCTCTGAGTAAAGAAACTACCTCTAACATCTGTCCTATATCTATCACCCCTCAACTTAAAGCTATGTCCCCTCGTGTTTGTCATCACCATCCGGGGAAAAAGACTCTCACTATCCACCCTATCTAACCCTCTGATTATCTTATATGTCTCTATTAAGTCACCTCTCCTCCTCCTTCTCTCTAACGAAAACAACCTCAAGTCCCTCAGCCTTTCCTTGTAAGACCTTCCCTCCATACCAGGCAACATCCTAGTAAATCTCCTCTGCACCCTTTCCAAAGCTTCCACATCCTTCCTATAATGCGGTGACCAGAACTGCACGCAATACTCCAGGTGCGGCCGCACCAGAGTTTTGTACAGCTGCAGCATGACCTCGTGGCTCCGAAACTCGATCCCCCTACTAATAAAAGCTAACACACCATATGCCTTCTTAACAGCCCTATTAACCTGGGTGGCAACTTTCAGGGATTTATGTACCTGGACACCAAGATCTCTCTGCTCATCTACACTACCAAGAATCTTCCCATTGGCCCAGTACTCTGCATTCCTGTTACTCCTTCCAAAGTGAATCACGTCACACTTTTCTGCATTAAACTCCATTTGCCATCTCTCAGCCCAGCTCTGCAGCCTATCTATGTCCCTCTGTACCCTACAACCTCCTTTGGCACTATCCACAACTCCACCGACCTTCGTGTCATCCGCAAATTTACTAACCCACCCTTCTACACCCTTATCCAGGTCATTTATAAAAATGACAAACAGCAGTGGCCCCAAAACAGATCCTTGCGGTACACCACTAGTAACTAAACTCCAGGATGAACATTTGCCATCAACCACCACCCTCTGTCTTCTTTCAGCTAGCCAATTTCTGATCCAAAACTCTAAATCACCTTCAATCCCATACTTCCGTATTTTCTGCAATAGCCTACCATGGGAAACTTTATCAAACGCCTTACTGAAATCCATATACACCACATCCACGGCTTTACCCTCATCCACCTGTTTGGTCACCTTCTCGAAAAACTCAATAAGGTTTGTGAGGCACGACCTACCCTTCACAAAACCGTGCTGACTATCGCTAATGAACTTATTCTTTTCAAGATGATTATAAATCCTATCTCTTATAACCTTTTCCAACATTTTACCCATAACCGAAGTAAGGCTCACAGGTCTTTAATTACCTATGGTGTAGGAGTCTATTGCGTTTACTTATACCTTTGGATCCCTTTGGGAGTGCTCATCAATTTTTATGGATTGTGTTGTATGATCGCCTTAAGAGTGATGTCCCTTTAAGAACTTAGTATGCTAATAACTAAGTGCCAGGATGTAGTCATATGACTAGGAGTCCTAGTCACTCTGCAACTGGAGTTCCTCAGACAAAGGTACTGTATATAGTGTGTTCTGTATTGTATATAATAGTTAGCTGTTAATAAACCTGTTTGAGATCTTTAAAGAATTGGAATACACATAATTCTTTGTATTACTTAAGATAACACAAAGAATACATGACAGATTGGGTTTTTGCCTCTTCTCACTGATACTGGAAGTTGGTCTGTCCTGTACTATTGACTGAACTGTAGGTTGACATTTTTTTACTTACTGTCCATTAAGTGGCAATGTGATATTATGTAATATAGTTGATTTCCTATGGTAATGCTAACAGAGCAAAATAAGGATTTCCCTTCCTTGTACACCTCGCCCACCCTGTGTAATTATGCATTTACTACTAGTGAGGTAGATAAGAGAGACTGCAACAATGTTAGAATGTGAGCCTTCTTAGCAATAACATGAACCTTTGGATCCATTTTCTAGATCTTCTAACTTTGAAGTTAGCAAACACTTGTAGTGGTGGGGTGAGGGTGGGGGCAGGCCAAGGGGCTTGGGGGAGTTGGCTGGGGTGCTTTTATTTCCAGTCCACACAAAGCACTAATCATTTTCCTCATTGATAAACCCCTCAGCTACTTTAATATAAATATTCATGTCGCCTGCTCATTTAATCTGAGAAATTTCTGCCAAGGTTGCAGTGATTTCAAGTTAGAGTTTTCATAATGGGTAAAGTACAGTCATAATTCAGGACTGGACTCAGGATTATGCCACAATGAATTTAAGGACTAGGTCAAAGAGTGGACTTGCTTTTACATTCACAGTGCATAATTTTGTATCAATTGGTGGAATGCTGTATCGTCTTGAATCACCTTACATATTAAAGTAATAAAGTATGAGTGCACAGAAAATAGATAGCAGTAAATTAGCTACAAAAATGATGCAGAGTAACAAAAACAGAGCCATTATTCTCAATAACGTCACCTATTGTGTTGTTACCTGAAGTTTCAATACAGTTTATTTTTAAATTCTCTGAAATTCATACACATACCAAGTTGGAAACAATCCAAATAGATGTCGGCCACCCTATATGGTTAGAAATATCTCTGTGTTGGTGGTTTATGCCAGCTACAGGGACTAGAGCTATAGCATTATCATTACATAGAACAGTGCACTCGCGCCATGTCATTACAAATATGGAAAGGGCATAATGTAATTACAGGTAAAAATAACATGCTGTTTATTCTGTTCAACATTCAAAATAACACAAGTGAATTTAAGTTTGACTAACCACTCATTTCAATAATTCAGTAATACATTCAGCAGACCACTATTTGTACAGAGATTTTTTTCCTTATTAGTCTTAGTCCTTTTTGGATAAATGGTGAATTCCTTTCTTACTGTGAATTTACGTTCTTACATTACAACAGTGACTACTCTCCAAAAGTACTTTGTTGGTTGTCAAGTGCTTTGGGCTGATCTGAGATTCTGAAAGGCCCTATATAAATGCAATTTTTTCTTGCTGGTTGTGCTGTACATCATTATGTAAAATATTGAAGCTGATCTACAGTAACTTAAAATAATTTACAGAAGGTATTGTATGTGTTTATTTTCTCAGAAGAGTGCCAAAAATAGTGATGACCGAGAGAAGTTTCATATTGACGTGTACGTGATTGTGCAGTGAAATTGCAGATTTGTTATAATTAATTGCTTTGGAAAAGTTATTAAGATATTTATTCTTGATATTTATGGTACTTCTGTGTGTGTGGCAATGCTTTTGTACATACCTTACATGTGTCACTGGCACGAAGAACAAGAAAGAAAGAACTTATATTTATATAGCACCTTGCATGACCTCAGGATGTCCCAAAGCATTGTATAGCCAATGAAGTACTTCTGAAGTGCAGTCACAGTAATGCAGGAAATGAGACAGCCAATTTGCATAGGGCAAGCTCCTACAAACAGCAATGAGATAACCGATAGCCGATAATTTGGCGGAGGAATAAATATTGGTGAAGACACGAGAACTCCCTTCTCTTTTTCTAATTGTTTGCTATCTTTTACGATCACCCGAGAGAGCAGACAGAACCGTGGTTTAATGTCTCGTCCGAAAGGCGGCACCTCCCAACAGTGCAGTGCTCCCCCAGTACCGACGCCTAACTTTTTCCAGAAACTACCAGGCTACAAACATGAAGTAATTGAGTCAGCAAAGGCTCAGGCTAATTCCTAAATAAACCTAGCATTTGGGCAGGATTCAACAATGAATTTACTGAGAGCCAGCTGTGATTTCTCATCTACTGGAGAGCATAACTGACATCTGAAGCACAACACCATTCTATTAGGAGCTCCATAAACATCTTCACTATTTCCTCTGTGATAAATGTCTGTGAGATTAATAAAACTGATATAGCAACCTGCCAGAGGAAGGGGGTTTATGTTGATACAGAATCCCTGGAGACATCACTGTGTTTGCCTTTTTTCTATTCCATTACAACTGCAACTAGAACCTTCAAATCATCAGGGTAACTGTCAGGTCAGACAAAACCATGTAGAACTCAGTTCCAAAGACTTTCTCTAAAATATTTCCAGTTTTGAAACAAAATGTATGCTTTTAAATATGTTATAAAAAGACGGTCAAAATAATAATTATTTTGTAAAATATAAATATATAGATAGATAAGTAGATAGCTGGTAGCTGAATTAAAGAGTTTTAAGCCACTAATGGGAATATTGGGTGTGAGGAAAGTGAGTAATTATTGGCAATGAACCACTTATTTGAACAGTTGTAGTAAATGTTGTAATAATAATGAAGGAAGATGATTCATTCTAATGATATAAATAAATAAAATAACAACTTTTAAGTCTGAGTGGAAACAATCTGATAAATGAAGCTGTCAAGTATTGAACACCCAAGACCCTCTAAGAGAGTGGAGTCCAGTTTGTCTTACATACAAAATAGTAACAAATTAATGAACAGGCACAATCAGTTCAGACTTTTTAATTGGACGTGAGCCTGGCCAGAAATGGAGTACAGTGTGATTCATGCCTGCTCCACATAATTGGCTGAATTTCATTCTCCTACCAGCAGCAATAAAAAGGCGGCCTGTGCCCTCATGCTGCCACAGTCTAGCACATGACAGCATATCTGCATACACTGGGCAGCCCACTCCCCCCCACCCCCCCTCAAAATCAAGAGGTGGGACGGCCTCAATGACACCGTGAACAGCGTCAGCTGTCTCTGCGCAGGCGCTGATGCTATTTTGAAAGGGCTGCCAGCCCAGAGACTGCAGAGTATGTTCCTGATTTCAGGATGAGACAATTCCCTTAAGAAGAAATGACAGAGACTTCAGAGGTGGAGACAGTCTTGTGCAAGAGGTAGCAGAAATTTAGGCGAATTACAAATGTCCAATGTCGAGTCATAAAATGATGTATGGCATTGTAGGACCTAAAAAGGAATAGAAAAAATTTTTGCAATAAAAATATAAATCACCAGGTAGTCTGGAAATACAAGTGTCTTTTTGTCAAATTAGAAGTGGTATGTGTTACAACAGGGGACTATAGAAATTCACAGCATGGGAAGAGACTGTTGGTGCACTAATCTAATTGCCTTTCCCTGCATCTTCAGCTTCAAACATTTGTCCATTTTCCCTCAAGGAATCCCTATAGCAAAGCTTTCCAACACTTCTTTAAACCATCACATCATACAACATCTTCTCCTGCTAGAAAGTTTAATCAAGTCTTGAAAGACGATTCAACGCGACACATCACATTGTACCCACTACACCAAAAATAAATGTTGACCCCCACCCCCAACCCACTGCACTAGAAATCTTAAGTTCCCCCCTTTCCCCTCTTGGTGACCCAGCTTTCCCTGGACGGGAAAGTGAAGGCATTTGAGTGCTGGCAGTTCATGTTGATCAGGATACAATACTTGTGTTGGAAAGAGTCTGCCAAGTTTAAGTGAATCGATTCTCCAGTAAATGTTGCAAATGTTGTCACCTGTGCTGCTGTTAATGAGCTGACAATTCCTCAGATTTGATCTTAGTGTCACTATCCTCTTCTGGTTTTCTTAATCCTGCTCTTGGGCCTCCTGGATAGTTACTCCTCTTCTGATAACATATTCATGAAGCATATAGCACACCACCCGCATGATGTGTGCTCTGGTGGTCACACACAACATACAAATGGATGGAATGGAAGTCCTTCCTATTCATAAATGCCATTACATTGGTGAAAGGAACCTATAATGCCATATCAGTTCCATGAGTCCCTCCACTCTTTGGAAGCCAGCCACTCTGCAAAAAATCTTGCTGCTGCTTCTTAAGCATTTGAAAGGTGATTAAATCCTTGGTCCTGACAAATAATACATCAGTGATATGATGTGTACAGTGGCTCACAACAGCCTAACTGTAGAAATTTAAGGCAGTTCGGACTTTTGCTGCAACAGGCAGAGCTGTCCCAGTCTTGGAGGAGGTTTGGAGGTCTGGTTGCAGGGGATAGCAATGTTCCATGACTGCCTTCCTGGCGAAGCATAAGTGATGGAGATACAGCAACTCAGACATGTCCAACTAACTGCTGTCATCACACACATATGGTGCATATACTGACAGCTAGCTTTTGCTTCATTCCAGAGGGGTAAAAGGTAATTCATACTGTTTTTGGATTTTTTTCAAGATGCCAACCCATAATAATTGAGATGGAGGGTGTAGCCATGGGACTGCCCCCACACCTCAGATCTCCAGTCCAATATTAGTTCGAAGAATTTCAAATCATGAAGAAGGATTTCATTGAGAATGTCAGAGAAGGGGAAAAATCCACATTCCAGCTGAAGGGAGATTTGGGATGTTCAGTTTCTCTTTCTGTAGTGTGCTATATTAATTGTCCATGAATCATGATACCCTCATTACTCTCCAACTGGAAGTGACATGTGAACTCTGCTCCTCAGGAAACCATTCTAAGTTCTCTTCCTTTACTAGAGGTGCTGCAGTAAGAAGATACAGGCCCTTCAACCTTCATCAATATGATTACTTTGCAGTACACTTGGTCATTTGATTGCTGCCAAGTTTTTTTTTTATTTGTTTGCGGGATGTGGGCATTGTTCACTAGGCCAGCATTTATTGCCCATCCCTAATAGCCCTTGAGAAGGTGGTGGTGAGCTGCCAGTTACAGCTCAGATACATGCACCCCAATGAGTTAGAGAATGAGGAAGAGGGTACTGCACTGGGTAAAACACAGAGGACAAATGAATGAGAAGAGCTAATGTGGTGGTGGCAGATAAGAAGGAAGATGTTTCTGGCCATATGGTCATTTTGCATTTCCTCTTCACTGACATGCCTAGCAATCTTGTAGGCTATGGTCCTGAGTTTAAAAGAATAATGCTGCAGGACATTAATCTTTTGGTGAAAACACAGGGGCCATATGTGGCAGAAAATGATGTTGGAGTGCTAAAATGGGTGGAGTTTCAGAACTCCTGCTGTTTTTTTGCTCTATGTTTCCCAGTTTACACCAGTGCATGGACAGCCAGCACTGCAAAATCCAAGCTGTTTAGTTCCAACAAATCAGAAGACACTATATACATTTAGCAGATACCTTAGGCATAACACAAGAACCTTTAAGGAATGTCAAAAACTCAATATAAGCCTGTATGAGTCTGCAGTTAGACATTCCTGCACTGGGCCACTTTGGAAGTAGTGTCCACAGCACTTTGGTAGCTGTGGAGTTTAGCTATTGACTTAAGAAGCAGGGATGGCATGGGAGATATGCCCAGTTTGTAGAAATCTCAGTTCAGTTCTGAATGCTTCAGGCTCATGTATATTGACTGTTTGGCCATGTTATTTATAAGATTCCAGTGACAGAAAATGCATTCAGTTTTGATTTATTATGTACTATATTTTTGAGAACTGTCTTCTGTGCAAATGAACTTGGATATTAATAAACTTTTAAATTGAATATTTCAGGGACAGATTGAGATTCTTGGTATTGCCACTTAGTTTAACAGACAATCATCATTTTTCTTTGTTAGTATAAACCATTTGTTGGCAAAAGAGTATTAAAGAGTCTTTTGGTGATGTTTCTGTGACATATTTGTGCTTCAGTTAAACAGCGCTACTGTTTACATTTCTGTAAAATGTTTAAACAAAGCTTTGTACTTCAGGGTGGCCAACTTGATCATATTACCATGACAGCCATGATAGTTTCCTTACAGTCTTAATTTTTCTAACAAGACTTTTGGCAATTCTGTGTTTGCCCCTAGCTTGCAAAATCAGCAAGGTTCAAAATAACAAGTTATTTTGCATTAAAGTTATATTTACAGAACGACCATTGTCCTTGGTTTACATTGTAAAAGTGAAAAAATGGCGAAAAGATCAGCTTTATTGTTTTGGATGACTGGTGAGTGACTTTAACTAAGAATGAACACAATTTACAATTTTGCATAAAATGTATTGTCATGGGAACTTTTTTTTTCTCCTTTGTATAAAACATTGTGCCTTCAAGGCTCTGTCTAAAAGCAGTGTACCTTTAAGATAGAGAGAGAAGTTTTCAGATTCTTTGAGAACAGTGTGCCACAGCAGGCCTGTTCCCTAGGTAATAGCAGGAGATGTGCTGTAATGTTTCAAATTAACTGTGTGCAGGGACTGACTGTAACCAGTCCGAACTAGAGCCCAACAAAGTGTGCTTACCAAAAAGAAGCTGCTTATATCTCAGCAGAAAAATCAACATTGAGATCAGATTGTGTTTGCCTCAGAAAGGAAAAACCCCTGGAAAGAATATCTTCATTGTTGGAGGTAGTAAGTTGTGTTTTACTTTGAAGTGCTAAGAAGTTTCTGCTACAGAAGTAACTCTTTCTATTGTCTGTTTATGTTTGCTGGAATTCTCAGTGAAGTTTCTGCTGAAGGACTGCCAGTTTGAAAATCCAAATAGGTCTGTTGCTGTGCTCCACCTTCAAAGAACTGTGTGACACCTGCTGCAGCTGAAATACTTTGAATGCCTATCTCTTAAAGACTGTTTCATCGAATTCGCCTGGAGACTTCGAGTGGCACCTGATTATTCTACTCTGGGGCACCTCATCAATTGGGAACGTAACCCACCATTGTTCCTAAGAAACACCATTTTTAAAAACTGGTTAACTGATAGTTTTTGAATCTATGTGTGTGTGCATGGGGGTTAAGATAAATAAGAAGTTATAGGGTCTTTAGACATAAATTTATCTTAATAGTGTTTAAGATTTAGTTTATTAATAACTAGTTATTTTGTCGTTGTTTAAAGATACCTGGTTTGGTGTATTTTATTCTGGGGGGCTTAATAAAGTATTTAATTTGGCTGTTTTTCAGGTAGGTGGGAAAACTCTAATAATATGCTGCGACCTATGGAGTGATGGGACTGAATTAACAGTGCATTGCTCCCGCCTCAGACGTAACAGTATGAAGAATTGAATGGGTATGGAAAATACAATTTTCAGGAAGAAAGAAGGAAGTGATTTGTATGCACATAACACTCTATCACATCTCTCTGCTTTTCACATAAAATGAGTTAACTTGAAATGTGCAATTTCATGTTGAAATGTGCAATTTCATATTGTAATGTAGACAAATGTGGCACCCACTTTATATACAGCCAGAACTGACAAACAACAATGAGGTGAATGGCCAATTAATCTGGTTTTGAAAAGAGTGATTTGACCAGGACATTAAAAGAACACCCTGCCCATCTTCGACAAGTGGCATGGCATGATTATTTCCACATACAGCAGTGGAACTGGCAAACAGAACCTAAATTTAACATCTCATCATTAGTTATGTATTAAAGGAATGTTTAAATTAATTTTCTTCTGAGCTTCGGGCAGAATTTGCATGTCAGCAGCACATATTGAGAATTTGAGTGTGTACATCACGTCCCCCATGATATTCTGACCATAAATTAAAATTAGTGGATGGAAATCATAGGAGCATGGCTGTAATTTCCTGATATGTTCCCCTCGCATCTGAGGCTCCATCACCTCAGAAAGTTAGTCCTGAATTTTCTACATGACATTGATAAACTTAAGAACCCAATTTGAAATTTTCCTGATATCACTGGTCTAGGTAGCCTAGAAGATACTGGGGTTTGATTTTTAAGTAAAAGCAGCTGTGTGGTCCCAATGGAGGTCTGGTGGCATGTCATAGCAACAGATTTTGGTGGGCATTCTGCAAACATTGCCAGAGGAAGTGGGAGACCAAGATCGCCCCCTTCTGCCTCATTAAAATAACAACAATAACATTTGCATCCCTATTGGGATTGTAGGACTGTTATTATGTTTGTTGGTTGAATGTTATTAATGCTAATGGATCTGATTCAGGCCCCATTTGAACAAAGTTCCTCAAGGCTCTGCACTGAGCCTGATGCTTAATTCACAGGAATGAATGTGGTGGTTATTAATAGAGAACAAATAGACAAATTGGTTGAATGGGCCCACGTAAGCAGATGTCATTTAAGTGGACAAGTGCAATCCAGACATGTTTATACTTTGCAGAGATAGTTATTAAAGCTAATGGATCAGAAAAGAGACCAGGGGCTAAAAATGTATCACTCATAAAAAGGGCCCAAGCAGTTTAAGATAGCTAGAGGCAAATCAAATCGGGTTTTAGGTTTCATTACTAGGATCATTAAGTTCAAAAATAAGAGTATAATGGCTCAGATTTTGCAGACAGCAGCGAAGGAACAGTGCTTGCCATTCACTACACTTACAACTTCACATAGACTTTTCTGGGCTTTTGATCATCAACTTGATAGCATCGGGAAACTGATCCGAGAGACGCCCTCCACTGAGGATCTATAGCCTGTGTGAGCAGGGCAAACAACGGTGTGACCCTTTGATCAATCAACCTGAAAAATTCTCACTGAGACATGCAGGAAGTATAAATTAGAATATTTAATACAATGTAAAATCATGCACAGAAAGTGAAATAAAGAAGGATGGGATGACGAGCGAGAGAGAAAAGAGACAAAGAAAAATTTTTTAAAAGCACTTTAATTTAATTTTTAAAATTCTGAACAGTAATTAAATTCTGAAGGAATGAGACTCCACACTTGTTAAATTAAGTTTTCAGTGCTGGTGAAGTTGTTTGGTGATAATTAAGATTTATCACACCATTAAAAATTCTCTTACACCTGAATGCACTAGCCCTGAATTTTCCTGGTAAGTGAAGTGGGTAACTAGTAGGTAAGTACAGCAACTTCATGTCCTTACATGGATTTCAATGCTGAATCTATTGGTGAGATACCTCTGCAGTACAGCTGTTAGCCTCATTTATTTTCAATGCCAAACCAGGCCTTGACACTCCCATGCTTGGGTCACTACAATACTGTACAAAAGCTCAAACATGCTTATGTCAGGCAAGCCCCCACCTGCCAAGAATGAGGAAAATCAATTTCGCCACATGATCATTAATTTTAAACTGTTGATGGTGAAGAAAGAACTTGCTTTAAAAAGCAATTGGAGACTTTGGCTGGAGAGAGACATTAGCGTATCAACAGACAATACATTAAAGGACAACGGGGCTATTCCCTGCTCCAATTTAATCCACAATGGACTTTGATTACCAAACACTGAAGGTGGAAAGGCTAGTATTCCAGGTTAACTGCTAAAATGGCCGAATACACAGAAGAAGTGGTCAGACCAGTTTGGTCACGTGAATAGTTGACTGTTGGAGTTTTTGAATTTGAACTTCCAACAAGGAATTTGAAATCAGAAAGCTGTTTTCTCCCGGACTGAGAACACATCTGTCCTGTCTGCTCTCACCTCATTCTCACCAGCTTCGTAAACCATTTAAGACATATGAACCCCAAGAGAAAAAAATCTCCTACAGTAAACAAGGTTTAAGAAGAATACTGGGCCCCAATGAAAAGTAAGGGCTGTCTACAATCAAGGACTCTACAGTGAGCTGGAAACACAGAAATTGTAACAAAAAAACCCCCCTTTAGAGACTGCCTCAAACCCCTCCATTTTATTTTTCTTCTCTTTTATGTCCCTATTTGCATGTGTGTAATGCGAGTGCATGCTTGCGTGAGCATGTCATCTATCCATAGGCATTAACCTTATTAGACTTGAAGTTTAAGGTTTAATAAATTTCACACTTCTTTAAACCTAAAGAAAACCTGGTGTGCTCATTTCTTTGCCTTATAATTGGAAAGCTGTGAACAAGGATTCACAAATGCAGAGCTCAAAACAGTGTTTTTAAAATTAAACCCTGTTACAATAAGACTAGGTGAAGACAGTAAAAGACCCCTAAACACCTTTCTTACCTGGTCGTAACACTTCTATTAAAATTTGGAAGATTAGAGACAATGATATCTGACTGTTCAGCATACAATTAAATTCTGCCCTCGGGAGCAGAACTGGGAGGTGTTTTGGGGTGGGGGGAGGAGCCATAGAATGGGGAGGGAAGGTGGGACAGGAGTGCCCATTGACTTCAGATTTAGTCAGGGGTGGGGGGGGGGGGGGAGGTTGAGGATGGTCTTCCCACCCGGAGGCCAATTGATGGCCACGTAAGGGCCTCAGCCCGCTGCCGCTGGTAAAATACGAGTGGCGGGGAAGCCCTATACCATATGGGGAGACTGGCCAGTAAAAGCTGGCAACCAGCTTGTGGGCTCGATGCGTTGGGAAGTCCTCCTGATCAGGACCCAGTGGCCCACAGAGGGCCCCCTCGTAAAGTGCCCATCTCTCTCCCCACCCCCCCCCAGTTCCCTCAACAATGACCACCCCCACCCCTCCACTTCTCACTGATGCCTGCTGACTGGCTTCAGTGAGCCCCACAAACCTACCTTTATTCAAGGACCCCCTCTATGTGGTTGGTCCTGGCCAGCTGCAGACCCAGGAGTGGCCACCCAGTCCCGTTGGCACTGCTGGGACTGGAGCTGCTGGCCATGCAATTGGCTGGCAGCTCTTGGAGGCAGGACCGTTGCCCTTAAAGGGACAGAAGTCTTAGACAGCCATGCAATCATGCTGGGGCTTCGGGGTTGTTCTCAGCTTTCTGGCCAGTGGATGGGGTCACCGCCACAGCCATTAAATTCAGTCGACTGAGTCCAAGAACATGTATTATGCAAGTAATTTGTGTTTACAACATGTTGGTTGGTTCCATCTGGTAAGGTTTATATGCAATAGTCGAAGAACAATTGTGTGCCAGCAACAAAATTTGCATGCACCAAATGGGCACGAACATGTAGATGCTGAAAAAGCTGAAAGGGCGCTTGAGTGCTTTGCATGATGCCTCATTAAAGTTGCATTAAGTTGATAATTAAGTCTTATGCCAGATAAACTATGGCCATATTCTTAAGAATAAACACATGCTGCCTTGGTAATCTGCATGAGTCTTCAACATTTTTTTCTCCTTTGCTCCCATGACTTACGGATGAGAAACTACATTATTTGTAGAACTTTCTTTAGGCATTTTGAAGATTGAATCTGATACAATAGGTTGCTACAGGTCGTGAAGGAGAACCACAAAAGCAGCATCTTAAGGACAGCATCATCAAATTTTGACTTTCCCAGGTGTCCAATGTATTTCTCTTTTGAATTCAAGAAGCAACCCTTTAACAGCTACTGGCTCACCAGAAATTCCATCATATTCTGTGCACCTGGACCTATGGCTGCAGGGAGTATATTCAGTGAATTTTAAATTAACTGATCTCCCAACTCAAGCAAGGCTAGCTCACCATGCTGATTGCAGGCTGTTTGCAGAATGCAACACAATCCCTCTGATGGGTCTGTATAATTAGCCCAAAATAATACACTGATGTCTGGCAATGTAAATCGAGTTCTTTGATTAGGCAACATTGTTTGCTGGGTTGTATATTATAAAATTTTACAGCAAACCAGTCCGAGCCAGAAAATCGCAACAGTGGAAAGGGTTCAAAGAAGAGTCACAGGATGGTTTCTATTCTCAGATTATTAGAGTATGTAATTAGGTTACAAGCTCAATCTTTTCCTTTGGAAATGAAAGGGCAATGGTGAGGGAAGGTTCTGCTCCTCCTGGGTCCACAGGGACAATTTTTAAAATTACAAAAAGCACACTTTTTGTTGGTGGCTGGGCTGCAGTGGTTATGGAAGGTTCCTGGGTAGAGCAGGCCCGTCTCCTCTTCTGCTCATCAAAATATCCAGTTTTCCAGTATAGGCCAAAAGCATATGTAAGAGGCCTAACAACTTTTTTAAGTGGCTGCCACTGATATTTGAACAATGGTCCAACACAATAACTGGGGTAGAGGATGTTGGTTCCTTTAAAGTGGGTGCAATGAGGTACATTTTCTATCCCAGGAATCTTGCTGGTCCAAGGATAAGAAAGCAGGAAGGGACACCCAAACTAATATAACAATTTTAATTTATTAAACATGTACAAAACATTTTGTATCAAACTGGAGTCCATTTATGTTTTGAGGACTCAACATAAAAATGCAAGTGAAGACAAAATGTGGTAAATAATTAAAAAAAATATTTTGAGGGACCAAAACGCCTTTAATCCTAAAGTAAATTCTGGGTACTCCCAGAGAGTTCAGGGGAGGTCACCAAATTTGCATATTCTGGGTGTGTGACACCAGTGCAGCTCAGATGCCTGATTTCCTGGAGAGGCCAGGTACCCTGGTGAAGTTTACCAGTTCTGATTGCCTCCTCTCTCCTTCAGGAAAATAATATGTATTCCCTCATTTTTCCTTCGTAAAGAAGCTGATCTTTAACTGGAAAATTCTTCTGTCTTTGTCTGCAGGCCTGGACTTCTAGTTGGGCCCCATTACTCTCTTGGACTAGCTAGTATGCCCACTTTCACTGCTGGCAGCAGCAGAAGGGACTTGGAATTTCTGCCCCTTTATCTTTATGCCATATTTTTCCAGCCGATCCCTATGTAGCAAGCAAGCGAGGGGAAAATTACTACAGGTGTGTCTAAGGTATCTTTGTAAGGTTGTGAGTGTTCAGAACAATCAGCAACTATTCTTCCCCCTACCCAAACATCACTTCTAAAGCAAACAGGATAAGGTCGATTTTCAACTGCTGGTCACCTGTTTCTTGTCTGAAAAACAGGCAGAGGGCAGTTTTTTAAATATTTTTTCACATGATGTGGGCATCCCTAAATGCCCTTGAGAAGGTGGTGGTGAGCAGCCTTCTTGAACCACTGCAGTCCATATGGTGTCGGTACACCCACACTGTCGTTAGGGAGCAAATTCCAGGACTTTGACCCAGCAACAGTGAAGGAATGGTGATATAGTTCTAAGTCAGGATGATGTGGCACTTGGAGGGGAACCTGCAAGCGGTGGTGGCATCTTGTATATGGTCCACACTGCTGCCACTGTGCGCCGGTGGTGGAGGGAGTAAATGTTTAAGGTTGTGGATGGGGTGTCAATCAAACTTTGTGTTAGATGGTGTCAGGCTTTTTCAGTGTTGTTGGAGCTACAGGCAAGTGGAGGGTATTCCATCACACTCCTAACTTGTGACTTATAGATGGTGGACAGGCTTTAGGGAGTCAGGAGACGAGTTATTTGCTACAGAATTCCCAGCTGCTGACTGTTCTTGTAGCTACAGTATATATATGGCTGGCCCAGTTAAGTTTCTGGTCAATGGTAATCCCCAGGATGTTGATGGTGGGGGATTTAGCCATGGTAATGCTGGTGAATGTTAAAGGGAGATGGTTGGATTATCTCTTGTTGGAGATGGTCATTGCCTGGCATTTGTGTGGCACAAATATTACTTCCCACTTATTAGCCCAAGCCTATATGTTGTCTAGGTCTTGCTGCATGCAGGAATGGATTTCTTCAGTTTCTGAGCAGTTGCGAACACTATGCAGTCATCAACAAATGGCCCCACTTTTTTTTCATATTTGCATATGGGATGTCGGCATCGCTGACCAGGCCAGCATTTATTGCCCATCCCTAATTGCCCTTGAGAAGGTGATCTTATGTTGGAGGGAAGGTCATTGATGAAGCAGTTGTAGACGGTTGGGCCGAGGTCACTACCCTGAGGAACTCCTGCAGTGATGTCCTGGTGTTGAAACTTGGAAGAGACCCTATGATTGCCCTATTGACATCCAAGGCCAGCCAGATGCAATTTTCAAACAGATCTGTAAATGGCCAACCTTTTGAACAGTATAACCAGTGTTTTTTTTTTAAGCGATCTCTCGGCGCTCAAAGAAAACGAAGAAATTTTTACTTTGTACTTGTGTCGAGGTAGGGGAGCAGGAATGCTGTTCCTGGGCTGCGAATAAGTTCTTTCTAGGTATATTGCATTACTGATCTATGGGGTGATGCTCTGGAGTGACGAACAAGACCACCCTGTTCACTACCACCTCATTCAGTACCAGTTCGACTTTGCCAGCCATAAATCAGAGTTCAAATGTTGAACTGTTCCATCATTTGGCAACAGATTCGAATTCCTGCCTGCACATTTATTGTGCCAACAACTGTCTTTTGTCCACCAGTTTTGTTACCTCAAACGAGCTTTTCAACGGCTAAAATATACACTGAAATACTTTGTAAAGGCTGCCAACATTTCCATATGCAGCCACTCACTTTTAAATGGTCAAATCTTTTAAGTTTGTCCAGGCTGTTTCTGCATGATTTTCTTTCCTCTCTTCCCACCTTCGCTCTCACCCCTGAATAGCCCGCCGCCCCACTGTTAAGTTCCCAGTGTCAGGCTCAGTAGAGAGCTTGTCCACAATGAAGCTGATCCAGCAGAATCAGGGAAGCTCAGCACAAGAACAGCTGGGCAGCTCCTAACAAAGTTATTAAAGCAAAATACTGCAGATGCTGGAAATCTGAAATAAAGACAAGAAAATTGCTGGAAATACTCAGCAGGTGTGGTAGCATCCGTGGAGAGAGAAGCAGAGTTAATGTTTCAGGTCAGTGACCCTTCATCAGAACAGGCAAAGGCTAGAAATGTTTTAAGCAAATAAAGCGGGGTGGGGCAAGAGATAACCAAAGAGAAGGTGTTGATAGGACAGGGATTTAGAGAGTAACTGACCAAAAGGTCATGGAGCAAAGGCAGACAGCTCCTAATAAAGCACTGCTCAACTAACACATGAATGGAAAATTCATGGGACATTAAATCCTTCCACCTAGCATTGTGTGCTTCTGAGCCAAAGAAATCCAGACAATTCAATTGAACCATGTAGTCATATGCTGTGAAAAGTTTTGAATACAAGGATAAAGAAAAAGCAAGGCTTGCATTTCTATAGCGCTTTTCAGAACCTCAGGACATTCCCAAAGAACTTTACAGCTAATGATGTACTTTTGAAGTGGAATCACTGTTATAATGTAGGAGCTGCAGCAGTCAATTTGCACACAGCAAGTTCCCCCAACAACAATGTTATAATGACCTGATAATCTGTTTTTGTGCTGTTGATTGAGGGTAAATACTAGCCAGGACATTGCAGTTAATTCCTGAGCTCTTTTTCAAAACTGCATCATGGGATCTTTTATGTCCACATGAGAGGGCAGAATGGGGTCTTTAACACTCCATCTGACAGAGAGCAGCTTCAACAGTGCAGTACTCCCTCAGTACTGTACTGGGGGTATCAGCCTAGATTTTTGCACTCAAGCCCTGGAGTGGGACTTGAATCCACATTCTTCTAACTTAAAGGCAAGAATGCCATCAACTGAACCACAGCTGACCTGAGAGGGGTTAAATGTTCATACTCAAAGTCTGAGGTAAGTAACTGCTGGATTTATCTTCCATTTCTTAATCCTTTGCATAAGTCGCTGACTTTATGTTGAGAATGTAGACAGAGTTCTTATTTTGTACTGTTGACCAAATTTAGAGTGTACTCACCTATGGTGTGAGTGAACCTGTGCTGGCAGTGTGCTGGACTGGCATGATCAAATTGTGTGAGTCTCTTTCCTTCTCCTAATTTTAATAGATTCCCAGCAAATAGAAAGTGGTACAGGAAACCTGGCCAGAAGTGTGATTGTTTGGGGATGTGAGATGAAAAAATACAGTATAGCATCAGCTCTTTAAGGGCTATTGATTTCTGTTAAATGGGAGAGGAGTTTTTGTTGTGCCTAAGCACTGTAAGTTGTTATAGTAAACGTGGCCAGAGCTGAATGTCAAAGGAAATGCGAGTAGCTACCCTCGACATCAAGGAAGCAGTCAACTCAAGCACCAAAGAGCCCGAGCAAAATAAGTCAAAGATCACCTGAAAGACCCTCCCACAGCCAGAGTAATATCTGACACAAAGGAAACTAGTCATGGTTGGTGGAAGCCATTCATTGCAGCCGCAAGATGTTGCTCCAGGAGTTCCTCAGGTATGTATCCTTAGCCCAAGCATCTTCAACGATTCTGTAAATGACATTCCATCCATCATAAGGTCAGGAGTGGGGCTGTTCACTGACATTCCAGTCATCAGTTCCATTCACAGCTCTTCGACCTGACATGTATATGGCACAAATGTTACTTGCCACTTGTAAGCCCATGACAACTTATAGTAGAAGTTGGAACAGTGACTGTAGTATATGCTATCTACAGGATGCACTGCAGCAACTTAACAAAGTTACACTTATAGCATCTCCTTCTGAGAAATAAAAGAGCAACATTATCATGGGGACACCATCATCACTGAGTTCTCCTCCAAGTTACACACACTATCCTGGCTTGCACATACATTGTACATGTTATGTGGCTCAGTTAGTAGCACTGTCACCTCTCAGGCACAAAGTTCTGGATTCAAGTCCCATGCCAGAGCTTAAACACAAAAAACAAGGATGACACTCCAGTGCAGTACTGAGAGAGTGCCACACTGTTGAAGGTGCTGTCTTTTGGACGAGACATTAAATCGAGGCCCCATCTACCTGCTTGGGTGGATGTAAAAGATCCCATGGCACTATTTCAAATAAGAGCAGGGAAGTTATCCCCAGTGTCCTGGCCAAAATGTATCCTTCAGTCAACATCATAAAAACAGATTATCTGGTCTTTATCACATTACTGTTTATGAGAGTTTGCTGTGTACAAATTGGCTGTCGTGTTTCCTACATTACAATTGTGACTACACTTCAAAAGTACTTCATAGGCTGGAAAGTGTTTTGCGATGTCCATTGGTCATGAAAAGCGATATATAAATGCAAGTCTTTCTATTTTTTACATATACGTATCTTTCATCAATGCTAAGACAATATCCTAGAACCCTACTTAACACCATGTGGGAGCACTATCAACATGAAAACTACACTGGTTCAAGGAACAGGCCCATCACCACCTTTTGAGGGCAATAAATACAGCCTTTCCAATGTTGCCCACATCTCAAGATAAAATGAGAATAATTCCGCTTTCATCTAAAGATGGCTTGAAGAAGGAATGTGGGGAACATTACCCTTTTATTCTGGGGTTCCTGCTGCAGGGAATTTGACAATGGAGGGTGAGCCTCTTTGGAACATAAGACTACCCTCCTTTCAAATCCAAGTTGAAATCTTGGATTGAAGTTATGAAGGGAGTGAACACAGTCTCCCAATTTTGTAGGACCTGGAAACAAATGAAATCTGGAGTGTATTGCAGCATTTTATAATGTACTCTGCCTCTTGGGACAATGTAATGGCAAACCAATGACCTCAGCTATGTAATCTTCTGATAAACTATAAAGGATATGTGTGTCACAATATGCAAAACCTGTTTTTTCTTTTATTTTTGCGATTATAGTCATTACTCATGCTTTCAGTTGTGTGCTTATAGTCATTCTACTGAAATAAATAAATGGTATTGGACTGAAACTATAAACAATTAGCAGCAGCTTGGTTGAGTGCTTGCAGAAAGCTGTTTTTATTATGTGACATAAAAATAAACCAAAGTAACTAGGAAACATATTTTCCTCCGTTTGAGTCATGATAAATGTCCAATTTCAAAATTTATGTTCTGTTAATGAAGTCATGGTTTTGAAACATGCTAATCCTCAGATTGCGATATTGTTAACAGAAGCTAAAATAAAGTCAATCAAGATATTGGGGAGTGAAATTGAACCTCACTTTGTATGTTTTTCGGGCACTAAATGTATCCATTGTCCCAGCGGAATACTGGGAATGCTGGAAATCTGAAATAAAAACAAAGTGCTGGAAATACTCAGCAGGTCTGGCAGTATCTGTGGAGAGAGAAATAGAGTTAACGTTTTAGGTCAATGACCTTTCATCATAACTCTGACAAACCAATTATTTATTGGGCTGTATTTGATTGTTTTGTCTACAATAATCTACAAAAACTGTGCCTTAAAATGTCATTTACATACTGTTTGGAGATGCAAGTGGTTTTCTATCATGACAATTCTGCACAGTTGCTCCTGTCAGAACTGTTTTGTTGCATCTGCCACTGGGGCTGCAGGATGGCCAGTTACAACATCGAGGATCTCACATACTTATTTTTTACTTTAATCAACTTGTCTTCCTGCTTCTAAATATTTGTGTGTCCATCCTTCTAAGTTTCTCTGTTCCTCTACTCCATTTACAGTTTTACAATTTAGCCAATATGTGTCTGCTGTTTTTTACATAAATTGTGCATTAATTATTTTAGCGTGTAAGAAGTGAAAAATTGTGCAAATGCATTTTGTATCCAATATATAATTATTTACTCTTAATTTGGACCCAGTTTTCTTCAATTTTATCCATTCAAACTGGATTAGCATGCCATGTCCCTGTTATTTGTAAGGAAATGCTATCCACATGGGAAGAAGATTTACTGAATTCATGCTGAAACAAAAGGTAACGCTTTGTTACTTTGTAACTTTGAAGAGTTATCAGTTGAATCATTTCCGTTGCTTCTGTGGGTCTCTAAGTTATTTTGTCCATTTTCACCTCAGTTAAACTATATACAGGAACTAAAACATCTACCTTTCTGTTTCAGATGGCCACCAATTCTCCTCTGAGATTTTAACTGACAAAGCTTACAGGAAGTGCCCCATTTCCAAAGGATTCTTTGCTCAGCCATAGTTTTTTTTACATAAAAAAGATGCTGTATCGAGAATACATACATCAAAAGTAAAACAGACTAGAATTCGATATCTCAATGTCTGGGTTGAGAATTTAACCATATATTTAAATAATGACAACAGTTCCATGATTCTGCACAACAGTTGTGCATATGGATCATTTTATTAGGCTTATAAAATGTAAGCAGGCTATATAATGACTCATGAAACCACAGAACTTCATAATGTATATCTTATTCAGGGATCATTCGGGTTTTGATGTCAAACTCATAAAGCCAGGCTGATGAACTGTCAAAACTCTGCAGGATAAGGAATTTAGAGCCTGGGAAACTATTGCTGGAAAGAATAAAATTTCAACTCTGTGGCTATTTCTTGTAATACAAAAGCACCCTTTAATCTTTTTTGTAGTTCTGATTACCAGATATGCAAGCACCTGCTTGCAGCCCAGAAGCAGATGTATGTCTATTGATCTATACATGAGGTTAACTCTGCTACACATTTTATATCTTATGTTTTATTGTTAACTCTTTCATATTCCAACAACATTCTAATTTAGATAATTCTGTTAAATAACTAAATATTGCATCAACTTATAATATTGATCTTGCTAATGAGTAAATGGCTACTTATGCATGCTGAAGATATCTTAAAACAATTATGATGCACCTAATTGCCAAATCTACTACTTGGGTGTCTTCAAATGCCCAGACATCATGCTGAAACTGTATGGCGCTTTAATCAGGTCACATCTAATGTTCTGCGTATAGTTCTGGTCACTGTGACATACCAGCTGTAAATATGGTACAGAGAAGAACAACAAGCTAGATGCCTGGTCTTACAAGGATGAGGTATGAAGAACATGGAGGAGATGTTTTAAAGAGGTATATAAGATGCTTAATGGGATACAAAAATGAAACTTGGTACAATGGATTCAGATATGGCAGTGCAGCAGGACAAGGTTTCATGGGTTCAGGGTTGTGAAGTGAAAATTTAAGACAGACCTCAAGAATTGTTTCTTGAACAAGGGGTGATCAATCGCTGATATGTATTGCCTGAGAAGGTGATTAGGCCACAACGCTGGATTAATTTAAGAAAGAACAAGAATCAGAAAATGGTAGGCTGGCATTCTACAGGGATAAGATCAAAGGGGTCCATGGGGTCCTCCTTCTCATCTGCTGGAACTTTGGTGGTTGCTTCATTGAAAGCCCAGAAAAATGGTGCAAAAGCCATTATAGCCCAAAGATATCATACGTCTAAAGCACCACATATCACATGTTGGTGAGAAAAAAAATCATGAATGGTTCATAAAACCACTCTGTTATGCTAACGATTCTCAAATATCTTGATTACTTTGCATTAAGTCATCAAAAAACAGATCTTTTCACTAAACCAGATAGGAAAGCTTCCAAAAAGCAATGAGCAAACATCACAATAAAAGCCAATCAAATTACTTAAATATTTTTCAAAGCTAATAGTCTGAAACCAGAAACTACCACAAAATGAACTTGCTCAAATAACTTATTCACACTGTTAGGGTTGTCATTTTCCTTCTTCAATCAGATCAGTTAGCAATAACATTACTACCATTACAACCAACAACATATATTTATATAGTGCCATTAAACATAATAAAATGTCAGAAGCCTCTTCACGGAGGCATTGTAAAACAAAGTATGACACTGAGCCATATTAGGAGTTATTAGGCCAGATGACCAAAAGCTTGGTCAAAGAGGTAGATTTTAAGGAGTGTCTTAAAGGAGGAAAGCGAGGTAGAGAGGTGTAGGGAGAGAATTCCAGATCTTGGGGACTAGGCAATTGAAGGTGTGGTCACCAATGGTGAAGCGATTAAAATTGAGGATGCTCAAGATCCCAGAATTAGAGGAGCACAGATATCTCGGAGGGTTGTGGGGCTGGAAGGGATTACAAAGATAGGGAGGGGTGAGTCCATGGAGGGATTTGAAAACAAGGATGAGAATTTTAAAATCGAGACATTGCTTGACATAACATAACAAACATATGAAAAATACACAATTCTTAACAAAGTCACTAAACTCATGTTAGAAATGCCTCAAAAAATTTCCCTTACACAGGCATGTTCTTTTGTTTGAAGCCTGGAACTTGAGTTGGAAATTTCACCTGAGGTATTGTGTTTTGGGGATTTCTAGCTGCTGTGAACAAATCTGTGTATATACGTAGAGGGGATTATGACAGCTGATGTTACATGACAAACAGGTAGAAATGCAATGCGGAGTTATATCTGCCATTGACAAATTCCTTGCCATGTTTGAGAGAGAGAAAGCTGCATCCTCGGAGGTCTATGCATTGCATTTCCTTTGACTTAAGGGCATAGAAACTCTAGGTGTAGGCAACCTAGTTGTGCTGAGGAGCCTGATGGTGATGGGTGCCAATTTTAATGCCCTGAGTCTTGGAAAGCCTTACAGTTAGTAAAGATTCTGAGTGATCTGATTTCTGTCTCATTTTTCTCAGTGATAAATTTGCATCCATGAGCAAACAGGGCATCAGTGATTTGCCTGATGCAGGAATAAACTCCAAACGGATCACTTGGCAGATGTACCATGCAGTGGCCTGTTTGGATTCTGTAACATAGAAGCTTAATGCAGCTGTGACCTTCAAAGTAACAGGAAGAACTGTCCCAACCTTTCATGTGGTCAGTAAATCATAATGCAGCAGACGTCAGTGCTCTGTGAAGCAGAGTGGCTGAAGACAGATTTCACCAAGTATGCCCAGGTAGGTGTTGCTTGGTCTGTACGCTGGGGCCCTGAGGTACTGGTGGAGCACACGAGACGTTTGAGATGTCTTTGGATATGCTGCTAATGTCCTATCATGAAGCAGTTCACATTATACAGATCATTAAGGAGAATGGGAAATGACCGAGCAATGTCCAGCCTCCCAACCTCCTGTGGTGATATTTGGGGAGCAGCAACTATTTGGCATTTTAAATAGAAGTACAGCAGAGCAAAAAATTAGGAATATGCAGAAGATCAGCACCAGGGAGCACAAACAGTGTAAGCACAATAATTAATGCACAACATTGTAAATGTGAATAGCAAAAAAGTACAACTTTGCAATGTGGCCATAAATATAATAAAGCTAATTTAAGCAGGACTTGCTTTCTGTATCACTGATGCATGCAGTTTTTATGTGTGACGGAAACCACACCTGCCAAATGGAAACATATTAATTTCGTCATTTGGAACACTATTTGAGCTATGACTGGACTTTGAACAAAACTTGTTTAAAAAGACCACAGGACTGAGTGGCTGAAAACATGGTTACACATTTGCATTCCAAGAGACAGTTGCCTAGAGAGACAATGGAAGTACTCCCTGATTCAATTAGCCAGATGGATTCTGTCAATAGTGATGACCAAGTGACATTGAGAGTCACTGGCTGTGTAAGAGCCAGTATTTCAACCCCGCCCCACTGGGAGTGTCTGGTAAGCTTGGAAGAATTAACAAACTTCGCAGGCGATGCTGTTTCAAACAAAATGCTAGTCATATGACTAACCTGCTGGACCTGGAGTTGATTGAATTGTGCTCACAGTAAAGTTTTGAGACAGGCTACAACTGAATTCAAGAATGAAGCACCTTTCTCTCACTGTCTCTCTCTTTAATGCAAAGTTCCAGGCACCCACAGAAGTAACTTATGTCTCAAGACATAAGACCCCCTGCAACCTTCTGGTACCAGAAAAACAAGTTTGAAAGTGTGCACTGGGCCCCAATGAGAACTGCAAGACTTAACTTCAATCAAAGGCTTTACATCCAACCCAAAACCAGTTACTGAATTCCATCTACTACTTCAAACCTTTCTCCTTTAATTCTTTCTCCTCCTCTGTCTCTATTTATGTGTGTGTTTATTGTGTATGCATGCCAGTGTGGTCGCATCGCGTATTCTTAGTTTTAACTGAGTTGGAGTTTTAAGGTTAATAAACTTACACCTTTCTTGTTTAAATCTGAGAAAACCTGTCAGGTTGATTTCTTTACAATTACAATTAGAGAGCAGTGAACAAGGACTTACTGAGGGGAATCTTTAAAAAAAGTGTTTTAAAAGTTAAACCCTGTTATGGCCAAACCAGGAAAAGGCTGAGAGGGGAGCCTAGACCCCTTCCTCACCTGGTTGTAACAGAAATTTGGGGGCTAGGGTCCGGAATTGGACCCATAGACAAATGAGAAATTGGAAGTGGAAAATCAAATTGATCCCAACCAAAAAGGGAAAAAATTTCAATATAGGTTTTCTTGTGGTTGTGTGCGCTAGAATGCGAGCATGTCTGCGACTGAAGCCAGTACACTCCCAAGCCAGGGTAAAGTAACCTGGGATAAATTAAAGGCACTATCTATGGAAGAGTTGAGAAGTATGGCTGAGCAGTGTGGGATCACCTTCCGTGTCAAGGCTAGGAAGTCCAAACTCCTAAGACTAGTGGCCAACCACTTTTCCCTCGAATCTGAAACAGGGTTAGAAATAGACGCTGACAGGGTATTGCTCACAAAGATACAATTGGAAAAGAGGAATTAGAAGACAGGGAAAGAGAGAGAGAAAGGGAGAGACAGGAGAAAGAAAAAGAGAGAAGAGAGGAAGAAAGACAGGAGGAAGAAAAAGAGAGAGGGGAAAGAGAAAGAAAGAGAGAGGGGAAAGAGAAAGAAAGACAGAACAGAGAAAGAGAAAGAAGTTTCCAGAAGGAATGAGAGAAAAGAGAGCTGAGGTGGCTTGAGTTAACTAGGGGGCAACAGAGTAGCTCCAGTGAAAGCATAGAATATACAAGAGGTACGGCCTGTGTACGGAGTTTTAAAAATTTTCCCAACTGATTCCAAAATGCAATGAGGGAATGTTGGAAGCATTTTTTGTATCTTTTGAGAAACTGGCAAGGTAGTTAAAATGGCCGGCTGCCAGCTGGACTCTTCTGGTGCAAAGTAAGCTGACAGGAAAAGCCCATGAGGTTTATTCCCTGTTGCCAGATGAGAGTTCATCAAATTATGAACTGACAAAAAATGTTATCCTCAGGGCATATGAGCTAGTATCGGAAGCCTACCGCGAGAAGTTTCAAACCCTCAGGAAGCAAGCTGATCAAACTTACATGGAGTTTGAGAGAAGTAAGCAGTGGGCTTTTGACCAGTGGTTGAGGGCTCAGCTATGAAAACCTCAGAGTGTGATTTTGCTGGAAGAATTTTAAAACACTCTCCATAAAGACCCATGTGGAGGAGCAAAAAGTGCATAGAGCGAGGCAAGGGGCAGTTCTGGCTGATGAGTTTGCTCTAATATACAAGTCAGTTCCCCAGGGGAAAACCTTTCCTAGTCACTCCCACAAATCTGAAAAGGAAAAAGGGTGGGAAGGTGATAGAAGCCCAAGCAGTCCTGAGAGAGAGAAAAGCAGGAGGCACAGGGGGCCCTCCTCTAGCCAAAAAGGAAGATGCTGCAGGTAGGAGTGAGAGCCTGTGTGCTTCCATTGTAATAAAGCAGGCCATCTAAGAGCTGACTGCTGGAAACTGAAGGGGAAACCTATAGGATTAATCAGGGCACACCGGGTCAGTGAAGGAGAAAGGACCCTGATGGAAAGCACAGCTGAACAAGCTGTGGCTTTAACTGCAGCAGTAGTACGGCCCAGAAAACATATTGCTGTGGGTGCAGGAAAATTTAATAGGATTCCTGAAGGCTATCAGGATTTTGTGTCTGAAGGGAGAGTAACCACATACCACTCAAGTGGGACAAGCAAGCCCATAGTAATCCTCAGGGATACAGGCGCCACTAGATCCCTTTTACTGGGAAAAGGCTGACCTTTCCCCCAGAGAGTGCAGTAAATATCAGAATGGTGGTGAATGGTATTGGAGGGCCATGTACACCCATACCTTTACGTCGGGTGCACTTGGAATGTGACCTAGTTTCAGCACCGGTGACTGTAGGGATTGTCCTTGGTTTGCCTGTGGACAGGGTTCACCTGCTCCTAGGTAATGATCTAGCGGGGATGAAGGTGGTAGCTTCCCCAGTCATGAAAGAGAGACTACAGGAGGTCAGAGAGACAGGGTGGTGGCAGGAGATGATCCCCTGCAGTTCCCCTGAATGTATAGTGAATCGGGCCATGACCAAACCAGCTCCTCCCCGAGGAGACTGAATTCGCATTTTGGACTGATGACCATGAGGTCTGTCTATCTGAAATTTTCTTTGGAAAGTTAGAGGACCCAGGGAATGGATTAAATGGATCTTCCCTAGCTGTGGCTCAGTGAGCTGACCCAGTATTGAGAGAATTAGCACAGGCTGCCCAGTCTGAAATTGAAGCAGAGGGAGTCCCTGATTGCTACTATTTAAAGAATGAGGTACTGATGCAGAAGTAGAATTCTCCTCACAGACCTGAGAGCAAAGAGTGGACAGTGGTTCACCAGTTAGTGGTGCCACAGACGTACCGGAGAGAAATATTAAGAATGGCCCTTGAAATTACAGTGGTTGTACATGTCAGTATACGAAAAACCAAAGCCTGCATAAGACAGCAGTTTGACTGGCCAAAATTCCACAAGGATGTGGTGGAGTACTCTAGGAGTTGCCACATGTGCCAGGTTGAGGGGAAACCCCCAACCTACAGTGAAATCTGCACCACTAAGTCTTGTACCGGCGTTTGGAGGACCCTCCGGTAGAGGGCTGGTGAATTGTACGAGACCCCTGCCAAGAACAATAGCGGACAGACAAGCGCAGGGCTGGCAAAAATTAGAGAGGAAAGAGGAAAAATGAACAAAGAGGACAGGTTAAAGGAGATCCGAGAGGATTCCCAAATGGAAACCCCTACTGTCTTGTCAGCCAACCCCGAAATGTTTGAAAAATTAGACCCCACATCCTCCTATATAAATGCAGACACTAGAAGCACCCCACCAGAGTTGCTAACAGCATTTACAGAAACCTGCAGAGACCAAGAAAGTCCTCAACAGGGCAGGGAAACCGCAAGGGTGATGCCTCACCTAGTCAAAGTGCCGCAGGGGAGTGCAATAGAATCTGGACAAATACCTGCCAGCAGGAATGTCCCAGGGGACAAAAGGAAGATTAGCAAAGACTCCGCCCCCACAGTCAGGAGAAAAGGGAACCAACCACACCCTAAAGTGAAAAGCACTTGCATGACTCATCAGAGCACTGAAAGAGAATTCAGAGTGGATCCACCCACTGCTGATTCCCACGATCAGAACTCTAAACCAGGACGAATTAAATCTAACCCTCCCCCTGCAGACCCCAACAGGAACAAAGGCACCCTAGACAGTCATGGAAATGTGCAAACTGCAAACCTCCCCAAAAAATCACTTGTTTAGTGGGATGCCCATTCCTAATGTATTTCAGGCTGATCGCAAAGAAACTTTAAACTCCTTGGGCAACACATAGCTATCTCAGACCCACCTAAAGGGAAAAGGGGCAGTTTAAAGCAGCACTGCTACTAAGGAAAGACTGACTGTAACAATTTTAAGATTTCTGAATGAATGAGAATCAATAAGAAAAATGCATGTGTGTTTTCCTGTACTTTCTCTTCTTTCTATTTTATAATGAAATGCTCCCCCTAATGTCGTATTTCATTCAGCCGGATGTGGAGGTGTGATGGAAACCACACCTACCAAATGGAAACATATTAATTTCATCATATGGAAAACTATTTGAGCTGTTACTGGACTTTGAACATAACTTGTTTAAAAAGACCACAGGGCTGAGTGGCTGAAAACAAGGTTGCACATTTGCATTCCGGGAGACAGTTGCCTGGAGAGTCAATGGAAGTACTCCCTGATTCAATTAACCAGATGGGTTTTATTAATATTGATGATCAAGAGACATTGAGAGTCATTGACTGTGTAAGAGCCAGCATTCCATTGCACCCCCCTCCCCCCACCCCCACTCCACTGAGTGTGTCTGGTAAGCTTAGAAGAATTAACCAATTTCGCAGGCGATGCTGTTTCAAACAAAAAGCTAGTCACATGACTAACCTGCCGGACAACCTGGAGTTGATTGAATTGTGCTCACAGTAAAGTTTTGAGACAGACTGTAATTGAATTTCAAGAAGAAAGCACCTCTCTGTCTCTCTCTCTCATGCAAAGTTCCAGGCACCCATGGAAGTAATGTAAGCCTCAAGACAGAGGACCCCCCGCAACCTTCTGGTACCAGCGAAACAAGTTTGAAAGTGTGCACTGGGGTCCAACGAGAACTGCAAGGCTTAACCTCAATCAAAGACTTTACATCCAACCCAAAACCAGTAACTGAATTCCATCTACTACTTCAATCCTTTCCCCTTTAATTCTTTCTCCTCTTCTGTCTCTATTTGTGTGGGTGTTTATCGCGTATGCATGCTAGCATGGTCACATCATGCATTCTTAGTAGTTTTAACTGATTTGGAGTTTTAAGGTTCATAAACTTACACCTTTCTTGTTTAAATCTGGGAAAACCTGTCAGGTTGATTTCTTTACAATTACATTAGAGAGCAATGAGCAAGGACTCACTGAGGGGAAGCTAAAAACACAGTGTTTTAAAAGTTAAACCCTGTTACAGCCAAATTAGGAAAAGGCTGAGAGGGGAGCCCTAGACCCCTTCCTCTCCTGGTCGTAACAATGGGTGAGGCTAACCTCTGGGCACAGTCTCTATCAATCTTGTGACATATAGCATAGGACTGGAGAAACCTAAATTCAAATATCTAAAAGAAACCCATGCAAGCCTGTTGCACTGACTTCTTGAGGCCCCCAAATCCCTCCTTGCAAAATTGGGTGTGGAACAATTTAGATGCACAACCCCCAAAAAATGTTAACCTTTCATTTTTTCTCTTTATACTGTTCTAACCATACTGCTACAATACTAAGTTAAACGTGTTGCTTGTGATGTGGTTTTTGGTGTCACTGAGGGGGAACTAATGTTGTGTCAGAGCAGTAAAGTAGCAGGTAAATAGTGTAACAAATTTTATAATTGCATTTTCAGAATCAATAAAAAGTGTAATATTTTTACTGCATATCAGTCGAGTTATGTTGCTTCAGTAAATTTGCTGGATGTGATGATGTGGGAATTTCTGTCACATTTAGGCTGAGGTGGGACCATGGTAAGAATTAGACATTATACTCTAGACCTTGGACTTGCTGTGAGTGACTTTTTATTTTAATTCATTCATGGGATGTGGGTGTTGCTGGCTAGGCCAGCATTTATTGCCCATTCCTAATTGCCCTTGAGAAGATTAGGAAGGGAGTTCCAGGATTTTGACCGAGCAACAGAGAAGGAATGGTGATATAGTTCCAAGTCAGAATGGTGTGTGGCTTTGAGGGGAACTTGCAGGTGGTGGTGTTCCCATGTGTCTGCTACCCTTGTCCTTCCAGGTGATAGAGGTCGTGGGTTTGGAAGGTGCTGTTGAAGGAGCCTTGGTGAGTTGCTGCAGTGCATCTTGTAGATGGTACAGACTGCTGCCACTGTGTGCCAGCAGTGGAGGGAGTGAATGTTGAAGGTGATGAATGGGGTGCCAATCAAGCGGGCTGCTTTGTCCTGGATGGTGTCGAGCTTGAGTGTTGTTGGAGCTGCACCCATCCAACCAAGTGGAGAATATTCTATCACATTCCTGACTTGTGCCTTGTAGATGGTGTACAGGCATTGAAATACAAATCTAATAATATAAATAATTGGGGTAGAGCACATTATACAGGCTTAAATAGTTGCATTGACATTGAGATGATATCTTAAGCTGCAGAACTGTGTCAGAACCTCAAGATTGTTATGCCATCGCTAACCCTAAGGTGTTTCCATGGATTGTTTAAGGTTAAAGTTTAAGTGGTTACTGATTCAAAAGAAAAGAGATGGAATTCAACTTTGGCGGAAATGTAAGACAGGTGGTAGAGGATTGGCCACCCGTTACACACCTGCCTGATTTTCTATTAAAGTCAATGAATGAATTGTGGTCTTTTCCTCTGGTCATTTGCTCCCATTATTGTGTGAGAGCTCGGCATGTAAGAAGGAAATGTGTCAGTATTAGAGTAGTGAGAAGTTTTGAGGATATGCATGTGAGGGTGCATTAGCGTTGCTGGTGTGTGAAGTTTGGCAGAGGTCTGAGGATGTGAAGGAAGTAATAGTGGCAGTAAATAATGGCAGGCAGAGTGCTGCAGTAGGAGCAGAGAAGCTGGAGTGGTGAGCTGCAGTGATTACAGGAGAGTGCTGATAATTGAGGGAGGCGAGGCTAGTGATTGCTGGGGCAGCAGGCAGTCCAAAGCTAACCAAAGCGTAAAAAGAGATGTGAATTAGGAGGCTTACCTTAACTAGTCTTGTGAGGTCATTAAACATTTTCTGCATTGCAACCATGTCCTGAGATTATGGTTGTGGCACTGACAGGCTCTGCTACTTCTAGGTCTCGTGCCAGGTAGCTTGTCTGGATATCTTCCTACCTAATGAATAGAAAATCTCACTCCTCCTGCTGTCTTCCTCCACCGAAACCTCCCTGCAGCATCCAAAAACCAGTTTGGGTGGGGTGGGGGGGGGGGGGGGTGGTGTCCCTTGGAGCTTTTGCTGTACCTGCCATAATGTATAGGTTTTACTGACAATTGCCTGCAGTCAAAGTGCACCTTCTCTTTAAGAGGTGTCAGCTGCCTTTAAATGCCATCATCAATGCTCAAAATTGATGTCGCTGATAAGGTGAGCAGGAGATTTAAATGCTTTATTTTCTGGATTGCACTGAAGCTCTTGCCTGCTTCAAATAGGAGCTTCCAGTGGCTATCACACACTCAACCAGAAATTGAAGCAGGGCCAAATGTAGGTGGAAATTGGTTCAAAAAATCTCTATGTTCTTCATCTGTCCAAGTAACGATCTCTGACTAGAAAATAGTTTTTTATTGTTCGCTGGGTAATATAAGATTTGACCTGTTGAGACAGATTAATTCTTAACCAAAACATTGAACACCCTACCCCTCCCCCATTAGATACGGGACTAAATGCACTAACTGCGTGTAATTAAACCAACCAGACCAGGAGCATATCACATGTGAACTACAGTCTATGCTAAGTAAGTTGATCTCAGTTGGAGAAGTAGCAGGGGGACCACAGTGGTCGAGGCTTTGCCAACTCTGGTTTGACATATTCCTGGAGATTTAATTATGTGATATTTGATCGCATGACATTCAATCATGTGACACTACTCATGGGATACTGAATTGCATGACATTTGATTATGTGGCATTTGTCCACCGTTTGCAATTATTATTGCATTTTCCTTAGTTGAGCAACTCACTATTGCCAAGCCCTGAATAAAATAATTGATCTTGGGCTAAAAATTCAATAAGGCCTGTTAATGAGCATGGGGATTGCGATGGGTGATTAACCTCTGCCCGTTGAAAGTAATGCAGGGAGCTTGCAACCTTTGTGCTGCCGACTTATTTCCATGATCTTGGAGTGCAGCCCAGTGCTAAGTTGGGCTGCTGAGTGGCTGCACACTCAGCAGGGGGTCCAGGTTCATACAAGACTAGCACCAAGACTAGCGCCTCTTAAAGGGGAGGTGCATTCTGGCTTCAGAAGCTCATTCAACTGTCTGGGAAACACGTTAAGAACAGGAACAAACCCATGTAATGGTGCAGCAGACCAAAGAGATGGCTCCCAGGATCTCAGATGCAGCGCTGGAGGCCTTAGTGCAGGAGGTTGAAAGGAGGAAAGTGGTGCTCTATCCTTAAGGGTCCAGATTGACACTGCAAAGGCACTAGGACCAACTAGCAACAAAGGTTAATGTGAGGGCTCTAGCTCTAAGGACATGGATGCAGTGCTGGAAGAAGTTCAATGACCTCACATGAGTGGTAAAGGTCAGAGAATGCATCTTCCAATTCCATATCCCAGTAATTGCAACTCGAACCTTACATATTGCTCAATGCACCACACCCACATCACTGACCCACCAACAATCTCAAACAATCAGGACTTGTGCTTAACATTTATAAGCTGCACATCACCCTCACACACCTACCACTGCTGTAAGCCTCGCTCCCACATGTCACAGCTTCTACATACAGCCAAATATTCAACTATAACAAGCATATCACCCAAACACATTACGAAACACTTACTGACACTCTTCTCTCTCTCTCCTGAATGCCAAAATGGCCCATAAGAAGAGAGAGCTTGGAGCCCGTCCTTGCCAGCACACAAATAATGTCAAACTCTGTGACAGCATTTGTAGACCCGGCTGTGATGCATTCACATTGGCCGATGTCTCAGCTTCCATTGCATCACAGGCAGAAGCTACCCAAAATCTCAGTGATGCAATGGAAGCTCAGACTGAGATCATGAGATCTCTGCTTGTTGCTATGCAAGCCCAGCTTGTTGCCATGCAGGCTCAGACTACTATCATCATTAATGTGGATACCAGTGCTCAGAGGAGTTTGTAGTGACTCACAGCAGTCCAGGAATCTGTCCTCCGGCAGATTACTAGGATTGCTGAGGTGCTGTGGGAATGGTTCCATGGTTCTGAAATCTGCTGTCCTCTCTCAGGATGATAGCAGTTGCCCTCCCATCACGGTCATTCCACCAGTGCCCCTGCTGTTGCCTGCCAACCAGCCAGCTTCAGACTGCTGAGGTGGTGCAAGGCCATCTGCAGTTTCCTCCATTGAAAGTCAGCAGCCTTCCACCAGCCTGCTGCAGCCACTAGGGTCGCACTATGTAGGAGCACTAGGCCAGTCAAAGGAACATGGAAGACAGGCACCAAGGGAATGCACAAGGATGAATAGTTGAGTATTGCATGTATTATTGGATGAATTGTTGGATTAAATTGGTATGGAATGACTGTTTTGTGGTGTCCTTGATTTCATGATTGTGGTGAAAAGGATGATGCAATGGCCTGTCACAGAGCGATGATAAGGTGGGGAGGTATTCAGCAATGGAGATCTGGGTATTTATTTAGGGGAACCGGAGGCTGAGGAGCAATCACAGACAGTTTGTGTGGATGGCTGATGTGCTGACTGCCTCCTCTCTTCCTCCTCCTCCTTCTGAGGTGGACTGAAGCCCTGGCTGTGCCCTCATGGTGGCCAGGTTGTGGAGGAAGCAGCAGAGCACCCTGAATCAGGAGACGTGCTCTGATGAGTATTGGAAGGCTCCCACTGAGTGGTCCAGGCAGTGGAACAGTTGCTTCAGCATGCTGATTGTTTGCTTCATGACGTTCCTAGTTGCAGTAAGGCTGTCATTGTAGGAGCGCTGTCCACGTGTGGTCAGGTGATGGAGGGGAGTCATTGTCACCCAGCAACTACCCTTTGATTTGCTGTGGTATTTCTAAAATGGCAGGAATGGCTACCTGGTGCAGGATAGAAACGTCATGACTGCTTTCACTGACATGATGGTCTGGGCATGGATACACACCAACTACACGTACAGTGAGTGGTACCCATTGTCTTTGTTGTATATTTCCCCATTGAGATATGGCACCTGCCTGCACCATGAGGAAGCCCGTTATTCTGCCAAAGCCAGGTGCCTGTTCCTCCTGCTTCTCTCAGTTTAGAGAGGAGACAATGAAGTCCCTTCTCCAGGCATACTGGGACTTGGTGACCTCCCAAATGCAGTGATGGATGGTGAATTATGCTATGTTGGGGATGTTCACATCTCTGGCCTGGAAGGATCTGCTGTAGAAATTGAGGGCCATGGTAACCTTCACAGCCATTAACAGCACTGTCCTCATCCTGTTGTGCAGCTGGTTCGAGGAGGTAGAACAATCTGTGATGATCTTCTTGGTGAAGCGTAGCCACTGCAGACACTGCTCCTGGCTGAGGTATAGGTAGGAGTAGTGCTCTCTGAAGACCCTAGGTCAGTAAGTCCTGCTGTTGAGAGCTGTCCTCCTCCCTCTGCAAGCAGCTTCTTCTCTCTGCTGCCTCTGCTCCATTTCCCTGTGATGCTGCAGCCCAAGAGGAACTGCAACTATAGCCCCATGACTAGGAGCAAGTGGTGCACTCGGAGGACTTTTAAAACCAGACCACTCTGTTCAAAGGTCCAGCACCACTTCCTTCTGACTGGAAGAACTTCTGTCACTCCACCAATAACCCAGCACTTCCACTGTTGCTGCAGCAGCAAGTAGGTAGTCAAAATCAACTCACCTGAAAGTTGGCTGGTAATGTCTTTAAATAGCATTGATGATGGTGGGATGCCCTCGTGCAGGTGAATGCATGTACACGTGTGAGTGTTTAAGAGAGGGCATTAACAGGAACAGCGAGGTCCAAAATGGCAGGCTGTGTGTCAAATCAGTTTTAAGCCACTGAGTGATGTCACAATCTGTTGGCTCTGCGTATCGCTGGTGCACGCACAGACTGCCTGTACAATTGCCCTTTAAAACATGGCGATCAGTGTGAACTGTGCCAGAATTGATCGGGAGCAGATCCCGCCATTTATTCCCAAACCAGCTCCCATAGAACTGAAACTACTGGTACAATGGAACCTAATTTGGGACCCGGGTTCGATTCCGGGTATTGCCTGTGTGGAGTTTGCAAGTTCTCCCTGTGTCTGCGTGGGTTTCCTCCGGGTGCTCCGGTTTCCTCCCACAAGCCAAAAGACTTGCAGGTTGATAGGTAAATTGGCCATTATAAATTGTCACTAGTATAGGTAGGTGGTAGTGAAATATTGGAACAGGTGGGGATGTTTGCGAGGAATATGGGATTAGTGTAGGATTAGTATAAATGGGTGGTTGATGTTCGGCACAGACTCGGTGGGCCGAAGGGCCTGTTTCAGTGCTGTATCTCTAATCTAATCTAATCTAATTTAGTGGCCTTACTGTTTTATAGTTAGATGAATAACATCGTTTATAAATCAAAGAAAGAACACAACAGACTGGAAGATTTAAGGATAAGTAATGTTTAAATCGAAATTATGTTTCTACAGTGTTGACCACAATGAGAAACGCCAATCAAACACCACTGGAACCCTGGACCACAGGTAGGTGTGGCGGGGTCGCTGGGGCCAGTCCGGAAGGCCCTGGCGATGCGGGGGTGGGGGGTGGGGGGGTCATTGGTCATTCAGTCAAGGGGGAGGGGGGTCCCGGGGTGGGGGGTTCCTGGTGGGGTTCCTCTGTCGGCCACAGATTGCCCATGAAGGAGGGACCTCCCTCCCAAAGACCCCAGGAGGGCTCCTAATTTTACAAGGCATCCTCCCCACATGGCAGAGGCTCCCCCCGCTCCCCCCGCACTGTTGGTAAGATCCCAGTGGTGGAAAGAGGACCTTAATTGGCCCTTAATGGGCCACCTAAGTGCCTCAATTTGCCTCCCGGGGGGGGGAGGGTGGGGGGAAGGCAGCCATCAGCCTTTCCCATCCCCGGGAGAATCGCTGGGCGACGGGATGCTTGTCCCGCCGTCCCCGGCCAACTGTCGCGATTCTCCATGCCACCTCCGCCTCCGATGGGGGAGGCCCATATAAACCCCGGCTCCCACTGCTAAAATCCAGCTTCAGGGAGGTGAAGCTCAGTCCTCAGAAAGTATCAAAGCTGCCCAAATTCTGTAATAAAACAGATTATACAACAGTGCACACCACAGGCTGACCACACTCTCTCTGCCTACAGTTTGTGTTTCTCTCTCCCGCCCTCCCCAAGTTTGTGTTTCTCTCACCCTCCCTCGATCCCCAGTTTGTGTTTCTCTCACCCTCCCTCGATCCCCAGTTTGTGTTTCTCTCACCCTCCCTCGATCCCCAGTTTGTGTTGCTCTCTCCCTTCCTTCTCCAGCTTGTGTTGCTCTCCTGCACTCCACCCTATCGCAGATTTCCCCCTTTCTTCTTCTTCCTCTGCTCTCCCCTTTCACTTGCTCAAAACCTATTACATTTCTAACTGTTGACAGTTCTGATTAAAGGTCACAGGCCTGAAACGTTAACTCTGTTTTTCTCTCCAAGAATGCTGCTTGACCTGTTGAATATTTCCTGCATTTTCCATTTTTGTAACTGTTACTTTAAAATTGGTTTATGTTAGAAAGCTTTGAATGAGCTTGGTTAATAAAGCAAACAAAACAAATTACAGCAAAATTAAGAGAAGTACAAAGAGAACACAATGGGCCAGAATTTGCAGAAAATATGAACAATGTACACTGTTATTAATATGCAAATTGGCCAACAATTTGTGGTGAGGAAGAGATCCCCTGCGAATTGCAAATCACAAAGTACTAGACGATTTGCATTGCCTCATTGTTTGTTTAGCATCTTGTCCTTAAACACCCTGTACGTTTCATGAAATTGCTGCATGAACACATTAATGGCCCATTAGATTCACACAGTGGTCGGGATTTTATTCTGGCGACGGGGGTCTCGACGTCTGGAAAACGCAAAGCTGAGATCCCGGTGTCGCCTCTTCTCTGGAAGGCCTGACATAGCTAGTGCCAATCAGGCACTTAGGTGGACAGTACTGGGCCTTCCACAGGATCAAGGACCCGGTCGCTGGAAGTCCCACCTTTGGAGAGCTGTCGGCCAATCGGAGGCTGGCAGCTGCAGCGCCACCACGGAGGTGGTGACTGCTGCTGGAGGAGCACCAACCTGAGGCTGAAGAGTGTCGCTGGACCCAGGCCACAGGTAGATCAAGGCAGGAGGAGTCTTGTGGGGTGGGGATCATGGGGGAGGGGTTGTAGGGGGGTTGGTAGCAAAAGCAGGGGTGTGGCTACCACCGGGCCCCCCCTTCCCAATGCCGGATCCCTTGTTCAGCCACTGTGCCTTTTAACAAGGAACCCCCACCCCGACCCTGACCCCAACCCACCCCACCCCCAGAACTGGAAAGCAGTCCACACAGTTTGTCATGCTGTGCTTCCCGTTCAGTGACAGGACCACTGGCCGCATGACTAATTGCGGCTGCGGCGGGAATAGAATCATAAAATCAGGTCAGGGGCTGGGAATTCTGTGGCGAGTAACTCACCTCCTGATCCGCAAAGCCTGTCCACCATCTACAAGGCACAAGTCAGGAGTGTGATGGAATACTCTCTACTTGCCTGGATGGGTGCAGCTCCAACAACACTCAAGAAGCTCGACACCATCCAGGACAAAGCAGCCCGCTTGATTGGCAACCCATCAACCACCTTCAACATTCACTCCCTTCACCACCGACGCACAGTGGCAGCAAGCAGTGTGTACCATCTACAAGATGCACTGTAGCAATGCACCAAGGCTCCTTAGACAGCACCTTCCAAACCCACGACGCCTACAAACTAGAAGGACAAGGACAGCAGATGCATGGGAACACCACCACCTGCAAGTTACCCTCCAAGCCACACACCGTCCTGACTTGGAACTATATCGCCGTTCCTTCACTGTTGCTGGGTCAAAATCCTGGAACTCCCTTCCTAACAGCACTATGGGTGCACCTATCCCACATGGACTGCAGCAGTTCAAGGAGGCAGCTCACCATCACCTTCTCAAGGGCAATTAGGGATGGGCAATAAATGCTGGCCTGGCCATGATGCCCACATCCCATGAATGAATAAAAAAAGAAAGAATAAAAGAATCATAGAAAGTTTTGCAGCACAGAAAGAGGCCACTTGGCCCATCATGTCAGTGCCAGCCTAAAAAAAAGAGCCACCCAGCCTAATCCCACTTTCTAGCATTTGGTCCCTAGCACTGCAGATTGCAGAACTTGTGCACCTTTTAAATGAGATGAGGTTTTCTGCCTCTACCACACTTTCAGGCAGTGAGTTCCAGACCCCACCACTTTGAGTGAAAAAACTTTTCCTTTAATCTTTTTACCAATCACTTTAAATCTATGCTCCCTAGTCACTGATCCCTCTGCTAGGGTAAATAGGCCCTTCACATCCACTCTATCCAGGCCCCTCACAATTCTGTACATCTCAATCAAATCTCCCCTCCGCCTCCTCTGCTCCAAGGAGCACAACCCCAGCCTACCCAATCTTTCCTCATAGCTGCAATTTTCCAGTCCTGTCAACATCCTTGTAAATCTCCTCTGTACCCTCTCTAGTGCAATTACATCCTTTCTGTAATGAGGTGACCAGAACTGCACACAGTACTCAAGTTGTGGCCTAACCAATGTATTATATAGTTCCAGCATAACCTCCCTACTCTTCTATTCTATGCCTCGGCTGAGAAAGGAAAAGATTCCATATGCCTTCTTAACCATCATATCGACCTGTCCTGCTATCTTCATGGATCTGTGGACATTCACTCCAAGGTCCCTCACTTCCTCTACACCTCTCTATCCTTCCATTTATTGTGTATTTCTTTGCCTTGTTTGACCTCCCCAAATGCATTACCTCACACTTCTCTGGCTTAAATTCCATTTGTCACTTTTCTGCCCACCTGGCAAGTCCATTGATAGCTTCCTCCAGTCTACAGCTGTCCTCCTCCCTATCAACCATGTGGTCAATTTTTGTGTCATCTGCAAACTTCTTGATCAGTCCCCCTACATTTAAGCCAAATCGTTAATATATACCACAAAAAGCAGGGGACCCAGTACTGAGCCCTGTGTACCCCACTGGAAACAGCCTGCCAGTCACAAAAACACCTGTCAAAAATTACCCTTTGCTTCCTGCCACTGAGCCAATTTTGTATCCAGCTTGCTACATTCCCCTGGATCCCATGGGCTTTTACTTTTTTAACCAGTCTGCCATGTGGGATATTGTCAAAAGCCTTGCTAAAATCCATGTCGACCACATCAACTGTACTTCCTCAAAAAATTAAATCAAGTTAGTCAGACACGACCTTCCCTTAACAAATCCATGCTGACTATCCTTGATTAATCTGCACCTTTCTAAGTGACAGTTAATCACCCAGTTAAGGGCCTCAATAGGTGGCAGGGTGGGAAGGCCGTTCACAGGCCTTACCCCCTGGACTAAATTTTGGTGGAGACAGAATGGTGGTGGGAACCCCCCCCCATCTTATCCGACTTTATGCTCCCCCCCACCTCCAAACCCGCCGCAGGGGAAAGCATAAAATTCCCCCCAGTAAGCTAAGTGTAGAAATTAACAGCACAATTACTATTTTAATGACATGATAATTGTTAATTGACTGCCAGTCAATATCTCTGGCCAATCAAGGTGAACAATTAAAAGTGTGGAATCTCATTTCGTCCAGTTGAGACTTTTCTTCTTGGAGATTTAAAAAGGTCAAATTTTAATGTTTTACATTTGTCTTCATCCTTTTCCTGTCTTTATTTCTCTCTTAACCCAATCTTTCTTTCCATCTCTTTATTTCTCTTTCTGTACCTGGCTTAACATTGAATTCACCCTCCTTCTCAGTCCTTCCTCTGGTTAATTCTCGATCCTTATGTCTCATTGGTTAAGAATATATACTGTTCACCCTGTTGTTCACCAAAGTCCTAGATGCCCTGTTGCCCTCACTGTGGCATTATCGGCTCACACTTCCAGCAACTTACAGGACAAACATTTTTTGAGCTAAAGGGTGCAGAAAAAAGGCAGACTAATCAGGTAAGCAGCGAGATACCTCACTCCAGAAACTTTTGGCCCAATGCAACAGTAAAAAAAAAATGTATGTTTCGCTGGTGTAACTTGTGGTGGTGGGGGCGGAGTGAAGGCCAGGTGCAGATGGAGGGAAGTTTTGATGGTTGGAAGTTAGTAACTTCAAATCCTTGTAAGTATTCACTGGGTGGCAAGTTAACAAGCAAGTATTAACTTTACCTTGCCTAGTTTGTCTTTTATGTATTGATGTAATTTGGCAGATTACCAATGTTCTCTGCTCCTGAAGACATTGAGGTAGAAATTGAACCTTACTGTGTCCATTTCATGTGAATAAAACAAGTGTAACAGGGCCAATGTTCCACACCCAAAGGACGCCTGAAAGATGTCCGACACAATGTTAGGTTGGGCCATTTATCAGGTGTCCCTGCTGGCCACCTGAAACATGCATTAGGCCCCACAAGTATGTAAATGAGAAACTGGATATTAATGAGCAGAGCAGAAACTGGGACTGCTTAAGCAGTGACCACCAACTAAAGCTGATGGGTAATAAAATATTAAAATTTGTTCCTGTGGAACCAGGAGGTGCAAGAGTGCTCCCCTGACTCCACAGTACTCCAGACCTTCCCACCACCTTGATACTAAACACCTCACTTACCTTCAGGTGCTGGCAGTGAGGAAGCTGCCTGACATTCAAATAATGATGAAAAAAGTCCTGTGTATCAATTTTCGGCCACCTTGGACCTCTTGATTGGAGTGCATGCCCAGTGAGATGCAGCCTCTTTCAGTCCAAAAATGAGCCTAAAGGAGTTTCTACCCCACTTAGGTCAGGGTGGGGTATAGCTCTACGCATTAGATATCCTGCAGTACCTTGTCTAAGTGACTATTGTTCATGTGTGGTGCTGGTCAGTGAGGGTTAGTAGTTTATTGCGGGCATGAAAGCTGTCCTAATATGATGACTGCATGCACACACTTGTTAGCCAGGAATCATAGGATAGCAATCATGAGCAAATATCCTGGTTGCTATTTCTCCACCCATTGCCAGAGGTTGCTGAAGGCAATTGCAGGACTTTACTGAGATTAGCTAGCACAGCACAAAGTGCATTTCAAAGCAGAGATTTTCTGATTTGTATGACTTGGTAATATTCCAGGAAATGCCTTTACCCATTAAGGGAGAATGTCTTCAATGGCAGCAAATAGCAGTAGGTTACATTCAGGACAAAAGCTTGGCCACTCATCTCATGGGCATTGACATGTTGCATTTGTTAACTGAGCATTAGCTCATTTTAAGCACATTGGAACAATTCAATGTCTACCCTTGTATTGCTTTTGCTATTCTTTGATGGAAGCTTCTAAAAGGTCTGGAAATAAATGGGCAATTAGTTATTATGACTATTCACTGTATTTATTAAGGATTTAGATGATGGGATAGAAAATCACATATGCAAATTTGCCAATGACAAAGTTTTGTAAGCTGTGTAGGTGGAAGCATAGAGATATCGATAGATTCAATGAATGGGCAAAACTGTGGCAAATGGATTTCAATGTAGGGAAATGTGAGGTCATCCACGTTGGACCTAAAAAAGATTGAACTTAGGATAGAGAACTTTCTAAAAGGTGAAAAGCTAGAAGCAGTGGAGGTCCAAAGAGACTTGGGGGGTGGGGGCGGAGGGGTCCAGGTACACAGATAATTAAATTGTCATGAACAGGTACAGAAAATAATCAAAAATGGCAAATGGAATGTTGACCTTTATATCTAGAGGAATAGAGTACAAGGGAGTAGAAGTCATGTTTCAGCTATACAAAGCCCTGGTCAGATCAGACCTGGAGTATAGTGAACAGTTCTGGGCACCACACCTTAAGAAGGATGTATGACCCTTGGAGGGAATGCAGTTTAGATTTACCAGAATGATACCTGGACTGCAAAGGTTAAATTATGAGGAGAGAGTACACAAACTAGGGTTGTAATCTCTGGAATTTAGAAGGTTAATGGATGATTTCATCAAAGTTTTCAAGATATTAAGGGGAACAGATAGATTAGATAGAGAGATACTATTTCTGCTCAGGGGCATATTCAAAAAATTAGAGCCAGACCTTTTAGGAGTGAAATTAAGAAATACTTCTTTAAGCAAAGGGTGGTAGAAGTTTGGAACTCTCCTCCACAAATGGCAATTGATGCTAGATCAAGTGTTAATTTTAAATATGAGATTGATAGATTTTTGTTAGCCAAAGGTATCAAGGGGTAAGGGGCAAAACCGGGTATATGGAGTTAGGTCGCAGATCAGCCATGATCTCATGGAGTGGCGGAACAGGCTCGAGGGGCTAATTGGCCTACTCCTGTTCCCATGTTCCTATAACTGTCCTGTGCACACTCTGCCCATTTGTCGCAGGTATTGAGTGGCCTATCAAGCTGCTCAGAAAACAGCTGTAGAAACTTTTAACTCCTATTTTTGTGCAATAAACTCTGGCCCCCTGCCAACCCATTCGAGGGCCCTCATGATCACCTACCCCTCCTCTCTCAGCCTGGGAGCCATGCTGATTTCCGGCCATGCCACAACTGGCAAGTGGCATTTGGGCAAACGCTTGGGACCTGCAGCACTCCAGTGGTGTTTAAATGAGGCCTGAACAGAAAATACTTCAGGGCCTTCTGACATAGGCTTTGGATGGGCAGACTGGTCACCCTGCTGGTTTCTTACGCATTGTGGGCAGGTATGAAAGATTGGCCCATTAACTTCTAATCAGGTATAGTACTTAGAACACAGAATGTACAAACTTTTCATTATCAATATGTGTATTTGACTGTTGGAATTTCTTTTCACACACACACAGACACAGACACAGACACACACAGACACACACACCAAACCACAGGAGTTGTATAACCATTACTAGAAAGGAAGCTAAGTTGTGTTGGTGATGCAAGAGCTAGTGTTTCTTCTCTTGGTATAGTGGCTACACAAATAATGCATGTTTCATAGAATCACAGAATATGATTCTATATATGCTTCATATATGAATTATAATTAAGTACTTTCTGATACAAATACCAATGTCAGCTCTTATGTAGAATATATCTTTTGACTCCTATACTGATACAATAAAATGCATTAAGTTGCTTAATTTTTCCAGTTCTTCATCCCTCCAAAAGAAAAACCTTTAAACAGGAACAAAACAACCACAGTACTGTCAACTACACTGAATAAAATTATTCAGTATTGATTTACTGACTGACTGCTCTCAAAGCTATAAACCGTATTTGTTTCTTTTTAAAATATATTCTTCCTCGCCAGGAAACAAGTTTTTCATCCACTCATAATGTGGAAGAGTTACAAAACCCTCAGAGAGGCAGTGCTGTTGAAAATGCTATATCCCAACATTCCGAATAAAACTGAAAATCACATAAAGGCACCCACCAAATTATAGGGATTTGGAAATAGTGAGCGACATAACACCAAACCCTTGCTTGGCTTTCTTTTTCCTCATCATTTTACTTTTTGCTGAGCTTTTCCATGCCAAGTTTTAAACACTGGTCTGTACTTGCTCCCATCAAATCCAGTTCATAGACCATAATCTGCACTGTCTGAATAGCATTTTAAAGAAAAAAAGATTCTTTGAACTATTTTTATTGGAGGACAGAATGTTTCCTGACTGTTTAAGCATTGCATATATTAGAAATATATGGCACAGAGTGAATAGTAATTAAATGCTTTATTCGTTTAAATCCTCTTTTTTGCAGACTACTCCAAAAGTAAGATATTGCTTTCTAATAAAAGACAGAGATTTTTGGAGAAAACACTTTCTTAAAATGTAGTGAAATAGTCCACACCAAAATTACACAACGTAAGGAACACCAGTAAAATTATATGACTCACAAGGTACATTTAAATCATTTAAAAATACACAAATCTAATTTTTTAAATGTATTCAATTTGTGTGTTGTGACTTGTAACATTAAAAATGCAACACTTGTTATTGTTAACATTAATTTTGATTCACAACACTGAAATGTGAAATCACATTTCATGTATTTTTTAAAATAAATGTGCAACAAAATTATTATTGTCAAATCATATATGTTTGTAAAGAAAATATATCTTGGCAGAATGGTATATTGAGAAGGAAGGAGTTATATATCGCTGGACTGTGTCACACATTGTTTTGGAGGACTTTTGAAGTACTTCTCATGGAATGGAGGGAATGAGATTCACCATGATGGTACAAAAATCTCCATTGGTTAAAAAATAAAATATCTATTGTGAATTTAAAGTTAATGGACAAAAAACACATTGGGCTGGAAATTCAGCTCTGTCGTGCCATTGGAACCAGCACTACAGAATCCAGAGGCCCTCAGAATGGCTATGCATCGCTTCCAGCTGCTTCTGGCATGGCCTGTGCCACGTCACATGCTGGGAAGGGCGTTCACGCAGGTGAACTGTACATGTGCCAGAAGCTTCCCAACTGGCCAGATGATGACACCAAATAGCTGGTCTGCCTGATTTGATGCACGTTGTTGAAACATGGACTGCACAGATCCATTGAATGCATATGCTGCCAATCACAAAAGAACATGCATTCGGCTGCAACAAGGAACCCTACTAGCCCTATTTAAACAGCCAGCCATTTAACTTTTAGGTAAAGTAAGTTAGACTAACCTCTGTTATTTTAAAGTTTGTGGAAGTACTGTGAAGTGTTTTTGAAGGTGTTGCGCTGATTTGCTGGATTTGGCAGGGAATGTTGCAGCATCCTCATAGGGAGAGCAGAAACTTTGGTGGCCAGTCCACACAAAAACTGCAACAGATATGGAGCTGCAGTTGCAGTGCTCCAGGGTCTACAACATGACTATACCCCACCTTGCCATTCATTTGCATTGTCTCATCCTCAGCATCCTCTTGACCAAAATACTGCAATAATAGACACCAATAAAAACCTTGCCATAACATCTTTATCAAACAACACGTCCAATTATACAAGCAACAATGAACTATACAGCCTTGTGCATTCCCTTATTGCCTGTCTTGCATGCACCCTTGCTTCAATGCAGTGCTACCCAAGTGGCTCCAGCATTGCTGGTGGAAGGCTGCTGACTTTCACTGGAGGAGACTGCAGATGGCCTTGTAGGTCGACGTCGAGCAGCTATGGATCTTGAGGGTCCAACTTCAGACTGCAGCACCTTGGCACGGGTGGCAGCAGTCTGAGCTGGCTGGCTGACAGGCAACAACAAGGGCAATGTGGAGTGGCAGTGGAGGGAGCATGAATTCTGAGAGAGAACTGCAGATTCATGCTCCAGAGAGCCACTGCCACATCCCCAGGCTGGTATGTCAGCAATCCCAATAATCTGTTGGAGAGCAGACTGCTGTCAGAGTCTGCATGCCCCTTTGAGCACTAAAATCCGTAGCATGATGCCAGCAGTCTGAGCCTGCATAGTTGCAAGCATGGATCTTATGACCTCTGTCTGAGCTTCTTTTGCAGCACTGAGACATTGTGTGGCTTCTGCCTGTGCTGCAATGGAAGCTGAGACATCGACTACCAGACACTGCATCACAGCTGGGTCTGCAAGTGTTCTCACAGAGTTGGCCACCACTTCCAAGGTAGAATGGATGAGCACTAAGCTTTGCATACTGCACTGTGCCACATTGGAGGCAGACTCTTTCATGCTCCTTGACAGTGACAAGAGGCTCTGTGCAGGTCTGCCAATGCACCAAGCATCTTGGTGTACATGTTCATTAGTGATCTCCTGTTCGCCACCACATCGAAGTCCTCAACTGAGGTCCTTGTAGCAGAATTAGTCTGCCATCTCACTCTGAGGTGAGCTGGCACACTCACTGGCCTGGCTACAGCCCATTCGTACCCGGTGACTCCCCATGTGAAGATCCTGACTCTACACTAGCCTCTAAAGTTTGCGCAGTGCCATAAGAACATAAGGCTATAAGAAATAGGAGCAGGAATAGGCCATAAGGCCTCCTGAGCCTGCTCCGTCATCCAACAAGATCTGATCTTGGCCTCAACTCCACTTTCTTACCTCTTCTCCATAACCCTTGATTCCCCTATATTTCAAGAATCTGATCTTCTGATTTCAGGAAACTGATTTCATCAGTTCTGATGAAAGGTCACAGACCTGAAACATTAACTCTGCTTCTCTCTCCACAGATGCTGCCAGACCTGCTGAGTATTTCCAGCATTTTGTTTCTATTTTTGTTCAAGAATCTATCCCAGTCTTGCATATGTTCAATGACTCAGCCTCAACAGCTCTCTGGGGTAGAGAATTTCAAAGATTCACAACCATCTGAGAGAGGAAAGTCTTAAATGGGCGAGCCCTTATCCTGAAACTATGACCCCTAGTCCTAGATTCCCCCACGAGGGGAAACATCCTCTCAGCACCTACCCTGTCAAGCTCCCTCAGAATCATAAATGTTTAAAGAAGATCGCCTAAACTCCAATGAGTATAAGCCCAACCTGCTCAACCTTTCCTCTTTTTTTAACTCTTTCATGGGATGAGGGCATCGCTGGCAGATCAGCATTCGTTGCCCATCCCTAATTGCCCTTGAACTGAGTGACTTGCTAGGCCATTTCAGAGGGCATTTAAGAGTCAATCACATTGCTGTGGGTCTGGAGTCACATGTAGGCCGGACCAGGTAAGGACAGCAGGTTTCCTTCCCTAAAGGGCATTAGTGAACCAGATGGGTTTTATGACAATTGATAGTTTCATGGCACCATTACTGAGAGTAGCTTTTAATTCCAGGTTTTTATTAATCAATTGCATTTATTAATTGAATTTAAATTCCACTAGCTGCCGTGGTGGGATTTGAACCCATGTCTGCAGGGCATTAGCCTGGGCCTCTGGATTACTAGTCAAGTGGCATTACCACTATGCCACCATCTCCCCAGGAATCAACCTAGTGAACCTTCTCTGAACTGCTTCCAATGCAAATACATCCCTCTTTATATAAGGAAACCAAAACTGTACACAGTACTCTAGGTGTGGTCTCACCAACGCCTTGTATAGTTGTAGCAAGACTTCCCCACTTTTATACTCCATCCCCATTGCAATAAAGACCAACATTCCATTTGCCTTCCTAATTACTTGCTGCGCCTGCATGCCCACTTTTTGTGTTTTATGTAAGAGGATACCCAGATCTATCTGTGCCGCAGCATTCTACAGTCTCCCATTTGTTTTGCTTTTCTATTCTTCCTAGCAAATTGAATAACCTCATATTTTCCTACATGATACTGTATCTGCAAAATTTTGGAAAGTTACAACCAATGCATTCACTATCTCTGCAGCCATTTCTTCTAGGATCATAGGATGCAGACCATCATGTCCAGTATCTGAGCTGATGACTGCAAGAATCAGATCAAATGATGGTGCTTTATCATTGGAGGTCTGTTGCAGCTCTCTCTCTTACTCCTAGTGCTGCTGTCTCTGGACAGGTGGCAGTTCTTGGGTATCTGAAAACATGAATTCAGAAGAGGAGGGTTAGTGTGAGAGAGTCGCGTTAGGTGGAAAGCAAGATTGCACACCATGCCAGATAACAGGATGAGAGTGAATTGGGAGTTGAGAAGGGGAATGCAGAGTAACATACCGTCATCCTGAATGCTCTCAGTGACACTGGATATTATGGAGTCTCTCGCAGCTGGCCCCATGATGTGCAGCACCATCTCCTTTGTGGGGTTTAGGGGATGAAGGCATGCCTGCTTCGGCTTTGCTCCTTTTTATTATCGGTAACCATGTCCTGCAAGAGAGAGGATAGAATGCCAGTGGTTGTGTTGCATTGTGTTTAGGTGATGTGCCTATCACAGCTGAATAGCGTGAGGCTTGTGGAAGCCGTGAGAAGTGTGTGTGAGGCTGGTATAATTGAAAGGTGTGTGAGGGTGGGGTGGCATATCTGAAAGTTAGGCCTGAGTCCTAAGTGCTAGGGACTGTTGATGGGTGAGTGATGGGAGTGTGGTGCATTGAGCACCATGAATGGTTCGTGGTGAGGTTGGTCAGAGATGTCCTTTGAAGATGCATTCATTGGCATTGACCACCTGCATGAGGTCACTGAACTTCTTGTGTCACTGTTGCCATGTCCTCTGGGCTAGATTCCAGGCATTGACCTCCCTGGTCATTTCTTCCCATTCCCATCGGAGGATGATCCTTCAGGTTCTCCAGGCCTCCTGTGGAAACATGAGCTCTCTCCTCCTGTTGGCCTCCAACACCAAGGCCTCCAGCACTGCATCCATGAACCTAGGTACCCTCTCTCACCTCTGGTGTTCATTTGTACAGCTCCTACTTGCAGCCAGTGTCAGTACAGGCAGTCAGCAGCAGCTCCCATCCACTGAGTGCAGCTCCACTTTAAGAGGGGCAGGCTGCACCATGTACTATCAGCATATGCTGCTCAGCCCCCTGCTGAGCATTCAGGCAGCTAGCAGCACAGGCCTTGCTTGGCCCAACGCTACAATTGTTTAAATGAGGAAGCAGTACAAAGTTTGTGTGCTGCCTGTCTCAACGGAAACGGACTTGGGCAGATCGCAACATGTGACCCCCATGCCCGAAAATAGGCCTTAACAAATTTTTAGCCTGTAGCCTGTGCAAATGATTGTTTTGCACTGTGCACAGGCAATAATGAGTAAAAATGATGTCCGTGGAAGAGATGTGCCAAAACCATTGTAAGAACAGATCCTGAAGTTGGGCAATGTGAGGGAACATCCTGTAGAGAATTGTTTACCGCAGAGCCAACGCAGATAAGAGGGACTCATCAAACAGTTTACAAAGACTGTTCTTTCATCTCTCCAAACACAATCCAAAAATTTGCAGCATGGAGAACAAAACCCATATGTCAGTGGCTAGATACATTTATGGACAATGTGCAAAGTGAATTCATCCATCTTTCTGGGGCCTTATGTATATTACAACATACATAACTGCCTAGTACTCGAACGAGAGAAAATTTAATTATTTTTATTGTAAAAGAGGAAAATGCTGCTCGTTTTCCACAATTCTGATGGTTGATCTTAGGAAGTGGGAAATGTCCGATTCAATGCACTGTCAAACATGTGTTGATTGTGAAGTCTACTGGAGGGTCAACTGGAAAGCAATGCTTGTTTTTCACATCTTCCAGAACCAGTAAGACACAGTTCTGGGCATTACCATTGTTAAGTGCATGGCTTCTTATAGTAACAAGGTAAGATTGGGAACTCAGTAGAGGGGGAAAGTCATGTGCCTCACCTTTCATGGTATTGTATGTTGGTGCTCCAAAACATTACCATCCAGCAGTAAAGTTTTTCTGGGAGTTATTCAAATCTTTTTAATCAAATGAAGATAAATGTTTTTGGTTTTCCCTTTTCCTTTCAAAGGGCTGGAAAGAGAGGAAGGGATTGCAAGTTAAAAGTCAAAATTTGAGATTTTGCCAATATATAGCTATGAGAAACATAAAAAAAAGCAATAGGCTGCTGAGTATTATCCCTCACCTTATCTACTCTATTCATACAGGTCAGTTTAAACTGCTGGGAATCCTTAACTTTTTGCATTTCAGCTCAGTAAGAAAACAATTCTAGTCACCTCCCAGTCCAGGAATTTGCTCCCAAATTGACCCAAATCCACAGTCCAAATGTTGGTCAAAACAACTGAGTATTGCATGACTCTGGGTGTGCCATAAAAAAATATTTTCTTTTGTTGAAAATTTGAGTAGGCAAGGTCTGGGAAATTGGCTGAGTTCCAACGTTTGTATTTGATACGGGCTCTGCTTTTTTCCATGGCATTAAGTCCACTGGCAGTCCGTTTTTTTTTGCTTTGATGAAATTATGGCTGTACGTTTCATAAATTTGGCAGGCAGATTTTAAGATTTTTGTTCGGTAAGTTGTCCTGCTTCATGTAGCACAAGATTCTGTGGTTAACCGACAAATATCACAAACAGGCAAACATTTGGTAAAGAGCGCAGTAATTAAAGCCAAATGTTATGATGTTATAATCAGCTGATAATGATTTACATAAAGCGTAGCAGCAGTAAGCTGGATAAATGGTGCTGGCAAGCTTCACTGCTTAGGCAGCAATTTTCAGATGTTCCTTTTTAAAATCCTTTGTTTGCCTAATTTTATTTGCGTATTTGCATTATTTCAGCATGTTTCTCATCAAGTTCAAGATAACATAAACACTACTTGCAAAGTTAGCATTGTGGCTGTGAAGCAAAAAAAGAAAACAAAACAGAATAAAATCCAAACACGATTCCTTTGAAAAATTTAAAGTACAGATTAATTCCCTTTCAACTTTTTATTCTCCAAATTTTCCAATTAATAATTTCCAGCTTTTCTATTTATAAAATTGAATATGATCTACACAGTAATAGGCAGATGAAAAGAAAACTTACGAATAGTGGAGAAGTGAAATAAATACAGAAATTGTTGGAAATATCCAACAGTTCAATCAGCATCTGAAAAAAAAATGTTTCAAGTGTTCTCATGAAGGGTCACATTTACAGCCTTAAACTATCCCTTCCCTTTCAGATGCTGATCAATAAGCTTTGCAGTAAAAGTATTTTCTTTCTTACTTCAGCAATGGACAAGTTTGTGCTGCCTTGCTAAATTGTAGGCTGTTAAATATCCAAAATAAAGCCTTAGTTGCAACTTAACACTTTTTTCTCCTAAATTGCAAAATAAATTGGTGTTGTAATATTATGTAAATAAATCTTGGAGAACAAAACCTCAGAGGGTCAACTGGGATGGGGCAGGAATCCCATGTGGGGGACCATGGTAAAGTTTGCATTCATATTGAAGCAAAGTTTCCACAGACATTCTCCCAATCTCCAACTGTAACTTTGTGGGGAAATCAGTAGAAAGTCCAGAGAAACAGCATAAGTAATTGTTTACACCATTTCTTTAGGGTTTTTACTGATCTTCTGCCACAGTTACGGTGCGAGATTGGGGAAATGTCTTCACCATCAATGAAAGCCAAAGATAATACCAAGCCTATTCTAGTACAATGCTGTGAAGTTTGTTGCTATAATATAGGAACATAGGAATTGCTAGACGAAAAAAGGCATTACCTTCTACCATCCTGGTAGCTGCATGCTACAATAATAATGGTGTTGTTGACTGCAGCAGTATCCATGCTAATGGGTTTGAGGGGAGTCAAACACAGCACTATCCAATATATTGACCACTAGTCAGATGTGGCTAATTGCATTTCTGATTAGTAAATAAAAAATGAGTAATAGACACTGTAATTTCAATACTCATGTTTGCATGGTGAATGCATGTGTACTTTAACATTCTTGTATGTTTGTAAGACAAAAAGCAGAGTGTGCACGTGTTCTTTGATCAGAATAAGCGCTTTACTTCCTAATATAAAAGCAATATACTGTGGATGTTGGAAATCTGGAATAAAAACAGGAAGTGCTGAAAGTACACAGCAGGCCTGGCAGCATTTGTGGAGAGAGAAACAGAGTTAACATTTCAGGTCTGTGACCTTTCATCAGAACTTACTTCCTTGATTGCTGGTAAATGTTTTGTAAGTAAATAAATCAATATGAAATGTATTTACCTGTGTTGTCTTACAAACATTCATACAATACAGGTAAAAGTATTTCTCGTATGTATATTTACTCAACAAACATTAATCATCATTAAGTAAACAAGGAATTAAACTCGCAATGATCAGAAACTAATATCAATGTAGCCTGTGGCTAGTCAGCAATTTTTGTTGGATAAATTGGGCTAATGCACAATGTTAAAATATATACAGATTTTTGTGATTGGCTCAGTTTGTATCTGACCGATATTTCATTTTTGAATGCAAATGGCTAGTTACTTAGAAGCCATGGAAACCTGATAATTTTTTCCTGGGATATAAAATGAGCAATTGGCAGTGCACGGCTGGAAAGTCCAGGAGAGGGGCAGTTTTGAAAATCGCAGAGAAGCTTAGCAGTTGTTTGAAAGTCTCAGAAGAGACAGACTGATTGTCCAGATGGATGAGACAATCAACTGTTTATTTAAAACTCATTAAGAAAGGATTACTTTAGTTTTTATATTTGCAATCCATTATTATTTTGTCTACTTGAGCAGTTAGATAAAAACATTCTACTGCAAATATGCAACAATATTACATGGCTGCAAAATTATCCACTTATTCATTGTTTATTTAATAAATTCACTTCATATTTTAAATTATAAATGAGCCCTGATGTGATGTTCTACTGCTTTTGAAGAACAAGGTGAAATCTAATGGAGGCTTAACATAGTCCACTCTCAGATAAACACTTTCAAAAATATGAAGAGCTGGGACTCATCCATGAGAGTGACCTAAACTATGACAACCAAAATAATCTAGAGTAGGAACCTTAGAAAACACCCAAAAACGCAACATGCCTTTTTTTTTCAGCAAAAGTGTGAATTGCATGATTTTTAAAATAACGTGCATGTTACTGCAGTGCATTACTAATTCATAGTCTGTTACTTGGCGCTTTTCTTATTTGTTTTTGGGATGTGAGCAATCCTGGCATAGCCACATATACTGCCAATGCCTAGTTATCCCGAGAATGAAGTCCTTGTAGTGCTGGTGCTCCCAGGGTGATGTTAGGTAGGGAATTCTAGGCTATTGATTGAGTGACAAAAAGGAGCAGTGTTAATATGTTCAAGTCAGAATGCTCATGATCTGGAGGGCAACTTGGAAACGACATTGTTCCTATAGCATTGCTGCTCGTAGCCTTCTCAGTGGTCGAGGTTGCAGGAGAAGGACATGCTGTTGAGGTAACCTTAGTGAGCAGCTGGAGTGCATTCTGTAGATTGTACATATTTGCACTGGTGTTGGAAGGAGAGGATACTGAATCCAGTGGTATGGGAGCTGATCAAATGAATTGATCTGTCTTAGATAGCGTCCAGCTTCTTGGCTGTTGTTGTGGCTGTCGTCATCCAGGTGAATGGTGGCTATTCCATCACACTCTTTACTTGAACCTTGAGTGGGGAAGCTTTATGGAGCAGGAAGTACCCAGGTTCTGCTTTGCTCTTATTGCCACGGTGTTCAAAGCTGATTCAGTTAAGCTTCTGGTCAATGGTGAGTCCCTAAGAAGTTAATGACAGAGGGCTCAGTGGTGCATGGTGCTGTTGCAGGTCAGAGGGAGATGGCTGGACTTTCTCTTGTTCAAGACGATAATTACCTGGAATTTATGTTGTATTACGATCAGGTAAGGAGTGGTCACAAGGCTCCCCTCTTGTCCTTTTCCTTGATTGACTGCAACAGAGTTTATTCCTTTTAAAACAGTGGATGTGTTTACCACTTCAGTGAGTGTTTTAACTTTTTCCTTTGTTGTAACTGTAAAAGAACTAATTGGACAAGTTTTCTTGAGTTTAACCAAGAAAGAGGTAAGTTTATTGTACTTAAAAAAAAACTAAACCCAATCTAAATAAAATAATAAAATTGTGCTACACTTTCACTCACACACATACACGAGAATCACACACACAAATACAGTACACAGAAATAAAAAATAGTCTAGTTTGGATTAGAGTCCAGAACAAGTTTTTAAAAAATACAGTCTGTGGGGTCAGGTAATTCCATTGCCTTCTGGCTGAAGTTGAGATCTTGAACTCTTTGGCTGGTAGAAGTTCATTCTGAGACTCGCCTACCTGGTTCAGGGTTTTTCTTGGAGACAATGTAGTAGGTGGCTTTCGTTTCTGGGGTCTCTGTCTGTAGCAATGGTAGACTTCGGGATTCCACAGTCGCAGACAGGTTTCATACCTGCGATGTTTTCTGGAGAGAGGAAGAGAGACACACATCGCCCCACTAGGGTCTTGCCTGGTTAGCACTCAAAGCTTGTCTGCCTCAAAGCCTCAGGAGCTTGTCTTTTGCAAAAGACTGCCAGTTTTTTAACAGATGGGGAGGTGGTCACATGATTGTTCAGTGTCCTCGATAGTTTAATTAGATTTTAATCTAGGTATTTTCAATCTCTCTCAAGTCTCATTGTTCCAATGTTCACCCCTGGAGGTATGACTCCACGGTTAATGTTTCAAGATGGCTTTGAATGTTTTGCCATTAGAAGTGAAGCTGTTATCTGACTCCAAATTCATGAGGCATTGACTTGGATGCAAACTCGTTAGACATGCATCTCCAATTTGATGTCCTGGAATGTGAGGTATTTCAATGCAAATTGTGGTGGCCATCTTGGCTACCAGCTTTTTAAGTTAACTGTAGGATCCCAGCACCTTTTTAAAAGTTTAATGTAGGTTTCCAACCAATGACTTAAAAATCCTCATTTGGTGCAGCATGTTTTCTTGACAGTTGTGTGAATGTTACTTGTCAACCCAAGCCTTGATGTTTTTTAGGTTGTGCTGTAGGCTCGCATGAGCTAGTTCAATATCAATCAAGTAGACAATCCTCTCCATACTAGGAACAATTCTGGCCAAAAAGTGAACATTTTTGTAACCAAATTAAGAAGTTACAAACTCATAGGCCAGAATTTAATGTCCCCTCAGGAGCGGGCTAGGAAGCAGGGGGAGGCATAAAATTGTGTGGGTGGTTGCCATGCCCATTGCCTACCTGCCCCCACTGGTATTTTACCAGCAGTGAGGGAGGTGGCAAATGGCCCACCTGCCCCAGGCCAATTGAGGCCCTTAAGTGGCTAATTCATTGCCAGTTAAGGACCAGTTCCCAGTATTTTACCAGCGGCAGATGGGCACTTCAGCATCTATGGAGGCTACCTAGTAAAACCTGGTGGTCTCCTTATGGGCTGGTGGGGGCCCCCTGATCGAGCACCCTGTGCCCCACAGAGGGCCCTCCCAGCAGCATGGACCGTCCCCAGTAAAACTACCCCTCCTGCCCTGTTCTCCGACTCCCACCCACTTCGCCGGGGTCCAGTCGATTGTTCCTGGTGATGCCCAAAACCCACATAACATTTTGGAGACCGGTGTCCATTGTTCTCTTCTTGCTGGGTACAGGCCCAGCAGTGGCCACTGAGGGATGGAAGTCCTGACCGAGGCCAATTAAAGGCCTGGGCCACGCAAAATAGCAGCGTGACTTCCAGGCTCGGCAGAGGCGAGCTCGCTCCGACTTTTCAGCCGGTGGGCAGGGCCACCGACGCAAAGTTAACTTCCAGCCATTATTCAGATAGGGTCTGGATTTCAACATTACTAAAGTTTTAATGCCTTTATTTATGTGATATACAGAGAGTAGAGTCATAAAGTCATTACGACACAGAAGGAGACCATTTGGCCCATTGAGTGCCCACCGGCTCTTATATAGCAATCCAGTTAGTCCCATTCCCTCATTCTATCCCTGTAGCCCTGTAAGTTTATTTCACTCGAGTGCCCATCCAGTTTCCTTTTGAAATCTTTAATCATCTCCGCTTCCATCACCCTCCTAGGCAGCAAGTTCCAGGTGACTATCACTTGCTGCGTTAAAAGGGTTTTCCTCACATCCCCCTGCATCTCTTGCCCAAAACCTTAAATCTGTGTTGCCTAGTCCTTGTACCATCAACTAATGGGAACAACTTTTGTTTGTCTATTTTATCTAAACCTGTCATAATCTTGTACACCTCTATCAAATCTCCTTTGTTCCAGGGAAAACAACCCCAGCTTCGCCACCCTAACCTAGTAGCTAAAATCCCTTATCCATAGAACCATTCTAGTAAATCTCCTCTGCGCCCTCTCAAGGACCCTCACATCCTTTCTCAAGTGGATGCAATACTCTAGTTGTGGCCTAACCAGAGCTTTATAAAGGTTCAGCACAACTCCCCTGCTTTTGTACTCATACCTGTATTTATGAAGCTCAAGATCCCAAGTTCTTTGCTAATTACTCTCTCAATATGTCCTGCCACCTTCAAGGATCTGTGCATATGATCCCCAGGCCCCTCTGTCCCTGCGCACTCTTTAGAACTGTGCCTTAAGTCCACATTGTCTCTGCCAAAATGCATCACCTCACACTTCTCTGTATTAAATTCCATCTGCCACTTGTCTGTTCATTCTGCTAGACTATCTATGTCCTGTTGCAGTCGATTGGTGTAATATTCACTGTTTGCTACACCTCCAAGTTTAGTATCATTGGCAAATTTTGAAATGTTACTCTGTAGTCCAATATTCAAGTCATTTTTTTATATATATATATATATATATATCTATCTATCTATCAAGAAAAGCAGTGGGTCTTAGCACTGACCCTTGGGGAACACTGCTGTCTACCATCCTCCATTTATCATGCCTTGCTGTTTTCTGTCCTTCAGCCAATTTTTATCCAAGCTGACACTGACCTCCTAGTCCATTTTGTTAACAAGCTTTTTATGTGGTACTTTGTCAAACGCTTTCTAAAAATTCATATAGACAGCATCTATTGCATTCCCTTCATCCACCTTCTCTGCTACTTTAAGAAATTCAACTAGATTAGTCAAGCACCATCTGCCTTTTGCAAATCTGTGCTGGCTCTCCTTACTTATTTCAAACATCTTCAAGTGGTCGAGGGCCCCGTCAACCACAGTGGGGTGGGTGGGGGATGGGGGGGAGGGGAGTCCTCGTTTGAGGAAAAGGAAGACATATCAGAAACGCTGTTGTGAAAGGTTGCATCATCAGAACAGACGTGTCAGAGATGGAGAAACTGGGAGAATGGAATGGAGTCTTTACAGGAGGCAGGGTGTGAGGAAGTGCAGTTGAGGTAGCTGTGGGAGTCAGTGGGCTTATAATGAATATTAGTGGACAGCCTATCCCCAAAGATGGACACAGAGAAGTCAAGGAAGAGAAGGAAATGCTGAAGTTGGACCATGTGATGTGAGAGAAGGGTGGAAATTGGAAGCAAAATTGATGTAATCTTCCGGTCCCTGGTTGACAGGGCCCTCGACCACATCTGAGACACTTCCCGAACTTCTGCCCTCATCCCTTCCCCTTCCTCCCAAAACTGCGACAGGGCTCTCCTTGTCCTCACTTTCCACCCCACCAGCCTCCACATCCAAAGGATCATCCTCCACCATTTCCGCCACCTCCAGCGTGATGCCACCACCAAACATGTCTTCCTCTCCCCTCCCCCGTCAGCATTCCGAAGGGAACGTTCCTTCCACGACACCCTGGTCTACTCCTCCATCACCCCCAACACCTTGTCCTCCTCCCACGCAATCGCAGGAGGTGTAACACCTGCCCTTTTACCTCCTCTCTCCTCACCATCCAAGGCCCCAAACACTCCTTCCAAGTAAAGCAGTGATTTATTTATACTTCTTTCAACTTCGTATACTGTATTCGCTGCTCACAATGCGATATCCTCTACATTGCGGATACCAAACGCCAATTGGGTGACCGCTTTGTGGAACACCTCCGCTCAGTCCGCAAACATGACCCCAAGCTTCCAGTTTGCCATTTTAATTCACCATCCTGATCTCAGGCCCACATTTCTGTCCTTGGCCTGCTGCAGTGTTCCAATGAAGCTCAACATAAGCTTGAGGAACAGCACCTCAACTTCTGATTAGGCATTCTACAGCCTTTTGAACTCAACATTGAGTTCAACAATTTCAAAGCATGACTTCCATTTTAATATTTGAAATTTTATTTTTTAACCATGTGCCTGTTTTAAACCTGTTTTTCATGTTTGTGCTTTTGGACAGAGCTGTTCATTATTCTGTCATTAACACTCTCTCTGCACTAATGCTTTGTCTTTTACTACAACTATTAGCACTCCCATTTCCTTTTGTTCGGTGACATCGCTGCCATTAATCTCTCCTTCCCTCTGCTCTAACAAACACCTTCCCTTTTCTTCCTTTTCCCCCCTCCCCCCTTTCACTTGCTCAGAGCCTATTACATTTCTAACTTTTGCCAGTTCTGATGAAAGGTCACAACTGAAATGTTGGCCTGAAGTTTATTCGGGTGCTGCGCTCCACAGCGGCACCCTTTTAAACACAGCAGTGTGCCCATGCGCAGGGTCTCATTTAGATAGAGGGGGCGGAGCGGCCACCCCCGATGACATAGAGGAGGAGGTCGCCGCGTCCCTGACAACAGTGTCCAGTGCCACTGCTCAAGCGCCGGCGCCATTTTTAAAGGGCTTTAAGCCCTTACAATTCAAAGGGAAATCATTAGTGATTGTTATTGAATATAAAATTAAGTGATGGAGGCCCTTCCCCAACCCCCCCATGGTCATTTCATTGCCCAAAATGACCATCAATTAATTTTTCAAATACCTGAACTTCCCCCCCAACCTTCAATCTTTTGCCCTTCAACCCCTTCCCATCATCCCCACATCCAATAAAAATTGATTTCCCTGCTCCTCCCGCCCTGAAATTTTTATTACTCCCCCACTTCCCACCAGGTTCTCGCCTCGGAACTCCACGCGGAGTTTCAAAGGCGTGCGAAGGCCAAATGGAGGCCTAAAATTGGCGTGGGACAGCAGGTAAGTTAATTTGAATATATTTAATGTCAATCGACATATGGAGATGAAGGGCCTGCCTGCCTGCGGCGGGGGGTGCCGCACCGAAGTCCCCCCCACTGCCAGTAATATGCGGCGGGCCCTTCTTGAAGTCGTGGGTCAAGGTGGGCCTCTCCCTGCAAAACTTTACCGGCCCCCGCACCGCGACCTGCAGCGTCGAGGGGCCGGTAAAATTCAACCCGTTAACACTGCTTCTCTCTCCATAAGTGCTGCCAGACCTGCTGAGAATTTCCAGCACTTTCTGTTCTACTTTAGATTGTTCCTTGCTCTTCTCCATTACTTTATGATACGATGATCACTCTTACCCAAGTGTTCCCCCACAGACACTTGGCCCACCTCATTCCCCAGCACCAGATCCAGTAGTGCCTCCTTCCTAGTTGGACTAAGAACGTACTAGTCAAGGAAGTTCTCCTGAACACATTTCAGAAGTTCCTCTCCTCCTTACCCTTTACTCTAACATTATCTCAATTGCACTGTTGAACTACAAGAAAGTCCCAGCGAGTTAACATCCGTAGCACTTAAAGTAGCCAGAAGCACTGCACAAAGAACAGCCAGGCGTTGCGCAAATGACTACTGGCAACACCTATGCAGTCATATTCAGCTGGCCTCAGACACCATAAACATCAGAGGAATGTATGATGGCATTAAGAGAGCTCTTGGGCCAACCATCAAGAAGATTGTCCTCCTCAAATCTAAATCAGGGGACATAATCACTGACCAACGCAAATAAATGGACCGCTGGGTTGACCACTACCTAGAACTGTACTCCAGGGAGAATGGTGTCACTGAGACTGCCCTCAATGCAGCCCAGCCTCTACCAGTCATGGATGAGCTGGACATACAGCCAACAAAATCGGAACTCAGTGATGCCATTGATTCTCTAGCCAGCGGAAAAGCCCCTGGGAAGGACAGCATTACCCCTGAAATAATCAAGAGTGCCAAGCCTGCTATACTCTCAGCACTACATGAACTGCTATGCCTGTGCTGGGATGAGGGAGCAGTACCTCAGGACATGCGCGATGCCAATATCATCACCCTTTATAAAAACAAAGGTGACCGCGGTGACTGTAACAACGACCGTGGAATCTCCCTGCTCAGCATAGTGGGGAAAGTCTTTGCTCGAGTCGCTCTAAACAGGCTCCAGAAGCTGGCCGAGCTCGTCTACCCTGAGGCATAGTGTGGCTTTCGTGCAGAGAGATCGACCATTGACATGCTGTTCTCCCTTCATCAGATACAGGAGAAATGCCACGAACAACAGATGCCCCTCTACATTGCTTTCATTGATCTCACCAAAGCCTTTGACCTCGTCAGCAGACGTGGTCTCTTCAGACTACTAGAAAAGATTGGATGTCCACCAAAGCTACTAAGTATCATCACCTCATTCCATGACAATATGAAAGGCACATTTCAACATGGCGGCTCCTCATCAGACCCCTTTCCTATCCTGAGTGGCGTGGAACAGGGCTGTGTTCTCGCACCCACACTTTTTGGGATTTTCTTCTCCCTGCTGCTTTCACATGCGTTCAAGTCTTCTGAAGAAGGAATTTTCCTCCACACAAGATCAGGGGGCAGGTTGTTCAACCTTGCCCGTCTAAGAGTGAAGTCCAAAGTACGGAAAGTCCTCATCAGAGAACTCCTCTTTGCTGACGATGCTACTTTAACATTTCACACTGAAGAGTGCCTGCAGAGTCTCATCGACAGGTTTGCGGCTGCCTGCAATGAATTTGGCCTAACCATCAGCCTCAAGAAAACTAACATCATGGGGCAGGACGTCAGAAATGCTCCATCCATCAACATTGGCGACCACGCTCTGGAAGTGGTTCAAGAGTTCACCTACCTAGGCTCAACTATCACTAGTAACCTGTCTCTAGATGCAGAAATCAACAAGCGCATGGGAGAGGCTTCCTCTGCTATGTCCAGACTGGTCAAGAGAGTGTGGGAAAATGGCGCACTGACACAGAACACAAAAGTCCGAGTGTATCAAGCCTGTGTCCTCAGTACCTTGCTCTATGGCAGCGAGGCCTGGACAATGTATGTCAGCCAAGAGCGACGTCTCAATTCATTCCATCTTCGCTGCCTCCGGAGAATACTTGGCATCAGGTGGCAGGACCGTATCTCCAACACAGAAGTCCTCGAGGCGGCCAACATCCCCAGCTTATACACACTACTGAGTCAACGGCGCTTGAGATGGCTTGGCCATGTGAGCCGCATGGAAGATGGCAGGATCCCCAAAGACACATTGTACAGCGAGCTCGCCACTGGTATCAGACCCACCGGCCGTCCATGTCTCCGCTTTAAAAACGTCTGCAAACGCGACATGAAGTCCTGTGACATTGATCACAAGTCGTGGGAGTCAGTTGCCAGCGTTCGCCAGAGCTGGCAGGCAGCCATAAAGGCAGGGCTAAAGTGTGGCGAGTCGAAGAGACTTAGTAGTTGGCAGGAAAAAAGACAAAAGCGCAAGGGGAGAGCCAACTGTGTAACAGCCCCGACAAACACATTTTTCTGCAGCACCTGTGGAAGAGCCTGTCACTCTAGAATTAGCCTTTATAGCCACTCCAGGCGCTGCTCCACACACCACTGACCACCTCCAGGTGCTTACCCATTGTCTCTCGAGATAAGGAGGCCAAAGAAGATCTCAATCGATATTGGGTAATTATTTGGTAATTAAAGTCCCCCAATATCACCACTTCATAGTTCTTGTCCATCTCTGTGATTTCCCTGCAGATTTACTCCTCTCTCTCACTCTCTCTCTCACTATTTGGAGGCCTATAGAATAGCTCCTGTAGCGTGATCATAAATTTCTTGCTTCTCAACTCTAACCAAATGGATTCTCTCCTTGCTCCTTCAAGGACATCCTTTCTTTCCAACACTGCAATATTTCCCCTATTCAGTACTGTCACCCCACCTCCTCTTTTCCTTCCCTATTTTTTATGGTGAAGAATTGTTGGATACTATTTATAGCCCATGAAAGGCCGATCTGGTCATCCACAAGCATCAAAACCAAGAGTGGCTTATGATCACACAGTTGGCAAGTTATTAGAAGGAACTGGATAGTGCAGTGTGTTAGATATTTGTCTTTGACTTTGGGAACCTGGGTTTTAATCCAGCCTAGATTAAAGAGACAAAAATCTTTCCTAGTACTATGGTCTCACAGAAAATGGATTTGGATATATTCAACCCAGTTCCTACTGAGCACAGGCCACAGCACCAATCTTGTACTAAACTGGTAATCTCACTTAAAGAGGCTAAATGATAACTCACACTGGATTGGAAAAACAGTTACTGTTACAGTAGGGATACACTGCTGAGTTTTGCGCTAAAAAATATTGTTGGGAGAGGCTTTACCCTGCATTTAACCATGCTATACCTGATCTGGGAATGTTAGTAAAGCCTTTGACAAGGTCCCGCATGGCAGACTGGTGCAAAAGGTGAAGTCACACGGGATCAGAGGTGAGCTGGCAAGATGGATACAGAAATGGCTCAGTCACAGAAGACAGAGGGTAACAGTGGATGGGTGTTTTTCTGAATGGAGGGATGTAACTAGTGGTGTTCCGCAGGGATCAGTGCTGGGACCTTTGCTGTTTGTACTATATATAAATGATTTGGAGGAAAATGTAGCTGATCTGATTAGTAAGTTTGCGGACGACACAAAGGTTGGTGGAGTTGCGGATAATGATGAGGATTGTCAGAGGATACAGCAGGATATAGATCGGTTGGAGACTTGGGCGGAGAAATGGCAGATGGAGTTTAATCCGGACAAATGTGAGGTAATGCATTTTGGAAGGTCTAATGCAGGTGGGAGGTATACAGTAAATGGCAGAACCCTTAGGAGTATTGACAGGCAGAGAGATCTGGGCGTACAGGTCCACAGGTCACTGAAAGTGGCAACGCAGGTGTATAAGGTAGTCAAGAAGGCATACGGCATGCTTGCCTTCATCGGTCGGGGCATAGAGTATAAAAGTTGGCAAGTTGTGCTGCAGCTGTACAGAACTTTAGTTAGGCCACACTTAGAATATTGCGTGCAATTCTAGTCGCCACACTATCAGAAGGATGTGGAGGCTTTGGAGAGGGTACAGAAGAGGTTTACCAGGATGTTGCCTGGTCTGGAGGGCATTAGCTATGAGGAGAGGTTGGATAAACTCAGATTGTTTTCACTGGAACGACGGAGGTGGAGGGGCGACATGATAGAGGTTTACAAAGTTATGAGCAGCATGGACAGAGTGGATAGTCAGAAGCTTTTTCCCAGGGTGGAAGAGTCAGTTACTAGGGGACATAGGTTTAAGGTGTGAGGAGCAAAGTTTAGAGGGGATGTGCGAGGCAAGTTTTTTACACAGAGGGTGGTGAGTGCCTGGAACTTGCTGCCAGGGGAGGTGGTGGAAGCAGATACGATAGCGACGTTTAAGAGACATCTTGACAAATATATGAATAGGAAGGGAATAGAGGGATATGGGCCCCGGAAGTGCAGAAGGTGTTAGTTTCGGCAGGCATCAAGATCGGCGCAGGCTTGGAGGGCCAAATGGCCTGTTCCTGTGCTGTACTGTTCTTTGTTCTTTGATGCCAAGTCCCCAACACAAGAAAATGTTCAATTTTCCAGGGTTATCATCCATTTTTATAATGAGTGCAAAAACTCACAAAAGTAAGCAAACTGAAGTTTAACCAGCAATTAAACTAATGGACTGTTTTGGGAAGTGTTTCCAGTGGCATTACTGTGCGAGATTTTTTTCTGCACTAGTGTTTGTTCGGACTTGTGAGATAACTGTCATGAAGTAGGTATAATATCTAATGCAGAATGTCAGGATGTGTGGTATGAAGGTCTTCAAAGTATGATCATTCAGCAGTATCAATGTGGATATATTGTGAGAGAGGGAGCAAACTATTTTAAAACATACAAGCACAGGCTGTAAAGACAAGTCCTTTCCTTGGCTTTAAGCATGATGAATTATTAGCCGTTTGAGTTGCTTGATTGCTAAAAAACTTCATTAATTATAGTCATAGGGTGATTCAGCACCGAAACAGGCCTTTCAGCCCACTGAGTCTATGCTGACCATCAACTACCCATAATCCTACATTAATCCCATTTTTCCTACCACATCCCCACCTTCCCTCAATTCTCCTACCACCTACCTACACGAGGGGCAATTTACAATGGTCAATTTACCTATCAACCTGCAAGTCTTTGGCTGTGGGAAGAAACCGGAGCACCCAGTAGAAACCCACATGGTCACAGGGACAACTTGCAAACTCCACACAGGCAGTACCCAGAACCAAACCCAGGTCACTGGAGCTGTGAGGTTGTAGTGCTAACCACTATGCCACCCTAAGTCTTAGACATTATTGGAGTTTATTATGTTGCCCAGGTCTAATAGGTTTAAGACAAAAATTTAAATCAGTTTTCGCAAACTTGAGAGGATTAAAAACCACCCAGCATGAATTGGGACAGTACAAATATAAATTAATTTGGTGAACTTTCAAGATGATTCCCAATAAAACTAAGACTGTATACTTTAGATAACACTGCATTCACAGCATTGCCAATTATGATTATGCCATACAGGCCTCAACAAAGACCACTAAACCAGTTTTATGTTTCTTAATAGTTTCAATTGCTTTTTTCATCAACACATTTTTATTGGACTACCCTCCAATCACGTTAGCTGAAATTTAGTTGAAGGTGAGAATGAAATGTTGGCCCAAAGCAAATGGAAAACATGCAAACACGAAGGAATAAGAATAGGAAAGAAAAAATGATGCCCTGAAAACACTGCAGATTATTACTTTTACATATTGACAGTATCTGCATTAGCTTTTTTTTTTGCTCCACAAAGACTTGTTTTGCTACTGGTTGCTCATTTGCTATGTTTTGCTGTGTTTTGCTGCTTCAGAGCTATACCTAATTTTCATCACTTACCCCATCTAGGAATAAGCTGTGTTATCTTGCTACTTTAAGTGCTCAGTTATGTAAAGAATACATTTTCTTAATTCAAATAAAATGTGTTTGGGATGGATTTTAAGGCGCCCTTGATGTCAGGATCTGTGGGGCTTGAAGATGGCCCCAAGGACCTCGACGCTGACAGGGCCCGGCCCAATCCTCCTGGTGGCAGTGGGGCATTGTGGCAGCCACCCCCCACCCCTTCCGCCACTCAGTGATAGGAGCACAATCACCATATGCAAATAAAGTAAATTAATAGATTTGCATGTACTTACCATTAATCTTGATGTCCCACTGTGATCTACAGTCTGTTGGCTGGCACTCCCACGCCATCGGATCCCCGTCTGTGGAAATGAAGCAACACTGGTGGGGAGGGGGGTAGGAGGAGGTAGGTTTCTCAGTCTGGGGATGGGGGGGGGATTCAAATTCACGTCATGAGTGTAGGGGATGGTGTGAGAGGTTGAAGTTTAAGTTTATGCATTTTGGTGGGGGGTGGGGGGTGGGGGAGGTCAGATGGTAAAGGCGTATTTTTGGCGGGAAGGGCAAATAATTTAATTGTTATTGGGGGAGTAGGAGAGGGGGAAAAAGAGATGTATTTATTTATTTTCATTTATTCTTTCTATAAATATTTAAATATGGCAGTAGGGTGGGCTTATAAAATTCAGCCCTTTGTTGATGAACCACTTTCAACATAAATTTATTCACATCTGTCAAAATTTTGCACATTGTGTTTATATACGTTCATTAGCATCATAGGCAAAGCATCCATTCCCATGAACCTGTTCCACCATTCAATTAAAGTCTTGATTGAGTGTATCTGAACTCCATCTACCCACCTTGGTTCCATAACCCTTAATACTCTTGCCTAACAAAAATCTAGCAATCGCAGATCATAATTTTCAAATGATCTAGCCTCAACAGCTTTTTGAGGAGAGAGTTGCAGATTTCCTCTACTCTTTGTGTGTAGAAGTGCTTCCTGACATTACCCCTGAACAGCCTAGCTCTTATTTTACGATTGTGCCCCGTTGAAAGCTGATTGAAAATGCCTCATCATTATTTGAAAATACCTCTATGTGACATCCACGTTACAGGACAGCTCCACACTAACAGTCCCTTACCACATTTTACAGAAATCGTTCCTACTCTAATATTTTCCTTTGTACTTTTTTTTGTAGGGGAAAAGAGTAAATGGTGCTGCTTATCAAGGTAAGGGATGTCACTGCAATGGAAAATAGCATTTTTATAGTTTTGGCAGGCAGTGTCAGCATCAAGCATTCCAGGAGCTAGATATATTGCAGGCTTGCTATAGAGTAAAGCTCCCTCTATTCTATGCCAACAATATGCTGTGGTTTAACCCCAACTTCAGAATACCACCCCTGACCAGCTGGATTGTGATGTTTCTAATTCCCAGATCAGCCACCCTAGGCCCCTTTCTGTGTGACATTTGCCAATTTCATGGAAATTATCAGTAATTATTTGCTGTGACCTAACATCCAGTAAAGACTAGATTGAGAGTGCCCAGACTAATTTCCCTTAGGCCCCTTACCACTGGCACAGAAAGGATACTTTTATCCCAAAGGTTTGAAATGGATTTAAACACAATGCTATATGTGAAAGTAATGTGTTCTCTCGCATTATGGCATCCAGTCCCTAATGTAGCCACAGATTCAGTCAGAGCAGTCCTAGCACTTCTTTTCAGTGGTTTTATATATTTGTGGGAGAAATTTTTAAAAATCCACATGCCTTTAGACAGTTCTATTCAGCTCTTTGCATTGCTGTAAGGTTGGCATCAAATTGGCACCATTGTATTGTATTTCGGGCACCTGTGCTGTGCTCAGGTCCTCATTGTGCTTGTGCCAAAAGTGCAGTACAATACTGCCAGTCATAGCAAGATTAGCTCGACAAACAGTGATCTTGAATCCTGATTGGTCATGGTGGATTCCAGCCATCACCGCTAGGCAACACTCAGGCCCAAAGTGTATGTACAGTAGCATAATTCTCCTTGCATTCTACACATACAGGGAAGTCCTTTTAGTTTTACCTAACATGGCTGACTTTTCTTTTGCTCTGTATTTTTGTGACCTTTTTTGTTTTTGTTTTGATAATACAATAAGTATTTACAACTGTTTATGAAAATATATATAACATTTTTACATGTGGAAATCTTTCCCTGCCTTCTTTGTGAGTTGAACTGTTATTCTTGTGCTTTAGTGCCTGCTTTATTCTGCCACTCTCCTTTATCCAGAATTCCTGCTATTTATCTTGACGCATCCAATGCTCCACTTGTGGGTTAGCATTTTTTTGTTTAAGGATGATTCCTGGCATTGTTGTGGAACTATTTATCATGTTCTGTGTTGTTTGCAACAGGAGTTGACCATCTTTGTGAAAATTGTTATCTGCTGTACAGTGGACATACGTGAACAATACTTTGGATACTATATGTGTAAAGTAAACACATTAGCTATCCTTGTGCTTTCTCAGAGAATAATCAGCATCATCCAGACTCCACAGGCATCACACACTGCACTGTAAAACACTCATACAACCATCACTAGTTTACCAGGTGCAAGCATAGAGACAGAGCCATCTGCACCTTCACAATCTAATGAGTCACCAGTACAGGAACACTCACAGGAGGTAATGGTGGTAAAACCTTCACTGCTTGAAAATATTTTGAAGAGACCAATAAGAAGGCACAGAGGTCCTAGAGTTACATCTACTCAGTGGAGCCTTCTCCAAACTGAGGGTAATGAAACATTATCAACATGGTCACAAAACTGGGCCACAGTGTGGCAGAAAAGAGGAGTGGCAGGATGGACACATTCATCTTAGAGACCTTTGAACTAAATACTTCCATCTCAGATGGGGTACCTCCATTTTTGACATCCATTATGTTTTGCACCATGAATTAATTGAAAAGGAGATGTTTTTGGAATAGGGACTAAGCAGCATTTGACATTGCTTTCCAATGCTCTAACTGTTACATCTGTCATGAAGATGCTATATAATAAAGATGGTGTTTAGGGTTAGGTTTGCAGAAGGAATGCAGTTAACCAAAAGGGAGGAATGTTCATCTGCCCTGTCAGATTAGGGAATGCCATGAGAAATTATCCGTAACTTACATAAAGTTCACCAGTGGAGGTTGATACCCTTGGTATCATGAAGCCCTGGCCACATTTTTCTGGTACCCTGCTGGAAGATAGTGTTAACTCTGTTAATTCACAATCAGAGAATGCTGCTGATCCCTCCATTATTACCCAAGAAGGCCCACAGTTGGAGGAGTCACTTTTCACCAGTGGCAGTGCTGTCAGAATGGGCACACAAACAGCAACAGTCCAGCAGAAATTGCACCTTATATTTTTGAAAAAAATAAAATATAAATAGTACTTCCATGGTTCCTTTATTTGGAAAAAAAATAGAAATTCAAACCCCACAAGATACATCATTTACATGGGAAGACACCCTAAAATAGACAAAGGAGGCAGATATTCTATTTACATAAAAAGCATTTATATCAGTTTGCTTGTGTTCTTTTCATTAGCGATCAGGCAACAGTAAGTTTAACTATTGAGAATAGTTTGTACAAAAAAAAAGACATGCTTAACTGTAGCTGATAAATTATTGTACTTTTACGTAAGACGATTATCAAAATGTATGTTAATTAGGTATTTGACCATATACGTCAGTATCCAAACTTCCAAACTCCAACACAATCATTTTTCTGCTATGGAAAAGAAAGAACTTACATTTATTTAGCATTTTTCATGACCGCAAAATGTTCAAAAGCAGTTTACAGCCAGTGATACCACCATCAGTCATTAGTTACACTGCCTGATCAAAGAAGCCACCTCACCTGAGTTTTAATGAATGCAAGATGAGTTGCTCACTCAAAGAACTACTCTATCTTCTTGTAGCTGTGGAATTGGCAACACAGGAACACATTGAACAAACATTTATTTATATTTTCCATACTTATTTTAATATTGTGCATTAATTAATCTTTCTTCGATATTGCTGCTGCTGTATCTTTCAGGATTTTTATTACATTACTATGCTGTGCTTTCGCATTGCTGTTTTACCACTTTTCCCAGTATTGCTTTTACTGATGTCATTAAAATGGTGTCGCTATTACTACAAGGCACCTTTTTGGCTGTCAATGTTGCTTATATAAATGAATAGTTAAAAATGCTCATGTAGTGCAGCATGTAAATAAGTGCGTTTATTAGGTTGATGGTTACAAGCCCTGAAGGCAACAGACTATATAAGTAACTTTGTTTTTTGTGGGAATAGCTCCAAACACTATGAGCGCAAAATAAAAAGTAGGGAAAATTTCAATATTTTACAAATAGCTTGAATATTGTTTTTATAGCACAACTCATGCTGCAAAAACTAGATCAGCTGTGTCATATAAAAAATATTATTTTTGTGGGCAGGTTTTCTCCCATCCTCTACTGAGCATGCTGATAGTTATTGGGGTACAAATTCTACAGGTACCCAAGTGACTCAGTTGTCATGCAAAGGTCAAAACAGTGAGTATCAGTAAGCTATTCTACAATCACAGCAAGGCCCACATTTAGTCCTCCCTCAGCAACCACACAGGAGAATGACCAGAATGGGAACCCGGGCTGATTTGTCCCTTTCCTCGGACAGGGGAACCAGGGTAAACCGAAGGTTGCCCTAGTAAGGGTGCTACTGTCAGCCTCAGCTGGGCTGGGGATAGGAAAGGTCAGCTAATGCAACACTGATTAAGGATATCTAAGTCTTTACTAATTTGCATGGCTCAAAACAACACTGGAGAACATATTTAGCCACTGCGACATTTCACTAAATTTAATTTCATTAAATCTGAAAGAATGAAAAGTAAGACATGATCTCTTGTTTTTTCTGATTTGTTTAATTTAGTTTAGTGATACAGCACTGAAACAGGCCCTTCGAGTCTGTGCCGACCATCAACCACCCATTTATACTAATCCTATACTAATTCCATATTCCTACCACATCCCCACCTTCGCTATATTTCCCTACCACCTACCTATACTAGGGGCAATTTATAATGGCCAATTAACCTATCAACCAGCAAGTCTTTGGCATGTGGGAGGAAACCGGAGCACCCGGAGGAAACCCACGCAGACACAGGGAGAACTTGCAAACTCCACACAGGCAGTACCCAGAATTGAACCCGTGTCGCTGGAGCTGTGAGGCTGCGGTGCTAACCACTGCGCCACTGTGCCGCCCGAAGGAATCCTTAAATTGCACTTTGTTTTCCAAACTATATAATGCTCCAGACATATCTTCCTTTTCATCAACCATTCACTCCTCCCAGCCTCAACATTAACAAAGTGAAGTTGTGCTTATTTAGGCAGTGTATCATCATGTAAGTAAACATGTCAGAGTCCCACTGCATACAATAGTGAATAGTCAACTTGAAATGAATAGCAGACAAGGAATGAAAAGGAAGAAAAACTCAACCAGGCTGATTAAGGAGATTCTGTGTGGTCAGCGAATACTATTAAATCTAATGCATAAAGTCTCACTGCATGGTTTAGGTATTTTTAAATATAAAAGTGACTTATGGATTGTTGCAGCTGCTAAATGTTAATACAGCAAATGATAAAAAGAGCAACTGAACGGAGATCTGATTTTACAGCTTTTTTTTTTAAAGAGTAACAAGTATTTCGAGAAGAGAAAGTAAAATTGTGTGAAAATTGGATTAAGCTCAATAAATCATGGCAATTTTATTTATTTGTGATCTGCATAGAAATTTGCAAAAGACAGTCAAAAGACAGTGGCTTTGTGTACTTTACAATATTATTTCCAGTAGGAAAGGCCTAAAATAATAAAATGTTTGTTTCCATTGCTGCATAAATAAAGCATAAATTGACTTCATGTTGGTTTCCTTTCACCCAGTTTGGTCAGCTTTTATCATTAAATACAACTGAAACACACCAGAAAAACACCACAAAATCAGGACACTTACTTTACACTATTAATATCAGGAAAGAAAACTGGGTAACATGCAAAGTCCAATCACCAGCACCAGACAGTGAGAACATATCCTGATTTAAAAAGATAATTTCCACACCTGACTGCTGTTCATAATGTAGTTCATAAAAAAATAAATAAGCTAACAAGAAAGGAAAACTTAACGTCATTGAATTTAAGAATACAAATAATGTACTTGAAGTTAAATGCTTTTGCTCCTGATTAATTTGTCCACAAAAAGTCCCTGTTGTAAAGAAGCATTTTAAACAAAGACTAAAAGCATGCATATAATAAATTGGAAAAAATTATCACTACCTATCACAATATGCTTCATCATTAAACGATAGGAATAAATACAACTGTGGTCAAAAAGTTAATGGCAAATAAACTGATTGTGGCAGAAGTGCGTGCATTATTTGATGAGTGTGTGCCAGGTTTAGCTTGGAATGGAGAAAAAAATCAAACAGTATGACTGATGAAATGACCTCATATTGCATTATATTATGATCCCTACAATTCACTTGAAAGCTGCAAAAATTAAAACTATAGTGGGATATGGAAATCTTGAGCATTCACTTGTGGGGGTGTGTGTGGGGGAGAATTGGATGTTTAATTTTACACCCGAGGTCGGGGCTTAAGCATCTGTAGGAATTCTGCCTGGAAACTAATGATCACTGGAAACTGGCAGTCAAAACTAATTTATATTGCTCTTCCAGAGTGAAATTCCTTCCATCTTAGGAGTGCATTTCAAGAGATTATCACTTTGTAGAACCAACATCAGTATAACACAAAAATAAAGAATATGACTATTAAAACACATTAAGCAATGCTCACATATTATGTCATTTAAAACTTCAGTTGACAAACACTTGCACAGAGTCAACACATACACTCAGACACAAGAGATACACACACTCACATAAAGACAGATACATAGAGTCTTAACAATATTTTGAGTCATCTTTCTGGTGAGCTGCCATCCATTATGTGCTGGAGTTTTTACAAGGAAGGTAATACTTTTAAGAGTGGAAACAGAAAACAGTTCAGCTTCCAATTGTGAGCTAATGCCTAGGTCACCATCAAAAGCTGTAAAGGAAGCTGGTCCAAAATAAACAATGGCTACACTTTTTTTTAAATAAAAAAATCTTTCTTTGAGGGCTTCCAGTTATGTGTGAAAGAATGTAACCATATTGACCTAACTGCTTAACAAAGTACTTACTGCCTGAACACTACTTCTTCAACTGATCATACTTCCCATATCCCATTCCACCTTGATAATTCTGCATTTTACACTGGAGAGAGTCGGGAAGCCCCCTGTATAGCAGCTCATCCAGATAGATACAAAATCCAGAGAAACTCTAATTTAAACAAAACCTTTAAATCCCTCATTTAATGAATAAACATGGGAATTTTATGCTCTCCCACACAGCAGGTTTGGAGGTGGGGAGAGCATAAAATTGGGTGGAATAGTGGCAGGGGGAGTTCCCGCCACGATCCCGCCTCTGCCAAAATTTAGTCCAGGGGCGGGAAAGCCTGTGAATGGTCTTCCCGCCCTGCCACTAATTGAGGCCCTTAACAGGTCAATTAATCCCCAATTAAGGGCCTATTCTCGCCTCAGCCGCAATTAGCCATGCAGAAGGTGGTCCTGTTGCTGCACAGGAAGCACGGCATGGAAAATTCTGGGGGTGGTGGGGAGAGGGGCCTCATTTAAAGGCGCTTAGTGCTTGAATGAGGGATCCAGCATCGGGAAGGGGAGGCCCGCTGAGAGCCACCCCCTGACCTTGCTGCCGACCCCCTCCCCCACAACCTCCAACCTGTGAGACCCCTCCCACCCTGACCTACCTGAGGCCTGTTTCCAGCGATGCTCCTTGGCCTCCGGCAGGTGCTCCTCCAGCAACCACCACTGCTTCCGTGGTGGTGCTGCAGCTGCCAGCCTCTGATTGGCCGGCAGCTCTCCAAGGGTGGGACTTCCAGCGGCGGGGTCCTTGATCCTGTGGAAGGCCCATTGCTGTCCACTTAAGTGACTGATTGACACTAGATTCAGCAGGCCTTCCGGAGAAGAGGTGACATTGGGATCTCGGCGATGCTTTTTCCGGACATCGAGACCCCAACCATCAGGATAAAATGTTCCTCTTGGTACCTTTCCACTAAAATATTGAATTACCTAATAATTAAAATTAAGCAATATAAATAACACAGTGGAGTGGGAAGTTAGTGCTAAAATATTTTGAATCATCAGACAATTTGAATAGACTGTATTCAAAACAAAAGAGAGCATTTTATAATTTAATCAGTCATTTGAGAATTCCTTTATGATGAATATTTTCCTTCTGTTTGCATTGAATTATATCAAACTGAATTAAATCTCTTTACACCATTACAGCTAAACCAGGAATAAAAAATAGTCTGTATCAAAGAACGCATTGAGGGGAGCAGAAATAGGGTCACAAGCCTGTAGAAATTTTGGGACTTCAGTCTATGATCACTAGTTTATTTCAAAACAGGTTTTGAGAAAGCATTTGGAGATGGAGTTGTATTTGGGTAGATAATATTGCAGTAAATAAAATTACACCATTCAAAAATAAAGATTGACAGCCATTAGTTTGCAGAGGCTACAGAATCAGATGCTGCCTGTCAGGTAATGATAGGCTGGATGATCAGAGGTATTGTCACTTTCAGAAAGTTACAAGGCCTGAGATTCTAATTGAGCCCTGGGTAGAAACCAAATGGAGGTCAGAAGCCTGCACTGTGGGGGAAACAGTTACCCAGCAATGATTTTCCCCGAATTGGCCAAACAGTGGCCAGAGGGCAGGCTCGCTATCCAATAGGAGGACTCCAGCACTGAAGAAGCAGCAGACTGCCTTTTCAGGTAAGGAAGTGAGAGGGCACCTCAATATGGAGGTGCCTTCTCTCCAATTTTGTAAAATGTTAAATAAAAATCCCCTCATCAGCCAGGCTCCCATTGCAGCTGAAACCAGGTAGGTGGGGAGGGCCTCAAACCCTGTCTACAGCACTGCCCCTGTGGTCTGCCTCTGGGAGGCCACCTCCAGGCAGCTGGCCTCTGACACCTCCGGGGGCCTTGAGTCAGACTGGAAAGTTCCAGTCGGCCTCTGACAATATGCCTTAATAGGCCTTTAAAGGGCCTTATTTGGCTACAACAAGCAGTGGATAGCCCTGCAGCCCCCACCCCACCTCTGGGAAAATGGTCCAGGGCAGGATGTTGCTGGCCATATGGGATGCCAGCTGGCTCCACAAAATTCCATTCCTGCCCGCCTCCATTCTTGCCCCCATTGGGGCCTAAAAATTCAGCCTCAAATGTAATGATTCAAAGGCTGTTGGGAAATGGGGAAAATGGGTTGGAACCCGGTTCCATAGAAATTCCATCACATTTTTACAGCAGAGTCAATTTTTGAAGGGGAGGAGGCAGAGAACGAATCTTCTTCCCATCCCTTTCAAATCAATGGAAAATATTTGTGGAGTTTCTAAGCTACCCTGTGAACTCTAATGCCCAGCTTTATCTCTCCAAAACATCTCGCAATGCCACAACCATTTCTACCCATCTGACTTATCGAATCACAGATGAATAAAACTTCCTTCAGTTGAGTATGTGGAGAAGCTGAAGCCATTATTTTCAGTGCCCAGCATAACAAGCTTCAATCAACTCTTTTGGTCTTTGTCCCATAGTTAGGCATCTGTCCCTGTAAAGTACCTTGGGACATCTTGCAGGTTAAAGGCAGGACACAAGTTGTTTTGTTTGATATAATTCTCTGAGAAGAATTCTCTGACTGTAAAACTAGCTAGTTACTGTACTAGCTAGTGAAGTCCCTCATACTCAGCAGAAAGCAGCAAACTGTTACCCTTAATTTTAATTGCAAGCTTATTTAAAGTGCTAGTGAAACAGTTGGAAATTGTAATGCCCAATATTTCAAATAGAGGTTATTCATTCCATGATAAAATGATCTTACTGCAATCACAGGTATTGGAGATTTCTATTGTGGAATCTTCTATGTAGTTTTCATAGAATTATTGATCCTATACAGGTTTTTGTTTTCTCCCTTTGCACTCCATTTGTCAACTAATTGCTGTGGTGGGATTGAAATCAGAAGCTGCTTGTGTGGAGAATCTCAGACAATGACCTTTGCATAGGTCTGACTGACCATTTTGTGCAGTGTGCGACATCATTTTGGCAAGCAGCCCATAAACAAGGCATTGCCAGCACTCTGGGCCTGTGCAAAAGTTTAGTGAGTAAGTCGATGCATTATGTACACCAATCTTAAGGGGAAACTGTAATGAATGGAGCTTTATTGAAAATTGCACTGAGGCTGTCAGAGTAAGATACATGTGCATAGATAAAGAAGCACCCTCCTATGACCACCTCTTTCAAAAAACACTTACGGGCTGGAATTTTTCATTAGGCGGGAGGCCCCGTCCACCGGCCGAAAAGTCTGTGGCAAGCCTGCCTCCGCCGGTTCTGGGGAGCCAGAGTGGGATTTTTCGCTCCCCAGACCTTTAATTGGTCTTAAGCGGGACTTCCACCTCCTTGAGGCAGCACCACTGGGATCAGTGGCCACTGCTGGACTATACCCAGCTTCAGGAAGAAGCGGCAGACGACCTAGGAAAGGAGGTAAGTTTTTGGGGCCTTGCCAGGGACAATTGCTCAGGCCCCAATGAGGCAAGGGGGGTCGGGGGGAGTGTTTTGCATTGGGGACAGTTGGGGCTTCGGGGGCAGCCCTCCGTGGGGCACAGGGTGCCTGATCAGGGGAGCCCCCCACCAGCCCACAAGAAGGCTGCCTAGTTTCATCAGACGGGGTTTTTGAGGCCTCAGACCTCCGCCAGTTAAGGATAAAGTACGTGCGGTGGCGGGCGGAGGCCCTTAAGTGCCAATTAATTGGCCACTTAAGAGCCTTGATTGGTCTGGGGTGCACGAGCCATTTCTCGCCACCGCCGTCCCAGGTAAATTGCAGCGGGGTGGGAGAGGGCCAGGAACAGCCCCTCACCCACCACCCCCAGCCTCCCACTCCATCTTTGCACCCCCGCCACCAGCCGGCTCATTTGGGGGGCGTAAAATGCAGCCAATTTACTTATGGTTTGTATGTCTATTTCGGTTGGAGTTTTGAATATTTTTGTTTGAACTATAAGTACTGGAATACATAATGGAAAATTGGCTTAGAGGAAATGCTGAACCCCACTGCGTGAGGGAGCTGAATCAATAAACAACATTTAAATTACAAAAATGACAGAAACACCCTGGGATAATGATTCTACTACATCTCCATAGATGTTAATACAAAGAATATGCTCAGCAACTCCTCCCAACCGGCTCTAAAAAAGTCATCAGATATCAAAGTTAGCTTTCTTTCATTGTAAGTACTAACAGATCTCCTGTGACTTTGCTTACAGGTTATCTGGCATCTGCAGCGCAGATGTGCTGTTTAGCTGTTAACCTGCTATGTCCCTTTAAGATCATTACTTAGGTACTCTCGGTGGGGATGTAGGCTATATGGATCTCAGGTTCTATCAGAGTTTAACCATTGTAGAAAGAAGTTGCAGGATTTCAGGTGCTTGCAAATGTCCAGCTTGAGGTCAGAAAAGGTGGGCTAGATTTTGTGTAGGAGGCAGGGCTCCCGGCGCCAGGCCGAAAAGGTGGGGAGAACCCTGCATTGCCCTTTTCCTGCCCTCCCAGAGCGATCCTTCAGTCTTTTCCCATCAAGGTTTCAGGAGCCGGGATCTCCATCCCTTTAAAGATGGGGATCCCACCTCCATGAGCTGCCGACCATTCAAAGGGCCCGGCAGCTCAGCAGTATCGGCAGAGCGACCAGGAGTGGTAGCCACTGCTGCTATTGCAGAGGCCTCGGACTCAGACCCAGCACTGGAAACCCAGACCAGAGGTAGGTGAGGCGGATTTGCCGGAGCCAGTCCAGAGGGGGTGGTTGTGCAGTCCAGGGGAAGGGGGGTCCTGCAGGGGTGATGTGGTTCCCGGCAGGGGTCTTCCATGGGCCACAGAATACCCATGGAAGAGGGACCCCCCTCAAGCCAGCAGGGAGGATGCCTCGTGTTACAAGGTGACCTCCCCGTGTGGCGGAGGCTCCCCCCCCCACCGCTGGTAAGATCCCAGCGGCGGAGGGAATAGGCCCTTAGTTGGCTGTTAATAGGCCACTTAAGGGCTTCAATTGGCCTCAGGGTGGAAAGGCCGTCATCGGCCTATCCTGCCCCTGGGAAGATCGCTTGGCAACGGGCCCTCCACCACCCCACCTCTGACCCCGCCTCAGGGCAACCCATAAAATCCCAGCAATGTACCTTTCTTTCACTTTTTTAATATACTTTTCATATTTTGAAGTGTGTGGCTGAAATGTCACATTTGGAATGTGACGGACATTCACAAAGTATATATCAGTTGATCGCTCATGATGTTGCATGTGGAAAGTCAAAGTGTAAACAATGTTTAAAAGTTTTATATCAATATTTTCAAAGAAGATGATGATAGAATACAATAAAACAGAGGAACACTGAAGCTGCTAATGTATTCACATGGATTTTTTTAAAGTAACAAAATAAACTGGAGAACTTAGATGAAAGAAAAGGTGTGATTGTTTTTTCTTGCCACAACATAATTGTAACAGGAAAACTCAATCAGGTGTTAGCTGTGATTCAGTTGGTTGTGGGTTCAAGTCCCACTCCAATACAAATTCTCGGGTGACACTCAGAGGAGCTGTCTCTCCGTGAATTGTTAAACCAATGCCGCATCTGCCCTCTCAGGTGGATTTAAAAGATTCTATGGTTCTGTTTCAAAGAAGAGTGGGGGATCTCCCCCCACCAGTATGCTGGCCAATATTTATTCTGCACTTTGGGATGTCTTGAGGTCATGAGAGGTGCTATATGAAAGCAAGCCTGTCATTTTTTTCAGCCCACAGACACCAAAATAAACTACACTGTTATGGCATCACCGCTCATGACAAAGCCCACAATCAAAATAAATGAGTCTGATTTTGGTGGGAGCAATGCACTGTCAATTCAGTCCCGTCACTCCACAGGTCGCATCATACGTATCTTTTAAGCTTTCCAAATCAAAGAAACCAGCAGCCAAATTGAACAATCTAGTAACCCCCAAATGAGGTGAACCAAACTAGGTATCTTTAGATATCAACAAATTAACTGTTTATTAGAAAAAAACCTAAAATCTTAAGATAAACCGATATCTAAAGACCTTATAACTTATTTAAAAATCTAACTCCCGTATTCACATACATATACCCAAACTATCGGTAGTTTGGTGTTTAATTAGCTGCCCGAAACATAGAAATAACAATAACATTTTTGCAGATTTACGGTCCTGAAGAAGTGGCATCTTCCAATGTGGAACAATCCAAGGTTGTTTGAAGTCTTCCAAGGCCTGATGAATCCGGCGATAGGAGTTCAGCCATTACAGTTCAATAGCTGAAGCATCAAACTCTTCTTCTTTCCAGCAATGAACACAGTAGATCCACAAATAGCTATTTTTTAAAAAGAATTAATTTGTCTTGACTGTTCAGAATTCTGAGAGAGAATAATAAATATGGTTTAAGTAGACTGAGGGAGAGCTCTCCTCTTTCCTTCACGTGCTAGAACAGTCTGTGTCCCAACTGTCACTGAACAAAGTTTTCAAAGTTAAACGGCAACATTGTATGTCCTGTTGTCCCTCTCTGTATGGCTGTATCAAGGGCAACCAAGATACACTTTCCGGTAACTTCTGCCTTAAAGAAGTACTGATATCTTACAGCCTTAAAGGCACGCCACATATTTCCCAAGAAGAGAAAAAAAACAGGATCATGACAACATGTATCTTAATTCCCACAACTACGATAAGTATTGCCGCACAACTAAACAGAGGCCAAATTAATAGAACATTAGCCATCAGTGAATCAACGGTGCAAGCACCAGCAAATTTAAATGTCTGTGATACAACAACAAATTCATAAATTAATATTTCAGTAGACGTCAGTGGAGTCATAGAGAAGCAATAGTAATGAATCAATAAATTCAAACATTGACAACACACCAACAAAATAATAAATTGAGGGCATGGTGAGCCTCTATGAGCAAAAGAGTTAATAGTGCACCATCACCAGCTAAAATAATTTGCATTACCACTCACTCACAGTCATAGAGTCAGAGTCATTTATGGCACAAAATGCCATTTGGCCCATCGAGTCCATGCTGGCTCTCCACAGAACTATCCAGTCACTCCTACTCCCCTACTCGATCCCAGTAGCCCTGCGAGTTTATTTCCTTCCAGTGGTCATCCAATTTCCTTTTGAAATCATTGATTGTCTCTGCTTCCACCACCCTCGTGGGCAGTGGGTTCCTGGTCATTACCACCTGCTGCATAAAAAAGTTCTTCCTCATATTCTCCCTGTATCTCGTCCAAAACCTTCAATCTGTGCCCCCTATTCCTTGTACCATTAGTTAATGGGAACAGTTTTTCCTTTTCTAACTTATCTAAGCCTGTCATAATCTTGTACACTTCTATCAAATCTCCCCTCAATCTCCTTTGTGCAGTGGTTAGCACCGCAGCCTCACAGCTCCAGCGACCCGGGTTCGATTCTGGGTACTGCCTGTGTGGAGTTTGCAAGTTCTCCCTGTGACCGCATGGGTTTTTGCTGGGTGCTCCGGTTTCCTCCCACATGCCAAAGACTTGCAGGTTGATAGGTAAATTGTATAGATTTATAGTATAGATAGGTGGTAGGGGAATTGTGGGGATGTGGTAGGAATATGGGATTAATGTAGGATTAGTATAAATGGGTGGATGATCGGCACAGACTCGAAGGGCCTGTTTCAGTGCTGTATCTCTAAATAAATAAACAACCACAGCTTTTCCAACCTAACCTAATAACTGGAATCCCCCCATGCCTGGAACCATTTTTGTAAATCTCCTGTGCACCCTCTCAAGGACCCTAAAGTGTGGCAAGATCCCATATGCTTTACTAACCACTTTCTGAATATGTCCTGCCACCTTCAAAGATCAATGCACATGCACCCCCAGGTCAACAAAAGGTTACTGAAGAACACTGACGCCCAACTAAATAGGCACCAGCAATTTAATAAATTAATGGAGTAACTAGCATGCTAACAAATCCAGAAGTGGCATAACAAATAGATCAATAAATTAATAGGGCAACAGGATCCATTGAATTAAAAAATTGTACAGCAGAGGGTACAGCAACAAATCCCACTAATGGAGCAGGAGGAACAACTGGATTAATAAATTCAAAGACCAGTGGGCACACTGATAGATCAGTTGGAAACGTCAAAGTGACTACCAGTGAATTAATAAGCTCATAGAACATTAGGCAAACTAACAAATCAATACATGAATGCACAGCGGCCACTGGTGAAATCATGGAACAGTGCACACCAGTGAATTAATGAAGCAGCTGGCACCAGTGAATTAATGGGAGAGGACACCAGTGAATAAATGGAAGAGAAGGCACCAGTGAATTAATGGAAATGCAGACACCAGTGAATTAATGGAAAAGCGGGCACCAGTGAATTAACAAAACAGTGGGCACCAATGAATTAATGGAAATGTGGACACTGAATTAATGGAACAGTGGGCACCGGTGAATTAATGGAACAATGGGCACAGATGAATTAATGGAAAAGCAGGCACCAGTGAATTAATGGAACAGTGGGCACCGGTGAATTAATGGAACAATGGGCACAGATGAATTAATGGAAAAGCAGGCACCAGTGAATTAATGGAACAGTGGGCACCGGTGAATTAATGGAACAATGGGCACAGATGAATTAATGGAAAAGCAGGCACCAGTGAATTAATGGAACAGTGGGCACCGGTGAATTAATGGAAAAGCAGGCACCAGTGAATTAATGGAACAGTGGGCATCCAAGAGTTTGGAAGAATGAGAGGCGATCTCACGAAACGTATAAAATTCTTAAGAGGCTTGACAGAACGGATGCTCGGAGGATGTTTCCTCTAGATGGGGAAACTAGAACTAATAGTCACAGTCTCAGAATAACGGGTTGGCCATTTAGGACTGAGCTAAGGAGAAATTTCTTCATCCAAAGGGTTGTGAATATTTGGAATTCTCTACCCCAGAGAACTCTGGATGCTCAGTTGTTGAGTATATTCAAGACTGAGATCGATTGATTTTTGGATACTAAGGGAATCAAGGGATATGGGGTAAGGTGGGAAAGTGGAGTTGAGGTAGGCGATTGTAGTATAATGTGGTATACTGGATATTGGGTTGTTACTGGGTTAAATGTGCTAATCATGCTGTATACCTCATCACAGGAAATGATGTAACTCCACATGTGTGGAACCCACGTGTATAGGCTTGGAAGATGTAAACCATAGTCTTGTATGATCGTTTTAAGATGTCCCTTTAAGAACTCAGTATGCTAATGAGCTAAGTACCAGGATGTAGTCATGTGACTAGAAGGCATGGTCACTCTGCACTGTAACACCCTGGCTCTGCATATAGTTTGCTCTGCATTGTATGTAATAGTTAACTGTTAATAAACCTTCTACAGATCTTCAAGGAACTGGAATCCATGTACCTCATTGTGTTGCTTAAGATAACACAAAGAAACTCATGATACATAGTGTAAGACGTATTTAATAAAGCTCCCATTTCTGATAACCCATCTGCCTCTTCAGATATTCTGTACTAGTTTAACAGTAAGCAGAATATTATTATGGTAGCAACGGTAAACAGGAATGATGGAAAAGGACCTACCTTTATTGGAAAGCTTCAAAAAAGTTGCAGGCCTGAATCAAGCCGCGGCATGGCCGAAGTGATTTTAAAGATTTGCTAGGTATCGCACCATGTAGGGCCTCACTGCAAAACCGAGCAGTCAGCAGGTCAGTACGCTGTTGTATGTGATGGGTGATGGTATGGATAATATTCAATTCATATTTTAATTTGAGATAAATATAATCGAGAAGCGCACCAAATTTAACAAATGCACACAGTGTCAAGGGGAAAGTGTGGATGCATTTATAAACGACTTATACAAACTTGCAGAAGACTGTGAGTATGGCGGCTTGAAGGATTGGCTGATCAGGGATATAACTTGTAGAAGTGTTCGATGATGCCTTGTCAGACTACTTACAATCAAGAGATGATCTAACCCTAGCAAAAGCAATCCAACTGAGCAGACAAGCGGAGGTCAGAAAACAGAATCCATCTATGATCCGTGGTGACAGGGAGAGTCCCATCGCGAGGGCAGCCGATTCAGTTAAGTTTGTTAGGCATAAGAAAGTGAAAGATGGTGGCAAAAAGCAAGGGAGACAGGAGGAGCATCTAGCGGCAGCTCAGGTTAACTACAGTAGATGTGGCCAGGAAAGAGACAGGCGGGAAAACAGTCCCGCGAAAAAGGCCGAATGCCATTCGTGCGGGAAGAGGGGACACTTCCAAGTAGTGTGCTGTAGCAAAAAGCCGGTGCAAAACATACAGAAAGGGAAGCCTTTGAAAAGTGGGAAAATCCACGAAGTAGAAGATATTCATGATGTTGAGATACCTTTACTGGGAGAGATCCAGAAACCAAGTGGGAGTTGCTGGAGCGCAGAAATTCTTGTAGAGGAAAACAAGACACATTTTAAGTTGGATACTGGAGAAACAGTTTTGGTTCTTTCCAATGCCAACCATGCCTAGAGAAGAACATTCTTCAATCATCAGGCAAGAAAATATACGTGCCAGGAGGAATAGAACTTAAAGTCATAGGGGAGCTGACGGCAACCCTCACAGAAACATTATATGTGATTCAAAATCAAAATTGTTCACTATTGAGCACGAAAGCTTACACCAACTTCTATTTAATCTGCAGAGTGGAGGAACTGGAAAGTAGAGAAGATCAGCCCAGCAATTTTAGAGCTGAATTCCCAAAGCTGTTCACCGGACTAAGGGAACTGAAGACTGTATACCATATAACCCTCTGGCTAGAAGCGAAGCCAGTGTGCCTGTTTACACCCAGGAAAGTTCCTCCACCCACTCTTACCAAAGGTAATGAAAGAAATCAACTCTATGGTGAAGCAAGGAGTTATTTCACCTGTGACAGAGCCTACAAGCTGTTGTTCAGGTATGGCCCCAGTCCAAAAACCAAATGGATCTATTAGAATTTGTGATGCTCTCACACAGCTAAACACAGCAATGGAACGCAAAGTCCATCTGATGTCGTCTATAGATGAGAGCTTAGATAAATCGGGGAAGAGTTCAATCTTCATGAAGCTGGGTGCAAATAGTGGTTTGTGGCCACTACCCTTAGATGAAGAGTCTAAGTTTCTCACAACCTTCATCACACCATTTGCAAGGTTTTGTTTCAACAGACTACCCTTTGGTATCATGTCACCACCTGAAATTTTTGAAAGGATAATATCAAGCATTCCAGAAGGAGTAGATGGAGTTGTATATCATATGGATAATGTCCATGGATCCATTCAGAGAAACATGACTCTAGAGTGAAAGCAGTACTGCAACGACTAGAGAAAGCGGGACTTACACTCAACAACAATTGTGAGTTCTCACAACCAATTGCCAAATTCCTTGGACATATTATAGATGGATCTGTTGTAAGAGTTGATCCACAGAGAACAAGAGCAATCAAGGAGTTTCCAGCTCCTAGGAATGTAACAGCTACAGAGATTTATGAGAATGGTGAATCAAGTTGGAAAGTTTTTGGCCAACCTAGCTGTAGTCAATGAGCCACTACATCAATTGTTAAGACAAGACAATACATGGTGTTGGAAGTAAGATCAAAAGAGATCTTTTGAGAGAATCAAAGTTGATATTACCGGATGTGTTAGCTCACTGCAGCCCTGAGCTACCCACTATCATCGCTGCAGATGCAACTTCTACAGGACTGGGAGCTGTACTGTTTCAGATACAGACAGATAGAAAGCGCCCATCAGTTTACTACGGATCCTGTTCACTGACAGAGACTGAACAGAGATATGCAGTAATAGAGAAAGAAGCATTAGCAGCTACATGGGCTTGTGGAAAGTTTGTAGACTATGTTGTCAGTCTTAACTTCAAGATGGAGACAGACCACAAACCACTGGTAACTCTCCTAAATGCAAAGGAGTTAGCAAAGATGCTTCCATGAGTAACAAAGATTCAGACTGAGGATGATGAGGTTTGATGCAAAGACAGAGTATATTCCAGGAAAGCAGCAGATCACAGCAGATGCATTGTCTCGTATCCCAGCTGCAAGACCTGAACAAGGTGATGTATCCTTTATTGAAGAGGAAGAAACCTTTGGATCAACAGCAACAACAACTCTACCAGCGAAAGCTTAGAGACTGAATGAAACCAGAGATGCACAGAAATCTGATGAAGAATGTGCTCAAGTCAAAGAGTACTGTATAAAAGGATGGCCAGCATACATGCCACGCAATCCTATTCTCAGGCAGTACTATGAACAGAGAGGACATCTCAGTATAGTTGATGATTTATTCATTTATAATGAGAGATTGGTCATTCCAAGAGTTCTGAGACTAGACATACTACAAAGATTGCACCAAGGACACTTGGGCATCAGAAGAAGTCAAACCAGAGCAAGAAATTCGGTTTGGTGGCTAGGTCTTCCAAAATCATTGGAAGAGATGATTTCAAGATATATTACTTGTACTATTCATCGCCAGAAGACAAGAAAACCACTGATGCCATCTTCCTTTCCATCAAGACCATGGGAACGTCTTGGGATGGATCTTTTTGAATACAGAGGTAAAACTTTCTTGATTATAGTAAATTATTACCCAATTTGGATAGAAGTCAAACAACAGCAGGGGCAAACTTATGGAACAGTGATTACATCGTTGAAGGAGAGATTCGCAACGCATGGAATACCAGACCTTATACTTTCAGACAATGGACTACAGTTTGCCAATGAATACTTCAAAGAGTTCACAGTATCATATGAATTCATTCATACCACTAGCTCACCAAGATACACTCAAGCCAATGGTGAAGCTGAAAGAGGAGTGCATACGGTAAAATCATTGCTGAAGAAGAGGATGTTCAAATTGCACTTTTGAGCTATATTTCAATCCCACTACAAAATGGGTTAGTGCCATATGGACTCCTAATGTGAAGAAGACTAAAAACCCACAACTACTTACACATACACTCACGCCACAAGTAAGAGAGGATGACTTGGAAAAAGTGAGGGAGACAGAGGATAGAGATCATTCCAATCAGAGGTGGAATCATGACAGACGCTATAAAGCACGAAATCTACCAGACGTCCAAACAGGACAGCCAGTTTAGATCAGAGACCAAAATCAGTATGGAGAAAGGGTAGAGCAGACACCATATACGAGGTCCTACATTGTCCAGACACAGCATGGTAGGGTGAGACACAATAGACATGCGTAAGAGGCAATACAGAAGTAGCCTCCTATCCAGAGAAGTCAATTATCTCCAAAATCTAATGGACCAGAGATGCTGCATTCATCCACCAATCCAGAAGACAACCTAATTCATGAACCTGAGCTATCTACCAATTTCTTTCTTGTACAGCAGAGTCAGAGACTACTCAGAGGACTTGAAACATCAATCTCTTTCAAAGGAAAAGAGGACTTGTTGCGCTAGACGTGAAAGCGCCACAGCGATTGTCTATGTAAAAAATGGAAGTCAGAGACTTGAGGGGAGAGGTAGTATAATGTGGTATACTGAACATTGGGTTGTTACTGGGTTAAATATGCTAATCATGCTGTATACCTCATCAGTGGAAGTGATGTAACACCATGTGTGTGGAACCCTAGGGTACAGACTTGGAAAATGTAAACCATACTGGTAAGTTGTGTTTAATAAAGCTCCCGTTTCTTTTAACACATCTGACTCTTTTCTGTACTAGTTTAACAGTAAGCAGAATATTACAAAGATCAGCCATGATCTTATTGAATGGCAGAGCAGGCTTGAAGGGCCCAATGACCTACTCCAGCTGCTATTTCTTATGTTCTTATGAATTTGTACTGTATTTTCTGACTGTAAATGCAAGTTTAAAAAATTAAATGCCTTATATTTGTGTTAAAAAGAGGCATTTAGTTTGCTAAGGATTTTATATAATGAATACTACATAATTTATATTGTGTCACGTTTCAGGATCTTTTGACCATTTTGCACAGAAAGGATTGAAAGAAGATATACATTAAAGGCAGAGTTTATTACTGCAACTCCAAAAAGGGATCTAAGAGGGTAGGTGGTGGAGAAGCTAATGAGCTAGCCTTTCTGTTATTTCCTCATACATTGTAAATAACAAGTGATTTGGTAGCTTGTCTCTGTAACTGATAAATATCTACACCCATTGTGTTGGAAGGTTTTTGGCCGCTTCACTCTTCTTGACTGTGAACATTCAGGCATAAAGCAGAAATGTCAGACATCTAAAAAAACAGTCTAGTTTTTGCAACAGAATGATAGTTCAGGCAGAAGCCCCAGGAAAGAGGCTTCCAAAGCTGTAATGCAGCAAAGTAGATCAGTTTAAGTCAAGAGAGATGACCCATAGAAGCTGGAGAGTCAGCACATTCATTATTTCTGTTTTCAAGTGGGGGATACATTACATTGATTGAACTAAGTGAATCTGATGGTAATACAATGAACTGTGAAATAAAGCAGCTAAACAATTCAAATCAAGTCTTGCTTTATCTGGTGTTAATTCAATCCACCTTCAGAGAAACATAAGAACATAAGAAATAGGAGCAGGAGTAGGCCATACGGCCCTTCCAGCCTGCTCCGCCATCCAATAAGATCAGGGCTGATCTGATCTTGGCCTCAGCACCACTTTCCTGCCTGTTCCCCATAACTCTTGACTCCTCTATAGTTCAAGAATCTGTCTATCTCAGCCTTGAATATATTCAATAACTCAACCTTCACAGCTCTTTGGGATAGAGAATTCCAAAAATTCATGACCTGCTGAGAGAAGACATTCCTCCTTATCTTTGTCTTAAATGAGCGACTCCTTATTCTGAAACAATGACCCCTAGTTCTAGATTCCCCATGAGGTGAAACATCCTCTCGGCATCTGCCCTGTCAAGCCCCCTCAGAATCATATATGTTTCAGTAAGATCATCTGGAAAAGCTCGGGGAACTCGGAAGTCGGGATTCTCCGGCGCACTGTGAAAGTCCACAGCATGCATATGATATTACCAAGTGGTTTCCCCACCTGGAAGCCAACCTGATTGACAGACTTGCTTTCCAGTCAGGCAGGCACAGTTCGATGGAGGTTGTAGGACAAGGTAGATCCATGGCCCTGTGAGAGGGGCCAATGCGAGGAGGAGGTGGAAAGGACAGGTAGATCCTGTGGGGCTGATCGGGGAGGAGGGGGGTGGCACAGTGATCCTGGTTTGGGGTGGTGGGGGGGGGTGCGGGTAATGAGGGGTGGATCCTGAGGTGTTAGTGTGATTGGATTCCAGGGTTCAGGAGTGGGGGAGGAATCAGAGGCCTCGGATGGGGGAGATTGGAGGTCTCATAGGGCAGGTCAGAGGAGATTGAAAGGGTGAGTGTGGGGCAGGGTGGCCAATCATGGAGTTGCCAGGCAGACATGCTGGATTCAGCAGATAATTGAAGAGATACTCACCTCCTGGATCCAGTGGCCCTCGCCTGGGTGCAACTGCTGGGTTTGCTAGGCCCGGGAAACTCGGCCGTTCACAGTTAAATTTCAAATGGAGAATAACAGAGGTTCACATCCTCACTATAATATTTAAAATGCCAGCCCACCTCCTGAGAGCGGGTTGGTTGCTGACCACCGTTCTGCCTCTGTTAATACTGGAAGTGGGCAAAACTGGGATTCAGGTTTTTAACATTTTACCCTCCCACCTGTCTTAAACCTGTCCATTAAAATTTCCCCCACTGGTGTCGACAAACGGGATAGGTAAAGGGAAAGGCCCACAAATGAGCAGAGATTCCCTACGTGCCTAGTTTATCAGGCAAGAGAAACATCCAACAGGAATTTCTAACATAAATGAACCATTTTATTCGTTAAAATTATTGATCTTTTTCAGAATTCTGTAATTTTATGATTATTTCTAGTTGTATTCTTATCCCAGTGAAGAAAATAATGGCAGCTAAAATTGTTTAAAGAAGTATCTGAACCATTTGATTGTTCCATTTTATGGTAATTGCTGCATGAAAACTTAAAATAAATCATTGATTGACTTGCTCACTTTTGTCCTGTTTATTAAATGGCTTTAAATTATTGAAAGTTAAAACTTACGATAACTTTTAAAGTATTAACTTTAAGTTAATAAAGTAATTATCAAGTTAATAAAGTATTAACAAAACCAATACAATTTAAAAAAAGACAAAATATGTTTCAGGCAAAACGTTTTTTAGTATTCATTCGTGGGATGTGAGCGTTGATGACAACGCCAGCATTTATTGACCAACCCTAATAGCCATTGAGAAGCTGGTGGTGAGCCATTGTCTTGAACCTCTGCAGTTCATGTGGTGTAGGTACACTCATAGTGCAGTTAGGGAATTCCAGGATTTTGACCCAGCAACAGTGAAGGACTGATGATATAGTTCCAAGTCAGGATGATGTGGGCTTGGAGGGGAACTAGTAAATGGTGATGTTCCCATGCGTCTGCTGCCCTTTTTGTTCTAGGTGGTAGAGGTTGCAGGTTTGGAAGGAGCTAGTGGTGGAGAGACTGAATGTTTAAGGTGGTGGGTGGGGTGCTGAACAAGCAGGCTGCTTTATCCTGGATTGTGTCGAGCTTCTTGAGTGTTGTTAAAGTGGCACTCGCCCAAGCAAGTGGAGAGTATTCCATCACATTCCTGACTTGTGCCTTGTAGATGCCCTGCAAACAGGCTCTGGGGAGTCAGGAAGTGAATTACTCGCCACAAAATTCACAGCATCTGACCTGCTTTTGCAGCCACTGTATAGATATAGTTGGTCCAGTTAAGTTTCGGGTCAATGGTAACTCCCAAGGATGTTGGTAGGGGATTCTGCAACGGTAATGCCGTTTAATGTCAAGGGGAAATGGTTAGGTTCTCTCTTGTTGCAGATGGTCATTGCCTGGCACTTGTGTGACATGAATGTACCTTGCCACTTATCAGCCCAATCCTGAATGTTGTCCAGGTCTTGCTGCATGCAGACACAGACTGCTTCATTACATAAGGAGTTGAGAATGGTACTGAACACCGAGTAACATCAGCGAACATCCCAACTTTCGCTCTTATGTTGGAGGGAAGGTCATTGATCAAGCAACTGCAGATAGATGGGCCTAGAACAGTGACTTGCGGAACTTCTACAGCAATGTCCTGGGACTGAGATGATTGGCTTCCAACAACACAACCATCTTCCTTTCTGCTAGGTATGACTAAAACCAGTGGAGAGATTTCCACCGATTCCCATTGACTTCAATTTTGCTCGGGCTCTTTGATGCCACCCTTGGTCAAATGCTGCCTTGATGTCAAGGGCAGTCACACTAACCTCAGCTCTGGAATTCAGCTCCTTTGTAGATGTTTAGACCAAGGTTGGAATGAGGTCTGGAGCTGAGTGGCCCTGGCAGAACCCAAACTTAGCATCGATGAGAAGGTTATTGCTGAATATGTGCTGCTTGCTGGCATTGTCAACAACACCTTCCATTGCTTTGCTGATGATGAGAGTAGACTGATGAGGCAGAAATTGGCTGGATTGAATTTGTACTGCTTTTCGTGGACTGTATATACCCTGGGCAATTTTCCACATTGTCAGGCAGATGCCAGTGTTGTAACTGTACTGGAACAGCTTGGCTAGGGGCACGGCTAGTTCTGGAGCACAAGTCTTCAGTCCTACGGCCGGAATGTTGTCAGGGTCTTCAGTCATTTCTTGATATCATGTGGAGTGAATAAAATTGGCTGAAGACTGGCATCTGTAATGCTGGGAACCTCAGGAGGAGGCCAAGATGGATCATATTGGCATTGGCAATATAATGAAGAGCTTTCATATAGGAAGTTCCAGTGTCATGTGGTGATTCCCTGACCTTTTTTGCTGCCCGCCTTTGAATTACTGATTCTTTACTTACATAAATAATCAATCAGTGCTTAAAGCTGACTCCACCCTATTAACAAGTCAAATTCATTGCATCAGAGGATGTCTAATTTTAACTTTTGAATCTCCCTATTGCTTCCTCCTATCCTCTGTTTACAACCAGGACACATTTATCCTCATCTTTGTCACCTGAATTCTGTCTGTGTCCACTCATTTGCACATTTTAGCTGCCGTGCCAGATCCGAGCCAATTATTTCCATCTTCTTCCTTCCATATATTCTTTAGGCCCTTATCTCCTGTTTCCTCATCTTCCTGTTATCCGGTCATGCCTCATTTCATTTCTCACCCCTTGGGTACTTCTCTTCACGCTAAATACCTTTGTTATTCCTCTACCTTCCTACTCTCTTGCCTCTGACCCACGCTAAACTGCCTCAGATAAACCTACATCTTCCCTCTGTGCCACTTCAGCTATTCTCCGAAGGGCCCATTTAATCACTCAATGATTCCTCTTTACAAGCAGCAACCTTAACTTCCCCATCTTGGTCTCAGGCTGACCTTCCTACCACACACCTCCAACAGGGGCTAATATTGCCAACCTCTTTCTTGTCCCACTCACCCCTCCCACCACTAACTCCTTGGACTCTGGCAGTGGGTCTAAAATCACTGTCCCTCTCTACATTTTCCTCTAGAAGCAAGGCCCTTACTATCCATGACCTTATTGCAGATGATTGCATTGATTTCATGGCCTTGATAGAAACTTGGCTCATGGGTGGCAACACCTTGCCCCTTATTGAAGCCTTACCACCTGTTTTTCCCTCCAACACCTACCCTGCCCAAACCACTGTGGCTGCATAACATCAGGCACTATTGGGCCTTGTTCTTTTTTGCCAAAACTGCTCACTACTTCTGGATCATCCTGGAATTCAAAATTAACTCCCTGGTACAGTATTGAAATGACCCTAATTAGAGTCACAAATGGTATCTTCTGTGACTGTGACCCTGGTGTATATCCCTCCTCATCCTTCTTGACCTCTCAGCAGCCTTTAACGTGATTGCCCATACCATCCTCCACCAATGCTCTCCTCTGTTGTCCTGAGTGGGACGGACCTTGCATGTTTCCACTGTTACATATCCAGTCGCAGCCAGAGAATCTGGCTTCACATTCTACCTCTGCACGGTAACCTTTGAATTCTCCCAAGGATCTATCCATGACCCCCAACTATCTCTCAACTACATGCTGCCACTCGACAATATCATCTGAAGATATAGCATCGGGTTCTACACTGACGATATCCAGCTCTACCTCACCACAGCGTGTCATTCCCCTTCCAATGCCTCTGCATTATTGACTTGCTTGTCTGCCATCTAGTCCTGCATGAGCCACAATTTCCTCCAATTAAATATTGGGAAGAGCCATTACCTTCAGCACCTGCCATAAACTTTGTTCTCCTGTCATCAATTCCATTCCTCTCGCTGGCCACTGCAACAAGCTAAATCAGCCTCGGCATCCTTTTTGAACCTGCATGACAAAGAAAACCTACTTTCAGCTCTGTTACCCTGTCTTAGCCCATCTGTTTCTGAAACCCTTATCCATTCTTTTGTTATCTCCAGACTTGACTATTCCAATACTCTTCTAGCTGGCCTCCCATCTTCCACCCTCTATAACCTTGTGCTCAATCAAAACCTATTGCCTGTACCCTAACCGGCACTAAGCCCCTCTCATTCATCGCTGACTTACTTTGACTCCTGATCTATGAATGTCTCAAGTTTAAAATCCTTATTATTGTGTTCAAATCCCTCCATAGCCTTGCCCTTCCCTATCCCGTTAACTCTTCCAGCCCTACAACTCTGGCCTCTTATGCGTACCCTCTGGCCATACCATTGGTGGCCGTGCCATCATCCATCTAGGCCATAAGCTCTGAAATTCCCTCCCTAAACAACACTATTTCTCCACCTCTCTCTTCTCCTTTAAGTTTCACCTTAAAACCTACTTTCTTGACCAAACTTTTAATCACCCAATCTAATATCTCCTTCTTTGGCTTGGTGTCAATTTTGTCTACATTCCTGTGAAGGATCTTGGGATGTTTTCCCACGTTAATTTCCTCTTTTCAGTATTGTTGGTATCTTACGCTTTGGTTTTCCATCTAGTTTTCTCAATTGAAATAATTTCTATTTCTATAATGCTCATCCACAGAGAGATGTTTCAGATTGTTTTACAGGGTTTGACAAAGAGTGCACATTGCACAGAAAGGAATAAGGGAAAACGTTTGGGTGGAAAGATTTGAAGGGGGTGGGGCAAAAGTGCAATCAAGGGGAAGATTCCTTAGGAGGTTTTTGAAAGCAGGGAGGAAGGTGATAGAGTGGAGACACTGATGGAGGGAGTTCCAGTGGTTGAAGCAGCAGCCAACAAAAAGTAAACCAATCACAGGAGTGAAGGATGGACACGTGTGGCTGAAGGAAATCATCAAGGTAATGGAGTGATTTAAAGCTGCAGGGAAATATCTTAAAGCCAAAACTCTGAGGATCAAGGAGCCACTGGATTTTGCCAAAGATTTGGTTGTGGAGAAAAGTAGATGAAGTTCCTCCAGTAGATAAAACCAACTTGTTCTGAAAATGCTAATCAGGCAAAAATTGCAACCAATAGCATAATTACATCACTGTGTTGTTTCTATCATTCTGTCCTTCTTAAACAAATATGTTGAAATGATTTCCAACACATTACATCATGCTAATGTAGCACCTTTAAATTTAAACAGAACTTTTTGTAATTTTTCTTTTGAAAAGGAGTGCTGTTAGTGAAATGTACCCTTTTAACTTAAACTTGCTAAAGGACCTCCCCTGTATAGTGATTAATTATTCATGCTGGAACAAATGGAATTGGCTGTTACTCAAAGCAAGCTTTGAAAATATTTCAGGTTTTTTTATTTTCAAGTGTTTAGTTTTACACATAAGTGCTGGTAAAATTGGTTGTTGAATGCAGAAGCCAATTATTTCAGAGGCTTTCTGGTGTTTTTTGAAGTGTCCTCAAGTAAAAATGCACTGTGGTGCACCACATACATTCCCTGAAAGTAGTAGCTAAAGCAATAAAAGCCTTAGACAATAGCAGTACTGTTAAAATACATCTGGAACTCTTGTAATGGCACGGAGCATAAAGTTTTTTTTAAAATCTAGATAGCAGGAATATTGATCAGTAATCAAATTAATATGAGAAGATCTCATTCTAATGGCCTCAGCATCTTTGCACAAAGCCTGTTAGAATCTACAACAATGTTGTATGGTGGTGTTCGAAACAAGTTCTCTATTAGCAACAAATTTGAAAAAAAAACTATTATATAATAGCTCGCAGTATGCCAGAAAATGGTTGAAAAAGAATCTACATTATGCAATAGCTCAGGGTATGCCAGAAAGCCATTTTGGGATTGTGGGCTGCGACTGATTTCTACTAAGGTCTAAATTTATTTTATGGTGCCCTTGAGAAGAGTATTAAAAAGAACAGTGCCATGAAAAAGCTGTTAGACAAGCCCTTCAACAGTATCTGTAAACATGCATTATGTGAATGTCATCATTTGACAAAATGTCATTCATTCTACCAAGCACATCTCTATAAATACACATTGATTTAAAAATTGTATTAAAAATGACAATCACACAAAATATTACATTACAAAGCTTTGTGCTCTAGCACGTATCACATCTGCAAATATAAAGGTGTGAGCTTTCTTGGTAAGCAGTTTCAAAAAATGATTAGGAAGAGTAACTAAAAACTTGGTTAAAGAAGTAGATTTTAAAGAGGGTTTTAAAGGAGGAGAGAGAGATGGAAAGGCAGAGAAGTTTAGGAGGGGAATTGCAGAGTTTAGGGCTTGGAGAGCTGAAGACATGCGGGAATAAGGGAATGGGGATGGGTAAGAGGCTAGTGTTGGAGGAACACAGAGTTCTCAGAGGGTTATTGGGCTGGTGGAGATTAGAGAGAGAGGAAGGGGTGAGACTGTGGAGGGGTTTTAACAAGAGGACAAGAATCTTAAATTTGTGGTATTGGTGGACCTGGAACCAATGTACATCAGCAAGCACAGGGGTAATGGGTGAGCAGGACCTGGTGCAGCTTAGGATACAGGAAGAAGAGGAAAGTTCAAACCTCTGTCGTCCTGGGTTGTCCTACAATTTGTTGCCCAATTCCCTTATAGAAGCTCGTACTGAATCTGCTTCCACAACCCTCCCATGCAGTGCACAATAACTCAATTAGTAAAAGAAATTCACCTCATTTGCTCCTGGCTTTTTTGCCAATTATCTTAAATCTGTGTCCTTTGGTTACGGACCTTTCTGCCAGTGGAAACAGTTTCTCTGTATCTACTCTATCAAAACTCCTCATAATTTTGAACATCTCTTTTAAATTTCCCCTTAACCTTCTGTGCTCTAAGGAGAACAATCCCAGTTTCTCTAGTCATGATCCAGCCTTGTTGCAATACGATATTTCCAAGAGTCCTATGATTCAGCAAGGCATTCTATCATAGGGCTATTTTTGTTTGAAGAGAATGATCTATATATCTATGATTTATCACACAATGGGTTAGACTAATCATAATTCTTCTGAAATGAATAGTAACCCGGATGTGAAAAAAAGAGAAAGAGCATACACATTCAAGCCATGGACCGATCTGGATTATTTAACCATTTTGCTAAAACCTATTCCCCAAAGTACATGAATCATGGACTTCTAAAAGACCAAAAACAATGAATGATTTCATGTTGTGTCTAGTTATTTGGAGCCACCTGGCACTCAACTGCTTTCTGATTTGTACATTTGTATAAATGAGAAGTTTACAAAAGAGTTATTTCCTTTCCAGTTCTCGTTTAACATAGAATAATGAGGTACATACAGGTTCTCAAACCTAAAACAGTGAAGAATAATTTAGCAGATGTGAGATGAATGTTTTGTAATTTCCTGAAGCAATGCCTTACAAACTTTTTTCCATGTCACACAAGAATGTATGCAGAGGCTTTTTAACCACATAATAGTGGATCAAGTTAATATATTTTCAAACGGATGCATGCAATTTAAGGCTTATGCTACTGTATCATGTTTAGCTTTGTGACATGTACAGTAATTTAGTGGTCTGGTAACAAAAGAAGTAAAGATTATGGAACATTTTGATCAGTTAATAGTGGTTAGCAGTAATTGATGAAACCAAAGTGTTAAATGCACATTGATGTGTTGTAAAAAATGTCTGATTGTAGTGTAATTTTAGTGACATATTCTTGTTTTTATGTCTCTGAGTCTGAATACTAGATTCTGTGGTTAATTTAACAGGCACGGTAGCAGACTATTTTGATTTTAAAATACATAAAAGCTGTAATTATTTGTCAAGTAATTATGTAAACTTTATCTGTAACATTGGCTCTGGGGGATGCTGTTATAAAATGTTAATAATGAAAATATCTGTACAGGATTACATTCATAATTATAATGTATATTTGTTCAATATCACATGAAAGTGTCAACAGAAAAGAGGTCGTATTAAAACAGAATGGTATGTTTATGCAATATGTGGAAAATTAAATTACTATCATGATTATTTTAGACGTTAAAATTTGGGTATGGATGGGGAATATTAGAGCAATGTATAATAATTTTTCCATTATTTATTTTTCTGCATGTGCAGATTTACACATTTGTGTGAACGTTGCTTAATCACTTAGAGTAGACACTGAGGAGCTGAATTTTCGTGCAATCTTGGGAGTATATTCCTTATAAAATACGTTCCCTTTTGAATCTTGAATGCACATAAACCCCAAAATAGATTTTAAAGGGCACTTATAGATGGCTAGATTTATGATCAGAATTACTAGTTCCACATTGTTTTTGAGGCTGCAGCACTGAGATAAGACATTTCAGCACTTAGTATTTGGTCCCAGCATCTCCTCCTATTATTGACTGTTGAAATGAAAGTAATATATCTTGCTACAATGATTAATTTTGATCTGGAAAAATAATTTTAAGTCATCATTAGTTGTGCAGAAAAACATAGAGATACCCTAAACAGTTAGTCATACCCATCTTTTAGCACATAAAAAGGGTATTAAAAACTTGGTGTCCATATGGGCGGCGCAGTGGTTAGCAGCCACAGCCTCACAGCTCCAGGGACCCGGGTTCGATTCTAGGTACTGCCTGTGCGGAGTTTGCAAGTTCTCCCTGTGTCTGCGTGGGTTTTCGCCGGGTGCTCCGGTTTCCTCCCACATCCAAAGACTTGCAGGTGATAGGTAAATTGGCCGTTGTAAATTGCCCCTAGTGTAGGGAGGTGATAGGGAATATGGGATTATTGTAGGGTTAGTATAAATGGATGGTTGTTGGTCGGCACAGACTCGGTGGGCCGAAGGGCCTGTTTCAGTGCTGTATCTCTAAATAAAAAAATAAATAAAAATAAATATGAATGAGTGATTCACCTACAATTTCAAGGATTCGAGGATTCAAGGCTGGGCTTTAAAATATCATGTATTATTTGTGCATGAAATTGAAAATAAATGCCATTTTAAAAATTAAAATATGGAAAATGAAGAAATTGCTTGTAGTTTCAACGAAATATTGGTTGTAGTTTGCTCCAACTAAATATTGGGAAGACTGAAGACATTGCCTTTGGTCCCTGCCACAAACTCCATTCCCTGGCCACCATTTTCATCCTTGGCAACTGTCTACGAGCATACGAATTAGGAGGAGAAGTAGGCTATTTGGCACCTCGAACCTGCCCAATAAGATCACGGGGGCTGATCTGTTTGTGTCTCGAATTCCATACTCCCATCTAACCCCGATAATCTTTGATTCCCTTGTCTAACAAGAATCTATCTAAAAATATTCAATGCCCCCGCTTCCACTGCCTTCTGAAGCAGAGTTCCAAAGTCGCACAACCCTCCGTGAGAAAAAAACTCTCCTCATCTCTGTCCTAAAAGAGCGACCCCTAGTTCTGGACTCACCCACAAGAGGAAACATCCTCTCCACATCCACCTTGTCAAGACTGTTCAGGATCTTATATACTTCAATCAAGTTTCCCCTCACTCTTCTAAACTCCAGTAAAAATAAGCCCAGTCTGTCCAACCTTTCCTTATAAGACAACCCATCCATTCCAGGTATCAATCTAGTAAACCTCCTCTGAACCGCCTCCAACATTTACATCCTTCCTTAAATAAAGAGACCAAAATTGCTTACAGTATTTGAGACGTGGTCTCACCAATGACCTGTATAACTAAAGCATAACAACCTTACTTTTATTTTTAATTCCTCTCGTAATAAAGGATAGCATTCCATTAGCCCTCTTTATGACTTGCGGTACCTGCATACTAAGTTTTTGTGATTCATGCACTAGAACACCTAAATCTCTCTGCACCTCGGAATTCTGCAGTCGTTCTCAGTTTAAGTAATACTCTGCTTTTTTATTCTTCCTGCCAAAGTAAACAACTTCACATTTTCCCACATTATACTCCAACTGCCAGATTTTTTCCCACTCGGTCAACCTATCTATATCGGTCTGCAACCTCCTTATGTCCTCTTCACAACATACTTTCCCACCTATCTTTGTGTCATCTGCAAATTTAGCTACCAAGCCATCAGCTCCCCTCATCTAAGTCATTGATATAAATTGTAAAAAGTTGAGGCGCCAGCACAGACCCCTGAGGGACTCTACTTGTCACATCCTGCCAATCAGAAAAGGACCCATTTATGCATACTCTATTTTCTGCCAGCCAATCTTCTATCCATGCTAATATGTTATCCCCTACACCATGAGCTCCTACTTTGCGCAATAACCTCTTATGTGACACTTTGTCAAATGCCTTCTGGAAATCCAAGTACAGTACGTCAATGGGCTCTAAAGCTGAGCTAGACCGTTTGCAACTTTGGTGTTGTGTTTGAACCCAATATGAGCTTCCAACCACAAATCTGCTCCATCACCAAGACTGCTTCTCTCCACCTCCACAAAATTACCCTACTCCCCCCTTCTTACCTCTGTTATCTCTTCCAGCTCTAAAAGCTTTCGAGATGTCTGGGCTTCTCCAATTCTGTCCTCTTGTGCACCCTGATTTTAATCGCTCCACTACTGGTGGCCATTCTTCCGGCTACCTTGGCCCTAAGCTCTGGAATCCCCTCCCTAAACCTCTCCACGTCTACCTCTCTCTCTCTTCAAGGTGCTCCTTACAACTTAACTCTTTGACCAAGCTTTTGGTCATCTGTCCTGATATCTTCTTTTGTGGCTTGATGTCGAAAATGTTTTTTTATTGCTATCACTCTTGTTAAGCACGTTGAGTAGGTTTGATATCTGACTTGCACTATATAAAGGTAAGTTGTTGTTTTGTTAATTTAAAAAAAAAATACTTAAAATCAATATTTTGTTGGTACATGTATCGAAGATTTGGGTATTCACAGGCATGAAAGAAGTTCATACACTTGTTATGAGGCAATTTGAAAGCTTTTTGAAAGCCAGATGGCAAGATAGGCCTTTTCAGTGCACATATGTGAAGAAAATCAAGAGCAACAATCAGCAATTGATAGCTAATTAGATTAGAGTGGTTATTTTCCTGTTGGTAGCGCCCAGTGAATACTGATTCCTTGGGGGCTAAGGACAAGAAATGGAGCAGGGACCAGTTCTGGGGCTTCCCCAAATGGCCTACACCATCAAAACAGATTATTTGATCAATCATCTCAAGCTGTTACTGGGTGCAAACTGGCTGACATATTTGCCTATAAAGTGACTGTGACTACACTTCAAAAGTAATTCACTGGCTGTGAAATGCCTTGGGACATCCTGAGGATGTGAATGGCACAATATGGGATGAATTTTGTGGCGTCGGCAGGGCTCCCGACGCCAGGCTGAAAAGGCTGGTGGGAGCCCGACTGCGACCATTTGGAGCTCTGAGGTGTTTTAGTACAACCTCTGGGCAATTAACAGCTCGGCCACAGGATCCCCGTCCTTTTAAAGATGGGGGTCTCGCCTCCAAGAGCTGCCAGCCAATCACAGGGGCAGCAGCTCAGTAGCATTGGCAGCGCCACCGGGAGCGGTGGCCACTGCCAGTACTGCAGAGGCCTTGGACCCAGGCCCAGCGCTGGAGACTTGGACCTCCTGTAAGTGAGGCAGGGTCACTGGGGCCAGTTTGGATAGGCCCTGGTGAGTGGGGGCATTTAGTACAGGGAGAGGGGCTCCAGGGAAGTGGTTTGATTGTTGGCAGGGGCTCTCTGTGGACTACAGATTACCCATGGAGGTGAGCCATCTGCCCCCTGCCAAGCCAGCAGAGAGGTTGCCTCATTTTACTTCCATCGCCAGCTGCCCAATTGATGCCAGTGGGCTCACATCCCTCTCCAGATTCCTGCCACTCACCACAGAGAAAAGCAAGTCTTACAGCTGCAGCAAATGCCACTGTGGTACTGTCAAAGTAGCTGACTTTTTTTTTTCGGGTTTTGTCTTTTAATCAGCCCTTTCCATAGCTCTCATGGACCCTCCCCCCCTCCCCCCCCCCAGCCAGTATTCACGTCTTGAACACTCTGTTGTTTCCCCCACGGCGTCCTCCACGTTCACAGTCTTTAAAAATTAGGCCCTCAACAGATAATGAATTGGAGGTGTGCATCTAACCTGTTCCCTTGCTGGCAGCGTCCCTTTAAAAATAGTGTTGTGTTCCGGGGGGTGGCGGGTCCCAATACCAACCTCTGAGAATGTGATTTTCAAATCACGCTCGCCTCCATACCCGCGTTCAGCGGACTTTAAAAATCTGGCCCCTGGTGTCCGCACATGCACAGTTAAACACAGTAATCCAAAAATTGCTGTCAGTAGTTCCCGCTCTTCCATAGGGTGCACTGTTGAAGCTCCCGCAGGTGTAAATCTTTAGAAATCACTGAATTGGTGTGAACCTCCACTTTTACGCTATTAGTCTCACTGTAAAAATCCTTGTAAAAGATACACTTTGTTGAATGAGGTGTAACTGGGTTTTCAATGGCATAATAACTTCATAATTACTGTGAACAATATCTCTGACTCTGAAAAACTAATTTTATATTTGCAGATGGTCAAATTTCTCCCTTCTGATAATAAATTCCATATGTTTTTAAAATAATAAAAAAGATATTTTTAAGTTTATGATAGTTCAGCTTCTACCATAATTCCATTTAGACATCCCAATTGTTATTCTGCTGTCTGTAAAATGAAGAATAATCAGTGATTTTTACTTCCTGGTTTGCTGTCTATGAGAATTCTGCAATGTGATTGACTGCTTAGCCTATTTGCTGACATCACTGCTGCTGCATGCCTGGAGGTCGTCTTGAGCTGTTGCAGGAATAAAATTAATGTCAGGAAAGGTGAAATCCATTCCACAGAGATTACTAGATCTCTGTGGGCAGCTGTCTTCAAGGCCAATGGTAAGCACCATCACTTCAAGAAACAAATACAATGACTGATGAAAGGACAAGTGAGAAGATGCCTTGTACTCTACTGAGTGAAGGAAACCCTAAGGCTATTAGCATCTTTAATGAACACCTATAATGTCCCTGAATTTGGTGCAGCTTAACTGTTATGTGCATGCAAAAATACATTTGTTCGTTGAAGAGAGAAACATCATCAATCAATCTCCTGGATGTTATGTTAGGATTTTAGATCAGGTTGTTTGAAAGTAAAAGAAGCTCATTATTTTTCTTAAAAATTCTGAAAATCTTAAGTTAGGGAATTACCCCACCAGATTTTTTAAAACACAGATCCTTTACTTTAACACGGATACATAACCTCTTTCATATTACTAACAACATTTTTGCTTTATGTCACACACAAAAGGTTTTCCATTTATTTTGAAAGATAAAATCTATGCATCATATTTCAATTATATAGAGCACCTCTTAATTAGATATTGTAAAAAGACAAAAAACATACTTGTGCTTTGACAGATTTGAAAAATCTGCGTAATTTGCAGAACAGTATACCTATCTTACACCTTTTGCATCTGTGTGCAGTTTCTGTCTGCACCATTTGATTGCCTGTTTTTTGCCACACTTTTTCTGTTCATTTTTCCTCTTTATAAACTTCCACGTCCATTTTTAGAATAGGAAACACCTATTTAACTTTTTATGCTTATTGCACAACTGTGGATGATTGTGAAGCAACTTTCTGAACCGGCTGTGTCAGCTCAGCCTCCATATTGATTTTCTGCTTGCAGTTAAGTAAGCTTCCAGGTAATTTTAGGCATTTAAACTCATCTCTCTAAGCACAAATATGCATATTTTTAATCTTAGTTTTAAAATGAGCAATCTAATTTTGTTACCTGGTTTTAGTTGACTTCAGGTTATCTTCTTTAGTTTTCTTCTCTTTAGGTTTGTATTCAGATAATAATTTTGAAGTTTCATCTTTTCTGCCATTGGGTTGTCCAGCTACACCTTCAAAGTGTTAATTTTACACCTACTTGGGGGTTTCCTGTAATTTCTACAGCCGCACATTAGGCTCAGTATTGCTGCATGTTAGTTTATATACAATATTTTCATTTTTACACTCGCCTGCCTCTGGGGTTATGTTCAAAGTGTTCTTTCTTTTGAAATTGTAATTTTTCAGACATCAGGAAGTCATACTGTGTTTTCGTGACATTTGATGATGGTGCACTTGTGGGCCTGTTCTCATGGCGGCTGCTGCATTAAGCTTGCATAGAGAACATTTAATTTTTGAGCCTCTGATGGACATCTTCATTCCTTCTCTTCTCCCTTCTCCATGTACCTCCCTGTTCTTGTCTACCATGTCCCTCCACATCCTCCTCGACTAACTCCCCCTCTTCCCATCTGCCCGCCGCTGGTGGAACTAGCCCAGCAGCGGGCAGGCCTGTTGCTGTATGGGGAGCATGCCAAGCAAACCCATGTGGATTGCTTGCTGGCTGCGGTGGGGGGGGTACCCTTGTTAAAAGGCATTTAGTGCCTGAACAAGGGACCCGGCGTCGGGAAGGGGGCAGCCCGCTGGGAGCTAGCCCCGCGCTTGCTGCCGACCCCCCTACACTCCCCTCCCCACCACCCCCACCCCGTGAAATCCCTCCTGCTGGGACTTACTGTGGCCTCGTTCAAGGACCTCTGGTGAGTGCTCTACCGGCAGCAGCCTCTGCAGCAGCATTGCTCAGTTAAAGAGCTGTCAGTTTCTGATTGGCCAACAGCTCTCAGCAGGTGGGACTTCGCCACCAGGGTCCTTAATCCTGGGGAAGGCCCACTGCTGTCCACTTAATTGCCTAATTGGCACACGATCCCGTGGGCCTCCCCAGAGGAGGTGGCATGGGGCTCTCGCCGGCGCTTTTGCCAGTGGTTGAGACCCCCACCCCCGTCGCCCAGATAAAATCCCAGCTTATATTTGGTCTTTATTCTTTTTGTATGATGCCATGAAAAACCTACTTGTTAGCAAAAATAAACCCTCTTTTGGAAAAAAGAATGCTAAACAATATTCATTTACCTATGTGGAATATTTAAATGGCTTTTGAATTTCAGTACCTCAGATCTGATTAAACTTTATATTACCTAAAATGTGCCCCTTTTGGCAATTTTGAGAAGGGGACTAAAATCACATTTCAATACAAAATCTACCATTTAACATGGCACCAGAAAGTTATTCATTCTTTACTTAAAAGCCCCAAGGGTGAAACATTAGGTGGAAGCTCAAAAAATGTAGTATGTAATTAAGATAATACCTGTCTGAGCTCTTTTCATTGTTGTACTTCACTTCCCCCAAGATACTAATTTAAGGCATCATTTAACATATCACTTCTTTCTGTCTCACCTGTATCTAATTTATGTAACAATAATTCCACTCATCTGGAGGTGGTGTCTGGAATTACTAATAAGGAACATTTGATATTTAAAACACAAACTAATGGACTCACTGGTGAGCTAAAGACCTTATAAAAAGCATTGTATTCTTCAAAGAGAACACTGGAAAAACAGTTGCTGCACAGATCTAATGACATAATCGAGTGCCATGTGCAACACACAAGTCTAAGAATACAAAGTGAAATAGTGGGTACAAATATTGTTTCATATAATGAAAGCTGCTGTTATGTAGAAATATGTGTAGATATAAACCACATTTTAATATGAAGCATTAGCTCAATCACATAAAAATATTTCAAAGGCAGATCAGATATTAAAACAAACTTTTACCTTTCTGAGAAAGTTTGGGCAATTACTCATTTTTGGAATCATCTCGAAGCTAACCTGATCTTTAGTGGTAAATGTGGGGGCAATAAGCTGTTGCTTTGATGATACACAGTGAATACAATGACAAATTGGCATTGGGAATTTTTAGGTAATGATGAAAAAATGATAGGGCGGCATAAGAAACCACATCACCACCAGTAATCTAATTTGACCCAAAAGCAAATGTCAAAATCTTGAAATAGCATGACATAGTAACTGTGTAATGTGTTTCAAACACTGAAATCATTATTGGCACTACTGTTTTGGCTCCTTGACAAAACTATGAAGGAAACCTATTTTTAAGTGTTCCCTTTTAGTAACTGTTGTTTTAACTATAAAGTATAAAAGTCACGGTCAGTAAATCTTCAGAGATCACAATGCCATAACGCAAAGTAAATTTGTGCATTATTAAAAGAAAGCTCTGGAAAGATCTGAATCAGTGTTTTCAAAAAAAACAAAAAATGGATTTTAAAAAAGCCACATGGTACAGTTCATGAACACAGCTGAAAATGTTCCACATAATGGTGACTTCTTGCTTACAATACCTTAATTACTCAATTTGAGTGGTGCTGCTGATCAGTTCTGTAGGACTTCAATTGGGTAGTCGAGTCCTAGTAAGCCAATTCTATCTTGATGTCTCTGCCTATTATTAGGACTCTCAGGATATTTATATAGATGCGCGTCCTGTAATTACTAGCTTAAAGATTATAAGGCAAACGAAGCAAGTAGGACATCTAGACCTGCACGTGGCTGCGAGCTTATGGAACACTGGCCTGGAATTTCCTCTACCCGGAAGTGATACTTGAACATACACCCGTATCTGCGATTTTATGATGCTTAAATTTCCAATGAATCTTATTAGAATATGCCCGAGGGTAAAATGGCCATGAATCAACGTAAACAATGGGAGCCCAAGGAAACTGCCAAACTCACACCGTATGTTTCTTCTATTAAGCATACAAATTAAAATTTCAACTCATTCAACCATCATTCATGTACATCAGGTACAGTACAGCATGTTTAAGAACCTGGATTCAGGGAAGCTTTTTAATTTTTAATGTGACTTAGACTAACGCCATTAAAATCCATTCAAAGAAATAGAAAATAGAGTGCAGGTTTCTGAAGATAATTTCTTTTCAAATGATCATAAAATATCAAAAAACCCACCAAAAATTATTTCATTCCCTGCTGTGCCTGAAAATATGAGGCTGAAATTTATAGTCCCGCTGCCAAAATTGATGGCAGGTGAAAACAATGGCATCCCGCCTATGTGGGCCGCATGTCGTAAAGCCGCCGTGATGTTAAGCGCGGCGGCTCTTTTTAGTGGCCGGGGTGGACCACCACCGCACCCGCCACCCTCCCCCCACCCGATGACGTGGAGAGGGCGGGCTGTCTGTCCCCGACAATGGTGTCAGCTGACTGTGTGTAGGCGTGATGCCATTTTTAAAGGGCTTTGAACCCGACCGATCCATTTAAATATTTGATGGTACATTGATGTAAAAAAATTAAATACATTTATCTTGCCCCTCTCCCACCCCCCAATAACTATAGAATTAATTACTTGCCCTCTCCCCCCTCGAAACACTTAGCTTGTCCAGCTGACCTCCACTCACTAAGTGCATAACCTTTACACTATAACCATTCCCACCATCCCCTACACAATATGACTTTGACCCTGCTTCCCCTCTCCCGCACTGAGAAACTTACCTGCTTCCCCCTCCCCACCTGTGTTCCGCCTCGGTTCCCCGGACTCGGATCCGAAGGCGTGGGAGTGCTGGCCACCAGCATGAAGATCGCTCTGGTACAGATGGTGGGAGTGTAACAGTAATTAATATGTTTATTTTAATGAATTTAAATATTTAAATAGGGCTCCCATCGCCGAGCGGCAGGGGGGGTGGGAGGCTGCCACAAGGCCTCTCCACCGCCGGTAATATCGGATCACGCCTTCCCGGAGTCGAGGTTTGTGGCAGTCCTCTCCCGGAGGCATTTTCCTGCTCCCTCCCACCATGACCCCCAATGTCGGGGGATCTGTAAAATTCATCCCATGGTCATAATTTGAAAAGCGCTCTAAGCAAATGCAATTGCTAGAAACGCCCACATAAGACTCTGTAAGTTGAGAGTTGGGGCTATTATTTTCGATGGAAATGCATTCGGGGAGAGGCATTGATAGAAGATCATAAAAGATCAAGGAAATTTGAGTGTATTGTAGATATGCCCGTAATTCGCCCAAAATTCTGAAATCTTTTTGGTCATGTAGTTGCTTGCACCCAAATTGCACCTGTAGCTGTGCGTAAAAATGCAGGAAATTCCAGGCCTCTTTCTATAAGTATACTCCTCCCTTAGGCTCTGACTTTCTCCTTTTGTTCATCTTGACTTCTTGAAGAGCTTTGGTGTTCACTCAATAAGCAGGAGGTCAGTCATATGATAGCTGTCCAGTATGGCTTACATAGATGTGCTAGGATACTGAACTATCTTGGCTGAGTATACAAGAATTGTTTAGTTTATATTAGTCTTTACTGCAAGTGGAATTGGTGGCAATGGTGCTCTGTTAATCTCTTCAGGATTTAACTAGTTTAGTATTCAACTAGCTGTTGGTTTTACTGCACTATGTATTCAGAAGATCTGTACAGAATGCTCATGCCTTAGTGCAGTAAATGCAATTTTTGAAAGTATGAAGACTAAGAGGAGAAATTGCAGAACCCTCATTACGTGAATTGGTGGGGTGAGATTTTATGCTCTCCTCCACGGTGTGTGTGGAGGCAGGGAGAGCATGAAATCAGGTGGGATGGTGGTGGGGGGGAGGGCGCTTTAAAGCAAGTGAAAACTTTATTGGACATCACCCTGAAGCAGGAAGAGATGACACATTAACTGTCCTCATTTTGAATGATGTTCTTTCCTGATATATACCACAATTGGAAACAAAATTTTTCTTGCATCTCTTCATTCCTCACTAAGCCTGGTTCCTTTTTCACCTTGTATTGATGCTTTAACTTATGCCCCATTTTCCCAATGTCTAGGCATTAGCATCTTTTTACCTTCTTATTAACTATGTTATCCATATGCAAAATTAGCAATCAATTTAAGTAGTTAAATTGCATTTTTAAAAATTCCCTCACCTTACTTTCCCGTACACTTTCTGGCACCTTGTTTGTTTCATTATCCTACCTTCATAACACAGCACCCTACATCTATCTATGGACTAATAGCATATTATCTCTCAACATTTCATATGATGTGTCAGCAATCACAATCAAACCAAACTGTGCACAAGCGACCCAAGCAGCATCAGTCATCCTATTATTAATGGTTGGCACTAACAATTCAGTTGGAAAAGCAGGTGAATTACAGTGGGTGACACTGGAAACTAAATGCAAGTAACATTTCAGGGAGCAGACTCGCTGCTTCAAGAACATTTGTGGGCAACAGTTACTTTTCAAGACTTAAAATTATGGGTACAGGGAAACATCTTAATCACTGTAATTTAAACAGGCTCCAGAAGCTGGCTGAGCGTGTCTACCCTGAGGCACAGTGTGGCTTTCGAGCAGAGAGATCCACCATTGACATGCTGTTCTCCCTTCGCCAGCTACAGGAGAAATGCCGAGAACAACAGATGCCCCTCTACATTGCTTTCATAGATCTCACCAAAGCCTTTGATCTTGTCAGTAGACGTGGTCCCTTCAGACTACTAACAAAGATCGGATGTCCACCAAAGCTACTAAGTATCATCACCTCATTCCATGACAATATGAAAGGCACAATTCAACATAGCAGTGCCTCATCAGACCCCTTTCCTATCCTGAGTGGTGTGAAACAGGGCTGTGTTCTTGCACCTACACTGTTTGGGATCTTCTTCTCCCTGCTGCTCTCACATGTGTTCAAGTCTTCAGAAGAAGGAATTTTTCTCCACACAAGATCAGATGGCAGGTTGTTCAACCTTGCCCGTCTAAGAGCGAAGACCAAAGTACGGAAAGTCGTCATCAGGGAACTCCTCTTTGCTGACGATGCTGCATTATCATCCCACACTGAAGATTGTCTGCAGAGACTCATCGACAGGATTGTGGCTGCCTGCAATGAATTTGGCCTAACCATCAGCCTCAAGAAAACAAACATCATGGGACAGGACATCAGAAATGCTCCATCCATCCAGATCGGCGACCACGCTCTGGAAGTGGTTGAAGAGTTCACCTACCTAGGCTCAACTATCACCAGTAACCTGTCTCTCGATGCAGAAATCAACAAGCGCATGGGAAAGGCATCCGCTGCTATGTCCAGACTGGCCAAGAGAGTGTGGGAAAATGGCACACTGACATGGAACACAAAAGTCCGAGTGTATCAAGCCTGTGTCCTCAGTACCTTGCTCTATGCCAGCGAGGACTGGACAACGTATGTCAACCAAGAGCGACGTCTCAATTCATTCCATCTTCGCTGCCTCCGGAGAATCCTTGGCATCAGGTGGCAGTACCGTATCTCCAACACAGAAGTCCTTGAGGCGGCCAACATCTCCAGCTTATACACACTACTGAGCCAGCGGCGCTTGAGATGGCTTGGCCATGTGAGCCGCATGGCAGATGGCAGGATCCCCAAAGACACATTGTATTTTTTTTATTTTTTTTTTATTTTAGAGATACAGCACTGAAACAGGCCCTTCGGCCCACCGAGTCTGTGCCGACCAACAACCACCCATTTATACTAACCCTACAGTAATCCCATATTCCCTATGCCCCTACACTAGGGGCAATTTACAACAGCCAATTTACCTATCACCTGCAAGTCTTTGGATGTGGGAGGAAACCGGAGCACCCGGCGAAAACCCACGCAGACACAGGGAGAACTTGCAAACTCCGCACAGGCAGTACCCAGAACCGAACCCGGGTCAGCAAGCGCGTCACTGGTATCAGACCCACCGCTGTCCATGTGTCCACTTTAATGACGTCTGCAAACGCGGCATGAAGTCCTGTGACATTGATCACAAGTCGTGGAAGTCAGTTGCCAGTGATCGCCAGAGCTGCCGGACAGCCATAAAGACGGGGCTAAAGTGTGACGAGTTGAAGAGACTTAGCAGTTGGCAGGAAAAAAGACAGAAACGCAAGGCGAGAGCCAACTGTGTTACAGCCCCGGCAACCAATTTTATCTGTAGCACCTGTGGAAGAGTCTATCACTCTAGAATTGGACTTTATAGCCACTCCAGGCGCTGCTTCACAAACCACTGACCACCTCCAGGCGCTTACCCATTGTCTCTTGACACAAGGAGGCCAAAGAAGAAGACTGTAATTTGCCAGGGTCAAAGTCACCTCAACAATAAATTCCTGTATGATCACTGAATTTCATCAAACACATCTCAACAGCTTTTCTCTTTCCTTTCGTCCCATCCATACTTATTTCACATTTTGTTTCCTTATTTTGTGCTCTTTATCTATTCCTTTACGACACGGATACATTCCTTTCACTGATTTTAATCCACATAAAAAAATTTACATCTAGTATTATATTACTTTTGTGGATAACGTCTCATTATGCTGTGCGTGACACAGAGTGACTGCTATGCAAACAAAAATGGCAGCCACTTTACACAAAGCTAGATCCCAAATCAGTAATGAGATGAATGACTAGGTAATGGACTTATAGTTATGTTAGTTGACGGATTAATGTTGGTAAGAGAATTCCCTTCTCTTCACATAGAGCCAAGGAATCTCGAATATCTGCCTGAACAGGCAGATAAGGTCTGTTTAGTGTCTTACGTCACATCAGTTTGGCTCATTTGGAAGACTGCTCATCTCCTAGTCAAAAGTTTATGGATTCAAATCCCAATTCAGGACTTCAGCTCAAAAATTAGGCCACCATTTCAGTGGAGTGGTTGAATAAGAGATTAAACCAAGAATATGTTCCTATATAATATATTGGGACATGGTAACAGGGCACTTAGAAAAATCGTGATATGATTAAGCAGAGTCAATATGGATTTCTGAAAGTGAAATTGTATTTGTCAAATTTTTAAGAGTTTTTTGAGGATGTAACTAGTAGGATGGATAAGGGGCAACCAGTGGATGTAGTGTATTTGGATTTTCAAAAAGCATTCGATAAGGTGCCACACAAGAGGCTATTACACAAAATTAGCACTTGTGGGGTTGGGAGTAATATATTAGCATGGATTGAGGATTGCTTGATAGACAGAAAACAGAGAGTAGGGATAAACGGAATATTTTCGGATTGGCAGATAGTAAGTAGCGGGGTGCTGCAAGAATCAGTACTTGGGCCTCAGCTACGTACAACCTATATTAATGAGTTAGATGAGGGGACTGTGTGTAACTTATCCATGTTTGCTGACCTTACTAAGTTAAGTGGGAAAGTAAGGGCTGAGAACACAAAGTGGCTGCAGAGGGATATAGACAGAATGGGTGAATGGGAAAGAATATGGTAGATAGTGTGAAGTTATCCACTTTGGTCAGAAAAATTAAAAAGCAGAATATTTTTTGAACGGTGAGAGACTGAAAAATGTTTAATTCAGAAGGACATGGGTGTTCTTGTACGTGAATCACGAAAGTTAACATGCAGGTACCGCAAGAAATTAGTAAGACAAATGGCGAGTTAGCTTTTGTTACAAAGGGATTTGAGTATAAGACTGAAGAAGTCTTACAACAATTATACAGGGCATTAGTGAGGCCACACCTGGTGCACTATGTGCAGTTTCAGTCTCCTATGAAAGGACATACTTGCCCTAGAGGGAATGCAAAAAGGTTCACTAGACTGGTTCCTGGGTAGAGGGGATTGTCTTATGAGAGAGATTTAGTACTTTGCCTATATTCCCTACAGTTTAGAAGCATGAAAAGTGATCTAATTGTAACATATAAAATTCTTAAATGGCTTGACAGGGTAGATGGCTGGGGTATCTAGAACACAGGGTCACAGTTTCAGAATAAGGGGTTGGTCATTTAGCACTGAGGATAAATTTCTTCAAAGGGTTCTGAACCTTTGGAATTTTCTACCCCAGAGAGCTGTAGTGTGGATGCTCAGTCACTGAGTATATTCAAGACAGAGGTTGATAGATTTTGGGGTACAAAGGGAATTAAGGGATAGTGTGGGAAGGTGGAGTTGATCAGCCATGATCTTGCTGAATGGCAAAGCAGGCTTGAAGGGCCAAATGGCCTACTCCAGCTCCTATTTCTTATGTTCTTATGAGATGCAGTCTCCCTATTCTGATGGGCATTAAAGAAACATCATTCAAAGAGGAGCAGGGAGTTTGGATTGTACGCTTGCCAACACTAATCAATGAACTGCTGTTTCTGGGAACTTCCTGTGTGAAGTATCTGTTTTGTGTTCATCAACAGCAAAATAATTCTTTGCACATGAAGTATTTAAGGACACTTGAGAGAAGTCATAAAGTGCTATGTAATTACAATCAAACTTTTGTTCAGCCAACATTGAAAGGATAGCACACCCACAGGACTGCATTGGAGTGTCAGCCTAGAATACAAACTGAAAGCCTGGTAAGGGGCTCAAACACCCAACAATGTGACCGAGAGCCAAGAATACTACCAATTGAGTCAAACTGGCATTTAATTGAAATAGAGTGTGGAGCACAGAGTGACCGGGGAACAGAGTGCTTCGTAAACCAAGTGCTATAGTCGGGAATTTAATGCAAGTGGGACCTCTCTGGCATTTCTCAAGCTGTAATTTAGATTAACATTTAGAATTTGACTTAGTACTTTAAAACTACGAACTAATTAAGATACCTAGTTAACAGAAACTGTCAGTGGCAGGTAACTGTCAATCAGCTGAAAATGGTTGCCAGAATGGGTGTTAATTAATGTAATAGGAAGCTGGTTTAGCTTGTAACTTGGATGAGAGGCACAAGCTCGCTATATAAGTAGGCAGTGTTTACTACCACCCAGAGTGCTTTGTTTAACTGAGTATTAAAGTTGGGAGTTTGGTGCAGAGGGGAAAGGAAGTTCTATTTTTTATTATAAAAGCAAAATACTGCGGATGCTGGAAATCTGAAATAAAAACAAGAAATGCTGGAACCACTCAGCAGGTCTGGCAGCATCTGTGAAAAGAGAAGCACAGTTAACGTTTCGGGTCAGTGACCCTTCTTCGGAACTCGGAAGAAGGGTCACTGACCCGAAACGTTAACTCTGCTTCTCTTTTCACAGAAGCTGCCAGACCTGCTGAGTGGTTCCAGCATTTCTTGTTTTTATTTCTATTTTTTATTCTTTGTTTTACCTCAAGTGGCTGATGAGTCTTCTTTTCTTTTATCTTCAAGATAGGGGACTGTAACTTTCTATTACTTTACTAGATTAGTAACTAGTTAACTAATCAAATAAGATTAGACAGACATGGCAGGGCAGGTGGTATGCTGTAACTGTAATGTGGGAGTTTGTGGAGAGCATCGCACTCTCAGACAACCGTATCTGTGGTAAGCATCTGCAGCTCGAGCAACTTCGGCTCAAAGCTGCTGAGCTGCAGTCAGAATCAGACATTGGGGGGCATCAGGGAGGGGGAGAGTTACCTGGACACTTGTTCCAGGAGGCAGTCACACCCCTTAAGTTAAGTGACTAACTGTAAAGTTCTAATGGTCAGGTACAAGAGGGTGTAACTGTGAATCAGGCAGGTATGGGGATTCAGGATGTACTGATGGAGGAGCTCAGCCCTTGAATTTAACCAACAGGTAGGAGGCACTTGCTACCTGTGTGAATGAGAACAAGGTGGTGTAAGATGCCATTCAAGTTCAGGGAGTGAAAAGGAATTTGGTAGTGAAAGGGTCAGTATGTCAGGGGGATAGATATTTTCTCTGTAGCTGTGACCCTGTGAGTTCTGAAAGTTGTGTTGCCTGCCCGCCACCAGAGTTAAAGACATCTTCTAGCAGCTGGAGAAAATTCGAGTGGGAAGGGGAAGATCCAGTTGTCATAGTTAGAACAAGGAATGATGTTCTGCTAAGACAGTTTGAGGAGTTAGGGTCCAAATTAAAATAAAGAATATCAAAGGTAATAATCTCGGGATTGTTACTTGAGCCATGTGCCAATTGGCATAGGGTCAAGCAGATTAGAGAATTAAATGTGTGGCTCAAAGAGTGGCACAGGGAAAAAGGGATTTTGATTCAAGGACTGCTGGTAGCAGTACTGGGGAAAGAGGGAATTGTTCCATTGGGATGGGCTCCACTTAAACCAGGCTAGGATCAGTGTCCTGGTGAATTGTATAACTAGGGCTGTGGATAGAGCTTTAAACGAAAAGAGGGCCTTAAATGAAGGGAGATTCAGAAATCTGAAAACAAAAGTCGAGGCAATGGAGCAGTGTAGTAATGTGAGTAAAGAACAAAGAACAGTACAGCACAGGAACAGGCCATTCGGCCCTCCAAGCCTACGCCGATCTTGATGCCTGCCGAAACTAACACCTTCTGCACTTCTGGGGCCCATATCCCTCTATTCCCTTCCTATTCATATATTTGTCAAGATGTCTCTTAAACGTCGCTATCGTATCTGCTTCCACCACCTCCCCTGGCAGCAAGTTCCAGGCACTCACCACCCTCTGTGTAAAAAAACTTGCCTCGCACATCCCCTCTAAACTTTGCCCCTTGCACCTTAAACCTATGTCCCCTAGTAACTGACTCTTCCACCCTGGGAAAAAGCTTCTGACTATCCACTCTGTCCACGCCGCTCATAACTTTGTAAACCTCTATCATGTCACCCCTCCACCTCCGTCGTTCCAGTGAAAACAATCCGAGTTTTTCCAGCCTCTCCTCATAGCTAATGCCCTCCAGACCAGGCAACATCCTGGTAAACCTCCTCTGTACCCTCTCCAAAGCCTCCACGTCCTTCTGGTAGTGTGGCGACCAGAATTGCACACAATATTCTAAGTGTGGCCTAACTAAGGTTCTGTACAGCTGCAACATGGCTTGCCAATTTCTATACTCTACGCCCCGACCGATGAAGGCAAGCATGCCGTATGCCTTCTTGACTACCTTATCCACCTGCGTTGCCACTTTCAGTGACCAGACAAGCAGAGTGGGACAGGAAGGGACAGAGAATTTAACAGTAATACTGCATTAGCGAATAAATATCATGCAAAGAATAGTTCAAATTAAAGGCTCTATCTGAAAGCGTGAAGGATTCACAGTAAGGTAAATGAACTGGCGGCACAAATGGAGATAAATGGTTTGGATCTAATCGCCTATACAGAGATATGGTTACAAGGTGACGAAGGTTGGGAAATAAATATTCCAGGGTACACAACATTTCGAAAAGACATACAGAACGGAAAAGGGGGAGGAGTAGCCCTCATTGTAATGGATGACATAAAGACAGTAGTGAGAAAGGATGTTGGTTCAGAAGGGCAGACAGTAGAATCAGTACGGGTGGAGATTAGGAATAAGAAAGGTCAGAAAATGCTGGGTGGTGATTAGAAATAAAGAGGGTCAGAAAATGCTGGTGGGAGTAGTTGATAGGCCTCCTCGTAGTAGGTACGCCATTGGAAAAAGCATTAAGCAAGAAATAACAATAGCTTGTAACAAAGGCAATGTAATAATTGTGGGGGATTTTAATCTTCATATAGATTGGACAAATCAAATTGGCAAAGTTAGTCATAGAGTTATGGAGAGATACAGCACTGAAACAGGCCCTTCAGCCCACCGAGTCTGTGCTGCCCAACAACCACCTATTTATACAAATCCTACATTAATCCCATATTCCCTACCACATCCCCACCATTCTCCTACCACCTACCTACACTAGAGACAATTTACAACGGCCAATTTACCTATCAACCTGCAAGTCTTTGTCTGTGGGAGGAAACCGGAGCACCCGGCGGAAGCCCACACGGTCACAGGGAGAATTTGCAAACTCCGCACAGGCAGTACCCAGAAGCGAACCCGGGTCGCTGGAGCTGTGAGGCAGCGGTACTAACCACTGTGCCACCTGGAAGATGAATTCATAGAATGCTTTTGAGACAGTTTTCTGGAACAATATGTTGTGGAACCAACGAGGGATAAAGCTATTTTAGATCTAGTATTGTGCAATGAGGTAGTTTTAATTAGTTCTTTTTCTTCTTTTGGGCCTCCTTATCTCGAGAGACAATGGATACGCGCCTGGAGGTGGTCAGTGGTTTGTGAAGCAGCGCCTGGAGTGGCTATAAAGGCCAATTCTGGAGTGACAGGCTCTTCCACAGGTGCTGCAGAGAAATTTGTTTGTTGGGGCTGTTGCACAGTTGGCTCTCCCCTTGCGCCTCTGTCTTTTTTCCTGCCAACTACTAAGTCTCTTCGACTCGCCACAATTTAGCCCTGTCTTTATGGCTGCCCGCCAGCTCTGGCGAATGCTGGCAACTGACTCCCACGACTTGTGATCAATGTCACACGATTTCATGTCGCGTTTGCAGACGTCTTTATAACGGAGACATGGACGGCCGGTGGGTCTGATACCAGTGGCGAGCTCGCTGTACAATGTGTCTTTGGGGATCCTGCCATCTTCCATGCGGCTCACATGGCCAAGCCATCTCAAGCGCCGCTGACTCAGTAGTGTGTATAAGCTGGGGATGTTGGCCGCTTCAAGGACTTCTGTGTTGGAGATATAGTCCTGCCACCTGATGCCAAGTATTCTCCGAAGGCAGCGAAGATGGAATGAATTGAGACGTCGCTCTTGGCTGGCATACGTTGTCCAGGCCTCGCTGCCGTAGAGCAAGGTACTGAGGACACAGGCCTGATACACTCGGACTTTTGTGTTCCGTGTCAGTGCGCCATTTTCCCACACTCTCTTGGCCAGTCTGAACATAGCAGTGGAAGCCTTACCCATGCGCTTGTTGATTTCTGCATCTAGAGACAGGTTACTGGTGATAGTTGAGCCTAGGTAGGTGAACTCTTGAACCACTTCCAGAGCGTGGTCGCCAATATTGATGGATGGAGCATTTCTGACATCCTGCCCCATGATGTTCGTTTTCTTGAGGCTGATGGTTAGGCCAAATTCATTGCAGGCAGACGCAAACCTGTCGATGAGACTCTGCAGGCATTCTTCAGTAATCTCATAGTAAAAGGTCCTCTGGGGTATAAGTGATCACAATATAATTGAATTCCTTATTAAGTTTGAAAGCAACATTGTGACGACATGACCGCTCAAGACAAAGCCTCCAATCAAAATATATGATTCCAATTGTGGTGGGAGCAACGCACTGTCAATTCAGTCCCGTCACACCACAGATGGCCGAACTTTAAACTTTCCAAATTAAAGAAAACTACAGCCAAATTGAACCATCTATTAACCCCCGAATGAGACGAACCAAACCAGGTGTCTTCAGATCAACATGTTAACTGTTTATTAGAAAAACTAAATTCTTAAACACTAAGATAAAACAACATTTAAAAAATAGGAAAAATTAGCGTCCTTGCAGATTTATGCTTCCCAATGAACAATCCTCTGATTAAAGTCCACTCGCAATCTTCCAGGGTCAGGTGAAGAAAGGAAAACCGTCCGACATCCGGAGCTTCAAACTTCTCTTTCTTCCAGCGATGACCACAGCAGATCAACAACTCGCAACCACTTTCAATAGAATTAATCTGGCTTTAGAATTTTGAGGGATGAAAAATAGTCACAGTTTAAATTCTTTTCCTTCAGTTTAAATTAACAGAGATCTCTGTTCAGTTCATGCTGGCCCGGCTGTCTGTGTGTGTTTAAACAGTCTGTCTAAAATAAAAAGCCAGTTTAAAAGTCAATTGCAACATTGTTTATCGATCTTCAATCTCTGAGTGGCTGTATCCAAGGCAACCCAAATGAACCTTCTCAGTAACTCCTGGGGCTTGCTTGTTCTTAAAGCAGTACTGATCTTTTGCTGTCTTAAAGACACACCGCATATGTCACGGAAAAAAAAACATGATCATGACAACATACTCCAGTCACAAACAAGAATCTTGAACTTAAACAAAGCCAATTACATAGCTATGAGGGGAGTGCTGACTAAGGTTGATTGGATAAATAGATTAAATTGTATGGCGGTAAATAAACAGTGGGAAACATTTAAAGAAATAATTGAAAATGCTCAACAAAAACACATTCTAGTTTAAAACAAAACAAAAACTCTGCAAAAAAGATCCATCTGTGGTTTACTGGAAGGTTAAGGATAGGATTAGATTAAGAGGCTTATAAGGGTGCAAAGAATGGGAGTAAGCCTGAGGATTGGGAGCGTTTTAGAAACCAGCATAGAATGACCAAAAAGTTGAAAAAAGGGAGAAAAATAGAATGAAAGTAAACTAGCCAGGAATACAAGAGATTGTAACAGCTTTTACAAGTATATAAAGAGAGTCGCTAAAATAAACATTGGTCCCTTAGAGGCACAGACAGGAGAAATTATCATGGGGAACAAGGAAATGGCAAAGATGTTGGACAAATATTTTGCATCTGTTTTCATAGTAGAAAACACAGATTACATACCAGAAATAGAGGATAACCTAGGGGTTAATAAGAGTAAGGAACTTAATGTAATTAATATCAGTAGAGAAAAAGTATTGGAGAAACTTAAGAGACTAAAGGCCGTCAAATCCCCAAGACCTGATGGCCTACATCCTACAGTTCTAAAAGAGATGGCTGCAGAGATAGTGGTTGCATTGATTATGATTATCCAAAATTCCCTAGATTCTAGAACAGTCTCAACGGATTGGAAGTTAGCAAATATAACATCCCTATTCAAGAAAGGAAGGAGAGAGAAAATGGGGAACTACAGGCCAGTTAGCCTGACATCAGTCATTGGGAAAATACTGGAATCTATTTTTCAGGAAGTCTTAACAATGCACTTAGAAAATCATAGTATGACCAAAGTCAACATGGTTTTACAAAAGGGAAATAGCATTCAACAATTTTATTTGGGTGTTTTGAGCATCTAACCAGTAGATAAAAGTGAACCAGTAGATGTCATATACTTGGATTTCCAAAAAGCATTCCAAAAGGCAAATACACAAGATAAAGGTGCATGGAGTTGGGGGTAATATATTAGCACGGATAGAGGATTGGTTAATGGATAGGAAGCAGAGAGTAGGGGAAAACAGGGCATTTTCAAGTTGGCAAGTGGTAACTAGTGAAATGCTGCAAGGATCAGTGCTGGGGTCTCAACTATTTACAATCTATATTCATGACTTAAACGGAGAGTAATGTATCTTAAGTTTGTTGATGATACAAAGCTAGATGGGAATGTAAGCTGTGAGGACGACACAAAGAGGCCTCCAAGAGATATAGACAGGTTAAGTGAATGGGCAATAAGGTGGCAGATGGAGTATAAGTGTGAAGTTATTCACTTTCGTAGTAAGATCAGAAAAGCAGAATATTTTTTCAAAGCGTGAAACTTGTAAATGTTGGTGTTGAGAGATTGGGCGTACTCGTACAACATACACAAAGTCAGCATGCAGGTACGGCAAGCAATTGGGAAGGCAAATGGCATGTTGGCCTTTACTGCAAGCGGATTGGAGGACAAGAATGAGGAAGTCTTGCTACAAGTGTACAGGGCTTTGGCAAGATCACATATGGAGTACTGTGTGCAGTTTGGGTCTCCATATTGAAGGAAGGATACAAAAGCAACATATGCAGATGGTGGAAATCTGAAACAAAAATAGAAAACGCTGGAAATACGCAGCAGTTCAAGCAGCATTTGTGGAGAAAAAAAAAGTTAACGTTTCAGATCTGTGTGACCTTTCATCCGAAAGTTCTGTTGAAAGGTCACACAGACCTGAAACCTTAACTCTATTTTACTCTCCACAGATCCTTCCTGACCTGCTGAGTATTTCCAGCATTTTCTATTGTGTTGATGGAAGGATATATGTGCTTTGGTGCTGGTATAACAAAGGTTCGCTAGATTAGATAACCCTCCCCTCCCAGGAACCAATAATGAGAGGCTGAGTAAATTGGGTCTATATTCTCTACAGTTTAGAAGAATGAGAGATGATCTCATTGAAGCATACAGGATTCTGAAAGGGATAGACACATCGGGTGTTTCCCCTGGCTGGGGAATCTAGAACACAGGCACAGTCTCAGGATAAGGGGTCCATCATTTAGGACTGAGATGAGGAGGAACGTCTTCGCGCAAAGGGTTGTGAATCTTTGGTATTCTCTAACAGAGGGTTGTGGATGCTCTGTCATAAAGTATATTTAAGGTTACGATAGACAGGTTTTTGTTCTCTCGGGGAAATCGAGGGATATGGGGTGCAGGTGGGAAAGTGGAGCTGAGGCAGATCAGATTGATCATGATCATATTGAATGATGGAGCAGGCTCGAGGGGCCATATAGTCTACTCCTGCTCCTATTTCTTACATTATGTTCTTAATTCTCAGTACTGGAACAGTTTAACTCGTGCTGGGAAAATGGATGGCATTTGACTCATAAATACTGCAGGTAAACAAAATTGATTCGTACAGCAAAATCTTGAAATACCTTGAGAACAAATTAGAGGAAAGAAAAAAAGAGGTACATTGGAATCTAGACAAGTAAAAGATAATTAAGCCCATCCATGGTGGAGATAGCAAACAATTTCAGGCTGGGTGGGAGGATTGAGGGTGGGAGGCATTGGGGCTGGCATGACCTTGGGACTGACTGATTTGAAATTCACTCACAAGACAAAGTTTCAACTACATGGACACTGATAATTCGGGGTGGGTCTTGAGCCGAGTTGACCAAATTATTATTGCGTTACTTGGATTGGACTCAGAAGAATCGGAGGCATCAGAGAGGGTCACTAATTCATTCAAATATTTTAGGAAGAGAGAGAGGTAAAAAAAATACAACATTTACGCTTCTCGCAAATTACATAGAATTTACAGCAAGTAAGTATGCTATTTGGCCCAATTTGGCCAGAATAGCACAAATAGTCTTAAATAATGTATATTTGGATAATAGGAATACTGTGCTGCACACCAATCTGATCACTTTTACATGGTGAAGTGTCCTCCCAGCATCTGCATCTTCCTATCAACCCTATAGGCTGAATCTAGAGGAAGGGCAGGAGCCTCTACTTCTGGAGCCCACTTGGTTGCAGGGGTTAAGACGGCAATCACCCGGTAATTCACTGGAGCGTCAACTTTGATTTGGAGTGGGACTTGAACCCAGAACCTTGTGACTCAAAGGCGAGAATGCTACCGAGTGCGAAGAAGATTTACTGGGCTGATTCCTGGGAAGGCAGAATTGACGTATGAGGAGAGATTGGGTCGACTAGGCCAATATTCACTAGAGTTTAGAAGAATGAGAGGGGATCTCATATAAACCTATAAAATTTTAACAGGACTAGACAGGCTAGATGCAGGGAAGATGTTCCCGATGGCTGGGGAGCCCAGAACCAGGGGTCACAGTCTCAGGATACGGGGCATGCCATTTAGAACCGAGATGAGGAGAAATTTCTTCTCTCAGAGGGTGGTGAACCTGTGGAATTCTCTACCGCAGAAGGCAGTGGAGGCCAAGTCATTAAATATATTCAAGAAGGAGACAGATATATTTCTTAATGCCAAAGGGATCAAGGGATATGGGGAGAAAGCGGGAACAGGGTTCTGAATTAGATGATCAGCCATGATCTTTTTTGATTGGTGGGGCAAGCCTGAAGGGCCGAATGGCCTACTCCTGCTCCTATTTTCTATGTTTCTACAGCTGACACTTAGAAAAGGTCAGTAACAGGTACTATTTTGGGGCCATTGTAAAGACCTATCGCAGACCTAGTGCAGGTACTACAGGTAGACAAGGACACTCTTAAAATGGGAAACTGTATAAGGATCAATTGAGATGGACTTTTCCGATGTACTCTGACCAGGAATGTGGTGGCCGACCTACTATTTTCAACATATAATAGATACTGGCCCCAAGTTTGGATACATTCAAATATGGGCAGCTCTACAGGATTGAAGTTGGGATTTGTAACAGCTTTTATACGATGAACCAAGGAGAGGAAGAAAATATTCAATTTTAGTAGTTTGATGAATTGTAGTGAGCCCACAAGAGATAATAGGAACTGGACTTGATTATCTTCTTAAAAAAAAATCCCACATCCCACCCTTCTCTGCAACAAGTATTGCTATAAATAGATGACAATTAACTACTCTATAGTTAACAACTGTTGAGTGTAATCATCGGCTGACAATATTACTAAGTTTGTTAACAGCGATATTTGCATTAAAGTAAGAGATTATGAATCTCAACCATACAACATACACACAAGCAGTCTGGAATGTGCAACAGATTGCCATGCATCATCAGTAAGTAATTTTAGGAGCAAATTTGTTAAGGTACACTATTTATTATAACAAAGTATATTCATACAATAGTGCATTTTAGGAAAAGTGGTATACATAAACACTACAATCTATCGATGTGATTTAAAAACATTTTTTGCCTATTTTCTGTAAGGCTATGTCTGGATCCATCCATGATATATTTTCATTCTTGACAATATTAGCTAATAAATGATTACAAAGTACATTAAATATGTACATGAAACACTATTTTATTCAGATTGAATAGCATTACTACTCATCATTAGGTAGCTTATGTAAAATCCATGACTTCAGCTGTTCCAACTCTGATTTGCAAAGTTCATGATAGAGGTTAGGTAAAGTATTAAAAGTGGTTTTCACGCCCAGTGACTGTAAACGCGAACAGCTCTCTTTACCCCATTCAAACAAAACTAGTTGGTCATTCTTCCCATGACATTGGAACAATTCAGGCATTGAGGTTTGAGCACTCTGGACAGCCTGGAGACAAAAACATATATTACAGACACATTATCTATCTACTGTTTTCAATTTATTTCTACTTTTTCCACACATTAAAAACAATCATAAAAAACAGCACAATATTTTATGGAAGATTAAAATAATATTTTAAATTACTACTCCATAATGATAGACACCCAGGTAATAAAAAAAACACTTGAAAACCCGTGGTCAGGTATAAATCATCACCCATAAGCATGTTGCTGTAATGCTAAAAAAGGTGGTACATAGTTAAAGGTTGAATTCATTGGCCTATTCATGAACCCTAACATTTAGGTCTAATCTAAACATTTAACTTCAAATGGAGCGATATTTGTGGCTCCAAACATGCATTGCAAATACATGGATACAGTTAATCCATTTTGAGTTTCTTAACCTATTAAATCAGGCAAATCAAACTGTTTAATATTTTAATAAGTGGGTTATTGCAACATTGAAAGAATAAACTCTTAAAGATTATTTAAATAACTTATTTACATTAATTATGACATTTATAACATATCAGTGGTTTGAAATTGTGCTATGTGGTATTTGTGACACCATATTCATGTGAAATTCCTCTGTCTACTATTTTAGCAATGGTATTAAATGTATGGATTAATGCCTTTCGTAGACCTTAACAACATTTCCCATGATTGTGTTGATGTAACATTAGTAATATTTCAACCCATCCCCAGAGTAAGAATTTTGCTAAGTAGCCCTCCAGTTTCAATCAAAATTATGCTGGATACTTTCTACTTGTAAATGCTCTATATCTTACCTTACAGTGTCAGGTTAGTTTATTTGGTAGCTTTCTCAGGTGAGTGAGATGATAATGAGTTTAAGCCACACTTCAGGATTTCAGTATAATTTAGGCAGACACTTCAGTACAATATTAAGGGGCTGTCGCATTGTCAGAGGTGCTGTGTTTCAAATGAGACATTAACCCATACTTCCATCTACCTAAGATGGGCATAAAAGATTCCATGACATCCCAGTGGCTAGCACTGCAGCCTCACAGCTCCAGTGACCCAGGTTCGGTTCTGGGTACTGCCTGTGCGGAGTTTGCAAGTTCTCCCTGTGACCTCGTGGGTTTCCTCTGGGTGCTCCGGTTTCCTCCCACATGCCGAAGACTTGCGGGTTGATAAATAAATTGGCCATTGTAAAAAAAAAAAAATTTGCCCCTAGTGTAGGTAGGTGGTAGGAGAATTGAGGGAAGGTGGGGATGTGAGAGGGAAAAATGGGATTAATATAGGATTAGGAAAAATGGGATTAATATAGAATTAGTATAAATGGGTGGTTGATGGTCGGCACAAACTCGGTGAGCCGAAGGGCCTGTTTCGGTGCTGTATCTCTCTATGACACTTTTTCAAACAGCAGAGTTCTCCAAGTGTTGTGACCAACATTGGTTTGTCAACTAGTATTATCAAAACAGATTAATTGTTCATTCATCCTATTGTTCACGTGACTTTTGTGCAAATTCACTGTCACATTTGACTATAAATAGTGATTACACTTCAAGAGACATTCATTGGCTAAGAAGTTATTGGGACATCCTGAGGTCATGCTATATAAATGCGAGTTCCATCCTTTTGCTTACCTGATAGACAACAGAATCCTTATTCAAGAAACCAGATAGAGCAAATACTCCTGCTACTTGTTGATGAAATCTATAGGCTAAGTGCATAGCCATAGACCCTCCCATTGAAAATCCCCCTGCAAAGCCAAATATAGATCTAAATCAATAGTTTTATAGAATGCAAATCAAATTTAATGTAATTCTGTAGATTAATGTGAAGTCACACAAGCTTTCAGAGTTTCATTATACAAAAAAAATGGAATTTGTTTCATGAGTGACATGTAAATTTAATTATTTTAATAATTGTAATGGTCTACTTCATTTCAGTTTCACAATATTGAAGAAAATTGGTTACGTTCCAATCTATTACTTGATTAACCAGTTAACTAATTTTCATACCCTCTTAATTGCAGTTTGAGTCACATCTCACATAATTTTTCAAACTGCTACATATTATTAATTCAACTCAAAATCAAAACCTTCACAAATGCTAACTTTGTTTAATAGTTCATAGAAACTTACAGCACAGGAGGTGGCCATTTGGTCTATCATGCCTGAGCTGGCTCTTTAAAAGAGCAGCCATCCTTCATTCCACATAGAATCACAGAATTACAAAAACACAGAATTGTTACGGTGCAGAAGGAGGCCATTCGGCCCATCGTGTCTGCACCGGCTCTCCAAATGAACAATTCACCCACTGCCCCGCCTTCTCCCCGTAACCCTGCACATTCTTCCTTTTCATCTCAGTCTAATTCCCTTTTGAATGCCTCAATTGAACCTGCCTCCATCACACTCTCTGGCAGTGCATTCCAGACCTTAACCTGTGTGAAAAAGTTTTTCCTCATGTCGCTTTTGCTTCTTTTACCAATTACTCTAAATCTGTGCCCTCTCGTTCTCGATCCTTTCACAAGTGGGAACAGTTTTTCCCTATCTACTCTGTCCAGACCCCTCATGATTTTGAACACCTTGATCAAATCTCCTCTCAGCCTTCGCTTCTTCAAGGAAAACAGTCCCAACTTCTCCAATCTATCTTCATAACTGAAGTTCCTAATCCCTGGAACCATTCTCGTGAATCTTTTCTGCACCCTCTAATGCCTTCACATCTTTCCTAAAGTGCAGCGCCCAGAACTGGACGCAATACTCCAGCCGAGGCTGAGCTAGTGTCTTATACAAGTTCTACATAACCTCCTTGCTCTTGTACTCTATGCCCCTATTAATAAAGCCCAGGATACTGTATACTTTATCAATCACTCTCTCAACCTGTCCTGCCACCTTCAATGATACATGTACACCTCGGTCCTTCTGCTCCTGCACCCCCTTTAGAATTGTACCCTTTATTCTATATTGTGTCTCCATGTTCTTCCGACCAAAATGTATCACTTCTGCTGCGCATTGAACTTCATCTGCCACCTGTCCACCCATTCCACCAATTTGTCTATGTCCTTTTGAAGTTCTACACTATCCTCCTCACAGTTAGTTCACAATGCTTCCAAGTTTAGTATCATCCGCAAACTTTGAAATTGTGCCCTGAACACCAAGGTCTAGGTCATTAATATACATCAGAAAAAGCAAGGGTCCCAACACTGACTCACGGGGGACTCCACCATAAACCTTCCTCCAGCCGAAAAACATCCACTAACCACTATTCTTTGTTTTCTGTCACTCAGCCAATTATGTATCTGTGTTGCTACTGTCCCATTTATTCCATGAGCTATAACTTTGCTCACAAGTCTGTTGTGGGGCACTGTATCAAATGCTTTTGGAAGTCCATGTACACCACATTAACTGCATTGCCCTCATCAACCCTCTCTGTTACATCTTCAAACATCTCCAGCAAGATAGTTAAACATGATTTTCCTTTAAGAAATCCATGCTGGCTTAACCTGAATTTGCCCATGTGACAATTAATTTTGTCCCAAATTATTTTTTTCTGTTTTTAGTCTGTAATCCTGTCATCCTCAAGTTCCTGTCCAACTCCACTTAAAATTATTTATGGAATCAGCTTCCACCACCTTTTCAGGTAGAGCATTCCAGATTCTAACCACTCTCAGTGAAAAAAATTCTCTTCATCTCCCCCTAGATCTATTGCTAATGATTTTACATCTATGACCTCTGGTTATTGATCTACTCACCAGAGTGAATAGTTTTTCTCCATCAAAACCTCTCATCGTCTTGAAAACTTCGAATAGGTCACCTCTAAACCTTTTCTCTTCCAAGAAGAACAGTTCTAACTTTCCAACTTCTTCTCATAATTGAAGTCCCTTAACGCTGGTAACATCCTGGTAAACCTCCTCTGTATCCTTTCTAAGGCTTTACATCTTTCCTGAAGTGTGGTGCCCAGAATTCTCTACAATACTCCAGCTGAGGTCTAACTAATGGTTTACACAATTTATAAACCCAAATAACCCATTATATTTATTAACCACCCTTATTAACTGCCCTGCCACCGTTCAGCATTTATGTATATGGACACTACGGCTTCTCTGCTCATCTACACTTTCCAAAATCATGCTGCCATTTAGAGTATACTATCTTTCCATATTAGTCCTCCCAAGGTGCATCATTACACTTCTCTGCATTGAATGCCATCTGCCATGCTTCTGCTAATTTTACCATCCTGTCTTGTCATTCTGTACTCTGCAACCATCCTCATCATTATCTACTAAGCTGTCAACTTTCATATCATCTGCAAACTTTATAATGCTGCTCCTTACACTCAGGTCCAGATTGTTTATAAAAATTGAAAAGAGTAATGGACCCAAAACTGATCCTTGGGGAACACTACTGCAAACCACCATCCAGTGCTTCCTGTTATTGAGCCAATTCCATATCCATGCTGCCATTTTTCCTTTAATTCTCAGGGCTTCCATCTTCCTAACAAGCCTCCTGTGTTTCACTTTGTCGAACACCTTCCAAAAGTCCATATATATAACATCTACTACACTACCTTGATCAACCTTCTTTGTTACCTCATCAATGAATTCAATCAAGTTAGTCAGACACAATTTGCCTTTAACAATTCCATGCTGGCTGTTCTTGATTAGCCTATGTCTTTCCAAATGGGAAGTTTATTTTGCCCCTCATAATGGTTTCCAATAACTTCCCTACCACCAATGATAGGTTGACTGGGCTGTAGTTTCCTGTTTTATCCCTCCTTTTTCTTGAATAGCGGTGTAACATAAGCAACCCTCCAGTCCTCTGACTCTAAACATGTATCCGAAGAGGACTGAAAGATTGCGATCTGTACTTCTGCTATTTCTATCCTTGCCTCTTTCGGCAATCTAGGATGTATTCCATTCACTTAGCAACTTTCAGTAATGCTAATCTGCTCTATTACAATCCTATCCATAACTTCCTCTGCTCTTCTGGTGTAACTTTCACATCATCCGCTTCCTTTGTGAAGACAGATACAAAATACTCATTTAGTACTTTAGTCCTCTGCCCCTGCATGAAGATTTCATAAGATAAGGAGGAATAGGCCATTCAGCCTCTCAAGCCTGCTTTGCCATTCAATAAGATCATGGTTAATCTGATTGTGGCCTTAACTCCTTTCCTGCCTGCCCCCCATAACCCTTAACTCCCTTGTAAATCAAAAATCTGTCTAACCTTCCCTTTGTGCCCTTAATAGGCCCAACTTTTTCTCTAGTTAACCTCTTAAACTTTATGCTTACAAAATGGTTTAGGGTTCAATTTAATGTTGCCTGTGAATCTTTTCTGGTATCCTCTCTTTGATTCCCGTATTAACATTTTCAATTCCCTTCCATACTTTCCATAATCTTCCTGGTTATTAACCGAATCTTAACTTCTGTCATTTGCCAAAAGCCTCCTTTGCCTGTTTTATTTTAACTTTTATTTCCTTTGTCATCCAGGGCACATTAGCTTTGGATGATCTACCTTGTACCTGAATTGTCTCTTCCCTGAATGCCTTCCAATCGTCTGTACTGCTTTACTGTGCAATCTACCTATGCTAGGTCCCTCCTTAAATCACTGAAATTTGCCCTTCCTTAGTTGAGCATTTTTACCTTCAATATTGTCTGGTCTCTTTCCATAATTGCTCTAATCTGAATAATGTTGTGGTCACTGTTAGCTATATGATATCCCGCTGTAACACACTCCACTTGCCCTACTTTATTTCCCAGTACCAGATCCAACACTGCTTCCTTCCTTGTTGGACTGGAGATGTATTGATCAAGAAAGTTTTCCTGTACACATATCAGAAATTCCTCTCCTTGCCTACCTTTTGCACTATGTTTTTCCTTATAGTTCTACTATTTCTTGTATTTTAAGATTTGTCATAAATGCAATTATTTCTCTCCCCTCTCCCTACAAGATTATATAGGTCCAAGCTTGATTAAACATTTAGATTATTACAAATTATTACATCTCTTGCTATGCATTTGTAACTGGCTGATGCAAAAACTACTGCTTTTAAAAAAGAAATCTGCCTAAAACGTGTGACTGTAGAATAGTGCTACACTTTGGTAGTTTAGAGAGAGGAAATAGAGAGGCATGGAGGTTCCTTTGAGAGAAAATACACATTGATAAAGCTAAAAGAAAATCTTAGGTTTTATAAATAACAGCTTTGAGTAACAAATGAAATAGGTAAAACTAAACCTATAGAAATCATTGGTATGCCCAGTTGTCCCCTAATTTTGGAAGGATATTAATATAATGGAGAGGGTACAAAAGAGATTTATTAAGATAACATAGACACTGACAGCACAGAAATTCAGCCGACTGTGCATGTGCGAGCTTTCTGTAAGTTATCCACTCATCCCTACACCCCTACCAAGGATAAAAGGCTTTAGTTATCAGGAGATACTGGAAAAAATATGAGTTCTTTTCACTTTTTGGTTAAGAAGAAAGTTGATAAAGAGTTATTTAAAATTATGATGAGGTTTGTTAAGGTAAATAGGGAAAAATATTTCTTCTGGTATTTGAGTCAGTAAATAGAGGGCATAAATTTAAGATCACTACCAAAAGAATGAAGGGTTGTTTGGACATGGAACACCCTACCAGAAACAGTAGTGTAAGTAATTCCAACTATTTCAGTCTCCTAGAACAGCAGCAATTGCATGCAATTCAAAGTTTGTTCAAAAAAAATAACACTTTTTTAAAAACAAAAGTAATATATCCACTTATGCTTTCCAGGCTGCAGTGTTATACCACTTACAACATAGTAAAGAAACAATTAAAAAGCAAGAATTATTTCTAATTTCTAGTATTTGCAAAGTCAGAAAATGATGGAAACACATAGCAGGTCAGTCAATAGCTGAAGAGAACAGTTAATTTTTCAGGCATGTAGCCCCTCAGGGAAAAAATGAAAGATGAACAAGCATTTTAATAGAATCAGAACAAAGAGGAGGGATACAAAAGAAAGACTTGCATTTATATAGTGCTTTTCAAGTACTTTTCACAACCACCAGATGTCTCAAAGCACTTTACAGCCAATGAAATACTTTTGAAGTGTAGCCACTGTTGTAATGTAGGAAACACGGCAGCTAATTTGCACACTGCACACTTCCATAAACAGCAAGGTGATAATGACCAGATAATCTGTTTTTGTGATATTGCTTGAGGGATAAATATTGGCCAGGATACCAAGAATAACACCCCTACTCTTCTTTGAAATAACATGGGATCTTTTACATCCACCTGAGCAAGCAAATGGGGCTTCGGTTTAATGTCTCATCCGAAAGAAGGCACCTCCGACAGTGAAGCACTCCTTCAATACTGCACTGGAGTGTCAGTCTTAATTTTTGTGCTCAAGCCCTGGAGTGGGACTTGAGCCCAGAACCTTGTGGCTTAGAGGTAAGAGTGCTACCAACTGAACCATGGCTGACACACCTAACAAGAGGAATTCTCAGTGAAATAGGAAAGATGGATAGATGTTTGAGATGATCTTTAGATTAGACAATGGAAAAAATAAAGATATTACACCATCTCTGCACTAACGCTTTATCTTTCACCACACTATTAACACACTCTTTGTCTTTTCCCCATGACCTCTTTGTCAGTTATTCTTTGTGATCCTATGTCCTATCAACCCCTTCCCTTTTGTTCTCTTTTGCCCGACCCCCGCTTTATCTGCTTAAAACCTATTACATTTCTAACCTTTGCCAGTTCTGATGAAAGGTCACTGACCTGTAACGTTAACTTGGCTTCTCTCTCTACAGATGCTACCAGACCTGCTGAGTATCTTCCAGCACTTTTTTGTTTTTATTTAAGAATGGTTACAGCTCCTCTGAAGCAAGACCACAGATATTCTAGTATTCTTTTTAAGTAACAGCGCTATCACTAAAGAAAGAATAGAACGAGCTATCAGAGCAATATCTGTTAACTTCAATGGACTAGAAGCATTACATTATAATTCTAGGATTTTAATGTACCGAATGTCACAATTGTGGCAAATTCCAAAAGAAACTCTCAGATTTTATTGTAACTTTTCTTACATTCTTACGTTGATGCCATAATGAGACAGAAAATGTGTCAGAGATATAGTTCAATAGTTCAAATGGCATTTTCTCTCTTGTATTTTTCCCAAGCAAGGGAGTTTGTTGGCCCTATGGAAATTTTGCAGTTCCTAAAAAATTCTCGACAAACAGTAGCTTCAGCAGCATAAGCATATCGCAAAAACATGTCAAAGCACAATGAGTTTTATTTATTATTGCTTTTAAAACATAATGCAATTAAAGAGATCAAAGTAAGGTTCCCACACACAGCAATACAATTTTAGTAACAGTCTTTTAAGTGACTCGTTATAGGGTAAATTATTGCACCTATTTAGTCACATGCTGGCAAGATTGCCTGCAGTTAGTCATGATGATGTCTTTTATGTATATAGGCACCATGAGATTTGAATAGCTATGTAATTACACATTTCATGTGGTTGACCAATTGATTTTCCTTTTGAAATGACAATATACAAAAAGGTTTGGTCTCTGATTTACTTCTCTATGGAAAAATCCTGCAATTTGTCTGTCAATACCACAATGCCTTCTGGGTGAGTACTGTAACTGTAATACCCTTGCTGATTTCAGCCAATAGGTTTGATGACAAACCGTTCTTATCTGAGGACCTGGATAATGTTTCAGTGGAGGCTAATTTTAGCACATTAATTTTGATTTACTCTGTAGCTAGTACAGTTTTAATTATTTCAATCTCAAATTTCTTACAGTTTGTCATCAGTTTCTTCAAACATGAAACAAAAAAAGCCTTTCAGCACCATGTGAGCTAGTGGAGGGATATTGAATATCCGTTAGTAACTAGCAACGGCATTCCTTTAATGGTGACAGTAAGTAGATTTTATCAGAGATTCAATAAAGCTTCTCCACATAACTGCCAATCCTGTTTTGCTTCCTTGTGAGGGTTCATTACTGTCTTCAATCAGTAACATACATAATGTTATTTCAAAATGTATGTGCCATTAAAGGGAACTGTATTCTACTTGACTGATACATAATCCAAAATATTAGAAAGACTCAATGGTCTCACTTATTCATTATTATTGTGTTTTGTTAGAAGCATGGTAGCAGAATTCTTTTTTGCAGAAATCCCCTTAATTTAACTTCAGGGATCACAAGTACTACCCCTAGACATTTACAGAGTCACTGAAATAGAACTTTGACGTTATATCAGGGGAGTTATAAATAAAATATTCACTTGCAGAATGTCTCTATTGTGGTATTAAAACATACAAGGACAAGGTCCAACTAAAAGCACAAATGTACAGATACCTCGCTGTGCCATTTATAATTATCACCAATTAAATCAAATGTACTTCATTAATTGTTAATACTTGAATTTCAAAATCAACCGAATAGCACTGTGATACATCAGCTATACTCCTTTATCACAGAAGTAAATTCAGATTCTGATTTTGAGGTTGAAAAACTTTATTCCATCAAAGGCCAAACCACCTCCTAGATACAAATATGTATCAAGTATTTATACACTGTGAAAATGTGGGGCTCATTTCTTTAAACACTTCTCACTATATTTATGTTTCTTCTATATTATTCACTTACAATAAGCTTCAAATAGCCAGGTGACTTTCAGTCAAAGTCCCTCCACAAAATGATTCTGATAATTTGGTCTGGTCCTTCAGCAGTTTGCATCCCTGATCATATCTACACTTCATTCACAGTCTATGGATTTGAATAAATCAATTCTCAAATGTATTTCAGTCCATTAATGTAGAATTGCCTAAAGCAATATATAGTTCTGAGTATAATATATAGAACTATATAGTATGAAATTCTGATGAAAGGTCACAGACCAGAAATGTTAACTCTGCTTCTCTCTCTACAGATGCTGCTAGACCTGTTGAGTATTTCCATCATTTTCGTTTTTATTTTAGGTTTCCGCAGTATTTTGCTTTGTATTACATAAAACAATTTTGGAAGCCATCTTGTTGCTAATCTTAACACTGAATGTTTTTATTATTTCAAAAAGGCTAATTTTGAGTTTGGTATTTCATATTAAATGTTATTGTAATTATTGCTATGTTTACTGGTGCTCCATATCTATGTATAAGATAACCACTGATGGCTAATGTACATTACTATGTTTTCAACTACCACTGGTCAATTTAATTAATTTATTAATATGTAAATCTTAATGGTCTTAGTTATATTGCATTGTTATATTAATCAGTGATGTCAAACTTTGGGTGCCAGTTCCATTTTTCAATGGATGAGACATCACCAGCAATGATTAAACATTCAGAAAAAGAAAAACATATATGGTGTCACAACTGGAACTCTGATTTTAGTTCAACTTGTTAAAACTTAGACAATTGACTAGTACCTTAAATATGTGATCCTAGCACTCACCCAGTTGAGAATTCCTCAATTATTTCACTCCCTCCCTACCTGACACTTGTTCCCTCGCTTTTCTCACCATTGCATGTTGCAGCTGCTCCCCAGCCTATCCTAATACTCACCTCCAACCCACTATTTGTTGGTTACCATTCTGCATATATATTACACTTACAAAAAAGAGATAGAAACTGAGTATATTAATAAATTAACATACATGAAAGCAACACAGTGAAACTGAGAAACATACAAGTGGGAGGAGACCAATAGGAAGAAAAGATTTACAAAAATAATGATCGAGAAAATTAGAGTCAAATAAACAGATAATACAATTAAGTGTGAGCCATACAAAGAAAGGGGGCATTGGCTATTAAGAATGTTGGAATCTAATAGTAAATCACAGGTCACAGATCTGAAACAGTGGCGCAGTGGTTAGCACCGCAGCCTCACAGCTCCAGCGACCCGGGTTCAATTCTGGGTACTGCCTGTGTGGAGTTTGCAAGTTCTCCCTGTGTCTGCGTGGGTTTTCTCCGGGTGCTCCGGTTTCCTCCCACAAGCCAAAAGACTTGCAGGTTGGTAGGTAAATTGGCCATTATAAATTGCCCCGATTATAGGTAGGTGGTAGGGAAATATAGGGACAGGTGGGGATGTGGTAGGAATATGGGATTAGTGTAGGATTAGTATAAATGGGTGGTTGATGGTCGGCACAGACTCGGTGGGCCGAAGGGCCTGTTTCAGTGCTGTATCTCTGAAATAAATCCGAAATGAAAAAACTCTGTTTCTCTCCCCACAGATGCTGCCAGACCTGCTGAATATTTTCAGCACTTTCTGTTCCTATTTCAGATTTTCAGCATCCACAGTATTTTGCTTTTATTCTAATCGTATGTCACCTAGTTTGAAATTTTGGTGAGCTTTAAGCTTGCCTGCTTTGCATCTTTGTATAATATCTGAATCAGAGTAAACATAAATACTGCCATGTTTTTCATTTTGTGTTCCTGGTAATCTAATCTTTCCAATGACTGTGGTACTGAGCTAAAGTTTTTTTCCAAACGTGTTTTTAAATATTCCAGTGTTAAATGCATCAAAAATGAACTGCTGGGAACTAATTAGGTTCAGACCTCATTACAGCTGGCCATTTTGAATTTGCATTGACTAACTGTCAGCAGTAATGTAGGATAGCACTGTGCTAAATGGGAACAAAGAAAGCTATATTGTGTAATTGCGAGATTGGTATGTGCTTCCAGTTCCAGACAACTATAAATTGGATAACTCCAGGCTGCATTTTTAACCCTGATGCCAATAATGCTGCTTCTAGTGCTGAAAATTCAAACTATCTCGTAAAATAGTAACATTTGCCTGCAGCAAGAATATCTATCTGCAACAGCTACAGGATAGGTAAGCTATCAATCTCTTTATTCCTGTTTCCACTAGATCAATTTACAAATAGTTTTACTCCAAATGGCAGCTGTAACTTTTCAACAGCTACAAACGGCAAGAAAAGTCAAATATATCACTTAATACCAGATAAGTTTGGCAGCATGAATAACACGCAGGAATACACAATTGCCAAAATAACTCTTAGCATTATGTTCGAAATGTAAAAGATTGTATATAGCTAGTGCTTTTTTTTGGTCTTTCTAAAAGCAAACTAGTATATTGCCATTGATTTAATTTACCACTTACTGTAAATGTTAGAAACCGCCAGATTCTTTTGAATAGTTAAGAGTGAAGTTACAGCAGTACCAGATTTGATAATCCACAGAAAATGTTCATTTTTTTCCACCAGCGTCAAAATAATGGTATCAGGTTTCACCAGTATCAAGTAAAGAAATCATGGTGGAAGGAAATTGATTAGACAAGTACACATACTTTCTAAGTAAAACAATCCTTTTTTGCCCACGTGTTAAAAAATGATTGACTTCAGAAATTAAATGATATGACCAAAATTCTAAGTGCAAAAGGATATGATCAACCACGTGCATCTTTATTTTTAAGACAGTGAATCTGTGATACAATCCAGTGACTGTGCCAGGATAAACATGTTTGATGGAAGGATAGTAGACAGGAAACAGGAATAGAAAAGGTAGATTCTCAGATTACTGAATGTTTTTTAAAATGTTAGGAAAACTGATAACATATTTTACCTAAGATTATTCTGTCCTTTACAACTCCAGCTTTGACCTCTTCATCCACCAAACTACCCAGTATATGGCACATTGAGTCCATCGATTCAAGATGTTCTGGGCAGTTATTGGAAATTTTGTACCTGTCAAACCACACATTTGACAGAGATCCATTCATTGGTGTATATGGTCTGAAAAAGTGACAATAAAAATGTTACCTGTCTGCAACCATATGCGCAAAGAAAACTGAGAACAGTAAACTAGCAAGAATCCTTATCTGAAATGAAGACTGCTAAAAAAGTTGCAAAACAAGAAAAAGGTAAACCAGCCATGTTTTAAATGTAGGCACAAAGATACAGATGTAAATTGCTAAAAAGCTAACTTTTGTTGCTTACTTTGGCTGTATTTCAAACATGTTAATCCTGAAGCCAACTAATTATCTTACTTGTGTTGTATTGAGTTAGAAACATGCCAACAGCTCTGAACCAATTATAATTTCTGAGACAGGAGAGAGAATGGGACAGGGAAACAGAGATAGAGAGGGGGACAAGAAGGGAGAGGGGGACAGAGAAGGGAGAGAATAGCGGGTTGGCTGGGGGGGGGAGGAGGGTAAGAGCAAAAGAAATAGGAACAGGAGTAGACCAAATGTCCCTTGAGCCTGCTCCGCCATTCAGTACGATCATGACTGATCCTTGGCTTCAACTCCGCTTTCCTGCCCGCTCCCCATATCCCTCGATTCTCTGAGAGATCAAACATCTGCCTATCTTAGCCTTAAATATATTCAACAATGGAGCATCCACAACCCTCTGAGGTAGAGCATTCCAAAGATTCATAAATCTTCGAGTGAAGTAATTTCTTCTCATCTCAGTCAAAATGATCAGCCCCTTATCCTGAGATTGTGCCCCTGTGTTCTAGATTCCCCAGCAAGGGGAAACAACCTCTTTGTCTACCCTGTCCAGCCCCTTCAGAATCTTTAATGTTTCAATGAGATCATCTCTCATTCTTCTAAACTCCAGAGAGTATAGACTCAATTTACTCAGCCTCCCATCACAGGACAACCCTTTCATTCGAGGAACCAATCTAGTAAACCAATGCAAGTATATCATTCCTTAAATATGGAGACCAAAACTGTGTACAGTATTCCAGGTGTGGTCTCACCAAAGCCCTGAAGAATTCTAGCAAGACTTCCTTATTCTTGTACTCTAATCCCCTTGCAATAAAGTCCAACATGCCATTTGCCTTCCTAATTGCTTGCAGTAGCTGCATGCTAATGGTGTGTTCCTTTATGAGTATACCCAGGTCCCTCTGAACACCAACATTTACAAGTTTCATGCCTTTTAAAAATACTCTGCTTTTCTATTCTTACTACCAAAGTGAATTACCTCACACCTCCCCACATTATACTCCATCTGCCCATCTTGTTGCCCGTTCACTTAGCCTGTCTATAGCTCTTTGCAGCCTCTGTATTCTCCTAAGAGCTTACATTCCCACCTAGCTTTATATTGTCAACAAACTTAGATACATTACTCCCCATCTCTCTGACTAAGTCATTAATGTAGATTGTAAATAGCTGAGGCTCCAGCGCTGATCCTTGCAGTACTCCACTTGTCACAATCTGCCAATTTGAAGATGCCCCGTTTATGCATACTCTCTGATTCCTGTCTGTTAACCAATCTGCTATCCATGCTAATATATTAGCCCCAACTCCATGAGCCTTTATTTTGTGTATTAGCCTTTTGTGTGACACCTTATCAAATGCCTTTTGGAACTTCAAGTATACTACATCTATTAGTTCCCCATTATCTACCCTACTAGTTACATCCTCAAAAAACTCGAATAAATTTGTCAAACATGAGTTCCCTTTTGTAAAACCATGTTGACTTGTCTGACCATATTATGATTCTCTAAGTGCATTGTTAAGACTTCTTAATAATAGATTTCAGCATTTTCCCAATGACTGATGTCAGGCTAACTGGCCTGTTGTTCCCTGTATATGTTCTCCCTCCTTTCTTAAATAGCAGTATTACATCTGCTAACTTCCAATCCACTGGGACTGTTCCAGAACCTAGCGAATTTTGGAAAATCATAACCCGTGCAACCACTATCTCTGCAGCTACCTCTTTTAGAACTGTAGGATGTAGGCCAATAGGTCCTGGGGATTTGTCAGCTTTAGTCCCTTAAGTTTCTCCAATGCTTTTTCTCCACTGATATTAATTACCTTAAGTTCCTCACTTTTATTAGCCCCTTGGTTACCTTCTATTTCTGGTATATAGTTTGTGTCTTCTACTGTGAAGACAGACCTGGCCGGGGGGGGGAGGGGGGACAGTTGCAGAGAGCACAGAGGGGTGGTTGGTGCGAGCTTGGCAGGGAGCGCAGAACAGTGTGAGGGAGAGGGAGTAGATAGAGAGGTGGGAGAGAGAGTGGCGACAGTGTGGAGAGACTGGGAGGGGACAGTGAGACAGGAGGAGGTACAAAGACTATGGAAGATGATGAGAGGGGACACAGAAAGAGCAAGAGCTACAGATGGGGGCGGGGGAGGGGCGATGGTGATGGGGGGGCAGACGGGCTCTTTTTCCTCATTCTAACTTTTATCAATTTGAATTTTTAAAGCAAACAATGTCTCTGAGGGAAAAGGGTAGAAATGGAGGGGATGCGGGAAGCAAAACAATTCCTACCCCAAAAAGCAGAGAAACAGGAAGGCCCAAAGAAGTGCATAGAAAAGTAAAACAAAACAAAAACAAGAAAGAGAGACCTAACCAGACAATAAGAGAAGGGGAGAGAATCGGAAGAAAAAGGAAACTACAGTACAAGGACAGATAAAAGTGAGAACATATCCCATAATTCACTGTGAGGAATGCATGGGAAATCCACTAGTAACTCTGAATAGATATATCTATGGCAGATTTCAGAAGACACTAAAAAGTTGAATATTTAATGCCTTATTCAATTAAATATTTATATTCAAAATGACATTGTTAAATATAGGGGTCAAAGAACAGTAATTTTACAAGATTATCAGAACTGAGTGATACAGGAAAAAAAATTAAATACAGTATTTGTTACTTATAATATCTCTGCTTATAAACAAAAGGTTACTTAGTTCAATTCTAACTCTGGTTGAGAGAATATGGTTCTAGCTTACAAGATTTTAGTAAACTTGCATTGAACATTTATTTTCAGCTACTTAAATGATACCTTAAAGGTGCTGTTGGATAAATTACACGTATGTGCTGAAAAACCAGATCTTGTTTCAGTATATCTTTTATCCATGCTCTTATACCTTGGCCAGTATCACCTAAGACAGAAAAAGTAATTAAAATATAGAATGTTATGCATTTTTAAGGCAAACAGTACTGCCGAGAAAGAGCCACAAAAGTGGCACATTACTGTCATTAGAACAATGCTTCAACTTAATGTGGTTAACAAACCAATTTCTCTTTATTTGCAAAACTCAATACTTTTTACAATCTGTTTAATGTAACAGCAGGGTTGTTGAAACAACCTAAAATGCTAGTGTATCAAAGTGCTGTGTCCTGATGTGATAGATGGAAGGATCATGCCTGCAGACTCCCATAAATGAATTCTTAATCTGGCTCAACTGAGGAAGCACCAAATGGAACTACTTTCTTTGTACTAAAGGAAACTTAAAAAAGTGAGCCAATCTGAGTTGCTCCTGTATATCTCTCAGCCAGAGGTGCAAAAGCAACTGAACTCATCAGCATTTTAGCTGGGCATGCTCAGTGGGAACTGAGTCAAATATCTTTATTTATAAATATAAAAACTATTCACACACACCATTACATATGATCAGAAAATTCTTGGCATAAGAACATAAGAAATAAGAGGTGTAGGCCAGGTGGCCCAATGAGTCTCTCCGCCATTCAATAAAATCATGACAGATTTATTACATTTACCTTTCTAACTTTTCAGTTATTATGGAAGGTCATGGACCTGAAACGTTAACTCTGTTTCTCTCTCCACAGATGCTGCCTGATCTGCTGAGTATTTCCAGCAATTTCTGTTTTTAAATCCTGGATGAACTTCTACATCAACTCGACTTGCCTGCCCTATCCCCATATGCCTTAATTCCCCTCTATCGAAATCTATCAATCTCAATCTTGAATATACTTATCAACTGAGTATTTACAGCCCACTGGGATGGAGGATTCACAACCCACAGTGAAGAAGTTTCTCCTCACCTCAGTCCTAAATGACTGACCCCTAGTTCTAGACTCTCCAGCAGGGGCAATAGCCTTTCAGCAGCTATCTTGCCAAGCCCTCCAAGAATTTTGTGTTTCAATGATATCACCTCCCAATCTTTTCAACTCCAGAGAATATAGGCCCAATCTGGTCAATCTCTCCACATAGGAAAGCCCTCTCATCCCAGGAATCAATCTAGTGAACCTTTGTTACACCCTCTCCAAGGTAAGTACATCTTTCTTTCGGTAAGGAGACCAAAGCAGTACACAGCAATCCAGGTGTGGTCTTATTGAAAGCCTATATAATTGCAGCATGACTTCCTTACTCTTATTCTCCAACCCCCTTAAATAAAGGCAAACCTACCATTTGCCTACCTAGTTGTTTGTTGTACCTGCATGTTAATTTTTTGTGATTCGTGGACATGGAACCCCAAATCCCCATGAATACCAACATTTACTAGTCTCTCACCTTCTTGAAAATATTATGCTTTTCCATTCTTCCTACCAAAGTGGATAATTTCACACATCCACACATTATACTCCATCTGCCACCTTTTTGCCCAATCACTTAACCAGTTTATATCACTCTGCAGCCTCTTTGCATCCTCCCCACAGTTTACTTTCCCATCCAGCTTTGTATCATCAGCAAACTTGGATGCATTACACTCAATCCCCTCATATAAGTCATTGATATAGATTATAAATAGCTGAGGTCCAAGCACGGATCTTTGCAGCATTCCATCAGTTACATCCCAAAAATAACCTGTTTATTCCTACTGTTTTCTGCCCATTAATCAATCCTCAACCATGCTAATATATTACCCCAATCTCACAGGGAATTACAGGCCAGTTAGCCTAACATCAGTCGTTGGGAAGATGCTGGGAACTATTATTAAAGAAGTCTTAACAATGCACTTGGAAAAGCATAGTATGATTAGAACAAGTCTGCATGGTTTTACTAAAGGGAAATCCTGTTTGACAAATTTATTATAATTTTTTGAGGCTGTAACAAGTAGGGTAGATAAAGGGGAGACAGTAGATGTATATACCTGGATTTTCAAAAGGCATTCGATAAGGTGCCACATAAAAGATTAATAGGTAAGATAAGGGTTCATGGTGTTGGGGGTAATATATTAGCGTGGATAGAAGATTGGTTAACAGACAGGAAGCAGAGAGTGGGTATAAATGGGGCATTTTCAAGTGGTGTGCTGCAGGATCTGTGCTGGGGCCTCAGCTATTTACACTCTATATTAATGACCTGGATGAAGAGACAGACAGAAATGTATCCAAGTTTACTGATGATACAAAGCTCAGTGGAAAGGTAAGCTGCGGGGAGGACATAGATGGTTGGACCTAGGGCATTGACCTGAGGAACTCATGTAGGTTTTTCCCTCGTGTTGGTTCTCTCGCCATCTGTCACAAGCTCAGCCTGGCAGCCATGTCTTTCAGGACTCAGCTAGCTTGGTCAGAAGTGGTGCTACCAAGCCATTCTTGGTGATGGATATTGAAGTCCCCCACCCCGAGTACCCTTGCTGCTTTCAATGTTTCTTCCAAATGGTGTTCAACATGGAGGAGTACACATGCATCAGCTGAGGGAGGGCTGTAGGTAGTAATCAGCAGGAGGTTTCTTTGCTCATTTCTGACCTGATACCATAAAACTTTATGGGGTCTGCAGTCAATGTTGAGGACTCTCCAGGCCACTCCCCCGCAACTGTATACCACTGTACCGCCATCTCTGATGGATCTGTCCTGCAAGTGGGCAAGACAAACCCAGGGATGGTGATAGAGTCTGGGATATTGGTTAAAAGGTATGATTCAATGGGTATAAGATAGATGAACAAACAGTACACAGTTTCACGTGGTGAATTACATTTTCTCTTACACGCCTTGTGAAATAAAATGCTACTCGGTTTCTCTCTAAACATGGGTACTAAAACAAACCAATTTAGCAGTTTAATTCTTCTTTGTTATCTTGATTTAGGCTTTTAAACAGTCTTTTGGCTGCCAACTGGGAGCTTCTCACACCCTCTGACTGCCCATTTTTTTTAAAACCGGGACCTATCAATAGCAATTCCAGAAATGAAATTACTGTCCACTGGGTTGTCATTCAGAGCACTCCTTCCAATCAAGGCTCCAACCCTGTTTTCAGAAGACTCAGAAATAGCTAAAAAAAAGTTACTACTGCCAAACTGAAGTCCTATTCTTTGAAGTGTACCCATGAGGCTCCAGACGTTTGTCTGGCTGCCTGCCATGCTGTGTGAATTGAACAGAACGATTCCTCAAAGTGCTGCAACAATATTTCCGTGGGACTAAAGTGTGATCACTTACAATAGCTTGATATTATTTGGGAATCTAAATAAGGATCCCTTCCTCCCCTCGGATGATTAAACAATTAACACCACACCAGCATTGGTGAGTCAAAAAAATTCACTCCTTTCCTGACAAATGCCTGATCCGAGATGCTACTGACCTGCTACTACTGGACTGATACTTTAAGAGACTTTGGGTGTTAACCCCCTACATATTGATTCTAGCACTGCAGAGATGCAAGTTAAAAGAAATCAACAAAGGCAAAAATGCATTTTGCCACATTCAATAATAGCAAAGCTCGAATACAGATTAGATTTTTTGCGTAGGGCATAAACCAAACAGTTGCTCTTCATCCTTCATAATACCTAGGCATGCAATGGAGGACTTCCTTCAGTCTATTTGCCAAAATCCAGGGCTAAACTGTGAGATGAACTTGTGGCAAAAAGAGAGAAAATTTGCAAGGGGGGGGGGGGGGGCAGGGTGGTGGCATGTGCGGTTTGGGCTACAACCTCCACAACTGAGTATCCTAGAAAGGTGTCAACAACAATAAGAAGAACTTGTATTTATATAGCAACTTTAACGTAACCGAACATCCCAAGACACTTCACAGGAGTGTTATAAAGCAACATTTGATACCGAGCCATAAAGTAGGGCAGATGACCAAAAGCTTGGGGAAAGAGTAGATTTTAAAGAGCATCTGAAAGGAGGAAAGAGGGGTAGTGAACCAGAGAGGTTTAGGGAGGGAATTCCAGAGCTTAGGGTCTTGGCAACTGAAAGCATGGCCACCTGTGATGGAGCAATTAAAACTGGGGATACTCAAGACGCCAGAATTAGAGGAGCGCAAATCACAGAATTGTTACAGCGCAGAAGGCGGCCATTCAGCTCATTGTGTCTGCACTGGCTCTCCTAATAAGCATTTCACCTAGTGTCACTCTCCCACCTGCTCCCTGTAACCCTGCACATTCTTCCTTTTCATATAATTGTCGAATTCCCTTTTGAATGCCTCAATTTAACCTGTCTCCACCACACTCTCAGGCAGCGCAACCCAGACCTTAACCACACGTTGTGTGAAAAAGCTTTTCCTCATGCCACTTTTGCTTCTTTTACCAATTACTTTAAATCTGTGCCCTCTCGTTCTCAATCCTTTCATGAGTGGGAACAGTTTCTTTCTATCTACTCTGTCCAGACCCCTCCTGATTTTGAATACTTCTATCAAATCTCCTCTTAGCCTTCTCTTCTCCAAGGAAAACAGTCCCAACTTCTCCAATCTATCTCCATAACTGAAATTCCTCATCCCTGGAACCATTCTCATGAATATTTTCGCCACCCTCTCTAACACCTTCAGACCCTTCCTAAAGTTCGGCGCCTAGAACTGGTACAATACCCCAGCTGAGACCAAACTAGTGTCTTATACAAGTTCAACATAACCTCCTTGCTCTCGTACCTCTATGCTCCTATTAACAAAGCCCAGGATCTTCTTTGGCCTCCTTGTCTCGAGAGACAATGGGTAAGCGCCTAGAGGTGGTCAGTGGTTTGTGAAGCAGCGCCTGGAGAGACTATAAAGGCCAATTCGAGAGTGACAGACAATCACTGGCAACTGACTCCCACGACTTGTGATCAATGTCACAGGACTTCATGTCGCGTTTGCAGATGTCTTTAAAGCGGATACATGGACGGCTGGTGGGTCTGGTACCAGTGACGAGCTCGCCGTACAATGTGTCCTTGGGGATCCTACCATCTTCCATGCGGCTCACATGGCCAAGCCATCTCAGGCTCCGCTAGCTTAGTAGGGTGTATATGCTGGGGATGTTGGCCGCCTCGAGGGCTTCTGTGTTGGAGATACGGTCCTGCCACCTGATGCCAAGGATTCTCCGGAGGCAGCGAAGATGGAATGAATTGAGACGTCGCTCTTGGCTGACGTACTTTGTCCAGGCCTCCCTGCTGCAGAGCAAGGTACTGAGGACACAGGCTTGATACACTTGGACATTTGTGTTCTGTGTCAGTGTGCCATTTTCCCACACTCTCTTGGCCAGTCTGGACATAGCAGAGGAAGCCTTTCCCATGCGCTTATTTAATTCTGTATCGAGAGACAGGTTACTGGTGATAGTTGAGCTTAGGTAGGTGAACTCTTGAACCACTTCCAGAGTGTGGTCGCCGATATTGATGGATGGGGCATTTCTGACGTCCTGTCCCATGATGTTCGTTTTCTTGAGGCTGATGGTTAGGCCAAATTCATTGCAGGCAGCCGCAAACCTGTCGATGAGTCTCTGCAGGATACTGTATGCTTTATTAACCACTCTCTCAACCTGCTCCTGCACCCCCTTTAGAATTGTACCCTTTATTTTATGTTCTTCCTAACAAAATGGATAATTTCACATTTCTGCGCATTGAACTTCATCTGCCACCTATCTGGCCATTCCACCAACTTGTCTATGTCCTTTTGAAGTTCTACACCATCCTCCTCACAGTTCACAATGCTTCCAAGTTTCGTATCATCTGCAAACTTTGAATTGTGCCCTGAACACGAAGGTCTAGGTCATTAATATACATCAGGAAAAGCAAGAGTCCCAACACTGACCCCTGAGGAACTCCATTACAAACCTTCCTCCAGCCCAAAAAACATCCATTAATCACTACTCTTTGTTTCCTGTCACTCAGCCAATTTTGTATCCATGTTGCTACCGTCCCTTTTATTCCATGAGCTATGACTTTGCTCACAAGTCTGTTGTGTGGCACTGTATCAAATGCCTTTTGGAAGACATGTACATCACATCAGCTGCATTGCCCTCATCAACTCTCTCTGTTACGTCTTCAAAAAAACTCCAGCAAGTTAGTCAAATATGATTTTCCCTTAAGAAATCCATGCTGTCTTTCTTTAATTAACCTGCATTTGTCCACGTGACTATTAATTTTGTTCCGAATTATGCTTTCTACAATTTTCCCCACCACCGAAGTTAAACTGACTGGCCTGTAGTTGCTGGGCTTATCTTTACACCTTTTTTGAACAAGGGTGTAACGTTTGCAATTGTCCAGTTCTCTGGCACCACCCTCGAGTCTAAGGAAGACTGAAAAATTATGGTCAGTGCCTCTGCGATTTCCACCCTCACTTCCTTCAGTATCCTTGGATGCATCTCATCCAGTCCCGGTGCCTTATCCACTTTAAGTACACACAGCCTATCCAATTCCTCCTCATCAATTTTAATCCCTTCTAGTGTCTGAATTACTTTCTCTTTCACCATTGCTGGGTTGCATCTTCTTCCTTAGTTACGACAGATGCAAATATCTTGGAGAGTTGTTGGGCAGGAGGAGATTACAGAAATAGGGAGGGATGAGGCCAAGGATGAGAATTAAAAAAAAGATCAAGGTGTTGCTTAACCAGGAGCTAATGTAGGTCAGCGAGTACAGGGGTGATGGGTGAACAGGACTTGGTGCAAGTAAGGATATGGGCAGCAAAGCTATGGATGACCTCAAATTTACAGAAGGTAGAATGTGGAAGACCGGCCAGGAGAGTGTTGGAATAGTCAAGTCTACAGGTGACAAAGGCATGGATCAGCATTTCAGCAGCAGATGAGCTAAGGTGGGATGAAGTCGGGCGATCTTAGGGAGATGGAAATAGGCAGTCTTAGGGATGGAGTGTATCTGTGGTCAGAAGCTCATCTCGGGGTCAAATATGACACCAAGGTTGCAAACATCAGTTCTGTGGCAGCCACAACTATTTACCAAATCCTCTCACATTAGGAACTAGATTAGGCAGTTGATGAGTAAGTCTGATATGAACATACGAATTAGGAGCAGGTGTAGATCACTCGGCCCCTTGAGCCTGCTCCGCCATTCAATAAGATCATGGCTGATCTGATTGTAACCTCAACTCCATATTCCCACCTACGCCTGATAACCTTTTAACCCCTTGCTTATTAACAATCTATCTACCTTTGCCTTAAAAATATTTAAAGACTCTGCTTCTACTGCCTTTTGAGGAAGAGTTCCAAAGATTCACAACCCTCTGAGAAAAAATTTCTCCTCATTTCTGTCTTAAATGGGCGACCCCTTATTCCTAAATAGTGACCTAATTCTAGATTTTCCCACAAAGGGAAACATCCTTTTCACATCCACCCTGTCAAGAACCCTCAGAATCTTATATGTTTCAATCAAGTCGCCTTTTCCTCTTCTAAACTCCAGCGGATACAAGCCTAGCCTGTTCAACCTTTCCTCATAAGACAACCCACCCATTCCAGGTATTAGTCTAGTAAACCTTCTCAGAACTGGTGCCAATGCATTTACATCCTTCCTTATATAAGGAGACCAATACTGTACACAGTACTCCAAATGTGGTCTCACCAATGCCCTATATAACTGATGAATAACCTCCCTAGTTTGTATTCAATTCCCCTCGCAATAAACAATAACATTCTATTAGCTTTCCTAATTACTTGCTGAACCTGCAGAGGAAGCGGAGAGACTCGGGAAGACAACTGCTTAAAGCATTACTTAGAGGCCAGGTACGTGAACACAAATTCATATCTCAGTTTAGGTATCTACTATGACCGAATTGCAAAGAGGCAAGCAGCTGCTACTAAATTTCAGCACCTTCAGCTTCACTTGCTGCGGTACTTGTGTCAAAATATCAGCAGGATGGTGGTAAAGTTTTCACATTTTATAAGTATGTGCTGCTTACTACAGACTCATGAGAAGCTCCTCTTATCTGCTGTCAGCCTAGTGAGGGCTTAAACCCACACTTGTACACTATCTAATAACCATCCTTGGGGCTGGGGGTACAGTGGTGGTGGTGAAGAAGGGTCTCTTTAGTGTTGCCGTCCTCCAAGATGGCATGTCTGGCAATAGAAATCAACTCAATCTTCCCTCACAAGCTTAGTAATTTGACACATCAGCAAGTCAGATCCATTGTACCAAGGGCACTACTGATGATTAACTAGCTGCGCTATCTTGTTAATGGGACCGGGAAAGGAGACCTAAAGGCTTGCTTGGGTATAAAATTGAAACCTGACCCAGCCCTGACCTAACCACATCCAACCCGAACCTGACCCAGGCCCGAGTCCTTTAATTTTTTTCCGCGCCCGACCCAACCCGACTATCATAATAAAGTTAATAATATCAAACAGGTTATTGTGTATTGTGCTCTACCTTGTCCAAATGTTGTGATCCTGTTCATCTGTTCTGGCAGCAGGCTATTCCTGCAGATGGAATTGTGGGGAATCTGAGCCTGATCCCGTCACCAGGAACCAACGCCCCCCTCCCCCCGCCCGTACAACTTTCACATACAAGAACTTTGTGGCCAAGTTCGATGGATAGTGATCAGGGGTGCAAACCTAGTGATTTCCTTACCCCCTCCCTTTTTAAGTCAACACAGTTTTTGGAGGGTTGTAGAGCTGTAGAGATTTGGAGTGGTGGGTGGGTGTGCAAGGCCATGAAGATTTGAACATGAGCAACACAGAGGCCAATTATCATTTTCTTACTGCTATTCCTAAGCTCAGTGAATTCAATACAGAGAGATTGGACTGGAAATTAAATTTCAATGAAAGGAAAGATTGATTGATTGATTGATTGGAAAAAATGGCAGATCAGATTGCAGGCTTTCCCAGTGCTGTTTGATTGTTAATGTACAGTACTGCAGATTCCCAGTGCTGTCTGAGTATTAGTCGACAGTATTGCACATCTACAGTACTGTTTGATTGAAGACTTCTGGTTGATCAGCATACACAATGTCCAGCACCTCGAATAGCCTACAAAGCAAAAAAAAAACATATGTTAATGTTGACAAAGTATGTTGAACAATTTCTAGCATTGACATTTAATACAATTTTACATAAAGCTTAGTATCACTTTTAAAAAAAAATATTCTTACCCTACATTATTTGATGTCATGGGTGAATCTCAACCCTCCAAAGCTTTCAGAGTATCCATCTATCCTTTGAGATCTTTGTAAGCTTTTGTAGCACTACCAGATAAGCAATCAGCAAGTGCTGCTTGTTAATTGCTTTTACACATTGGACTGTCTTGTTCCTCGATAAGATTACTGTTCAATCGTAGAAGAGATAAAGCATCCCAGAAGCCCTGATTTGAAGTATTAAAATGCAAAACAAATAATCTAACAGCGATCAAATACAGTTATGTATTTATTGAACATCTTTCTTCCAACTCCTTGAGTACATAAAATTAAAGATCCCAATTTTGGAGCTGAACTATGTTTTTGTAGATAACTTTCAAATACACACAGTATTTCTCTTTTCTGTCAGAAATTTCAGCCTGGCTCTGCCGAGACTTTCAAACAATGTCTTGACTCCCTCATGATTTTTAAGCAGTCTTCTCATGAGATTATGCATTTTCTCTCTACAAAGAAAGACTTACTCTTCTCCAACACTTTGCACAACCTCAGGACGTCCCAAACCACTTTCCACCCAATAAAGGTCTTTGTGAATTGTAGTCACTGTTGTAAAGTAGGAAACGCAGCAGCCATTGCCCACAGCAAGCTCCCACAAACAGCACTGTGATAAAACCAGATAAAACAGAAACAAATCGTGTCAAACCGTAGATTAAAAAGAAAACAAATAGCCTATTCTCAATGAAGCACCCAATAAGCAGTTAGGTGAAGATTTAATTTAGTAGTCTCAGTTACAAACATAGCAAGTAATTAGTTTCAGTTACAGACATAGCAAAAAAAAAAGAACAAAAGGTCTTATAAATTGTCATGTAAAAAAAGAATAGAGTCAATAGTGGAAGGCTTAAGGACAGTCCTCCGCTGGTCGATTGTCCTTCCAGCTATGCTGAAGTTCCTCTCACTGCTGCTACTGCTCGCCAGAATGCAAAGTATACTTCTAGCCAGCCTGGCCAATTTAGGGTATGCAACACTGTGTTCCTTCCACCAACCAAACAGATCACGTTCCTTTGCCATCACAGCAGGCCTCTGTGCTGTGCACTGCTGCACTTCATCATTTGTGTCTATTTCTTCATGAACATTCTCCCATTCAGCAAATTCAGACACTGCTTTTTTGGCAGCTGTAGGTTCATTGTCAACCACTTTCGTTTCCTTCACAGGGTCTTCTGTTTTAAAGTTGTTGGTAAGTCTGCGCACTTCAGAACAACATTCATAGCTGATTAAATTTAGGCCAGAGAAATGTTGCTATCTTGTGCACGTCATTTACTTCAACTTTCTTCAGAAGCCACTCTCTGTGCCGTTGCCTGACAACTGCTTGCATTGGAGTATCTGAAGAAAGTGGCATACAGAGTCGTTTAAGTTTCTCAAACCACGGAATTGCCAGGTTCAATGTAGGATGTTGGTCATTCGAGTTCCCTCTGAGCTTCATAAAATGGTCAGAGGAAATCGGGGGCGTAGTTTTCCCCACGCTGTTCGTTTCTCGTGCAGCTCATGATAAATATCCTGATTTGAATTCAGTGTCAGATACACAGTATTGTACCTCGTTTCTCCTACTGGATTTCAAGTTTTAGACAACAGTGCAGCAAAACCAGACTGCTTAACGTATATCACCAAGGCTTTGGCATGGTGTATAGTTTCTACAACATCTGGAGCTTCGGAAGCTAATTCCTTTGGATCAAGTGAAAGTAGGAGGACCATGTGCTATACATGATCCTGACAATCCAAACATCGATCTGGTCTAAGAGCACACCCAGACTAATTTATTTAAATTTGCTGGGTCAAATCCAAAAGTATTCACTAGCAGCTTTAAAATCTCACGCCTGATGTTTTTTCCAGTTTTGGCATCCTCCAGTGGAAACATTGCTGTTGTTAAAACTTTCACATTAAGTTTAAAATCTGTGATGTAATGACAAGTTATCACCATATAATGGATTTTATGGTAGTCGTTCGTCCACAAGTCAGTTGTCATTCCCATATTCACATCCTTCAGTATGTCAGTAATCTGAGAAATTAGTTGTTTTCTCTTTTCTTTGGCCACATCACAACACCTTGAAACTGTACTTGGATTTGGTAACGCACTTGATGCTGATACTCGACCGTATGTGGCACCACATTGATAAGCTCTTGTGCTAGCTCAACAAACCCGTCACCAGAGAGTTTGGAAAGGTTGAACATCCTTGCAACAGAGACTCACGCATTTGTCTGTAATTTCTGATTTCTTATGAGCGGGTATGTTTTTTTCGCTCGTCTGTACAAACGAAGTTAGGTATGACTGACTTGGCCCTGCTGCGGGCCAAGTACAACCTTTTTCAGCGTGCTGCTGCAAAGCTGAATGTTCGCTATCATATTTTAGTAGAAGTTTGCAAAATTTGCATTGTACAAATCCACTTGAACTTTTACTATTGCAGAAAAAACAGCGTAGAAATGTTTCCAAATAGAAGATTTACCTTTTCCAGCTATAGGACTTTCCACTGCTAAACATTCTCCAGTAGACAGCATTTGTTTTACATACATATTGCACTGTAGTGTAGAATCACTTTTGGATGCATGGAAGCTACAGCACGAGCATGATGACATCATAGAGATGCTCACTCGCTCACTGCAGAGTGCGGAGTCTGGACTGCACGTTTCCCGCCTTGACCTTAATGTTGAATTGAAGATTACTTCCCAGAGGCAGCATTGTCCAGCCCGACCCGAGCCTGAATGCTGGACTCGGAAGAGAGACCTGACCCGGTCTGAACCAGACACACGTTGTCGGGTCTAGTTGAGTTGGGGCCGGGTAGCTAGGCTTTAAGGAGATCTACCTCTAAGATGCTTTTGTGATGCATTTGCTATGCTGCATACTGGCTCCAGATATCCCTGCAAGCCAATAGCTTAAATGCTGATGGTGTGGTTAACAAGCAACAGGCAGCTCACCAGTTCTTTGCACTTGTAGGCTACATGATTGAAGTGACTTAAACAATTGCACATTGGTGTCCCTGAACCCTTGGCTGTTGACAACCTGTTTCCAAGCTTGCTGTATTCAGATAAGTGGGGTGTAAACCTACAAGGAGTTGTGCATGCATACAGGACTTTAGTGAGTTCTTTCTGTTGGTAACATCCAGATGACCAAAAATAATTGTTCACATTGAGTCAGATATTTTACCAGTAATGTAATAGATAAGTTATTTGAAACAATCACATTTTATTGCCCTACCAATGCATGATGGCTGAAGCATATTTCCAAGATGACAGCTTTAAAAGATGTGACATTACAGATACTTACTAGATAAATAGGTATTTGGAAAAAACAAAATACCTATTGGTATACGTGGTTTATTAAAATCGCTTTCTATTGGCACTACTCACCAGTGTTGCAATTTTCTACAATTCAGATTTGGACGCACAAGGTGGGGTGGGAAATGAACTGGATCTGGATGTAATAATGACCAGGATGATAAAATAGTCCACTAATAGTTAACTATCTACGCTGAGATGTTAAAACTGATTGCTGCTGGGATGAGGAAGACCAACACCAGCAGAAATGCATCGCAACATAAAAATGCCTTTATGGAACAGATGGAAGGCTAATGGAGGGAAGCATGACTATCTAAACATGATTCTGCCGTTTGACTATCTCCAATGTGTGAAAAAATATGGAAGTGGCACATTTCAATACAGGTTAATTTACTGTTTGGTAGCTCTCGTTGATTAGACACTCTCTTACATTAAATAATTGTTTTTCGAATCTGCCGCGAAATACAAGAATAAACGTGGAAGCTTGAGAACACTGACGACGGCCTGAGCTGTCCAACAGGCTGGGAGGAGAGGCCACCCTATCCGCCATCTGCCTCATTCCCTGACCTATTATTATTAAACTGGCTGATACAAATTACTGAGATCTAACCTGAGCCGTGAAGGAAAATCACAGATGCAGTATGTTTCTTAGTTTGAGCAACGATGCTTCGCTGTAAATTTATCGCCATAACAGTAATGACTCCCCTTCTCAGACCGGAAGGGGTCAACCGACTAACCGCATGTCCCTTTTCCGGAAAAACCGAGTGCGTCTGACGTAACAAGGCGCGGTGACGTAACGCGCCAAGATTCGTTGACGCACAATGTTTAGGAATGCGCGTGCTGGTACTTCCCTCCTCTGTTTTCATAAAGGATGAGAAATTACCCATTGAGGTAAAAGTCAGCTGAGTTGTATTGTGTTACTAGTACAGTTTAAAAAACATAGTTTTCTTCGTTAAAAAGAGTTAATCTATATTGTGCTTCAGGACTTAAGCATGAAAATCCAGGCTGGCACTTCAGTGCAGTACTGAGGTAGTGTTGCACTGTCGGAGGGACAGCCTTTCGAATGGGGCGTTAAACAGAGGCCCCGTCTCCCTTTCAAGGTGGACGTAAAAGATCCCATGGCACTATTTTGAAGAAGAGCAAGGCTGTTATCCGCAGTGTCTCGGCCAATATTTATCCTTCAAGCAATTAAGAGCAAAATACTACCGATGCTGGAACTCTGAAATTGAACAGAAAGTGCCAGAAATAGAAACATATTTAACATTTCAGGTCTGCGACCCTTCATCACAAATAGATTATCTGGTTATTATTGTTATATATCTGGGTGGCACTAATTTATTTATTTATTTTTATTTATTTAGAGATACAGCACTGAAACAGGCCCTTCAGTCCATTGAGTCTGTGCCGACCATCAACCACCCATTTATACCAATCCTACACTAATCCCATATTCTTACCACATCCCCACCTGTCCCTCTATTCCCCTACCACCTACCTATACTAGGGGCAATTTATAATGACCAATTTACCTATCAACCTGCAAGTCTTTTGGTGGTGGGAGGAAACCGGAATACCTGGCGAAAACCCACGCAGACACAGGGAGAACTTGCAAACTCCACACAGGCAGTACCCAGAATTGAACCCGGGTCGCTGGAGCTGTGAGGCTGCGGTGCCCTCCGCTGTGCCACTGTGCCGCCCAAAGAAGACAGACTGAGCATAGCCTATTCAAGTGGTGTTTATTACGTTATTATGTACTGCACATGTGCTGAATATCACATTAACATAATACACAAATACATTACACTGCTTCCCCTTTTTAAAAGAAAAGTATTTTTGATTCACTAGTTATACAACTTTTAAAGTGAAAACGCAAATGAGCAAATCTGTGTGGATATTCGCACTTGGCATAATTACAACTGCCTTTTTTTTAAACTGTATCTACAAATCAAGTTTAGTAACTGGTTTACGAAGCCTTTCTGATCTCCTTATAGGTTTCTGGTGGAGAGTCAGGTTTTAGACTGTTAGGTAGAACCTGACTCAAAAGTGTACTTAACTGTCTCTTCAACAAAAGCTCCTGTAGTGGAATTTGGGGTTGTTCTATACTTCAGCAGGAAATTAGCAAACGGCTGTTTCATACTGCGTTTTGAACACCCATGCAGCACTTGTTTCCTGAGTACTTCTTTAACTATCCTTATGGATCTTTCGGCTGCTGTGTTTGATGCCGGATGGTAAGGATTAGTGAGGTTATGTTTGATTCTGTTCTGCATCATGAAATTTTGGAATGGAGCAGAATGAAATTGAGGGCTGTTATCTGAGACAAGCTGCTTAAGTAGTCCATGACGAGCAAAAATAGATTGGAACTCGTCTTTTCGTTCAGAGTTTGTGTTTTGACCCACATCGAGTAGCTATCAATGAGTACCAAGAAATTGTCATTTTCCTTTTCACAAAAGTCTACATGAACCGTTTGAAATGGTCAAGTGGGCCATGATCACAACTGCAATTTCTACAGTTTTGGCAGATAGTACTTTTGCTTACCAATGATTCTAGGTCACTGTCAAGACCAGGCCAATAAACAAAACCTCTTACTATGGATTTCATATTGACTATTCCTGTGTGTGCAGTATGGAGTTCTACCAGAACTCGATTCCAAGCGCTTCCCTTTCTATCTGTGTGTTGTTGTGTTCATACTTGGTGAGAGTACGCAATGCGAATGCTATGGGCTTCTCTTGACCTTCATCCAGGGCATGACTGATCACTGCTCCAACTCCATAGTTTGAAGCGTCACATGCTAGCTTCTAGTCACAATGTGTGTTGTGATGAACGAGTATTGCATCGGTGGTCAAGATTCTTTAACGTGCATCAGACACACCTTGTTGATTTCTGCCAGGGGCTGTAGCCCCTTTTTATTGATTTTTCAGGCCAAGGTACACTACCTCAGATTGAACGAAGGCACATTTTCTCCTTTTCAACCTCACATTGTGATCATTGAGTCTTTTTAACACTTTATCCAACACTTGAAGATTCTCTTCTTCTGTTGCGGTCGCGATCAACACATCATCCTGCTTGCACAAGCAATGCGGCATTCCTTGCAAAATCTTATCCATTGCAGCTTGGAAGATTTTTGGAGAAGACTTCAACACCATAGGACAGCTTCGTGTAAGAGTACAACCCCATGAGTGTGTTTTTCGCGAGATACTGCTGACTCTCGATCCATGTTGAGCTGTGCATAAATGTGGAACAAATCCAACTTCGTGACTAACTTGGATCCTGCAAACTCCGCATACAAACTTTGGGAGGTTGGTATTGGATACTGCTCATCATCCACTGTCTGGTTGTGACTTTGTAGTCTCCACATAGTCTTGTAGTTTTGTCTGAGTTGAATATTACTACAATTAGGGTTGCCCAATCACTGTGGTCAGTTTTCACTAGCACACTGTTTCTCTCTAGCTTCTTTAACTCCTCTTCAACTTAGGTTTTGAGGGCATAGGAACCGGCCTGGCCTTGCAATATACTCGTTTTGTATCAGGCCTGATTCAGATGTATGTTTCCTCCCCAATTATGCCTTTATGTCTGTCCTTGAAAATGTTGCTGTAACTATTCAATTGCTGATCAAGCTTCTTGGTGGTCTCAACTTGGGATACATGCTTCCAGTCTAACTTCAGCTTGTAAAGCCAATTTTTGCCCATTAATGTTGGTTTGTTGACATATTTTGCTGCAATGGGTAACTTGAGGGACTTGCCCTTATATTGGACATTGCACTCCAGTTGTCCACAGGTTTCTAACACCTCACTAGAGTAGGTTTTCAACTGAATTGTGCTCTCAGAGGTGCATCAATGAATTTGCTCTCGTATGTGTGTGTACTCATATTGGAGCAATCTGCCGCTGTATTGATGTGCATGTTGTGTACTGTTGATTTACCAACACCTTTGTACAAAAATCTCTGTCATTTGAATGATTGCTATTTGCATAAATGCTGTACAGCCCTGGTTCCTCTTCGCTTTAGGCACTCTGGATTCACTTCAAGATTGTGAACTCCACCCTTGTGACATCGCTGTTTTCCATTACTATTGGAATGAGTTCTCTTTCCTGCTTTGGCCTTTGCTCAGCAAATAGTTGCAATATAGCCTTTGTTCTGGCATTTGGCATTTCTGTACTGACATGCCTGTGCCGTGTGGTTGCCATTACAGTGATAACAAGTCACTAAACCGCTATCACCAGCACTCTTCTCACTGAGTCTGTCCACTTTAGGCTTGACATAAGCTTTCTGACTGTGGACAGAAGCTGTTCTAGTCACTTGCATAGGACAAAATTTCCAAGCATTCTTTGATGCCATCTTCATGGACACAGCAATCTTACACGCTAGCTCAAATGTAAGATTTTGTGTGTTTAGTACCTTTGATTGGATTCTTTGGTCCACCAATCCACACACACATCTGTCTCTTAATGCAATGTAATGATAAATGTACTCACCAACTGTTTAACTACTTTTCTGACTTCTGGTTCCAAAATTGTAGCTTTCTGCTATCTCTAGTGGTTTGGGGTTGAAATGTTCCTCCAATTTGGTGATGGTTGTTTTGAATGACACATTGTTTGTCTTGTAGGAGTAATAAGATTTGTTTGTGTGGCATACACTTCTGGGCCAATTTCCAAAAGCAAAATTGCTTTCTTGCTTTATTCTGAGTCTTGACCTCTTTCACCTTCAAGTTCCAAAATGTTATTAGCTCTGAAAAACATAACATTGATACAAACTCTCATGCGCACATACTGTAGATGCGAGGCAGACAAGATTCAACGCTAGCGCCTAGGTAGAACAAACTTACTCAAAACCAGTCAGTGGTTGAAAATGTCCTCTTAGGCAGATGCGAGACTTTAATCAGATGCACATTAGGACTCTGCGGCAGCCCATTCGATTGAGTTCCAGATACTAACAGAATCAGTGAAAATACTAGTTTTCCCTCTCCTTTCCTCAGTTGTAGTTGCCTCCTTGGATGCCAGTTCCAAAAGAGTAGTGACAGAGCCTAGGCTGCTCCAAACTAACTTATGGGAGGGTAACTGCACGATGGTGGGAATGGTGAGACTCTGCACAATCCATCTGAAATCTCTGCCATCCAAACGGGCAGATGACTGGAAGCCAGCTGGTCTTGTTCACTGCAGTCTCTGCTTCTGGTCACTTGATATTTATGGACCTTGATCTCATCCTTGTCACCAAAATTTGTTATATATCGGGTGGCACTAATAAAGAAGACAGACTTCAAGCACGGCCGGTTCAATTGATGTTTATTATGTAATTGAGTGCGACACATGCTCTCACTTCATATCATATTAACATAATACACAAATACATTACAATTATCACATTGCTGCTTGTGGGAGTTTGCTGTGTGCAGATTGGCTGCCACGTTTCCCATATTACAATAGTAACTACAATTAAAAAGTATTTCATTGGCTGTAAAGCACTTTGGGGATGTCCTGTGGTCGTGAAAGGTGCTATATAAAATGAAAATCTTTTTATTTATAGCAACCCTCTGAGATATCATAGAGTACAGCACAGAAACTGGTCCATCGTGTCCATGCTGGCCATCAAAGCACCTATCTAATCTAATCCCATTTTCCAGCAGCTGGCCTGTAGTCTTGTATGCTATGGCGTTTCAAGTACTCATCTAAATACTTCTTAAATGTTGTGAGGGTTCCTGCTTCTACCACCCCTGATGGCAGTGTGTTCTAGATTTCAACCTCTGGGTGAAAACATTTTTCCTCAAATCCCCTCTAAACCTCCTGCCCCTTACCTTAAATCTATGCCCCCTGGTTATTGACACCTCTGCTAAGGGAAAAAGTTTCTTCCTATCTACCCTATCAATGCCCCTCATAATTTTGTATACCTCAATCTTATTTTAATTAGTAATGGGTTGTAGGGTTATGGAGAACGGGCAGGAAAGTGGAGTTGAGGCCGAGATTAGATCAGCCATGATCGTATTGAATGGCGGAGCAGGCTCGAGGGGCTGAATTTCCTATTCCTGATCCTAGTTCTTATGTTCTAATCAGGTCCCCCCTCAGCCTTGTCTGCTCTAAGGAAAACAACCCTAGCCTATCCAGTCTCTGCTCCAGCCCAGGCAACATCCTGGTGAATCTCCTTTCCAGTGCAATCACATCCTCCTATAGTGTGGCGAGCAGAACTGTACAGAGTACTTCAGCTGTGGCTGAACAAACTTTTTATACAGCTCCATCATCACCTCCCTGCTCTTATATTCTGTGCCTCGGCTAATAAAGGCAAGTAGCCCATATGCCTTCCTAACCACCTTATCTACCTGTGCCTTCAGTGATCTATGAACAATTACACCAAGGTCCCTCTGTAGTTCCTAGGGTCCTACCACCCATTGTATATTCCCTTGCCTTCTTAGTCCTCCCAAAATGCATCACCTCACACTTCTCAGGATTAAATTCCATTTGCCACTGCTCTGCCCATCTTACCAGCCCATCTATATCGTCTTGTAATCTAAGGCTTTCCCCTCACTGTCTACGACACCACCAATTTCCGTGTCGTCTGCGAACTTACTGAACATACCTCCTATATTCACGTCTAAATCATTAATGTACACGACAAACAAGGGTCCCAGCACCGATCCCTGTGGTACACAGGGTTCCAATCACAGAAACAACCTCGACCATCACCCTCTGCCTTCTGCCACTTAGCCAATTTCGGATCCAATTTGCCAAATTGTCCTGATCCCATGGGCTCTTACCTTCTTAACCAATCTCTCATGTGGGACCTTATCAAAAGCCTGACTGAAGTTCATGTAGCCTACATCAACTGCTTTACTCTCAGCTACATATCTAGTCACCTCGAAAAATTCAATCACGTTTGTTAGACATGATCTTCCCCTGACAAAGCCATGCTGACTGTATTGATTAATCCCTGCCTCTCCAAGTGGAGATTAATCCTGTCACTCAGTATTTTTTCCAATAGTTACCCTACCCCTGATGTTAGACTCACCGGCCTGTAATTACCTAGTTTATGCCTGCTACCATTCTTGAATAATGGTACCACATTCGCTGTCCTCCAGTCCTCTGGCACCTCTTCTGTAGCCAGAGAGGATTTGAGAATTTGTGTCAGAGCCCCTGCTATCTCCTCCCTTGCCTCACATTACAGCCTGGGATACATCTCATCTGGGCCTGGGGATTTATCCACTTTTAAGCCCGCTAAAACTGCTAATACCTCCTCCCTTTCAATGCTAATTTGTTCGAGTATATCACAATCCCCCTCCCTGATCTCTACATCTTCATCGTCCTTCTCCATAGTGATCACAGATGAAAAGTAATCGTTTAAAACCTCAGCTACGTCCTCAGGCTCCACACACAGATTGCCACTTTGGTCCCTAATGGACCCTACTCTTTGCCTGGTTATCCTCTTGCCTTTAATATACTTATAAAACATCTTGGGATTTTCACTTATCTTGCCCGCCAGTGTTTTTTCATGCCCCCTCTTCGCTCTCCTAATTACTTTTTTAAGTACCCCCCCCCCCCCCCTACACTTTCTATACTCCTCGAGGGCTTCTGCTGTTTTCAGCCTCTGAATCTGCCATAAGCCTTTTGTTTCCTTATCCAATCCTCGATATCCCTTGACATCCAGGGTTCCCTGTACTTGTTGTTTCTACCCTTCACCTTTTTGGGAACATGATAGCCCTGAACGCTCACTATTTCCTTTTTGAATGACTCCCACTGGTCTGATGTAGACTTTCCTACAAGTAGCTGCTCCCAGTCCACTTTGGCCAGATCTTGTTTTATCATATTGAAATCGGCCTTCCCCCAATTCAGTACTTTTATTTCCAATCCATCTTTGCCCTTTTCCATAACTACTTTAAATCTTACAGAGTTATGGTCAGTATCCCTGAAATGCACCCCAACTGACACTTCGACCACTTGTCTGGCCTCATTCCCAGATTAGGTTCAGTAACGCCCCTTCTCTTGTAGGCCTTTCTACGTGCTGGTTCAAAAAGCTCCCCTGTATGCATTTTAAGAATTCCCCCCCCTTTAAACCTTTTGAATTAAGACTATGCCAGTTAATATTGGGGAAGTTGAAATCCCCTACTATTATTACCTTATTATTTTTACACCTCTCTGAGATTTGCCTACATGTCTGCTCCTCTATCTCTCCCTGACTATTTGGAGGCCTGTAGTACACTCCCAGCCAAGTGTTTGCCCCCTTTTTGTTTTTAAGTTCTACCCATATGGCTTAATTTGAGGAACCTTCTAAGATATCATTCTTCCTTACTGCAGTAATTGACCCCTTGATCAATAGTGCAATGCCACCTCCTCATTTACACCCCGCCCCCGTCACGCCTGAAGATTCTATATCCTGGAATGTTGAGCTGCCAGTCCTGCCGTTCCCTCAACCATGTCTCTGTGGTAGCAATAATATCATATTCCCATGTGTTAATCAACACCCTCAATTCATCTGCCTTACTTGTAAGACTCCTTGCATTAAAATAGATGCAATCCAGCCTTACATTATTCTTCTTTCTTTTGGGCCTCCTTATCTCGAGAGACAATGGATACGCGCCTGGAGGTGGTCAGTGGTTTGTGAAGCAGCGCCTGGAGTGGCTATAAAGGCCAATTCTGGAGTGACAGGCTCTTCCACAGGTGCTGCAGAGAAATTTGTTTGTTGGGGCTGTTGCACAGTTGGCTCTCCCCTTGCGCCTCTGTCTTTTTTCCTGCCAACTACTAAGTCTCTTTGACTCGCCACAATTTAGCCCTGTCTTTATGGCTGCCCGCCAGCTCTGGCGAATGCTGGCAACTGACTCCCACGACTTGTGATCAATGTCACACGATTTCATGTCACGTTTGCAGACGTCTTTATAACGGAGACATGGACGGCCGGTGGGTCTGATACCAGTGGCGAGCTCGCTGTACAATGTGTCTTTGGGGATCCTGCCATCTTCCATGCGGCTCACATGGCCAAGCCATCTCAAGCGCCGCTGACTCAGTAGTGTGTATAAGCTGGGGGTGTTGGCCGCTTCAAGGACTTCTGTGTTGGAGATATAGTCCTGCCACCTGATGCCAAGTATTCTCCGAAGGCAGCGAAGATGGAATGAATTGAGACGTCGCTCTTGGCTGGCATACGTTGTCCAGGCCTCGCTGCCGTAGAGCAAGGTACTGAGGACACAGGCCTGATACACTCGGACTTTTGTGTTCCGTGTCAGTGCGCCATTTTCCCACACTCTCTTGGCCAGTCTGGACATAGCAGTGGAAGCCTTACCCATGCGCTTGTTGATTTCTGCATCTAGAGACAGGTTACTGGTGATAGTTGAGCCTAGGTAGGTGAACTCTTGAACCACTTCCAGAGCGTGGTCGCCAATATTGATGGATGGAGCATTTCTGACATCCTGCCCCATGATGTTCGTTTTCTTGAGGCTGATGGTTAGGCCAAATTCATTGCAGGCAGACGCAAACCTGTCGATGAGACTCTGCAGGCATTCTTCAGTGTGAGATGTTAAAGCAGCATCGTCAGCAAAGAGGAGTTCTCTGATGAGGACTTTCCGTATTTTGGACTTCGCTCTTAGACGGGCAAGGTTGAACAACCTGCCCCCTGATCTTGTGTGGAGGAAAATTCCTTCTTCAGAGGATTTGAACGCATGTGAAAGCAGCAGGGAGAAGAAAATCCCAAAAAGTGTGGGTGCGAGAACACAGCCCTGTTTCACACCACTCAGGATAGGAAAGGGCTCTGATGAGGAGCCACCATGTTGAATTGTGCCTTTCATATTGTCATGGAATGAGGTGATGATACTTAGTAGCTTCACTTGTGCCTTAACAGGTCTATATTTGCTCTGCCTTCCAGACTGACTTAATTTCTGTTCTATATTTGGCTGCGCATCACCCCCTACTGTACCTCCACTCTGTATCCCATCCCCCTACCAAATTAGTTTAAACCCCCCCCACCCCCAACAGCACAAGCAAACCTCCAAGCATGGATGTTGGTCCCGTTCTGGTTCAGGTGCAACCCATCCAACTTGTACAGGTCCCACCTTCACTGGAAACAGACCCAGTGTTCCAGGAAACTAAGCCCTCCCTCCTGCACCATGTCTTCAACCACGCATTCATCTGCTCTATCCTCCTATTCCTATACTCACTGGCACGTGGCACTGGGAATAATCCAGAGATTACAACTTTTGAGGTTCTTCTTTTTAATCTGCTACCTAGCTCCCTAAATTCTTATTGCAGGACCTTATCGCTCTTTCTACCTATGTTGTTGGTACCAATGTGAACCACGACCTCTGACTGTTCACCCTCCCCCTTCAGAATGTCCTGCAGCCGCTCCGCGACATCCTTGACCCGTGCACCAGGGAGGCAATTTACCATCCTGGAGTCACGCTTGCGGCCACAGAAACGCCTATCTGTACTCCTTACGATAGAATCCCCTATCACTGCAGCTCTTCCACTCTTTTTCCTCCCCTCCTGTGCAGTTGAACCACCCGTGATGCCACAGACTTGACTCTTGCTGCATTCTCCTGAGAAGTTATCTCTCCCAACAGTATTCAAAGCGGAATATCTGTTAGAGAGGGAGATGGACTCAGGGGACTCCTGCACTACCTGCCTAGTTCTTCTACTCTGCCTGGCGGTTACCCATTCCCTTTCTACCTGAACAGTCTTTACTAGCGGTGTGACCACCTTCCTGTACTTGCTATCCACGATGATCTCAGCCTTGCGGATGCTCCACAGTGTCCCCAGCCGCTGCTCCAGATCCAAAACGCAGATTTTGAGTAGCTGCAGTTGGAGATACTTCCTGCACACGTGTTTGCCCTGGACATTGGAAGTGTCCCTGACTTCCCACATTGCACAGGAGGAGCACTTCACATTGCTGAGCTGCCCTGCCATGACTTACCTGTAATTTACTCCCTTAAATCTGCACTCATCTAATTCTGGACTCATCCCCAATTTTAATCAAACCACCATTGGCGATCGTGCCTTCAGCTGTCTGGGCCCTAAGCTCTGAAATTCCCTCCCAGTTTAATTCTCTCTCTGTCAGTCCAAGAACTCCCGGGCCACCGACACATTCTCCAGCTTCATCTAGCTGAAGTAGTGCAATGAGTGGTACTTTCTGTACATCATCTTCAGGCTTGGCAGCTCCAGGAGTCTAATCAATTTCGGCTCATTGTTCAGGTCCCTCTGCAGGTCTCTGATCCCCTTTTTCATACACCTCAGGTGCTCATTGCGCTAGTGGATGAATGCGTTCTGCCGGATCTTCTTCCTGGGTGTTTCTTCTGCCAGGTCCCTCTCAGTGACCGGCATCTTGGCCTCCTCCTGGCTGTTGGTAGCCAGTCTTTGCTGCTCCATTGGAGCTCATTGTCGGGTGGGCACGGTGGGGTGTGGGGGAGGGGTGCCAGGAGGGACTTTCAACTTTTCCTAAAACTTTGCCCAAACTTCGCTGAGGGTGCTGGAGTTGGCACTGAGAGTCGAGACTCAGTTCCCCAGGCATGGAGCTGGTAGACCTGGGTATCAGTATTGGGCGGCCAAGTTGTTCTCCTCCAGCTCCTATTCGTGAGTTTGCTGCAGGTCTGTGTTGGCTCGTTAGTTTCAGCTGCTTCAGGTCCTGTTGGTGCGATGGAGACCTCCAGCTAGTACTGTTAGTTTGTATGTGATCACATGATCTATCCCAGGTTTGGGGGGTTAGTGTAACAGGATGTAGAGCTTACAAAAGGAGCGTTTAGAAGAATGCGTGTGAAATTCTGCAATTCCAGCTAGTATAAATATAGGAGATTTTGCTAATGCACGAAGCAAGTAGCACAAGGTTCTGCTTGACAGTGCTGCGCGACAGTGTTTCATTCGGGCATTTGGTGAAGTGAGGGAAGAGGTGGTGTTCTGGTCTTTTACAGAACAAGGAGTGATCTGAGAGAGGGAGTCTGAGACAGTGAGACTTGAGAGTTGAAGCACCAGAGGCATTAACTAGCTGAGCAGGTAGGTGATTGGTTGATGAGTTTTAAGTTTTTTTTTTCCTTTCCAAACTAGGACAGCAGTTTAAACTGGTACTGGGGAGATATAAGTATTGTATTAAATTTGTAGCTTAACTAGTTTAGCTACTTAATATAACTACAAATAATCAGTGATATTTCTAAACAGAAACCTAATTAGTTAAATAAAATACAATAGAGATGACCAGGCAGGTGGTGTGTTGCAGCTGCAGCACGTGGGAGCTGGTAGACACCAGTGTAATCCACTGCAACCACATCTGCACTAAGTTTCTGCAGCTCGAGAAACTTTGGCTCAGATTTGATGAGCTGGAGTCCAAGATTTGGACACTGCGATGCATCAAGGAAGGGGAAAGTTACTTGGACATTTTGTTCCAGGAGGCAATCACACCTCTTAGGCTAGGTTCTTCAGAATTAGTCCGTTCTTAGGGACAGGAGGGTGTGACTACGAGTGAGGAAGGTTTGGGGATTCAGAAGGTAGCAATGGAGGAGCTCAGCCCTTGTACTATTCTAACAGGTTCAAGATTCTTGCAGCTTGTGCGGACGAGAACAGAGACTGCAGGGAGGATTAACAAAATGACCACAGCACGTGGTGTGGGGGGAGTAAAAATGAATGTAGTAGTAGTAGGGGAAAGTATAGTTGGGGGATAGATACTGTGCTCCAGCCGAGAGCGTGAGTCCCAACGGCTGTGCTGTCTCCCTGGTGCCAGGGTTAAGGACAGCTCAGAATTGGAGAGGAACTTGGAGTGGGAGGGGAAGGATCCAGTTGTCGTGGTCTATGTGGGTACCAACGACATAGGTAGGACTAAGAATGTGATTCTGCTGAGGGAGTGTCAGCAGCCAATTCTAAATTAAAAAGCAGAACCGCAAAGGTTCTCTGGATTACTACCTGAGCCAGGAGCAAATTGGCATAGGGTAAATAAGATCAGGGAGTTGAGTGTGTGGCTCAAAGATTGGTGTGGGAGAAATGGGTTTCGATTCATGGGGCTTTGGCACCAGTACTTGGGAAAAAGAGAATAGTACTCTTGGGATAGCCTTGACTTGAACCACACCGGGACCAGTGTAATGGCGTATCTTAGAACAATATGTTCCGGAACCAACCCAGGAGCAGGCTATTTTAGACCTGGTAATGTGTAATGAGACAGGATTAATAAATGACCTCATAATAAAGGATCCTCGAGGCAAGAGTGATCATAACATGATAGAATTTCATATTCAGTTTGAGGGTGAGAAGTTTGGGTCTGAAACTAGTGTCTTAAACTTAAATAAAGGCAATTATAAGGGTATGAAGACAGAGTTGGCTAAAGTGGACTGGGAAAATAAATTAAAAGGTAAGACAGTAGAGAAGCAGTGGCAGACATTTAAGGAACTATTTCATACTTCTCAACAAAGATGTACAAAGATATATTCCATTGAGAAAGAAAGACTATGAGAAGGATGCACTATCCATGGCTAACTAAGGAAGTTAAGGATGGTATCAAATTGAAAGAAAAGGCACATAATGCTGCAAAAATAGTGGTAGGCCAGAAGATTGGGAAGATTGCAGAAATCAGCAGGGAATAACTAAAAAAAGAGGGAGAAATTACAGTATGAGAGTAAAGTAGCAAGAAATATGAAAAGAGACAGTAAAAGTTTCGACAAATATAGAAAAAGCAAGAGAGTAGCTAAAGTAAGTGCTGGTCCCTTATGGGATGAGACTGGGAAATTAATAATGGGAAACAAGGAAATAGCAGAAACTTTGAGCAATTATTTGTATCTGTCTTCACAATAAAAGACACAAAAAGCATTCCAAGAGCAGCAGAAATTATTTTTTTATTCGTTCATAGAATGTGGATGTTGCTGGCTAGGGCAGCATTTATTGCCTATCCCTAATTGCTCTTGAGAATGTGGTGGTGAGCTACCTTCTTGAACCGCTGCAGTCCATGTGGGGTAGGTACACCAACCTGTTAGAAAGGGAGTTCCAGGATCTTGACCTAGTGACAGTGAAGGAACGGCAATATAGTCCCAAGTATGTGGCTTGGAGGGGAACTTGCAGGTGGTGGTGTTCCCATGCATCTGCTGCCCTTGTCTTTCCAGGTGGTAGAGGTTGCAGGTTGGAAGGTGCTGTCGAAGGAGCCTTGATGAGTTGCTACAGTGCATCTTGTAGATGGTACACACTGCTGCCACTGTGCGTCGATGGTGGAGGGAGTGAATGTTTGTGGATGGGCTGCTTTGTCCTGGATGATGTTGAGCTTCTTGAGTGTTGGAGCTGCACTCATCCAGGCAAGTGGAGAGTATTCCATCACACTCCTGACTTGTGCCTTGTAGATGGTGGAAAGGCTTTGGGGAGTTAGGAGGTGAGTTACTCACCGCAGGATTCCTAGCCTCTGACCTGCTGTTGTAGCCATGGTATTTATATGGCTACTCCAGTTCAGTTTCTGGTCAATGGTAACCCCCAGGATGTTGATAGTGCGGAATTCAGTGATCATAATAGCATTGAATTTCAAGTGGAGATGTTTAGATTCTCTCTTGTTTGTGATGGTCATTGCCTGGCACGAATGTTACTTGCCACTTATCAGCCCACGCCTGGATATTGTCCAGGTCTTGCTGTGTTTTTACACGGACTGCTTCAGCATCTGAGGAGTGGCGAATCATGCTGAACATTGTTCAATCATCAGGGAACATCCCCACTTCTGACCTTATGATTGAAGGAAGGTCATTGATGAAGCAGCTGAAGATGGTTGGGTCTAGGACACTACCTTGAGGAACTTCTGCAGTGATGTCCTGGAACTGAGATGATTGACCTCCAACAACCACAACCATCCTCCTTTGCTCGAGGTATGACTCCAACCAGCGGAGCGTTTTCCCCCTGATTTGCATTGATTGGAGTTTTGCTAGGACTCCTTGATGCCATACTCGGTCAAATGCTGCCTTGATGTCAAGGGCAGTCACTCTCACCTCACCTCTAGAGTTCAGCCCTTTTGTCCATGTTTGAAACAAGTAATGAGGTCAGGCCCTGGCAGAACCAAACTGAGCGTCACTGAGCAGGTTATTGCTAAGCAAGTGCTGCTTGATGGCACTGTTGACGACACCTTCCATCACTTTACTGATGATTGAGAATAGACTGATGGGTTGGTAATTGGTCGGGGTTGGACTTGTCCTGCTTTTTGTGTACAGGACATACCTGGGCAATTTTCCACATTGCTGGGTAGATGCCAGTGTTGTAGCTGCACTGGAACAGCTTGGCTAGGGGCACGGCAAGTTCTGGAGCACAGGTCTTTAGTACTATGGCCGGGATGTTGTCAGGGCCCATAGCCTTTGCAGTATCCAGTGCCTTCAGTCATTTCTTGATATCATGCAGAGTGAATTGAATTGGCTGAAGACTACACTTGTGATGCTGGGGACTTCTAGAGGAGGCCGAGATGGATCATCCACTCGGCACTTCTGGCTGAAGATTTTTGCACTGATGTGCTGGGCACCCCCATCATTGAGGATGGAGATATTTGTGGAGCTTCCTCCTCCTGTTAGTTCTTTAATTGTCCACCACCGTTCACGACTGAATGTGGCAGAACTGTAGAGTTTAGATCTGATCTGTTGGTTGTGGGATTGCTTAGCTCTGTCTGTCACATACTGCATCCTCTGTTTGGCATGCAAGTAGTCCTATGTTGTAGCTTCACCAGGTAGACACCATATGTTTTGGTATGCCTGGTGTTGATCTTGGCATGCCCGCCTGCACTCTTAATTGAATCAGGGTTGATGCCCAGGCTTGATGGTAATGGTAGAGTGTGGGATATGGTGGGCCGTGAGGTTACTGATTGTGGTTGAATACAATTCTGCTGCTGCTGAATTCTGCCCACAGTGCCTTATGGATGCCCAGTTTTGAGTTGCAGGATCTGTTCGAAATCTATCCAGTTTAGCATGGTGGTAGTGACACACAACACGATGGAGGGTATCATCAATGTGAAGATGGGAATTCATCTCCACAAGGACTGTGCAGTGGTCACTCCTACCAAAACCGTCATGGACAGATGCATCTGCGACAGGTGGATTTGTGAGCATGAGGTCAAGTAGGTTTCTCCCTCTTGTTAGCTCGCTCACCACCTGCTGCAGATCCAGTCTAGCAGCTAGGTCTTTTAGGACTTGGCCAGTAGTGATGCTCCTGAGCCACTCTTGATGATGGACATTGAAGTCTTCCACCAGAGTACATTCTGTGCCCTTGCCACCCTCATTGCTTCCTCCAACTTGTGTTCAACATGTAGAAGCACTGATTCATCAGCTGAGGGGGGGGGGGGGGGGTGGTGGGCAGTAGGTATTAATCAGCAGGAGGTTTCTGTGCCCATGTTTGACCTGATGGCATGAGACTTCATGGGGTCCGGAGTCAATGTTGAGGACTCCCAGGGCAATCTACTCCAGAATGTATACCACAGTGCCACCACCTCTGGTGGGTCTGTCCTGTCGGTGGAGCAGGACATACTCAGGGATGGTGATGGTGGTGCCTGGGACAATGTAAGGTATGGATCCGTGAGTATGACTATGTCAGGCTGTTGCTTGACTAGTCTGTGGGACAACTCTCCTAATTTTGGCACAAGCCCCCAGATGTTAGTAAGGAGGACGCTGCAGGGTTGACAGGGCTGGGTATGCTGTTGATGTTTCCGGTGCCTAGGTCAATGCTGGGTGGTCCGTCCAGTTTCATTCCTTTTGGAGTTTTCTCGAGTGGTTTGGCACAACAGAGTGGCTTGCTAGGCCATTTCAGAGGGCATTTAAGAGTCAACCAGATTGCTGTGGGTCTGGAGACACATATAGGCCAGACCAGGTGAGGACAGCAGATTTCCTTCCCTAAAGGATATTAGTGAACCAGATGGGTTTTTATGACAATCAGCAATGGTTTTATGGTCACCATTACTGAGACTAGCTTTTGTTTAAAATTCCAGATTTATTAATTGAATTTAAATTCCACCAGCTGCCATTGTGGGATTTGAACCAGTGTTCCCAGAGCATTATCCTGGGCCTCTGGATTGCTAGTCCAGTGATGTTACCACGTGGCCACCACTGCAGCAAACCAAAGGGTAGCTACTGGTGACAAGAACTATCTGCTGACAACATGGCTGATGACTTCGATGCACAATTCAGACACACGTGCGCAGCCATGAAAGCCGTGCTGCCACATGAATTGTGACAGAACAAACCATTGGCATTATAAAGCAATGCTTCTGTAATCTGGACTGCTCTGGAGGAGTCCTGCATTACTCAGTAGAGTGGGTGTCGAGATTCGTGGTGGTCTGCTGCATGTTGAACAACCTTGCTATCATGACGAGATAGCCCTTACCAGCGAGAAGCTAAGGACCAAGTACATGAGAAGGAGCAGGAGCATGAGGAGGAGAAGGAAGAAGAAGAGGAGGAAGGCAGGAGGCAACCTAGACAGCCACTTTCTGCCTGGGCTGTTCATAAAGAACTCATCTGAGTGTGATACCAGTAACTGCAACTCCAATTCACCATTCACCATCAGCCGCACACCTTACCTTCCCTCTGTCACTGACCATCTTAGCACCCACTTGGTCACAAAGCAAAAGTAAAATACACCACAAAGATTCCAAACCACATTTATAAATGAAATCCTGTCACATTGTACACAAATGCCAACTAATTGGTGCATTCTCTTAGTGCCTGTCTTTCATGTGCCTTTGCCTTACCTAGTGCTCCAAATGGCTGCACGTTGGCCGTGGAAGGCAGCTGACTTTCAGTGGAGTATACTGCAGATGACCTCGAGCAACTCTGGGCCTAGATGGCTCTCCTGTGGACTGCAGACTGCACCATCTCGGCATTGACAGCAGCAGTCTGGTCTGGCTGGCTGACAGGTAACAGCAAGGATATTGGTGGAGTGACAAGGGTGGGAGGATGAATGCTACCTTCCTAAGTGAGGACAGCAGAGTGGTGCTCCATGAAACCACTGCCACTGCTCCTGGGGCAGTGCCTCAGCGATTCTAGTAATCTGTCAGAAAAGAGATTGCTAGACTGCTGTGAGACCCTACAAGCCCCTTTGCACACTGGTATTCCCAGCTTTGGTGGCAGTAATCTGATCTTGCATGTCAGCAGTCTGAGCTCCCACTGCAGTACTCAAGACATTGTGTGGTTGCTATAATAAAAGCAAAATACTACAGATGCTGGAAATCTGAAATAAAAACAAGAAATACTCAACAGACCTGGCAGCATCTGTGGAGAGAGAAGCAGAGTTAACGTTTCAGGTCAGTGACCCTTTATCATCTGATGAAGGGTCACTGACCTGAAATGTTAGCTCTGTTTCTCTCTCCACCGGTGCTGCCAGACCTGCTGAGTATTTCCAGCATTTCTTGTTTTTATTTATTATTGTGTGGTTGTTGCTTGTACTGCAATGGAAGCTGCGACATCTGCCATCAGACCCTGTATCATGGTTGTGTCCAAAGTGAATGGAGTTAGCCATCACTTCCATGCTGGAAAGGATTGGCTCACATGCTACTTAAAGACCTGAGCCAAGTTTGTGCTGGAATCCTCAAGCTTTCTGGTAGGCTTCCCAAAGCACCAAGCATTTTGTTGTGCATGTCTGTCAGCAGTCTTCTGTAGGTTGACCCATTGAAGTCCTCATCTGAGTCCTCTGCATGTGCGACTTTCCCCTCTATTGTGTTGGCACTTGTGCTACCTTTGCCCCCTGCCCTGGCTGCAGCCCACTCAGGTCCAGTGCCTCACCATGTGCAGGTTCCACTTTTAATCTTTCCTTTAAGATATTCCCAGTGTCAGTAGCTGATCTGGTGGTTGCATGTGTGAAATCACATGACGGTGCTTTGTTTTCATTATCTCTCTCTTCATGATGTTCCTCACTGCCTGCCAGGTTTGGCGTCTTGGGTATCTGAAAGGAAAAAGGCAGAAGGATAAAGTTGTGGCATGAGGAGTAAAAGGTGCATGTTTACATCTTATGCAGCTTGCAAATTAGAAGAGCATATGGGATGAGGGGGAAAGTGCAATGTGGGGAGGAGGATTCGGTATGATGATACCGCCATCTTAGATGGTTTCAGCCTTAGCAATGGCTGTCCCAATACAGGCCAACGCTGTCTCCTCCATGGGGGTTAGAACATGTAGGTACGACTGTCCCTTTCTGGTTATCCCCTGTTACCTTTGGTTGTGCGCAAGGTTGTCTTGCAAGAAAGAGGGAAGTGTGTCAGTGAGTGTTGTGCAATCTGTTTAGCTGATGATAGCTATCTGGGTTGAATAGCTGGCAGTGTGTGCAAGCTATGAGGTGTGGGTGTGAGGCTTGCAGAAGTGATAAGTGTGTGAGGGTGATGTGAAGCATATGAGTGTTAGGTATGAGTTGTGATTGAGAGTGTTGGTAGGTGAGTGATGGTGGTGTGCTGCTTTGAGCAGCGCCTGAGGCTACGGTGCAATTTGTATGATAAGGCATTTGACGTTGCATTCACTAACCTTGATCACTCATGTATGGCCATTGAATTTCTTGCAATACTGCATCTAGATCTCGAGGCTTGATTCTTTGCATTGAACTCCATGGCTATCTGCTCCCACATGACTATCTGCTCCCACTGCCTTTTGACTGTGTTTCCAGAGGTTCTCCTTCCTCTCTGCTGATACAGGACATCTTTCCTCCTTTCTACCTCCTCCAACAAGGCGCCCAGGGCAGTGTCCAATAACCTTGCAGTCTGTGCTTTCCCCTGTTGTGCCATTCCTCACTTTCCCAGGCCAGATTGTATCCAACCACAACTCCCAGCACCTCTTCCAGCCACAATGCACTTCTTTAATCGGTGCAGACTAGTTTTAGGCAGTGCAGACTAACTTTAAGTGGCGCTGGACACCCATGATATTGACCACCTGCTGATGTGTCCAGCCAATGAACAGCATGGTTAACACTGGCTGGAGACGTCGATCATTCAAATGAGCTGGCAGCACGAAGTTGGTCTGCTGCCTGCATTACAATGAATGGATGCAGGTTAATTACACATTGTGATCCTTGTGCCTTTTTTGGGGGCTATGCAATTTTCTCCCTTTATGCTGTACACCAGCAACTGACACACATCGTGTGCCTTCATATGGTTCTCCTTTCTTTGGAAAGCAGAGCATATATACACTTTTAGACCAAAATCCAGACTTAAAACCGGCAAATGGAGTATTTAAGTAAAATAGATAAATGAGCATTATACAGTATGAAACAGCCAATCATATACTTCTCGATTCCCCTTCATACATAAAATAATAAGCTGCCAGTCACTTTGTTTCTATACATAAGAGGCAATTTTAACCCTACCTGAAAGCTGGAGACAGGCAGGTTGGCAATTAAAATCTTCTGTGGGACTTACCCACCAAGGTCGTGCTCTCTTCCCCCAGATTTCTTCACACCTTACCCTCCTAATCCCTTCTTACCTCTACTTCACTTTACACACTCTACATGGCAAACTGTTTTCAGTAGCCACTCGTCTTTCACTACTTACCCTTCACACTAAAAGATAACCTTTGTTCCTCTCTTTCATTTCAGGTGCTGGAAATGTCAAAGCCCCAATGCCAATTCAGAAAGAGTTTCATAATAGCTTTAGGATCAAACAGACCAAAACTGAAATATTTGTCATATTTGCACAGATGCCTGCTATACATCTATGAAACATGGAAAATATTTATTCCCTCTTATACTACTTATTTTGTATTCTGTTTTCACTTTCCTATCATTCTCACTTTAAAAGTTTTCCTCTTTCCAATTCAGTTTCTAGTTTAAATATTTCTGGATTGATTTACACAAATTTGAGTCCAGTTTTCTAGCTTTCTGTTTTGTTTGAAATCGATTATCATTGTTGATTGGTTTATCCACAACCCATTCCAGTTTTCAACATCATTCATTCCTTGTTCTTAATCAATCCCTTTGGGAGAAAAAAAATTACAATCTAATAGAACGGGACCTATTAGAAAGCATTTTATTTGGTGTTACTTGCACTAGAATTAGAAATAGTAACTTACATCAACATTTTGTTGGGCTCTGCAGGGTATATTTTCTTTCCAACTAACTTTCATACAAAGGTAGATATGAGCATATCTACTAAAATTAGTGAATACAGGAAAATATATCCCAAATGAGTAAAAAGAATTATCAAAGTTCCTGTAGCAACTATTAATTACCTTCTATTTTGAGTTTATGCTCTAGGATTGTCATTCCTTAAAAACTTTTACCAGCTGTGTTCACTTACTCTAAATATTTATTGTATTTTATTCTTGACTTTGTATTCATGGTCTCAAGAACCTAAAAGATGTCAGCTATACCAACATAGTATCTGCCAAGTTTATTCACAAGGAAAGAAATTGGCTCTTTTGGGTGATAATTCAGATGGAAGAGATGGGACAAACTGATTTGTATATCTATGCCTACTTTTGAGAATTTACTGTTCCTTTGAGATTCACTTTTTTATAGACTGACACAGATAAGACATCTTTTTTGCATCAACTCAATTATTTGCAAAGGTACATAAGCCTAATATAAAAGCCACTGAAGAATATTTGTCATAATTAATAGTTGACCGCCAGGATAAAATTGCTTATTTAATGATTTAAGTTTTTTTTTAAAACAACACTAGCGCCAAGTTATTTAATCATGGCTCAGAATAACTGAAAGTTGCCAAACATCTTGGGTGTGAACATATTACTGGACAAACTCTCTGGCACTAACTTCTGAAGAAACTCCTGAGAATCTAGTTGGCTTTGTGGTGGGTCTTGGATGAACACATTTTTGTTTGAAAAGATCATCTTGAAACAGTATATTTTGGCTTTTGCAGTATGCCAATATGCAAAAATGCCAACAACAGAAGTATAAAAATGTGTTTTCTGACAGCATTTATCCATGTTCTTGATACAAGAAGCACATATATATCAATGTGCAACTTTTTTCCCCATTCTGTTCTTTAAAATAAATGTTGTTAAGATGCTGAGAATTTTATTGTTGTGGTAGCTTTAATGTGGGTCCACAAGCATGTTGTCATTTTCTGGTGTCCAAATATTTCCTTAACCTTGAGGGACTAAGGAAACAAAAATATTCTGGTTTTTCTATGTGTTGAAAGCCATAAAGTAAGCAGAACCACATAAATTGATAATTAACAGCTATTGAAATGTGATAAAATGATCTAATAGACTATGTCATCTAGGTTTGACCTGGCAGGGAGCCATAATGTGATGAATACTGACTTTTCTACAACTTCAAAGGCTAATAGAAAAGTTAGTAATTAAACATGAAAACAGACCATTCGGTCCAACCAGGGCATGTTGGCATTCACCCTCAACAAAAGCAAATAATTCCAATCACATGTGCCTAACCTGTTCCTTTCAATTACTTTTCCTTCATCCACCTATTCAATCTAATGTTAACACAGTTTCTACCTAAGCCACTAACTCCGGAAGTAGATTCCACAGCCTCATTTCTCTGTGTGAAGAAGTTTCTCCTGTCCTCTGTTCTGAATCTCTCACATTTAATCCTGTGTCTATGGTCCCTTGTTTTTGATCCAAGTATACTTCTGTCTACCCTGTCCCATCCTTCTGTAATTTAAACACTTCTATTACATCACCCTGTAATCTGCATTGTTCTAACAAAAAAAACAATTTTCAAGTCTTTCTTCATATTTGTATTTCCTCTCACCAAGCAGCATCCTAATGTATCTGCATTGTACCCTCTCTAAAGCTTTATTATCATTCCTAAAGAGTGGAGTCTAGTACTGCACACAGTATTCTAGCTGAGGTCTGATTAAACTTTCATCATAGAATCATAGAAAGTTTAGGGCACAGAAAGAGGCCACTTGGCCCATCGTGTCTGTGCCGGCCAAAAAATGATCCACCTATTCTAATCCCGTCTTCCAGCATTTGGTCCGTAGCCCTGCAGATTACGGCACTTGAGGTGCATATGCAGACTTCTTTTGAATGAGTTGAGGGTTTCTTCCTCAACTACGCTTTCAGGCAGTGAGTTCCAGACCCCCACCACCCTCTGGGTGAAAAAGTCTTTCCTCATCTCCCCTCTAATTTTCTACCAATCACTTTAAATCTATGCTCCCTAGTCACTGACCTCTCTGCTAAGGTGAATAGGCCCTTCACCTCCACTCTATCCAAGCCCAACAAAATTTTGTACATTTCCATCAGATCTTCTCTCAGCCTTCTCTGTTCCAAGGAGAACAATCCCAGCCTATCCAATCTATCCTCATATCTGCATTTTTCCAGTCCTGGCAACATCCTCGTAAATCTCCTCTGTCCCTCTCTAGTGCAATTACATCCTTTCTGTAATGAGGTGACCAGAACTGCACACAGTACTCAAATTGTGACCTAACCAATGAGTTATATAGTTCCAGCATAACCTCCCTGCTCTTATATCCTATACCTCGGCTAATAAAGGAAAGGATTCCATATGCCTTCTTAACCACTTTATCAACCTGTCCTGCTATCTTCAGGGATCTGTGGACATTCACTCCAAGGTCCCTCACTTCCTCTACACTTCTTAGTATTTTCCCATTAATTCCTTTGCCTTGTTTGACCTCCCCAGATGCATCACTTCACACTTCTGCAATTGAATCCCATTTGCCACTTTTCTGCCCATCTGACCAGACCATCAATATCTTCCTGCAGCCTACAGCTATCCTCCTCGCTATCTACCACACGGCCAATCATTGTGTCTTCTGCAAACTTATTGATCATGCCCCCTACGTTTACGTGCAAATCGTTAATATAGACCACAGAAAGCAGGGACCCAGTACTGAGCCCTGCAGAACGCCACTGGAAACAGCCGTCCAGTTGCAAAAATACCCGTCAACAATTACCCTTTGTTTCCTGCCACTGAGCCAATTTTGTATGCACCTTGTTGCATTTCCCTGGATCCCATGGGATTTTATTTTTTTAACCAGTCTGCCATGTGGGACCTTGTCAAAAGCCTTGCTAAAATCCATGTAGACCACATCAACTGCAGTACCCTCATCTATCCTCCTTTTGATCAAGTTGGTCAAACTAGATCTTCCCTTAACAAATCCATGCTGACTATCCTTGATTAACCTGTGTGTTTCTAAGTGACAGTTTATCCTGTCTCTCAGAATAGATTCCAATAATTTGCCCACTGCTGAGGTTAGACTGACTGGCCTGTAATTATTCGGTCTATCCTTCGCTCCCTTTTTAAACAGAGGTACAACGTTAGCAGTTCTCCAATACTCTGGCAACACACTTGTATCCAGTGAGGACAGGAAAATGATGGTCAGACCTTCTGCTATTGCCTCTCTTGCTTCTTTTAACATCATGGGGTACATTTCATCCAGCCCTGGTCATTTATCAACTTTCAAGGATGCGAATCCCATTAATACTTCCTCCCTCCCTATGTTTATCAACATCCAATACTTCACACTGCTCCTCCTTAACTACAATATCTGCATCGTCCCCCTCTTTTGTGAAGACGGACGCAAAGAACCATACCAACATCTTCCGCCCCTACACATAGGTTACCTTTTTGGTCTTTTATGGGCCCTACTCTCTCCTTAGTTATCCTCTTACTCTTAATGTATTGATAAAACATCTTTGGGTTCACCTTGATTTTGCTTGCCAATATTCTTTCATGCCCTCTCTTTGCTTTCCTAAATTCCTTTTTGATTTCACCCCTCCACTTTCTATACTCCTCTCAGCTTGCTGTAGTATTGAGTTCTTGGCGTAGGACATAAGCTTTCCTTTTCTGCCTTCTCTTACCCTGTAAGCTCCTTGACACCCATGGGGCTCTAGATTTGACCATCTGTCAGGCAAACCCCCCCCCCCCCCCCCCCACCCCCCCCACTTGCCAAGACTGAGGCAAATATTATTTCGCCACATGAACAGAAACTTTAAATTGCAAACCCTGACTGGAAGGACATTTGCATAATACCAGACACTGTTGAAACAATGGGGACCCAGTAGTTGCTTCCCCAGTACACAGAAGTGGTCAAACCAGTTTTAGTCACATGACCAGCTGGCTGGAGTTTTTGAATTTGAACTTCCAACAAAGGATTTGAACTCAGAACGCCATGTGCTCATGGACTGAAAACATCTCCTGTCCTGTCTGCCTGCTTCCATCTCTTCCCATGGAACTGAATCTTGTGAAAACATGTGAAACTCAAAGAGAGAAAAGTTTCCGAGGTGAACAAGGTTTTAAGAAGACTACTAGGTCCCAATGAAATGCAAGACCATATCTTCAATCAAGGACAACAGCGAGCTTGAGAAACAGTAACAAGATATTGTCTCAAACTGTTCTACTTATCTTTTCTTCTGTCCTATCTGCATGTTTATATCACGTGTGCCTGCTAGTGTGGGCGCATTGTATATCTGTAGGCGTGAACCATATTAGAGTTTAAGTTTAAGGCTTAATAAATTTAATCTTTAAACCAAAGAAAGCCTGTTTGTGCTAATTTCTTTGCCTTATCATTGGATAGTTGTGAACAAGGATTCACAAAGGGGGAGCTCAAAACATAGTGTGTTTAAAATAAAACCCTGTTACAATAAGACCAGGTGAAGATAGTACCAAACCTCTAGACACCTTTCGCATCTGCCTGTAACACCGTCTCACTCTTTTTCTTTGTGGGAACATGTTTACTACGGACCCCTTGAATCTCCTTTTTGAATGCCTCCCAACGCTCTGACACTGATTTGCCTTCAAGTAGCTGTTTCTAGTCCACTTTCGCTAAATCACTCCTCATTTTAGTAAAATTGGCCTTGCCCCAGCTGAAAACTCTATCTCTGTCCTTTTTCATAATTATGTTAAAACTGACTGAATTATGATCACTGCTACCAAAATTTAATAAATTTCATCTTTCTTCTTTAAACCAAAGAAAGCCTGTTTGTGCTAATTTCTTTGCCTTATCATTGGAAAGTTGTGAACAAGGATTCACAAAGGGGGAGCTCAAAACACAGTGTATTTAAAATTAAACCCTGTTACAATAAAACCAGGTGAAGATAATAACAGATCCCTAGACACCTTTTGCACCTGGCCATAACAGAAATTGAGTGCTAGCATCCGGATTGTTACCCACAGACAAACGAGTGGAATTTGCAGTGGGAAGCCAAATTGTTCCCAATCAAAAAGAACAAATCAAAACAGGTTTTCTTGTGGTTGTGTGTGATTGTATACTAACATGTCTGCAACTGAAGCGAGTAGCTCTCCAACCCAGGGTGAAGTAACTTGGGATAAGTTAAAAGCACAGTCTGTAGAGGAGTTGAGGAAAATGGCTGAGCAATGTGGAATCATTGTAAGTGGCAAGGCTAGGAAGTCTGAACTCCTAAGGCTAGTGGCCAACCATTTTTCCTTTGAATCTGAAGAAGTAGAAAGAGGCTAAAAAGCAGATTCCGACAGGGTAGTGTTAGCAAAGATACAATTGGAACAGAGGAAACTTGAAATAGGGGAAAGAGAAAAAGAAAGAGAGAGGCAGGAGAGGGAGAAAGAGAGGGCCTTCCAAAAGGAACGTGAAGAAAATGAAAGGCAGGAGAGAGAGAGAAAGAATATTCCGGAAAGAATGCAAAGAACGAGAGTTGAAGCAGCTTGTGTTAACTAGGGGGCAACAGAGTAACCCGAGTGTAAGCATAGCCAATATGGAGGAACACAATTCAGGACTGGGTACAAGATTGCTAAAACACGCCCAACTAACTCCAAAATTCAATGAGGAAGATGTGGAAGAGGTTTTTGTGTCCTTCGAGAAACTGGCAAGGCAGCTAAAATGGCCAGCTGAGACCTGGTCTCTTTTACTGCAAAGCAAACTAACTGGAAAAGCCCATGAGGTTTATTCCTTGTTGCAAGATGAGAGTTCATCAAATTATGAATTGACCAAAAATGCTATCCTTGGGGCATATGAATTAGTACCAGAAGCCTATTGCCAAAAGTTTAAACCCTCAAAAAGCAAGCCAATCAAACTTATCTGGAGTTTGAAAGAAGTAAGCAGCTGACTTTTGACCAGTGGCTGAGAGCTTTAAAAATCCAGCGCAGCTATGAGACTCTCAGGGAAGTAATCCTGTTAGCGAAATTTTAAAACTCTCTCCCATTCTCAATAAAAACTCATGTCAAGGAGCAGCAGGTTCACGGAGCTCGGCAAGCGGCCGTTCTGGCTGATAAGTTTGCTTTAATTTATAAGTTGTTTCCCAGGGGAGAACCTTTCCTAATCACCCCCACAAATCCGAAAAGGACAAAGGATGGGAAGGTGATAGAAGCCCAAGCAGTCCTGGAAGAGGAAGGGAGGAGACACAGAAAGAAAGGTGCTGTGAGCAAGAATGAGACTCAGAGACCTGTGTGCTTCTATTGCAATAAGGTAGGGCATTTAAAAGCTGACTGCTGGAAACTAAAGGAGAAATCGGTAGGGTTAATCAGGGCACACCTGCTCAGTGAAGATGAGGGCCTGACGGAAAACACCTAACAAGCTGTGGCTTACTGCTGTGGCAGTAAAAGTGCAACCCAGGAAGCTTACTATGGACAGTGCAGGAAAAGTTAATAGGATTCCTGAAGGTTATCGGGTTTTGTATTTGAAGGAAAAGTAACCCCATACCCCTCGAGTGAGGCAAACAAGCCCATAGTGATTTTCAGGGACACAGGGGCCACCAGATCTCTTTTACTGGGAAAAGTCCTGACATTTCCCCCAGAGAGTGCAGTGAACACCAATATGGTGGTGAATGGTATTGGAGGGCAGTGCATGTCTGTACCTGTACACTGGGTGCACTTGGAGTGTGACCTAGTTTTGGGACCGGTGACTGTAGGGATTGTCCCTAGTTTGCCTTTGGGTGGCATTGACCTGCTCTTAGGTAATAATCTGGCAGTGGTGAAGGTGGTAGCCTCCCCAGTAGCGAAAGAAAGACCACAGGAGGTCAGAGAGACAGGGCGGTGGCAGGAGACGGTCTCCTGTAGTCCCTGAATGTGTTGTGGGCCAGGCCATGATCATATCAGCTCTCCCAGAGGAGACTGCAAAGACACTGCAGGCAAATGACCATGAGATCTGCCTGTCTGAGACTTTCTTTGGAAAGTTAGGAGACCCAGGGAATTAATTAAATGGATTTTCCCTAGCTGAGACTCAGTGAGCTGACCCAGTATTGCGAGAATTAGCACAGACTACCCAGTCTGAAAGTGAAGCAGAGGGACTCCCTAACTGCTACTTTTTAAAGAATGAAGTACTGGTGAGGAAATAGAGTCCTCACAGACCTGAGGGCAAGTAATGGACAGTAGTTCACCAGTTAGTGGTGCCACAGAGATACCGGGGAGAAATATCAAAAAGGGCCCACGAGACTACAGTGGCTGTACATGCAGGTATACGAAAGACCAAAACCCCCATAAGGCAGCTGTTTGACTGGCCAAAACTCCACAAAGATGTGATGGAGTACTGCAGGAGTTGCCACATGTGCCAGGTTGAGGGGAAACCCCAACCTACAGTGAAACCTGCACCCCTAGGTCCTGTACCAGTGTTAGGAGGACCCTCCAGCAGAGGGCTGGTGAACTGTAAGGGACCTCCGCCGAGAACAAAAGGGGACAGGCAGGCACATGGCTGGCAAGAGTTTAGAAAGAGAAGGGGAAAAAGTGACCAAGAGGGCAGGTTAAGGGAAGTCCGGGAAGAATCCCGGATGAAAACTCCTACTGTCTGCTCAACCAACCCTGTAAAATGTGAAAAGTTAGATCCCACATCCTCCTGTGTGAATGCAGACTCCAGAAGCACCCCACCAGAATTGCTAACAGCATTTACAGGAACTGCAGGGACAAAGAGAGATCTTTAGGGGGAAAAGAAACCATGAGGGTGATGCCTCACCTAGTCTAAGTGTCACAGGAGAATGCAGTTAAGTCTGCACAAATATCTGCAGGTAGGAGTGTCCCAGAGAGCAAAGGGAAAAGTAATGAAGACTCCTCCCCCACAGTCAGAGCAAAAGGGAACCACCCATCCCCTGAGGCCAAAAGTCTTTGCATGAATCAAGGAGTTCAGGATAGACCCCCACCCCCCACCCCCGCCGTCTCCACTAACTCTCCTGAAGGGGAAAAAGGGAAATTAAAGCAGCCCTGGCACCCAGAACAGACCATTTCTAATGAGCTTTAAGATTGGTGAATGAATGGAAATAAATGAGAGAAATGCCTGGTTTTCTTTCTGTATCTTATATTTCTCTCAAACTCTGCAATGAAATGCGCTGTTTTTGTTCAAATCGCATTTCATTCACCTGGGAGTGGAGGTGTCAGGCAAACCCCCCACCTGCCAAGACTGAGCCACACATTATTTTGACAAATGAACAAAAACTTAAAATTGCAAGCCCTGCCTGAAAGGACATTTGCACAGTATCTGATAATGTTGAAACAATGGTGACCCAGCAGTTGCTTCCTCAATACACAGAAGTGGTCAAATGAGTTTAAGTCACATGACCAGCTGCCTGGAGTTTTTGAATTTGAACTTCTAACAAAGGATTTGAACTCAACGCCGTGTGCTCATGGACTGAGAACATCTCCTCTGCCTGCTTCCATCTCTTCCCACGAAACTGAATCTTGTGAAAACGTGAAACTCAAAGAGAGAAAGGTTTCCTAGGTGAACAAGGTTTTAAGAAGACCACTAGGCCCCAACGAAGCGCAAGACCATATCTTCAATCAAGGACCACAGCGAGCCCGAGAAACAGTAACAAGATATTGCCTCAAACTGTTCTACTTATCTTTTCTTCAGCTCTTTTCTGTCCCTATCGACATGTTTATATCGTGTGTGCATGATAGTGTGGGCGCGTTGTATATCTGTAGGTGTGAACTGTATTAGTGTTTAAGTTTAAGGTTTAATAAATTTCATCTTTCTTCTTTAAACCAAAGAAAGATTGTTTGTGCTAATTTCTTTGCCTTATCATTAGAAAGTCGTGAACAAGGATTCACAAAGGGGGAGCTCAAAACATAGTGTGTTTAAAATTAAACCCTGTTACAATAAGACCAGGTGAAGATAGTAACAGACCTCTAGACACATTTCGCACCTGCCTAGAAGACCGTCTCACCCTTTTTGTTTGTGAGAACATGTTTACTACGGACCCCTTGAATCTCCTTTTTGAATGCCTCCCAACGCTCTGACACTGATTTGCCTTCAAGTAGCTGTTTCTAGTCCACTTTCGCTAAATCACTCCTCAGTTTAGTAAAATTGGCCTTGCCCCAGCTGAAAACTGTAACTCCTGTTCTATCTCTGTCCTTTTCCATAGTTATGTTAAAACTGACTGAATTATGATTACTACCACCAAAATGCTCTCCCACTGCCACTCCTTCCACCTACCCATCTTCATTTCCTACCACTAAGTCTGAAACTGTGCCCTCTCTTATTGGTTTTGCTACATACTGGCCAAAAAGGTTCTCCTGAATGCACCTGAAGAATTCTTCTCCCTCAATCCCTTTCACACTAAAACTATCCCAATAGTTAATATTGGGGTAGTTAAAATCCCCTACTATTATTCTCTCACTGTCCTTGCACTTCTCAGAGTTTTGCCTACATCTCTACTCTTCTATCTCCCTCTGACTGTTTGGGGGTCTATAGTACAGTCCCAGTAGTGTGATTGCGCCTTTTTTGTTCCTTAGCTCAATCCATATAGCCTCATTTGATGAACCTTCCAACATATCATTCCTCCTCACAGCTGTAATTAAATTGCCACTCCATCTCCTTTCTTATCCCCCTCCTTGTCGCGTCTGTAAACCCTGTAACCAGGAACGTTGAGCTGCCCATTCCTGTCCCTCCTTAAGTCAAGTTTCAGTAATAGTTATAATATCATACTGCCACGTGTTTATCTGTGCCCTCAACTCATCTGCTTTACTTGCTGCGCTCTTTGCATTGAAATAGGCACCCTTGAACACTGCCAAACTCTTTTTTAAATTTTCTAACCTTTGTTTCCTCTGTCTTCCAGACTCATCTATTAATTTTCTGCCTTCCATTTTCATTTCTGATTTTGTCCCAACTGAGTCTACCCTCAGGTCCCCATCCCCCTCCCAAACTAGTTTAAACCCTCCCCAACAAGCATGAGCAAAACGTTCCACAAGGAACTCAGTCCCAGTTTTGTTCAGGTGCAACCCGTCCAGCCTGTACAGGTCCCATCTCCCCCAGAGCCGGTCCCAATGTCCCAGGAATCTAAAGCCCTCCTGCACCATCTTTCCAGCCACGCATTCTGTCTCTAGGGGTAATCCGGAGAAGATTACTTTTGAGGTCCTGCTTGCTAATTTCTTACCTAGCTTCCTAAATTCTGATTGCAGGACCACATCCTTCTTTCTACCTATGTCGTTGGTTCCGATGTAGACCACGACTGCTGGCTGTTCACCCTCCCCCTTCAGGATGCAGCCGCTCAGTGACATCCTTGACCCTGGCATCAGGGAGGCAACACACCATCCTGGATTCACGTCTGCGGCTACAGAAATGCCTGTCTGTTCCCCCGACTATTGAATCACCTATCACTATGGCTCTTCCAGTCTTCCCTGTACCCCCCTGTACAGCTGAGCCACCCGTGGTGCTATGGAATTGGCTCTGGCTGCACTCCCCAGGTGAAGCATCACTTTCCTCAGTATTCAGAATTGAATACCTATTGGAGTGTGAGATGCACTCAGGGGTCTCCCGCACTACTTGCCTGATTCTTTTTGATTGCCTGGCTGTCACCCATTTTCTCTGTCCCTGCATACTCTTAAGCTGTGGGGTGACCACATCTATAAACATGCTATCTACGTAGCTCTCATCCTCATGAATGCACCACAGTGTTGCCAGTTGCTGCTCAAATTCCAAAACCCGGAACTCAAGCTGCTGCAATTGACATCACTTCCTGCACAATTTGGTTCTCCAGAATACTTCCCACATAGCACAGGAGGTGCTCCCACATAGCACAGGAGGTGCGCTCTTGAGCTAGAAGCACCCCTGGCATTCCTTTATTTGTTAGTTGACACTTTGCTACTGCTTAAAGAAAGAAACCTTACCAATGCTACGACACCTTAGAATTATTAATAAAACCTTGCTAGTACTGATAAATCCTACTAAAAATCAATACAATTCAATAGTTACAATAAACCTTACTCAAAAAAGGTAATACCAGGTACTCACTTGTTCCTTATTATTAATACTTAATTTTTCACTCATTTTTAGTCTGCCAGCTGTTGAGACACTATAACCCAGCTATTTACACACGCACCCTAACAGTAGTGTACTAACCCAGCTATTTACAGATACTCCCTAACAGCAGTTACTCACCAACCAAACAGCTTGCAGTTTTCCTGTGATGTCACTGTTCACTTGTTATTTTCAAATTCAGGTGCGCCTGGACTCCTGTCTGCTGCTCTCCAGGAAGGTAAGTGCTGTAGGCCGCGATCCTTAGCCTTTATTTAACTTACCCGCTCCGTGTTCCTCCCGCAGGTCTGCTCCTGTCCGCTGCTCTCCCAGAAGGTCTTGGCTTTTACAGTCTACCTCATGAGATAAAAATAGAATTCTGTTAGTTTTTTTTACAGCCTGACCAGGCCTACCTTTGCATAGATTACATAGAATTGCATGAAATATACAGCATAGAAACAGGCCATTTGGCCTAATCAATCCATGCTGGTGTTTATGCTTCACTCGAGCCTCCTCCCATCCTTCATCGTGTAATTCTATCAGCATAACTCTGTATTCCCTACTCCCTCATATGCTAATCTAGCTTTCCTCAAATGCATCTATACTATTAGCCTCAACTACTCTCTGGGGTAGCGAGTTCCACATTCTCATTACTTTCTGAGTAAAGACGTTTCTTCTGAATTTCCTATTTGATTTCTTGGTGACTATCTTGTACTGGTGGCCTCTAGTTTTGCCCTTCCCCACAAGTGGAAACGCTTTCTCTGTGTCTACTCTATCAAAACCTTTCATCATTTTAAACACCTCTATTAGGTCATTCCTCAGTCTTCTCTTTTCAAAAGGAAAATGACCCAGCCTGTTCATCCTTTGCTGATAGGCATAACCTCGAATTTCTGGCATTATCCTTGTGAATCTTTGTTGCACCCTCTCTAGTATCTCCATATCCTTTTTATTATGTGACCAGAACTGTACATAGTACTCCGTGTGGTCTAATCAAGGGTTGATACAAATTTAGCATAACTTCTCTACTTTTCAATCCTATCCCTCTAGAAATAAACCCAAGTGCTTTTATTATGGCCTTAATAACCTATATCCCTACTTTTAGTGATTTGTGTATTTGTACTCCCATACCGCTTTGCTCCTGTACCCCATTTAGATTCTTATTTTCCAGGTAATATATGGCTTCTTTTTTTTTTGCAATATCTCACACTTCAATTCATTTGCCAATTATGTGTCAATTCTGCAAGGCTATCAATGTCTTGTAATTTGTTGCAGTCCTCCTCAGTATTGACTATTTGCCCAAATTGGTATCATCTGCAAATTTAGAAATTGTGTTTTTTTTTTTAGAGATACAGCGCTGAAACAGGCCCTTTGGCCCACCGAGTCTGTGCCGACCAACAACCATCCGTTTATACTAACCCTACAGCAATCCCATATTCCCTACCACCTACCTACATTAGGGGCAATTTACAATGGCCAATTTACCTATCATCTGCAAGTCTTTGGCTGTGGGAGGAAACCGGAGCACCCGGTGAAAACCCACATGGTCACAGGGAGAACTTGCAAACTCCGCACAGGCAGTACCCAGAATTGAACCCGGGTCCCTGGAGCTGTGAGGTTGCAGTGCTAACCACTGCGTCACTGTACTGCCCCGGCACAGTGATTCCATTGATTTCATTAATATAGATTGTGAACAGTGATCCCAGCACTGATTGTTGTGGTACCCCACTTCCCACCTTCTGCCACTCTGAATAGCTACCCTTTACCCCTACTCCCTGCTTTCTATCTTTCAGCCAGCTCGCTATCCATTCTGCTACTTGTCCCATAACTCTACATACTTCTTACCATACTCATGAGTCTATTATGTGGTACCTTACTGAAGGCATTTTGGAAATCTAGATATATTACATCTGTTGCATTACCTTTGTCTACTCTGTCTGTTACCTCCTGAAAGAATTGAATGAGGTTGGTCAAGCGAGACTTTCCCTTTTAAAATCTATGCCAACTATTCATTATTAGCCTGGATTTTGCAGTCAGTGGTGAAGCAAGGGTGCTCACCACTGACCTTGAGGAAAGCTGCCTCCAAAGATCTAGTGATCTCTATGGTGGGAATTTCCCCTTTCCCAATGGCTGTTTAAAACTGGCACCAATTCTGTGGCGAGTAACCTACATCTTGACTCCCAAAAGCTTGTTCACTATCGACAAGGCACAAGTTGGGAATGTGATGGAATACTGTTCACTTGCCTGCAGGAGTGTGTCTCCGATAACACTCAGGAAGCTTGACACCATCCAGGACAAAACAGCCCGCTTGATCTGCACTCCATCTAGCACATTAAACATTCAGTCCCTCCACCACCAACGCACAGTGGTAGCCGTGAGTACCATCTACAAGATGCAATGCAGCAACTCACCACACCTCCTTCGACAACACCTTCCAAACCTGCGACCTATTCCACCTAGAAGGACAAGGATAGCAGGCGCATGGGAACACCACCACCTGCAAGTTACCCTCCAAGTCACACACTATCCTGACTTGGAAATATATCGCTGTACCTTCACTGTCGCAGGATAAAAATCCTGGAACTCCCTCCCTAACAGTACTGCGGGTGTACCTGCACCAGATGATTCAAGAAGGCAGCTCACCACCACCTTCTCGAGGACAATTAAGGATGGGCAATAAATGGCCCACATCCCATGAAAGAATAAAAAAAGTCAAGGGGATGTCTTGGTGGGCAGCAGAAGTGATGTCAGTAAGCAGGTAGGCAACCAATCAACTTGAAGTATTCATACACATGAAACCAGGAAGTTAAAAGCACTTAAAATCCTTCACTTTAAATTTTCAGACAGCAAAATAAATAGAATCATAGAGTCGTATAGCATAGAAACAGGCCTTCGGCCATCGCGTCCATGCTGACCATAATGCCTATCTATACTAATCCCACCTGCCTGTATTAATTCCATATCCCTCTATGCCTTGCTCATTCAAGTACCTGTCCAGATGCCTCTTAAATGTTGCTACTGTTCCTGCCTACACCACCTCCTCGGGCAGCTCATTCCAGATACCCACTATTCTATTATGTATGACCATATTAAGATAGAAGCTAAAATAAAGATAAGCAGACTCTTCAAAAAAGTTTTATGTTTTTAAAAATATGTGAACTGTTTAATCATTGTGCAGAAATTTGACATTCCACAAATATAAAATTAGCTTTTTAAGGGTAGTTAGCAGTAATTATGAAGGTAGTATGCCATTAAAAACCCAGTTACACCTCATTCAACAAGATGTAACTTTTCCAGGGTTTTTACAGCAAGGTTAACAGTGCCAGAATGGAAGTTTTCATCCATTCATTATTGCAAGGGAGATAGCAGTCTGTGGAAATCTCGACAGCGCATCCTATGAAGGTGTGTAAACTCACTCTGGATTTTCAGGTTTAACTCCACATTCCAAATTCCCGAAGTTGCTGTCAGTTTCAGTGGAGTAATGACAGTGAACACTGACAGTTTCACCATCATTACCACAGCAAAATTTGGACCATTTGGGGACCGGGTGCAGGGTGAGTGAGTGGAGCGATTAATACAATGTAAAATCATCATCACAGCTGCCAGAAAAGACGGCACAGATTTGTACGATCCACTGCTGATGCTCATGAATAGAATGCAAACACTCATGATTGATGAAGGCAGATGAATCTAACAGGTATTTTGCATTGGTCTGCACTATAGAGGATAGAAGTAACATCCCAGAAATAAGCTGTAAATCAGGAAATGGAAGGGCGGGAGGAACTCAAGAAAATTACAAACACCATGGAAGTGGTACTGAACAAATTGTTGGAACTGTGGGCTGACTTCATCCTAGTGTCCTAAAACAAGTGGCTAGTGAGATAGTTGATGCGTTGGTTTTAATTTTCCAAAATTCCCAAGATTCTGGGAAGGTTCCATTAGATTGGAAAATAGCGAATGTAACTCCTTTATTCAAAAAGGGAGGGAGACAGAAAAAAGGAAACTACAGGCCAGTTAGCTGAACATCTGTCATAGGGAAAATGTTAGAAGCTGTTATTAAAGACGTTATAGCAGGGCATTTAGAAAAATTCAAGGTAATCAGGCTAAAGTTACATGATGGTTTTGTGAAAGGAAAATCATATTTAACCAACTTATTGGAGTTCTTTGAACAAATAACATGTGCTGTGGATAAAGGGGAACCGGTGGATGTACTGTACTTAGATTTCAAGAAGGCATTTGATAAGGTGCCACATCAAAGGTTACTGCAGAAAACAAAAGCTCATGGTGTATTGGGGTAACAATTTGGCATGGATAGAAGATTGGCTAGCTAATAGGAAATCGAGAGTAAGCATAAATGGGTCAGGTTCTGGTTGGCAAAATGTACAGTGATGTGCCACAGGGATCAGTGCTGGGGCCTCAACTTTTTACAATTTATAAATGACTTGGATGAAGAGACCAAAGGCATGGTTGCTAAATTTGCTGATGACACAAAGATAGGTAGGAAAGTAAGTTGTGAAGGGGACATAAGGAGGCTACAAAGGGAAATAGATAGGTTAAGTGAATAGGCAAAGATCTGGCAAATGGACTATAATGTGGGAAAATGTGAAATTGCCCATTTTGGCAGGAAGAGTAAAAAAGAAGCATATTAACTAAATGGTGAGAGATTGCAGAGATTTGAGATGCAGAGGGATCTGAGTGTCCGAGTGCATGAATCGCAAAATGCTAGTATGCAAGTTCAGCAAGTAATTAGGAAAGCTAATAGAATGTTATCGTTTATTGCGAGGGGAATTGAATGCAAAAGTAGGGAGGTTATGCTTCAGTTATACAGGGCATTGATGGAACCACATCTGGAGTACTGTGTACAGTATTGGTCTCCTTATTTAAGGAAGGATATAAATGCATTGGAAGCAGTTCTGAGAAGGTTTACTAGACTAATACCTGGAATGGGCGAGTTGTCTTATGAGGAAAGGTTGGACAGGTTAGGCTTGTATCTGCTGGAGTTTAGGAGAGTAAGAGGTGACTTGATTGAAGCATATAACATCCTGAGGGGTCTTGACAGGGTGGATGTGGAAAGGATGTTTCCCCTTGTGGGAGAGTCTAAAACTAGGGGTCGCTATTTCAGAATAAGGGGTCGCTCGTTTAAGACAGAGGAGGAGAAATATTTTCTCTCAGAGGGTCGTGAGTCTTTGGAACTCTTCCTCAAAAGGCGGTGGAAGCAGAGTCTTTAAATATTTTTAAGGCAGAGGTAGATAGATTCTTGATAAGTGAGAGGGTGAAAGGTTATCCGGGGTGGGCGGGAATGTGGAGTTGAGGTTACAGTCAGATCAGCCATGATCTTATTGAATGGCAGAGCAGGCTTGAAGTGCTGAGTGGCCTACTCCTGCTCCTAATTCATATGTTCGTATGTTGTGTGAAGTATCCTGCAGGATGATATGGGTACAGCCAATGATACCCTGAATGTGGGAAATCCTAAAATCCATGTGAATCTCAAAGGCCTATCTTACTGCTTCTGGATGTTAATGTGGAATATTATGAATGTATTTTCTTCAGCAATTAAGGCATCAGCCATTTACTTCAGGTGAAGTCACATGGGATCAGAGGTGAGCTGGCAAGATGGATACAGAACTGGCTCTGTCATAGAAGACAGAGGGTAGCAGTGGAAGGGTGCTTTTCTGAATGGAGGGCTGTGACTAGTGGTGTTCAGTGCTGGGACCTTTGCTGTTTGTAGTATATATAAATGATTTGGAGGAATATGTAGCTGGTCTGATTAGTAAGTTTGCGGACGATAGTGATGAGGATACAGCAGGATATAGATCAGTTGGAGACTTGGGCATTGAAATGGCAGATGGAGTTTAATCTGGACAAATGTGAGGTAATGCATTTTGGAAGGTCTAATGCAGGTGGGAAGTATACAGTAAATGGCAGAACCCTTAGGGGTATTGACAGGCAGAGAGATCTGGGCGTACAGGTCCACAGGTCACTGAAAGTGGCAACGCAGGTGGATAAGGTAGTCAAGAAGGCATACGGCATGCTTGCCTTCATTGGTCGGGGCATAGAGTATAAAAATTGGCAAGTCATGCTGCAGCTATACAGAACTTTAGTTAGGCCACACTTAGAATATTGCGTGCAATTCTGGTCGCCACACTACCAGAAGGACGTGAAGGCTTTGGAGAGGGTACAGAAGAGGTTTACCAGGATGTTGCCTGGTCTGGAGGGCATTAGCTATGAGGAGAGGTTGGATAAACTCGGATTGTTTTCACTGGAACGACGGAGGTGGAGGGGTGACATGATAGAGGTTTACAAAGTTATGAGTGGTATGGACAGAGTGGATAGTCAGAAGCTTTTTCCCAGGGTGGAAGAGTCAGTTACTAGGGGACATAGGTTTAAGGTGAGAGGGGCAAAGTTTAGAGGGGATGTGCGAGGCAAGTTCTTTACAGAGGGTGGTGAGTGCCTGGAACTTGCTGCCAGGGGAGGTGGTGGAAGCAGGTACGATAGCGACATTTAAGAGGCATCTTGACAAATACATGAATAGGAAGGGAATAGAGGGATATGGTCCCTGGAAGTGCAGAAAGTTTTAGTTTAGGCAGGCATCAAGATCGGCGCAGGCTTGGAGGGCCGAATGGCCTGTTCCTGTGCTGTACTGTTCTTTGTTCTTTAATTCAAGAATGGGTTACAGACTACAAGGGCTTTCAGATCACTTATGGTCAAAAAACACAAGCTACTGAAGAAAAATCTCTCCAATATTTCTATACAGCTTTACTTGAATACAGTTGAGGATCCCCTTAAATAGTGCTCAAAATATCTGTCTTTGAAATTGTACTCTAGGGTGGAGCAGAAAATGGTAGTCAAGCAGTGAGGATGGAAAATGGCATCAATATCATAATAACATTGCTTATCTCCTATTTGAATTTATGCATGAAGCTTGTGCCTGCTTCAAACAGGAGCTCTCGACATCAGGATTAATGTCTCCCAAGTCCTTCCATAGCACCTTGTAAACTTCTTAATGGTTTATTCAAATCTTGAGTCTCTCAACACTCTAACTGTGCCCTAAAAAGAGTGACTTCTGAGAGTGTGAATTACAGCCATGCAGTATAATCAAGGTGTTTTCAGCTTGGGGTTGATAATTACTGGTGGGATAGCTGAGGAATTCACCCTGAATGGACGAAATGGCCCCAATAGTTGGCTCAATTTACATTACTCTGGCAGTAAGCATCTCCTGCTGACTCGTACCAGTATTGTTAATTGGGAGGTGAGACATGACACAAACGTTGGCAGATCTGCTATTTTTCTGTTCACACTAATTCATTGTAGTGCCACACTAGGTTTCAATGTACCTCTGGGAGCCTTAGTTGAGACTGCCCAAACTCAGTCAACTTAAGACTCTAATACCCATCAGGGACCGGAAACTTTCACCCTGCCAGTCTGCACTGGATTCACATCCAGATCCCAGACGTAAAAGAACAGTGCTACTGTACTTCCTCCCACTAGGTTTAATTTAATTCTAGATGTTGGAATACTAGTGAGTACCCATCATCCAAAATCCTACAAGGTTCAATAGTATTTATTTGGCGAAAAATTGGGATTGTTTGTGCCCATTTTTTGGGCTGTACAAGTGCCCTTAAAACTCCAAAATGGCATCCGTGGTACGTGTCACACTTATGGGGCTAATCATGGAGGATACTGTATTGGTGAGGGCGCAAGCAGTGAACGGCCGCCGGAAGAATGCAGAGCAGACAGGTTATGACATTAATAAGTGTGCAATGCTGATTTGACAGCTGTGCTGCTATTTTGAAGTTCAGTGCTCCACTAATGTCCTCTCTTAACCTTGCACAGCTGAACACATTATCAGAAACATAAAGGATTCCCCAACCAGTGTTAGTTAAAGGGATCATCAACTGCTTACATGTTAGTTGCTGCTTGATTTCTTCTGGCTGTGTCTACAGTTCTATAAATATTTGGCACTTTCTATAGTTGTTTCAAGTTGTAAAAGTTTACAGGAAGTGTGGCAGGTTTAGAAAGACTTTTTGCTAAACTTTGTAGTTTCTGCACAAGCCAGTTAATCCCAGACATGGATGCACTAGTAGGCAATCCCCCTGAAATACAGCAAGACTTGGGGAATGAACAAATGCTACGCAGAGCAGGACAAGCTGCTGGAAGAGGCTGCTTCCTCAATATATGACCATAGGCAGTGAATCATGCAGGTCAATATCTGATATCCTGGTATCAGTCATGATGGTTCTATCCTGTGTCAGTGAGCTGTGCTGGCTGCATTTGAGCCAGTGCGGTAAACTGAAGTATAGCTACTGAGTGACAAGTGCTATCTGCTGACGACACCGGTGCACAACCCATGTACACGTGCACAAAACTCAATATGTGTTACAGCAGACCATTTGCATTCTCAAACAATGCTTCCATTGCCCGGACTGCTCTGGAGGAGCCCAGCAGTACCTGCCAGAGCAGGTGTCAAGGTTCGTGGTGGTCTCCTGCAAGCTGCACAACCTCACCATCATGAGGGAACAGCCCTTGCTGTACAGTGAGCAGCTGAAGAGCACAAGCATGAGGAGGTGGAAACCTAGACAGTGACTTTCTGCCCGGGCCGTCCATGGAGAACCTATCTGGGTGCTATGAGTAACCACAACCCCAATTCCCCATTCATCAACAGTCCCACACCTTAGCTTCCTTCTGTCACTGACTATCACAGTATCTGCTTGGCCACAATGCAAAAATAAAACCCACCACAAAATAAGCATTCCAAACCAAATTTATAAATGAAATCATGCCCTATTGCTTACAAAAGTCAACTAATCACCTTGGTACATTTCCTTAGTGCCTATCTTCCTTGTGCTTTTGTGTGTCCAAATGCTACTATGCAGTGCTGCCATACTGACTGCAGCATGGCTGGTGAAAGGCTGCTGATTTTCAGTTGAGGAGACTGCAGAGGCCTTGGAGGACAATCTGAAGCAGCACTGGGCCTAGAAGGCCCGGTTGCGGACTTCACCATTTTGGCATGAAGGACAGCAGTCTGGCTTGGCTGGCTGATGGGCAACAGCAAGAGCACTGGTGGAGTGGCAGGGGTGGGAAGATGAACCCTGTCCTCTTGGGAGAGGGCAGCAGGTTTGTGCTCCATGGAGACACTGCCACTCCCCCAAAGCAGTGGCTCAACAGTCCTAATAAAGAAAGGCTTGCATTTCTTTAGTGCCTTTCATGACCACAGGATGGTCAAAAGCACTTTACAGCCAATGAAGTCATTTTGAAGTGTAGTCACTGTTGTAACGTAGGAAACATAGACAATTTGTGCACAGCAAGCTCCCATAAACAGCACCTGGTAACGACCAGATGATAACCTGTTTTTGTGATGTTGATAGAAGGATGAATATTGGCCAGGGCACCCTGGATAACTCCTCTACTCTTCTTTGAAATAGTGCCATAGGTTCTTTTACATCCGTGGCCAATGGGGCCTCGGTTTAATGTTTTGTCTGAAAGACGGCACCTTCAACAGTGTAGCACTGTCTCAGTGCTGCACTGGAGTGACAGCCTTGATTTTTCTGCTCAAGTCCTAATCTGTTGGAGGACAGACTGCTGCATTGTTATGGCACCCTGCAAGCTCCTTTGCACACTGTAATCCACAGCCATGATGGCAGGAGTCTGAGCTTGCATGACTGCAATTGGAGCTTCCACTGCAGCACACAGATGTTCAGTAGCTGCTGCTTGCGCTCCAGTGGAAGTTGTGACATCTGCTATCAGATGCTGCATTGTGGTTGGGATGAATAGTGTGTGAATGGAGTTGGCCACCACCTCCATGCTGGAAAGGATTGTGCGAAATTGGTGCTGCACTCCTCTATGCTCCTTGACATTGACAGTGATCTTTCTGGCAGGCTTCCCAATACAGCAAGCATTTTGTTGTGCATACACATCAGCATTCTTTTGTAGGCTGCCCCATCAAAGTCCTCTACAGCAGAATGTGTGTCTGACCTCACCCTCTGGTACACTGGCACTTGCGCTATCCTTGTCCCCTGCCCTTGCTGCCACCTCGTCAAGCTTGGTGTTTCATCAAATGCAGATCCTGCCTCTTTGCTGCCCTCTAAATTATGTGCAGTGTCAGTATCTGAGTTGGTGGCTGCAAGTGTGAAATCGACTGACAGTGCATCTTCACTATCAGTGCGTTCTTGCTCTTCCTCCATTGTCTGACTAGGTTGCACTTCTTGGGCATCTGAAAGGTGAAGAGTGGGAGGGAAAATAAGACATGAATGCTCACACTATCTGCAGCTCGTGTGGGATACTTGGGTGGTGGAATGTGAGAATGAGGATGAAGTATAAAGATACTGTCACCTTCGATGGTTTCATCCCTGCCGCTGGCCACACCTTCATCAATGACCGTTCCAATAATGACCAGTGCTGTCTCCTCTGTGGGCATTAGAGGATGCAGGCATGCCTGTTCCCCTCCGGTTAGCGCCTACTGCCTCTGGTTGTGTGCAACGGTGTCCTTCAAGAGAGAGGAAAGTGTGTCAGTGAGTATCATGCAATTTGTTTGCATGATGTGGCTGTCATAGTTGAATAGTTGGTGGTGTTTGAAAACTGTGAGATGTGTGTGTGTGAGGCTTGAAGCAGTGCTGAATGTGTGGGGCTGCAATGGAGCATATGAATGTCAAGTATGAGTCATGATTGATACACATCACCGGTAGATAAATGATATGAGTGTGGTGAATTGAACAGTGTGCGTGAGTCAATGAAATTGTTGCGGCACTGCATCCATGTCCTCAGTTCTTGACCCCTGGCATTGACCTCCACTGTTATCTGCTCTCACAGCTTTCTGAGCATGTGTCTGGAGGGTCTCCTGGCCCCCTCCAGATTCAGAACATCTCTCCTCCTTTCCACCTGCTCCAGCAAGGCCTCCAGTGCAGCTTCTGAAAACCTTGGATCCTGCTCTCGCTATTATGAGCATTCTTCAATGTTTCCCAGGTCACATTCACTTCCAGCATGTCTATCAGCACCTGCTCCAGAGCCACAAAATCCCTTTAAGAAGTGCAGGTTAGCTTTAAGTGATGCTATCCACTCACGACATTGGCCTCCTGCCGATGCATCCAGCCAATGAATGGCGCAGTTAGGGCTAGGTGAATGCTGAAATCATTGAAATTCCTACGCAACAATTAATCGCGCATCGCGATCCATGTGCCTGTTTTTGGGTGGTATCGAATTTAACTGCCAGAGTTTTTTTGGAATAATACTCCTCATTTTCCTTTTTGCTTCTCATTTCAAAAATGCTGAAAAAGTTTTTTTAAAATTCCTAGTTTCTAAAAGATCTTAACTTTACGTTCTTGATGGCTGGCTTTCAAGGGCTGGGCCTCATTTAGGTAAATGTAGCAAGCTGCATTCCTGAACAAGAATCCTAATGCAGCAGCTTCGGGTTGGCACCATATTGGGCGACCTGGAGGCTGAACCAGCCGAGGATAGGTTAGGTCTGGGGAGGGTAGGAGCAGAGCTGGGCTGGGCAGGGAGGGATTACAGTTGTAGAGTATCAGGGATTTGTAACTGGGGCAGAGCAGCCTGTATTACTGTTGTGGAGTCTGGTGGAGAATTCATGTTGCTTGGCCTTGTAGACCATTAAAATGCCTTTTAGGTCCTAGGTATGTCAGAGGACCCCACTTTGCATGAATCCATGATTCAGGCGGGTGCTTCAGCCGCCCATGAAAACATGGGAGTGCATTCAGTAGCAGACGAGAAACAAGGTGGCAGTTCCACTGCTATGATTTTAACTCTGCTATTGCCTCGTTTCTGCCAGGCAAAGGGAATTAAAATCAGCCCTCAAGACTTACTAGTGTGTATATTGTATAAAATAAAAAAAGAAACACAGCAAAATTTTGTATTGCCCACCTTGTTTTGGATGTTTATATTTCTTGCCGAAAAAGAATGTGCACATGGTTTTATTGTACTCTGTCTGATAGGCAGATGTCCAATGTTATTCACTGAAAGAGCACAGATAGTTTCTTATGATGACTGACTCAATGGAATGTCTGGGTCTCTAAGTGCCAGCAGTGTTTTTTTTACTTTATTGGAGATAACATCCATGATCACTCTTAATGGTAGGCAGTGCATTCTAAATATTTTATTGGTGCTTGATGAAAAGCAGTTGAGCTTTCTCAGACAAACGGAATTAGAATAAAAAGGTTTTGCACAGTACATACTGATAACTATAGCAAGAGACACGGCTGGAAAATGGATGAGAAGGATGGCAGTGCCAGGATTAATATGACACTATACCCACTTAAGTCATAGTGCAAAATGTTAAAAATAAGTTTGTTCCTTTTTTGGATTAGCACTCCCCATTTTCCCTTTTGCCTCCCATTTCAAAGCCACTAATCTTATTCATCTGGGACATTAGGCGTGTGGATCCCAAATTCCTTTGCTTCCTCCAGGGCTTGCAGTATATTGTTGTGCTTGACCACATGATTAGTTGACATAATATTTCATTATTGGGAGAAGAAGGGAGTGGAGATAAATTAATTTGATCTCACAATCAATTACTTGACAACTAAAGCAATTGGAAAAAATTTGGTGCCCAGCACATTGCAATCCTGCCCTGTGTAGATCATTCTACCACCTTGAAGGCTGGCATCTGTCATACAGCTGAAGAGAAAATTCTGAGGTTTGGAATGGCAGTTGCTGGAAAACATTAACTGGAGGTTGGGGATGCAGACACAATATTTTGCTTTTTAGGAATCTAAGAACAGGAATCATTCATTTAGCCCCTTGAGCCTGTTCTGTGTTCCATTATCTCTGTGTGGCTCGAGTGCACATCTGAAGCCCTTTTATTAGGCAAATAGGGGCTCCGTTGATCTACATTGGACCCCATTTGTAGTTTTAGGACAATTCTGTGCAGAGTGTGCGCTTAGCTGTTAGTTTAGCCGAAGAGGTCCAAAGGTAAGTTTTACTGGGTGAAGCAGGACTATTCCTCTAGGCTCTACAAATTCAGCTTGAACCACTGCCACACCAGGTTGCTGTCCTCCTAAGGTCAGATCACCAGCATGGACCTAGCTTCTTAGGGCCCAGAGGCTGGCTGAGCCAGTGGGTAACCTTGGTGTGCTCGTTTCCACCAGTCAAATGCTAATAAGGGCTGGCGCTCAAATGGTACAGGTATCCCATTGGGATTATCAGGTGGCTGGCTGACATGATGCACCGACCGGTCACCCGAAGTCTGCACGAGGAAAAGATCTGCCCAGTAATATAAACATTTTGCAGGTAAAGGTTCAATTATGGCTGGGATGCAAAACGAGCAGTAACAAATAGGCCTGTTATGTACCCTGCCCAGTTTTTCTCGAAGGATAATCAAGCAGGGTGTATAACAGGCAGCTGATTCACAACCATCCATTTTTCACCTCTGCTGAAGTTGTATTCACCACCTTTGTTTTTCAAACATTTTTCTGTGGTAACCACTCTGGAGTTAATTTGCATAATTCTTGAAAGCCAGTTTTTTTTTTCTGAGTCAGAAGGCTGAGTTGAAGTCCCACTCCAGGACTTGAGCACAAAAAATCAAGGTTGACACTCTAGTGCAGTACTGAGGAACTGTTGCACTGTTGAAGGTGCTGTCTTTTGGATGAGATGTTAAGTCGAGGCCTCAAGTGTCATCTCAAGTGGACATAAAAGATTCATGACATTATTTTGAAGAAGAGCAGGGGAGTTATCCCCGGTGTCCTGGCCAATATTTATCCCTCAATCAACGTCACAAAAAACACATTATTTGGCCATTATTGCATTGCTCTTTGTGGAGGTTTGCTGTTCGCAAATTGGCTGCTGCGTGTTCTGCAACAGTGACTAAAGGTCTGCAAAGGAAACCTGAACCGAGCCCGAATGCTGGACCCGGAAGCCCGACCCAAGCTGACCCGAACCCAACACATGTTGTCGGGACCCGTTGGGGTCGGGTCGGGTAGCAGTACACGGATAAAGACCTGCTACCCGACCCGACCTGACCCGATGGGACCCAATGACATGTGTCGGGTTCAGGTTGATTCGGGTCGGGCCTCCGGGTCCGGCATTCGGGCTCGGGTCGGGTTTCCTTCGCAGACCTTTAACAGTGACTACACTTCAAAAGTACTTCATTGGCTGCAAAGTGCTTTGAGACGTCTGGTGGTCATGAAAGGCACTATATAAATGCAAGTCTTTCTTTCTAATGCACCTAATTTTTTAAAATCTGATTACTGGTTCTTATAGTGAACAGACTGATGTTAGTTCAAAATAATGTGCATATCTTTCCCAAAACAGCCTGAGGGACGCATTATTTGAACTGAGAAAAAGGGATTGTATTTGCATTCATGTGTTGCACGATTTGTAAATGACATATGTGTTGTATGTATTGGAATAGCTTCCTCCTTGCTGGAATGCGACTCATAATTTGCTGAAGTGAAAAGGTATGGCTGACAGAATTCCAGTGCTCTTTAGAGAACAAGATTACAGATAGTGTCAAATATGGTTCTGTTTAAAATCTACAAAATTTGGTTTACGGCCTGTGGTTAACCACCCACAATATACACTGCATGCAACATATAATGTTTTGTGACAGTTAAAGTGGTTGCGTTGTCTTCCAAGAAAGTCTTGTAAGATAACTCTATTTTTCCTTTTAAAAAAATTGTGTGTATCAAGACTATGATGATGTAATCATTTATTACGCATACACGATTGTACCAGAAAGAGTAATTCTGCACACAATTTTTCAAAACCAAGTTATTCCAGGCTGCTCTAAAGCTGTGAGGGCGATTTTAACCCTACCTTAGCAAGGGTTGCCAACTCTGTTTGAATGTATTCCTGGAGGTTTCATTACATGACCTTCTCCCTCCAACAGCTCCATCCCAAAGTTCCCACCATCCAACATATCTATGCTTGCAGAGCACTTCCCATGCCAATTCGAAAGCGAACAAACTCTTCATTACCCAATTGGATGATTCTTCACTGTCAGTCAAACAACCTTTTTTGCCATCTCCAATATTTTTAGAACTAATAAACAGAAGTGTTCAAAGAAAATTTAGAAAAACCACACCTTTTTTAATGGCCCTATGATTTTTCTCCTGGTTTCCTTGCTGTGGTGTTCTGGAGGTTAATCTTCAATTCATGGAGACTCCAAGCCAATCCTGGAGGGTTGGCAACTCTACCCTGACTAGGTTTCCCAACCCTCCCGCTTTTGGTGGGAGCCTACTGGAACGAGTGGTTGCCAGCCTGAGTGCTGCTGCTGGCATCCCGGGATAATAATGCCTGCATGCGGTGTTCATACATGTGCATTACCCTGGTTGTCATGGCCTGCAAACAAACCACATTGTCTGGATCCTGCTTGTCCCTGGTTATTCGCAAACACTGTTTCATTGCCTGTTATGAGGATGATGGCACCGAGGTCAATGAAAATCACTTGGAAACTCCATGAGTCCTGAGAAAGCAATTGGGAGAATGAGAGAGAGAGAACAACATAAACTGGGAGAGGGAGTGACAGAAGCACAAATTTGGGGAGCGAGAGAGAGAGAAAGAGATCAACACCAACTGGGAGAGAGAGGGAAAGGGAAACATAAACTGGGAGAGGGAGAGAGAAGCAAACACAAACTGGGCAAGGGAGGGAGAAACAAACGGAGAGAGTGAAACAAACACAAACTGGGAAAGGAAGAAACACAAACTGGGAGATGGAGAGAAAGAAGCAAGCACAAACTGGGAAAGGGAGGGAGCGAGAGGGAAACACAAACTTTGAGAGGGAGAGAGACACACAAACTGGTAGATGGAGGGAAGAAGAAACAAACTGGGAAAGGGAGAGAGAAACATACTGGGAAAGGGAGGGAGGGAGAAACACAAACTTGTAGAGGGAAAGAGAGAAGCACAAACTGAGGGAGGGGAGAGAGAAAAACTGGGAGAGAAACACAAACTGGGAAAGAGAAATATAGTGAGAGAGGGGGACACAAACTGGGAGAGGGAGAAAGAAAGAAACACCAACTGTAGGGAGGGAAAGTTCATGTCGACCTGTGATATGCAGTATTGTACAGTGTGTTTATGACAGGAGTCAGGCACCTTTACTGCTTCTTGAGGACTGATCCTCAACTCCCTGAAGCTGGGCTTCAGGGATGAGGTATAGGTTCAGTGAATTGAAATATATTTGATTTTGGTTTTATTTATATTTTTATAACATGCTGTGCCTTGTAAAATGCCATAAAATTGTACAAAAAGATTAGTTATAAGATACATATATCAATGGCGCCTGAACTGAATTTGTGTTAATTTACTTTGTGTTTCTCATTGCGGTCGATACTGCAGAAACATCACAGAAATAGTTTTTATTTTAAGCATTATATAGAATCCCTAGTTGGGTATTCTTCAGCCCATTTGCTCCTCCAGTGAACTCTTCTGTGGTTTTAGAAGGCGTGGATCAGTCTGTGCAGATGTGGCTGCCACCGATTAACCCTCGCACATGCAGGAATCTCACCCCAACTATGAAAATGCACCTGTCTCCAGAACCTGGGGCAGGGTCTCCAATCTTTTGTAAGGTCAGATGGGGGTTGCGCTCTGTTGTACATATGTTAGCGGAATGGGATGGGCCACAGAATTTCCAGACCAATGTGTCACAAGCCTCTATCTGTTAAGAATACAATGCAGATTGGCTCAAATATCCCACTGACTGAAAAACAAGGCTCAAAAATTTGTAATTTGACACCTGACAACTTTGTTGCTGACCTGGTAAACTTTCTGGAGTTGGAGGAGGCCTCAGAATTTTACTGTCAATGGGAGTTGCTTGCACCTTTGCCGCCATACCTGACCCGACCACAGACCACAGATTCTCTCCCACGTCAGCTCCAACACCACAGTTTTCCTGTCAATTGCATGATGACAGCTTCTGTCTCCACCTGATACTGATAAGCATTTTTGAACTTGTACATACTGACTCCTATCTAACAGCTGTATGTACAAGATTTTAACAACGATAAGACATAGAAATTGAATACATGTAAAGGCATATATGTGATCTATGTGAGCGGCGCACAGAAACGTTGGGAAACATACAAAAGAGATTAAAAAAACGGAAGGAGAGACTTGCAGAAGGAGTAAAGGAGAAAGGGGTAGAACATTGTCCGCAGCAGTTTCAGACACGAAAGTTGTGATCTGGTTGCAATGCACACCTACAACAGGAGGCCTCAGCCATCCTAAAATTGGGTCACAGGCCTCATTAATATTAATTGGGTAATGCGACAATCGCCTGTAGAAAATAAATGTTGAGCAGCTTGCCTCACTGGCAGGGCAGAGGTGGGGTTAATTGGGATAGTAGGCAGTCAGGAGAGTAGGCTGCTCCCGCAGCTTCCACAGCAATGTTTAAAACAATTAAAATAAAAAAAAACATATGTTTTGTTGCCGGTGGCTGCTTGGACTGCATTGGTCACTGAATAGTCCAGAGTTAAGCAGACCTGATGCCTGCTCTGCATTCCAACATCCAATTTCTGCAAGCCAGTGGTGTGCTCTTCCAGCATCAGGCAATTTACCCCCATGGATATCACTGGAGACAGTTTGGGTATGCTGATTTTGATTTAGTTTTATTATGCTTTGAACTTGCTGCTGCAAGAACATTTAGACAAGCTTGATCTGAGGCCATATTTGTATAAAAAGAGCAGAATCAGGTGGCAATATGAGATCGAATGATTCCAAATAACATCTTTTACTCTGTAAATTTGGTATTCCCTGTGGCCAATTCAGTTGCATGAACAAGCCATACTGCAGCATGCTGATCGAGAATCATGGAAGACTGCGTTCGCTGACAATGCTACCACTAGGTGGCGCTGCAGTGGCACATGCGCAAATGCAGCATGTGCCACTACAACATCACAGTCTGCAACTTCAGGCAGCTGCCAGGACTAAAGATGGCGCTGCTCAAATAATCACACGAAGGCAACCTAACCTAAACACATGGCAGCGCACAATGGCGGGAGGGAGAGAGCGAGAGAGTGGGCCGGGGCCGGGAGGGAGCGGAGCGGGACAGGGGTGGGGGGGTGATGGGGGAGCGAAGTGGGCCGGGGACGGTGGGGGAGCGGAGCGGGCCGGGGACGGGGGAATGGGGGGACGGTGGGGGAGTGGAGCGGGCCGGGGGGATGGGGGGGGGGGGGGAGTGGAGCAGAGCGGCTGGAGAGCGCCGGGGGCGAAACGGAGCTTGACTCATGGGTGAATACCTGTTAGCATTGCATTGCCGTACGTGTAAAGCGTATGCGCAGAGGCCGACCAGGGGTGTTGCCCGAAGATGCACACGTCACGCTATGACATCGTCGATGCATGCACTAACCTGTCCTGGCAAGTAGGAATGCAGCGCACGCGCACAGAGCAGGAACCCGTCTGCGCATGTGCACAGCTTGGCGCAGCCTGATGATGTCAGTGGCCGGCTGCATTGTCAGGAATCACTTTGATCATGGAAAGGATGCAACACAGAAGGAGGCCATTTGACCTGTTAAGCCTGTGCCGGCTGTCTGCAGGACCAATCCAGCTAGTCCCAGTCCCCATAGCCCTGCATTTTTTTCCCTTCACTTATCGAATTCCCTTTTGAATTAGATTGATTGAATCTTGATTGAACTTGCCTCCACCACACTCTCAGGAAGTACATTCCAGATCATAACCATTCGCTGTGTAAAAAAAAAGTTCCTCATGTTGCCAAGTAGAGCATGCTACCCGATCAGACCCGACGACATGTGTCGGGTTCAGGTCGGGTCTCTCTTCTGTGTCCGGCATTCGGGCCGGGTCGGACACAGTGCTGCCTTTTGATCAGGGAGAGAAAAGCTTCAAAATTTGGACAGCCAGGACGTCAAGGCGGGAAACATGCATCCGGACTCCGCACTAGTCTGCAGTGAGCGATTCCATCCAAGGTAGAGCACAACCTCTTTGATATAATCAACTTCATTCTGCTAGTTGGGTCGGGTCGGGTGCTGGGAAAAATCAAAGGATTCGGGCCGGGTCAGGTTCGGGTTGGATGTGGTTCTGTTGGGCCCGGGTCGGGTTTCAATTGCATACCTGAGCAGGCCTTTATTGCCTCATACCTTAAACCTGTGTCCTCTGGTTCTCAACCCTTCTGCCAATGGAAACAGTTTCTCGCTATCTACTCTGTCTAGACTCCTCATGATTTTGAACACCTCTATCAAATCTAAAACTCTGCTCTAAAGAGAACAACTCTAGCTTCTCCAATTAATCCACGTACTGAAGTCCTTCGTCCCTGGAACCATTCTAGTAAATCTCTTCTGTACCATCTTTAAGGCCTTCACAACCTTCCTAAAGTGTGGAGCCCAGAATTGAGCACAACACTGCAGCTGTGGCCGAACTAGTGTTTAATAACCACAGTAGTGTTCCTCTTGTCCTTACCTTGGGGATGTGGTAGGAATGTAGGATTAGTATAAATGGGTGGTTGATGGTCGGCACAAACCCGGTGGGCCGAAGGGCCTGTTTCAGTGCTGTATCTCTAAATATAAAAAAATATAAATATAACCTGCTCTGCCACCTTCAATAATTTGTGCACATACACCCTCAAGTGTCCCTGTTCCTGCACCTGCTTTAGAATTGTACCCTTTAGTTTATGTTGCCTGTCCTAGTTCTTCCTACTAAAATGTATCACTGCACTTCTGTGCATTAAATTTCATCTGTCATGTCTATGCCCATCCCATCAACCTGTCTATGTCCTCATGAAGTCTATCACCAACCTCCTCACTGTTCACTACACTTCCAAGTTCTGTGTCATCTGCAAATTTTGAAATTGTGCCCAAGTCCACGCCATCAATACATATCAAAAAGCAGTGGTCCTATTACTGTTTGCCTTCCTCCGGTCCAAAGAACAACTGTTCACAACTACACTGTGTTCCCTGTCACTGTGTTAATTCAATATCCATACTGTCGCTGTCCCTTTTATTCCATGAGCTTCAACTTTGTAGACAACCCTAATAAGCGGAATTTCATCACACGCATTTTGAAAGTCCATATATACTACATCAACCGCATTACCCTCATCAACCCTCTCTGTTACCTGCCCAAAAAGTTCAACCAAGTTAGTTAAACACGGTTTGCCTTTAACAAATCCATGCTGACTTGCCTTACTTAACCCACACTTTTCCAGGTGACTGTTAAATTTGTCCCAGATTGTAGTTTCTAAAAGCTTTCTCACCACTGAGTTTAAATTAACTGGTCTGTAGTTGCAGGATTTATCCTTACACCTTTAATTGAACAACTGTGTAATATTTGCAATTCTCCAGTCCTCTGGCATCACTCCTGTATCTAAGGAGGATTGGAAAATTATGGCCAGTACCTCTGCAATTTTATCCTTTACTTCCCTCAGCAACCGAGGATGCATCCCATCCGGAACTGGTAAATTATCAACTTTAGGTACAGCCAACATTTCCAGTTCCTCCTCTTTATAAATTTCCTGTGACTTTGGCAGTATCTTCTTCCTTAATAAAGGCAGTTGCGAAGTACTCATTTAGTACCTCAGCCATGCCCACTGCATCTATGCGTAGGTCTCTTTTTTGATCCTTGATTAGCCCAGTCTCTCCTTTCACTACCCCTCTACTATTTATATACCGGTAGAAGACTTTTGGATTCCCTCTTATGTTAGCTGCCAGTCTATTCTTATACTCTCTCTTTGCCCCTTTTATTTCCCTTTTCACTTTCCCTCTGAAATTTCTGTATTCAGCCTGGTTCTCACTTGTACTATCAACCTGACATCTGTCATAGACCCCCTTTTCCTTCTTCATCTTGCTTTCTATCTCGTTCGTCATTAGGGGGCTCTGGTTTTGGTTGGCCTATCCCCACGTAGGAATGTACCTCGACTACTTGAACCAGCTGCTCTTTAAAGGCCACCCATTGCTCGATTACAATTTTGCCTGCCAACCTTTGGTTTCAGTTTACCTGGGCATAGTGGTAATATCACTTGAGTAGTAATCCAGAGTCCAGGCTAATGCTTTGGGGACATGGGTTTGAATCCCACCAAGGCAGATGGTGAAATTTGAATTTAATAAATCTGGAATTAAAAGCTAGTCTAATGGTGAGCATGAAACCATTGTCATAAAAACCCCATCTGGTTCACTAATATCCTTGAGGGAAGGAAATCTGCTGTCCTTACCTGGCCTGGCCTACATGTGACTCCAGACCCACAGCAATGTGGTTGACTCTTAACTGCCCTCGGAAATGGCCCAGCAAGCCATTCAGTTCAAGGGCAATTAGGGATGGGCAATAAATGGTGGCCTAGCCAGCGACGCCCATATCCCACAAACAAATAAAAAAAATCTATTCTCAACCTGCTGAAATTGGCCGTTCTCCAATTAAGTATTTCATCACTATTCACCAAGTGCTTAAATTCCAATTTATTATCCAATTTATGGTAATTATGAAATGCAAAATGAAACAGGGGAATATTCTCAACATTCCATTTTGAACTGGCATTTATTGACCATTCAGTGGAACTGCTACTTCGGGCAGAATTGATATGAAAACTACCAACATCTTTAAGTGTCATTAGATCCTAAAATCCACTTTAGATATCTAATTTATATTTATTTTCTTCACAAGGAAGATTGCCAACTAATGCCTGGGTTGATGGCTAGTAAGGAACATACCTCCAGGATTTGACATTCCTGCTTGTTCAACTCGAGAGTTGTATTCTTATCCACTCGTAAAGATGGTTTTGAAAAAAAAAGAGACTTGCATTTATATAGCGCCTTTCACAACCTCAAGATATCCCAATACCCTTTACAGCCAATGAAGTACATTTGAAGTGTAGGAACTGCAGTAGCCAATATGTGCACAGCAAAGTCCCACAAACAGTAATGCAATAATGACCAGATAATCTGTCTTAGTGATGTTGGGTGAGGAATAAATTTGACCAGGACACCAGGGACAACTCCCCTGTTCTTTGTAAAATACTCCCTTGGCATTTTTTACATCCACTTGAGTGTGCAACAGGGCCTCAGTTTAACAGCTTTTCCAAAAGACAACACCCCTTCATCAGTACTGTACTGCAGTGCCAGTATAGGTTTTCTGCTCAACTCTCTGGAGTAAGTCTTGAACCCACAACTTTCTGACTTAAAGGCAAGCGTGCTATTACTGAACCACAGTCGGTATCTAGACAGTTAATCCCATTGTTCCTGATTTTCATCAAATTTATTTCTTGTGGTCAATGTTTTTCTTTAGAAAGTCTAAAATAAAACTCAGAAAGGTGTTATTTTGGTGAAAGGGTGAAAACAGGCACTAAGTGGTGCTGCACTACAAGACAGGCCTAATTGAAGGTCTGGTTTTAGCACACGATTATAGACCGAATTATTGATCTCCATAATTTGAACTTGTCTGGAGATGCTAAAACAGCACCTGCAGGTTTAGATTAGATGCTACTTCCACTGAAGGTGTGGAATGTGCTGGCTAACACACAGCAGCACCTTTCAGGATGGCTCAGGGATCGAATGAGAGGGCACACAGATTCTTGGACGCAGTACTGGAGGTCCTGGTGGTGGAGTTCCAGAGGAGGAGGGATCCTCCTGTACTCCCAGGGTGGGGGGGCGCGGTGGTGGTGGAAAGTTCACCTCCAGCAGCTGGTGCTGTTCTGCCTGGCCTCATGTCTTCCTCCCATTCCCCCTGCAGACTAAGGGGGACCCCTAGCAAGATGCTGATAACGAAGCAATCCTTTTCACTTGGTAAGTCCTGTAAGGTGTCCAGTAATGTACAGTAGCACAGCCCTTTTTTGGTGAAATCTTCAGGAAATTTCCAGAATAATTGTTGCACGAGTGTTGAAGTCTTGACAAAGTATTCTGGAAAGTCTTCTGATGTGTTTCAACAGTCCTCTTTACAGCCTCAGCAGCAAGTGAGCGGTAAAAGATGATATACCGTAAAATAGTTCTCAATCCTCTGCAACAATTTGTTTACTCCCGATAAGCTCATCTGTGTGAGGGGTGTTGTGGGACAACCTTAAGCAGGGACTACCTTAAGAACGGGCTTCTTTACGAATTGCAAGTGAAGATCATCAGAGGAAGTGATGTTGTGTCACACATGACCCGGCAGTTGTGGGTGGAGCCCGGAAGACTAAGGGGAGAGGGCGATAGATCAAGCACTATCCACCAAAATGCTGTACAGTCTTTTTTAATGAGCGCTAGCAGGCAACTTAATTGGCAATCAGTGCCTCAATGACCTTCTGGGTGGCTATTCCCAGTGCACAGTTCAACTCCTTTAGTAAGGTGGTGTCTTACGTTAAACGCAGGCTAAACCAACTTTTCAACTTAAAACCCCATCTGGGCCACCTCACAGGCTCTTTAAACCTCAAGTATCTGAGGAAAATCACTCCATGATTTATTGGAAAGCTAATATTGCTGCAAAACAAAATAAGAATCTAATATTTGAGCTTAAAAATAACTCAATGTAAACATTATCACAATAAAATCAATAGTGGGTGGATACTATAAAATAAGATGTTTTCAGTGAAAGTGATAAGCAGATCTACTATATAATCCAGTCCTATTCGTAGCTTACTACACACAGATGTTTACCCCCATGAGCTTGACATGTGTACCATTAAACATTGTCCCGTTTACTGAATATGTTAACCAATTCTTTAAGATCAGTACATGCAGGAATTTATCACCCTGTACTAATTAGTAGCGAACTGTAATAATGAAAATCTTTGAGTATTAGCAATCATATTAGTTTCAGTACAGCTGCACAGGATAAAATGGAGGATAATAAAATTCATGTGCCAGATTTCAGGACAGCTGATCATTAAACGGTAAAGAGAATAATTCAGAATAAGGATGAGGATGTTCTGGATAATAAATATGCAGTGGAAATAACATTTAGAACTGGAATAATTAGAGAAAGTACAAGCATAGTCCTAAGTAACCACGAAGGTTGGAAAAACATAAGGTTATGGTAGCATAGTGGTTATGTTAGTGGCCTAGTAATCCAGAGGCCTTAATTAATGATCTGTGGATCTGAGATGAATTCCTATGATGGCAGCTGGAGACTTTAAATTCAGTTAATTAAATAAATCTGGAATTAAAAAGCTGCATTCAGTTATGGTAACCATGAAGCTACTGTATTCTTGTAAAAATCCATTTGGTTCACTAATGTCCTTTACAGGAACAAAAGTTGGCTTGTATGTGATGCCAGACCCACAGCAATGTGGTTGACTCTTAACTGCCCTCTGAAATGGGCTAGCAAGCCACTCTGTTATACCATACCACTTTGAGAAAGCATGATAAGAATAAAACTGGACAGATCACTCAGCTTCGACTGAGACATTGGATTCGACTGTGACAAAGGCTAGCCCAGTTGACCTTGCAAAGTCCTCTTCACGAACATATGGGGACGTGCCAAAATTGGGAGAGGTGTCCCACAGACTAGTAAAGCAATAGCCTGACATAGTTATACAGAATCATACCTTTTATCCAGTGTTTCAGACTGCTGACTCCTCCCTCCTGGGCATGTCCTGTTCACCTGAGGTGGCGGCATGGTGTTAGCACCACTGCTGAGCAAATCCTGAAGGACATTGTGCGATAGCTGCCAGACTAGGACTGTGGCAAGTGATGAGAGAACCAACACCAGGGGAAAAACCTACTTGACCTCATCCTCACCAATCTATCTTTTGCAGATGCATCTGTCCATTTAAAATATTGGTAGGAGTGACCACCACACGGTCCTTGTGGAGATGAGGACCCCCTCCATCATGTTGTGTGGCACTACCATTGTGCTAAATGGGATCAATTTAGAACAGATCTAGCAGCTCAAAACCGGGCATCCACGAGGCAATGTGGGCCATCATGCTAAACAGCAGATGTAGCATGCTATTGACAGAGCTAAATGATCTAGCAACAAATGGATCAGATCAAAGCTCTGCAGTCCTGCCATATCCAGTTGTGAATGGTGGTGGAAACTCAGAAAACTAATGGGAGAGGAGGCTCCATGAATATCCCTATCCTCAGTGATGGCAGAGCCCAGCATGTGAGTGCAGAGGACAAGGGTGGAACATTTGTAGCCATCTTCACTCAGCAGTGCCATGTGAATAATCCAACTCTGCCTCTTCTTGAGGTCCCCACATCACCGAAGCCAATTTGATTCATTCCCCGTGATCTCAAAAAATAGCTGAGCACACTGGTACAGCAAAGGCTATGGGCCCCCCTAACCTCCTATCTGTGGTGCCTTGCCTCTAGCCAAGCTGTTCCAGTACAGTCACAACACTGCCATCTTCCCCACAAAGTGGAAAATTGCCCATGTTTGTCCTATCCTCAAAAAGCAGGACAAATTCAATCCGGCCAGTTACTGCCCCATCAGTCTACTCTCAATAATCAGCAAAGTGATGGAAGGGGTCGTTGACATTGCTCTCAAGTGGCATCTACTCACCAATAACTTACTCACTGATGCTCAGTGTAGGTTCCACCAAGACCACTCAGTTCCAGATCTCATTGCAGCCTTGGTCCAAACATGGACAAAAGAGCTTAATTCCAGAGGTGAGGTGAGATTGACTGCTCTTCTCATCAAGGCAGCATTTGACCGAGTGTGGCATCAAGGAGCCATAGTAAAATTGAAGTCAGTGCGAATCAGCTTTCCACTGGCTAGAGTCATACCTAGCACGAAGAAAGACAATTGTCATGTTGGAGGTCAATCATCTCAGCTCCAAGGCATCACTACAGGAGCTCCTCGGGGCAGTTTCCTAGGCCCAATCATCTTCAGCTGCTTCAATAATGACCTGCCCTCCATCATAAGATTAGAAGGGGGGAGTTCTTTGCAGATGATTGCACAATATTCGATATCATTCACAACTCCTCAGATACTGAACAGTCTATGCCTGCATGCAGCAAGACCTGGACAACATTCAGGCTTGGGCTGATTAGTAGCAAGTAACATTCACAGCACACAAGTGCCAGGCATAGACCATCTCTATCAAGAAAGAGTCTAACCACCTCTGCTTGACATTCAACGGCATTACGGTTGCCGAATTTCCCACCATCAATGTCCTGTGGTCACATTGACGAAAAACTTTACTGAACTAGCCACGACTACTGTGGCCACAAGAGTAGGCCAGAGGCTGGGTATTCTGTGGCGAGTGATTCACCTCCTGACTCCTCAAGGACTTTCTACCAACTACAAGTCAGGAATGTGATGGAATAATCTCCACTTGCCTGGATGAGTGCAGTTCTGACAATACTCAAATAGCTCGATACAATCCAAAACAAAGCAACCTGCTTGATCAGCACCCCATCCACCACCTTAAAGCTTCACCCCCTCGACTGCTGGCGCACAGTGGCTGCAGAGTGTACCATCTACAAGATGCATTGCAGTAGCTTGCCAAGACTTCTTCGGCAGCATCTCCCAAATCCGTGACCTCTACCAGTTAGAAGGACAAGGGCAGGAGGTCCATGGGAACACCACCACCTGCAAGTTCCCCTCCAAGTCACACACCATCCTGACTTGGATGTCGCTGGGCCAAAGTCCTGGAACTCCCTCCCTAATAGCACTGTGGGAGTACCTTCACCACACAGACTGCAGTAGTTTATGACTGTTGCTCACCACCACCACCTCAAGGGCAATAAATGTTGGTCCGGCCAGTGGTGGCCACATCCTGTGAATAAATAAAAAAACAAAGTTATGACATATAATGGGGAAGATTGGAAAATATGAGAGAGAAGTATTAGATATTAAAAACTCAATCCAGGATGACAAGATTTGAGATAATGCAGCAAATGAACAGTATAGTGGAACATTCAAAGATATTTTTCACAACTGTTTCACCGTTAGAAATATTGGCTGTATTCCCAGCCCAATAACTGGTTACATGGAGAATGGATTGAGTTTACGGAGAAAATAGAGGCCAGCAAAGAACTGGGTATTAATTAAGTTTAACACTTGAATATTATTCAAGTATTAGGACCATATGGAATGAATCTGAGTGTACTAAAGGAATTAATGCAGAATTAGGGATGCTGTGGTGGAAATTTTCCACAGCACATTGGCTAATTGGAAAATAGGCAATCTTATTTCAGTCTTTAGAAGGGTTGGATTTGGGAAAATCTTTTCCTGTTAGGTCAACCTCCATGTTTCATTGACTATGCAATTCGATGTAAGTTCTTGATTTTAATTTTTAACAAGTAACCTTGAATATATTTTTAACAGCTGCAATATTGAGCTCCCTGGGAGCTTGAATTCATATCTTAGAGGGGACTATTCTATTGTGTTTGCAGAATTTATGAATAATATGAATTATTCAGTTGATATTGTGAACTTGGACTGAGCTGTAGCAGAACCTTGTGGTTATAAATATCAGAATTATTCAGGACTGGGTATGGAACTCCTGGATGAACTTCATCCATGCCACTATTAGTGATGGGGTAGATCATGCCAAATGTATTTTAGCATCACTGGTCTTTAGTTTAGTTTCTTTTCTGACCATGATAGGAAGCAAAGCCTTAGTTTCAGAAGATCAAAGGTACACACTATCACAGATAAAGATGTATGGTGTGCTTCATTGCACCTTACCTCTACTTGTGGGTTGATCACTGGGATCAGCATCCAAGATTTTAATGTACAGCTGCAATATAAGTGCATTTGTATTTGTAAGGTTCAACACTTAAATGTGCTTACTCTGATTGCAAAGCAGCCACACATCATGTGATCTCATTCTTTCAGACATCTACTTTAATTCTAAATTGGCTAGAATAAGCAAGTCATGACAACATTTTGGGTATTTAGTTACAACATTGAATGCTCAGCAGTTGTAATCACCTGTTGCCTTCTGTTAAAGTATGGAGGGTGGATGTGGCTACAGTCTATGACTTGTTTGTGTGTATGAAATGTTATGTTTTGTCCTTCTATTGAGCTGCAAAGGGAATAATATACTGACCAACATCCTTTACTATTGTTATGACCGACCGCTCCAGTCAAAGCCCCCAATCAAAATATACGATTCTGATTGTGGTGGGAGAAACTCACTGTTAATTCAATCCCATCGCTCCACAGATCGCCTAACATATCATTTAAAACTTTCCAAATTAAAGAAAGACCAAGCCAAATTATACCATCTATTAACCCCCGAATGAGGCTAACCAAACCAGGTGTCTTTAAATCAACAAATTAACTCTTTAATTAGAAGAACTAAATTCTTAAACACTATGAAGATATAAACAACATTTTAAATAGAAAAAATTAAAGTCCTTCAAATTTACAGTCCAATGTTGCTCGAAGTCCTCACAGAATATTGCTCGAAGTCCTCACAGAATGTTGCTTGAAGTCCTCACAGCTGTCCAATGGGAAAAAGGTTCTTTCACGTAGAACAGTCCATAGTCTAATTTCAGCAGTAGGTGATGCTTCCTTCCTCGGCGATGAATTTCAACAATTAACAACTTGTGAACACTTTCGATAGAATCAATCTGACTTTCGAGTTTTTGAGGGATAAAAGATTGTCACAGTCTAACTTCCCTTTCTTTAATTTAAATTACCAAAGATCTCTGTTTTGGCTTGACTTTTTTAGAGAGATAATAATTAAACAGACAGAAATCCTCTGCCTTTAGTTTAAATAGTTGAGAGCTCTTTTTCCAGGTGCTGTCACCACAGCTGTCTGTGTCTGTGTCCTGTGTCTGTGTGTTGGGTTAGAACAAACTGTCTTCAACTAAAAGCCAGTTCAAAATTGAATTGTAACAAATGTATCGCTTGTTACTCACTCCCAGTGGCTGTATCTATGGTAACGAGAATACACCCGTTGAATTGCAGTCTCCAATGGCTGTTTCTAAGGCAATGAAAATGTACCTTCCTATAACTCCTGAGGCTTGCTGGTTCTTAAAGCAATACTGATCCTTTGCAAGCCTTAAAGGCAAAGCGCATATTCCTGGAAAAAAAAACTACAGGACCATGACACTAATGAGAAACCAAATTGACAGAGATACTTCAGTTCAGAATGCTACCAATCATAACGCTTACTAGGTCACATGTAAATGACTAGATTGCCCTTGTTTCCAAGAAAGTGATGCAGCTATCGTCTTTGCATCTAGCAATGTGACATTACTGTATGCTAATGCACAATACTGATTCCCAGTATTACTTCCAATTGCGAATGAATGGTACCAGCCATTTGTTAGAGTTGCACTTGCCCATATACTTTCTAGAGTCTTTTGCAAGGCTAGTTGCTATCAGCCAAGTATCCAAAAAGTTCAGTGTCCTCTACAGGTAATTGTGCATGTCCTTAACCAAACAGATTGAGGAATCATTAATGAACAGCACAATGTCTGAAGCAGGATGTGGCAGTTAGAATAATTAATTAAATGTCAAATCAGGTACAGAAAGCTAAATAAAGGCAGATTGGATTAAGAAAGATTTTTTAAAAAATTTACAATTTAAAAAAAAAATCTCCAACAATAATTAAAAAGCTGAAGGAATTAGACTCCCTATGTGTAAAAGTTAATTTTCAGTGTCAGAGAGGTTATTTGCCAGTAATTAAGACTTATCAGGCCATTAAAAGAGTGCTTGGACTGGAATGGGCAAACCCTAAATTTATTTTGTTGAGCTTAGTCTGTATCTCTGAGGTAAATGCAGGAATGCCATGCTGTTCCAGCCATTTCAACGGTGAGTCAGATGGCAAGGTGCTACTTTCGTGTGGTTTTTGGAGGAGCAGGGAATCTCGGACAGCAACTTCCAGATTTCTAAATTTAATCGCACGTGTACGGTTGCTGGAAGTTGCTGTCAGATATGCACATAAATAACAGAGAGTGCTGTTAGCCTCGCTATTATGTTTACAGAAAACCCCAGCCTTCTATGTTGAAATGATGGTTTAACCAATATAAAAAATGTGTGCCTTAACAGGTATCACAGACCCATATGTTGCAACATCTGTTTTGCTGTCATGCTTTGATTGGATAGGAACTCCACATCAAAGACTTAAACAAACCATTAGAATGTCATCTTATGGTCACTTGCATCAAGCTGCACTCCATGATGTCAGAATGAGTTTGAATACTTGCAGTGGTGAACTGTATTGCAATACAAATAATAACACTTATTGCCCTGCTTCTTTTGTGCTGAGATACCGATTATAATGAGAATGACAGAAACATTGTTTGGTTTTGTTATCCATTAAAAACATAAAAGCTATTAACCAAAGGATGGGGTGCGAAGGGTAATTTTTGTCTGCCTACCATTCTGTTCACAAGGAAAATTGGGGCAGTAGGTAGATTTTGTTTTAAACCTACCAACCACTAGTGCCAGCACTCCCATTTGAAATAGGCAGCAGCCTTATCTAAATATTTAAATTGGGATCCTATGCTGATTATAGGACCCCAGCACAATTTTCAAGTCCCATTGGGCTCAGTGTACATTGCAGAATTCTGCCCAGTGGTACCAAACATAAACTAACCTGTAGTCCTTAAAGACACTGCTACAGGCCACTCTGAAAATGGAGCAAAAACCCATTTTGCTGCTCCAGGCCCACAAAAATCGTCCTGCCCACAAAAATCGTCCCACCCACTACCAACCAGGAAAATGGTTAGGGGTTCTCGCTAGTGGAGTCAAGTGGGTCGTGAAATCAGTTCACCCACCACTCATCCAATGTGCACCATATTTGAAAATTGACAATGACGATGGATAATTCTCTTCAAGCTATATGTTCTCTGTTCAGATGAATGTTGTGGCTGATATGAATTAGATAACTGTTTTCCAAATAACTGTACTAATTAGATGTCCAAATTTGTTTAAAAAAAAAACTCTTTAGAAAAAACTAAAACCTGTTGAAGAATTCAAGGCAGATAAAAGCAGAATCAACCAAAGTTATTCCTGTTGTTACGACCAGGTGAGAAAGGGGTCTAGGGGTTCCCTCAGCCTTTTCCTGGTTTGGTTGTAACTGCATTTAATTTTTAAAACACCGTTTTTAGCTTCCCCTCATTGAATCCTTGTCCACTGCTCTCCAATTGTAATGGCAAAGAAATCAAGAAGACAGGTTTTCTTAGATTTGAACAAGAAAGGTGTAAGTTATTAACCTTAAAACTCTAATTCAGTTAAAACTATTAAAATATGCGATGCGACCACTCTAGCATGCATACACAATAGACACACACGCAGATAGAGACAGAAAAGGAGAAAGCATCAAGGGGAAAGGTTTGAAGCAAAAGCTGGAGTTCATTTACTGTCATTTGAGTTCAATGTAAAGCCTTTATTTAAAGTTAAATCTTGCCATCTCATTGGGGCCCACTGCACACTTTCAAACTTGTTTTGATGCTTTTCTGTCTTGGCTTAGTTTCTTCCATGGGTCCCTGTCTTTGCATGAGAGGGAGAAGAGAGGCAGGGAGATGCTGTCTTCTTGAAATCCAGTTGCAGTCTCTGCTTTTCATGAGAGGGAGAGAGAGACAGGGAGAGATCTTCCTTCTCTTTTGTCTTCAAATTGCAGTCTGACTTCAAACTACTCTGTGAACACAATTCAAACCAAACCTGGGCCAACAGGCCAGTCATGTGACTAGCTTTTTTTCCGGAAACAACCTGCCCGGTGAGTTTTGTGGATTCTTTCAATCTTAGTAGACATCCTCAGTAGGGAGCTGGAATACTGGCTTTCACACAGTCAATGTCTTGTGATCAAAATCCATTTGGTTAATTGAATTCGGGAGCAGTTCCATTGTCTTCTCCAGGCAACTTTCTCTTAGATTGCAAATGTTTACAGCCACTAAGAGTTTAAACTTAATGTTCCATATGATGAAATTGATATGCCTCATTCTTGGCAGGTGTGGATTTCATCACACTGTGAACAACACAAATCCAGGTATTCTAAAGATTTTCTGGAAATAGTTAAAATCCTAATTCAGCATTTGCTTCTGTAGAGATAGTTAAGGATGTTTCTCGGTATTTTTAAAAATATTTTTTTGCCTCTTCCAAGATGTTGGTGGTTTAATGTTTCACAGTTACCTTGTTGTCAACTACCTTAATGATCCATGATAGTGAATGGTGACAGGCTATTCAATTGTTGGTGGACATCAAAAGAGCCCAGTCCTATATTTACATGACATCCACGCAAGAAAAGTTCCAGCAGCCATCAGTAGATAGGGATCTGAGGCAGGATCCCTGGCCAATTATTGCCTTTATTACTTGAAAGCACTGAGGCTTATTGTAGTGTTCCTACTGTGACTTCAACTAAGATCAGCTTAAGTGCAGATTGGGGATTGCATTTGGCTATCCACTGACTAAATTCACTAAGCCATTGGAAAGCTACTGTTCTGTGTAGTTGAGTTCCCAGTTGTTATTTTTATAATTATGTAACAAACTAATACACTATTTCCTTTGACATGATCGGTTTTATATTGTGTAGGATTTTGTCATCAGATCTGACTCCAAAGTAATTCATTCCATACCATTCCATATTAAATATAAAGTCTGAAATTCAACACAGTCGAATGCAAGTCAAAAAGGCAATGATTTTACCCATTCTTAGTACAAGTGGTAGAGGCGTATAACATTTTAGGTTGACTTCTCAAGGCTTATGACAGATGTCAGGAGCAAGACTCAGTTAATAACCACGACAATTATGGCAAGTATGGGAGAGAATTGATGCCAAGAGCAGTTGCGAGAAAAGATTGGCAGCCAAACTTAAATTGAACCATAAAACATTTTATTAACATATAAAGTATAAAAGGCTAGCTAGGGAAAAAGTTGGGCATATTATAACGACCCAAGGCAAATCTTCATTAGAGGCAGTGGACATGGTTAAAGTATTAAATGAGTACTTTGTATCTTTCTGCACAAAAGAAGTGGATGATGTGAAAGCTACACTAAAAGAGAGAAGTTATGGATAGAATAGTAATAGATAGAGAAGACATATTGATTAGATTAGCATTACCTAAAGTTGGTAAGTTACCGCTCCAGATGGAATACATCCTAGGTTGCCGAAAGAAGCAAAGGTGAAAATAACAGAGGCATTGGTCACAATGGTTCAAACCTCATTGGATACAGGATTAATGCGAGAGGACTGGAGGGTTGTGAATATGATACCACTGTTCATGAAAGGGGAGAGTGGTAAACTAGGAAACTACAGGCCAGTCAGCTTAACAGGATTAGCGGTGAAGTTATTGGAAACCATTATTGGGGACAAAATAAACTTTCATTTGGAAAAGTATAGGCTGATCAAAGAGAGCCAGCATTGACATATTAACAGTAAATTGTGTCTGACTAACTTGATTGAACTTTTTGATGAGGTAACAGAGAAGGTTGATCAAGGTAGTCCAATAGTTGTACATACAGACTTTCGGAAGGGATTAAACAAAATGCCACACAGGGAAACTTATTAAGAAGTTGGAATCCCATGGAATTCAAGGGACAGTGATGGTATGGATATAACATTGGCTCAGTGACAGGAAGCAAAGAATGGTGGATCGATATTTTTCAGACTGGGAGGCAGTTTGCAGCGATGTTCCCCAAGAGTCCATTACTCTTTTCAATTTTTGTCAATGACCTAGACTTGGATGTAGGGAACAACATTATAAAGATTGCAGATGATACGAAACCTGGCAAAACAGCCAATAGTGATGCGGATAGTTATAGACTTCAGAATGACATAGACACGATGGTGAAATGAGCAGATGCATGGCAGATGGCGTCCAATGCAGAGAAGTGTGAAGTGATTCACTTTGGGAGAACTAATACAGAAAGACCATATAAAATAATAGTCGTTTGGTTGTACAGGACGAGTATTGCTGAAAATAGAGACATTTTGTCGAAACTTTTCATCTTGCACTCATCAGGGCAATTCTTTGATTGGTCAAGGCATTGCCCTGAGGAATGAACCAGCGAATGGCTGTCACTTATTTTGTTTATCTGAAACAGGCGCAATGTGTGTACATGTTCTTTCTGTCTGCAAAGAATAGGGCCCTGTGTATTAATATATATCCAGTACGCGTAAATGCACCACACTGCGAACCTGACTGAGAATCTTAAATTGGTTGTCAGCATAATTCTTAGCACACAGGATTATTTAGCAAATGTTGTACAATCGCGGAATCACATCTAATGTTGGACACTGTGTTTTGAGTTTTGCAAGCACGGCTGGCTGGGTACGGCCTGTATCTTGCCCATTGCGAACAGCAGGAGGGACATGTTGTTTGATGCAATCTGCCAGTCTTTGGGATGTATGGCCTATATACCTAGCATCACACTGGCATTGAAATTAATATGTCCTGTTACTCATTTGTGTGATAGGCAGGATGTCTTTTTGTCTTGACGGCAGCATCCTGTTAGTGGCAAACACCAGACATGTTGCTACTGCATAGTAGCAGCGTGAAACAGCTAGCTTCACCTGTTGCTCAAATTTTTCAGCAATACAATAAAAGGCATGATCTTGCAAAGTGTAGGTGAACAGAGAGAACTTGGTATCCATATACACAAATCCTTAAAAGTGGCAGGACAAGTTGATAAGGTAGTTAATAAATCATGTGGGTCATATGGATTTAGAAATAGAGGCATAGAATATAAAAATGAAGAGATCATACTAGAACTTTATAATTCACTGGTAAGGCCTCAGCTGGAGTATTGTGGACAATTATGGGCCAGGAAAGATGTAAAGGCCTGAGAAAGGGTATATAGGAAGTTTACCAGTACGGTCCCTGGGATAACTCAGTTATGAGATGAGGTTAGAAAAATTAGGACCGTTCTCCTTGGAATGAAGATGGTTAAGAGGTGACCTGATAGTTTTTCAAGATGATAAGAGGTATTAATGGAGTAGATAGAGAAAAACTATTCCCTCTGGTGAGTCGGTGAGTAACCAAAGGAAATAGATTTAAAATTATTGGCAAAAAGTCGAGAGAGGATATGAGGAGAAACGTTTTCACACAGAGTTGTCGGGAATCTGGAACACTCTACCTGAAAAGGTGTTGGAAGCTGATTCCATAAATAATTTTAAAAGGCAGTTGGAACAGGTACTTGAGGATAAGATACTTATAGGGTTATGGACAAAAGGTGGGGATGTGGGACTAAGTACGATTACTCTTTCAAAGAAATAGTTGTTATGGACAGATGAGAGATGATTGGAATGGCTTCCCCTTTTCCACCTCTCGACTGACCGAAGACAGCGTATTTTAAAAAAATGTTTTAACACCTGAATGCTTTGTATATCAAGAACAGACAAATGGCAGGTTTTCTCGTAAGTTTTGAAAGAAAGATAAAGATTTATTATTCAACATCCAAAATATGTGCAACTACACCCTACTCTCACACTCATACAGATACACACACTCAAGAAGAGATAAAGATTGTAATGTAACATGCGTTTAGGTCTTATGAATTTTCAAGAGTTCTCTGTCGCACTTGCTGTCCCCCAGGGTGAAGACTTGAAATGATGCAGACCTGGAATCCCTTCCTTGTTCACTGAAGAAAAAATCTTGGGAAGTTGAGGAGGACGGGTATACTGTTGCAGGTTTCTCTTATTATATTCCAGTCAAAGTTCCATGGCGAAACACTGGTACGATTTCTCAGGTGGGGAGTTCAAGACCAACTCCAGTCCTTGCCTACATGTAGCTTAAAAGTTGATGATGCTAGGCAGGCTCCTTTCTCTTCAATGACACAAATCTTTCCCTCTCCATCTTTTGTCTGCCCAGAATGTACCTTTATTAAAACTCCTTATCAGAAACCTAGTTTCTGTCATGTGACCAGGGTTTCTCTTCCATTGAATTCATAAATAGTTTTAGATGGTTAGACCATTGTCAGACAATGTTGTTCGAGTGTCATTCAATCATATACCATCTTGATAAAGTGGAGTTTTTCATACCCATTCTCTGGAGTTCAAGCTTGGAGTCAAAATGTCTGTCGCAGTACTGTTAACCCAGTTGTTTGGAGAAATGTACCCATTACCATAGTGTTACGAGTGCTTCCAGTTTTTTGGTAAATTTTTGAAGTTTTGTGTTTCAAAACTGAAAAGATTCCATAGCTGCTGGAACTTTGTGTGTGTGTGTTTTTAAGGGAGGTCACCAGAATGTTTTTGGACTGAGCTTGCAAAAAAACAATTACTGGAAGGCACCTGTCTGCAGATAATTGCCCAGCAGGGGTTGTTTTTGACTTGGGGAAGATGTTTACAGAGAAGTGACAGGTCAAGATTTACAGAGGTCAAGAAGCTTGTCTCTTGTTTATGGTTTCACTTTGGACAGTGAGTTAGGATATGGACAAGGGTTTGAAAAGACAGTTGGAGAAAACTTGCCAAGAAGAACAAACCACAACAATTCATTATTTGCTAAATCTGGCCTTCCAACACGAAAGTGCCACCAAAGAGCCCTCGCAATATTACGCACGGAGGCTCATTTAAATAGAGGGGACGGAGCGGCCACTCCTGGTGATGTAGAGGAGGAGGCCGCCGCTTCCCCAACAATGGCGTCCCACACCACCTCGCAGGCACCAGCATTATTTTTAAAGGGCTTCAAGCCCTTCAGTTACATTTTAAAATTTAAAGGTCCCGATCTCTGGGAATTAAAAATAAAATGTTATGTCAGCTGTAAATCACGTATCCCACCCCCAATGGGTAATTTATACATTAATTGCTCTCTACACCAAGAATAAAATTTGATTAGTATCCCGAGCTTTCACCCCCAAAATTTGTTCCCTTTGACTCTCAATCCCTTCCCACCATCCCTACAGCCAATAAAAATTGGTTTCCCCACTCCCCCGCCCCGGAAATTTCATTCCTCCCCCCTCTCCACCAGGTTCTTGCCTCGCAACTCCGTATAGATTTCCGAAGGTGTGTGAGGTACGAACGGCGGCTGTAAAATCAGTGTGGGACGGCTGCCTCCAGCAGGTAAGTGCACTTACATATCATTGCTGTTAATTTGAATATTAAGATGAAGGGCCAGCTGCCAGACGGCGGGGTGGGGGGTGGGGGTGCTGCACCAAGGTCCCCCGCCGCTGCCGCTAATATGCAGCGGGTCCTTCTCGATGTTGCAGGTTGAGACGGGCCTCTCCCCGCAGAATTTTACTGGCCCCCCCCCCCGCCACAACCCAAGGCATTGAGGGGCTGATAAAATTCAGCCCAGTGTGCTGCAGTAGTTTGGAAAAAGCCTGCCAGTTTTCCATCTCTCGACGAGCTGAAAAGCAAGCGTAAGAAGCAGACTGAAATTGTGGCTGCATTCCTCTTGTAAGGCCTTTGTCTGAAACCTCTGTTGCTGCATTTTCTGGAAGTCTACCCAAACTGATCTTCAACATTGCCTAAAAAGAACTGTTCTAGGAATATCCCAGCGACAGCCGTGCATACGCATTTGGGCCGCCAAACCGAAACAAAGGACATCTTTCCATATCTTTTTTTTTTCTTCAAGAATTAGAAGGTATTTAACCCAAGTGTGTTTTTTGTCTTTTTTTTTGTAATAGAGCTCTAAAACGCAAACACCTTTATTTTTCCAGTTAACCAATGTATGTGCGAGTGTGAGGGGCTAAGACAAAAAGGGAACTTTAATATTTTAATCTGTGTATTTATGTTTTACTTCATTACTGGTTAAGACTTGTTTTATAATAAACTGATCATTTTGTTGTTTATTGAAGAAACCTGGTTGGTGTGTTTCATTCTGGGAAATCTGTGTTGTGACCTGCGGAGAAGTAGAACTTGAAGTTCACTCTAGAGTGCACTCCTCCTGCCTCGGTCGTAACCTATAATTGGGGGCTCTTTGCGGGATAAACCCAACGTCGACGACGCACTATTGTAAATGGGGTAATAATAATTGGAAAAAAAACAAGTTTCTTGTGCAGTAGATTAAAGTTTACCGGAATGTCTCTATCAGTTGATGGGACTTTTCTGGGGAAGGCGGATGTATCCCTCAGTGATTTGAGATACTTAACCAAGGTTAAACTAAAGGATTTGGCAGAACTGTTGCTGTTAGAGTTAAAACCAGGAACTAAGAAAGCAGACATAATTGAAGTAATAGCACAACATTTGCAATTGGACGAAGAAGAAAGCAAACCAGAGGGTAGTGCAGTTGAATTAGCTAAAATTTGGTTACCGACGAGGCAGCTTAAACTTGACAAAGAAAAATAGGAATAAGAAAACATGAGCAGGAAAAAGAATAGAAAAAACTTGAGCTTGAAAAAGGATTGATAATGAAAAATCTAGGAACTAGAATTTCAAAGAGAAGGAGAACGAAGGGAATTCAAAGTTAAAAAGCTGAAACTAAGACAACAGGGTGGCCTTGGCTTCAAGGAAAATTCTGGTGAGGAAAGATCTGACTCCAGCCCAGGACCCAGCGGAGAGTTGTTTACATTTGTACAAGCCCTCCCTAAGTTTGAAGAAAGGGACGTAGAGGCATTTTTCATTTCTTTTGAAAAGATAGCCGAACAGTTTAGATGGCCAAAGCAAAGCTGGACACCGCGGATGCAAAGCAGGTTGATTGGCAGAGCTCATGAGGTTTATGCCATGCTTTCTGAGGAGGTTTCTGCAGATTATGAGATAGCAAAAAAGGCTATTCTCACTGCGTATGAGTTTGTCCCTGAAGTGAACTGACAGAAATTTTGGAACCTTTGGCAATTGGGCAGACTTATATAGAATTTGAGAGGGTACAGCAAATTGATTTTGATCGTTGGATAGGGGCATAAAAGGCAGAGACCACATATGAGAAACTTAGGGAATGAATTCTCCTGGAACAATTTAAAAATTTACTCCCTCCATTGGTAAGAAGCCATGTAGACAACTAGAAGGTTTCAATGGCCAAACAAGCAGCGGAAATTGCTGATGATTATGAGCATGTTTGTAATCCCAAACCCTTTGTCCGTCACCCCTACAAACCTGAAGGATAGGAGGTCGGAGAGTGAAAGGAAGGCAAATAGCTGGGGACAAGAAGGGACAACTGGGACCATCCCTGGATCTCCTCCTCAGGCCAGAAAGGAAGATGCTGAGGGTGGAAGTGATGTCTGCATGCAGAAATGTTACTATTGCCACAAGGTGGGACACCTTCGTGCAGAATGCTGGAAGTTGCCAGGTAAACCCATGGGACCAATTGGGGTACACAAAGTCAATGCAGAGAAAGGGGCCCTGACTGAGAGTACAGCAGATCAGGCTGTAGCTCTGACTGCAGCTGTAAGGCCAAATACAAAAACCACTGTGAGTGCAGGGGCTGTGAATAAGATACCTGAGAGTTATAGGGAATTCTTGTCAAAAGGAAAAGTAACTCCTTTTCCCTCAAGTGAGGCAGGTAAACCTGTAGTTATACTTAGGGATACAGGAGCAACCCAAACCCTTTTGCTGGGGAAAGATATAACATTTCCACCAATGAGTGCACTGAATGCCAAGATTTTAGTGAATGGTATTGGTGGGGAGTATATACCTGTACCTTTGTATCGCGTGCACCTGGAGTGTGACTTAATGTCTGGAACGGTAACTGTAGCAGTTGTCCATAGTTTGCCAGTAGATGGAGTTGACCTACTCCTGGGGAATAATTTGCCGGAGCAACGGTAGTAGCTTCTCCAGTAGTCACGGAAAAACCAAGTGAAGTTAAAGAGAAGGAGCAGTTGCAGGTAAAGTTTCCATGAATCTTTCCTTCATGTGCAGTAACCCGAGCAATTCCTAAACAAGTTCCATTGTCGGAGGTAAAATTGGCACCACAGTCAGATAGTCAAATATCTGAAACTTTCTTTGGGGATTTGGATAATCCAAAGGAAATGTTTAATAAGTCTATCTGATCAAGGCACAGAAAGCTGATCCAGAGTTAAATAAAGTGGCACAATCAGCTCTAACTGAAACTGAGGCAAAGGGAGTTCCAGAAGGCTACTATATTAAAGATGGAGTTCTGATGAGGAAGTGAAGACCTCCTCACAGACCTGCGGATGAAGAATGGATGGTAGTTCATCAGATAGTGATACTGCCAAAGTATCACTGGGAACAATTAAGGATAGCGTGTGAAATTCCTACAGTGGGATATGTGGGCATCCGCAAGACCCAATCACGCATAAGTCGACATTTTTACTGGCCAGGTCTTTCCAAAGACGTGATGCAGTTTTGTAAAATGTGCCATACATGCCAAATTGTGGGAAAACCACAACTTGCCATAAAACCAGCACTTCTAATTCCCATACCAGTTTTTTGGGGAACCATTTAGTAGGGTGTTGGTAGACAGTGTAGGCCCCTTACCGAAAACAAAAGTAAGACAACAATATATACTCACTCTCATGAATATGGCTATTCGTTTCCCAGAGGCCATTCCCTTGGGAACAATTTCTGCTAACATAGTGGTAGAGAAGTTAACCCAGTTCCTCACTAGTTATGGATTACTGATTGAGATTCAGTCGGACCAAGGTTCCAATTTTATGTCTAAAACTTTTCAGGAAGTTATGGGTAATTTGGGTATAACGCAATTAAAGTCTTCAACATACCACAAGGAGCTTTAGAAAGGTACCATCAGACCCTCAAAACAATGATCAGGACATACTGTCACGAATATACCCATGATTGGGATAAAGAACTAGAATTACTTTTGTTTGCCACTAGGGATTCACGTAATGAATTTACTGGTTTTAGTCCTTTTGAATCAATTTATGGACACGAGATAAGAGGCCCGCTAAAACTAATTAAAGAAAAGTTTTTAGAACAGAGGGACAAATCTTCTTTGCTAAATTATGTATCCGTGTTCCGGGAACGGCTCACAAGAGCTTGCAAAGTGGCTCAGGAACACGTCAAGACCCATACATTTCAACTATGGGATGAGGTGTTAGTATTGCTGCCTTTACAGGGTGAACCGTTGAACACAAGGTTCAGTGGTCCATGTAAAGTGATCAAGAGAATTGGTAAAGTAAATTTTTAGATTGACACCCCAGATCGCCAGAAAAAGAATCGGCTGTGTCATATCAATATGTTGAAATAATATTATCGCCGGGAGGAGGATAAGCAAGGACAGGGATATCAGGTAGTAGGGACAGTGAAAGAAGAAAAGGATAGTGAGGATGAGGCCTAGACAATTCTCAAGTTGAACCGCCTACTATCCGGTTAACTAATACTGAATTGTTAGGGAGAATGGACACTATGCTTTCATATTTAGATGCAGAACAACAAGAAGACCTAACAAGGCTACTCACAGCATTTAAAAGAATCTGTCAGGGTAAGCCACACATGATGCAGATGTAGGGGAATCCGCTCCTATAAAACAGCATCCTTACCACTAAAGTCCAGAGAAATAAGCCTAGGTAAAAGCAGAAATCTGATGCATGCTGGAAAACCACCTAATTGAACCCAGTCAAAGTAGCTGGAGTCCCCCAGTAGTATTAGTGCCTAAACACCACAGTTCAACTAGACTCTGCATAGACTACAGAAAAATTAATGCAGTAACAAAGGCAGACTCCTACCCAATTCCTCACTTGGAAGACTGTATTGACAGAGTGGGCAGTGCCACGTTTCTTACAAAAATAGATTTGTTAAAGGGATACTGGCAAGTTCCTTTAACACCACGAACTTGAGACATATCCGCCTTTGTCACACCAGACGGTCTTTTCCAATGCCAAGTGATGCCATTGGGCTAAGAAAATGCCCCAGCAACCTTTCAGAGACTAATGAACCAAGTGGTAGCCAGTGTTCCTAACTGTAGTTTACCTTGATGATGTGCTGGTATACAGTGACATTTGGAAGAACCACTTGGAACAACTTAGAAGCTCTGTTTAGAAAATTACAATTGGCTGATTTAGTAATAAACCTTCTCAAAATCGAAAGTGACCCACCTCGGGCATATAGTATGGCAAGGACAAGAGTTGCCAAGAACAGTGAAAGTACAAGACTAAGCAAGAAATCATGAGGTTTTTGGGGATGTGTGGTTTCTACTGCAAATTTCTACCAAATGTTAGTACTATAGCTGCTCCACTGATAGATTTGCTACAGAAAAAGAAAACCAAGGTTGTGTAGTCAAGGGAGTGCCAAGCATCAGTTGAGAGGCGGAAAGCCATTTTGATTAATGAACCAGTGTGCCCACTCAAAATTTCACTAAGCCCTTCAAGGTAGCAATTGATGCCAGTGACCTGGAGGTCAGTGCAGTCCTGTTACAAGACAATGAATCGGGAATAGAAAGGCCAGTGGGATACTTCAAGAGATATTCAGCAGTGGAAAAAGAAATTCTAGGTTTATTATTGGCTCTTAAGCATTTTGAAATCTATGTCCGCCATGAATACGGAGAGATACTGGTGTATACTGATCATAACCCCCTAGCCCTTGTGGAAAAATTAAAAAAGCAGAATGCCAGACTATTCCAATGGAGTTTACTATTGCAACCTTATCACTGAAAGGTTATCCACATTGCAGGCAAAATAATGTAATTGCAGATGCTTTATCTAGAATCTAACTTTGCTTTGAGTTATCTGAATACAAAGCAAAACTGTATTAGCTACAGGTAAAGAGTGAATAAGTATGAGAGTGAAAGTGTGTTTTTTTCATCTATTTTTTCCACACTTTGTAATGAAACACATTTAAAAATGATGTTTCATTCCTCCAAGGGTGGTAATATTACAAGTGCTTCCATTTGATTGGTAACTTTTGAAGATTTGTGTTTCAAAACTGAAAATATTCCATAGATGCCGGAACTTTGTGTGTTTTTTTTAAAGGGAGGTCACCAGAAGGTTTTTGGATTGAGCTTGAAAACAAACAATTACTGGAAGGCACCTGTCTGCAGATAATTACCCTGCAGGGATTGTTTTTGACTTGATGTTTACAAAGAAGTGACAGGTCAAGATTTATAGAGGTCAGGAGGCGTTTCTCTTATGATATTATTTATGGTTTTGCTTTGGACAGTGAGTTAGGATATGGACAAGGGTTTGAAAAGACAGTTGGAGAAAACCTGCCAAGAAGCCTGCCAGTTTTCCATCTCTCGAGGAGCTGAAAAGCAAGTGTGAGAAGCAGACTGATACAGTGGCTACATTCCTCCTGTAAGGTCTGTGTCTAAAATCTCTGTTGCTGCATTTCCTGGAAGCCTACCCAAACTGATCTTCAATGTCGCCTAAAAAGAACTTCTATGAAGAATCCAGTGACAACTATGCAAATGCAAATATGCATTTTAGATGCCAAACCAAAACAAAGGACATCTTTTCATATCTTTTTTTTTCTTCAAGAATTAGCAAATATTTAACCCAAGTTTTTATTTGTCTTTTTTTTGTAATAGAGCTCTAAAACGCAAATCCCTTTATTTTCCCAATTAACCAGTGTATGTGTGTGAGTGTGAGGGGCTAAGGTAAAAAGGGAACTTTAATATTTCAATCGGTGTGTTCATGCTTTACTTCATTACTGGTTAAGACTTTTTTTTATAATAAACTGATAATATTGTTGTTTATTAAAGAAACTTGGTTCATGTGTTTTATTCTGGGATAAAAATAGAGCCCATGATTGACTGCATCGGTAAGTGGGGAAAAATTTAAAGCTGTGTTGTGACCTGTGGAGAAGTGGAACTAGAATAAACAATGCAGTCCTCCTGCCTCGGTCGTAACAATAGAAAGGGCCGTTTGCATCTTAATGATTGCTCAGCTAAATGTCCAGAAAGATCGGGCTGGATTTTCTTCTCCCGCTGCTAGGATTGGTGGTGGGCGGGAAAAATGGCGTCCCGTGCATGCACCATGCCACACTCTTCCTCATAGTGGCCCAGGGTAATGAGTAGTCGCCCCCCCTCCCCCCCCCAATCACATGGAGGGGGCAGGCTCTCCTACGCCTGCAATGGCATCAGCTGCCCGTGCACAGGCACTGGTGCCATTTTTAAAGGGCAGCCAGCCCTGCCGGGTCATTTAAATTTTTAAAGGGCTACTGCTGTCAATGTACCATTGACAAAGTCTGTACTACTGAACTGACAGGGATCAAGTGGGATGGATTACCAACATGGGTGCATATCTCTATCTTATTAGGCTACTAGGAATTAATCAGATGCTTAACATGCAACTGCATCGGTAGATGAGAATTTAAGCAGTGAAATTGGTCTTGGGCAATGGTGCAAAACGGATAATAGCGAATTGGAAGCCCCTTTTACACACTGCCTGATTTTCTCTTGTATTGAACTCAAGACCAATTTCACCCCAAAATTTTCTTTGCTTTCTGATTTGACTTTGGAGGACCAAATTTCTGATTCTCAAGAAGCCAGACAAACATGCATTCCTGATTTTCAATGAACCACTTCAATTTCGCAGTGCTTCAGATTTTGTTCTGCACATCCGAAATTTGGAAATGTGGGAAAAATGAATCATGAGCTTTAATAGTAGAGACCCAAAATTCAAATATTTAGAAATTCCAAAACACTTAATCCTGTTCACAAGCATGTGAATGTTCTAAGACTAGTACAGCATCCTGTTGTTTTCAGAATTCAGGTCCCCAAATTCATGTATCACTCCCTATCCTGCTGATCAACATACAACATACTCCCTGGACCGCCATGGAACACAAATGTTAAATGTTACAACTAAGGACTAAGATTGGCTTATTCTGTGGGCAACAGAAACCATCTTGTTTTAATTTAGAGTTGGAAATGTTTACAGTGGAAAGTAGGCAAGTTTGGCTGTTTGGTGACAAGAGTCTTGAGTTGTTTAATACTAACGGCTAAAAATATTACTTGTTTAATATTTTATTACTGCAAATATTTGGTGGAAAAGTATATTTAGAACAATGTTCTCAAGAAAAATCGCAGTCTGTAAGCCAATGAAATTATTTTCCTGATCAGTAAAATTGTAGGGGGCCACTTGCTCAAAGAAGATTAAGACCTAAATGTGAAGACTTGATGTTATAAGATTTTACATATGATTCTGGCATCATTAGTGCAGAGCATCATGTGTAAAAACTATTGCCAGGATTATACATAAATCATCTGCATGATACATGACCTATGTAACATTTGTAAAGGAACTATACATCGTTTATATGTGACGGTTGTAACTATCGAAAATGCTGGACACATTTAATATGAGCAGTTCTGTTATTGACACAACTAATGCTTCTCAGATGTTGGCATATCTGTCACGATTGTTATACAAGTTATTTAGTTTATAGGAGAAATACACTGAAATATTTCGAATTATTGTTAGAACCCTGACAATATCTGATATAACTGAATTATCCACTTTTACCTGGTTTGCACTGCATAGTATTATAATAAAATGTATGATGAAAATATTTTAGTCTGTTACTGCAAACTATACAGGAAACTAGTACTCAGATAGTTAATATGAAGTTGTGAATCATTTTTTCACCCTACTATAATATGCCTCTAGACATGATCTACAGTGGACTGTGAATTTACAGCTCATAGCTGTGTGGCCTCTGGCATCTGTTATGTTTTAGTTAATGTTTACTGGTGTGCTGTGCAACCACATTGAAAGGACCCATCTGTTTTTGTTTCTTTCCTCCAAGGGGCTGAAGTTAAATTGCAAACTGAAATACTGTAATGCCATGATTACTGAAAACTTTCATATATTTAATTATACATAATGCTTATCCATATATATTATCATTTATATACATACTTTACTCCTATCAGTGAAATATCTTAAAGCTGACTATCAAGATATATGTTGTAATGCGTTCTTTTACGTTGTCTGATGCAACATAAATGAAATGCGTGGAGTCCAGTTAGTTGAAGATCTCAAACAGGTTTATTAAAGCGAACTAATATATACAGTACAAAGCTAACTATTTCCAGAACCTGCCTCTCGGTGTTACAGTTGCAGAGACTCTGTCTCTGAGTCACATGACTGCATCCTGGCACTTAGCTGAATGGTATACTAAGATCTTAAAGGCAATCATACAACATCCCTTTTCTTTCCAATGATAAGTCTTGTATGCTAAAAGTAAGAAACACATAATATTATATAACATCAAAGTTATTTACACATGGATAGAGATTGTGAAATTTACAAATGCAGAGGCTTAAGAGTCCATATATCATTTTGATGGTTTGACAACTCTTCCAGATATGGTTATGTTATAACCTTTTGTTGACATGGGTGTCACCCTTGGCTGTCTTGGGTTTGCAGGCATGTTATTCTATCACACCCCCACCATCGAGTCCGCCGTGCGCAATTGGAGTACTGTACACCTCTCTCAGTTGGCTTCGGTTCCTTCTCAACACTGCACCACTAGATGTTGTAATCTCATAGGACCTAGGCTTACCGCACACTCCGGACACCTCTGCAGGCAACCATGCTTTCATTGTGGGTGTATGACACTGACCTTTTGTCCTACATGTAGCTGAGGTAGTTCCTTCCCTGTGTGTCGGTAATGCACCATCTTCATTCTCCCCTGTTTTTCGAGCAGTGTCTCCTGCATCTCGGAGAATCTGGACAGATGATGGCTTGACAGAGTCATCTGCACTTGTCTTCCAAACATGATCTCTGCTGGTGATGGTAAGCCCATATCCATAGGTGTAGCTCTAAGGTGGAGCATGCAACACGAAAATCTTGTTTCGTTGTCTTGCATTTTAGGATAAGTGCTTTGACTGTGCGAACCATTCGCTCGGTGAGACCATTAGATCTAGGCTAATGTGGTGAAGACATCACATAGTTTACCCCGATTTTACGCACATATCCCTGAAAGGTTTGCTTGTATACTGTGGCCCATTGTCAGAAATAATTTCTTCAGGTGCCCCGAATAAACTGAATATTGCACTCAATGGGATGGATTCTATCGAGCCTTCAACGTTGGGATCCATGGCGGGGGGTGGGGGGCGGGGGGGGGGGCGGGTTGGGTGGCCTGTAGGTGGCCCTGGATGAAGCCCACCACTGACCTCTATACCGGCAGGGCCGAGCCCGATATTGCCGCCAGCGACGAGACCACGTGGCGGCGCCCCCCACCCCCGCCGTTCGGCAATGGGATAGCAATTTACATACTTAAATAAATTAAAATACCTGCATTAATTACTATCCCGTCACCCCTTGAGGTCCCACTGCGGTATTTACCCCGACGGCCGGCACTGCTGCGTCTTTGGATGCCTGTCCGGGGAAACAAGGCGCAAAATTGGTGGGAGGGGGGAGGAGGTAAGTTTCACAGTGCGGAGAGGGGGGATGAACAGGGTCAAAATAACGTCATGGGTGTAAGGGATGGTGGGTAGGGTTATAGTTTACAGATTGTGCTGCTGGAAGGGGAAGGTCAGATGGTAAAGGTAAATGTTTTGGAGGGGGAAAAGGCAAATAATTGTTATGGGGGGTGGAAGAGGGGCAAAAGCAATGTATTTATTTAATTTAAGCTTCCTTTAAATATTTAAATTTGCCTTTCAAAAATGGCTTCGTGCACAGTTAACTGACGCCATTGCCAGGGATGGACAGCCTGTCCCCTCCATGTGATCGTGGTGGGGGGGCAACCCATCCCGGCTATTTAAATGAACTGCCATGCTTGGAATCACGGCGGCTCTTTGGCGTGTGGCCCGTGTGGGCGAGCTGCCATTTTCTTCGCCCGCCGGCAGAATTCAGCCCAATGTGTCTGCTATGACTGCGCTTGAAGTGTCTTTTACCTGTCTGACAATTGGAAATTTAGAGAAATAGTCAATGACTAAGATAAAGTCTTCTCCATTAATGGAAAATAGGTCAGAGGCCATTTTGGAACAAGGAATCTCGTGAGAGGGTACAGGTTCTTTGCATTGTTGTGGTTGCTGGCTCTGGCATGCCTCACATATCCTCACTAACCTTTCGATGCCATTATTGATCCCTGGCCAATAAACAGTGTCTCGAGCCAGTCGTCTTGTTCGCTCTATGCCCATATGGCTTTGGTTAAGTTGTGACAAGATGTCCTGTTGGAGCGCTTCGGGCACAATCACTTGTTTTCCCTTGTAGGTGACACCTTTCAAGATACCGAGTTCATCTCTATAAGGCCGAAAGCATCTGAGGGTTTCTGGCACCTCTTTCACCGCGTCAGGGCAACCTTCTATGACGACTCTCCACAGGGCCTTCAGTTGTGGGTCATTGGCTGTTTCTGCTTGTAGTTGGTCACATTTGTGCTGACCAAAATGCAATAAATTGATTTTGAGCACATCTTCCACCTCGATATCCATGCTGTCTACTTGTAGATCCAGTGGAACTTCGTCATTCTTGCTTGGGTTTGGCAATCTGTTCAGCATATCCGAGGTGACCATTTTGGTACCCAGTTTGTAGCAGACATTGAAGTCGTACCCCTGTATTTTCATGCTCTATGTTTGAGTAATTGGACTGTGCTGAGGACAAATGCAATTGGTTTGCCATCCTGTAGGATGTAGCACCTAGCCTTTTCTGTGAGGTGTCGACTTCCAGGGTTGTCTTCTTCCTCGGATCGTAATACTGCAGGGTACAGGTTTCTGCTGACAATGCTGGTTTGAGAGATTCAAGCACATGTCCTCCTGCCATACAAATGGTACATCTTTCTGAGAGCTCTCTCAGCGATGATGCTTTGTCAGAAAAATTTGGAATGTACGGTGCCTAGAAGTTGAAAAATCCAAGACACCTCTGCAGGTCTTCCTTGTCTTGTGGGACAGGCATATGCCTTACATCTTAGATTTTTCCTGGGTTGGGACGGATTCTGCAAGCGGAATAGATGGAACCAAACAAATTGGTCTGATTTACATTCACCTGTCACTTCTTGCTGTTAAAAACGAGCCCTTCGTGACGAGCTACTGCCATCAGTGAATGGAAATTTTGATCATGTTCTTCTTTGGTTTTGCCCATTACTGCAATGTCATCGGCAATGTATATGCAGCCAGGCATATTTTCTATAATTCTGTCCATATGTTGCTGAAACAGATCTTGAATGACAGATTAGCTGATGGGTAGTCTCTGGAAGCAGTACCTTCCAAATGGTGTCCTGAAGGTGATGAATTCTTGAGATTCCTTAGCTAGGTGTACTGAGCAATATCCATGTTCAGCATCCAACTTGGAGAAGAATTTGACTCCTGTGAACTTGGGATTCAATTCCTCTAGTGCTCTAGTGTCAGAATCTTGTGGGGCATCTCTTTAAGGAGAGGTTTAGATGCCTTGGATCTAGACATACCCTGATTGCTCCATCCTTCTTCAGTATGCACGTGATTGAGCTGCACCAGTCTGTGTGATGATGCACACGACGGATGATGTCATTGCATTCCATGTCATCTAACTCGTATTTACGCTTTTCTTGTATGTGCACCCTGCACTTTTTGGGAGGGTCCATTGACAAAATTGCATCCTCGCTGAGGAGCAGTACAGGATTGCCTTTGAAATTTCCTATGGCATCGAACCTGTCCGGGTATGTTTGTTGTAGGTTGTAGACCGACTCTATGGTGGTACCCTTGATCTGTTCTGCTGTAACAGGTACCTTGGTGACCTCGTGGATGGTCATGATGTTGAGGTCCTTACATGCTGGTAGTCCTGCCACTGCTGGTCTGCCCGTGTCTACCAGGTAGCATATTTGTGGTTTCAATGCCGACTTGCCATGGCTGCATTGTATTTTTAGTGTGCCACTGCAAGGGATAGGTGATCCGTTGTATGCAGCTAACGTGGCAGTGGTCGGTTGTATCAGTGATTTCCAACGACTCCGGTACATATCCTTCAGGATTCGAATCAGTAGGATATTTGCACTGGCCCCGGTGTCAATCTTGACCCTGAGTGTATGTTTGCCAGCTTTCTTTGGGTATGTGATGTTAATAGTGGCGAAAGCTTCCAGTTGTTTAACTTCATCAACATAATGTGTCAGGCTCATAATGTGGAATGCCTGTTTGAGGCTGAGAATGGCTTCTCTCTGAGTCTTGACTCAGGTCTGTTTCACCATGGACTTCGTGTATCGGCTTACGTTTACTCCTTGCTGCTGTTGCCTTGTTTCTGCGCCTATCATTTGTTTGTCTGCTCCCTACTGTGACTTCTGGCTGCATATTCTGAGCCAGATTTCTTGCATAGGTGGGCCCAGTGTCCTTTTGCACCAAACACCTTGCACAGGTCTTGAAATGCAGGATAATTTTGCAGTGAATGGAACTAACCACACTTACCGCACAGCTTGCTTGCTCTTTTCGACCTGGTTGTGGTGTCGATACTGTTGGCTGGTCCGAGTGCTTGCAGGTGCTATTGTCTAGCTACAATGGCTTCGTATTTCCTGCCATCTTCCAGCAGTGCATCAATGCTGTGACCTTTCTTTTCCCCTCAAGAGGTCCTTCTGAAACGCTTCAGTGGGTGTTGATACAACCACCTGCTCCATTATTTGGTCTGACTGCTTAGCTTCTGAAAAATCGCATTCATTGCCTTTACTACGGCATCTACTGATGGACTGGTCTATTGATTCCTGTGGCTGTTGCCTGTAGGACATCAATTCCAGACAGTGAATTCTAAAATTTATTCTTAATTGGAGCTGATCCTCTAGCATTTTCCATATCTTGGTGAGATCTTTCTGTTCCTCATCAGATAAGCCTGAGGTATTGATTCTCTGTAATTCCTCATTTCCAACTGCTATCATTATTTTTACAGCCTATTCTTCTGGTTCTATAATCACTTGGTCGGTGAAGCATAACTGCATTCTCTGTTTGAAAAGCTGGAATTCGGATAGGATATCCATGGCCTTCCAGTTCATGCTGGGAAATTTGATACCTATCTTCTTGCTGTTCTTTTGCTTAAAACTTGCTTTAAGACTTGTTCTGGGAGTCTGTACTGTTTCCCCTTTAAAAATCTCTCTTGGCTGCTTTGATTGACAGGAGCAGGTGTTCAGCAGTGCTTGTCTGTTTATCTTGCTTCCAGCACTCTCGTCTGTCTGTTTATACAGCTGTGCAATAGGCATTTCAAGTGTTATTTTCTGTGAAAATTTGTTTATATTGCTGTTCAACAAGCAATTCTTCACGTTCGAGTGGTTTTATGGGTTTTTTAAAACTGCAGCTGCTGAATGGAAGCTCTTCACGCTGTAATGGTTTAATGGTTTCTTTTAAAACTTTGGCTGCGAGCTATGAGAATGGAGGATTCTCGTACTTTTTCTATTGGATACCTCCTGCAATGGCGTTGCCCTGATCAGCCTGGCAAAGGAGTCAGATCTTCCCCTTTTTTTGCCACTGTGCCTTTGAAAAGAATTGACTTTTTGAAGGAGTTCAAAGCTTTTCTTTTAAAGCAGTATCTCTCGCCTCTCGGCACAATGACTCAACCAATTTACTTGCAGCCTGTCGTTTTGAGCACTGTCTTCTGCAGCTTGAGATAAGTTCTTTTTTTCTGTCCACAGTTTTGGCCAGTATTTCTTTTAATTTTCTCTCTAGTGGCTGTAGGGAAGGTAGTTTTTACAGCTGTTTTACCTGTTGTCTTCACTCTCAGGCTTTGTCTTATCACCACAGCTGCCACCATATAATGAGTTCTTTTATGTTGTCTGATGCAACATAAATAAAATGCATGGAGTCCAGTTGGCTGAAGATCTCAGACAGATTTATTAAAGCTAGCAGTGCAGAGCTAACTATTTCCAGAACATGCCTCTCGGTGTTACAGTTGCAGAGTGACTCTGTCTCTGAGTTATATGACTGCATCCTGGCACTTAGCTCATTAGCATACTAAGATCTTAAAGGGACATCACTCTTAAAGGCGATCATACAACATATTTCAATATTTCATTAGATTTGCTGGCGTGGGCATCATGCTAAACACTTTATTTTGTTTTGTTACTTCTTAAACTGTTCCATGAAATGCCATGCAGAACACTGAGTGATAGGAGTAAACTACCTTTTAGAAACTGACAATATTTCCCTTCCCTACTGTCCCATAGAGCAGCATTAATATTGAAAGACAAGGCCGTTTTTATTTCGGCTATGCTACATTTTAGGCTCCTCGTACTGTTCCTCATCTAAGCTCGTGTCATGCAAGTTACTTTCAGCCCTCTAGCTATGCTAAGTTTGGGTGAGCTGCTAGGAAGCAGGCAAGAATACTTAAGCTCAACAAACTCTTCAATTTTCAATTTGATCAGAGTGTTACGACCAGGTGAGAAAGGTGTCTAGGGGTCCCTCTCAGCCTTCACCTGGTTTTACTGTAACAGTGTTTGATTTTAAACACATCGTGTTTTGAGCTCCCCTCGGTGAATCCTTGTTCACCGCATTCCAATTATAAGGCAAAGAATTGAGCACAAACAGGCTTTCTTAGGTTTAAAGAAGAAAAGTGCAATTTATTAAACTTAAATCAAAAACTCCAATTCAGTTAATGCCTACGGATACACGAAGCGCCCCACGCTAGCATGCATACACGATATGCACATGCAAATAGAGACAGGAAAGAACAAACGAAAAATAAAGTGAATAAGTTTGAGGCAATCTCTGAAGGGTTTGTTGCAGTTCTTAGAGCTCACTGTAGAGTCCCTTTATAGGTTGATCTTGCTTTTTGTTGAGGCCCAGTATTCTTCTTAAACCTTGTTCACTGTAGGAGACTTTTCTCTCTTGGGGTTCATATGTCTTCAGTGGTTTTCAGTTCCATGAGAAAGAGATGGGAGCAGTCAGGAGAGGCTGCGGCACAAGAGGGCTTTTCTGTCCAGGAGCAAACAGCTTTCTGTCTTCAAACACTCTTTCTCCAGTTCAAAACTCTGCAGCAGCCAATTAGTCATGTGACTAAACTGGTCAGACCACGTCTGTTCTGTGTATTGGGAGCCGGGGATAGCTCCTTTGTTCCAACACTGTCTGCTAGTATGCAAAAATGTCTTTCCAGCCAGGGGCTTGGCAACCCACTTGTAATAGGCCTTCTCTTTCCAGCAACAATTTGAGATTTAGTGTCCATGTGGTGAAATTAATGTGCCTCATTCTTGGCAGGTGGGGTCCTGAATGACAACAGTATCACAGAATATATAATAGCAAATAATAATTTGTGTTTTAAAGAAATCCACCAGCTATGATTTTACAATATTTATGATTACTATGATGTAAAAAGAAGACACCAATTTTGGCAAGTAGAAATCGAAACATGAACTCATGGGATTGCTGGCATGGATTCAGAATGGTTAACAGATAGGAAACTGAGAATAGGAATAAACAGGTCATTCTCAGGTTGGCAGGCTGTGACTAGTGGGGTACTGCAAGCATCAGTGCTTGTGCCCCAGCTATTCACAATCTATATCAATGATTTGGATGTGGGAACCAAATGTAATATTTCCAAGTTGCTGATGACACAAAACTAGTTGGGAATGTGAGTTGTGAGGCGGATGCAAAGAGGCTTCAAGGGCATTTAGACAGGCTAAGTCAGTGGGCAAGAACATGGCAGATGGAATGTAATGGGGAAAAATGTGAAGTCATCCACTTTGGTAGGAAAAACAGAAATGCAGAGTATTTCTTAAATGGTGAGAGATTGGGAAATGTTGATGTCCAAAGGGTCTTGGGTATCCTTGTTCATAAGTCACGAAAGCTAACGTGCAGGTGCAGCAAGCAATTCAGCAGGCAGATGGTCTGTTAGCCTTTATTGCAAGAGGATTTGAGTACAGGAGTAAACAAGTCCTGCTGCAATTGTATATAGCCTTGGTGAGACCGCACCTGGTGTATTGTGTACAGTTTTGGTCTCCTTACCTAAGGAAGGATATACTTACCATCGAGGGAGTGCAATGAAGGTTCACCGGACTGATTCCTGGGATGGCGGGATTGCCCTGTGAGGAGAAACTGGGGAGACTAGGCCTATATTCTGTAGAGTTTAGAAGACTGAGAGGTGATCTCATTGAAGCATGCAAAATTCTTACAGGGCTCGACAAGTTTGATACAGGAAGAATGTTTTCCCTGGCTGGGGAGGTCTAGAACCAGGGGGCACAGTCTGAGAATAAGAAGTAGGCCATTTAGGACTGAGCTGAGGAGGAATTTCTGCACTCAGAGGGTGGTAAATCCGTAGAATTCTCTACCCCAGAAGTCTGTGGAAGCTCAGTCATTGAGTATGTTCAAAGCAGAGATCCATAGATTTCTTGATATTAAAGAAATCAAGGGATATGGGGATAGTACAGGAAAATAGCATTGAGGTAGAAGATCAGCCATGATCTAGTTGAATGGCAGAGCAGGCTAAAGGAGCCAACTGGCCTGCTTCTGCTCCTGTGTTCCTATGAAAAGAAGATTCCGATATTAAAAATATGATCTGGCAAAGCAGTGTACAATTCGTCAGTAGTTGAGCAATATTAAGGAGAAACTATTCTGTTGCGATTTTACAGACCAATTTCTTTGTGGGTTGCTGTAATTTATTTTAAGAATTTTTAATAATTAAATGTCTGTGGTTTTAATTTAAGAAATTATAAGGTATATGAAATTTTACTGATCTCTACTCATATGAAACTATAATGAGTAACAAGTTGGGCCAAGATCATTAATTTTTTTCAACCATAATTAAGTGTTAGCTTCGCTCAATAATAGTACTCACACCTCTGAGTCAGAAGGTTGTGGGTTCAAGTCCCAGTTCAGGACTTGAGCCTATAATCTAGGTTGATAGCTCAGTGAAGTACTGAGGGAATGATATAAAGTAGAAGCATATAATTGAAAGTTCTTTCTTTAATGCTTTGTTTTTTGTATTAAAATATGCAATTTTACATTCATATTAAAATGTATTTTTTCTATGGGGAAGTTTTTGTTAAAAATAAGGAATACTTTTCCAAAAATATGCTGGTGCAATGCTTTTTTCAGTGTAAGAGCCCATTTTCAATAATTCCTAAAGAGTAGATCATTAATAGCGTTTTACATTACAACTTAGAATGAACCTCACATGCGTTTTCACTTACACTGTGTTCATTTTCAAAGCAGTTTATTGGGTTCATAAATAAATACACTATATTTTTCATTTTTTTGTCTTTTAATGTGTATACAAAAATAGCATTAGTAAGTGATACCATAAAATCATTGTGTATCTTACCTGATTAAAAAATTAGAATATATATCGTGTTTCTTATATTTTGTAAATAATTTAGCAATTTTGGCAGATCTTTCTGACAAAACACATGTGGTTGAAATAAGATCCCAAAGATGTTTTGAATGTAAACCATTTGGCTCCTAACTATTGCAATCAAATTGAAAACAGAGAACAACTTGTTGTCACAACAGTGATTGTTCATATCATATGTTACAAATGTTTTAGTGACAAGTCCATTTCTGTACTTTCTTTGAGGAATCAGAGGAAGAAAGATTTTTGTCATTACTTAAAACATAATGGCCAAGATTTTGCAGTCAGTGGTGAAGAAACAGTACTCCCCGTTCACTACGCTGACAGCTGCCCACTGAGTTTTAGCAGGCTCTTGAACAGAGACAGGCTGTCATCAGATGGCTGATCCAGTGCGGTACCCTCTACAGGGGATCTGTGGCATCTGTGAGCATGGGGCGAAACAGCAAGGCTGACCAACCAATAAGATTTTAAAAAACCTCATTGAAGCATGCAGGGAGCTAAATTCGATAAACCCTGAAAGCAGGCACAGGAATCGTGATGCGCGATTAACCTATGCCTGCAATGCAGGCCGCACGCCAACTTTGTGCTCCCTGCTGTTTTAAATGATTTCAGTGTCCAGCCAATGCTATCTGTGCTGTTTGTTGGCTGGATCCCTGAATAGGGGGTCACTATTGTGAGTGGCTAACACCAGTTAAAGCTAGCCTGCACTGCTTAAAGCTAGCCTGAACCTGTTAAAGGGGAGGAACGTTATGGCTAGAGCAAGTGCTGGCAGTCATGCAGGAACTGCATCTGACCTGTGAAACATTGAACAATGGCACAACATGGGAGAGATCAAGCTCCAAGATTTTTAGAGGTTGTACTGGAGGTCTTGGTGGCAGAGGTGAACAGTTGTAGTAGAGATTTCCTGTATCCGCAGGGGGCCAGGAAGCCCGCCAAACACAGGCTCTGAAGGCAATGAGAGCAGGTAGCCCTGGTGGTCAATGCCAGGAGTAAAGCCTGGAGGACCTGGATGCAGTGCTGCAAGAAGTTCAATGACCTCACTCTTGTGGTCAAGGACAGTGAATGCAAATTCAAGTGCCATATCCCAGCAACTGTATTACTAGCTTCAGACACTGCTCAATTCACCACACCCCAATCACTCACCTACCAACAATATCAATCATGACTAACATTCATGTGCTCCACCACACTGTCTCTCATACTTAGCACTGCTGCAAGCCTTACACACCCATCTCATAGCTTGCACACACTACCAGCTATTCAACCAGGACAGTTACATCACCCAAACAGATGGCACGACACCTATTGACACACTTAGCTCTCTTTTGCAGGACAAGGTTGCACAAAACCAGAGAAAGCAGGAGCTAAATGGAAAATGGCAGGCACACCTGTATGTCCTGACTCTCCTGGAAGAGACAGTGCTGGCCATTATTGGGACAGCTATTGCTAAGACTCTGGCCAGTGGCAATGCTGAAACCATTGAAGGTATCCACATACCTAATCCTCCTTTTCACATACCACCTCCTTTCATCCCACACGCTCTTCTGATTTACAAGTTGCACATGGTGTAAGCCTGAACCTCTTCCTTTTCTCCACTCCCACACCATAACATTACCCTTGTGGCTTTCTTCTTTCAGATATCCAAGTAGTGCAACCTGGTCAGGCAATGGAGGAAGTGCAAGCAGACAATGATGATGAAGATGCATCGTCACTCTATTTCACACTTGCAGCCACTAGCTCAGATACGCACATAATTTAGACAATAACATTGAGGTGGGATCTGCACATGGTGAAACACTGGGCATGAGTGGCCAGCAGCCAGGGCACAGGGCAAGGATAGTGCAAGTGCCAGCTCGCCAGAAGACAAGGCCGCCCACGAGTTCTGCTGCAGAATACACAGATCAGCTGTTCGATGGGGCAGCCTACAAAAGAAGGCAGATGGGTATGCACAACAAAATGCTTGGTAGATTAGGAAGCCTGCAGTCAATGTCAAGGAACATGGAGGAGTCCAGCACCAACTTGCCACAGGGCTTTGCACAGAGTTTGGAGCCCATCCTTTCCAACTCCTTCAACACACACATGACACAATGATGCTGTGCCTGATGCTGATGTCTCAGTTTCCACTGCAGCAAAAGCAGCTTCCACCAGATGTCTGAATGCTGCAGTGGAAGGTCAGACTGCAGTCATGCAAGCTCAGACTGCTAACATCATGGCTCTGGATTACGGTGTGGAATGGGGCTTGCAAGCTGTCACAGCCATCCAGCAGTCTGTCTTCCAACAGAGTACTAGGATTACTGAGGCATCACCCCAGAGGAGTGGCAGTGGCTCCATGGAGTACAAACATACTGTCCTCTCTCAGAAAGACAACATTCATCTTCCCACCCCTCCCAGTCCACCAGTGCCCTTGCAGTTTCCCGTCATCCAGCTAGCTGAGGCTGATACCGTCCATGCTGAGATTGTGCATTCCACAGCCAGGCCTTCTAGGCCCAGAGCTGCTTGAGGTCATTCTCCAAGGCCTTCTGCAGTCTCCTCCTCTGAAAGTCAGCAAACTTCCACCAGCCATGTTCAGCCATTGGGTTAGCAGGACAAGCAAAGGCACACGGAAGGCAGACACTAAGGGAATGCGCAAGGGTGATTAGTTTAGTTTTATATGCAATACGGCATGATTTCATTTAGAAAATTTGGTTTGGAATGTTTATTTTGTGGTGGCTTTTGTTTTTGCAATTTGGGCAAGAGGACATTTGATGGCCAGTGACAGAGGAAAATTAAGGTGTGAGACTATAGATGAATGAGGAATCCGCGTTGTGGTTACCGGTATCCCATGTGTATGAGTTCTTCACGGACGGCTCAGGCAGAGAGGGGTTGTCTAGGTTGCCCCCTCTCTTCCTCTTCATCCTTTTCTTCCTGCTCCTCCTCATGCTCCTGCTGTTGACCTGCTAGCTGTATAGCTGATGGCAAAAGCTATTCCTTCATTATGGCGGGGTGTTGCAGCGTGCAGCAGGCCAGGACAAATGTTGATATGCACTCTGCTGAGTACTGCAGGGCTCCTCCAGAGCAATCCAGGCAGCGGAAGCGTTGTTTCAGCATACCAATGGGCTCTATCATATTTCATGTGGCTGCACGAGATTTTATTGTATGCATACTGCACACATGTGCGTGGTTTGCACACCAGATTCATCAGACATGTGGTTAAAGGAAAACCCTTGTCACCCAGTAGCCACCCATTTGATTTTCCACGGTGGTTCGAATATAACTGGCACAGTGGCCTGCTACAGAATGAAGGCATCATGAGGTAGGAATGAAACCAGACGGACCACCCGGCATCGACCTAGGCATCGGAAAGGACAACGGCAAACCCAGCCCTATCAAACCCTGCAAAGTCCTCCTTACTAACATCTGGGGGCTTGTGCCAAAGTTGGGAGAGCTGTCCCACGGACTAGTCAAGCAACAGCCTGACATAGTCATACTCACGGAATCATACCTTACAGACAATGTCCCAGACACTGCCATTACCATCCCCGGGTATGTCCTGTCCCACTGGCAGGACAGACCCAGCAGAGGTGGTGGCACAGTGGTATACAGTAGGGAGGGAGTTGCCCTGGGAGTCCTCAACATCGACTCCGGACCCCATCAGGTCAAACATGGGAAAGTAACCTCTTACTGATTACCACCTACCGCCCTCCCTCAGCTGATGACTCAGTACTCCTCCACGTTGAACAGCACTTGGAGGAAGCACTGAGGGTGGCAAGGGCACAAAATGTACTCTGAGTGGGGGAATTCAATGTCCATCACCAAGAGTGGCTCGGTAGCACCACTACTGACCGACCTGGCCGAATCCTAAAGGACAGAGCTGCTAGACTGGGTCTGCGGCAGGTGGTGGGGGAACCAACATGAGGGAAAAACATACTTGACCTCGTCCTCACCAATCTGCCTGCCGAAGATGCTTCTGTCCATGACTGTATTGGTAGGAGTGACCACCGCACAGTCCTTGTGGAGATGAAGTCCCACCTTCACATTGAGGATACCATCCATCATGTTGTGTGGCACTATCACCGTGCTAAATGTGATAGATTTCAAACAGATCTAGCAATGCAAAACTGGGCATCCATGAGGCGCTGTGGGCCATCAGCAGCAGCAGAATTGTACTCAACCACACTCTGTAACCTCATGGCCCGGCATATCCCCCATTCTACCATTACCATCAAACCAGGAGACCAACCCTGGTTCAATGAATAGTGCAGGAGGGCATGCCAGGAGCAGCACCAGGCATACCTCAAAATGAGGTGTCAATCTGGTGAAGCTATAACACAGGCCTATCTGCGTGCCAAACTGTATAAGCAGCATGCGATAGACAGAGCTAAGCGCTCCCATAGCCAACGGATCAGATCTAAGCTCTGCAGTCCTGCCACATCCAGCCGTGAATGGTGGTGGACAATTAAACAACTAACTGGAGGAGGTGGCTCCATAAATATCCCCATCCTCAGTGACAGGGGAGCCCAGCACATCAGTGCGAAAGATAAGGCTGAAGCGTTTGCAACAATCTTCAGCCAGAAGTCCGAGTTGATGATTATTCTGGCCTCCACCTGAAGTCCCCAGCATCACAGATGCCAGACTTCAGCCAATTCAATTCACTCCGCATGATATCAAGAAACGACTGAAGGCATTGGATACTGCAAAAGCTATGGGCCCTGACAATATTCCGGCAATAGTACTGAAGACCTGTGCTCCAGAACTTGCCGCGCCTCTAGCCAAGCTGTTCCATTACAGCTACAACACTGGCATCTACCCTGCAATGTGGAAAATTGCCCAAGTATGTCCTGTACACAAAAAGCAGGACAAGTCCAACCCGGCCAATTACCGCCCCATCAGCCTACTCTCTATCATCAGTAAAGTGATGGAAGGTGTCATCAACAGTGCCATCAAGCGGCACTTGCTTCGCAATCACCTGCTCAGTGACGCTCAGTTTGGGTTCCGTCAGGGCCACTCAGCTCCTGACCTCATTACAGCCTTGTTCAAACATGGACAAAAGAGCTGAACTCAAGAGGTGAGGTGAGAGTGGCTGCCCTTGACATCAAGGCAGCATTTGACCAAGTATGGCATCAAGGAGCCCTAGCAAAACTGAGGTCAATGGGAATCGGGGGAAAACCCTCTGCTGGCTGGAGTCATACCTAGCGCAAAGGAAGATGGTTGTGGTTGTTGGAGGTCAATCATCTGAGTTCCAGGACATCACTGCAGGAGTTCCTCAGAGTAGTGTCCTAGGCCCAACCATCTTCAGCTGCTTCATCAATGACCTACCTTCAATCATAAGGTCAGAAGTGGGGATGTTCACTGATGATTGCACAATGTTCAGCACCATTCGTGACTCCTCAGATACTGAAGCAGTCTGTGTAGAAATGCAGCAAGACCTGGACAATATCCAGGCTTGGGCTGATAAGTGGCAAGTAACATTTGCGCCACACAAGTGCCAGGCAATGACCATCTCCAACAAGAGAGAATCTAACCATCTCCCCTTGACATTCAACGGCATTACCGTCGCTGAATCCCCCACTATCAACATCCTAGGGGCTACCATTGACCAGAAACTGAACTGGAGTAGCCATATAAATACCGTGGCTAGAAGAGCTGGACAGAGGCTAGGAATCCTGAGGCAAGTATCTCACCTCCTAACTCCCCAAAGCCTGTCCACCATCTACAAGGCACAAGTAAGGAGTGTGATGGAATACTCTCCACTTGCCTGGATGGGTGCAGCTGCAACAACACTCAAGAAGCTCACCACCATCCAGGACAAAGCAGCCCATTTGATTGGCACCCCATCTACAAACATTCACTCCCTCCACCACTGACACACAGTGGCAGCAGTGTGTACCATCTACAAGATGCACTGCAGCAATGCACCAAGGGTCCTTAGACAGCACCTTCCAAACCCCGACCTCTACCAACTAGAAGGACAAGGGCAACAAATACATGGGAACACCACCAAGTCACACACCATCCTGACTTGGAACTATATCGCTGTTCCTTCACTGTCGCTGGGTCAAAATCCTGGAACTTCCTTCCTAACAGCACTGTGGGTATACCTACCCCAAATGGACTGCAGCAGTTCAAGAAGGCAGTTCACCACCACCTTCTCAAGGGCAATTAGGGATGGGCAATAAATGCTGGCCTGGTCAGTGATGCCCACATACCATGAATGAATAAAAAAAAAATACCAGGCACTAACCTGCATGATTCTCTGCTTATGGTCACACAGCAGCTGGTCATTGAGGGAGTGGAATTCCATTTGGTTCTGGTAAAGGACAGAGTTGACATATGGTGCCTGCAAAGCGATGTGCCTGCACTCTACAACATGGAGAAGCCTGCAATCCTAGCGAAGCCACATACTTGTTCCACCTACTGCTCTCTGGCAAGTCAGCAGAAACTCCTTGAGCACCTCTCTGTAGATTTTTGTAACTTCAAACAACTATAGAAAGCACCAAACACTTGTAGAATCAAAGCAACAGCCAGAAGGAACCAACCAGCAACTAACCTTTAGGTAATTGATGAACCCTTTAAACAGTGCTGATGTCCTTCCTGCTGCTGAACTTGTGTTCAACTCTGAGAGTTTGAGAGAGGGCATTAGCTGGAGCGCTAAGCTGTAGAAGGGCACTGCTGGTGTCAAATTGGATGTCATGATCTGCCTGCTCTGTCCACTGCAACTTGCCAAGCTCCTTCAACAACACCTTCCAAACCTGCAACATCTACCAACTAGAAGAACAAGGGCAGTAAGCACATGGGGGCATCCCCACCTGAAAGTTCGCCTTCAAGTCACACAACATCCTGACTTGGAAATATATCGTTGTTCCTTCATTGTCACGGGTCAAAATCCTGGAACTCCCACCCTAACAGCACTGTGGGTGTATCAATACCTTGAGGACTGCAGCAGTTGAAGAAGGCGGCTCACCGCCACCTTTTCAAGGGGGGGATGGGCAATAAATGCTGGCCCTGCCAGTGATGCCCACATCGCATGAAGGTATTAAAACAAAATGTTTACTGTGGGCATGCTAATGTGCTCAGCAATATGGCGTCCAGCGTGACCTGTCCAAAAGTGTGTGAATGTGCCGTGGACAACATTTTGGTCCTCAAACTGCACCCGTCGATTCCAAACAAGCAGCGCTGCCAATCCTAATTTCACACCAGCAGAATATAAACCAGGAAGTATAAAGCAGGAATTGTGAATTGGATTTAAATCCTGTATAGAAAGCAAAATAAACATTGGAAAAGAAAGAAGGGATTAAGAGAGAGATCGGAGTAAAAAGAAATGTATTTTTCACCAGCAACAATAATTCAATTCTGAAGGAATGACACTTCATACTTGTAAAAATAAATTTTCAGGGCCAGAGAGGTTGTTTGACAGTAATGATGACATCACACTGTTTAAAAATGTACTTACAGCTGAATGCACCAACCTTAACTTTTTCTGACATCTGTAACTAGTGGGTAAATACAGCAACCTCATGTCCTTACATTGATTTCAATGTTGAATCTATCAGAGAGGTATTATAGTGCAGCTGTGGAGGGCAACTCAGACCGGAACATCTTCATTTCTGCATTTAACTCCTCACGTGCAGAGCTTGGCAGTTGCTTTCTGATTCACTCTATGTCAATAGTAAATGCCATTCGCTTCACTGTTATTCTCAATGTAAAATCGGGGCCAATGCAATGTGATTCAAAAGAGCTCATATATTGTGTAGAATTAAATAATTGCATTGCATATTTTAATACACAAGGCATATATGTTTTAAGACACACAATATATACTGAAAATGAAACTGCGCAGAAAATGAAGGTCAATGAGCTGCTGCAGCAACTGCGTCATTTTCTGTCTCCTCTTCTCATGAAGCTTTAATTGCAAACCAAGTGTAAAAGGGAAGTCAGATTGAAATGCTTTCACTGGGAGGATATCAATACATTGAAAACAGACTAATGTGGTGCCCATATACAAAGATTGTGACAAAAGAGTCGAAGGCAGCCATCAGACAATTTTTGCTGACTTTGCAAATTCTTTTAACAAAAATCTCCCATAGAAAAATGAATGCATTTAATTATGGTCAAGTGAGGAGGGTTTGAAGGGCTCCTCTCTTTTCCCGCTCCATGTTTGACCAGAACAGGTTCAATTCTTTCTTAAAGTGGATGTACTGGTCAATCTAGTATGTGTTTGATTACTGAAACAAAAACAAGCAATGCTGGAATCACTCAGCAGGTCTGGCAGCATCTGTGGAAAGAGAAGCAGAGTTAACGTTTCGGGTCAGTGACCCTTCTTCGGAACTGACAAATATTAGAAAAGTCACAGATTATAACAAGATAAAAGAGACAAATGAAAATCCCGGCGGAGAGAAGAGCAGAACTTCTTCAAGGTAGGCATTCCTGGAAGAGAAGTGGCAGTGAATTAAACACTAAAATAAAAGCAAAGTACTGCGGATGCTGGAAATCTGAAACAAAAACAAGAAATGCTGGAATCACTCAGCAGGTCTGGCAGCATCTGTGGAAAGAGAAGCAGAGTTAACGTTTCGGGTCAGTGAACAATGGAGAGAGAGAGAGAGGGACCCCCACTTAGGGCCTGCTCATGTCAGAGTCCAGTTGCTTCTCCTCTGCTGCAGAGAAAAATACCAGCTTAAAAACTGCAGATGGGGAGGGGCTTGTCATATGACAGTCACTCAGTCATTCAAATGTATCAGTTAGCAGTATTTCTCTGCTTGCTGAGAGAACAGGTAGTTCCTTTAAACTTCCTGGGTCTTTGCTCTTGCTGGGAAAAGCAGACATTTCAGCTCCTTCCTCTTAGTCCTTTGCAATGTCAGAAAAAGTGTAGCCAACTTAAGCTGCCAGCAAAATCATTCTTTTAACTGGTCCTTTAAAAATGTCTTTAAAAAAAAATAATTTCAGATCCCCAGTCAGTGGACCAAAGAAAATTATCATTCAACACATTGGCGTAACAATTTTACCATAAATGTAAAATTGCAGCGGAGCACAGGCCATCAATCTTCAATTCTGGGAGATTCCTGGCCAACCAGGGAAGGTTGGCATCCCAATGTTGAAATAGTTAATGATGAGGTTGAAAGAGACTGAGGCAATGCTCAATATGTCCAACCAATGCAGAGCAGGAATCAGCAAAGCTAATAGAATGTTGAACTATACAGTAGAAATGGTAGAATACAAGTTAGGGGAAGTAATGATCCAATTGTAGAATGCTGTGGCCACACAGTACCTTGCGTACTGTGTCCAGTTCTGATTATCAAGAACAAGTGAGACATTTAAGCACAGTGCAGAGGAGAACCACTAGATTGTGCAAGGGGTCTGAGTACTAAGAACAGACGATCGGGTACTGGGCTTTTCAACTTGGCTAAGGAGCATCTGAGACATACTCTTATAGAAATATGTTAAATAGTGAATGGTTAGGATTAATCAAGATTACTTTTTCAATTAAACTGTGGAAGAAGAACAAGGGTTGTCAGGTTCAGATTAGTTAAGGTAATTTAGGACCATATCAGAAGATACTTTAGACACAGAGTGATCAAGACTTGGAATGGATTTCTTGGCAGAGTGGTGGAGGTAAAAATGCTGGAATCATTTAAAAAAATTGATGCAACAATATTGGAATGCAGAGACATTCTGATGGATGAATTAAGATAGGCAGAGTGGCCTTATCCATAAGGATCTTGTGATCTGGTTATCTTTCCTAACACTCCTTACTGATCACCTTTCAACTTAATCTTACACAGTTTACTGGTGTAAGTAGTGGAACCCAAAATCACAGACTAAGCATTCAAAAATACTTACTGCAAAATTAATTATATGAATAACAATGCAAAATACACATTTTTTAACAATAGAAAAACTAGCTGTTTTGTTAAATCAAAGACACCGAAGTATGTATTGTAGACAAACTACATGTCTTTGTCATCAATTACTTATCAAATAGCTGATTTACCTGTCTTATGCCTTCAGTATTCAAACCACAAGATGATTTATTTTCCATAATTCAGTCCTGGCTGATATGCATCCTTCATAGTCTAGAATTTTTGCTGTCAATATATTAACAAATAAATGTTTAATGTGCATGCATGACAATCTTTTGTCCATTATTTTAGTCATGATAATAAATCATTTAATTAATTCAAGATAAGACATAGGAATGTTATACAATTGCGTGAAGTATTAATCTGCTAGCATCACCAACAGTCATTTCTGGGCCTACATGTTTGACTTGGCATACCAAAGATGAATATATATTGCAATTTATGTATTTCAGTATGTATCTACTTTCCTCCATAAATTGCTCATCAGAGTGTTTTACATGTGCATGGCGATGGAACCAGATGTTTACATCATATAAACATCCAGAAATGAGTCCCAAACTGTTTAAATTTTATTTTCTTCATGCAGATGTTGCATATAACCCATTCAGATCAATGTGACCTACAGATATTTTACTCACACTAGTTATGGAATGTATTTTGTTCGTTGATATTGGTGTAAGTGATGTTCCTCCTTGCTGGATATAGTGAGCATTCTTATAGCTGTCATGCTGCAATGACAGGGGAGGCTTACTGTCCACACAAGGTTTCACATGCCTAATGAAATGGTACAGTAAGGGACGATACACAGCATGGCTCGAAAAATCAGCTGTCCAGAGCTGGAAGATGGGCCTGTAACAAATATTGTCCTGGCCTCATTTCATGTGAATTTTTCAAAAATAAATGTAATTATTGCTCACAAATAATTTATTGTGTTCTAATTCCTGTAGTATTCAGTTTTAATTTTTTGGTTTCAGTAAGGTATGATAAACAAAACTAAACCATTTAAAATGTAACTAAGGTATTTGCATGATGTCTACTTGAGATATTGTATAAATATTGGAAATATTTTTCATAAATTTGTGTTCCTTTTAAGTAAAATAGCAGATTTATTAATCTAAAAATGACTTATACTTGTTTGAAGTAACGCATGCTTGCACAGCATGAAACGTCAAGGACCTTTCAAGTTTTCCTCTGGTATGTCTTATGGTATGTAGTTATGGCAATTTTTTCCAGTCAAATCAGTACTTCAGTTTTACTACAGTTAATGTAGGTTTTAGGGCTTGTATTTAGCAGTTGACTTTCTTTTTAAGCGATGCTTCAAATTCATGGAATTACATTCATTGATGAAATATAATGTTAATCTTTCATTTCTTTTTGAAGTAGTTGCTGAAAAAATTTAATTCATATTACCACAGAACATATTTAAGATATGTTTTATCAAAAAATCTTTGCACTATGTATTAATGTTTATTGCAAAACATCTCTAAAGAAAAATTTAAATGGATTTATTTTTCATACTATAAAAGCATTTATATGATCCAGGAAACTTTTGTATATTTCTTCTTCTTCTTTGGCCTCCTTGTCTCGAGAGACAATGGGTAAGTGCCTGGAGGGGGTCAGTGGTTTGTGGAGCAGCGCCTGGAGTGGCTATAAAGGCCAATTCTAGAGTGACAGACTCTTCCACAGGTGCTGCAGAAAAATTTGTTTGTCGGGGCTGTTACACAGTTGGCTCTCCCCTTGCGCTTCTGTCTTTTTTCCTGCCAACTGCTAAGTCTTTTCGACTTGCCACACTTTAGCCCTGCCTTTATGGCTGCCCGCCAGCTCTGGCGATCGCTGGCAACTGACTCCCACGACTTGTGATCAATGTCACAGGACTTCATGTCGCGTTTGCAGACGTCTTTAAAGCGGAGACATGGACGGCCGGTGGGTCTGATACCAGTGGCGAGCTCGCTGTACAATGTGTCCTTGGGGATCCTGCCATCTTCCATGCGGCTCACATGGCCAAGCCATCTCAAACGCCGCTGACTCAGTAGTGTGTATAAGCTGGGGATGATGGCCGCCTCGAGGACTTCTGTGTTGGAGATACGGTCCTGCCACCTGATGCCAAGTATTCTCCGGAGGCAGCGAAGATGGAATGAATTGAGACATCGCTCTTGGCTGACATACGTTGTCCAGGCCTCGCTGCCATAGAGCAAGGTACTGAGGACACAGGCTTGATACACTCGGACTTTTGTGTTCCATGTCAGTGCGCCATTTTCCCACACTCTCTTGGCTAGTCTGGGCATAGCAGGGGAAGCCTTTCCCATGTGCTTGTTGATTTCTGCATCTAGAGACAGGTTACTGGTGATAGTTGAGCTTAGGTAGGTGAACTCTTGAACCACTTCCAGAGCATGGTCGCCGATATTGATGAATGGAGCATTTCTGACGTCCTGTCTCATGATGTTCATTTTCTTGAGGCTGATGGTTAGGCAAAATTCATTGCAGGCAGCCGCAAACCTGTCGATGAGACTCTGCAGACACTCTTCAGTGTGAGATGTTAAAGCAGCATCGTCAGCAAAGAGGAGTTCCCTGATGAGGACTTTCCGTACTTTGGTCTTCTCTCTTAGACGGGCAAGGTTGAACAACCTGCCACCTGATCTTGTGTGGAGGAAAATTCCTTCTTCTGAAGACTTGAACGCATGTGAGAGTATAAGGGAGAAGAAAATCCCAAAAAGTGTGGGTGCGAGAACACAGCCCTGTTTCACGCCACTCAGGATAGGAAAGGGGTCTGATGAGGTGCCGCTATGCTGAATTGTGCCTTTCATATTGTCATGGAATGAGGTGATGATACTTAGTAGCTTTGGTGGACATACGATCTTTTAGGAGACATCCCTGTGGAGCCCTGTTGGGTCAGGCTGCCACCAGCATAGGCGTTGTGCATATTGTTGAGAAAATGCTAGAATCTATTCTACAGGATGTGCTAAATGGACATTTGGATAATAATGATCGGATTGAGCATAGTCAACATGGATTTATGAATGGGAAATCATGTTTGGCAAACCTGTTGGAGTTTTTTGAGGATGTTACTAACAGAATTGATAAAGGGGAGTCAGTGGACGTAGTATACTTGGATTTTCAGAAGGCTTTTGATAAAGTCCCCCACAGGAGGTTGGTTAGCAAAATTAAAGCATATGGGATAGGAGGTAATATACTGGCATGGATTAAGGATTGGTTAACAAGCAGAAAGCATTCTCACATTGGCAGGCTGTGACTAGTGGGGTACCGCAAGGATCAGTGCTTGTGCCCCAGCTGTTCACAATATATATCAATGATTTGGATGTGGGGACCAAATGTAGTATTTCTAAGTTCGCGGATGACACAAAACTTTAGATGGAAATGTGTGTTGTGAGGAAGATGCAAAGCGGCTTCAAGGGGATTTGGACACACTTAGTGAGTGGGCAAGAATGTGTCAGATGGAATATAATGTGAAAAAATGTGAGGTTATCCACTTTGGTAGGAGGAATAGATAGCAGAGTATTTCTTAAATGGTACGAGATTAGAAAGTGTAGATGTACAAAGGGACCTGGCTGCCCTTGTCACTGAGGGCTAACATGCAGGTGCAGCCAGCAATTAGGAAGGCTGATAGTATGTTAGCCTTTATTACAAGAGGATTTGAGTACAGGAGTAGTGAAGTCTTGCTTCAATTGTATAGAACCTTAGTTAGACTGCACTTGGAGTAGTGTGCAGTTTTGGTCCCCTTACCTTAAGAAGGATATTATTGCCATAGAGGGAGTGCAACGAAGGTTCACCAGACTTGTTCCTGGGATGGCGGGACTGTCCTATGAAGAGAGATTGGGGAAACTGGGCCTGTATTCTCTAGAATTTTGAAGAATGAGAGGTGATCTCATTGAAACCTACAAAATACTTAAAGGGATAGACAGGATAGATGCAGGTACAATGTTTCCCCTGGTCGGGGAGTCTAGAACCAGGGGACACAATTTCAAAGTAAGGGGGAAGCCATTTAGGACAGAATTGGGGAAATATTTCTTTATTTAGAGGGTTGTGAATCTTTGGAATTCTCTACCCCAGAGGGCTGTGGAAGCTCAGTGATTGAGTATCTTTAAAACAGAGATTGACAGATTTCTAAATACAAATGATGTAAGGGGATATGGGAATAATGTGGGAAAAAGGCATTGAAGTGGATGATCATCCATGATCATATTGAATGGTGGGGCAGGCCCGATGGACCTGCTCCTGCTCCTATGTTCCTATGTGCTTGCAGGAGAAGAGAACACATGCGAGGGAGAAAGCCAAGATGGATAGTGGCATCCCATACATCACTATCCTGATGCCGATGGAGAAAGTGGGGCTGGAGCTGGGATGGCTGGAGGTGGGCCGGTTCACAGCTGATGTTGAGACAGGAGTGGAGCCCCGGGAAAGTGAGTGCCTAATGGATGGGCATAAGATGACCGCCAAGGTGGAAGTTATTCGTGTTGATGAAGGCTACTGCCTGGTCTGTGAGAGCCTTGATGGCCACATGCATGCAGTTGATCACACCCTGCACCTCCTGGAATCCTGAGAATTCCCTGAACCCTGTGGTCCTCTCAGCCTGACTGTCCAGATCAGTGCAAAAGCACATGTATTGGCTGGCCCTCTTGAAGATGGCATTGATGACCATCTTGATGCAGCGATGATAACAGGTAGATCGAAAAGATCCCTGTATTGATCCTGAGATGTAGAAATTCAACTCTACAGTGACCTTCAGTGCCACAGGCATTGGGTGCCTACCATCTCCCATTGCACTCAACTTATCCTCCATCATGGGGCACAGCTCAATGATGGCTTCCTTGGAAAGGCACAGTCTTCGGCCTCATTTACATGAAGTTAAGCCTCTGATGGTAAACCTCTCTGGTGGGTAGACTGCTCTGGACACGTGGCTGCTTGCATGCCCCTCTGCACCCTCCTTGTCCATACCCCCTCTGAGGCTCATGCTCCGATGCCCCTCAGGTTGTTGCTGGCCTGCTGCCTGTGGCTACAGCTGTCTCCCTCTCTGATGCTTCTCCTCACTGGAAGTCTTGAAGCCTGAGTGAATGAAGCCCATAGCAAATAGCTGCACGCAGATTTCAGGGCACCCCATCCTGCCCTTGCTCTGTATATACATAGCAAGTCTGAGAGGGCACTCAGGCGGTATACCCCAGCTGTGCTAGGCAAGTTTGTACCTGCTACTACTGCTGCCCACTCAGTACCATCCTCCCCACCAAGCCACGCTACCATTTGCAATCGCTGCCGACTGCAGCCAACATTGACATCCCTTTAATCCACCACCACAATATAGCTGGCGAGTCTCTGAAGCTCCATTGTTCCCATGTGCCCTCCATAAAATTAGAAAACCCTGGTAAAATCGCAGTTAATTGCCTGTTAAACAGACTTAATTACTTCTCCGCCATGTTCCAGCGCAACCTCCTCTCGCCATCCTGGATGCCTTCAGTAGTATTCGGTTGTGATGTAAAGACGTTGGGCTTCCCTTACGACGCCCTTCACTGCAATATTACCACTCCTCCCACCTCCCAGCCTGTCTCCAATGGGCTGGTAAAATCCAGCCCCATGTGTCAGATTTCTCAGGATGCATAAGTACTGTTGAATCAACTATCGTGATGGATGAATTTTCTCGTCAGAACTTTTCCTTCAAATAATTAAAAAAGACAGCAAATTTCATGATACTGAGGTAATGTTTACGTTGATCATTTTTCAAATAGAGAGGTATTATGTTCATGGGAGAGAATGAGGGAAAAATTACTGTGGTAATTATACATTTGTAGCTCTTTTTCTGAGGGAGAGAGGGAGACAGACTGTCGAGAAAGGGTGACAGGGGAGGGGTAGGATGCAGGGGTCGGCAACTTGTCCGTACACAGATGCCAGTGTCCATGGTAAAGATTTTGAGTTCCGTAACTGGTAATTTCAGGGATGAGAAATTTCCCATTAGCTTCTTCAGACAGACTTAAAAAAAAAATTGCAAGTGTCAGTTTCACATCTGACAGGAGCTGAAGCAGAACAGCGCTTCCGAACTTCAGACAGATTCGTGGTTTTCCGGCAGTTTCCGAATTTTTTAAAAGCCCACCGGAAAACCAGGATTCTGTCCAAAGTTCGTAATTGCTGTTCCTGCTTTCAGCAATGGTCAGAGGGAGAGAGAGGGGGGACAGAGAGTGCGGAGGGGGAAAGAGAAAGAGAGAGAGTGGGGGACAGAGAGAGCAGGGATGATACAGGAGTGGGAGCGACACAAAGAGGGAGGGACATGGGAGGTAATGATCCAGAGGGGGGAACACAGAGAGAGAGAGACAGACAGACACAGAGAGGAGGGAGAGACAGCAATCAAGATCACCCCTGATAGATGGATATCTATCTGGAATACTCTGTATTGCTACTCAAGTGTGTGGGCAGACATTGACTACTTGTGCAAACAAAAGAATTCCAGGTATCTCACTAAATCAGTGTCCCAACATAGTGACAAGAAAGTAAGTCAATAAATTAGTCTTTTCATTTTAAGCTTCTTCACAAAAATGCACATTTGTTATTGTTTTGATTAATAGTAACATACATTTTTAATGCCTTTATCTTTCTGAAATTCTCTCACTGGCCCCCTTTGTAAGACAGAAATTGTAATGTGTCTCCGCCCCCCCCCCCCGCACCCCATGCAAAAAGGTTGAACACCCACCCCTGCTCCAAGCCTTTAACCTTGTGCTTTAAAATAACTTTGCAGCTAGGTTATTTTAAAACACAAGTTTAAAGGCTTGTGTTATGTGAATTCATTTTAAAATGACAAAAGTCACTAAGGGAATGTCTTGATTTCTACGCTCTGGCATGCATGACTTTCACTTGGGACACAAGTTCAGTGACTTGTTGAAAGTTACTCGACTTTTATTTCTATGTCACAATTCTGTTGCTATCCATTTGGAATCACATTCTTCCAGGATCTAGTTTAACAGTCTGTCAAGATGAATGAACTAGTCTTGGCTACCAACCGTTAATCTCTCTGTCCCTTCCTGTCCCACTCTGCTTTTCTGTTTTCCATGACTCTTCTGAAGTACTATCTGCTCCATCCTATAAAATTCTCCTAACTTGGAGGTCACTGCCCTTTTGTTGGCAAGCAGGTGGAAAAGTTGTGCAAAGATTGACCACGGGTTAGGTTGTCTTGTGACAACAGCAGTTTGAGAAATGGCCCGTCTTTCAATTGCTGATTTTTCTACTGCCTCACCTCAATAACCATAGTAACAATCCTCTCCTTGAGTTTCATGGTTTATTGGATGAATTTACACTCCTGACACAGTATGAATTCCCAAAGGGTCATCTGAAAAGGTACGTCTACCACCCTGTGAAATGGGGCTGGATTTTTCAAGCAGTGAACTTCAAGAATGGCGCGGTGCACGCGTGAGATGTGCGCCATGGAACCGCCGTGATATTTCTCATGGTGACTGGTTAACATGAGGGGTGGAATGACCTCCCCCAATGATGGAGAGGGGGCGGGCGCTCCGCCCTCAGCAAAGGTGTTTGTTGCCACTGCCATTTTTAAAGGGCTTCAAGTCCTTCAATGAGATTTAAATTTTTAAAGGTCACGCTGTCCAAAAAATGAAATTAAACTTTTAATTGCACTTTGAATCCCCTCTCCCACCCCACAATGAGTAATCAACATGCAAATTGCCCACCCGCCCCCAAAAAAGCATTTTTTGCGATCCTGAACTTCCCCTCCCCCCGAACTTCATAAACTTTGGCTCTCAACCACTTCCCACCATCCCTGCAACCAATAGGAACAGTTTTCCCCGCTCCCCCTTGCCGCCTGAAAACTTCACTCCACACCCCTCCCCACCAGTGTTACGCCTCAGATCTCCGAATGGAGATCCAAAGGTGCGGGAGTTCCGACATCTGGCTAGAATATCGACGTGGGATGGCCAATGGGACGAGGTAAGTGATTATTAACATTTATTTGACTATTTAAATTAAGGTTCTGTCGCCGAGTGGCAAGGGGGCTACCACGAGGCCTCGCTGCTGCCGGTACAGGCCTTCCCAGTGTGGTGGCCTGTGGCGGGCCTTTCCTGGAGGTATTTTCCAGGGCCCCCTGCCACGACCCCTGACGTTGGGGGGCTGGTAAAATCTAGCCCATGGTGTAGCTAGCTCTATTCTGTCCAAAAAAGTAATTCGATTGGCATTGCATACTATTTTGCTTTCTAGCTAGCTAATACAGTTGTGCTGCTCTCCATTGATATTTTTGTGCTTAGCTACTTTATAGGAAGAAATGTGTTTTAAATTGGATTGTGTTTTGATGTCATTAGATTGGCTACACGCTTGATATACAAATTAATTGCCCCCATCTACGTGGCTGAGTCAATAATTTTGTCAAATATCCATGGTGCAACATGTCGGTGCCTATTACTGGTAGGGAGAGAAAAATAGAGAATAAAGAGAGAAGGAGACTCATATCCAATATTGATTACATTTTCAAAAAGAAATAGTTGAATTTTGAATTTGTCTAGTTGAACATCTGTATTTTGCTAGCAGTTAGATAAATTAACTGCTTAGTCCATACACTTGTGAGACAGAGATCCTAAATGCTAATATCTATGAGAAAGATAGAAGGTTAATCAGTACTTTTCCTCATTGTATTTTTTTTAAATTAATAAACAAATAAGATGAATTTTGAAAGCAAACAATGCCTCATTGAGGGGAAACCGATAGGAACAGAGGAGAATGGAGATGGAGGTTGAGGATAACAGGACTCTTGCCATCTGTTCATTGGAGAGGGAATGGGGGGAGTGAAAGGAGAGTTAAGGGTGAAGGAGTGACAACGTCAATGTGCAGGGATCTATGCAACAAAGGTCAACCAACTGACTGATTTGTCAAATCACAGGCGATGACTTGGAAAGCTCCAATGATGTAAAGGTTTGATGCACACTCTCAAGAAGAGCTATCCTTCTAATACAATTTGACTGGTGGTCAGTCTCCAAAAGATGACATATCTTTGTGCCAGTTTTTTGGGAATGGAATGGAACTGAAGCCCAGGAAGGACCAACTGGATCAATAAATGTGGAGCCTGGCGTAAGAATGGCTGCGTACATATGAGAAACATACAGTCACACCTTTCTTTCTGTTCCCTCATAAACTGCTCTTACTGCCAGATCTAGGAGCACCATTGGAACCTCAGAAAGAATTCTCATACTGACCATTTTGGTTAGTACAAGAAAAATAACAACTAATGTAAAACAGTTGTATTAAGCTGATTTGTAAATAGAAGTCCTGTAATCCAAAAATTAATATCTAAGTATCAACAAGAATGAATGCAACAATAATAATCCAGATAAAGTAGTAAAAGAAGTGAAAGAAATGTAACATTCAAACCTAAAATTAAAATGTGGCTGCCTATATGATGATTTGGGAAGCATCAGAACTTGTCTTCTGTGTGCTTTTACTGTACTTTGGTTCAGTATGGTCCTGGGTTGCTAAGTGGAATTTATTGATTTGGAGACCAGTATTTTCAGCTAGGTTATAAAGTTGGACAAAGGAATGTGAAGGCAGCCTGGATCAAGTTTGGAAGATCAATAAGGCAGATGGTCAGAGGGCATAAATGGAGCCTCGGGCAGTGGGAAAGTGAGACTTCAAAGAAATGATGATGAAATGCTATATGATCTTGAGTCCCAGTTAAAATTAAAGATGGAACAAACTTGCACTTACTTAACACTTTTCACAACCACGAGATGTCCAAAGTGCTTCACAGCCAATGAGGTACTTTTGAAGTGTAGTCACTGTTGTAATCCAAGGAAACATGGCAGCCAGTTTCCACACAGCAAGCTTTGCCAAACAGCAATGAGATGAATGATCAATCTATTTTGGCGATGTTGGTTGAGGGATGAATATTGGGACACCAGGAGAACTTCCCTGTTCTTTTTTGAAAAGTGTCATTGGATCATTTATGTCCACCTGAAAGGGCAGATGGGAACCTTAGTTTATCATCTCATCCAAAAGACAGGATTTTCGACATTGTACCATTCCTTCAATACTGCACTGAAGATTGGATAGTAAAGTGGCAGTCTGGTTGTGAAAAACAGAAGCACTAGAAGCAGATGAAAGTCAAGTTAAATGGGTCAAGGAAATGAATGAGAGAAATAAATGGCAGTAAAATATTTGGAGTATTAATATAAGTTTTTTCTTTTATTTCAAAAGAACATGCGTACATTATAAATAAAAACAAGAAATGCTGAAACCACTCAGTAGGTCTGGCAGCATCTGTGGAAAGAGAAGCAGAGTTAACGTTTCGGGTCAGTGACCCTTCTACGGAATGTGTACATTATATATGTTTATTGTTTGATGTGTGAATGGTGAAATTGATGAATGATGTTAGGGATGAAATTTATTTAGAATTTTTCCCTGACATTTTATTGCATCTAATTTATACTCATAACAGTTATTGCTTGTGCTGGGCATTATGTATTTCTGTCAATATTTTGAAATCTTCCAGAACTATATTATAAAGAGCAGCAGTTTACTTTTAAGTACAGTGTATGCCAGTCATTTCTTTTAAGGAGAATGCTTTTTTTCCTTCAAACATCATGAAGTGTTCAACGATGGTGAACTAACAGAGCACAGGATGAGTTTAAGTGCTGGAACAACCAATGTTTGTAAATAGTTTCAGGAGCAATTGGTGCCAGGAAGAAACCATCTCAAATAAACCACAGCTTCATGTTATAAGTAAAGCATACATGACCTGGTCTTGTTGGTTGACCATAAAAATATATGAGTGAATAGTTTTGGGCCGAAGAACCTATGAACTCAAAGGCTGGAACGTTGAGTGAATTCTAAGGGCTTACTCACAAAATGCTTAATTTTTCAGTCATGTATCCAATTTATCTTCGTTATACTTTTTTCAAAATTATTTTAAATTTTTTATGAGGGAATTATTTATTGAGTGAAAGGGAACAGTGCAGGAAGCAATAACTTCATCAAAGGTATGAAGCAAACTGTTCAGCTGCTAGCACCATCATAAGTCAGTTCCAGCTTCTGCATCAGATCATTCTTTTTGTCCTTGAAACTTGAAGCAAAGTGTTTTTATGACCCTGTTGCATTATTATGTAACACTTCATGCTGTGTCTTTAATGATCCAAATAGTTTTTCACAAGGCTTTGCCTAAACCTTAAAGAAGTCATAAAAATGAATCAAGCTACATTAATTGAATTTCAACATGACATTGGAGGGTTTATGAAACTGCACTCTCAGGAGTGCATATTGGGAAATAATGGGCACGGTTCCCTTGAATTTCTGTCCATTATGGATGGAAAATCTTGGGGAGTGCACCTATGATTTCCCAATACGTGATCCCAGTGGTGAGGCTCCACACTGAGTACAGATTCATAAAGTCAGCCAGTAGATCTATGCATGTTGGATAGTAATACTGTTTGACGTTTATATTGTACTAATACTTCTTTAATGGTGTTACTCATGGTGAGTTGGAGGTTACATTATTGCAAATGCATCTCCTGTTTTTCTCCCTCACAATTAGGTTTCGGGGTCAGCCATGTCTAGTTGAACAATTTCTTTTATTCAGTTATAGAGGTGATTTCATTAAAGTTAGTCTATGATTGCTAGTAACAAAATCAAATCCGCAAAAAACTACTTGTGTATGGATGGCACTTGCTGTGCATGAGACATATTTCTTGGATTCTACTTTTGAATCATGCTTTTGATGTGAGCAAAGTAGATATCCCATGGTATTGTTCATTATGAATCAGAGGATGCATTTGTTTTAATAACTAGGGGTGATTATGTCATTTAATGAATAACATCAGGGTCATTGATTTATTGTGACCAAATAAGTAAAATTCATTATTTGGTTTACGAAATGGTAGGCTAGGAGTTCTACTGATGTTTGGGTTTAACTGCCCAACTCAATCCATTATTCAATGAAAATATATTTAAAACGATTTTATATACCAATCAACCTTCCATGGCATTGCAAATGGTAGATCAAAGACTATAGTCACTCTTGTGTCTTCGTCTGCTGGCTTTTGCTGTTTTTCTCTGTCCCTCTTTCTCCTCATTTTCTTCTGTCTCTCTAATCTTCTGTTCCTTTCCCTTTTGACCCTTTTTTTTGTTTCTCTGTGTTTTTCTTTCTTTCAGTGATGAGTGGTATGGCATTCTGTGACATGGCAAGGAGCCCCCAATAGCTGCATGCTATATTTGGGGTGGGAGTTGTGACTGTGAACAGCTCCCTTCCCATCCCCTCTCCTCCCCTCCCCAATCACTCAGTTTCCAGCACTCCCTCCCAATGCACCCTACTCTTTTTATCTTCCCTTCCTACCACCTCATCGTTAACCCTCCCTCTTCTATGCCCGAGGCTTGTTTCACATTGGGCCATGGGCCTCACTTCCACACTATCAGAAACCTGCGAACGTAATTGTGTATCCAGAAGCAACTTAGTCTAAGCCTTCCCAAATTTGACTGGTTGATTTCCCCTCGGCTCCATGAAAACAGCCTGGGCCACTGCTGGTCTGGCGTCCCACCTCCTCCAGAGATTGAAGCTGCTCCCTCATCCCCACCACCACCATGGGCTGTCTTCCTTGGTGAGCACTCAGTTTGCTCCTTGTAGCCTGGTGGCCCAATGCTAAAAAGGTCCGGCCTCAAAATGGGCCAGCCCCACCACTGGATCTATCTGGACACGCCGCTACATTGCATCAGCCAGCCTGCCTGATGTCTGCTTGGGGCAAAATGTACCCCATGTAGGTGTCTGTCTATCAGTCCCTTTGTCAACTTAATATAATTACTGAAATTTATAGCGTATTTATGATTTGAACTGCAACTGATGTATAACTAATACAGTCTGGCATGTTTTTCCTTTCACTTGTAGCCTTTTTGTTTCTGAAGCAATGCTAAATATATATTTTTTTGCTTACTAAAGCTTTTGAAATTTGTCCTCCAACCTTTCTTTTAATAACTTTGAAAGACAACCTACTATTTGGCTAAAATAAAATCAAAATACTGCAGATGCTGGAAATCGGAAATAAAAACAAGAAATGCTGGAAATACTCAGCAGGTCTGGCAGCATCTGTGGAGAGAGAAGCAGAGTTAAAGTTTCAGGTCAGTGACGCAGTTCTGATGAAGGGTCACTGACCTGAAAAGTTATCTCTGCTTCTCTCTCCACAGATGCTGCCAGATCTGCTGAGTATTTCCAACATTTTCTTGTTTTTATTTCTACTATTTGGCTTCAATGAAAATATTATAAGACACAAAAACAGTTCAGTGGTTCAATTTAAACATAAATGTTTTCTTCTTTATGGGATAGAAGTCAAGCTTTCCGGAAGCATAGTGGCTGGAAATTATTGCAGAACCCATCTCTGCCAGGTTTCCAACCTTTTTCTTGCACAACCAATGACTTTTAACAGGGAGATCGGGGGGAAGAAGCTTCTTCCACCTTCTACATCCTTCTCTCAAAACTTTTCAGATGTTTCTTGGGATCTCCTAAAAATCCCGGCATATATATTCTCTGCTGTAACAGTCAGCAGTACATCATAAATCTACAGGAAGCAGGTTTTTGGTGTCATACTAAGTCACATGTGAACCCCACAATGTTAGATTTGGGAATACACCATCAGGGGAGCAACATTAATGAATCGTAGAAGAGGTTTAGTCTTTAGCCAGAGCAGCCTGTGGCCCTGTTCCATGGAGCAACTAAGAGCTCTCCAACATCCTGTCAGGTTATTGACCTCTGTCAATGCACTATTAGCACAGGCAACTATCTCAAATAAAAAAGCCAATCCCCAAGAGAATGTGGTCGGGCAGAGTAACTGCAGGGGTTCTGTTCCACTGCATTTCTGGTGATGTAAGGATGCTGGCAGAACCTCTACGGTGTTATATGTAATTTTAAAATTTTTTTGAAAGCTTAGTTTAGACATTAAGAATTTTAGTTACTGAGAAAAAATGTCAGTTCAAAAGCTTATCAAAAAGTATTTTGAGTAGTTCAATCAATTTGTTGGCAAACTGCTAAATGGTTTCTCCATCGTAAAATATTTGCATAAACGTATATTGTTACAGCCAGGTGAGGAGGGGGTCTCAGGATCCCCTCTCACCCTTCCTCGTATTTGACTGCAACAGGGTTTATTCCCTTTAAACAGTGATTGTGCTTACCACCTCTGTGAGTGTTTTACCTTTTTACCTTTACTGTGATTGTGAAAGAACCAATTGGACAGGTTTTCTTGAGTTTAAACAAGCAAAAGGTAAGTTTATTATACTAACCCCGATTTAAAAAGACTAAAAAAAACACGCTACACATTCACGCACACAATCACATGAGAATCTCACACACACAGATAGATTACAGAGGGAAAAATAGATTTGGTGGTTGGATTAAAGTCCAGAATAAAAGAAACTTAAATACACAGTCTGTGAAGTGGGTGATCCAGTACTTCTCGGCTGAAGCTATATTCTTGAAGTCCTCACTGGTCAAGTGCAATTTGTGGTTGGCCTGCTTTGCTCAGGGTTGTCTTGAAGGCAGAACTGTAATTGGCTCTCTTCCCCTGGTCACTAGCTTAGCAGTTTGTAGGCTTGGAGGGTCCACAGCTGCAGACAGTTTTCAAATTTGTTGTTTCCTGGGAAGAGAGAAAGAGAGAGAGAATGAGATGCAAAGTTCAGAATTGGCTCCAAAGATTCCAGGATGCCAATATTTACACTTGGAGCGGTTTGCTCTTTCAAAGTCAATGTGTCAGGATGGCCTTGACTGTTGTGCTAGTGAAGCAATCCTAGGTAATTCAATTACTTAGAGCAAGCCATTGTTGTGAGTCCAGGGCTTCTCAGACTTCTGTTTGCAGCTCAGTCTCCTGATAGTTCAGATGCAAATTGCAGTGGCCATCTTGGCTGCTAGTTTTTTTAAAGTTACTGTAGGATTTTTTCCATTAAATGTCTAGGGTAAGTTTCCACCTGATGAAATTAATATTTCTCATTTGGCATATGTGTTTTTCTTGACAATATATATAGTATTCTATTATAGATGTTCACATAGGAAGTTTCCATGTTAAATGTTGACATAGAATGTGCACGCCATATGGAAATATTTTAATAATATAAAGATTTACTCAGTTATATTAAAAACACTGTCTGGTGCGCTTTGTGGACCCAGCTGTCTGTGGATGCAATGTTTACCAAGGTTCTTTTTACTCATTTGTAATGTTGATGTTTCTGCTAAGGTTTTCACATCTCACATTGTCATTTATACTTCATTGTTCTTTACATGCAATGATACTTTGTTGCCACACATATTAAAGGGTTATCAATATGATTTCATTTTCAGAGATGATGCTATGAAAGCCGAATGCTGTTTTGCTGGAGCGTGCTGCACCATTACCACTTCTGGCGTGGCCTGTCTGACGCGCCCTCTTGAGAAGAGCGTCCATGTTGGACATCTCCAGCATGTTCCAGAAGGATGTGAAGGAGCATTGTCCTGATGCCACACAGCCCAACTGGATCATGCAATGCCAGGATACCTAATTTGGACCACGCATGTCCAGGCAACAAATTTGTGCATCACTCCACAAACAACAAGCACTGAGTTGCAAAAGGGACCCAGCTCTAGCGTTGTTTAAAGGACCAGGTGCCCAAATTGCAAGCAAGGTTATTTTTAAGAACTTCTGCTATTGCAAAGAGTCTGGACATACTCTAGAGTGTTTAGGGACGTGTTGTGATGAGTTCCAGGATTTGCCAGAGAGTGTTGCCACATCCTCACAGAGAGAGCAGTGAATTAGGTGACCTGTACACACAAAGGCTGCAACAGGTGTGGGGGCAGTAATGGTTGTGCCTCTGGGTCTGCAGTACAACAGGGAAGTGGAGCAGAGGCTGGGGAGAAAACAAGCTATTAGTTATGCCTTCTGCCAAGTTGGAGCCAGAATCCTCCATGCTCCTTGTCAGTGACCCAATCAAGGTCCTTATCTGAGTCCTCTGTAGCACAACTTGTTTGCCATCTCGTCCTCTAGTGAGCTGGCAAATGAACCATCCTTTCCTTTTGGCCTAGCTGCAGCCCATTCATGTCTGGATAACCCACCATGTGCTGATCCCAACTCCATACTGTGGCAGTGCCAGTATCTGAGCTGGTGGCAGCGACTGTTAAATCAAGTGACGAGGCCTCTATGTTAGTGCTGTTCTGTTGCTCTCTCTCTCTTCCTCCTTGGGTTGCTTTGGCTGGGCAGGCAGCAGTCTGAAAGCAGAAAATCAGAAGGGAAAGATGGACCTGAGTGAAGGTGGGGTGCAGTGCGAAGCAGGAGGTCACACCATTGGCAGCTTGTTCATTATGCCATTCATCATGTCACTTAGCGGGATGAGGGTGCATTGGGGGCATAGGCGGGAGCATATTGTCATCCTCATTGTTCTCACTGATGCTGGACGCCACGGGCTCCGTCGCAGCCGGCCCTCTCCATAGGACACAGGAGATGCAGATGTCCTTGTCTCCTGCTGGTTCTGCTCTGCTCCCTTCTATTGTGTGCCACCATGTTCAGCATGAGAGAGGGCAGAATGTCAGTGATTGTGTAATTCTGTGTTTGGGTGATGGACCTATCACAGCTGGATAGCTGGAGGTATGTAAAGGTAGCAAGAGGAGGATGTGAGGCTTGCAGCATTTGTAGTTATGTGATGGTGAGGTGGAGTATCTGGATGTTAGGTGTGAGTCCTAAGTGCCAGGGAGTGTTGCTAGCTGAGTGATGGGTATGTGGTGCACTGAACAGTGTGAGAGGTTGGTGTTGTGGTGGGTAGGAGATGTCATTTGACCTTGACCACCCATGTGATATCTTTAGACTTCTTGTGGCATTGTTGCCAGGTCCTCAGATCCAGCCTTTGACATTGATCTCCCTGGCCACCTGATCCAACCACTTTCTTAGGGTGGTGCCTGATGGCCTCTTGGCCCCCCGTGGAACAATTGTGTCTCTCCTCCTGCCCACCTCCACCAGTAAGGCTTTTCGTGCCACATCCATTACACTGGAACCCTCTTTCTGCTCCGGTGTTGTATTTTCCATGTTTTAAATTCAAGCAACATTATTCACTGCTGCTTCCCTTTAGAAAGGACAGATAACTTTTAAGAATAGCAGGCTAGCTGCACCATACGCTCTAAGCACAACACTAATCGGCTCCCTGCTGAGCGCAGAGGCAGCCAGCAGCAGTGCAGAGGAAGTCTGCAGTGAGGAATCCGGTTGGTCATGCTACAATCATGGTAATGAGGTGAGACCATCAAATTTGCATGCTGTTCAACTCCAAAGGAACCGTGTTATGACCGACCACTCAAGTCAAAGCCCCCCAATCAAAATATACGATTCTGTTTGTGGTGGGAGAAAGGCACTGTTAATTCAATCCCGTCCCTCCACAGATCGCCTAACATATAATTTTTAATTTCCAAATTAAAGACCCAGCCAAATTGTATCATCTATTGACCCCTGAATGAAGCTAACCAAAACAAGTGTCTTTTTCTCAACAAATTAACTGTTTGATTAGAAAAACTAAATTCTTAAACACAACTAAGATATAAACAACATTTAAAATAGAAACATTAGTACCCTTGCAGATTTACGCTCCTGCCGAATATGGAACAGTCCGAGGTTGCTTGAGGTCCTCACAGCCGTTCGATGGGGCGGTGGGGGGGTGGGGGTGGGGGGTTGTTCTTCAACAGTAGAACAGTCCATTGTCTAATTCAGCAGTTGAAGGGATGCTTTCCTTCTCCAGCGATGAATTCAGCAATTACAGTTCAATAGTTAAAGGAATTTGGTTATTTTCTTTTAAGAAATTAGTCTGGCTTGACATCAGAATTCTGAGAGTACAATAAATAATGTTTAAATAAACCAAGAGAGAGCTCTCCTTTCCTTCAGTATATGCTGGTCCAGCTGTCCGTCTGTTTCTCTGAGAGTTAGAACAGTCTGTTTCCACTATAAGCCAGTTCGAAATTAAATTGTAACATTATATCTCTCGATCTTTGGTCCTGAGTGGCTGTATCCTGGGCAACAACAATGCAGTCTTTGTCTCAGTCTCTGGAGCTTGTTGACTTCAAGCAGTACTACTCCTTTTCCAGCCTTAAAGGTACACTGCATCCTTCCCGGAAAAAAAAACTACAGGATCATAACACCTCCGGCTCTGGCGGAATGAAACACCATCCTGAAATACATTTCATTACAATGTGTAAAAAATACAAATTGAAAAAACGCTAACAATTTTTTTTCACATTTACAGGCATACACTTTTCTAAAATGTTAAGACTACAGCAACAAGTTCCACCAGAACATTTCGGCTTTAAATTTTCAAAAGGTTGTCCCAATTAACCCATTTCAAATTTCCAAGCATAGTCTTCTAATTGTTTTGTGTTTTCCTTCCACGTGTCCCTATTGTTCATCATCTCAGCCAGGTGAACTGCACAGCTAGGAGCACTGACCACTAATGGGTTCACTATTCTCTGAGAAGTTTCTCGAGTACCCCTTAACCTATGTGGCATCACTTGACACTGGAAAACCCTGTCCAGTGTAAAAGAAGCTGATTTTTTTCTCACCCTGGGGTGTCAAAGGAATTTGACAGGTTTCCTCCAACACCTTTGTCTCTTTAAGACACATGGTGTTGCCCAGTCTGTCCCTACAGTTCTTTAAATGAAGATTTGGGTAGGAATCTGCCTTCTTTATCGTAGTGACTTTTCTATAGTCTATGCCTGTTTGAGCCGTCCCACAAGGTTTAGACATCAAGACCATCTGCGAATTCCAGCTGTCCTGACTAGGTTCAAGAAGCTGCCCTTCAGTATGCATTGTACCTCTGCTTCCACTTGGGCCTGTCAATCTGGACCTAAGCGATAAGGATATTGAATGGTTCCCCCGATACCCACATCATGTGTGGCTAAGGTTATACATCCTGGCTTATCACTACAAACTTATTGAAACGTTGTGAAAACCCTTGTTAGTACTTCACGCTGTTTTGCCTTTAAGTATAAAAGCCTATTGTTTACTTTTCCTAGCCATTTTGTATTCGCTAATCGGATAGTTGGAGGTTCAGTCTGAGAATTTCCTAGGCCAGCTTCTGCCTCATCCTCACTATCCTTTTCCTTCTCAACAGTCCCGATTACCTGACATAACTGTATTGGCTTATGCTCCTCCCTGCAGTACTATTGTTTGAGCATATTAATGTGACACAACCGGTTCTTTTGCCGGCGATTGGGGTGTCAATCAAGTAATCTACCTTACCCACTGTTTTGATCACTCTATATAGGCCACTAAACCATGCTTTCACTGGTTCTCCCTGTGATGGTAACATTCCCTAGTTTTATGGTAGGTTGTGGTTTTCCCACAGGTATGGCATATCCTACAAAATTGTCTCACATCCTTTGTAAGACCTAGCCAGTAATAATGTTTGCTTATGTGTGATTTGGTCTTCCGAATTCTCCTATGTCCTGCAAAAGAAATTTTGTGTGCCAACCTTAATAATCCTTGTCGATATTTAGGTGATAGCACTATCTGTTCAGCAACTGTCCAGTCTTCGTCTGCAGGCCTATGAGGCGGTCTCCATTTCCTCCTCAAAACCTGTTTGCCATATAATAGCCTTTCGGAACTCCTTTCGTCTCAGCTTCTGACGGAGCCATCTGTGCTATTCGATATATTTTTGGATCAGCATGCTTTGCTGCAATGATAGATGATCTGTTAAACATCTCATTTGGATTATCCAAATCCCCAAATAAGGTTTCAGGTACTTGGCTATCTATTTGTGGTGCCCCTTTTACCTCCGACAATGAATCCTGTTTAGCCATTGCTCAGGTAACTACACATGCAGGAAATATTCCCGGAACCTGTTCCTGTAATTGCTCCATTTCCTTAATTTCACTTGTTTCCTCTGTAACTATAGGAGAAACTGATATTTTTGATCCTGCTAAATCATTTCCTAGGAGTAGATCAATTCCCTTTACTGTTAGACTGTGGATAACACCTACAGTTACTATCCCAGATATTAAGTCACTCTCTAGGCATACTTTATACAAAAGCACAAATATACACTCCCCGCCAATTCCATTAACTAAAACTTTAGCGTTCAAGGTGCTCTCTGGTGGAAACCTCATATCTTTCCCCAGTAAGAGTGTTTGGGTTGCTCCTTTGTCCCTGAATATAGTGATAGGTTTCCTGCCTCACTTACAGGATACGGAGTTACTCTCCACTTTGATAAAAATTCATTATAGCTCTCAGGTATCTTATTCTTAACCTCTACACTCCTTTTAGTTTTAGTATCTAGTTTCGCAGCTGTCGTTAAAGCTATAGCCTGGTCTGCTATACTCTCAGTCAGAGTCTTTTCCTCTGCACTAACTTTGCGTACCCCAACAAGTCGTATGGGTTTACCTCGCAATTTTCAGCACTCTGAACGAAGATGACCCGTTTTGCTGCAATGATAATACTTTGGCTTGTGAACCTCACTTCTATCCTCAGCACCTTCCTTTCTGACCTGAGGAGGTGATCCTGGGGCATTCCCAGCTGTTCCTTTTGTCCCCGGCTACTTGCCTTGCTTTCACTCTCCCATTTTCTATCCTTCTCGGGTTTATGGTGGTGACGGACAAAATAGGTTGGCTTATTCACTAGCTCAAAATCAAAAATCATCAGCAATCTCTGCTGCTTGCCTAGCTTTCAAAACTTTCAGGTTATCTATGTGAGTTCTCACTACTGAAGGAATGGCGTTTTTAAACTCTTCTAAGAGAATCAGTTCTCAAAGGTTCTCATACGTGGTTTCTATCTTTAATGCCCATATCTAACGGTCAAAGTTAATTTGCTTTACCCTTTCAAATTCTAAATATGTCTGCCCAACCAATCTCTGTAAATTCCTAAACTTCTGACGGTAAGCTTCAGGGACTAACTCATACGCAGCGAGAATAGCCTTTTTTGCCATCTCATAATCTGCAGAAGGCTCTTCAGGAAGCATGGCATATGCTCATGAGCTCTGCCTACCAGCCTGCCCTGAATAAGCAATGTCCAGCTTTTTTTCAGCTATTTCATCTGTTTGGATATTTTTTCAAAAGATATGAAAAATGCCACTACGTCCCTTTGTTCGAACTTAGGAAGAGCCTGTATAAATTTAAACAACTTTTTGTTGGGTCCTGATCTAAATCAGATTCTTCCTGACCCTTTTGTCTTAGTTCCATCTCTTTTAGCCTAAATTCCCTCTCTTTCTCCCTGTCTTCCAATTCAAGTTTTCCCATTTCTAACTGAATCCTATCCAATACCACTGCATCACTCTTGGACCTATTACATTCTTGTCTCTCGTATTCCCTTTCTTGTTTCTCGTATTACCCTTCATCAGTATAATCATCATCATCATCTTCTTTTGATTCCAGATGTTCGGCTATTATGTCAATTATCTCTGCTTTTTTGGCACCTGATTTCAATTCCAACCCCAATTTCGCTGCCAATTCTTTTAATTTGTTCTTAGTTAAAATTATCAAGTCACTCAGTGAAACTTTCTGCTTTCCCAAAAACTCTGCTACAACCACTAATGTCATTACAAAGGTATAGACTGTACCTTATTATACAAGATTACATGGTTCTTTTATTTCTTTGTAATTGGCATTAGATTTAGATCCCAACAATCGAGTTTCGAATTGCTATGATCCCAGATGCAAGAGCAATTAAATATGATGCCAAACGCAAGACCCCAATTTAAATATGATATCCCAGAGATGAGTAGTTAATATGATTCCAAATGCGAACCCTCCAAATTAGTCTGATTGTGATCCCAGACACGAGCCGCTTAATTAAATATGATTCAATCCCGGACGAGCCCCCAATTAATATATTACGACTGACCGTTCAAGTCAAAGTCCCCCAATCGAAATATATGATTCTGATTGTGGTGGGAGAAACCCACTGTTGATTCAATCCCATCCCTCCACAGATCGCCTAACATATCATTTTTAATTTCCAAATTAAAGAAAGACCCAGCCAAATTGTACCATATATTAACCCCTGAATGACGCTCACCAAACCATGTGTCTATAGATCAACAAATTAACTGTTTAATTAGAAAAACTAAATTCTTAAACGCAACTAAATAGAAACAACATTTAAAATAGAAATATTAGTGTCCTTGCAAATTTACGCCCCTGCCGAATATGGAACAGTCCAAGGTCGCTTGAAGTCGTCACAGCCGTTAGATGGGGCGGGGTGAGGGGGGAGGTTCTTAAACAGTAGAACAGTCCATTGTCTAATTCAGCAGTTGAAAGGATGCTTTCCTTCTTCAGCGATGAATTCAGCAATTACAGTTTAATAGTTAAAGGAATTTGGTTATTTTCTTTTAAGAAATTAATCTGGCTTGACATCAGAATTCTGAGAGTACAATAAATAAGGTTTAAATAAACCAAGAGAGAGCTCTCTTTTCCTTCAGTATATGCTGGTCCAGCTGTCTGTCTGTTTCTCAGAGTTAGAACAGTCTGTTTCCACTATAAGCCAGTTCAAAATTAAATTGTAACATTGCATCTCTCGATCTTTGGTCCTGAGTGGCTGTATCCCGGGCTACGACAATGCAGTCTTTGTCTCAGTCTCTGAAGCTTGTTGCCTTAAAGCAGTACTGCTCCTTTTCCAGCCTTAAAGGCACACCACATTCTTCCTGAAATAAAAAACTACAGGATCATAACAACCGGCATTAATGTTCAACCACTTGGAATATGAAGATATTGCTGTGTTGTTTTGAATTGAACATAAGAGTGAATTTTAGGGTTGATTGTGCGATCCCAGGAAAAATGGCTGGAAGATTGCTACATGCTCAGGAAGTATCCTGCATTGGAATATGGATATGACCTCTTCTGAGTCAGTGAGATCATCACATTTTAAAAATTATGTGTTCCCTGCACATTGGCATGAGCATAGTGAATATGGCTGAAAATAGGTGTGAAATGAACTTTTGTAACTTTACTGTTTGTTGTGGCTAAATAATACTACAAAAATATTATCTTGCCAGAGGGATGAACTGCCCCCTTCAATAAAGAGACTTTTCATGTTCTTTTAGAAACAGTTGGAGAGGGTTACAATATTTGGAGCTGAAAATACTCAGTGACCAACACACAATATGTATGAGATGAGTTTGCTGATGGAGTGAATGCTCTTCTCCATATCTATAGGTTATGGGAGCACATAAGTGTCACACTCATGCAATATGAACTTATAAACTATAAATATGAACATATGAAGTATAAACCCAAATGAACACTTTCCTGCAAAACATAATGGAGTTTAGAAGTCAGGTGATGTTTTCTTTCATTACAATACACATGTAACTGCAAGAATCCCGAGCTAATTTTCATGTCTGGTCAGGTCTTGGCGAAATCATTAAAATGCAAGTGAGCTTTCTGGAAATATCTTTGAGAAGTCATTAAAATACAAATGACCCTTCCTGTGGGAAACGCTGCATTTCTCCAACTAATAAAATAAACTGTGTCCATAATACTGTTGCAGACTTTTTGACTCCAAACTTGAAATCCAGAAAATGGGTGTGAAAAGCTCTATTTTATCAAGATGGTATGTGGATGAGTGATACCTGGGCTCCATTGTCTGACAATGGCCTACCCATCAGAAATTATTTATGATGACAATGGAAAGAGATGCTCTGGTCACATGACAGAAACTAGGGGCTGAAATTGGTGGCCCGCCCAAGCGGGAAGCATGTTGCAGAGCCACCGCAATCTTCCATGCAACGGCTCATTAAATAGCCGGGGCGGACCATCCTCCAGATGACGTGGCGGGGGCGGAGTATCCATCCCCGGCAATGGCGTCAGCTGCCTGTGCTCAGGCGCTGATGCCATTTTTAAAGGGCTTCGAGCCCTACTGTTCGGACAGACGGCGGGAATGTAGTTCTCATTAATTCAATGATTTCAATTAATTAAAGTATTTAAATGGTGGTCCCATTGCTGAGTGGTGTGGGAGCCAGCACAAGGTGCTCGCTGCCACTGGCAATATCAGGCCAGGCCTTCCCGGCATTGAGGTGCATGGCGGCCCTCTTCCAGAGTCATTTTCTGGCTCCCCTGCCATGACCCCCGATGTCAGGGGGGTCTGTAAAATTCAGCCCTAGGTTTCGGATATGGGGTTCTAATAAAGCACATTCTGGGCAGACAGAGACAGAAAAAACATCTATACCAATGAAGGGAAAAGATTCTGCCGAAGACAACCAGCTTTAAGCCACATGTAGGCAGATACTTGAGTTGGCCCTGAACTCTACACCTGAGGAACTGTAGCACGGCTTCACCATTGAACCTTGACTGGTGTATAGCAAGAGAAATCTGCTACTGCAAACATAAAGCAACAGTGAATCCGTCCTCCTAAACCTCTGCTTTTCTTCAGTGGACAAAAAAGGATTACATGCCTGCATCGTTTCAAGTCTTCACCCCAGAGAAAAGCAAGGGTAACAGAGAACCCTTGAAATCATAAGACCTAAATGCATGCTGCTTTAAAAATCACAATCTTTTCTTGAGAGTGTGTGTAACTGTATGAGTGTGAGAGTGGGTGTAGTTGCGTACATTCGGGTGTTGAACAATCTCTTTTAAAACTTATGAGAAAACCTGTCATTTGTCTGTACCTGACAATGAAAGCACTCAGGAGCTAAAACATTTTTTTTCAACACACTGTCTTCAGTCAGTCGAGAGGTGAAAGCAGGGAGCCATCCCTATCATCTCTCTGCTGTCCGTACCATGAGGAAGATAGGGTTGCCTACAGGTTGATCACTTGGGCTAAATAAATGTCCATAATATGACAGGGTTCAACATCAGTAGTGAAGCATCAAAAGCATCCCTTAATCTCTCAAACCTTGTACATCAATCTTCCGTATCTGATACTTCAGGTTGAATTTGTGGCTGGTACAGAGAAGGGATTGTATGTAGTAATTTTGTGGGACTTTGCTCCTGGCAAGTGTGGGTACGAAACTCACCGCAACAATATTGTAGACCCATCCATGCTGCCAGGCTCTGTGCCAGAATGGAGTCTTGTAAAATAACCCCCCAAATGTCACATGTCACCTTTACATGTATGCTCAAGTCACAATATCACCTCAAACAGCTGGCAGACAATGGAATTAATTTTATGAGCGTGTATTGCTGTGGGAAGCCTTGCCTGCCACGAACATGGACTCACAAAATTACTCCTGCTGTGTAGTCTTCCATTCACACCATTGTTTGAGCACTGCTGGTGCATCTCATTACATTCAAGTGTTGAAAGCACTTGTGTTTTCTGTTTTCAAAAGAGAAAGCTACCCACATCCACAGACCCTGTTAACATATTCCATTTGAGCCACCATGAGGAAGCAGTTCTTAAAGTCTTGGTGGTGGAGGCCACAGATGATGTGAGCAAATAAGTGCTTGATGACTTAGTACCAACCCAGTAAAACTTCCAAACCTCTTCCTTCTTCACTCACTCACTCAGGCACAAATACCCAGTAGCAGGGCAGCACTCAAAATGACTATTGGTGCATGCAGTTTCTCGCCCTACCCTTTCGACAACTTCTACTGCTGGGTTCAATGTGGGTACCGGCTTTCTGTAAATGATGAACCAGCTCCCGGCCTTAGATATGCTGGGATATGCTCCCTGCTGGAAACTGGTGATCATTTGTATTGCCAGTTTCTGTGTCTCCATGGATAGTTGGCTCTATATAAATGATTCCACCGTGGATAACTACTAAAAAGAAAAAGATACCACATAGCTTTTTCAAATTTTCAAATGCAGTAAGTTATCGTCATGCATTGGTCCTACCATTCTGGATCTGCACTAACCTAGGATGCCGTGCATGTCTGTCTTCTCTGTAGTGTGACCCTTGTTCTTTGATGACATCTGTCAATGTTAAATGGTATAGATTGACTGATTGTCTTATCCGACAGTGCTGTAGACCTTAGATAAATGAAGACTGACAGAAATGGTTACATTTAAAGATGCAATAAATATTTCTGTATTGAAAGTAATAAAAAGTGAGAATGAAAATAAATAAAAGACACTGAAATGGAACAAACACGCTTTGTTTAAAATACGCAGCAGTGCTGTTTTATAATATTTTGATAAGGATTTATAGGATAGTAACGCAGTAACTGGAGAGTTAGAATACTGCAGTGAGAATGAAGCTCGAGCAGTTGTTAGATGTTATCTAATTCCCGAAGTTGTTTGTTTCTTTTAACTCTTCCTGTTTTTCAATAAGTCCAGTTTTCATGTTTATTTGTCCAGCTGCCTGGTGACTTACTGCTACTTCCTCAGTTTCGTCAGCAATGAATGCAGTGGTGCTAGGCTTGTAGATTCTAAACATTTGCAATGCTAACGTGTGAGTTTATGGATCATATTTCTTGAAATAGTTAATTGGAAGTTTATTTATTCTTGTAATGAATTTGCCAGCTTATCCACTAGATTGTGTACAGTGTAAAGATTTAAGGCATTTTGCATATAATGGGCTGAATTTTACAAGCCCCCCGACGTTGGTGGTTGTGGTGGGGGGGGTCTGTAAAATCCTTCTGGGAGAGGCTCGCCATGGCCTTGGCTCTAGGAAGGCCCTGCTCCATTTTACCTGCGGCAATGAGTATTTGTGGCGGCCCCACCCCCCCCGCCGCTCGGCGCCGGAACTTTAATTTCAGTATTCAAATAAATTTAAATCATTGAATAATTACTTACCTTTCCAAGACGGCCGTCCCACGCCGATATTTTGGCCAGTTGCCAGAAGTCTCACTCCTTCGGATCTCTGTTCGGAGGGGGATTGGGGAAAACTGTTACTATTGGCTGAGGGGAAGGTGGGAAGGGGTTGAAGGGCAAAGATATTAAAGTTTGGGGGTGAAAGGTCAGGACCGGCAAAAAAGTTTATTCGGGGGTGGGAGAAGAGGGAAATAAATAACTTGCTTGGTCACTGGGGGTGCGGAAGAGAGGCTTCGATGTTTCATTGAATATTTAAATTTAAATGCAATGTGCAGTTCTCTCTAAAAATTTTAATGATCTGTCAGGGCTTGAAGCCCTTTAAAAATGCCCCCAGCGCCTGAGCAGTGGCACTGGATGCTGTCGTTGGGGACAAAGTGCTCGCCCCGTTTACGTTATAGGGCAGATGGTCCGCCCCCTCCAGGTTAATGAGCTGCTGCATGAAATCTTGCGGCGGCTCTGTGCGAGCACACTATAAAGACTCAGCTCAATGTTTTGACAGCCAGAACCATGTTTCATGCATTCTAATATCAGCTTGAGTATGCCTTTGTATAAAAGAAAGCACAGGATAAGATTCATAGGTTTATTTTCAGTATAAAATATTTCTTTACATGAAATCAGTGCAAATTGTGAGAGATGCTCCCTTCTTTTTGGAGGTCTATCTCAATTTAAACCAAATCCATTCAAACTGAGGATTTAATCCGAGATATAAATCACTTTTAAGATGTGTTGTTTCAAATATCATTCTGTATGAAGAGCTGTTCCGCTCTCTGTCTTCACATATCAGCATTTCAGCTAGCACCGTTTAATTTCTTATCTTTGTTTTTCATTTACAGATCATGCAGGGCCCATATGTTTCTCAGTATGGGTTCTGACAAATACATACTGCATCAGAGAAAATCACACCTTGAAGATGATTGTGTTGATTGTACAACTGACGTAGAGTTATTACTTTTGCTCTCACGTAAAGGAAGGCTGGCGCATCATAGTTGCTTTGCACACTGGAATGGGAAGAATACATTTTGCATTGGTGTACTTGGAGAGCGGTCCCTTGCCAATGGTGCATGTGGCCCATGAAATTGCAAAGGTATGAGTTTCTGATTTCTCAGGTGATAAAGAATCTAACATTTTGCAGCACATTGCGGTTGCAATGACCACAAGGCACACTACAAAATTATGTTAATTTGTGTAATTAGCTCCCATTCTAGATTCTCTATGTAGCTTTGCAGCATAGCTCTTGATTCACTGAGCATGTATATAAGAAGGTCACGAGAGGCCTGAATGCTGTTTGTTGAAGAACTCCACCATGTAAAGATAAGTTGCCAATTTTCCAGATTTGCATTTTGCCTGCTGTTTTTGATTTCATTAACAGCTTTGAGCATTACAGTTAATGGGCCATAATTCGCTCTTAAAAAATGGTGAGTCTGATGGAAATTGCTGTTATTTATGTCAAAGGGACACAGCAATATTAGACAAGGGGCTGATGTGTGGTTAAATGCCAAATATTCAAAAGTTGCTGTCCGAGTTCTGCCACTGAGATGTTAGCTTTGTAAAAATGCCATTTCGCTGTCTGTCTCACCTTTACAATGTTTTGAATGTCATGAGGTTTCTGCATTTGAGCGGTAGATACAAACTAAACCTGCTGCCTATATTTAGGGCCAGTAATTAAGAACATAAATACTCCTTAAAGGACATGATAATTGTTAATGACTGTCATCCAACCTCTCTGGCACTGAAAATTAACGATGACAAGTGTGGAATCTCATTCCTTCAAGCTATAAATTTTTGGGGGAGATTTTAAAAATGTCACTTTTTTAGTTTTAATTTCTTTCTTTTTCTTTATGTTTTTTATCTATCTCTCTTAATTGTCCTTCTCGTCCCTCTCACTGCTCCCAGCTCTGACCCTGGGATCTCTGCCCATAAACTGGCTATCACTGACCCCCTCCACATCTCTCTCAGAAATATACTTTCACTTGCAAACAAAGCCCTTGTCATCCATCGGCTTATTGTGGAGGATCACATTGGCATTTGACCTTGACAGAAACATAGCTGAGGGGTGATGGCCAACATACCCACGAATATTTTTCTTGTTCTGTGCAGCCGATTTGTGTAAGTGTGCGGGCACTTTAAATTTTTTGTGCAGCCACTCGCGCGTGATAACTTTAAAGGGACCGACTTGTGCATGGCCTGCACGGGAATTTTCGTATCGGTTTGCGGCAGCGTGGCTTATGGAACATTGGTGATGACACCTTTCTTCTAATGAAGCTTTCCTGCCTGGCTATACCTTCCACCACTTGCCTCACTCAAACCTTCGGAGCAGTGAAGTAGACCTTATCTTTAAATCACACCATGATCTGTCCCCTTACTCCGCTGGCAACTTCTCTTCCTTTGATTGAACATCTCACCTTGTTCCATCCTTCACACCTCTTGTTTAAAATCTTTGTTCCCACCCACCCAGATATCACTCTGAATTTCTAGTAAGATATCTTCTCAGCTTTCTTCTCTCCATCTCTGCACTTTGACTTCTCAACCTTGGCGATTTCAACCTCCATCTCAACTCCTTGTTCTCACTCCTCTGAATTTACTGGCCACCTTTCCTATCTAAATCTCTCCTTTCATATAAACTCTCCTACCCACATACATAGCCACCCCTTAGTCTTGTCATCTTACATGTCATCGCTACCTCCATTGTTACTATCACTGATAAGGCAATCTTTTGACCATTTTATTGTGTCGCTCTCTACCCACATTCTCCTTCCCACTCCAAAACCACTTCTTTCTCTCTCCGACCCTGGAAAAATCTCCCTCAAGTCACTTACCTCAGCACTCTCAAATTCCCAACGATTTAGCCTCTGACCTTTAAATTATCATGACATCATGGCAGCTATTGATTTGCTAAATCATACCCTCTTCACCACCTTTGATGCCCCTGTCCCCACAAGAACGAGTACTCTTTCCCACCCTAATCATTGCCCTGTGTCAGGAAAATCCAATATGCCAAATGGGAAATATTAATTTCATTGGTTGGAAACTTACATTAGACTTTTCATGGGAATAAAGCCTACAGTAACTTTAAAAAAAACTAGCAGCCAAGATGGTCACTGCCATTTACATCTGAAATATCAGGAGATTGAACTGGAGACAAAAAGTCTAATAAGAAGCCCGGCCAGGACAATGGCTTACTCTAAGTGATTGAATTACCTAAAATGGCTTCATTAGCACAGCAGTCAAGGCAATCCTCACACATTAACTGTGAAAGAGCTAACCCCCTCCAAGTGTGAATTGGCATCCTGGGGCATGTGGAACTTTGAATTTTATTGGAAGGTTCCAGAAAACGTCATTAAAAACAAAGGGGATTGAGAGAACCATGTGACCGTCTGTCCATCTCTGAAGAAACTAGAAATGTTGTTACATAGAAAGAAGACAAGCAGTATCAGAGTGTGCAGCAGCAGAAAGCTGTGTGCTTCCCTTTCTCTTTTTCTCTCTCTCCAGAAAACATCAAGTTTGAAAACTATCTGCGACTGAGGGATCCTCCCAAGCCTACAGACCTCTACAGCCAGCAACCAGGGGAAGGGAGCCAACTACAGATTCTGCCTTCAGGAAAACCCTGAGCAAAGCAAGCCAGTCAAAATACACTTTGATCAACCAAGAACTTCAAGAATACAACTTCAGCCGAAGACTACTGGATCATCCACTTTATAGTCTGTACTTAAGTTCCATTTATTCTGGACTTTAATCTGACCACCAAATCTATTTTCCCTTCTGTAATCTATTTGTGTGTGTGTGATTCTCTTGTGAATGTGCAGCACATTTTTAGTATTTTTAAATCAGGTTAGAGTGTTAAGTATAATAAACTTATCTCTTTTTTGTTTCAACTCAAGAAAACCTGTCCGATTGGTTCTTTCACAATCACAGTAAAGGAAAAAGGTAAAACACTCACAGAGGTGCTCAGCTCAACCACTGTTTAAATGGAATAAGCCCAGTTGCGGTCAAATAACAGGAAGGGGCGAGAGGGGAGCCTGAGAACCCCTCCTCACATGGCTGTAACACCTGGTATACCCTTCATCTCCACTCCCTTAAGTTTAAGGAACCTTTAATTGGGCATTACTTGTCCAGCTAAGGGCCTCAATTGGCTACGCGGCGGAAGCCTGTTCACAGGCCTTCTTGCCCCGGATTTAATTTTGGTGGAGGTAGGAAGGTGGCGGGATCCCCCCCCCCCACCGGCCCGCCCCACCCAATTTTATGCTCACCCCACCTCCAAACCCGCTGTGGGGGTGAGCATAAAATTCCCCTCATTGTTACCGAGCAAAACTACATCAGCAAATTCTCCTCGGTAAACACACCAGCACCATTATCGCCCACTCTGAACCCTCCAAACTGCGTGAAAAGACAATGTAATTTTAACTGTCTACTCGGTCGAATGTCGCTGTGGATACTTTGTTCAGTAAAACCTAGTAGTACAGCAGAAGAGGCCTCAGTTGGTAAGAGATGAAATTATTTTGCTGGGTCCAGGAGCAGCAGGAATCCTCCTCCAAGCACCACAAGAGTAATATGTGCTGCTGACATCCCAGGCATTTTCCTAGTCATTACAACACCCCCTGACCTACCTTTTGCCTGGCCCCATAGGCCTCTTGGCTGCCCAATATTGGATTGGCCATGGGTTGCTGAGGGTGCGGGTGGGGAGAGCGACATTTGCCATATATATGTTAATGAGGCCTGGCTCTCAAATTATCCTGACCTGCCAGCAAGATCGGGTGACTAGCAAGAGGGCGCGTGGAAGTCCTACCACACAGCAAACTCACTATTTACAGGAAAGTTTAGCCCATCTGTGAGGCCTGTATCTTTCAGAAGAAATAAGGGGCTGTATTTTCAATTACCAATTAAGTCGATGTTGGGTGTAGGCAAGCATTGAAAATCACTATCGTGGATGGTGTCACTGGTTCCTGATTACCTCCAGCGTGGGGTGGGGGGTGGCAGTCGAGGGGGATAGCCGGAAACCTGAACGCCTCCATTTAACAGATTGTTGAACTCACTGTGGAGCTCATTAACAGCGCTGAATTTTTATAGCTCGCCGCTGTTCTCGGCAGTGAGCTTCAAAAGGTGAGCGGCGCACGCACGAGATATGCGCTGTGGAGCCGCCATGATATTTCGCGTGGCAGCTCATTTACATATAACGATATGGTGCCTTGCATTCACGTCCGCTCCTATTGGGTGCTCGCCCTATAGCTGAAGATGAGGTGGAGGAAGCCTGCTCCCTTGTCTCTCCTCATGGCTGAAATGCCTATGGCTTCCATCCTCATCGTGGAGGTGCCCAGGGGGGCTCCTCCATGGGCTGCTGTGCCTGCGTCACTGCAGGGGCAGCCTCTGTCACAGGGCCTTGCTGCATGGATGGTTCCTCAGTCAGAGGAGTCGAGGGATGATGCTGGTGTTCCCTGAGGGCTGGCCCCCCATCAGCCTCTTCGACTGCCTCAGCCCTTTCATCGTGCCCTTGCATGCTGGGTGAGACCATCAGCTGGGATTTAGCTGGCATCTGCTCCATGCATCTCAGTGCCATCAGAAATACTGAACAGTTAATACTATAGAGAGTGTCACTCTTCCTGTGCATTTCAGCGTACTGCTCCTGCATCCACTCAGAGTGGTGCTGCATATGGCTCTTCAAGAGCTTGGCCACTCTGTCAATAGAGGAGCTCACGCGTTCAAAACTCTAAGAAGTAACAGCACACATGTGCTGCATGGACTCCACCACTGTCTTCCCATGGCTCCATAATGCCTCAGGGATCTCCGACATATGGGAACTCATCTGCCTCTGATGCTCCAGAAAGACCCTCCTTGTGTATGACACCCGAGGCCCTGCATCTTTGCCCAGTGGAGCATGGCTCTGACCTTCTTCTGCTCTCTGAGGAGGACTGCCCACAGCTGATTCTGTCTCACCCTCCGCCTCCTGCTCACTAGTGAGGTGTGGTTCACCCAGTGCTCCCCGTTCTAAGCTAGGCTGAGACCCAACCGAGGTGAGTGTGTCTGCACTGGTGGAAGGTGCGGAGGAATGATGTGCTGCCTCAGGGGCATTACTCCCCCGCTGAGGAGATCGGTGATGCCTGAGCTGCTACATCTTGCTCCCCCTCTGCAGCTGGCCCTGTAGGAAACACACAAAGGTGGTAATGAGAACCCGGGTTACTCAGCAGGTGCCTCAGCACAACCAACTCAATAGATGACAGTGGTTGGATAGTCACAGTGGGTAGGAGTGACATTCATGTCCTTCACGTGTAATTTGAGCTATCAAATGACCCTGCTCTGGACGACCTTCTGTCTCGCCGTTGCCCACGGCTTGACATGATGGCACCATCACCATCTCCAGGGTTGCCTCCTCCATAGGGGTGAGTGTGTGGAGTTGCGGCACACCGCCACCCATCCGAGATATCTCTCTCGAATTAAGCACTCTCTTCTACATGATGAAGCGAGAAGGATTTTTTAGAAGGCTCCCCTCCCTCACCCATTGCAGTTTGACATTCATATGAGATGTTGCGTTCCTTAGTGATGTTCCTTGCTCAATTGCGCCCCATATGTGAGGGTTGCTGACATCTCATTGATGCAACTGGCCACTTGATCTGACAATGTTAAGGAGAACTATGGGAACTCTGTCTGCTCAGCTCATGTGCATGCTGGTGTATACAGGGTTAGAGGCCTGTCACCCAGAGTCACTTGCCACTCGCCTTTCCAGACTTTAGCAGATCATTGAAGTACTTTCTGCATTGTACCCACGTCCTCCTAATAACTCCCCAGCTGCTGACCTCCGTGGCCACCTCCATCCACGCCCTGTTGGTCTGAATTGTGTTACGAAAGTGCTTCTATTTTTTTTCTGTTAAGTATATGTTTTTGAGGGCTTATATTTAAATTGTGAAGATGGATTCATTGGAAGGCTGAAGATTTCATAAAAGCTGGACTTAGCTTTGTCGTTGACAGTTCAATGAAAGGACACTGAGATGTTGTTTAAAAACAACCTTGCTGGGAGAGATATGCTTTAAGCAATAAGCAACAGAAACCTTGGTGTCCAGGGGAAGATGTTTACCGAGAAGTGACAGGACAAGATTTATAGGGCTCAGGAGGCTTGACTCTTGAGATTTTGATTTCACTTTGGACAGTGTTTTAGGGTGTGAAGGCAGTTGGAGAAAACCAGCCAAGAGAGCAGCCACCATTAGCTTACCCTCTTCCATCTCTTTGAGAACTTCCTGGAGAGAGAAGCAGAGTTTCAGACTTTTCAGCAAAACTGGCAAAGGTTAGAAAAGAATTAGGTTTTAAGCAAGTGAAAGGGGGTGGGGTTTGGTGGGGAAGAGAACAAAAGGGAAGGTGTGTGATAGGGCTGAGGGCAGTAGATATTAAATAACAAAACTGTCATGGGACAAAGGCGAAGAGTGTGTTAATGCTAGTGGTGAATGACAAACCACAGATGGGGAGGGGCTTGTCACATGACAGTCACTCAGTCATTCAAACAAAGCGGTTCGCAGTATTTCTCTGCTTGCTGAGAGAACAGGTAGTTCCTTTAAACTTCCTGGGTCTTGGTTCTTGCTGGGAAATGCACAGACATTTTGTCTCCCTTCTCACAGTCCTTTGCAATGTAGGGTACAGTGTAGCAAACCAGGTGGTCATCTTAAACTGAAAGGATGACTTTGTTGGCAGCTTGTCTTTTGAAAATGTCTTTCAAAAGAATATTCAGATCTCCAGTCAGTGGATTAAAGAAAATTATCATTCAACAAAGCCATGGCATAACACTCCCCTTCTCCCACCACCCCCATTTCCCCCCTTGCACTGGACTTGCTCATAAACTGTTAAAACTCTAATTTCTTCCAGTTCTGATGAAAGGTCATTGACCTGAATCTTGGGGGTAATTTTAACCCCCAAAACAGTGTTCATTTAGATAAGGTGGAATGTCAAATTTTAAAAAGCTCAAATTGAACCCCAACCTGCCCACTTGCAATTTTTACGGGGTAGACAACTAACCTGCTCTCAGGAGGAAGGTTTGGGCATTTAATTGTTATAATAAGACTGAATATTTAGCTAATCTTCCAGGTTTAACCCTGGCAGCTATGGAGCTGAGAACTGTTTTGTGGAAGAGGTGTCTTTCTAACACTGCTTCTGGGCCAAGGAACTTCTTCCTGGTCTACCAGTATAATCTTCTTCCCTGCCTGCCATCAGACCATCGAACCCCACAGGATCCAAATATACCCCCCTACCCATAATCATACCCTCTCCACTCCAGGGATTGTGGATTACACTTCCTCCCCAGGATTATGGATTGATTACTCCCACCAGAAATAGGCGACCACATCCCCTTGTGATCAGACCACACCTTCCACCCAGTGATCCGAACCCACACTCCCACTCGCCCAGTTACACGCTCCCTACCTGTTTTTAATCTGCGCCCTTCTCCAGAGCATTTCCTGCCTTTATAGGGAACCAAGCCTGCCTATCAGGCTGACTTGCCAGATGGGAAGCTGCTTGTACAAAAGGATACATGCTGTGGAGTCAAAATGGCTAAAAGTTGAATGTGATGCCACACTGATGTGGGGAAGCATGGTGTGCTCTTTATTTTGTATCATGAAGGTAAGTTATACTGATTAAATTGAGTGAATCTGATCAAAACTATTGCTCTGTATGCTCCATCACTAAAATAAAGCAAATAAACAATTCATATCAAGCCTCATCCCTTTGAGTGTTTGCTTAGTCCACCTTCCAAGTGATGGAAGAAATGACATTGGAAAAGGCATGAATATTTGGTTCAGGTCACAAGGGATTGCTATAGTTACATTGCAAGTGCAGGAGATGCAACACCTGCACGTTTACCTCCTCTCTCCTCACCGTCCAAGGCCCCAAACACCCCTTCCAAGTTATTCCGTGTTTTATGTGTACTTCTTTCAATTTAGTATACGGTATTCGCTGCATGCTATACAGTTGGTTCTACATTGGGGAGACCAAACACAGACTGGGTGACCACTTTGTGGAACACTTGCAGTCAGTCCACAAGCATGTCCCAGAGCTACCAGTTGCCCGTCATTTTAATTCTCCATCTTGCTCTCATGCTGACCTCTCTGTCCTCGGCCTACTGTAGTGTTCCAATGATGCTCAATGTAATCTCGTGAAGCAGCACCACATCTTTTGATTAAGCGCTTTACAGCCTTCTGGACTCAACATTGAGTTCAACAATTTCAGAACGTAATCTCTGCCCCCATTTTCTTTCATTTTCTTTGCATGTTTTGGTTTTTCTTTTGTTTTTGCTTTCAGACCTGCTCTAGGCACATCTTTTGTTTCTTAGATTCTTTTCTTGCCCCATTACCACTCTTTGACCCTGCATGACTAACTCTTGTCATTTAATCCCTCCTGTCTTCCACCCTATCATAGACCTTCCCTTTTGTTCTTTTTCCCACCCTGCCCTTGCTCAAAACCTATTACATTTCTATCTTTTTCCAGTCCTGATGATGGGTCACTGACCTGAAACTTTAACTTTCTTTCTCTCTCCACAGATGCTGCCAGAGCTGCTGAGTATTTCCAGCATTTTCTGTCTTTGTTTCAGATTTTCAGCATCTGCAGTATTTTGCGCTTATGCTATAGTTAGACCCTTGTTTACACTATTCTGCAGTGTAAGTGAACTCCCCTAAAAGTAAGGTGCTCAGACTGTTTATGGGAGTAACTGACAGCACTGAAACTTAGATGGTATCTATGACCTAAATTTCTAACAACAGTTTAATTCATATCAATTGATGATGTATTCTGTTTCAGCGGATAGATTTTTAATACCATTCCAAAGCATTTCCTACTATTCAATTCAATAAAGCCAGTTGAACAATGTTTTGCTTAATAGCTTTACACATAAAGCATATGCCATGACCTACATTTCCATCTTTGCAAATGCAAATTCTTTCTTTGTTAATGTAAATATGTCAATTTAACTCAGTACTTTGCCAAATGTTAGACTGTATCCATTCTAAATGTTATATTTGGCTCTTCTTGTCTAAACTGTACTAAAATATCACATCTCTGTAAACAAAAGTTTTTTTTAAAATTTTAAATTAATTTGGGGAATTCTTCTTTCATGGGCGGAAGGAATTTATATTTCTTTCCTTTCCTTTCTGTTAATTCCCTCATGCCATACTATCTGTGTTTGAGAGTGAAGATCCACTCCAGGCATGTCTTATGATACCTTCCAACGCAATGGGGAACGACTGTTTTGGAACTACACCCAACACAATGACTAAGATTGATAATTCAGTTTATGAGCAAAATACGGGGGCAAACCTGTATTTCAACATTCTACCAGCTATTTCAATGTGCAGTGTAACACTTAACAGTTTTTTTAACTAAATTAAATAAATGAAAGCTCTGCTGAACACTTATGAACACATTGGAGTAGATTTTGATGTGTGATCATGTAAAATGGGCAATGGTGAATTGGCAGCCAGTTTTACATCTCTCTTTTTTCCCCATTGGCTACAAAGATACATAGGATTTAAAGGCAGAGATCTCGATGGAGATGTTGAGACCTCCTGCAGAGTAGCACCGTACAAATATCACTTTTTATTTTTCTCTTGTTACGACCAAGGCGGGAGAAATGCACTGTTAATTCAGTCCCACTTCTCCACAGCTCACAGTTAAATAAATTTTTCCTACCTACCGAAGAATAGCCAATTAGACTCTATTTGTCCCCCAGAATAAAGCACACCAACCAGGTTTCTTTAAACAATAACCACATTAACTATTTATTAGGGAGAAAATAATACATCTTAACTACTGATGAGATAAATCTATATATATGAAAAGCTCTTTAGTTCCTTTGCCCTCATGCACACACACATACATTCAAAAAAAAAATGATTAACCGGTGGAAAGGATTTTGGTTTACAGCTGTTTCTTAGGAATAGAAGAAATAATAAATATAAATTCATTTGTCACGTTCTGGTAGGATGTCTTCGGTTGGATGAGGTGTCCCAGGGTCGAATAGTCAGATGCCACTCACAATCTCTCCATGTGAGGTTGATGAATAGTCTTTGATGGATAGGCGTTGAAGGCAATTCAACTACAAGAGCGTCACATGGTTCTATCAGCAGGGGTGCAGCAACCGGTCTGCTCAGGACTGACAGCAGCAACACAGCAATAGAAGCTTTGTTCAGGTTTCAGGATTTCCCACAGGAGGCAACAGGAATCTCACTGGATTCAGGAATTCTTCAGAGACAGGAGGCATTAGGAATCTGCCCCCTTTCAAATGCAGGATTTCTTTTCAAGAGATGCAGGTTTCCTTTACAGAGAGAGGTCTTTTTCTCCAGTCTCCAGGCAGGTCAGGTCTAAGTTTCAAATGCCCGCTCTTTGTCCAACTCACTGTTTTTTAAAAGTCCAAAGTGATAGCAAAAAGCATTCGTGAGCCAATCACAGAGACTGTCCACTGTCTTTCAAAGTGTTGCTCTAAGGAGGTCGAACCCCTGGCTGGCTTCCTTGAAACTGCTTGCTTCTCCTATTCTTGTGTACAAAGTCAATATCCAAAAAAGTCGGCTATTTGCAGGTGTCCAAGTGCACTGAAAATCTTTTTTGTCAGCTTTTAAAACACTTAGAAGTCTAAGATTTTAGTACAAAAATATAACCGTTTGTAACAATTTTTCTTTCTCTCTCTCATTTTCTTCCTTTCCTGAAGGTACTAAGTCTTGTTGGGGTTCATTGGGCACTATTAGACCACTAGTACCTTGCCCAATTGGCAATTTTTCAACTGTTAACCTAAGCAGCAGTGTCAGCAATCTACCCAATGTCGTTCAAATCTGATCTCCATAAACTCTCACTTTTACTTAGTGACTTTACTGAAAAATCAGGTGTAGCATTACTTCTGATTACCCAGCCCCTCCCCCCACCATGGACACTAAAACCAATTGCAGCAGCATCTGTTCCTGCTGTGCTAAACTGGAGGAAAAAAAACTGGGGCATTCTGCTCCATATACTGGGGGTATTCCCTATTGGTTGTTCTTTAGTTTTATTTTTTATATGTGATTAATAAATATCCTTCTGTTGCTATTGTCACCATATTAGGGATTTTATTAAAACCCTGTTACTAATCCCTTTCCAGAGCCCACTATCTGAAAGCTTATAGTCAGAAATTCTGCCAAAGTTTGGATTCAACCAAAGATGATAATCCTGATTATGAAATTCAGGCAATAATGCACCTTGAAAGGTTTATTAGCCAATGTATGGGGACATTTTCTGCAATTTTCCTTTTTTGTTTCACTCTAATAAAGTTATTTATGCTTATTGACTAAAATATCTAAAAAATTAACTGTTCAAGTTATTTTTCATACAGAACTTATTTTTTTCCCCTAAATGTTGTGTTAGTAGACATATTTATCTTTACTTTGTTGCATGTTTCTTCATGCACTTTATTTCAGAAATCAGCATACTTTCAATTTATTTGTGGCAACATTTCCTGGTGTGATGCCTCCCAATTAGTTGTATTGCTAGGATGCACAGCATTAACATTATTTATTAAGGGCCAGTTTGTGATGTGCATTTAAAGATTCAAACCTTTGAGTCAACCTATTTTTTAAACTGTTAGGGTAGGGTGGATACTTCTATCTGTCCCCTCCAACATCACCTTTATGGATGGTGGCACCAGTTAAGAGTCTTGTACAGTCTGCTGTAATTATACTGTACTGAAGGAGGTGTACTCGCTGTACAGATCCATTTGTGAGCCCTACAGTGGTCTGGTTCAAGTTTTTGTAACTTGTTAGCTTTTTCAAGAAAGAAAGAAAGCTTTTAAGTTTGACAGAACAGATAGGTGTGAACATATGGGGAATAAAGGGCAAGTTCATCAAAGGCCTTGAAGCTTTCCCCATCTACTACTAATGCAAACCTCACTGATTCTCCTAGAAGAGATGAGAGTGTGTATGGTAATGGAGTTTTCATTGGATAATGATTGATATACTTTACATATTAATTTACTGGTATTAATATATTCTATCTAATTAACAATTTCCCTTTAATGTAAACTTTTATCTAAAGGAGTTTTATGGCCAGAAGTTTGATTTATTAGAATTGTTTCAAATAAAGGTGTAAACTGAATGGAGTAAAAACTGGACACCACTTAGAAGTTTCCTTTGCCTAGGAAGCCAAGAAACACACTTAACACACCACTTTAAATAATTATTTTCTAGTGTATAGTTGAATTAATTTTGAGAATTTGTAATTGTTTTATTTAAGATTAACTCTATCAGTGCAATGAACTTGCAGAAACTGCCAAAATATTTTGAACTCCATTCATAGCATACCAAATTCATTAGAGTTCTGCATGTAACAAAATAAGGATGCAAATCTTCACAGACAGCCCAAGCATTCATTTATTGCCCATCAACACAATTAGATTCAAGGGTTACAAGTCAACTTTTTTTTTAACTCAGTGGATTTTGATAAATCTGCTAAGTCTAGAAATAATGAGACATCAAAGAGGCAGTAACTTATGCTTAGTCCAGTAAGCACTACTGCAGGTGTCTTTTGTCTTTTGTAATACCTTGGGGTGAAATTCCTCCCTTTAATTTATTGAAAAAAGCCACCTTTGGTATGCAGTTTCATATTTTATATTCATGCCAATTTTTTTCAGTACGGTTATTGACTAAGAATTTCACATACACCTTCCTTCTGGAATTTGAACATAAAAATAAGGGTACAACAATACCGACTTGCATAATAGACAGTATGGATATGCTGGTGAAATTTGATAGGAAGATATAATCCCAATAAATGGTACATTGGTCTGGTTTGTCAGTAGTGATTATCTAAAATACTCCATAAAACAAACTGGTTCCATTTTTTGAAGGTTTAAATAGAAAAAAAAACTACTTCCAAACAGCTCTATATTAGCAAACTTTTTTAAGTCTGGTTTTTGTTCAGTACTGTATGGGATCACTTCACTGAAATCTGTAGACCTTGGTCTGAGAAAGATTAGGGGTCTGCATTTGTTGGAAAGTTGTGTCATATGAATGGCACATTAACAGCATGCACCATTATCACTATTATCTGGCGTGTGCACATTGTACTTCCTGGAAGCAAATGGCCACCTCTGCAAAAGGCTCCTTGAAGTCTGTCTCAGGAAGTTGACAATGGCCCTCAGTTTCTACGGCTCTAATCCCTTCCAGTCAGTCCCTGGAAACTTCCGTAACATCATTCAAGGAGCTGTGAGAGCCTCCACTCAACAGGTGACAGATGCCCTCTTCTGCATAGCATTCGCCTTCATGAAAATAGGACATGTCTCCCATGCAGCAAAATGATAGGTCCACCTATTTCCACAGGATACAAAAGCAAAATACTGTGAATACTCAGCAGCCCATCTGTGGAGAGAGAAACAAAGTTAGCGTGTTAGATCGATGATCTTTCATCAGAACTAGAAAAAGTTAGAGATGTGACAAATTTAAAGCAAGTATCGAGGCAGAGAAAAAAGGGGGAGAGGATAGAACAAAAGGGAAGGTCTGTGATAGGATGGAAGATGGGAGAGATTGAATGACAAAAGGGATGATGGTGCAAGGCAAAAGATAGTGATAAGGAAACAAATAAAATTTACTGTATTTTCTGCAGTCTTCTCTACAGTGGGGAGACTAAACGCAGTTTGGGTGATCACTTTGCAGAACACCTCCATTCACTTCGTAAACGTGATCCTGAACTTCCAGTCATAGCGTCATTCACGGCACAGTTGCATGTCATTTTAATTCTCTACAGCCTTCTGGACTCAACGTTGAGTTCAGTAATTTCAGATCATAACCTCTGCTCCTATTTTGTTTTCTGGTTTTGTTTTTGGACAGCAGCTGTTAGTAATTGTATAGCGCTTACAGCACATAATGATGACAAGGTAGCAAGAACCATGCAGGGATATTGGCTAATATCTGAGAGAGTGATTATGACAAAAGTTAAAGGGAAACCAGTGAACATTGTGTACGTACAGCTGTATGGGCCCACATAGGATCACAGTGATGAAGAAGTGGAAGTATTCTGTGAGGAGGTATGAAAAGCATTGAGGCATGTGAAGAATGGATACATCTTGATAATCATGGGTGATTTGAACGCAAACGTTGGTCGAGAGAGGCATGGAAAAGTGGTCCAAAACTGGTGCACAGATAGCTCTGGTCCAGGATTTTTGTCGTTTTGATAAAGTGTTACGATTGACCGCTCCAGTCAAAGCCCACAATCAAAATATACGATTCTGTTTGTGGTGGGAGAAACACACTGTTAATTCAGTCCCATCCCTCCACAGATCGCCTAACATATCATTTTAAACTTTCCAAATTAAAGAAAGACCCAGTCAAACTGTAGCCTCGAATGAGGCTAACCAAACCAGGTGTCTTTAGATCAACAAATTAACTGTTTCATTAGAAAAATTCAATTCTTAAATACTACTAAGATATAAACAACATGTAAAATAGAAACATTAGTGTCCTTGCATGTTTATGCTCCTGCCGAATGTGGAACAGTCCAAGGTTGCTTGAAGTCCTCACAGCTGTCCGATGGAGAAAAAAAGGTTCTTCAACAGTAGAACGGTCCGTAGTCTAATTCGGAAGTTGAAATTGATGCTTTCCTTCTCCAGCAATGAATTGCAACAATTAACAACTTGCAAACACATTGTAATGAATCAATTTGGCTTTAGAATTTTTGAGGGATAAAAGATTGCCACAGTCTAACTTCTCTTCCTTCATTTTAAATTATCAGAGATCTCTGTTTTGGCTTGACTTTTTAGAATTTTGAGAGAGAATAATAAATAAACAGACTAACTTCTCTTCCTTCAGTTTAAATGGTCTGAGAGCACTCCTTTTTGGTGCTAACACACAGCTGTCTGCCTGTTCCTCTGAGTTAAAACAGTCTGTTTCCACTATAAGCCAGTTCAAAATTAAATTGTAACAATGCATCTCTCGATCTCTGGTCCTGAATGGCTGAATTCCAGGCAACGAGAATGCACTGTTTGACTCTCAGTCTCCAAATGGCTGTATCCCAGGCAATGAGAATGCATTCTTTGACTCAGCTTTTACAGCTTGCTGCCTTAAAGCAATACTGCTCCCTTTCCAGCCTTAAAGGCACACCACATTCTTCCTGAAAAAAAAAATACATGATCATTAGAAAAGTGTGACATCTGTGATTGAGCATTGTGACAGTGAGCTTAATTTTTAAAACCCAAATCACAAACCAAGAAGTTACTTCAGCCTCCTCAACTACATGCATTTTATATCTTCTATAAAAATGCTCAACTGTGGAGCCGTGTCAATGGATTGCTTCTTCAATATTCATGGCCTGATCAGGGGTGTTTCTTTTAACCAGTCCCCCTGTGGGTTCAATTCTATAGGGACTGAGGCAAAATAACTAGGCAGGTTGAGATCTACAACAACTACTTGCAATAGTACTTTTAATGTGGTAAAACATCCCAAAGCACTTCATAAGAGCATTATCAGACAAAATTTGTCTTCAAGCGACATAAAGAGATATAAGCTTGGTCACAGAGGTAGGTTTTAAGGAGCGTCTTAAAAGGTGAGAGTGATAGAGAAGCGGCGAGGTTTAGGGAATTCTGGAATTCAGGGCTTGGCTGAAGGCATGGCTGCCAGTGGCAGAGTGAAGGAAATTAGGGATGTGCAAGAGGCCAGAGTTGGAGGAGCACAGAGATCTTACCTCACCTAGAATCATGAAATCATCATCAGAAATCCTGGCAAGTCCTGTAGCTTGAGGTTCCAGTTCACAGCATCGGGGTGTGTGGGGTTTATATAAAAGCAAAATATTGTGGATGCTGGAAATCTGAAATAAAAACAGAAGGTGCTGGAAATACTCAGCAGGTCTGGCAGCATCTGTGGAGAGACAGAGTTAACGTTCTGATGAAAGGTCACGGACCTGAAACATTAACTCTGTTTCTCTCTCCACAGATGCTGATAGACCTGAGTGGGGTTTAGGTCAAGTCTAAAGTTGGCCCTATTCGCTACTATCTTTTGCTGCTTTGTTTTCATTTAAGAAGAGAGATTCCGTTTGAAAATCTCCTGGGGAAAACAAGATCAAATTGCACTGTCTCCTTACTACTCCCTTTGGCTCTATCCCACCAACAACATTTTGTCATTCAATGTCTCCTGTCTTCCACCATCGCCTGTCTTCCACCCTTTCACAGGTCTTCCCTTTTGTTCCTTTTCCATTCTCACCCATTTGACCTAATTAAAACCTATCACATTTCTAGCTTTAACTAGAAACTCTGACCTGTCTCCCTCTGAACTTGCTGCACTCCATTCTCTCAGTGCAACCCTAACATCGTCATTAAACCTGCTGACAAGGGGGGTGCTTATGTTTAGTGAACTGACATCTGCCTCGCAGAAGCTGAACACCAACTCTCCAACACTTCCTCCTTCCTCCCCCAGACCATGAACCCCACCACTGAACATCAAGCCATTGTTGCCAGGACTGTCACTGACCTCATCTCCTCTGGACATCTTCCCATCTCTGGCTTCCAACACTGAACAGCCTGCTTCTACCTCTTTCTCAAGATCCACAAACAGGACTGCCCTGGTAGACCCATTGTTTCAGTCTGTCCCACTGAACTGATTTCTTCTGATCTCGACTCTTATTTTTATTCTCCCTTTGTCCAGCCTCTTCCACACCTACATCTGTGACTCTTCTGATGTCCTCAGTTAGTTAATCAGTTTCCAATTTCATAGCATGGGTTCGAGCTATTCCTGCCTTTCTGTGGGATATGTGGAAAATTCCTTTTTCCAGTCCTATCAGGCCCCCTCCCTCACTTCTTCCAGTACATTGATGACTGTATCGATGCCATTTGCTGCTCTCACACTGAACTGGAAAACTTCTTCAACTTTGCTTCCACTTTTCACTCTTTCACTTTCACACGGTACATCTCCGACACTTCCCTTCCCTTCCTTGACTTCTCAGCCTATCCCCAGAAATGGAGACAATTAATAAATATTTGTTACAAGCCCATTGACAGCTATTTCAACTACATTTCCTCACACCCTGCTTCCTATAAGGACTCTATTCTATTCGCCCAGTTTCTTTGTCTCCATTGCATCTGTTCTGATGATGCACCATTCCACACCAGTTCTTTCGATATGTCATCCTTTTTTTCAGCCGAGGATTCTGCCCTCACCCCCTCCCCCATCGAGCTTGACAGGGCCCTCAACCATGCCCGACCCATTTCCTGCACCTTTGCTTTCATCCGTTCCCCTCCCTCCCAGAACCACAATAGGGTTCACCTTGTCCTCACCTTCCATCCCACCAGCCTCCATATTCAACAGATCATCCTCTGCCATTTCTGTCACCTCCAGTGTGATGCCACCACCAAATACATCTTACCCTCCTCTTTCTACATTCCAAAGGGACCGCTCAGTTCACGACACCCCAGTCCGCTCTATCACCCCTTCCTCCTTCCATGGCACCTTTCCATGAAAGCACAAGAGCTGCTACCCCTGCCTTTTTACTTCCTCTCTCCTCACTGTCCAAGACTCCAAACACTCCTTCCAGGTGAAACAGTGATTTACGTGTACTTTCAATTTAGTATACTATGTTTGCCGCTTACAATGTGGTCTGTTCAACACTGGGGAGACCAAACGTAGACTGGGTGACCGCTTTGTAAAACACCTCCGGTCAGTCCGCAAGTGCGACCCTGAGCTTCCAGTGGCCTGCCATTTTAATTCTCCACCTTGTTCTCATGCGGACATCTCTGTCCTCTGCCTACTGTAGTGTTCCAATGAAGCTCCATGCAAGCTCGAGGAACAGCACCTCATCTTTCGATTAAGGCACTTTACAGCCTTCTGGACTCAACATTGAGTTCAACAATTCCAGACTGTAACCTCTGCTCCCATTTTGATACCTTTTCTTTGCATGTTGTGGCTTTAATCATTGTTTTTCTCTATTTTCTTTCTCTTGGTTTTGCTTTTGGACAGCAGTTGTTCATTATTCTACCATTGACACCTACTCTGGACACATCTTTTGTTTCTTGTCCGTTTACTACTTACTTTTGCTCTGCACCACCCCCCACCCCCAAATCCTTTGTCATTTAATGTCTCCTGTCCTCTGCCCTATTACGGACCTTCTCTTTGTTCTTTTTCCACCCTTTCCTCATTTGACCTATTTCAAACCTATTACATTTCTAACTTTTCCCAGTTCTGATGAAAGGCCCTTGACCTGAAATGTTAAATCTGTTTCTCTCTCCACAGATGCTGTCCGACCTGCTGAGTTTTTCCAGCATTTTCTGGTATTTCAAATTCCACTGTGCTCTGGCTGAATTTCTTGGGATTCTGAAACTCTGTCAATGTAACATGGTAAAGTTCACACACAAAAAAGAAAACAATTCCCATGGGTGAAAGAGATTAGTCAATTGAGCATCTGCAAAGGCCTCTGCTTTCCCACTTACACCTCCTCTGGACACATTTTGTTTCTTTACTTGTCCCATTATCACCCCCTTTTGTCATTTAATCTCTCCTGTCTTCCACCCTTCCTTTTGTTCTATCCTCCCCTCCCCATTATCTCTGCCTCTATACTTGTTTTAAACCTGTCACACCTCTAAGATTTTCCAGTTCTGATTAAAGGTCATTGACCTGAAATGTTAACTGTTTCTCTCTCCATAGATGATGCCAGAACTGCTGCATATTTCACATTGAGGATACCCTCCTTCGTGTTGTGTGGCACTACCACCATGCCAAATGGGATAGATTTGGAACAGATCTAGCAGTGTAAAACTGGGCATCCATGAGGCGCTGTGGGCCATCAGCAGCAGCAGAATTGTACTCAACCACAATCTGTACCTCATGGCCCAGCATATCCCTCACTCTACCATTACCATCAAACCAGGAGACCAATGCTGGTTCAATGAAGAGTGCAGGAAAGCATGCCAGGAGCAGCACCAGGCATACCTCAAAATGAGGTGTCAAGCTGGTGAAGCTACAACACAGGACTACTTGCGCGCCAAACTGCGTAAGCAGCATGCGATAGACAGAGCTAAGCGCTCCCATAACCAACGGATCAGATCTAAGCTCTGCAGTCCTGCCACATCCAGCCATGAATGGTGGTGGACAATTAAACAACTAACTGGAGGAGGTGGCTCCACAAATATCCCCATCCTCAATGATGGGGGAGCCCAGCACATCAGTGCAAAAGATAAGGCTGAAGCATTTGCAACTATCTTCAGCCAGAAGTGCTGAGTTGATGATCCATCTCGGCCTCCTCCTGAAGTCCCCAGCATCACAGATGCCAGACTTCAGCCAATTCGATTCACTCCGCGTGATATCAAGAAATGACTGAAGGCACTGGAAACTGCAAAGGCTATGGGCCCTGACAATATTCCAGCAATAGTACTGAAGACCTGTGCTCCAGAACTTGCTGTGCCCCTAGCCAAGCTGTTCCAGTACAGCTACAACACTGGCATCTACCCTGCAATGTGGAAAATTGCCCAGGTATGTCCTGTACATAAAAAGCAGGACAAGACCAACCTGGCCAATTACCGTCCCATCAGCCTACTCTCAATCATCAGTAAAGTGATGGAAGGTGTCATCAACAGTGCCATCAAGCGGCACTTGCTGAGCAATAACCTGCTCAGTGACGCTCAGTTTGGGTTCCGCCAGGGCCACTCAGCTCCTGACCTCATTACAGCCTTGGTTCAAACATGGACAAAAGAGCTGAACCAAAAGAGGTGAGAGTGGCTGCCCTTGACATCAAGGCAGCATTTGACCAAGTATGGCATCAAGGAGCCCTAGCAAAACTGAGGTCAATGTGAATCAGGGAGAAAACACTCTGCTGGTTGGAGTCATACCTAGTGCAAAGGAACAAGGTTGTGGTTGTTGGAGGTCAATCATCTGAGCTCCAGGACATCACTGGAGGAGTTCCTCAGGGTAGTGTCCTAGGCCCAACCATCTTCAGCTGCTTCATCAATGACCTTCCTTCAATCATAAGGTCAGAAGTGGGGATGTTCGCTGATGATTGCACAATGTTCAGAACCATTCGTGACCCCTCAAATACTGAAGCAGTCCGTGTAGAAATGCAGCAAAACTTGGACAATATCCAGGCTTGGGCTGACAAGTGGCAAGTAACATTCGCGCCACATAAGTGCCAGGCAATGACCATCTCCAACAAGATAGAATCTAACCATCTCCCCTTGACATTCAATGGCATTACCATCACTGAATCCCCCCCTGCCAACATCCTAGGGGCTACCATTGACCAGAAGCTGAACTGGAGTAGCCATATAAATACCGTGGCTACAAGAGCAGGTCAGAGGCTAGGAATCCTGCGGCGAGTAACTCACCTCCTGACTCCCCAAAGCCTGTCCACCATTGACAAGGCACAAGTCAGGAATGTGATGGAATCCTCTCCATTTGCCTGAATGGGTGCAGCTCCAACAACACTCAAGAACCTCAACACCATCCAGGACAAAGCAGCCCACTTGATTGACACCCCATCTACAAACAATCACTCCCTCCACCACCGACGCACAGTGGCAGCAGTGTGTGCCATCTACAAGATGCACCGCAGCAACACACCAAGGCTCCTTAGACAGCAGCTTCCAAACCCGCGACCTCTACCAACTAGAAGGACAAAGGCAGCAAATCTATGGGAACACCACCACCTGCAAGTTCCCCTCCAAGTCACACACCATCCTGACTTGGAACTATATTGCCGTTCCTTCACTGTCGCTGGGTCAAAATCCTGGAACTCCCTAACAGCACCGTGGGTGTACCTACCGCACATGGACTGCAGCGGTTCAAGAATTAAGCTCACCAGCAGCTTCTCAAGGGCAATTAGGGATGGGCAATAAATGCTGGCTGGCCAGCGACGCCCACATCCCATGAATGAATAATAAAAATTTCCACAGGATTGTAGGCTTCTCCAGGGCGCAGGAGGCTATTGATGGGACCCATGTGCCATTGACGGCTCCACTTGAACTTATCACTTTCGTCAACAGGAAGGGATGCCACTTGCTAAATATGATAATTGTCTGTAATACCCAACGGAGGATCCTGCATGTAAACTCAGAGAATGTGGAAAGTTCTCATAACGTCTTTGTCCTCTGTCACCCCACCATTTATGATTTATTTATCAGGGAGGGACAAGGAGGTGGAAGGACCCTGGGGGACAAAGCCTATCTCTTGAAGCCATGGTCGATGATACTATTCTGCATCACCAAAAATAAAACACAAAAAGATACACTCGTGTACACAGGGTGACCCAGCAAGTAGCAAGTGTTGGGGTGTGTCCTACAGCATACACCGAATAAACAATGAAGATTGTAGTGGGCTACTACCCATTGTACAATTTTTCATTGCAGGTAGTGTTCACACTGCACTTGGTAGATAAATTGCCCTTGAAACCAGAGGATCCCTTACCCCTATGTGCCTGTCCTATGGGTGATGGCCTCCATATGGAAGGCATGGTGGCAGTGCCCAAAGAGTAGCTAGTGGCTGAAGTATTTTGAGAATACTTAAAAATAGGTATCCACAAATTGTGCTGCTCACTTTTGTGATGAGAAACATGGGTGGCTGGCAGTTGAAAATAGCTCACATGATGTTGGAATTTGGAAGAGCACCTAGGCAGAAATCCCTGTGGTCAGCCTAGATTGCTCCTTTTGTGAGTCCATTACAATTAACATACAAAACTAAAGTAAATGGGAATCAGGGGAAAAACTGTCCAGTGCCTAGAGTCATACCTGACACATCCTTTGGGCCAAGTATGACTCTAGCCACTGGACAATCATCTCAACTCCAGAACATTACAGCAGGAGTTCCTCAGGACGGTGACTTAGGCCTATCTATCTTCTGCTATTTCCAACAAGAGAAAGCCTGAACAGCTTCCCATGGCATTTAATGTCATTACCATCAATGACTGTGCCACCATTAATATCCTGAAGGGGGTCACCATTGATCAGAAAATGAACTGGACCAAATGCCATGGCTACTAGAATAGGCCAGAGACTGGATATTTTGGATTGTGTGGCTCACCTCCTAACTTCCCAAAGCCTCTGTTCCATCTACAAGACACAAATCAAGAATGTGATGGAACGCTGTCCACTTGGCTGGATGGGTGCAGCTCCTAAAACATTCAAAAAGCTCAACTACCCAGGACAAAGTAATTTGCTTGATTGACACCTCATCCACTGCCATAAACATACATTCCTTCCACCAATGGCGTACCATAACTGCCAAAGCTTCTTCAGCTGCAGCTCCCAATTCCGTGACCCCACCTAGAAGGCCAAGGGCAGCAGAGCATGGGAACAGCACCAGCAGATCTAAGTTGTTCTCCATGTTATTTGGACTTGTATTGGCACTCATGCATTGTCATTGGGTCAAAATAATGGAAGTCGCTACCAAACAACAGCATTGTGGGAGCACCTTCACCACGCAGGCTATAAGGGGTTCAAGAAGGAGGCTCACCATCATCTTCTTAAAGAAAACTAGTGATGGGCAATAAACCCCAGCAATGCTCACATCTCAAGAATGAATGGAAAAGAAACAAGGAAGGTGGCTGAGGAGTAAAAAGGCAGTTGTAGTCACTCTGTATTGTGGTTGTTGATTATAAAAAGTAATGCATAATTTTATAAATAGTATTCAAATCCTTATATGGCTTTGCCCTCACTATCTCTGTAATCTCCTCTAGCCCTGCAACCCTTGGAGAACTCTTCCAATTCTGGCATAACCTGTATTCCTGATTTCCTTTGCTCCATTGGTGATCGTACCTTCAGTTGCCTAGCTGCTAAGCTATGGAATATCGTCCTTAAACCTCTTCACCCATTTCCCTCTCTCCCCTCTATAAATACACTCCTTAAAAGCTTTTGGACACCTGCCCGAATAGCTCCTTATGTGACTCAAAGAAAAATTTTGTAAGATAATGCTCCTATGAAGCATCCTAGATGTTTCACTACATTAGAGACACTAAATAAATGCAAGTTGTTGTTACAGCAACTGAAAGGGGCTCTTTATTCATTATTGACCTCAATACAACATAGCTCTATTGATTCTCCAGGAAACTTTGACATAAATATATTGTGAGATGAATGGACAGCACAAATGTCTAATTAACAGGGTACACCGTTCCAGTTATATTGTTCATGGCTGTCACAACTCAAAGGTATAAGACTAACGACATAAACGGAACCAACAGAATGCTTGGTGTCACGTACAACAGGGGAGGGAAGTACGTGCAACTTAAGAGGAAAGCGCAAGACGGCGAGACATGGAGAAATGAGCAGAGGATCTGTCCTAAGGCAGATCACTTTAATAACCATTCCAGCAAGTTTTTTTCAAAATTCATTTGGGGGATATGGGCATCGCTGGCTAGCCCAGCATTTATTGCCCATCCCTAATTGCCCTTGAGAAGGTGGTGGTGAGCTGCTTCTTGAACCGCTGCAGTCCATATGAGGTAGGTACTCCCACAGTGCTGTTAGGAAGGGAGTTCTAGAATTTTGACCCAGCGACTGAAGGAACAGCGATATAGATCCAAGTCAGGATGGTGTGTGACTTGGAAGGGAACTTGCAGGTGGTGGTGTTCCCATGCATTTGCTGTCCTTGTCCTTCTAGTTGGTAGAGGTCACGGGTTTGGAAGGTGCTGTCTAAGGAGCCTTGCTGCATTGTTGCAGTGCATCTTGTAGATGGTACACACTGCTGCCACTGTACGTCAGTGGTGGAGGGAGTGAATGTTTGTGGATGGGGTGCCAATCAAGCGGGCTGCTTTGTCCTGGATGGTGTCGAGCTTCTTGAGTATTGTTGGAGCTGCACCCATCCAGGCAGGTGGAGAGTATTCCATTACACTCCTGACTTGTGCCTTGTAGATGGTGGACAGGCTTTGGGGAGTCAGGAGGTGAGTTACTCGCTGCAGGATTCCTCGCCTCTGACCTGCTCTTGTAGCCATGGTATTTATATGACTATGCCAGTTCAGTTTCTGGTCAATGGTAACCCCCAAGACGTTGGTAGTGGGGGATTCAGTGATGGTAATGCCATTGAATGTAAAGGGGAGATGGTTGGATTCTCTCTTGTTGGAGATGGTCATTGCCTGGCACTTGTGTGACACGAATGTTACTTGCCACTTATCACCCAAGCCTGGATATTGTCCAAGTCTTGCTGCATTTCTATACGGACTGCTTCAGTACCTGAGGAGTCACAAATGGTGCTGAGCATTGTGCAATCATCAGTGAACATCCCCACTTCTGACCTTATGATTGAAGAAAGGTCATTGATGAAGCAGCTGAAGATGGTTGGGCCTGGGACACTACCCTGAGGAACTCCTTCAGTGATGTCCTCGAGCTCAGATGATTGACCTCCAACAACCACAACCATCTTTTTTTGTGCTAGGTATGACTCCAACCAACAAAGTGTTTTCCCCCGATTCCGATTGTCTTCAGTTTTGCTAGGGCCCCTTGATGCCATACTCAGTCAAATGCTGCCTTGATGTCAAGGGCAGTCACTCTCACCTCACCTCGAGTTCAGCTCTTTTGTCCATGTCTGAACCAAGGCTGTAATGAGGTCAGGAGTTGAGTGGCCCTGGCGGAACCCAAACTGAGCGTCACTGAGCAGGTTATTGCTAAGTGAGTGCTGCTTGATGGCACTGTTGATGACACCTTCCATCACTTTACTGATGATTGAGAGTAGACTGATAGGGCAGTAATTGGCCAGGTTGGACTTGTCCTGCTTTTTGTGTACAGGACATAACTGGGCAATTTTCCACATTGCCGGATAGATGTCAGTGTTGTAGCTGTACTGGAACAGCTTGGCTAGGGGAGCGGCAAGTTCTGGAGCACAGGTCTTCAGTACTATTGTGGAATATTGTCAGGGCCCATAGCCTTAGCAGTATGTTGTGCCTTCAGTCGTTTCTTGATATCATGTGGAGTGAATCGAATTGGCTGAAGTCCGGCATCCGTGATGCTGGGGACTTCAGGAGGAGGCCGAGATGGATCATCAACTCAGCACTTCTGGCTGAAGATAGTTGCAAATGCTTCAGCCTTATCTTTTGCACTGATGTGCTGGGCTCCCCCATCATTGAGGATGGGGATATTTGTGGAGCCACCTCCTCCAGTTAGTTGTTTAATTGTCCACCACCATTCATGGCAGAATGTGGCATGACTGCAGAGATTAGATCTGATCCTTTGGTTATGGGATCGCTTAGCTCTGTCTATCGCATGCTGCTTACGCAGTTTGGCATGCAAGTAGTCCTGTGCTGTAGCTTCACCAGGTTGACACCTCATTTTGAGGTATGCCTGGTGCTGCTCCTGGCATGCCCTCCTGCACTCTTCATTGAACCAGGGTTGGTCTCCTGGCTTGATTGTAGTGGTAGAGTGGGGGATTTGCCAGGCCATGAGGTTACAGGTTGTGGTTGAGTACAATTCTGCTGCTGCTGATGGCCCACAGCGCCTCATTGGTGCCCAGTTTTGCATTGTTAAATCTGTTCAAAATCTATCCCATTTAGCACAGTGGTAGTGCCACACAACACAATGGAGGGTATCCTCAATATGAAAGGCGGGACTTCATCTCCACAAGGACTGTGCGGTGGTCACTCCTACCAATACTGTTATGGACAGATGCATCTGCGGCAGGCAGATTGGTGAGGACGAGGTCAAGCATGTTTTTCCGTCTTGTTGGTTCCCTCACCACCTGCCGCATACCCAGTCTAGCAGCTATGTCCTTTAGGACTCGGCTAGCTCGGTCTGTAGTGGTGCTACCGAGCCACACGTGATGATGGACATTGAAGTCCCCACCCAGAGTACATTTTGCGCCCTTGCCACCCTCACTGCTTCCTCCAAGTGGTGTTCAACATGGAGGAGTACTAACTCATCAGCTGAGGTAGGGCGGTAGGCGGTAATAGCAGGAGGTTTCCTTGCCCATGTTTGACCTGATGCCATGAGACATCATGGGGTCCAGAGTCGATGTTGAGGACTCCCAGGGCAACTCCCTCCCTACTGTATATCACTGTGCTGCCACCTCTGCTGGGTCTGTCCTGCCGGTGGGACAGGACATACCCAGGGATGGTGATGGCAGTGTCTGGGACATTGTCTGTAAGGTATGATTCCGTGAGTATGACTGTGTCAGGCTGTTGCTTGACTAGTCTATGGGACAGCTCTCCCAACTTTGGCACAAGCCCGCAGATGTTAGTGATGAGGACTTTGCAGAGACTCTAGGGCTGGGTTTGCCATTGCTGTTTCCAGTGCCTAGGTCGATGTCCTTTAGTAAGTTGGTGGGTGAGCTGTATGTAACTCAGGTCTTTAAATGTCTGTGCTACTCATTGCTTCAGTAAGGGCAAGAAGTGGGAGATCAAGATAAGGTGGGTAGGACTATAAAACTCCTAATGAAATGGAGCACATACTAAAATCAGCATGATATCACTGTCACACAGTTGTATAGAGATCAACAGTAGAATTTCTTTATAAGGCTGTGGGGATAGTTTACATCTTTGGCGGGAGAAACTAACTGCCTGTAGCAAATTGGCCTCCTGTTACACATCGCACCCAATTTTCCTTTTCATTAAAATCCTCTGTTTCAGTCTCTGATAGCCAGAGCACATAATACAGCAGAACACCAAGACACAGTGGCCAATTAATGTTTCCATGCATGAATTCAATATGAGTCAGGAATTGACTAACTACTTTTATAGGGCAGGACAGGTTCTGCCAGTATTTCTACTCCTTCCTGAAAATTAATAAAATAGTTAATTGCTGCTATTTCTTCCATCTAGTCACCAAACAGCCAACAGACAAACTTGCCAAATGAAATTGTGAAGTCTTAAAAGATGCAAACATTATATCAAATAAAAATAAAATACTGCAGATGCGAGAAATCTGAAATAAGAACAAAAGTGCTAGAAACACACTGGTCAGGCAGAATCTGTGGAGAGAGAAACAGAGTTAATGTTTCAGGTTGATGACCTTTCATCAGAACTGGAAGAAATTAGAGATTTAACAGTCTATAAGCAAGTACAGAGCAATGAAAAACAATGGGGAGGCTGGAGGATGGAAAGAACAAAAGAGAAGGTCTGTGATATGATTGAGGGCAGGAGTGATTAAATGACAAAAGGGTTGATAGTGTAAGGTAAGTTTAGTTTAGTTTAGTTTAGAGATACAGCACTGAAACAGGCCCTTCGGCCCACCGAGTCTGTGCCGCCCATCAACCACCCATTTATACTAATCCTACGCTAATCCAATATTCCTACCACATCCCCACCTGTCCCTATATTTTCCCTACCACCTACCTATACTAGGGGCAATTTATAATGGCCAATTAACCTAAGAGAGGGAGACATGGAATGGGACTTTAAAGAAACAAAATTGGTCTGTAGCTTCATTGCAACAAGTTAGGAGGCTGAGGACTGAGAGGTCAGAGTGGGAGTGGGATGCAGAATTAAAATAGCAGGCGACCAGAAGCTCATGGTCATGCTTACGGACTGAATGGAGGTGTTCAGCGCAGCGATGATTCAATCTGCATTTGGTCTCCACAGTGTAGTGGAGACTGCATTGTGAGCAGTATACTGACTTGAAAGAAGTGCAAGTAAATCGCTATTTCATCTGGCAGGAGTGTTTGGAGCCCTGGACAGTGGAAAGGGAGTAAGTGAAAGGGCAGGTGTTGTCTCTCCTGCACTTTCATGGGAAGGTGCTGGGTGAAGTGTTGGGGGTGAAAGGAAAGTGGACCAGGATGTCGCGGTGGGAATGCTGAAAGGGAGGAGGAGGAGGGGAAGATGTGTTTGGTGGTGGCATTGCGTTGGAGGTGGTGCAGGATTATCTATTGAATGTAAAGGCTGGTGGGGTGGAACGTTAGGATGAAAGACCCTGTTGTGGTTCTAGAAAGGAAGAAAATGGGTGAACCCAGAAGGCCGATTAGAAGCATCGGTGTGGAAGGTGGCATTGTCAAAACAAATATGATGGAGATACAGAAACTGGGAAAATGGAATAGAGTCCTTACAGGAAGTGGCCTGGGAAAAAGTATTATTACAGTAACTGGGAGTTGGTAGGTTTAAAGTAGATATTGGTGGACAGCTTATCCCTGGAAATGAAGATAGCGAAGTCGAGGAAGGAAAAGAGAAAGTCAGAGATGGACAATGTGAAGGCAAGGGAGGGGTGGAAATTGGAAGCAATTGTTGATGAAACTTTCCAGCTTGGGGCAGAGCAGAAAACAATAGCAACACAATCATCAATGTACTGGAAAAAGAGGTGAGGGAGTGGACCTGAGAAGGACTGGAACCAAAAATGTTCCACGTATTCTACAAAAAAACAGGTGTACCTAGGGCACACATGTGTTCCCATAGTCGCACCTTTTATTTAGAGGAAGTGAGTAGAATTAAAGCAGAAGTCATTCTTGCAATTGGGGGCAGCGGAGAGCTTGCAGGCTGTCCTGAAGTGGGGGTGGAAAGTGGGAATAGATGTCCATGGTGAAAAGGAAATAGCTAGGGCCCTGAAACTGGAAATGGTGAAGTGTGGGAAGGTGCCAAAAGAGTCGTGGATGTAGGGCAGAAGGGATGTGATAAGGGGGGAAAACATTATATGCTCATTTAGTAATTGGAGAAATGTGAGATTTTACTTCTTATACTTTGTATTTGAAAGTATTCCAAATACACCTGAGATTTGGCATATGACCTATGATCTATTAGAACAGTTTTGCGACTAAGTTTGATTGAATAATTTGATTTGAGAACTAATTTAAAATACCAGGCTTTTAAAATTAATTTTTTTTTTGAATTGGGGAAAAGTAAGAATTAATTCCTTTTTATGGAAATATACATACACAATACTGGAGAATTGAGAATAGGCTGGATAATTGAAGACATAAGGACGTAGATCACTTCAATCAATAGATTCAGTCATTCTCAACTGTAGTATCTTCTAATTCCAGTTTATTGTCCTGTTCTTCCCTCAATTCCTCTGCTACAGTTCTTCAGACTCATGGTCTATTCCCTCATTACAGTCCTTTATTTCAGCAGCCAAGCTACCATCCATGCTTTGCTTCGGTCTGTTTGATTAACCTATTTGCATTTACTGCCATAATATTCACAATTTCCCAGTTAATAGGCAGTGGATTCTTTATTATTTTTGCACAGTAATACTGCCAAGCAGCATTAAGACAGTTCCACATTAGCACTAGAACAATGCTCCCAAGTCCAAGTGATGAAGGCCCGGACGTTACTGGAGCAGAACTATTGGGCCACACTCTTTGTCAAAATCATCCACTACTCCAGATCATTCTGATAAGTAAAAACAACCCCAATCTTTTTCCACGACCAACCATTTCTTTAAATCTTTGCCCCTAACTCCTCCACCCTCACTTCTACCTACAAGTGTTCAGAGTTCATAGACTTAATATTGAGACCATCCGTTCAGCTACCTGTGCTGCTTCACTTCCTCCACTCCCCTTTCACTTGCCCGTCAAGCCAAACTTTCTCCTAGACCTGAACTTGCATCTTTCTCTACTGCTCATCTTTCTTGCAACTTGTTTGAAGTTTACCAATTAGATTTCCATGCCTGCCACAGCACCAAATTGGCCCTAAATAAATTACAAATTATATTCACTCTGACTGTGTTCAATTATTATCCTTCTCATCCTCCTTGTATCCTTTGACATGGTCAACCACATCATCATCCTCCAATGCCTTTCATCAATTGTCCAGCTCAGCGGAACTGCTTTCGCTGACTTCACTCCTAACTATATGACCATAGCCAGAGCATCTCCATCAATATCTTCTCTTCCTGCCCCTGCACTGTTGCTCTGGAGTCTCCCAAAGATCTGTCCTTGGTCCTCTCCACTTCCTCAACTGCATGTTGTCTCTAGGCAACATCATCGACAGACATGGGGTCAGCTTCCCATCTATGCTCACGACACCCAATCTCTCCTCTACCTCTCAAAACCTTATTTGATCTAGAGCTGAGCTCTGACCTCATATCTTCTTTGTCACAAAGACAATCTACTTATATCTCCATATGTCACTTGCCTCAGCCCCTATTTCAGCTCATCTACTGGTAAAACCCTCATCCATGCTTTCCTGACTGACTGCCGCTGGGTGATGGGTCCTGACTTTGAATATGTAAATTAAGAAAATGAATACATTTAAACAAATTGTCAACGATCTTACCTGCTGTCTAGGATCTTCCGAGCGGCGGCTGGCACGCACACTCCTTCATTTTCCTGTCCAGGGAAAGCTAGCACTGCCGAGGTGGGGAAGGGGGGTTACTTAGGATTTTCAGTGTAGTGGTGTGGAGGGGTGGGGGTACGGGGTCAAATGTACATTATTAGTGTAGGGGAGTGGGCGAAGGTGTGACCTCTGCACTTTGAACAGTTTGGGGGTTGGGGAGGAAGGTCAAGTCTTGCATGTAAGTCTTTTGCGGGGGGGGGTGGGGGAGGGCAACTATTATGTGTAAGTGTTATGGGGTGGGAGAAGAGGCAATATTTTATATTGCATACTGGGAGGGGGGTACATGTTAAATATTTAAATTCAGTGGCAGGTCTGGCTGACCTTTAAAGATGGAGCCAGCACCTGTGCACAGGCAGCTGACGCCATTGCCGGCATCACAGAGCCCACCCTCACCATGTGATTGGGGGAGGAGGGCCGACCTGCGTATTATCTTGAGCCACCACGCAGTAGATCGCGGCAGCATGGTGACATGCAGCCTGCATGTGCACGCCTCCTTTTTTTTGCCTGCTGCTGCTTCTGGTGGAGGGGGAATAAAATTCAGCCCATGTTTTGTAAAAATGACATCAAAGCTCTTGGTGGATCTGTACCTTGATTAGAGAGTTCTAACCCTGGAAAGTAGTAAAAACAGGCAAAAAGTCAGTCACTTAGATAGTAAAAGCATTTTAATAGCAAAGCAGCCATTGCCAATAACAAATGCTTGTATAACTGAAATAAACATTTTACTTTATTGCTTTAATGTCAGATTGTTTTTTTGTTTTGTTGAACATAGCCAACTGAGGGCTGGGAATTCATAACAATAAGAAACATTCAGGAAAGCAATTCTCACATGTACTGAATAACTTATTTTGAATGCAACACAAGTGCACTAAATACTTGAAATCAACCTTGAAATTCACCCTCACGACTGCCCATTTTTTGCCTGAAAAACAAGTGACCAACAGTTGTCAATTGTGGACTGCGGTGTTGTGAGTTCACCAACTGGTTCACTAATGTCCTTCAGCGAAGGAAATCTGCCGTCCTTACCTGGTCTGGCCTACATGTGACTCCAAACTCACAGCAATGTGGTTGACTCTTAAATTCTCTCTCAAATGGCCTAGCAAGCCACTCAGTTCAAGGGCAATTAGGGATGGGCAATAAATGCTGGCCTTGTCAGCGATGCCCACATCCTATAAACAAATCAAAAAAAACCATGGCTGCTCTTTGAACTAGGAACATATGAAATAGGAGCAGGAGTTGACCTTGAACCTGCTCTGCTATTTAGTAAGATCATGGCTGATGCTTGACCTCAACTCAACTTTCCCGCCTAATCCCCATAGCCCTTGATTCCTTTAGAGTCCAAAAATTTGTTGATATTAGCCTTGAATATATGATGCTCATGCTCGACTGATGTAATATTCTGATAGGGCTGAAAATTACAGCTGGCCTGCTTGAAATATGTGTGCGTAAGTGCTTAAATTTACAAATTGGGGTGCAACACTGGTTGTAGGACCCGGATTTCAAAACAGGTGGAATAAGTGATGTGCATGCTTCATCCAGGTGTATCAAGTGTTGAGTGTCTTAACTAGCGGTCCTTTAAGGAAATGCTAGAGGCAGCTCGCAAAATTGCCAAGGAAATTTCAAGTTTATATTTTTATAGCAAAAACCTCCAAACCTCCAGCCCACTGCTGGCCTGTTTGCAGCTCAGCACAGGATCGCCTCCCCATTCCAGATCCAACATCCAGTTGACTCAGCATAGGAGGTAATTTCTCACCCTTCCATAACTGGAAGGTTGCAGTAGGATGCCCATTTGGTGCCTGCAGCTTGCTGGCAGCATTTAAATGAGTCCCAAACACAAAGTTGGTTCTGGCCTCATGCTCTAATGAGCGGGTGGGCAAGGGGTCTAATTCACCAACTTGGTCCCTGTTTTGGGTGGAGGTTGATTTTTTTCAACCCATCTGTCTCACAGTGAGGTTCTGTTGTATGTATCGCAAGTATACAGTTGATAACTAGGCACTTGATCACGAGGATCTATCTTTGGCCTCCTCCTATTTCTTATCTACATGCAGCTCCTCAGTGACATAATCCGAAAACACAGTGCTGGTTTTCACATGTACGCTGGTGATACCCAGCTCTACCTGACCACCATTTCTCGCAACTCCACCCTTGTTGCTAAATTATCAGACTGCGTACCCAACATCCAGAACTTGAGCAAAAATTTCCTCCAATTAAATATTGAGAATACTGAAGACATTGGGCTGAATTTTCCGATCCTGCTGAGGACAGAAATGGAGGCAGGCAGGGGACGAAAATACTGATGCTGGTTGGCGTGCCGGTTTCCCAGTGCTGGCGCATTTCACCAGAGCAGGGAGTGGGGGGGAGGGCAGCCTCAAGATCTGCCCGATCCATTAATAAGGCTAATCAATATGCTTAATGCAACACTGGCATCTACCTGGTGATGTGGAAAATTGCCCAGGTATGTCCTGTGCACAAAAAGCAGGACAAATCCAAACCGACAATTGCCACCCCATCAGTCTACTCCCGATCATCAGCAAAGTGATGGAAGGGGTCGTTAACAGTGCAATCAAACGGCACTTTCTCAGCAACGACCTGCTCACTGACGCTCCGGGTTCTGCCAGGGCCATTCAGTTCCTGACCTCATTACAGCCTCAGTCCCAACATGGACAAAAGAGCTGAATTCCAGAGGTGAGGTGAGAGTTACTGCCCTTGACATCAAGGCAGCACTTGACTGAGTATGGCATAAAGGAGCCCTAGCAAAATGAGTCAATGGGAATCAGGGGCAAAACTCTACACTGGTTGGAGTCATACCTCGCACAAAGGAAGATGGTTGTGGCTGTTGGAAGTCAATCATCTCAGTCCCAGGACATCACTGCAGGAGTTCCTCAGGGTAATGTCCGAGGCCCAAACGTCTTCAGCTGCTTCATTAATGACCTTCCCTCCATCGTAAGGTCAGAAGTAGGGATGTTCGCTGATGATTGCACAGTGTTCAGCACCATTCGTGACCCCTCAGGTACTGAAGCAGCCCATGCCCTTATGCAACAAAACCTGCAATATCCAGGCTTGGGCTGATAAGTGCCAAGTAACATTCGTGCCACACAAGTGCCAGGCAATAACCATCTCAAACAAGAGAGAATCTAACCATCACCCCTTGATGTTCAACGGCATTACCATCACTGAATCCCCCACTATCAACATCCTGGGGGTCACCATTGAACAGAAACTGAACTGGACCAGCCAAATAAATGCTGTGGCTATAAGAGCAGGTCAGAGGCTGGGAATTCTGCGGCGAGTAACTCACCTCCTGTCTCCCCAATGCTTGTCCACCATCTACAAGGCACAAGTCAGGAGTGTGATGGAATACTCTCCACGTGCCTGAATGGGTGCAGCTCCAACAACATTCAAGAAGCTCGACTCCATTGAAGATAAAGCAGCCCGCTTGATTGGCACTCCATGCACAACATTCAACATTCACTCCCTCCACCACCAATGCACAGTGGCAGCAGTGTGTACCAGATATAAGATGCACTGCAGCACCTCACCTAGGCTCCTTCGACAGCACCTTCCAAACCTGTGACCTCTACCACCTAGAAGGACAAGGACAGCAGATAAATGAGAACACCACAACCTGCAAGCTCCTCTCCAAGTCACACACCATCCTGACTTGGAACTGTATCGCTTTTCCTCTACTATCACTGGGGCAAAGTCCTGGAACTTCCTTCCTAACAGCACTGTTGGTGTACCTACACCACAAGGATTGCAGCGTTTCAAGAAGGCAGCTCAACCAAGAGTATTTTCAAGAGTATTTAGAGATGGGCAATAAATGCAGCCCTAGCCAGTGATGCCCACATCCCACGAACGAATAAAAAAAAGCTTCTTGGCACTGGTCACCATGCCCTGCCAGTAGTCATCGAAGTCACTGTGGCCTTAAACGTCTTTGCGTCTGGCTCCTTCCAAGGATCACCTGTGGACCTTCGTGGCATCTCGCAATTGGCTGCACATCACTGCATCTTGCAGGTCACTAATGCCCTGTATGCCAGAGCTGGACAGTACATTCAATTTCAGATAGTTGCTGCCTCACAAGCATAGAGGGTAGTGAGATTCACTGCCATCGCTGGATTCCCCCACGTGGAAGGCATCATCGTTTGAACCCATGTGGCCATCAAGACACCTAGTGACCAGCAAATCAGATTCAGCTGGTCTGGGACCACAACAAGAGCTTCTTCCATCTAATAAAAATAGAAAGTGCTGGAAATACTCAGCAGGCCAGGTAGCATCTGTGGAGAGAGAAGCACAGTTAACGTTTCAGATCTGTGACCTTTCATCAGAACTGGCAAAGGTTAAAAAAGAATTAGGTTTTGAGCAAGTGAAGGGTGGGGGGTTGGTGGGGAAGCGAACAAAAGGGGAGGCATGTGATAGGACAGAGGGCAGGAGAGATTAAATAACAAAGCTGTCCTGGGACAAAAGCAAAGAGTGTGTTAATGCTTGTAGTGAAAGACAAAGCATTAGTTCAGTGAGAGTATTAATAGTGGAATAATGAGCAGCTCTGTCTACATGAAAAACAGGCACATGGTTAAAAAATAAAATATAAATATATAAAAAAGGCCAGTCATGCTCTTATATTTTACTCTGGTCCCTAGCACCTGACTTCACCCTCTCTCTGGCAACAGTCTTGAGACTAAATCAGTCTGTTCGCAGCTTTGGTGTCATATTTGACTCTGAGATGAGCTTCTGACCGCGTATTCACGCCATCTCTAAGACTGCCCATTTCCACTTCTGTCATATCACCCAACTTCGCCCGTCTCAGATTACCTGCAGCTGAAACCCTCATTCATGTCTTCATTACCTCTAGACTTTATGATTTCAATGCTGGCCTTCCAATTCTGCTCTCTGCGATATTGAGATCATCCACCTATCACCCCTGTGCTCGCTGACCTACATTGGCTCCCGGTAAAGCAATGTCTTGATTTTAGAATTCTCATCCTCGTTTTCAAATCCCTCCATGGCCTTGCCCCTCCCTACCTCTGTAATGTCCTCCAGTCCCACAACCCTCTGAGATATCTGCAGACATCTAATTCTGGCCTCTTGAGCATCCCTGATTTTAGTTGCTCCACCATTGGTGGCCACACCTTTGGAAGTCTAGGCATTAAGCTCTGGTATACCCTCCCTACACCTCTCTTCCTCTCTACCTCACTTTCTTTCATTAAGACAATCCTGAAAACCTACCTCTTTGACCAAGCTTTTGGTCATCTGACCTAATATCTCCTTATGTGGCTGGATGCCATATTTTGTTTTATAATGCTTTGTTTTATGACATTAAAGGCAGTTTATAAATATAAGCTGTTGTTAAGTTAATACAGTGGACAGCATCTTGAGTAACACTGCCCTGGAGAAGTTTGATATGCTTTGAGTTTCAATGAAGAAAAGAAAAAGTGTAGAGATATCAAAAATTTGCTTGAGTCACATTTATTAATTATTTGGTTATGTTCTCTTGAGGTATAAAAGTTGTTTTATCTCAGTGCCTGCTTTGTGTCGTGTGCATTGTATTTCATACGAGCATACGAATTAGGACCAGGAGTAGGCCACTCGACCCCTGGAGCCTGCTCCGCCATTCAATAATTTCATGGCTGAACTGATTACTCCACATTTCCACCTACCCCCAATAACCTTCCACCCCCTTGCTTATCAAGAATCTATCTACCTCTGCCTTCAAAATATTTAAAGACTCTGCTTCCACTGCCTTTTGAGGAAGAGAATTCCAAAGACTCACGACCCTCTGAGAGAAAAAATTTCTCCTCATCTCTGTCTTAAATGGGCGACCCCTTATTTTTAAACAGTGACCTCTATTTTGAGATTCTCCCACAAGGGGAAACATCCTTTCCATGTCCACCATGTCAAGACCCCTCAGGATCTTATATGTTTCAATCAAGTCGCCTCTTACTCTTCTAAATTCCAGTGGATACAAGCCTAGCTTGTCCAATCTTTCCTCGTCAGACATTGTTGCATATGGCTGCTGTTGAAAACACAAATGAAGAACCACAGGAACATAGTAGGAATGGCTGATTATAATGATAATGGTCATCGTGGGTCTTATTTTGGAATTCTATAAAGAACCAAAGAAGGCTATTTTCTCTTGCTGAGATATGAGAAGTTATAGTTTCGTGTAATGGGCAAATTATACAGTCAGAGCAGGAAAGGAAAAAGAATGACATCAGCTCAATCTTTTCCACATTTTCATTCATAACTTGAAAACTAAATTCTGTCATTAAGAAATGTGGAAAGTGTATTTAACAAATAATTAATTGAATTAATTAGAATCAGTTTACAAACTACAATTGTGTTATATTAAAAAGAGACATTTCTCTCCAACTCTAATGTAATATAATCTGCTAGAATAGCCGCTCACCTTTAAAAAAAAGAGATAGTGAAAGCTGTAACATTGTTGTTACAGATACCGGTCTGAATTTTCCAAAATTCATTAAGTGGGACAGTTCCCCTGCCTGTCATGGAGCTGTGCCCTTGAACTTTGACTGAAATTCCCGCCTTGATCATTTGCGTCTTGGAAACAGGCACCCAGCCTCTTTGTTGCCTGCAACAATGTCAGTTTTTAAAAGAAAAATTTCTGGCTCTGTTTTGGCCTGTGCAAGGCAGCAATTCTTAAGCTCTTGAGCAGGCCTGGCGACCAAAAGAGAAGTTCTTCAGCTGCTTGCTGACCATAGAATTCCTGCATCTAATGGGAAGCCCTTGAGTCTAGCATTCAAATGATGCAAATGTTGGGAAATAATATTTCCCTTATAACCATTTATTTTACTTACAGCAGCCTGCATATTGGTTGGACAATTTGTACCACAGCGTTTGGTTGTTGGTAAATGAGGGGGAGGAGCATTGGGGGGAACAAAGTGGAGTGTCCTATGCAACTTCCCCTCCCAGTAAAGGCCGGCTCGGGTCTGCAAATGAAACCCGACCCGAGCCCAACAGAACCACATCCGACCCAAGTCCGACTCAGCCCGAGTCCTTTCATTTATTCCCGCACCCGACCTGACCCGACCCGACCATCAGTTAACCTAGCTTCCGTTTTTCACTTTATTATTATCTGCACCATCTTAAAAAAACTGTAACTAAACAGTCTTTCAAGTCCAAAAAGTACATTGGAGCCACGTACCGGAGGTGTTATTAGAGTGTGTCTGACCCGGCCCGACCCGACCCGAGCCCAAATGCCGGACCCGGAAGAGCGACCCGACCCGACCCGAACCGGACACATGTTGTCAGGTCCCATCGGGTTCGGATTGGGTAGCCATGCTCTACCTCTTAGTTCCTCAGATGTAACAAAAGTTCACATTACTGAGATTTCCTGTCCCAGGTAATTGTAATGACTACATGCTAGATAGCCTCAATTCACGCTGCCTCCTGACAGGGCTTTGTGCTGGTAGTAGGACCTGGTTAACAGACGCGTCAGTCTATAAAACTTGGAAAAGCTGACAAACTGCTCCAAAAATGTTGACACATTTCCAAAAAAGCTGATGACTCAAAATGCAATATATACAACTGAAATATAGACCTATGACCAAGGCCACTATTTCAAAGAGACTGAATATATTAAATACCTTATTATCTCTTGTTGCAGATGTTTGACAGGATGTGAGGTGTAACATAGGTTTTGTTAGAGGGTTCTATCTATGCTACATCACTGAATCTGTCCTAAACAAAGTCACAAATTATATCCTGTGTGACTGCAACCATGCTGCACTAACCCTTCTTGCCCTCTTTGACTGCCAGCATCCTTCAACACAATTGAACATATCAAACTCCTCCAATACCTCTTCTCCATTGTTCAGCCGAGTGGAATGCCCTTGTTTATCCACGCTTACCTAGCTAGTCATAGCCAGAGATTCTCCTACCTTGGCTTCTCTTTCCACTGCTGCTCTGTTATGTTTGGAGTCCCTCAATGATCTGTCCCCTCCTACTTCTCATCTACACTCTACCTCTCAGCGGTATCATCCGAAGACATGGGTTGGCATTTTCCAGGCAAGGGAGGCAGGTTTGGGTGAATGCAGGGAGTTAAATCCCCTAAAAGTGATGTCAGGTTGGGAGCCAAACATCATCCTGCCCTCTTCTGGCTTTCACACAGGCAGATTTGAAGGTGAGCGGGGAAACCCCGTGTAGCTATCGAGTAAAGCATTTAAATATTGCAATAAGCAACTAAGTTCTGTTTTAATTAAAGATTCTGAATTTAACAGGCAGCGGATCTATTTCCCAAGCTGTGTGGAACTCGCCAGGGTCACTGAGGCAGATACACAGCAGGGTGCGATACTTCAGTGAAACTGACAGGCCGGGAAGCTTTTGATCAGTGAAACTGAAGAGCTGAGGCCATGGCCAGGTGAGAGGCTGATGCTCACAGCGCTCCTTCTCAGAGAGTGCTTTCATTGCTTGACAGTAGATTGCCAACTTCTTTGAAGTCACTTTACCTGTCTTGACTTCACTCACCTACAGCTGGACTTCCCACTGTCAGCCTTCACCATAGATGGGAGCAGCTTATGCAGCTCTACCTTGAACCTCTAACGAAGGGCAAGAGGAGAAGCAATACTATCACCAACTGTACCTGCAGTAGCAGGAGCAGCAGCAACACCGTGCCACTCCACGGGGCAGAGGGGATAGCCAGAGATCCAGCTCCAAGGAGGCAAGACCTCCAACAGAGTCTACAGGCAAAGGATCAGCTCTCGACATGTGTGAGCATCAGTGTCTTAGAAGGCTCAGGTTTTCATGACAGTTCATTGCTAACATCTGCAGATTTCTGGAACAAGACTTCCTTCCCAGTAGACTAGGTGGCTATGCACTGCTAGTGACTTTCAAGGTGCCTGTCACTGGAGGGCCACCGCCCCCACCCTGGTTTCTTCCTCTCCCCAAGGATGTGTGTGCTGTCTTTTCCTGCAATGATTTCAGGTTCCACATGTGCACTGATGACACCCACCTCTCTCAACACCTCTAGTGCCTCTGTGTTGTTAGATTGGTTGTTTATTCCTGAATGAGTCACAAATTCCTCCAAAGCCATTGCCTTTGGCCCTCGACACAAACTCTGTTTCCTCATCACCGATTCTATCTCCCTCCCTGATCACTATCTCAAGCTGAATCATCACAAAGACTACCTACTGCCATCTCCCTAACTTTGCCCATCTCTGTCCTGCCTCAGTCTGTCTGCTACTGAAATACTCATCCATGCGTTTGTCACCTCCGGAGTCAACTATTCCAATACTTACGCGGTCAGCCTCCCATCTTCCAAGCTCCATAAACTTCAGCTCATGTAAAACTCTGTTGCCTATATCATAACCTGCACCAAGTCCTCTTTAACTACCACTCCTGTGGTTGTTATCCTACATTGGCTCACTGATGCATCAAATTTAATATTTGTATCCTCATGTTCGATTCCTCCATGACCTCGCTGTTTGCTATCACAGTAACCTTCTTTAACCCTGTAACCCTGCAAAATTTCTGTGCTCCTGTATGTCTATCTAGCCTCTTGTGCTCCCTAGTCAGTGACAGCAATGCTCAAATAAAGCCAGTTAATGCATACATCGTAAAAATAGAAGCAGCTTTACTCACTCTTGAAGAAAATAAACCTTCACATAAAACAACAGTTTGATATGCACCAGAAAATGCTTTTGAGGAAAAGGAAATGTTTTCAAAAGCTGCATTTTAGCAGCTTATTTGTTAGTAAAAAAAACTTATTTGGGGATGAATGTTTTAAGTAAACAGACCTGAAACTATAACTTTCAGAAGCCAAGAGCTATTTTAAAGATGTTCTGCCTTACGTTTGTGCACAGGAAACAATGGAAAAAGTGAGCTTTGATTGATTGGCTCCCAAGTCCCACCCTCCAGTTGATCTGATTGTTTCTAACGGCTTTCAATCCTGCCTTCCATCAATCTGATTGACTTTGACTAGTGCTGCCTTTCACATTATCTGTCTGGTTAATACTGACAGCCTCCAATCCAGTAACAAACATTAATTTTGCTTGTGAAACACTGACAAGCTAACAATAAGTTCCAAAGCTAACTGTTGATTTAAAACACCAATGGTTGACATGTATGTGAACTCTTTTGAGTTCTCACTTAAAAAAGACCATACAGACTGGTATATCTAAGCGTTACAGAGGAATCACCTGGAAAAAAGCATCCTTAAATAGCCTCACAAAGTATGATTGGCATGTCATCCTGTTTTTAGTTTAGTTCTTGAATGTTTTGAATTTCATTATCTTCTTTCCTTCAGCAATGACTATCACAGTGATCAATCAGTTAAGTGCAGTAGCACATTCCATACTGATCGTGCATGCCAGAATGGCATATATCACTCAATTTGGCAACAGCTCATAGTAAAGACAAAGAGCAAAGTTACTTTAAATAGTAAGACAATTGCTTGCATTGATTATCAGTATACCTCTCAGGCAAGAAATTGGGATAGTTTGCACCCATTTTTGGGGCCTATGAGTGCCCTTAGAGCTCCAAAATGATGTCCAAGGTGCACACGCATTTCTGGGGCAAATTGCATGGATGCCATATTGGTGAGGGCATTAGAGCAAACAATTACCATCCGGTGGAAGTCTGCAGAGCAGGCAGATCACGGCATCAATCAGGGTGCAATACTGATTTGAAACCAGCAGTGCCATTTTGGAGCTCAATGCTCTTTTAACCTCACACAGCTAATATGCCTTCAGCAGCAGGAAGGACCCATGCTACTTAAAGGGGTGATCAACTACATACAGGTTAGCCACTAGTTAATTTCTTCTGGCTTTTGCTTTGATTATACAAGTATTTGCTGATCTCTATAGTAGTTTTAAGTTGCAAAAGTCTGCAGGGAGTGGAGGTAATCTGCACAAGCCAGTTTCTCCTAGATATAGGTGCACTAGTAGACCTTCTCCTTGGAACACAACATAACCTGGAGAATAAACAAGAGGTCATGCAGAGTGGGACCAGCTGTTGGAAAGGGAGGAGGAGGAAGGGAAAAGGGCTGTCAGCAGGAGGCCATATCTGCCCACAGTGTTCAGGGAGCAATTCTCCTACATGAACCTCAGTGAGGAACAATGTGGAGACATCTGCGCTTCAGTAAGTGCTCACTGAAATCTGCCAATTGCTATGGCCATAACTGCAACCTCAGAGCAGGGCAAGGTCTGCACTGCCAGTGGCTGTGAAGGTAACCGTGATTATGAAATTTAATGTATCTGGCTCCTTCCAGGCTGGAGCTGGAGATATTTGAAACATCTCCCAGTTTGCTGTCCACTGTTATGTAAGGGAGGTCACTGAGAACTAACTACATTTCATGCCCACTTGCCAGAGAGAAGTGGGCAGTGCGAACAGGCATCTTTGCTGGGATTGCAGGCTTCCGCATTGACTGCATGCACATCACATTGTGGGTGCCACACATCAATTCCACCCTATACCAGAACCGAAAGGGGTTCTACTCAACGTCCAGCTGGTGTGGAATCAGAGGCAGTGAACCATACAGGTAAACGCCCAAATCCTGGCAGCAGTCATTCAGTGACAGTCCATTGTGCCAGCTGCACTTGAACCACAATGGCAAACCAAAGGGTGACTACTGGCTGACAAGGACTATCCACTGACAACATGGCTGATAAAAAGCGCAAACCACACACAGACGTGTACAACATGCGTACAATGAAAGCTATGCTGCCACACGAAATGCGATAAACCATACCATTAGCATGTTGAAACAACATTTCTGCAGCCTGGACTCCTCTGGATGAGTCCAGCAGTACTCAGCAGAGTACTGTATGTCAAGATTCCTGGTGCTCTACTGCATGCTGAACAATGTCATCATCATGAGGAGACAGCCGTTGCCACCAGCTATATGATGAGCAGCTAAGGAGCAGAAGCATGAAGAGGAAGTGTATTATTACGCACTAGTTCAAAAATATCCAGCTACTTTCAAAAAGAAATGAGACATGAACCTGTGAATTAGTGATTAGCTAACCTAATATCAGTAATGGAGAAACAAAAAGCTCTCTCAGCATTTTACAGGAGCATATCAATGTTCATCTAATGTATATTGTGAAAATAATGTAATATGTAATATAATAATGTAATATGAAAGTAATGTATATATGTATAATGTATATTGGCCCTTCAGCCCAACAAGTCCTCGCCGACCATCAACCACCCATTTATACTAATCCTACATTAATCCCATTTTTTTCCCTCTCACATCCCCACCTTCCCTCAATTCTCCTACCACCTACCTACACTAGGGGCAATTTTTACATTGGCCAATTTACCTATCAACCCATAAGTCTTTGGCATGAAACTGGAGCATGCAGTCACAGGGGGAACTTGCAAACTCCACACAGGCAGTACCCAGAACTAAACCCAGGTTGCTGGAGCTGTGAGGCTGTGGTGCTAACCACTGCACCACTGTGCCGCCTAATGGAAGAGGGAAAATTAGTTTGGGACTTAAATTCCTTGAAAGCTAGGGATAGACAACAAATGACAGCCTTGCCAGGTATACAAATAACCCAAGAAAGATTATTTTAAAAATGCATGAACATTCTGGATTGCTGGATCAGATAAGACATGGGAAGCAGAGTCTTAACTCGTACCAAGCCCCATTCCCCTATTACCCCTGTGCTCGCTGACCTACATTGACTTCTGCTAAAGCAATGTCTTAATTTTAAAATTCTCATCCTTGTTTTCAAATCACTCCATAGCCTCACCCTTTGCTATCTCTGTAATCTCCTCCAGCCCCACAACCCTTAAAGATATCTGCACTCCTCTAAGTTTTGCATCTTGTACATCCCTGATTTTAAATACTCCACCATTGGTGGCCATGCCATCAGTTGCTTAGGCTCCAAGCACAGGAACCCTCCCTACACCTCTCCACCCCACTTTCCCCCTTTAATATACTCCTTAAAACCTACCTCTTTGACCAAGTTTTTGGTCATCTGACCTAATATCTCCTTTTGTGGCTCAATGTCATACTATGTTTTATAATGGTCCTGTAAAGCGCCTTGGAATGTTTTATTACGTTAAAGGCGCTATATAAATATGTCATTGTTGTTGTTGGATTGGATCGCACATTACAATTTTTTTGTGTCATAGCTACACACTAAATGTACTTGCTTCATTGCTTTGTAGCAATATGTTGAAAGGCTGTCTTACAGTGCATGCTGCCTCCCTGAGGGTGCACCAGGTTATAAGTTTTATTTGTGCCATGCGTGCTATACACTTGAAGTAATAAACTGCCCAAATGTGGGTACACCTATCGTCATACGTGAAAACTTCTTGGCCTGTGAGACAGTGTTTAGTCTTTCTGCCGCCTCCAACCAGGCAGCTTGTTTTAATAAAGGATGCTCTTCTGATCAAAAGATGAGCATCCTCCTTTGCTCCATCTCCTGCACCAGGACCTTCGAAATGCCCACATCTCTCCTTCCAGACATTATACAAAGTGAAGTAAAATTATGGCCAATTAAGCAGTATTTGTTGTCTGAGCAAACAATTTTGCCTCACAAAAATCATCTCCCCTTTTATGATAAGCAGCACCAGACTCAGAAAAAATCCAGTCGATTTACATTACTGGTCACTTCAAAATCAATCCTGCTTATCCCTTAGGAGTTCTGTCTTTTTAGATGAACATTGATATGCTCCTGTAAAATGCTGAGAGAGCTTTTTGTTTCTCCACTACTGATATTAGGTTAGCTAATCACAAATTCATAGGTTCATGTCTCATTTCTTTTTGAAAGTAGCTGGATATTTTTGGACTAATGCGTAATAATACATTTCAATAATAATAGTATGTGGATTTGGACCTGATTATGACTAAGAAATTTAATTATATAATTTTGAGTTAGACAGTTATTGCATCTAGCTTCGCTCTGGTGGATTTCTCTATGTGATAGAACGCAAGAAAAAATTAACAACTGTGTTATCTCTGAGATTGTGATCTATAGGAAAGTGTTAGAATTGAGACAGAGAGGAAAGAAACTGTGTTACAAATGAAATGGTATCATTCAATAGTGATGGTGTGATAATGGTGAAATACCAGTGGAGCAGGAAGGCTTAGCAACACTACATTTAATGTTGCCAGCAACAAAATCCATGCAAAAAAGCCTTTTATCACAGTAACAGCCTGAACAGTTCATGCTGTATAATGTGTATCTCAGGGGAGTCCTGCCAGTGAGCTCATACTGTCAAAACTGGCAAAGTGAAAAATTGGTGCTGTTATAGTTTTCTATTTGAATAGTCATACTTTCCAATAAGATAAAAACAGTGTTCAAAACTGAGAGTCAGCAGTTAACTAAAGGAGGTTTTGATAGCCCTGGTCAGTCAAAGATTTATTTTCTGTCAATACAGACTCTGTACTCTAGGGATTGCTATACTAAAATCCTCAGAATACTTTGGCTTGATATACATCACATCAATTGACTCATTTGTTTAATAATTTCTGCATCAGTGACTAAAACATATGGGTAGGCAAGCAGTCTCCTTGGTAACACTGAATCAGCTACAAACAATAATGTAAAACCAGGGTCAAAATTATAATTACTGAAATTAATAACCTGTTCCTTCTGTAAGAGTGAGCACTGAATGACTTAAATGTCATAGGCTCATTGCTCTTGTTATGGAAAATGAAGTACCGTAAATATTTGAGAAATAAACTATTTCACCAAAAAAAAATTTCTGAACAGCAGAGGTCATATTAAGAAATTGCAGCAATTTCTTTTGTGACGATAAGACAAATTTTTTGGTTCATGGGATGTGAGCATTGCTGGCGAGGCCAACATTTGTTGCCCATCCCTAATTGCCCTTGAGAAGATATTGATGAGCTGCCTTCTCGAACTGCTGCATTCCTTGTGGTGTAGATACACCCACAGTGCAGTTAGGGAAGGAATTCCAGGATTTTGACCCAGCAACGGTAAAGGAACGGCAATATAGTTCCAAGTCAGGATGGTGTGTGGCTTGAAGTGAACTTACAGGTGGTCGTGTTCCCATGCACCTGCTGCCCTTGTCCTTTTAAGTGGTAAAGCTTGTGGGTTTGGAAGGTGCTATCTAAGGAGCCTTGGCAAGTTGCTGCAGTGCATTTTGTAGCTGGCACACACTACTGCTACTGTGCGCCGGTGGTGGAGGGTGTGAATGTTTAAGGTTCTGGATGGGGTGCCAATCAAGCGGGCTGCTTTGTCCTGGATGGTGTTGAGCTTCTTGAGTGTTGTTGGAGCAGCACTCATCCAGGCAAGTGGAGAGTATTCCATCACACTCCTGACTTGTGCCTTATAGCAGTTGGACAGACCTTGGGGAGACAGGAGGTGGGTTACTCGCCAAAGAATTACCAGTCTCTGACCTTCTCTTGTAGCTACAGTATTTATCTGGCTGGTCAAGTTCAGTTTCTGGTCAATGATAACTCCCAGGATGTTGATAATGAGGGATTCAGCAATAGTAATGCCATTGAATGTCAAGGGGAAATGGTTAGATCCTGTCTTGTTGGAGATGGTCATTGCCTGGCACTTGTGTGACGTGAATGTTACTTGCCACTTATCAGCCCGAGCCTGAATGTTGTCCAGGTCTTGCTGCATGCAGGAGCAGACTGTTTAAGTATCGGAGGAGTTGCCAATGGTACCGAACACTGTGCTATCATGAGCAAATCCCACCCCCCTCTGATCTTCTGATGCAGGGTGTTAAACTCCAAAAAGCTTGTTATAGAAGGATAAGGCTGGAGTCTATATTTACTCAGTATCACATTTATTGTGTAGAGCAAAAAGATTACAAACATGTAGCTCTTCACACAAATCTCCCTTCCCGTCCCAGTGAGTGTCTGCTTTTAAGTGCTCAACTAAAACCCCAATTAACTCCCTTCACCTGCATGTAATCACACAATTAACAGATTCCCTTCTTTCTTTTACAATACAACTTGGAGTAACATGCTCAAAGAATATTTCAAAATAAATCAAAATTAAATTCCATATTGGGCACAAAGTTTTTTTTTACATTGTGAGACACCCCTCATCCAGCACCTCCAACAATTTCTTTGCATTCACATTTCTCTTTGTGAAACAATTAGATAGCTGATGGCTTGCATCTACCCATTTAAGTTTGGAGATTTCCTTTCTCTCCAGCATTTGTTTCAATCCAACAAGGTTATTACGTAGTCTTTTCTCACTGCCACTTTTTGTACATTGTCCCACAAAGAACAATTATCCACATAATATTCAATGGGTATCCTATCTTCAGGATATCCTTTGTTCAGAATTTCACCCAAAATATTTGACAAATAGGACCCCATGTCCACTGCCTCCACAAGACCCAGTGTTTCCGCAGTGAACATGCTTTTAACAACCCATTTTATTTTCTTAGCCTCCCAAGCTAAAGGACAACATTTCCCATTTTCACCCATCAGAAATATTATGAAGCCAGCTGCACTCGAATACCCATCAGCAAAATTAGCATGTGAAGCATCACTAAAAATTATTAGCTTCATGTTCTTTTGGTCACCTAAGGATGGGAACTTCATTACACATTTCTCCAGATCTAGATTTTTTCAATGTTGTATTTGCCCTTAAACATTCTCAACTTTTGGATGTTTCATCATCGTACTTAACGCCAGCACATCAAACCTAACATCAGGCCTAGTCTGAGAGTCCAACCAGCACAATTGACCCACCAGCCTTCATAATTGCTCAATCTCTGCTCTAGATAGATCATCATCTTTCTGTGATGACCTAAAACAATTAACTGGGATGGGAGTAACACTCTCTAAATAGGATGTTGATTCAAACTTATTCCAGATTTATTCTGCCTAACATCTAAACCGATATATTTAAAGGCACCACAAGCCTGACTCCCAATCTTAAATTCTACCTTAATGTTTATTAATAACATATTTCTCAAAATCTGCAGTACCACCCCATGAGTAATCATCAACGTGCATCATAAAGATGCCTGAAAATTTCCCTTTATGATACCAATAAAACATGGCAGGATCTGCTTTTAATTGAACACAGCCAATTTTCAACAAAACAGATCTCACCGAGAAATACCACACCCTGGAAGCATTATTAAGGTCATAGACGCATTTGTTCAGTTTCCATAATTTTCCTTCTGTATCTGCTGCCTCTTTAGGTGGTTTCAGATACTTTTCAGAGAAAAGTGTATGACCTTGCGGAAATGCAGCTTTTATGTCAATAGATTTACATTCCCATGAATATGTGGCCAAAAGAGCCTAAAAGATTTTCAAGATTACATTTCCAGCTGTGGGAGAGTCCACTCTAACATAGGTATCCCCCAATCGCTCTTCAAAACCCCTCGCAACTAACACTGCTTTAGCCTTATAAATTCCATCAGGAAGGACTTTTTCAGTACAAATCCATCTACGTGACAAAACTGACTGTCCCCTATCTGGTACCTCAGAATAGACTCCAAACTCTCTCCAACTCTCTAATTCCTTATGTTTTGCTTGTCTTATTAGTTTATCCTCAAGTTTATTGGCAGCCACTAAAACTTCACGATCATGAGGACTTCGGCTTCTCGTTCTATTTCGAGACTGCCCTCGAGCCTTCATTTCATTGTAGAATCTGTTCATACTACGGCCTCTATGAGCACTTTGATGTCTTTCGGAACTACTGCAAGAAGATCTCCCTTGCATGTTATCAGAGGCTGTTTCTCCGGTACGTGATCAATTTCTTACGCAAGAGTCACTTCTTGACCCATTATCAAAATTTGCACTGTGCTTTGTGCTTTTTTACCCTCCACTCTTTCACCATATTCTGCCAGTCTATGGGTCTGGCTTCTTGGCCATCATCTTGAACATTTAACCAATATTTAAACTTGCCTGTAGATTTTCCCCTTCATTGAGGATGGAGATGTTTGTTAGTCCTCCTCCTTCATTTAGCCGTTCCTTGTTCTATATCTGTCTTGGCTATTTGCTTCAGCACATGCAGTTGCTCAGTGAGATGAAGAAGTTGTTATCATTTCTTTCCATCCTGCATACCCCTTCTGTATGCCTGTGACATTGGATCCTTAGCATTCGCAGACTGGTGCAAAAATACTTCTGGTGCCGTTGCTTCCAGGAAGCCTCACTTGGTGTCAGGGACACAGACCAAAACATGTTGGAGGGTCTGTTTCTCTTGCTACTGCCCCAGTTTTGGATTCCCGCTTGGTTACAGCCTTGCTCAATATTTGTGACGAGCCTGCGACAGGTGTCTGAAGCTCCCATTGGAAAGAAGCAGAAACTTCATTACCATTAAAAAGGGAGTGTGAAAGGGTTCTACTCCACCTTTGGTCGCAGGTACATGCTAGCAAATAAGCAGTACACCAGTGAAACCTGGGGTGGGACAAGATCTCAGGCAGATCTGCAAGTGGGAGGGTATTTAAAATGTACACACATTTTAAAGTTAAGTGCATTAGACCTTTCAAAGAGTTGTTTTGTATTTTTGGAGGTGTTGGTTGTTTCTAGCTGGCACTTTCATGAATCTGGATGCCAGGTGCAGTTATTTATTTTACCTCACTTTCACTTCGGTGACACAAGAGGGTTAGCCACCAGGATCCTTTAAAGTAACATGTTCTTGTAATATTACTTGGTAAGAGAAATATTGTAAGATTCACAGGACTCCATGTAATATCCAAAGAATACATGGATTTTTATATAACTTAACTGGAACATTTACATACATAGCTACTACACAAGCACATCAACACACATCTTACTCTGTCAGGCTACACCCACAACTCCCTGGTCATGTGTGACCTGACATCATTTCCTTCAGTGACCTTCACTTGCAGTCTTTTAAGGTGGTCCCACAACATTCCCTTTTTTCCAAAGATAAAAACACATGTACAATATACAATGATGTTGCAGTTTGGACTAACTATACATGATTAAAACAAAATGTTATAAGCAAGTGTAACGCTCTTTAAAATGTAGATGAGGTTTGCTTATTTTTCCTGATCTTGTTATCATAAACCTCTTCTTAGAACTGAGCTTATCTTGACGACTCCTCTGAGACACTGGTGATTCAGAAATCGGGTTAGCATGTTCTTCCTCTGTGCTCGTAGCCTCTGTACATTCATCTTCAGACTTTGTCTTTGAATGTGTCCGCGATGCCCCAGGTTTGTCGCATGTAGTGTTTTGTTTTCTAACACATTTTCCTTTTTTTTTTCAGTCTGTATCTAACCCCATTTTCTTTTTAAGGTGGCCTTTATACCCCAGGCCCCTTTTATATCTTTTATTTTGAGGGGGCCTTTATTCCTCAGGCCCCCTTTATATACATATTTTTAAAATAACTTTATTAAAAACAGATAAATAAACAAAAAACTCAAATTAAAATGCCATTCTCGGCGTCAACGATGCACTCCAGGCCCTGCGGTGCCCACCGGACGCGGAAGGCCTCAAGCGGCAGACACTGCATGCTTCACATGTGGTGTTGTTGTACAGCTCTCTGAGATGACTTTGGTTCCACCTGAGAATCGCACCAGTGGATGTCTGGACCTCGTACGATCTGGGCTGGTCACTAAACCTAGCAACCTCTGCACGATACCAAGTTCCCAATGCATGATTGCCCTTTTGTCCGATTTGCAATCGAACTAATTCTGGTCCTGCTTGCCTGTCATATGATGCCTTCATCTTCCCTTGTTTGGAAAGCTTAGAAAATTGATGTCTGGCAACAAGACCAATCACCAGCAATCCCTCTGACCTCTGGGTACTTGCTGCAATGAACTGAAGCCCGAGGAGAGACTCACAATCATATTGACTAATTGTGTCAAAACTCCCAGCCTTTGTGTCGTCCTTTACACGGACTGACCTGATACGCTCGGCCTGGATATTTTCTACCATCTTTACTGACTTCATGTATTGTGATTGTTCATAAACCTCAGCATACTGGAAGTCCTGTGACAGCTGGTCCAGTTGTGTCTAGAATACAAAACATTTGTGAAAGGCATTCGGAGATCTCATAGCTGCACTGCAAGTTATCGTTCCAGTGCACTTGATTGCCTACAATAGTTCTCCAATCAGCCTAGCCGTGGTAAGTCGCACTAGATTCCCATTTAAGTTCATGACCTTCAGTATATGGATAGACAGAATATTTGCACTTGCTCCAGTGTCAATTTTCACTCATAGCTTATGCTTGCCACTGTTCTGCAGACGTATAATCCCAATTGTGGCAAATACCTCAGATTGCCTAATTGCATTGACATGTTGCTTCACATTAACTATGTGAAATGCTTGCTCGCTGTTCGCACGAGTGCACTCTTCATTCGTGTCCTCCTGGCAATCTATCTCTCTGCTGACTTGATATACTTGTTTGGGTTTTTGTTGTGTGTTGGCATACCTTTTGTTGCATTTGCTATCCTGTCTTGCAGACGTTCTCCCTACATAAGATCTGCCACCATTCATGTGTGCAGTATCTGAGCTTGGCTTCTGCATTGCCTTGCCCAATATCCTGGCATGCCACAAGCTTTGCACTGGCCCTGGTATGATGGACAACTGTGAATTGGGTGAGTCAGTCCACATTTGTCACAAGGCTTAGTAGACTTCTGAGCCTTGATTACCATTACTAATGTCATAACCTCCCCCAACACTTGTAACTGCTGGTGCCCAGCCATCATGGCTTCAAACTTTCTTCCATCATTAATTAGTGCATCTATGGTGTGCCCTTCCTTCTTTTCTAGCAGTGCTTTTTGAAAGGCCTCTCGTGAGGTAGACAAGATTACTAGCACTATAATCCGTTCCAACAATTCGATATCTGTGAAGTCGCATGCTTGAGCTTTGTCTCAGCACCTTGCAACTAACTGGTCAATGTACTTGCCTTTGCCGGTAGGTCATAAGCTCAAGCCTACTTACTTGGAAACTGACCTTTAACTTGGGTTGCTGCTCCAGGAATGTCCATAGCTTGCTCGGGTCCTTCTGATCCTCCGGGACAATCAGCTGGACAGAGTAGATAGAGAGAAACTGTTCCTACTCTGGTTAGAGTAGTTAGAGAGAAATTGTTCCCACTCATGAAAGGATCGAAAACGAGAGGGCACAGATTTAAAGTATTTGATAAGAGAAGCAAAAGTGACATGAGGAAAAACTGTTTCACGCAACAAGTGGTTAAGGTCTGGAATGCGCTGCCTGAGAATGTGGTAGAGACAGGTTCAATTGAAGCATTCAAAAGGGAATTAGACAGTTATATGAAAAGGAAGAATGTGCATGGTTACGGGGAGAAGGCAGGGGAATAGAACTGAGCGAATTGCTCTTTCAGAGAGCCAGTGTGGACACGGTGGACCAAATGGCCTCCTTATGCACTGTAACGATTCTGTGATTCTGTTGATCCATTGCAGGCCCTCGATGACCAGTGCAATCTTCATTTTTATAGCTTGTTACTCTGGTTCGCTCACTTCTTGATCCAGGAAACACAGTTCCATCTGCTAGCAAAACTGTTTAAATTCAGATGCCTTGTCCAAAGCCTTCCAATCCATAATTGAATACCTGAGTGCCATTTTCTGGATGATCCTGCTGTTTCTCAAGTGTAGGCTTTTTCACAAGTTTTCTTTTTACCAGGCACAATTCTTTTACAGGCTTTCTGTTTCACAGGTTTTCTGTCTCACAGGTACAGCTTTCTGTTTCCTTTTTTGGACAGGTTCATTTTTGCAGGCCTGCCCCTTTTAAGAGTGAGAGACTACAGCTGCTTTTTTTTGTTTACACAGCTCATTTTTTAACTGAGATGACAGCTTTCTTTTTTTACACAGCTTGTCTTTTTTTAAAACTGAAAGAACAGTTTTTTTTCTCTCTGCAGAGAGCTGAAACTTGCAGTACCGGCAGGTGCCACAACCAGTCTTTTACTTCGTGCTGGACCTCCAGCGGCGCTGTTGGGATCTTCCCACTCTTTCTGGGACTGCCCATGATGCAAAAAAAACCTGAGAAAACAAATGCAATAATGGCTACAGATATTTCTTTTCAAATTTTTCGACCCACTGCCAGTTTAGTTGAAAGCTCCAATCTCTTGGCAATTTGCTTGCTGTACTCAGAGTTTCAACACCTCGCGGGGTCCTGTCTGCAGTCCTAGCTTGCTGCACTTTGTGGGGTCTTCTGCCAGCTACAACCCTGGTAAGCAATCTGCTGTTCCTTGTTCTCTCTTATTGCATTCTTCAGAAAAAAAGCAAACATTTTCGTGATGTAATATTTGGCGTTTTTCAGAAAAATATATCTCAAACTTTGCCACCATGTAATATTACTTGTTCCTTTGGTATATGAACTATTATAAGATTTACAGAACTCCGAGTAATATTCAAAGAATATGTGGGCTTTTATTATAACCTAACTGGAGCATATATATACACAGCTTCTACACAGACCTGAGGATTGGGAGCAGTATAGAATTCAGCAAAGGAGGACCAAGGGATTGATTAAGAAGGGGAAAATAGAGTATGAGAGCAAGCTTACGGGGAACATAAAAACTGACTGTAAAAGTTTCTATAGGTATGTGAAGAGAAAAAGATTGGTGAAGACAAATGTAGGTCCCTTACAGTCAGAAACAGGGGAATTTATTATGGGGAATAAAGAAATGGCTAACCAACTAAATGCATGCTTTGGTTCTGTCTTCACAAAGGAGGACACAAATATCATACCAGAAATGTTGGGGAACACAGGGCTTAGTGAGAGAGAGGAACTGAAAGAAATCAGTATTAATAGAGAAATGGTGTTGGGGAAATTGATGGGATTGAAGGTCAATAAATCCCCAGGGCCTGATGGTATGCATCCCAGAGTACTTAAGGAAGTGGCCCTAGAAATAGTGGATGCATTGGTGGTCATCTTCCAAGATTCTATCGACTCTGGAACAGCTCCTTCAGATTGGAAGGTAGCTAATGTAACCCCACTATTTAAAAAGGGAGGTGGAAAGAAAGCAGGGAATTAAAGACCAATCAGCCTGACATCAGTAGTGGGGAAAATTCTAGAGTCCATTGTCAAAGATTTAATAGCAGAGCACTTAAAGAACAGTGGTAGAATCGGGCAGAGTCAGCATGGATTTACGAAAGGGAAATCATGCTTGACAAATCTACTAGAATTCTTCGAGAATGGAACTAGTAGAGTTGATGAGGGGGAGCCAGTGGATGTGGTTTATTTGGACTTTCAGAAGGCTTTCGACAAAGTCCCAAATAAGAGGTTAGCTTGTAAAATTAAAGCACATGGGATTGGGTAGTTTATTGCGATGGATAGAAAATTGGTTGGCAGACAGGAAACAAAGAGTAGGGATAAATAGGTCTTTTTCCGAATGGCAGGCAGTGACTAGTGGGGTACCGCAGGGATTGGTGCTAGGAACCCAGCTATTCATAATATACATTAACGATTTAGATGAGGGAACTAAATGTAATATCTCCAAATTTGCAGACGACACAAAACTGGGTGGGAGGGTGAATTGTGAGGAGGATGCAGAGAGGCTTCAGGGTGATTTGGACCAGTTGAGTGAGTGGGCTAATGCATGGCAGATGCAGTATAATGTGAATAAATGTGAGGGTATCCACTTTGGTAGCAAAGACAGGAAGGCAGATTATTGTCTGAACGGCTATAAACTGAGAGAGGGGAATATGCAGTGAGACCTGGGTGTTTTCGTACACCAGGTGCTGAAGGTAAGCATGCTGGTGCAAAAGACAGTAAAAAAGGCAAATGGTATGTTGGCCTGCATAGCGAGAGGATTCGAGTACAGGAGCAAGGATGTCTTGCTGCAATTATCCAGGGCCTTGGTGAGGCCACACCTGAAATATTGTGTGCAGTTTTGGTCTCCTTATCTGAGGAAGGATGTTCTTGCTATAGAGGGAATGCAGCGAAGGTTTACCAGACTGATTCCTGGGATGGTGGGTCTGACGTATGAGGAGAGATTGAGTCGGTAAGGATTGTATTCGCTGGAGTTCAGAAGAGTGAGGCGGGATCTCATAGAAACCTTTAAAATTCTAAAAAGACTTGACAGGATAGATGCAGGAAGCATGCTCCCGATGGTGGGGGAGTCCAGAACCAGGGGTCATAGTCTAAGGATACGGGGTAAACCTTTCAGGACTAAGATGAGGAGAAATTTCTTCACCCAGAGAGTGGTGAGCCTGTGGAATTCACTACCACAGAAAGCAGTGGAGGCCAAAACCTTGTATGTTTTCAAGAAGGAGTTAGATATAGCTCTTGGGTCTAAAGTGATCAAAGGGTATGGGGCGAAAGTGGGAACAGGCTACTGAGTTGGATGATCAGCCATGATCATAATGAATGGCGGAGCAGGCTCGAAGGACCGAATGGCCGACTTCTGCTCCTATTTTCTATGTTTCTATGAGCACATCTACACACAACTTACTCTGACAGGCCACACCCACAACTCCCTGGTGACAGGATGTCATTTCTTCCAGTGACCTTCACTTACAACCTCTTAAGGTGGTCCCACAACAGTTCTTCCAAAAAGGGGTGGCCACCGGAAGGATGCCAGGTAGGTCAGGCTACACAAGTGGCTCTGGATCCTCTATTTTGCATCTGTACTTTCACTCCAACATTTCCAGGTAGAGGTAGCCTATCTTACTTTGACAGATGTTGGCAGAGGCTCCTCTTCCCAGTGATGACTGTGCCAGCAGACCAGTTCTATTCCAGAAACCCAGTTGGTGCAGTAAAGACTGCAGCCAATCTTTACTGAGACTACATTTCTTTAGAGTAAAACGTTGCAAGCACAGACCTCCTAACTCAACCTCATCACAGTTTTAGTAAGTATCTATTTATGTGTGCTCAGGTGAAACCCCAATTAAGGCCCTCCACCTGCATATAATTGATATACAATTAACAGACCTTCAGGTTCCAGCACAATGAAATGTGAATACCTTCTAACTCCTATGCTGGAAGGTGCTTCAGAAATTTCCCAATCACAGCATGCCATGCTTTACGTGATATTGCATGCAAAAATGCATGCCAGGGTGATCAGGAGCCACCGTCAAGATACCAGTCCTGATGAGTCCATCTGGGAATCATTGTGGTAACCTGCCTGCTCAGAGTCTGGATCAATGGAAGGAAAATACCAAGCAAGGACACCAGCAGCTCCTATGCAGTGTAGAGCTTGTACATGTGCTGAGCCAACAACAATCAGCTGAACTTGACTGCATTTTCTTGCAGACAAGCTGAATGCTGACCTTTAGGATGTTGCTGTACAGTGGCATAAAAGAAAAACCTCCTCGCAAGCACCAACTCAACTGCAGCAGCCTCAAAGAGGAGGCCACAAGCTGGCTGTAGCGTCGCTTGTCTGCAGATTCATGCCTGCACCTATGGGTCCCTTCCCTTCACCTTGGTCTGACACTTCTCTTTAACCTTAGTAAAGTTGCTGATGTGTTGAGATGCCATTGAATTCTGTCCAGAAGCTTTTTACATTTTTATCCTCCTTATTTTGCCATCCCCCTTTAATTGTACCCATTACTTTAAATTTGACTTACATGTATTTTTCATCTCCTACTCATGTAGAATCAATAGAGTCTGCACCTGGAACTATGAATCATTATGCAAATAAGGTTAGTCATGAAAATTGTGTACTGGTAGCACTTGAGATTCAGTTATGTCTTAAAGTGGTTCAAACAAAATCACAACTGTTTTACAGCTAAAGACAAAAGAACCATTAAGTGATTCATTAATATTCGCTAAATCCACTATGTCAAAAGGCATTTCTAACATCATTTTTTGAAAAATAGTAAAATGCCTGAATTCAGCTCATGTTTCAAATCATCTGAATAAACAATAATCAAAGTCTTAAGCAAGCTGAAACTGATAAGAATGTTTTACTGTACTGCAACATAAACAGCTACCAGAGAACATTTGTCTTTGATAGGATTGTAAAAGTTTATTACCAATGCTAAAAGCATATGGTCTGCTGTGCCATGCTAGATAAGTTCTTTCCAAACCACCTATTTTTCCCACTTGCTAGGTTTAGCCTGCAAGGATTCTGGTACATTCACACCCACATCGAGAACCAATGCTTGTGCTTCTAGAGTGGCCAAGGAACTTTGTGTAGAATCAAATGGATTAAAATTATATCCAGACACACTAGCTGTACAGGATGGCTGTATTGACTAAAATTTTTTTTTTTATTTCCAAAATATACTTTATTCATAAAAATCTGTAAAAATTACATTGCCAAACAGTTTCCAAACAGCACGAAAAAATACAAACATTGCAAGGGAGATCAGTTTCCTTCAATACTATCATGAGTTTCTTCCCAACCCTTCCGTTTCTCAATTGTCATGTCAATTACAGTTTTACATTTACAGCAATTCAGAATATTAACGATACAGTTCGAGGGGTTTCCCATGGATCCAGCCCCTCAGTCTAGCTTGGTGGGGGAACCTTACACTGTGGTCTTTCCCCATTGAGCCTTTGCTGCGGCTGCCCCAAGCTTTAGTGCGTCCCTCAGCACGTAGTCCTGGACCTTGGAATGTGCCAGTCTGCAACATTCGGTGGTGGACAACTCTTTGCGCTGGAAGACCAGCAAGTTTCGGGCAGACCAAAGGGCGTCTTTCACCGAATTGATAGTCCTCCAGCAGCAGTTGATGTTTGCCTCGGTGTGCGTCCCTGGGAACAGCCCGTAGAGCACAGACTCCTGTGTTACAGAGCTGCTTGGGATGAACCTTGACAAAAACCACTGCATCTCTTTCCACACCTGCTTTGCAAAGGCACATTCCAGGAGGAGGTGGGCGACCGTCTCTTCCCCACCACAGCCAACGCGGGGGCACTGTGCGGAGGGTGCGAGACTTCGGGTGTGCATGAAGGATCTGACGGGGAGGGCCCTTCTCACCACCAGCCAAGCTACGTCTTGGTGCTTGTTTGAAAGTTCTGGTGATGAGGCATTCCGCCAAATGACTTTGACGGTCTGCTCGGGGAACCATCCGACAGGATCCACCGTTTCCTTTTCCCGTAGGGCCTTGAGGACATTCCGTGCAGACCACTGCCTGATGGACCGGTGGTCAAAGGTGTTTTTCCGCAGAAACTGCTCCACGAAGGATAGGTGGTACGGCGCCGCCCAACTGCACGGAGCATTCCGCGGCAATGTGACCAGGCCCATCCTTCGCAACACCGGGGACAGATAGAACCTCAGCACGTAGTGACACTTGGAGTTTGCGTACTGGGGATCTACACATAGCTTGATGCAGCCGCACACGAAGGTGGTCATCAGGATGAGGGCCACGTTGGGTACATTTTTCCCGCCCATGTCCAGAGATTTGAACATCGTGTCCCTCCGGACCCGGTCCATTTTAGATCCCCAGACGAAGCGGAAAATGGCTCGGGTGACTGCCACGGCGCAGGAGTGGGGTATGGGCCAGACCTGCGCCACGTAGAGCAACAACGTGAGAGCCTCGCACCTGATGACCAGGTTCTTACCCACAATGGAGAGAGATCGCTGCCCCCACATGCCCAACTTTTGTCGTACCTTGGCTACTGTATTGACTAAAATGATTGTTTCAGAGTGTGTAGGGAGCACAAGGTGGGGGAGGGAATGTATTAGCAAGGCTCTTTCTGATCCTTTACAATCCTATCACAGACAAATGTTCTCTGGTAGCTGTTTATGATGCAGTACAGTAAAACATTCTTATCAGTTTCAGCTTGCTTAAGACTTTTATTATTGTTTATTCAGATGATTTGAAACATGAGCTGAATTCAGGCATTTTACTATTTTTAGAAAAATTATATATTAAAAATGCCTTTTGACTTATAGTGGGTTTAGCGAATATTAATGAATCACTTAAGGAGAAACTATGAAGTTTTTTTACATAAAACAGAGGAGAATCAGGGATTGGTGATCTGTTCTAAATGGGCTAATAACGAGAGAGACTTTCCTGACATTAAGACAAACTCTTAAAAGGGCTTTGCCTGTTAAACTGCTTCCATGAGGAGAAGAACAGGTTAACAATATTGTTTAGACCTAACTGTTTAAGCCTTAACAAAGCCAGCACTACAGTATTGAGTAAAATGGCTGCAGCAATTCAAGTTAATATACCTCCCTTTTAAAGTTTTAATTTCTCTTTATAAAGTAACTGATTAATTACAAATTTTCTACATGTCCTACTGACTGAAAATAAGAGTGCAGCTCGATCCGATGTTAAAGTTACAATTACACAAGGTTCAGCAGACTTCTGTTTTTCACCACTAGCAGAAATTCAAAGCAACCATCAGTCAGCACATTTCCTTGGCCAGCAAGCTGGTGAATTTGGTACTACTGATACTGCCGATGAACAAAGGTAAAGCTTTGGACTCTGTTTTTCCAGCATATTAAGATTTGAAGCATCAATTAATATTAGGGAGAGATGGGCACCATCCTTATTGACAGTGATGTTCTGGTATCAGTCAGCATCACCCTTAAACATGAATAAACTACATACCACAAGATATATTTCATCCTGATTCTCTATAGACCAATTAATTCTCTTCTAGTTGACCAAGGCTAAACTTGATAGCCCCTGAAAACAGGCAAGGGGATTGCGATTAACCTGCACCTGTTGTTTGCAATGCCTGCTCATTTCAATTACTTTAGGGCCCAGCCAGCATTAAATGTGCTGTTGATGGGCTGGATCAATCACCAGGGGCCAAAACCATGCAACCATTGTCGAGGAGCAAAGAGGAGCCTAGCACCAACTTGGCATAGGGCTTTGCACAGAATTTGAAGCCCATCCTTTCCAGCATAGAAGTGGTGGCCAATTCCATTCACACACTTGTGGACCCAACCATGATGCTGTATCTGATGGCCGATATCACAGCTTCCATTGCAGCACAAGCAGCAGCCACCTGAGCTGTGCAGTGGAAGGTCAGCTTGCTGCTACACAAGCTCACACTATTGCCATCATGGCTATGGATTACAGTATGAAAAGGGGATTGCCAGGTGGCACAACGTCTAGCAATCTTCCCTCCAACAGATTACTAGGATTTCTGAGATGCCGCCCAGGGAAGTGACAGTGTTTCCTTGGAGCATGAACCAGCTGGTTGCCATATAGCTAGTGGGAAGGGCTGTACCCTCATGATGGTGAAGTTGTACAGCATGTTGTAGATCACAATGAATCTACACATGTGCCCTGCTAAGTACTGAAGAGCTCCTCCAGAGCAGTCCAGGCAGCAGAAGAGTTGCAGTGCAAACATTGTTTATCTCCCAAATGACCTGCTTGATGACATTTCATGTGGCAGCGTGGCTGTCATTATATGCATGCTGCCTACGTGTGCAGGGGGCGGAGGGGCTGCGTGCACCAGAGTCATGAGCCATGTTGTGCATGGCTAGCCTTTATCATCCAGTAGCCTCTGGTTTATGGTATTGGCTAAAATGCAGATGGAACAGCAGACTTGCAGAATGGAGGCATCATGGCTGCAGCCAGGATACTGGCCATCAACCTGCATGAAATGCTGGGTATGGTTGTATACCACCGGATGTTGAGGGAGTGGAATTTCTTCCGGTGCAGCACATCTCAGTATTGACGTGGCACCTGCAAAGCGACAATGGAACCCTGCACCACAGGGAAGACTTCAATCCTAGCAAAGGCACGTGCTCACGCTGACTGCTTCTCTCTGGCAAGAGAAAGTAGAATGTATTCAGCTATCTTTGCATAGAGAGCTTCAGTGCAACAGTGGACTACAAACGGGAAAAGGTTGGAAATATCACCTGCTTCAGCCTGGCAGGAGCCAGACGCATAAAAGACACATAAAAGTTCATGCTCACTGTCACCTTTACAGCCACTGGAAAGCCATCCTCCCCCTGCTCTGTGGTTACAGCAGGTAGCAGATTTCATTGAGGACCTGCTTAGTTTCACGCCCACGCAATCCAAACTTATGAACTATCAAATGAACGTATGAAGTAAACTTGAAATGGACACTTGTAAATAAAATGAAGTAAAAGGTCAGTTTACCTTTCCTTTCCTATACACATAGGAATACAGAACCCTGAGCTAATTTTCATGTCTGGATCAGTCTTGAGAAGTCATTAAAATACACACAACGTTTCTGGACACATCCCTGAGAAATTATTAAAATGCAAGCAACCCTTTCTGTGATAATGGATGCTTCTCTCCAACTGATTGGGTTAACAATGATATCATAGACTTTTGGATTCCAAACTCAAATTCCAAAGAATGCCATGAAAAGTCCTACTTTATCAACATTGTTACGACCAGGTAAGAAAGGGGTCTAGGAGTTCCCTCTCAGCCTTTGCCTGATTTAGGATTTAGTTTTTTAAAAACACTGTGTTTTTAGCTCCCCCTCAGTGAATCCTTGTTCACTGCTCTCCAATTGCAAGGCAAAGAAATCAACCAGACAGGTTTTCTTAGATTTAAACAAGAAAGATGGAAATTTATTAACCTTAAACTCTAATTCGGTTAACAACTACGAATACGTGACGCGGCCACACTAGCTTGCATACGTGATAAACACATGCGCAGATAGAGACAGAAAAGTAGAAAGAATAAAGGGGAAAAGTTTGAGGCAATAGCTGGGGTTTATTTACGGTCCTTTGAGTTCAATGTAGAGTCTTTGATTGCTGGTAAGTCTTGCAGTCATTGGGGCCCAGTGCACACTTTCAAACTTGTTTCGATGTAGGAGTCTTTTCTCTCTTGAGGTTTAAGTGACTTCAGTGGATCTGGAGATTCATGAGAGAGAGAGAGAGAGAGAGGGCTAGCCAGGAGAGTGGCTCTCTTCTTTCAAGTTCATTTGCAACGTGACTAACAGTTTTAACAAACTCCTGCATTTGTGGATTCTCCATCGTAGCAGACACCCTGGAATGCTGGCTTTCTTACACATTCAGTGCCTGGTGATCAAAATCCATTTGGGTTAATTGGATCAGGGAAGTGTTCTATTGTCTCCAGGCACTGTCTCTTAGTATGCAAATGTTTTCCAGCCACTGCTGATCTCTTTAAGCAAGTCATTTCTTCATTCTAGCAACAGTTTAAAATTAATGTTCATATGATGAAATTAATATGCCGCATTCTTGGCAGGTGGGTCTTCATGACAACTTGAAATGAGGATGACACCCAGACTCCATTGTCTAACCATGGACACACCATAAGAAACCATTTATGAGGACAGTGAAAAGAGAAACTATTTTCACATGACAGAAACTGGGGGCTGGATTTTAATAAGCCCTCGACGTCAGGATTTGTGGCAGGGAGAGCCTGAAGATGGCTCCAGATGAGGCCTGCCACGGACCTCGACGCGGCAGGGCCCAGCCCGATCCCGGCGGCGGAGCACCGCGGCGGCCTCCCCACCGCTTGGCAACGAGAGCACAATCACCATAAGCAGATAAAGTAAATTAATAGATTTTCATGTACTTACCAGTAATCTTGATGTCCCACTGCAATCTTCGGCCTGGTGGCCGACACTCTCGTGCCTTCGGATCCCCATCCGCTGAAACGAGGTGCAACACTGGTGGGGAAGGGGGAGGAGGTACGTTTATCAGTGCAGGTGGGGGGGTGGAGCAGACAGGGTCAAATTATCATCATGGGTGTAGGGGATGGTGATAAGGATGGTGATAAGGTTTAAGGTTTGTGCAGTTTGAGGGGGAAGGTCAGATGGTAAAGGTAAGTGGGGGGGGAGGCCAAATAATTAATTTAATTGTTATTGGGGGGAGGTGCTAGAGGGCTAAAAGAAATGTATTTATTGAATTTAATTAAATTTCTTTTTAAATATTTAAATTAGCTGGTAGAGCTGACAGCCCTTTAAAAATGGCATTAGCGCCTGCACACAGGCAACTGACGCCATTGCCACGGACGGACAGCCCGCTCCCTCCACATGATCGGTGGGAGTGGTGGCCTAGAGCATGGCTACCCGACCTGAACCCGACGGGACCCGAGGACATGTGTCGGGTTTGGGTCGGGCTGTTCTCCCGGGTCCGGCATTTGGGCTTGGGTTGGGTCGGGCCGGATTGGACACACTTTATCACTACCACCGGTACGTGGCTCTCCAATGTTGATGTACATTTTAAATAACCTTTCAAGTCCAGTTACAGTTTTTGTTGCTTATCTGCACAAGCTTAAAAAGTGAAAAATGGAAGCTAGGTTAACTGAACATTCCGGTGGTTGGGTTGGGTCAGGTTGGGTCGGGTCGGGCGCGGGAAAATATGAAAGGACTCAGGCCGGGTCAGGCTCGGGTTGGATGTGGCTCTATCGGGCTCGGGTCGGGTTTCATTTGCAGACCCAAGCCGGCCTTTAGGGTGGCCCACCCTGGCTATTTAAATGAGCTGCCGCGTTTGAGATTGTAACGGCTGTTTGGCATGCAGCCCTAGGTTTCTGATCAGGATCTTTGATAAAGGTATATTCTAGGCAGACAAAAGAGATCCATCTATGCTATCAAAGAGAAAGGATCCTGCCTAAGATTACCAGCTTTGAACTACATGTCGGCAGCTACTGGAGTTTGGCCTTGAACTCCCTACCTGAGAAATCATACCAGAACTTTGCCATTGACATTTGGTTGGAATATAACAGGAGCAGTCTGCAACAGCACATCTGTCTTTCTGAACCATCCAAGTCTTTCTTCAGTGAACAAGGGAAAGGATTACAGGCCTGCAGCATTTCAAGTCTTCACCCCGGAGAAAAGCAAGTTTAACAGACAAATCTTTCCAAAATCATCAGACCTAACGTATGTAATCTTTATAATCTCTATCTTTTCTTGAGTGTGAGAGTGGGTTAGGGTGGGTCGTTGCATATATTTTGGGTTTTGTATAATAAATATTTATATTTCTTTTAAACTTATGAGAAAACCTGTCATTTTTCTGTTCTTGGTAATTAAAGCACAAAGGGGTTGAAAAAAACAACTTAAAAAAAACGCCGTCTTCAGTCAGTCAGGAGGTGGAAAAGAGAGAACCATTCCTATCATCTTCACCTGTCCATAACATTAGTGAAGCTGATATGTCTAACACCCTGTTCCTCGCTAAGGTTGAGGTAGGAAAATTGCTCTCTGAACACCCTGGGCAATTCTAGCTTCCTGCTGAGAACCCTTCGCCTTCTCCTCCTCCTCCCTCTTCCAGCAGCTTGTCCTGATCTATGTCGTCTCTGTTTATTCTCCCTGTCATGCTATAGTCCGAGGGGGATGTAAACTATTGCATCCATGTCTGGGAACAAATATTTTGTGCAGAATCCTTGAAGTCAGGTCCAAGTCCTTCAGCACGTGCCACACCACTCCCTTTAAATAACTGTACAAACCACCAAGCACTTCTACACACTCAGCAACAGCCAGTATAAATTAATCAACAACTAACCTGAAAGTAGTTAGTGATCACTTCAAATAGCTCTGGTGGGAGTGGGGAAGGGTCCTTCTTGCTGTTGAACACATGTTCAACTGTGTGAGGTTAAAATAGGGCATTAGCTGAGGTGTTGACCTTCAAAATGAAATCAGTGATACACGCTAATCGCATCTCGATCTGCTTACTCTGCATACTTGTGGCGCATGCTCCCTGGACCTGCGTTAATGACCAACCCAAGATACACCTCTGTGGAAACAAAACGGCACCCGCTGCAATGAACAGAGCTGAATTTTTCGACCAAATAAGCAATATTGGGTAACCTTTGAGTACTATGCCAGAAAATATCTTCAATTTTACAACTGCAAGTTTTTAGTTTCCCACAAAAATATCTAGTACCCGTCGGACAGAATTAATTGATTCAATCTAAATTTAAATTTGAAAAATCTACACATGTAGATACCAAATCTGCAGTCAGTTGTATTTTGGCTTCAGACTAGTTGAATATCTAAGGCAAATCATTTGTAGAACTTCACACTGAAATAAACCACATCACCTCTCTCTCTGTTGACTGATAATTTCCAGTGTGCCCTAGTATTCCAAGCTTGGCATCCTCACCTATAGGTGACCTCTGAGCAATATTATCCATAAGTATACGTCACCTTTCATATTTATAATAATGATCAGATTTACCTTTACTACCATCCTGGATTCTGTGACTGTGTCTGTACTGTTCTATTGCCTGTTTAACAAGTTACGGTTTAGCCTGAACTTTTTGATCTCAATATTGGCAGGATTGAAGCCATTGTGTTCAAATCCCACCTTAGCCTCTCTTAAAATTCTTTGACTTTCTTACATAACAAGTGTCAGTCTTGATTTGTGGTAGCACTCGCTGCTCTAACTCAGAAGGTTGCGATTGCAAGCCACTCTCCAGAGATTTGAACACATAATCTAAGATGACTTTTCCTGCAGTACTGAGGGAATGCTGCATCCTCAGAGGTTCTGTCTTTCAGATGAGACTTTAAACCAAGGTTCCATCTGCCCTCTTAGGTGGACATAAAAGATTTCATGGCACAATTCAAAGGAGAGCAGGAGAGTTTATTTGGCATCCTGACCAATATTTATCCCTCAACCAACATCACCAAAACAGATAATCTCATTGTTTATCTCATTGCTGTTGATGGGAGCTTGCAGTGTACAATTGGCTGTTGTAGTGTAGGGAAATGTGGCAATGACTACACTTCAAAAATACTTCATTAGTGTCAGCTGTGGCCTAGTTGGTAGCACTCTCACCTCTGAGTCACAAGGTTCTGGGTTCGAAGTTCCATTCCAGGGTTTGAGCCAAAAAGTTAAGGCTGATGCTTTTGTGCTGCACTGTTGGAGGTGCTGTCTTTCAGATGATGTTAAACCAAGGCCCCATCTGCTTGCTCAGATGGATGTAAAAGATCCCATGGCACTATTTTGAAGAAGAACAGGGGAGTTATTCCCTGGTATCCTGCCCAATATTTATCCCTCAATCAACATCACAAAAACAGATTATCTGGTCATTATCACATTGCTGTTCGTGGGAGTTTGCTACGCGTACACTGGCTGCTGCATTTCCTGAATTACGACAGTGACTACACTTCAAAAAGGACTTCATTGGCTGTAAAGCACTTTGAGACATCTGGTGCTTGTGAAAGGCACCATATAAATGCAAGTCTTTCTTTAGAGTCATAGAGAGATACAGCACTGAAACAGGCCCTTTGGCCCACCAAGTCTGTGCTGACCATCAACCACTCATTTATACTAATCCTACATTAATCCCATTTCCCTTTCACATCCCCACAATTCTCCTACTGCTTACTTACACTAGGGACAATTTACAATGGCCAATTTACCTATCAAGTCTTTGGCATGTGGGAGGAAACCAGAGCACCTGGAAGAAACCCACACAGTCACAGGGAGAACTTGCAAACTCCACACAGGCAGTACCCAGAACCGAACCTGGGTCGCTGGAGCTGTGAGGCTGCAGTGCTAACCACTGCACTACTGCTCCACCCATATTCTTTAATGAAGTGCTGTAGGAAATATTGAGGATGTGAAAAGCACTGTATAAATGCAAGTTTTTTCTTCTTTCTTTACATCTGTCCCTACCTTCAATAGGCTTCTTAAAGCTTAACTCTTCTATACAGCCTTCAGCCACCTCCTTTCATATATCCTCTTACTCCTGCTCAGCGCAGAGCCTCAGCCACATTTTGCTGGTTTAAAGGTGCTTGGTAAATAGAGTCTTTATGGCACAGAAAGAGATCATTTGGCCCATCAGGTCCATGCTAGCTCTCTGTAGAACAATCCAGGCAGTTCCATTCCCCCCGCTCCATCCCTGTAGTCCTGCAAGTTTATTTCCCTGAAGTGCCCATCCAATTTCCTTTTGAAATCATTAATCATCTCTGCTTCCACCACCACTCACAAATGTAAATTGTTGTAATGTCAAACAATTCTAAATGATCATGTGCATCTCTGACGAGCTTTAAAGTAGTTCTGGGACAAACAATCCCTCTACTTTCCTACAATTGGAATATTTAACTTCCAATCTGGCCTATTTCTGTTTTATGCACATTACTTTGCGCTAGAAATATGCATTAGAAATCTTGTCCCTTAATATATTTGGAAGTGTTTTGTGAACTCCATTGAGAGGGAGTCCGCCTTATGTGGACATGTAGTTAAAGGATCATTTCCAGCTGCCCATACAAAAAGATATCATGGGATCAAGGCAGGTTGATTAAAAAGCGTTATAGAGTATATTTAGTTTGAGCTGGCCTCCCAATTGAGAATGGGAGCATAGATAAGGATGTCACGAGAAAGGGACAAAATTCTGAAGAGAAATATCACAGTAAAGTTAGGCTAGATTTTCTACCCATTGACTACCTAAAAGAACACATAATAGGGATGATTGTCTAACTGGAAGATCTTGGTGCAGAGCTGCATACATAAGGATTATTGGTCTTGAAATCAGGGGCCAGCAGCCCCTAACTTTTCATCCATTGATTTAATTAGATGGGGAGTTATGGGCTGAGAGCCTTAAATTTCCCAACTGGCACTGCCTGCCAACATCACTTTGGGCTTAAAACACACAGTCAACCTTCAAATAGAAGTTTTAAAATAGGAAATTCAATTAAAATCATTAAAATGATTTGAAATTTGAAATATTTATATAAACATTCAAAAAGCTGTTTTAAAAAAACACAATTAAAGTTTATTCCTTGAACAAAAACACAGAATTGGATGAATAATAATGAAATGTGTAACAAATGCAAAATAATTAAGCGGTATTCATCCCCTAGATTAAAAGGTAATGACTCTCCTGCCACCCTCAACACTGTGCAATCAATGGCTCTCTCTCATTACTATACCAATGCAGTTTAAAGTTCAGTTCAGGAGCTGTTACTGTCTTTCATAAAACTTTCTCATGAGATTAATGCTCGATGTGGAGCTGAGAGGGGAGTCTGACAGCACTTCAATGTGGTATGCTTGAGGAGGCACAGAAAGTGAGTGTGTAAAAGATGAGAGAATTTATGTTTTACAGCTGCAGCGATTCCCTGATACAGTTTCCCGCTGTGCTGTGCTCACGAGAGGAGAGAGCTAATTTCATGCTCAGTTTGCCAGCACGTATGAAACGAAGTAAACACAGCTCAGTGAACATAAACATCATCTTCAACTGGATGATAGTGACTTTGTCTGCTATCAACTCCATTTTCAAAAAAAAAATTTCAATCCTGTCTCTTATAGGAAAAAAAACATGCAGAGAGAAACGCAAAACGAATGGAAACTCGACAAAAGAAGATTTGTTTTACTGACCAGTACCAGAATCATTGCAGCTGTATCTCCAACATTCAACACACTGGTGTTGTTTGTGTGTAAAAATTGGTCTTTTCTTCAAATGAGTGTATTTTCCCAGTCTAGAATAATTAAAATTAACATTCAAAATGTGCTTATTTAGTAAAAGCGATCTACTCCCTAATGGGAATGGAAATTCTGTAATGCATCGGCTGAGTGTATTGCTGTCTATCTGCCAAATGTAATGTTATACAAATATCCAATGAAGCTATTGTCCAAAAACTGGTAGGCACCAACATTTTCCCCTTGTAAATTGAGCGTTATTATACATTGAGTAATATGGTAACTGTTATTTGTGGTAGCAAGGGAATAATAACTTAAACGCACTAAATTATTGCAACTGGTGAAAAGAAGCCAAAAACCTGTTCGTGCTCTTGGTTTTCCACATTAAAACTGTTATTTTTGACCAGAATCTTTTAGAAGACTGTAATAGAAGCTTGTTGGAGGTCTTCAGTTAGATTGCCTAATTAAGTGTAATTTAAAGCTATAGTTATATTGGCAAAACTTAATCTAACCATAAGTCTGCAGCAGGTATGCACAGTAATTTATTAATAATGCATAAGGAAAAGAGCAGAAACTAATGCCCTGATGTTAACTGGGTTGTGGGGAGGGAGGGGGTGGTGTATTGTGTGGGAACCGAGCACACGCCCTGAAGCGGGCAGTCCACTCGGAAATGAGAGTCAGATTGAAGCCTGGGCTATTATAACCACTGAGCCTCATTTCCATAAGATTAATAGGGTGGCTGTCCCATTTCATTGGTTGCAGGATACCCACCCACACAGCACAATTTCCAGTGGGAGTCATACCAGTATTTAAAATCTGAAAGCACTTCTTAAAGGGGGACTGCATTCACCAAAGAGAAGTACCAGTGGAAGTTGCTACAACAAAGTTGCAAAAGTTTCAGGATGACTGGCAAGAGAAGGAACATAAGAACATAAGCAATAGGAGCAGGAGTAGATCATATGGCCTCTCAAGCTTGTTCCGCCGTTCAATATGATCATGGCTTATCTTCTGCATCAACTCCACTTTCCTGCCCACTCCCCATATCCCTTGATACACTGAGAGACCGAGCATCTGTCTATCTCAGCCTTAAATATACTCAGCAATGGATCATCCACAACCTTCTGGGGTAGAGAATTCCAAAGATTCAAAAACTTTTGAGTGAAGAAGTTCCTCCTCATCTCAGTCCTAGATGATCAATCCCTTATCCTGAGACTATGCCAGGGGAAACAACCTCTCATTGTCTATCCTGTCAAACCTCTTCAGAATCTTGTATGTTTCGGTGAGATCACCTCTCATTCTTCTAAACTCCAGAGAGTATAGGCCCAATTTACTCAGCCTGTCATCATAGGACAATCATCTCATCCTAGGAACCAGTCCAGTGAACCTTCGTTGTACCAGCTCCAATGCAAGTATATCCTTCTTTAAATATGGAGACCAAAACTGCGCAGAGTACTCCAAGTGTAGCCTCACCAAAGCCCTGTACAATTGTAACAAGGCTTCCTTATTCTTGTATTCTAATCGTCTTGCAATAAAGGCCCACATGCCATTTGTCTTCCTAATTGCTTGTTGTACCTACATGCTGACTTTGTGTGTCCCTTGTATGAGTATACCCAAGTCTCTGTGAACATCACGCCTTTTAAAACATATTCTGCTTTTAGATTAGATTAGATTAGATTAGAGATACAGCACTGAAACAGGCCCTTCGGCCCACCGAGTCTGTGCCGAACACCCATTTATACTAATCCTACACTAATCCCATATTCCCAACAAACATCCCCACCTGTCCCTATATTTACCTACCACCTACCTATACTGGTGACAATTTATAATGGCCAATTTACCTATCAACCTGCAAGTCTTTTGGCTTGTGGGAGGAAACCGGAGCACCCGGAGAAAACCCACGCAGACACAGGGAGAACTTGCAAACTCCACACAGGCAGTACCCAGAATCGAACCCGGGTCCCTGGAGCTGTGAGGCTGCGGTGCTAACCACTGCGCCATTCTTACTACCATTGTGAATAACATCACACTTCTCCACATTATACTCCATCTGCCATCTTGTTGCCCATTCACTTAACCTGCCTATATCTCTTTGCAGCCTCTTTGCATCCTCCTCACTGCTTACATTCCCACCTAACTTAGTATCGTCAGCAAACCTAGACACATTACCCTTGGCCTCTTTGTCTAAGTCATTAATATAGATTGTAAAGCTGAGGCCCCAGCGCAGATCTTTGTGGCACTCCACTAGTCATAGCCTGCCAACTTGAAAATGCCACTTTTATCCCTACTCTCTGCTTCCTGTCTGTAAACCAATCCTCTATACATACTGATATATTACCCCCAACTCCATGCACCCTTACCTTGGTGTTAGCCTTTTGCGTGGCACTTTATCAAATGCCTTTTGGAGATCCAAGTATACTACATCTACTGGTACCCCTTTATCTACCCTACTACTTACATCTTCAAAACACCCAAATAAAATTGTCAAACACAATTTCCCTTTTGTAAAACCATGTTGACTTTGTCTGATCATACAAAGGTTTTCTAAGTGCATTGTTAAGACGTCCTTAATAATATTTTCCAGCATTTTCCCAATGACTGATGTCAGGCTAACCGGCCTGCAGTTCCCTCTTTTCTTTTTCCCTCCTTTCTTGAATAGTGGTGTTACATTTGCTAATTTCTAGTCTGCTGGGATTGTTCTAGAATATAGGGAATTTTGGAAAATCGTAACCAGTGCATCCACTATCCCTGCAACTACCTCTTTTGGAACTGTAGGATGTAGGCCATCATTTCCTGGGGATATGTTGGCTTTTAGTCCCTTAAATTTCTCCAATACTTTTACTCTGCTGATATTAATTACCTTAAGTTCCTCACTGTTATTAGCCCCTTGGTTACCCACTATTGCTGGCATGTAATTTATGTCTTCTACTGTGAAGACAGAAACAAAATATTTGTTCCAGATCTCTGCCAATTCCTTGTTCCCCATGATACTTTCTCCTATCTCTACCTCTAAGGGACCAATGTTTATTCTAGCCACTCTCCTTTTTATGTACTTGTAAAAGCTCTTACAATCATGTTTGTAGTCAATCATGTCCTGCACTTGGGGAAAGTCAACCATAGCAGTGAAGCCCAAGGCTGTTTCATTCTGACTGTTCTTATCTGTCTGAAAAGAGATGTGTCAAATGTCCATGTTAATAGCACCTCTGTGCCAGGCCTGATGCACCCGTGGATGGCTGACTGAGATAGTTTCAAGAAATTCTCGAGATGTCCTCCCTGGCAGTCATTGCACATTAATTTACAAGTGTCATAAGAGATACCTGTATAAAACCGACTGTGGAACCTCCCTGCTCAGCATAGTGGGGAAAGTCTTCGCTCGAGTCGTTTTAAACAGGCTCCAGAAGCTGGCTGAGCATGTCTACCCTGAGGCACAGTGTGGCTTTCGAGCAGAGAGATCCACCATTGACATGCTGTTCTCCCTTCGCCAGATACAGGAGAAATGCCATGAATAACAGATGCCCCTCTACGTTGCTTTCATTGATCTCACCAAAGTCTTTGACCTCATCAACAGACATGGTCTCTTCAGACTACTAGCAAAGATCGGATGTCCACCAAATCTACTAAGTATCATCACCTCATTCCATGACAATATGAAAGGCACAATTCAGCATAGCGGCGCCTCATCAGACCCCTTTCCTATCCTGTGTGGCGTGAAACAGGGCTGTGTTCTCGCACCTACACTGGTTGGGATCTTCTTCTTCCTGCTGCTCTCACATGCATTCAAGTCTTCAGAAGAAGGAATTTTCCTCCACACAAGATCGGATGGCAGGTTGTTCAACCTTGCCCGTCTAAGAGCGAAGACCAAAGTATGGATGGTTCTCATCAGGGAACTCCTCTTTGCTGACGATGCTGCAGAGTTTCTGCAGAGACTCATGGACAGGATTGCGGTTGCCTGCAATGAATTTGGCCTAACCATCAGCCTCAAGAAAATGAACATCATGGGGCAGGACGTCAGAAATGCTCCATCCATCAATATCGGTGACCACACTCTGGAAGTGGTTCAGGAGTTCACCTACCTAGGCTCAACTATCACCAGTAACCTGTCTCTCGATGCAGAAATCAACAAGCGCATGGGAAAGGCGTCCGTTGCTATGTCCAGGCTGGCCAAGAGAGTGTGGGAAAATGGTGCACTGGCATGGAACACAAAAGTCCGAGTGTATCAAGCCTGTGTCCTCAGTACCTTACTCTACGGCAGCGAGGCCTGGACAACGTATGTCAGCCAAGAGCGATGTCTCAATTCATTCCCTCTCCACTGCCTCTGGAGAATCCTTGACATCAGGTGGCAGGACGGTATCTCCAATGCAGAAGTCCTTGAGGCGGCCAACATCCCCAGTATATACACCCTACTGAGCCAGCGGCGCTTGAGATGGCTTGGCCATGTGAGCCGCATGGAAGATGGCAGGATCCCCAAGGACTCATTGCACAGCGAGCTCGTCACTGGTATCAGACCCACCGGCCGTCCATGTCTCCGCTTTAAAGATGTCTGCAAATGCGACATGAAGTCCTGTGACATTGACCACAAGTCAGGGGAGTCAGTTGCCAGTGATCGCCAGAGCTGGCGGACAGCCATAAAGGCGGGGCTAAAGAGTGGCGAGTCGAAGAGACTAGCTGTTGGCAGGAAAAAAGGCAGAAGCGCAAGGAGAGAACCAACTGTGTAACAGCCCCGACAACCAATTTTATCTGCAGTGCCTGTGGAAGTCTGTCACTCTAGAATTGGCCTTTATAGCCACTCCAGGTGCTGTTTCACAAACCACTGACCACCTCTAGGCGCTTACCCATTGTCTCTCGAGACAGGCCAAAGGGACTCCAGGACCATGACGAAGAGATCCAATGGAATAGACTTCTAGCATGTATCTGTACAATGCATTTTTATGAGAAAATGCTGGAAAATCTTTGCTGAACAACTGTTTAATTTGTTGCCACTTGCCCACTGATTTCTCCTGCTCCTTGGAGGCCTCAAGAAGGTTGATTTCCTTGACTGTTGCCTGTCTCTTCATATTGTTATGGGCAGTCATTTCCTGGAAGAAAATCAGACTCTAAAAAGCCTGTAATAGGCAGGAAATGCACAAGCAGACAGAGCATGAAGGTTGATGACAAATGCTGCAAACAAACGGAAACATCTGCAAGATGCCTTTGAAGGGGGAGCATGCAGGTAAGGTTGGAGGGAAGGTTTATTTGCAGGTAGTAGGTGGGAGTGCAAAGTTGTTAGCGGTACTGGCTAATGCCTTGTGCACTGTTGAAGCCATGAAACACAGGGGCGCATTTTAACTCACTAAAATCAGTGTTAGTGGGACTGTAACTGTAATACTGATGCTCAGGCTGTCTCCATTTTTAAAGGGTGACCAAAGTGCCCACCTGTTTCAGGTAATAGGCCTCCTTTCTATGCAAATTGGGGTACTATGATATAGTATTCACCTCGATTACAATTTGAAGGTACACGTGGATGGGATAGTGTACCATGCACGCTGTGTTCATGCGTCCTGACCTTAAAGGGCCTGCTGCTGGCCCCAAGAACTTTTGCACCTGATATTTTGTGGACCCTGAAAGAGCAGTAGTTCTCCTCCTGGCACCAATGCAGGCTACTGTCACCTTGGCTTGCCACCCCTCCCCCAGGTTGCCTGCTGCCAGGATTTACCTTTGGGTTGGCTCAGCGTCCTGAGGCCCCAAACCTGTAAACTGCATCAGGAAGCTCACTGTGTGCCCTCAGCTTGCTGGTTCTATTTAAATGAGGTCTAGGCCTCAAAATAGCTTTGGCCTCTTCGCTCCTGGAGGTGGCAACCAACTGGTACATTCCACCAGGCAGCTAGGATGTTCTACTGGATGGTTGGCACCCTTCACTGAATGGCTGTCACCCTCCACCAGATGGTTGGTACACTTCCCTGGATGGCTAGCTCTCTCCACCGGATGGTTGGCACATCCACTGGATGACTGGCACACCCCAGCAGATGGTTGACATGCTTCACTGGATGGCTGGCATACTCGACCCATTGGCTGATAAGCTCCACTGCTGCAGTGGCCAAAAGTTAAACTTTACCCAACAATGAGGAAAAGACACAAGTATCTGCACAGAGTATTTTTGCAGCCAGTAGCAGAAGGTGGACACTTTTACCTTACCTAGCTTTGTAAGGTCATTAAACTTCTTTTGGCATTGCACAGCTGTTCAAGCTGGTGTGAAGATGCTTACCGTTCCTGTTACCTACTATCTTTCATGCTCTTGGTGTGTGCTGCCTGCTCCCTTAACGTGCTGCAGGACTTTAAATTCTACAGTGTACAAGTTAACAGCACAAGAAACCAATCCCTGACAGGAGCCTGGCTATCATTATTAAAACTAGCTGGTTCAGGGAATGAGTAGAATCTTGGAATCCACTGGCCACATGTGCGCAATTTTGCACAACAGTTTTGCAGTTCACCATGAATGATTAGACTACTGACATAGAGGCCTTGCATTCCAGAGTAGAATAAGTTCTTTCTTCCAAATTTGACATTCTTGCGGATCACCTAGTGTGAATCATGAGGCAGCGCTTTATTGATTTCATTGGTGCCATCAGATTTACTGTCTCATTGACCACTGACGATGGTAAAGGATTGCCCAGCAGCCGAGGCATGGCTTTAACAGGCACAGACAATGGTACTGTCTCTTAGGATGGCCAAATCTAGACCCTCTGCCAGTCCTTCTGATGCCATTTCATGTGCCAATAAGTGTGTAGGGCCACACCACCCTGATAGTTGTGGAGGTGGCTTAGGTTACAATGAAGCTAACTCAGGCTCCAGCTGCTAGGGTGAAAGTCACCTTAATTCCAAGTGGCTCTTGTGGACACACAGTAACCAGCCACCTCGAACAATCCTGCCCCTGAATTAGATTTTGTCACCGAATGGCTCTCACAGCTGCTTCAGGCCTGTCTACTCTTGTTGGTGTCCTTGTTGCAGCTAAATGTCTTATTCCTTCAGGAACCTTCATGATGATGCCTTTTTGCAGGACAAAGTTGTGCAGCATGCAAAAGATTACCACAGTCCTTGACCCCTTAGCCAGACTATACTGCAGGCTGGCTCCAGGCCTGTGCAAGTACCTGAAGTACTACTTCAATATGCCGATAGTGTGCACCCTGATGTATACAAGCACCTTATTATATCTGTTTTAAGCTCTGTTCTTGCATTTCATTAAAGTAACAGGAATAGTAGCTGCAGAGAATGTCCTCCATTATCCAGGAGCCCCTTGCCTTTGAGGCTAGGTAAATATTAAGGGGACAGTGAAATGTAGAGTATATTGTATGTTGTAATATAGGCTGAGAGATCAACAATTCATGTAAAGGATTTGGAATAGGTGAATAACTTTTAGTTTAATGCTTTAAAACTGAACGAAGGCTTTGGTTATTTATAATTATATACAATGTGCATGCAACTAGAAAAAGCAAAACCATCCCTAAATATTTCTTAATATAATTTTTAATCCTATAAAAAATAGAAAATTCTTTATAAAAATGTGATCTGAATAGCTACAGAATTGAGTTTCCCATTGCATAATGTGTGAAACTACTGTTACCAGGAGATGAAAAGCAAATGGAGTTCTTCAAGCACTGACTTCATTAAATGACATCACTCATTTGACCAAAAAACCATAGTATGACCAAGTACTGCGATTGAATCTGAGTCAAATGGAATAAATACTGGTTTGCTTTCAACAATTTCTGGTGTTAAACAGAATTAATTTTTCATGATGCTTAGGTCACTATAGTAAATACCATAGTATTTTTCTTCTCTAAAGTTTTGAAATAATGTGCATTTATCACTGAGTCTCTGCTTCAAAAACTATGCAAGAAACTGCTTAACTTTTTAACAAAAGAAATGCCTTATTTTACAAGCTCTCAATATTGTATTTTTAAACATTAAATATTTGATTACAAATATTTGGTTGCAAAGTCGAGATAAGCCAATAGATATTGTTTTAATAAGAACAACAACTTGTATTTATATAGCACCTTTAAAGTAGAAGAATTTTGCAAGGTGCTTCACAGAGGTGTAAAGATAAAAATGGGCCCCAAGCCAAAGAACGAGCGATTAGGAGAAGTGACCAAAAGCTTGGCCAAAGACATTTCAGGGTTAGCATTCCAGAGAGTGGGATGTATGCGGCTGAAGGCACAACCACCAATACTGGGGCAAGGGGAGGGATGTGCACAGAAGTCCAGAGTCAGAGAATTTGTGGGGGTGGATGGTTGAAGGCCTGGAGAAGGTTATAAAAGGTAGTAGCAATCTGGAATTCTCTTCCACAAAAGGCTGTGGATGCTGGGACAATTGAAGCTTTAAAGACTGGGCTCAATAGATTTTGTTAGGTAAGGTATCAGGGGATATGGAGCTAAGGTGGACCAATTAAATTGAGGTTCAGATCAACCATGATCTAATTACATGGCAGAGCTGGCTACTCTTTTTCCTATGTTGGAGATAAGGGCTGGAATTTTACGCCACCCCAGCAAGCTGTCTGGTGGCATAAAATTGAGCGGGAGGCTCTGGGAGGCCTTCCCGGCCCGCTGCTGCCTCCGCCCCACTTTATGTGGGCCTGGGGTGGGGTTGGGGGTGGGGGGTGGCGAGAAATGGGTTGCCCACCCCAGGCTAATCAATGCCCTTAAGTGGCCACTTACCGGCCACTTAAGGGCCTTTGCCTGCCTCCACGGGTATTTTACCTGTGGCAAGTGGGCGGCTGGGAGACGTGAAAGGCTGCCCAGTGATACTTGGCGGCCTCTCAGCGCACCGGGGGGGGGGGGGGGGGGGGGGGGGGCCCTGACAATTGGGCACAGGGTGCCCGATTGAGGGCGGCCCCTGTTTCTCCAACCACCCCCAGGACCCGAGACACCACCCCCCCCCCACCCCCCCCCCCCCCACCTCCCCCTTCCCCCCAAACAACCACTTTTGCCTTGCTGGTTGCAACCGATCTCCCCAGCGAGGCAACTCTTACATACCTTTAGTCCTGGCTCCATGTCCTCAGCTGGGCCACAGTCCCAGCAGTAGCCAACGCTCCCAGTGGCGCTGCTGGGACTAAGAGCTGCCTGGCTGGCAGCTCAGTGAGGCTCCCTCAAGGGGGTGGAAGTTTCGCCTTGGAACAGGTTTAAATCCCGGGGACCCATAAAATGCAGGTCGGATCCCCGGGCTGGACGGAAGCAGGTTCACCACTGACTTTTATGTCGATGGCCAGCTCCCATCCGCCCAGAATAAAATGCAGCACAAGGAGGGGCAAGGCCACAGGCTGATTTAACAATATGAAGTACAGTAAAGATTTTGGGCTCAAATACACCAGGCCTATCAATTAACAAGAAGTTGGAGGTGGGACTGTCTATCCTGTCTTCAGGCTTAAGCACCTTTGGTTAGATTGGTTTAGGTGTTTCTAGAGACAGGCTGCTCAGTGAGGAATCTTGCATGGGTGAACTAATGCCTAATTCCAGACCTTGTGGGACCGTGCTGTGCCCAAATTGGCTTTAAAAATACTTCATTTGTTGCAAAGCACTTTGGAATGAAAGGCGCGATATAAATGCAAGTTTTTTTTTTACTTTACTACATCCTAAATAAAGCTCTGATCAAGGGTTTCTGTGACTGGCTTAGTGGCTGTTATGTCATATTTACATCCACTCAATAAACTGGGATTTTTTAAAAAGTAGTTGTCACAATGTTCTACTTTCTGTTTATTTTTATTTCTTCAAAATTTAACGTGTAATGTTGCAGCAGAAAACGTAAGTGTCATAGACTACTCAGCCAAAGATTGTCTCCTGCACAAACATCTTTGCCCGTGACCTCAATGTTCACTGCACAAGGTTTTAATGTTTATCACTCAGTTGTACATCCAAATGCATTCTATAATGATAAGAGAATCTGGAGTGCTGAGAGACTGCACATTGCCTAGGGCATCATAAAATCGAACACGCATTAAAATTCCAATTGTTTTCCATGGGGAAAGAATTATAAACAGTTCACCCCCTCCATCCCATCTGACTTGTATAAAGGAAACAATAAAAATATGATTTTCAATTTTAAAGATTCATAGAATGCTTTATAAAACAAGTTATATTGGCAGTGATTTGCTCTCTCCGAGAACCTCAGTACTGTGGAATTTATTACCTCCCTAAGCCTTTCCCTCCTACAATCTTCATTTTTTTAAAAAAAGTTCAAGCATACCTTCACCTCATCATTACTCCATGATTTACCACATCTTCACTCCTGCTCTTTTAAACTTTGGCTCTTCACCTTGGTTTTCTTAAAATGAAATTGTCCAACGTTACTTTATGAAGATGAAAAGTGCTCTAGGAATTTAAAAAAAGATTTCCTACCAGTGAGTGGATATTTGATGTTTTATGTTATAAAATGCAGCATCCTGGAGATCTGCCATGCCTGATCTCTCAACTCTATGCTTTTATATACTGCGTAGAAATACTGCTACCATTTTTTTGAATGATAGGTATATTATACAGTAGAGAACAAATAATAATGTTCAATGCATTTCATCCTTTGAAGAAGAAAAGCTCAAATTAGACCTGCTGTTCCACTTTGTAGATATTCTTGGTTTAGCCTAGGGCAGGGTCACTACAAAGCTCGTAGATATATATCATTAGCTTCTGGACTGCTCATGTTAATACCCATAATCAATTAGGAATAGAGCTCCTCTGTTTGAAGCAGGTATTTTCCCGAGACAGCACTCTGTCAGTCTATTCATAATTTGAATATTTATTTATACTGCACTTAAGAACAGCTGAATAATCATTTTTTTAAAATTTAAACTGAATCAATCACTGGTGAAGAATGTTATTCTTTTGGCCCTTAAACTTTACTTACTGTCACCACTCATATTTTATTGTGCTATTAGAATATTTGAATGGTTGAAACAACCTTTCTACAAACAACTGTAAAGAGAGTAGTTCTGAGTGCTGTATTTCAGTGCAGCTGTCAGAGTACTTTATGTGTATTTTCACAGAATTGAACTTTCCCAAATAACTGCCATCATTTGAAGTGAAGCAAGCACAACACATGTAAGAATATAGATTGCATTATGCTACGTTGTGAAACTTCACTTCATCCTCTTTTCTTGTGTCTGTAAGATTCTGAACAAATTCAATGAACTAGAAAGGAGGGTTAGGGAAAACCTCTAAACCTTGCCCAGTCCATTGGCATCACTTTTCTGCTGAGCTAGTAGAAGAGAAAATAGATTTTTTTGATGCTTTCTCATACGTGCCAACTATCAGTGTTTCTGAAAGCTTGTAAGTGTGTCAGCACCAGGCCCTAGAAAGTTTTTAGCCTGAGGTGCTCGTGGTTGAAATTGTGCAAGATTTTATTTTGCAGATACACAAATCCATGAAGTTCCACACATCTGCAGATGCTGACAGCTTGTGCACCTATGTATAATTCTGTATGTATAAAATTAATGAAGTTGTGTGACTGGGAAGAGTCTTGCACTGTCTTCACAATGGGTAGGAATCTTAAATTTTAAGGTGCCAATGCATAACATCTTACTGCACAACAGTTGGGGTTTGTACTGTTGTTGTAGCTAAAAAAAAAACAATCATTATTATGTTGTTACCACTAAGATCCACCAAGTAACTGAGAGTTATGAGTTTTCCCTTTCGACTCTAGAAAATAGGTAAACATCACTTCAATGTGACTGAAAGTCTAACAAAGAAAATTATCTTGAAACATGGGATATTTTATTGTTCTCTTTTCCACCTCTACCTTTGTATGTATAAGTCCTGATATGATCCTAGTCCCTGTATGGAAAACTAGATGAGCTAGTCGCATATAGGGAGGATTGTCTGTTCCGGTCCATACAAGCAATTTTTATACAGCGAAGTAAAATCTGAATTTAATTGAGGCTAAAGAACAAAATGTACATACCCCAGTGATGTCAATCCTGCACTTAGTTTAAGGTGCAACCTCTCTTCAACCCTCGGTAGTTCATCTGCACTAAAGAACATGGATAAAAACTCTATATTTTGACTTTGATATCTGAGGACCCAAATTTTAAATCCTTTGTTGATATGTCTGATTTTCAAATCTGAAGGAGCATGGACCTTTGTCCAAAGTTACTTGAACAGAGGACTGCTTAGCTAATATGTGACGTAATCCATCAGTAAGCAGTTCTTATTCTGGTAGCACAAGTTAAGGTAGCATCCTTCAAGTTCTAGAGCTAATCTTGCTGCTATTAGTATCCGTCTTGGGGTCAGCATGATATCATTACAACAGAAATAATACATGGCTATTCTTCCTCAGTATCCAGGAAAATCTCCCTTGCGAAAAATGCTGCTTTTTTGTTACACAGCCATTTGACGCTAACCATTTGTGGCACCTTTAATGTAGTAAAACGTTCCAAAGAATTTCACAGAAGAGTTATCAAACAAAACTTGACACCGAGCCACATAAGGAGATGTTAGGTCAAATGACCAAAAACTTGGTCAAGGAGGTAGGTTTTAAGGGGTGTCTTAAAGGAAGAAAGAGAGGTGGAGTGGCAGAGATGGAGAGGTTTAGGGAGGGAATTTCAAAGCCAAGGACTAAAGCAAGGAAAGAGATTCTGCATAGTCAGTATAAGGAACTAGGCGGCAAATTAAGAAGCAGAACCTCAAAGGTAATAATCTCTGGATTACTACCTGAGCCACATGCAAATTGGAGTAGGGCAAATAAGATTAGAGAAATTAATGCATGGCTCAAAGACTAGTGTGGTAGAAGTGGGTTCTGGTTCGTGGGGCACTGGCACCAGTACTGGGGAAGTGGCAGCTGTACCATTGGGATGGTCTACACCTGAACCGTGCTGGGGCCGGTGTTATAATGAGCCACATAATTAAGGAAGTAGAGAGGGTTTAAACTGAATAGTGGAGGCAAGGGATCAAATTTGGGAAGTTATGGTAAATCAAGGAGTAGAGACAAGGCAAGAGAGAAAGGTATTAATATGGGAAATGATAAACAGACTGTGACGGGAAGGGACAGAGCATACAAATCTAAGAGTAAATCAACAGATAAGGCTAGAGGTTACAAAAATATTAAAAGGACAAAACTAAAGGCTCTGTATCTGAAAGCATGTAGCATTCGAAACAAAACAGATGAACTGAGAGCACAAAAAGAATTAAATAATTATGACCTGATAGCCATTAAAAAGACATGGCTGCAGGACGACATAGATTGGGACCTGAATATTGAAGGGCATATGGCATTTAGGAAAGACAGGGAGCTAGGAAAAGGTGGAGGGGTAGCTCTGTTAATTAATGATAGTATTAGCGCAATAGAGAAACAATTGACAATGCTTTCATGGCCATCATTAGATTAGCTTTTTTTAAAATTCCATTGGTAGGAGTGACCACCGTGCAAACCTTGTGGAGACAAAGTCTCGCCTTAACATTGAGGATACCCACCATCGTATTGTGTGGCATTATTACCGTGCTAAATGGGATAGCTTTTGAACAGATCTAGCAATGCAAAACTTGGCACCCATGAGGCACTGTGGGCCATCAACAGCAGCACAATTGTACTCAACCACAATCTGTATCCTCATGGTTTGGTATATCCCCTATTCTAGCATTACCATGAAGCTGGGGGACCAACCCTGGTTCAGTGAAGAGTGCAGGAGGGCATGCTAGGAGCAACCACCAGGCATACCTCAAAATGAGGTGTCAACCTGGAGAAGCTACAACACAGGACTACTTGCGCGCCAAACTACATAAACAGCATGCAATAGACAGAGCTAAGCGATCCCATAACCAATGGATCATATCTAAGCTCTGCAGTCCTGCCACATCCAATCAAGAATGGTGGTGGACAATTAAACAAATAACTGGAGGAGGTGGCTCCACAAATATCCCCATCTTCAATGATGGGGGAGCCCAGCACATCAGTGCAAAAGATAAGGCTGAAGCATTTGCAACAATCTTTAGCCAGAAGAGCCGAGTTGATGATCCATTTCGGCCTCCTCCTGAAGTCCCCAGTATCACAGATGCCAGTCTTCAGTCAATTCGATTCACTCTGCATGATATCAAGAAACGACTGAAGGCACTGGATACTGAAAAGGCTATTGGCCCTGATAACGTTCCGTCAATAGTACTGAAGACCTGTGCTCCAGAACTTGCTGCACCTCTAGCCGAGCTATTCCAGTACAGTTACAACACTGGCATCTACCTGGCAATGTGGAAAATTGCCCAGGTATGTCCTGTGCACAAAAAGCGGACAAGTCCAACCCAGCCAATTACCGCCCCATCAGTCTACTCTTAATCATCAAGTCAAGTGATGGACGGTGTCGTCGACAGCCCTATCAAGCGGTACTTGCTTAGCAATAACCTGCTCAGTGACGTTCAGTTTGGATTCCGCCAGGGCCATTCAGCTCCAGATCTCTTTACAGCCTTGGTTCAAAAATGGACAAAAGAGCTAAACTCAAGAGGTGAGGTGAGAGTGACTGCTCTTGACATCAAGGCAGCATTTGACCGAGAATGGCATTCAGGAGTCCTAGCAAAACTGGAGTCAACGGGAATCAGGGGGAAACTCTCTATTGGTTGGAGTCATACCTAGCGCAAAGTAAGATAGTTGTGGTTGTTGGAGGTCAATCATCTCAGCTCCAGGACATTACTGCAGGAGTTCCTCAGGGTAGTGTCCTAGGCCCAACCATCTTCAGCTGCTTCATCAATGTCCTTCCTTCAATCATAAGGTCAGAAGTAGGGATTTCGCTGATGACTGCACAATGTTCAGCACCATTTGTGACTCCTCAGATACTGGTGCAGTCCCTGTAGAGATGCATCAAGACCTGGACAACATCCAGGCTTAGGCTGATAAGTGGCAAGCAACATTCGCGCCACACAAGTGCCAGGCAATGACCATCTCCAACAAGAGAGAAACTAACCATCTCCCCTTGACATTCAATGGTATTACAATTGCTGAATCCCCCACTATCAACATCCTGGGGTTTACCATTGAGCAGAACTGGAGCAGCCATATAAATACTGTGGCTACAAGAGTAGGTCAGAGGCGAGGAATCCTGTAGCAAGTAACTCACCTCCTGACTCCCCAAAGCCTGTCCACCATCTACAAGGCACAAGTCAGGAGTGTGATGGAATACTCTTTACTTGCCTGGATGGGTGCAGCTCTAACAATACTCAAAGCTCAACACCATCCAGGACAAAGCAGCCCGCTTGATTATCACCCCATCCACAAGCATTCACTCCCTTTACCACTGACGCACAGTGGCAGCAGTTTGTACCATCTACAAGATGCATTGCAGCAATGCACCAAGGCTCCTTAGACAGCACCTTCCTAACCCGCGACCTCTACCACCTAGAAGGACAAGGGCAGCAGTCGCATGGGAATACCACCACCTGTATGTTCCCATCCAAGCCACACACCATCCTGACTTGAAACTGTATCGCTATTCCTTCATTGTCACTGGGTCAAAATTCTGGAGCTCCCTTCCTAACAGCACTGTAGGTGTACCTACTCCACATGGACTGCAGCGGTTCAAGAAGGCAGCTCACCACCACCTTCTCAAGGGCAATTAGGGATGGGCAATAAATGCTGGCCTAGCCAGCGATGTCCACATCTCAGGAACGAATAAAAAAAAATGACCTAAAGCTTATCAAATAGGTAGGTTTTAAGGAGTGTCTTAGAGGAGGAAAGCAAGGCAAGGTGTGGGGAGGGTATTCCAGAGCTTGGGGCCTACACAACTGAAAGCACAGCTACAAATAGTGGAGCGATTAAAATCAGGGATGCACTAGAGGCCAGAATTAGAGGAGCACAAACATCTTGGCGGGTTGTGGGGCTGGAGGAGATTACAGAGATAGGGAGTGGAGAGGTCATGGAGGGATTTTAAATCAAGGATGAGAATTTTAAAATTAGGAGATTGCTTGACCGGGAGCTAATGTAGGTTAGCGAGCACAGGGGTGATAGTGGAATGGGACTGGTATGAGTTAAGACACGGGCATCAGAATTCTGGATGACCTCAAGTTTATGGAGAATAGAATGTGGGAGACCAGCCAGCAGTGCATTGGAATAGATAAGTGTAGAGGTAACAAGCATGAATGAGGGTTTCAGCAGCAGATGAGCTGAGACAGGGGCTAAGTTGGGCGAAGATGGAAATAGGTGGTCTTAGTGATGGCATGAATATGTGTTTGGGAGCTCATCTTGGCGTCAGACGTAACACCAACGTTGCGAACAGACTGGCTTAATCTCAGACTGTTGCCAGAGAGAAGGATGGAGTCAGTAACTAGGGAACAGAAAAGCAAAATACTGCGGATGCTGGAAATCTGAAATAAAAACAAGAAATGCTGGAACCACTCAGCAGGTCTGGCAGCATCTGTGGAAAGAGAACTCTTGCTTACCCACTGTGTTTTTTTTCATGTTTGCACTTGCTGCTGTTCAATATTCAGTCCGTTAACACCTTATCTGTACTAATGCTTTGTCTTTCAACACACCATTAACATATTGTTTGCCTTTGCTCCATGACCTTTTGTTCAGCTATGTGGCCTTGTCCAATCTATACCTTCTCCTTTGTTATCTCTTGCCCCACCCCCATCTCACTTGCTTATAACCTGTGACATTTCTAATATTTGTCAGTTCCGAAGAAGGGTCACTGACCCGAAACGTTAACTCTGCTTCTCTTTCCACAGATGCTGCCAGACCTGCTGAGTGGTTCCAGCATTTCTTGTTTTTATAACTAGGGAACAGAGTTTGGAGTGGGGACTGAAAACAATGGCTTCAGTCTTCCCAATTTTTAATTGGAGGAGATTTCTGCTCATCCAGTACTAGATGTTATATAAGCAATCTGATAATTTAGCAATAGTGGATGAGTCAAGAGAAGTGGTGGTGAGGTAGAGCTGAGTGTCATCAGCATACACATGAAAATTAACGCTGTGCTTTCGGATGAAGTTCCAAGGGGCAGCATGTAGATGAGAAACAGGAGGGGCCAAGGATAGATCCTTAAAGTAATGGTGCAGGAGCAGGAAGAGAAGCCATTACAAGTGAATCTTTGGCTACAATTAAATAGATAAGAATGGAATCAGGTGAGAGCAGTCCCACCCAGCTGGAGGACAGTGGAGATACGTTGGAGGAGGATGATGTGGTCAACTGTGTTAAAGGCTGCAGACAGGTTGTGAAGAATGTAGAGGAAAAGTTTACCTTTGTCACAGTCACATGGGATGTCATTAGTGACTTTGATAAGAGCTGTTTCGGTACTGTGGCAGGGGCAGAAACCTGATTGGAGGGATTCAAACATGGAGTTCCAGGAAAGATGGAAACAAATTTGGAAGGCAACAACACGTTCAAGGAAAGGAAAAAGAGGTTGGCGATGGGATGGTAGTTTGCAAGGGCAATGGGGTCAAGGGTTGTTTTTTTGGGGGAGAGGGGTGATGGTGGCAGATTTAAAGGAAAGGAACAACATCTGAAGAGAGAACCATTTACAATATCAGCTAATATGGGGACGAGGAGGAGAAGTTGGGGAATTTGCCTCCAACAATGCAGCACTCCTCAGCAACGTTCCTTCAGATACTGTTTTTGGAGTGTGCAGGCAATTTGTGCGGGGTCCCATTAAATATTTTTGTGTGGCTGCACCTGCACGGTAATTTAAAGGAGCCAACTTCTACGTGGCCTTTGCAGGGACTTTCGGATTTCTACTCAACCATGTAACTTTTAGGGAACATTGCTCCTCGGTACTATACGGGAGTGTCAGCCTAGATAATTTACTCAAAGCTTGGAAGGGAACTGGAACCCACAACTTAATAAACTCAAAGATGAGAGTGTTACTAACTGAGGCAAGCTGACAACAGGACCCAATGCCTGGAATCATCTTTGTTGTTCTTCCCTAAACTAACTGATTATGTGAACGATGACTGCTGGCTGAGCAAGCCAAACAAAGTTCGTTTACTCAGGCTATGCCTCCCTCAGAATATTGGATTAAAATATTGGCTCTGGCTTTCTTCATTGACATTTTGAGAAATTTTTGGTTTATTTTATAAGATTAACTTGATGACAATATCACATTTCTACTGTAATTCTACCACTTGATAAAATTGATTGCTAAGCTACAAAAAGTGAAGCTTGTGTCTGGATATCTGTGGCAAGGTCTGGAGCTTTTGTAGCTGTACTTTAAACATCCTTTGAACTGTTTACTCTGGTGCTTTGCGCTTCTGTAGCATGACCTAGAATCTTTAGGGTTTGTATTCCTGCACCTGACCCTGCAAAGGCAATAACTGAAACTAAATCTAATACCACACACTGGTATAAAAGCCTTTCTGGGCCACCACGGAACATGGAGATATATTGTGCTATTAATTCATAAGTGCTCCCAAACACATTGGCCTGGATTTTGAGGAATTGATGTAGAGACAGTCTGGCAAGTAAAATGGGATAGAAAAGTCCTCTGCTGAATCCTCATCCCTAAAAAAGGCTCCATTTTTACCCTGATCCACATGCTGGAACTGCGCCTTCCTGCATTTCAAAGAAGCAGGGGAGGCACAAGTATCCTCTGAGATGTCCCATAATTTCAGCCAATTTATCTTGTCTGAAATCACTGCCCCTCTAAAGATGGCACTGCTGCGCCTCCAGAGTGGCCTGTAGGTAGAAAGATAAAAGATCGCATAGGAGTACATTTCTTGAGCACTGTTTGGGCTGGGAGTCACTTCCATTACTTTGAAGCTGCAGTTTCCGATATTTAAAGGTATTTTCTGAAAATTGCTGAAAACTTAAAGGGACCTCTGCAAAATGAGATCATGGATTTCCCTCTGGGCCTTCCATTGTTGCAACGCTTAGCAGAAATCTATTAATCTTGGTCTTGAAAATTTCAATTGATGCAGCCTTTTGGGGGAGTGAGTTCCAGATTTCCATTATTGTTTGTGTAAAAAAGTGTCTCTTGATTTCACTTCTAAATAGCCTAGCTGTAATTTTAAGATTATGGCCCCTTGTTCTGAGTTCCCCCAAAAGAGGAAATATATTTCTGTATCTACCTTATAGAATCCCTTCATTATTTTAAACACCTCAATTAGATTACGCCCAATCTTCTAAACTCAAGGAACACAAACCAAGTTTATGCAGCCTATCCTCATAACTTAATCCTTTAAGCCCTGGTATCAAGCTGTTGAATCTGTGCTGTACCCCTTCCAAGGCCAATATAATATTTTCCAAAATTTGGTGCACAGAACTGAATCCAGTACTCCAGATGTGATCTTGACCAAGACTCTGTACAACTGAAGCATCACTAATTTATTTTTGTATTGCAGTCCCCTGGAACATGTCTTGCAGCTTCTTTCCATTAGGGACACTGTCTTGTCTGTGGCTGTGAATTTGATAACAGAATTTAATCTTTATGCATCTACATGCTTCCAGGCAGTCTCTGGTGGTATTATCTTTGGCCTCCTTATCTCGAGAGACAATGGGTAAGCGCCTGGAGATGGTCAGTGGTGTGTGCAGCAGCGCCTGGAGTGACTATAAAGGCCAACTCTAGAGTGACAGGCTCTTCCACAGGTGCTGCAGATAAAATTTGTTTGTCGGGGCTGTTACACAGTTGGCTCTCCCCTTGCGCTTCTGTCTTTTTTCCTGCCAACTGCTAAGTCTCTTCGACTCGCCACACTTTAGCCCCGCCTTTATGACTGCCCGCCAGCTCTGGCGAACGCTGGCAACTGACTCCCACGACTTGTGATCAATGTCACAGGACTTCATGTCGCATTTGCAGACGTCTTTGAAGCGGAGACATGGACGGCCGGTGATACCAGTGGCGAGCTCGCTGTACAATGAGTCTTTGGGGATCCTGACGCTTCCATGCGGCTCACATGGCCAAGCCATCTCAAGCGCCGCTGACTCAGTAGTGTGTATAAGCTGGGGATGTTGGCCGCCTCGAGGACTTCTGTGTTGGAGATACGGTCCTGCCACCTGATGCCAAGTATTCTCCAGAGGCAGCGAAGATGGAATGAATTGAGACGTCGCTCTTGGCTGACATACGTTGTCCAGGCCTCGCTGCCATAGAGCAAGGTACTGAGGACACAGGCTTGATACACCCGGACTTTTGTGTTCCGTGTCAGTGCGCCATTTTCCCACACTGTCTTGGCCAGTCTGGACATAGCAGTGGAAGCCTTTTCCATGCGCTTGTTGATTTCTGTATCTAGAGACAGGTTACTGGTGATAGTTGAGCCTAGATAGGTGAACTCTTGAACCACTTCCAGAGCGTGGTCGCCAATATTGATGGATGGAGCATTTCTGACGTCCTGCCCCATGATGTTCGTTTTCTTGAGGCTGATGGTTAGGCCAAATTCATTGCAGGCAGCCGCAAACCTGTTGATGAGACTCTGCAGGCACTCTTCAGTGTGAGATATTAAAGCAGCATCGTCAGCAAAGAGGAGTTCCCTGATGAGGACTTTCCGTACTTTGGACTTCGCTCTTAGACGGGCAAGGTTGAACAACCTGCCCCCTGATCTTGTGTGGAGGAAAATTCCTTCTTCAGAAGACTTGAACGCATGTGAAAGCAGCAGGGAGAAGAAAATCCCAAAGAGTGTGGGTGCGAGAACACAGCCCTGTTTCACGGCACACAGGATAGGAAAGGGGTCTGATGAGGTGCCGCCATGTTGAATTGTGCCTTTCATATTGTCATGGAATGAGGTGATGATACTTAGTAGCTTCGGTGGACATCCAATCTTTTCTAGTAGTCTGAAGAGACCACGTCTGCTGACGAGGTCAAAGGCTTTGGTGAGATCAATGAAAGCAATGTAGAGGGGCATCTGTTGTTTGCGGCATTTCTCCTGTATCTGACGAAGGGAGAACAGCATGTCAACGGTCGATCTCTCTGCACGAAAGCCACACTGTGCCTCAGGGTAGACGCGCTTGGCCAGCTTCTGGAGCCTGTTGAGAGCGACTCGAGCAAAGACCTTCCCCACTATGCTGAGCAGGGAGATTCCACGGTAGTTGTTGCAGTCACCACGGTCACCTTTGTTTTTATAGAGGGTGATGATATTGGCATCGCGCATGTCCTGAGGTACTGCTCCCAGCACAGGCATAGCAGTTCATGTAGTGCTGAGAGTATAGCAGCATTGGCACTCTTATTTCAGGGGTAATGCTGTCCTTCCCAGGGGCTTTTCCACTGGCTAGAGAATCAATGGCATCACTGAGTTCCGATTTTGTTGGCTGTATGTCCAGCTCATCCATGACTGGTAGAGGCTGGGCTGCATTGAGGGCAGTCTCAGTGACAACATTCTCCCTGGAGTACAGTTCTAGGTAGTGCTCAACCCAGCGGTCCATTTGTTTGCGTTGGTCAGTGATTATGTCCCCCGATTTAGATTTGAGGAGGGCGATCTTCTTGATGGTTGGCCCAAGAGCTCTCTTAATGCCATCATACATTCCTCTGATGTTTCCGATGTCTGAGGCCAGCTGAATATGACTGCATAGGTGTTGCCAGTAGTCATTTGCGCAGTGCCTGGCTGTCCTTTGTGCAGTGCTTCTGGCTGCTTTAAGTGCCACGAATGTTAACTCGCTGGGGGCTTTCTTGTAGTTCAACAGTGGAGTGCGCTTAGCGGCTATGACAGGTTCCAGCTCTTCATTATGAGATTGAAACCAGTCTGCATTTCTCTTCGCACGTTTGCCATAGGTGGTCAAAGCTGACTCATAGATGGCGTCTCTGATGTGGGCCCACTTGGTCTCAGCATCCCCTGTGGGAGTGTTTTGAAGGGCTGTTACAAGTGAATTTAGAAATTTTTGTAACAGCTGTGGATGAGAAATTCTGCTCGTGTTGATGCGCGGGTGGCCCTTCTGCTTGGAATGATGCAACTTCTTTGGTCTGAGTCTAACCTTGCTGAACATCAGGGAGTGGTCGGTGTCGCAGTCCGCACTGTGGAAGCTGCGTGTGATTTGAACACTGTTTAAGGAGGCTCGCCTTGTGATGATGAGGTCTAGCTGGTGCCAACGACGCGATCTTGGGTGCCTCCATAAAACCTGGTGACAGGGTTTAGTGTGAAAGAACGAGTTGGTAATGCAGAGGTTATGATAGGTACACAACTCAAGCAGTCTCTGCCCGTTCTCATTCATCCTTGCAACGCCATAGCGCCCAATGCAGGAGGGACATGAGTCATGGTCGGCCCCAACCCTGGCATTAAAGTCCCCCAGGAGGAACAGGTGTTCGGTGTTGGGGATGCTGCTAATGATGTTATGGAGTTCCTCGTAGAACTGGTCTTTAGCTTCAGGTGGGGAGCAGAGTGTTGGAGCATAGATGCTGAGTAGGTGTACTGGACCAGAGGTGGTGAGCAGTCAGATGGACAGTATGCGTTCCGAGCCATTTGAGGGAGGCTCTATCATGCTGAGCAAGGAGTTTCTGATGGCGAAGCCCACTCCATGCTGTCTTGTTTCTTCAGGATCCCTGCCCTGCCAGAAGAAGGTGTAGTCTTGTTCTGCTGGAGATCCACTCGCGGGGAGGAGTGTCTCCTGAAGTGCTGCAATGTCTACATTGAGTCTACTGAGCTCATTGTTAATGATGGCGGTCTTCCGAGAATCCTTGATTTGTGTAAGGTCTTCCGACAGGCCAGGATACATAGTTCTGACGTTCCAGCTTGCAAAGCGAAGGGCTGGTACCTTCTTTCCTTTTTTCATGTTGTTTGGTGCTGTGTTGCAGTCCACCTTTCGGGCAATGACCCTGAGCTCCAAGCACCCATTGAAGCAGGTGGACTGTGGCGGGACAGAACCTTATTGACCGTGGGCTTCCCGGTTTGAGGCGGGCGGTAGCTGTCCAGTGAGGTGCGATGACCGCTCCCACCGACAAAGGCAACCCGTGGCGCCCAATCTCTACGCCAATTTAGCTGGACTTATAACCCGTAACTGTTGCCTTCCGTGTTGTTTCAGTCACTGTGAGGCAACTATGGAGTGACCTCTCCATGGCGCATGCCTGGGCGAATGTGTGGAGGTTGAGAGTTGCCCAATTGTCAAAACCCCCCTCTCGGCCTTTCTGGTGGGGTCCAAAGGAGTGCAGAGCATGACGTTTGGCACCGGTATGGCTGCAGGAACTGCCGGAAACATGCCAAAGGTGACACATGACCGCCTACGGGGTTCCGCTCCGGATTTTCTGTTAGGGTTTACTCCCTTAGCCTTGGTCTCTCCCAAGGCGCCCACAAGGCAGTGGGGTTATTAGGGCCCCTACACAGGTGTAGGATGATGCCGGTGGAAGGAGGGGGTGCAAGGGGGAGGGGTGGAGGTAAGGGGGTGCGAGGGGGAGCTGGGAAAGGGGCTGTAAGGGGGTGGGGGGGTGCAGGGGGAAGATGGTGCGAGGGGGGGCTGGGAAGGGGTTGTGAGGGGGGAGGGGTGTGTGGGGGGGGTGAGCTGAGAGAGTGGAGCTGGGAAGGGGAAGGGGGGGTGGAAGAGGGGGAAGCGGGGGGGAGAGGGGATGCAGGTAATAAGCCATTTCCTCAGTTCCCACCATCGCCGCCTGGAAATCTCCTCCGCGTCCTTCGGGAGGTGAGCGACATCCTCGTGCGCCGGTACCAGCATTGCCGATAGTGCGCTGCAGATGCTCTCCGAGCCATCTCCCGCGGGCGCTTTGAAGTTGCGGCCGAGGAGCCATTGGTGGATTTTTGGGTGGTATTAATCACATCAATTAGTCAGCAGTTCATCGCTGCATTAGGGGCATCTATGATGTACCTACATCAATGGGAAAGCCATGTGCCAGAGATATGGATGGTTTCACTGCAAATGTCCCTGGAGTACAGATCTAGCTTATTCTCATAACAGAGTCAATGCAACTGCACCAATGTGTATTGCATCCAGTAGGCATTGGATCCACAAGCGACAAGAAACCAGAAGTAGGTCTTTCAAGGACATCAGCTTTAACAGACATGTGTGCTACCTTAGACCATGAATGCTCCATCAGAGTAGTTCCAGACATAGATCTCAGAACCTCCTGACACTGAGGAGACCAGAGAAAACTAATCAGCCACCTTGCCACATTGCTCTGGCTGAGCAATTGAGGAATCATGGATTGTCTGAGAACAAATGAATTATGGCTATTCCTCGGGTAGCATGCATTGACATGATGGTTAGCATCACTCGCGCTCTGGATGTTCAGGAAATTAAATCCCTTCCTGTTTATTAAGTTAATGAACAGGTGAGTCCTTTATACCATGTGGGTGGCATTAAGGGTACCCTATATTTATGAGAATACAACCACTCTGCTTTGTTGGAGCTGTGTGGAACTGAATGAGCTCAGAGGTTATGCCTGAAGAGAGAGATAGAAGGTGAGTCAAGGCACCCAGTTGCCAGCAGCTCATACCATCAGGCAGCAGCTAATTATCAATTTCGACCAATAAAGTTCTGTCTTGCTCTCAGACAACCATTCAGGTAATCTGTAATACCTTTAATATCCTCTCTGCACAGTTTCAAACATTAATCACCATATAAGAGAGAGAACAGGAAGCCTTTCTGGAAAAAACACACCAAATTGTCAGAAATATACATGTTGTCTCTTCATTCTACAGCTACATAGTATGCCGATGATTAACAGTTGTGCTGAAAACTCTTTTCACGCATGCTCCCGACCTCTTATTCCTACATGGAGCTTCCTCAGTGTCAGGAGGTTCTGATATTTGAGACTGAAACTACTCTGATGGAGCACTCAAGGTCTGAGATAGCATACATTTCAGTGAAGCTGATGTCCTTGAGAGACCTGCTTTTGGTTTCTTGTTGCTTGCGGATCCAATGCCCACTGGGTGTAGTAGACACCCAGGTGCATTGACATTGCTATGAGAATGAGCTAGATCTGTACTCAGAATCACAGAATTGTTACAGCGCAGAAGGAGGCCATTCAGTCCATCGTGTCTGCACCAGCTCTCCTAATGAGAATTTCACCTAGTGCTGCACCCCTGCTTTCTCCCCGTAACCCTGCACATTCTTCCTTTTCAGATAACTGTTTAATTCCCTTTTGAATGCTTCAATTGAACCTGCCTCCACCACACTCTCAGGCAGTGCATTCCAGATTTAACCACACACTGCGTGAAAAAGTTTTTCCTCATGTCGCTTTTGCTTCTTTTATCAACTACTTGAAATCTGTGCGCTCTTGTTCTCGATTCTTTCATGAGTGGGAACAGTTTCTCCCTATCTCCTCTGTCCAGACCTCTCATGATTTTGACATTTGCAGTGAAACCATCCATTAGAGGCTTGTGGTTCCAAAGTGAAATGGGCTCTCTTTTCAAACCTTGATACGCTTTTTGACTGATTGGAGAGAACCATCAACCAGGGCTTTACTGATGTCATTGATTCCATTAGGTATGTGATTATGCCAGTCAAAAGCCATAGTGAAGGAGTGGCTATAATTGGCTTTAGTAATGACTCTGTTTTTAAGAATGGCAAGGCATTTGGATCTTCTGCCAAACCTCCTCTGATGCCAGAAAGTGCACAGAATGAGACTGATCAAGCAGTTGTAGAACTGGTGGTGTCTGCAGCTGGCCCAGCTCAGGGTAGAGTGGTAAAGGGCCACCACGATCCCAAGAGTGTTTGTTGACTCACAGCAAGCAGCAATTTTGCATTTGTGTGCCCCTGTGATTGTACCTAGATGAAGCATCAGATTAGGTTTAAGAGGACCTATGTCATGCACTGTCATCAAGGAGAAGCACCAGAGAACCAAATAGTAGGTATTCACATGTATCACATGTAGGATTATTATAGTTGGCTACATTATAGTTGACAGAGTGTCCTTTCTGTGGTTTTGCATCACGTTGGTGACAGGAATGGACATTTTGGGAGTTAAGTGGAAAAGTTAAGGCATTACATGTGGAGGGCATTAGGAAGATATGTACAACACTGTTAAAACAATGGGCAGAGTTTCACATTAGGAGAAGGTCTCTTGTATGAGATTTTGTTAAGTACCTCGCACAGCCAGCAATGAGTTCCCTCCTGCAGCCTCTTCAGGTTCCTCCTGCTCTGTGCGCCATCCTCCTAAATTATGTATATTTGCAGGATGAGGCTGTGCAGGATATAACAGCTTACCTGATGTCTTCATACCTGTCCAAGTACCTGAAGCACTGCCCCAGTCTGCCATTGGTGTTCTTTATCATTACTCTTGTACGTGCATACATTTCATTATATCTGTTTTTAGCTGGTGCCCTCTGATGCTACAAAGGTGTCAAAATTATGATACCATTAGTTGCCCTAAGGGTAGCCTTAATCACCCAGGAGCCACTCTGCTACCTGCTTTTGTGGGTGGATCAAACATAGGTGGGATGGTGAACTGCGTTGAAATAGGGGCATCATGACAGTTGCGTGGGAAGTAAGCATTGCCTTGCATAATCCTGTGCTGATGGTCACAAATGAGCCAAACATTGTTAAATTTGCAATTCCCCTGGGTAGTGATGTTGTGCAATGGAATATTTAGTGTTACATGGGTGCAATCTATAATCCCCTGCACCACTGAAAATCCTGCCTCCCTCTGTAAAATCCCACAGCCCTCTCATGCTTCTGCTACTCGGCCATCGGGTGAAAAGAAAGAAAAAGAAATCACAGCCTTCAGATAGGGCTCCTTAAAAGCACTTTAGACATCAGCTCAGGCCCTAGTAACCCTGAGCAACCATTTAAATCTTCAGGTAATTTAATCAGCAATGACCCGATGGGAACACCAGGAAATTGCGTGAGGATGTTAATATGTTACTCAGGGGTCATTAACAAATCAAAACATTCAAGCTGGAAGATGCCAGAAGAAAATGCCGTCAGAGATTGTGTGCTTGAAAATAGACATGTCTACACTTACTTTCCAATCTATTTTGTCCAATTTATATCCATTTTTCAGGCAACTGATTAGAGAATCTAGGCTTGCATGTCAACAGACTGCTTCACTCTGGGGTTATCAGAGCTTAGCCCGGACTCATTCTTAGCTAATTATTGCATATGTATAGTTTCTGGCATCAGTTATTGGCTGGAGATCAGAAGTAGCAAATGAGGCTGAATTCTTTTCACTTCCTTAGCCCAGAAATGTAAGACCAATTTCAGAACTCATACCAATGCCTAAACTGGCTGAAGGATAAGGGGTTAATTGCCAATTTTTCTTAGGCATTCAGCAAGTTAATACTGAGTTATGTTTGTAGTTTAGCTTGTTGCACATTTTTTTCTTTGATGCCATTATAGATCAGCTGAGATATCCCAAGTTATGACTCAATATTGTATAGATTGAAATGTACATTTCATAAAAGGCAAATAAAAAATGCTGGAACATTACCTAAAACATACATCAAAAAACAAAGGGCAAAGCTATATTTTCTACAGAAGGAGCTGAAGCATTTATAATCTTTTGAGTATGAAGTAGCACAATGGGGTCCACCTTCAGTTGGTGTATTTTATTACTGTCTGCATTTAGTGTAAATTATATATCCTGAGAGAGATGGACACAGTAGCGTGTTATTGTGGCAATGATTAATTGAATCACACCTGGTAAGGTGCAATAGAAACTTCTAAACTTCAAACACTGATTTTGGAACAGATCGTTTTCACCTGCTGGAATATTGAGAGTTTGATATTTCTGTTATTTTTGATGTTTGGGCGCTTTAATCACAGTCAGATTTCTGTTCTCATAATTATCATATGCAAAATTATACTTGTCACTATCAAGGTTTCTGTTTGTATCTTGAAGACAGTACTTGCATTGATAACATCCCTTATCACATCCTTCAAAAAGATCCCAGAGTACTTCAGATACAAAGAATTACAGTGACTATTGCTATGGAGGTGAATGTGACAGCCATTTTGCACAAAGTTATGTCCCAAAAATAGTCATGAAATGAAGGACGGGTTAACCTCTTTTTGTGTTACTGTTAGATGAAGGAATGTTGGACAAGTCGCTGGGAGAACTCCATGCACTTTTTTGAATAGTACCTTCTTGAATGGGACCTTCAGAACACGATTGTTGACTTTAACAACACTGACCTCCCAGAATTTTCCTCCAATGAAATGCACTGGAAATTTCTCCAGGTGCTGCTCCACCAATTCTCTGTTTCCCTGCCACTTTCAGTATTTTCCACTGGGAGTAAGGTAAAGTATATAATATAACTGCCTCATATGAAAGAGAATGGATTGCATCATTTAGCAACAATGGTTCTAGTCTACATGTACTAGGTATATCTGGCTAATCATGACCTGTGCAATCTCTATGGCACTTTTCCAAGAGATTTGGAGGTAGATATATGGGCACAAATGTATGCAGTGGCATGTCCTCTCCACCCTTTGTCATAGAAGAGCAGAATTTTTGAATTTTGGATGGTGTGGGTATGTTTGATGTAAGATTTTTTCTTCTGCTGTGAGTGGAAACCATGAGGGTCAAACATCTTACTTTCCACTTTTCCTCTCTTGCAAGTCGTGGCTGAGCCTTACATAATTTTTGTAGGCTTTCTGTTATCTTGAAGAAAAAAGGGCAGAGGTATATGTTTCCGCAGAGTGATTCAGACTATGAAGATACTCCTTTACAAGGCTCTATTTCCATTCCATTTGAGCAAGTAAAGCAAGATCCTAGATGAAAGCCGAGATTCAACATTCAGCTCGAAGAAATTCTCCATTCTTCTCTGACACTCACACAGTCCATCTTACAATCTTACGGCTGGAGGAAGCAACAGTTAAGAGGAAGATACTCCTTTGCTTCTTCTGTCTGTTTCAGAATTGTTCATCAGTGATTGATGCAACAGACCGAGGATCTAGCAAACATTTTCCCATTTTCCTGGGAGGATATCGTGGTGTGACTAAAGCAACCGGGCCTACCCAAGCTGGTAGGCAGACTGAGGTTCCCAAAATTCAGGCATTACAGCTGTGTAGCACAACTCCAGAAGAATAATACAAAAGCAAAATACTGTGGATGCTGGAAATCTGATTTGAAAATGTTACCAATCTGAAATGTTGGGCAGATTTTTAACTGGCAAGGGGGTGGGGGAGGGCAGTTTCAGGTGTGGATAGGGGGTTAAATCCATTTTAAAAATGCTGGCGTGTCAAAACCAAACATGATCCCACTCACTTTCAGCTTTTACTGGATGCATTTGGAGGCACGTGGTAAATCCCCGTGGAGCTGTCGGGTCTGGAATTTAAATATGTTAAGAGTCAATTAATGCCAACTTTAACCCAGTATTCTGGCATTGACAGATAACACATGGGTTTCCTCAGCAATGTTTTACTCGCCAGGGCTAAGAAGGTGAGAGCACAACAGTGTGTGATTGCTCTGTGAAACTGACAGGCTTTAAAGTGTGGAAGTGCATTGCTGCTTCCCTGTCTAAGTGAAAGGCTTGTGCTCACAGGACCTATAATGAGAGTTTTCACTGCTTTACAGGTAATTTCCAACTTTTTGGAAGTCATTCCACCTATCTTGGACTTCACTCACCTTGATCTGCACTTTCCTATTGTCAGCATTCACTGAAGCATGGGAGCAGCTTATGCAACTCGACCTTGGATCTCTGATGAGGAAAAAGAGGAGCAACACCAACAGTACCAGGAGCAGCACCAATGGCAGCAGCAGCTGCCTTCTCCTCAGCCAGCTGCCGCTCCACTAGACAAAGGGGATGGACACAGCGCTCCAGCTCGAAGGAGGCGATACTCCCAGCACAGGGTATACAGGCAGAGGATCAGCTTTCTCAACATGACAGAGCACCAGTGCCTCAGGAGGCTCAGGCTTTCATAGCAAGTTATTACTGACATCTGCAGCCTCCTGGAACAAGACCTCCTTCCCAGTGGACCAGGTGGAGATGCATTGTCAGTGACCTCCAAGGTCACCAGAGCCCTGAATTTCTTTGCCTACAGCTCCTTCCAGGGTGTGCTGATTAGATTTGCAACATTTCACAATCAGCTGCCCACAAGTGCATCTTGCAGGTGATCGATGTCATGTTTCCCAGGACTACCACTTATGTCCACTTTGCTACTGATGAGGACAGTCAGAACCAGAAGGCTCTCACATTTGCTGCAGTAGCTGGATTGGGTACAGGGAGTCATAGACTGCACACATGTGGCAATCAAGGCACCCTCAGATCGACCAGTAGTCTTTGTCAATCAGAAGGGTTTCCACTCCAACAAAGTTCAGCTAGCATGTGACCACCGGAAATCTTTCATGTATGTCCGTGCAAGATATCCTGGAAGGTGCCATGATGCCTTCATTCTGTGCCAGTCAAGTCTCCCACAGGTTTTCATACCTCCAAGCAGAGTCAGAAGATAATTCTGTAGAGACAAGGGCTCTTGTGGCTGATGTCAGCTATGAAGAGCCCGACCACCGATGCAAAAGAAAATTACAACTGGAGCCACATGAGCACAAGGTCACTTCGTGAGCAAGCCATTGGGTTGCTGAAGATGCGATTGAGGTGTCTTGACAGATTTGGGAGCACCTTTCAGTATACAGCAGCAACGGTGTTGAGAATAGTAGTGGTCTGCTGTGCTTTGCACAACATCACACTGCAGAGAGGATTGGTGTTTCGGGGGAAGAAGGTGATGACCGCACTGTATCCTCAGGGGAGGAGGAGCAGGATGAGGATGATGTGTCCAAGGTTCCTGCAGCAGCTCATCTAGGTGCCAAAGAAGCCCACGACGGATTCATCCAGGCACAATTCAGATAACCTGAGTGTCTGCAGCAATATGGCATAACAATGTGTAATCTACAGCACCCCGTGCACCCCCTCAACCAGCTCCACCCCCCACCCTGCCCAAATACAAATTATTCCCACAGTCAAATCCCTCCATCTCATTCACACCCTTTGCTTATCTTCCATTCTGGTCATACCATTCTCCTGAAGACTAATGTCATTTGGGAGGCAGGAGGCAACAATGAAAATGACTGGGCAATGGAGAATTGAAATAAAATGCACGATGCATTTACGTTTTGCAGTAAATTAACACACTGACATTTTTATAATCACTCAAGTGTATCCCCTTGTGCAAGTCTTGCTTTTCCTTTTCTGATTACTTCTACGTGGTGCTACCCCTGTGGCTTCAACAGAGCTGGGGGCAGGCTCCTCGTCCCCAGCTCTGGCTGCTGAGATGTTATGGGTTTTGGAGGCCCTAAGTGTCCTGCCAAAGATTTCCCCACCTGCAGCTGCCACCTGCAGGACAGACTAGTTCATCAGGGCAGGAGGCAGCATGTGAGGTTCTGACAGAGGGTGGAGGGAGGCAAGGGATGAGAAGTGGGAGCACCTTGAGCAGAGTCCCCACTTCCATGTGCCCTTTTTCTATTGTCCTTCTCATGGCTGAACCACACTTCCCTGCCAGCCAAGAGCTGGGGTACACTTTGATGCACCCAAGGTGCTGAATAGCCAAGGCGAGACTTTTCTCCATCCTATTTAAGCTGGCGGACAGGGTGTATAGGTCATTGGTTATGGCCAGCATGCTCTCAGTTGCTTGCTGTGTTTGATGCTCCATGCCGGTGGCCACTCTTTGCATGAAGGTGTACATCAGCGCTAATGCCTGGGACATCATGGCACTCATGGCAGAGATAGACTCCACCAATCTCTCTCCAAGGGTGCACAGTGTCTCTGGAAATGCTGACAGAGACACACATTTTCTGTTGCTGCTCCAGAATTATCCTCTTTTTGGATGACCCCCTGAGGCTCAGCATCTACATCCAAGTGAGCAGAGCTTGGCATGTTCTGCGCCATCTGACGGGGTCTCTCCATTGCTGTCACTTTCTCTCCAACATCTTCTCCTGCTTACTTGTGACGTGGGCCTCATCATGTGACAATCTAGCTATATCCCTTGGAGACTCCACCAAGGTCTGTGTTTCTGCACTGGTGGAGGATGCACAAGAGTCATGTGACAGGGCTTCCTCAGAACTCGCACCCTCCTCTGAGAACTCCTTGGCCTCCTCCTGCTCAAGCTCCTGTGTCACCCTTGAAGGACCTGTGGGAGCTAAAGACATGAATTAGAACTGTCATGGCGAAATAGTAAAATGCCACCATTGTGAAGATGTTCACGTTTCAGTTAATGGTGACAGCAAAATGACATTAGTGAGTGTTGTGTGATTTCTAATTCTGTTACCAGATGTATGAGAGACCCCCCATCTCTCCTTCGCCAGTGGCCATGCATTCCGCCACCCTGCCTATCTCCATGGCCTCCTTCTCCGCAGTAGCAGTCAGGTTGGCTCTCACTGAAGGGCTACCTCCACTTCTCTGTCTCTCCCTGAAGTTGTGCACTCTCTTCTCCTGAAAGGAGAGAAAGCAGAGAGTTATAAGTATGAGAAATGGATTGTATGGATAGGAGTAAATGACAAGTTTTCTGAAGGGTGACTGTGAAGCATGGGTGTGAGATGTCACAAAGATGACGGTGAGTGTCAGCGTTGACTGTTCAGATGGGGATGTGAGGAGGTGGCTCGAGAAAGAGGAATGAGTGGAGATACAAGATATGTTGGTCTGAGGAGTGCTGTGCAAGAGAATGCTGGAGAAGTCAGAGTGTGAGGGTTGGTACCTGAAAGTGCATGTCACTCACCTTTCCTGCCCTCATGAGGTCATTGAACCTTGTGCAGCACTGTATCGAGGTTCGAGAGACCACATTCCTTCTGCTGACTTCCTCGGCCACTTCCATCCATGCCTGTTTGATTTAAGAAGTTGTCCTTTACCTCTCATCTGCAGGATACAGCACTTCACTGCAGTCCCACACAGCTTGCAGCAGGACTGAGGTAGGGGGGCGACTTTCCCAGGTCTTGCTTCCATTCCTGTGGTTGCTGAAGCCCCGAGAATCAATGTAGGATTCAGCCATTCTGACCGCTGTCGGGGGCCCTGTAATTCAAAATCCTTGTGCGGTTCGTTATCACGCCTGCACTCTGTGATTGATTGGGAAACTCAGAAGTGGGATGTTAATGCCGTGGCTGAGTTAAACAGCCATTAAAATTAATTAAAGTTTCATGAAAATTCCGCCAATTAATCTGTTTCTTTCTCCACAGATGCTGCCAGATCTGTTGAGTATTTCCAGCATTTTCTGTTTTTATTCCAGGAGGATAACATAGCCTTCCCATAGAATCTCTGGATTGGTCTGGAGAGAAATGATAACCCACTAGATTCACTATAGCAGAGATTCAAACATATCCAGAAGTTGCATTACACTAGCAACCTGGAAGGAGGCCTCAGTGAAAATACCTGTGGCATGTCAGTCCAGTCCTCACTGCACCAGAACTACAATTTCGCAAAGCTAGTTACAACAAATAAATATAGGCATAGCACAGAAAAACATTGCTGAGATAAACCTGTTGCTCTCCAAGGTCCAAATCATGAACTTTCAACAGCTCATCAACAAGTTATTCAGCTATTGTCAGAATCAGCACCATCTCAAGGCCTTGCTACACTCCTCAAAAATTCAGAATCATGGTCTAGAATTTTACACCCCCCGCAGCAGTGGGCTGGAGGTTGGAGGCGGGGGGGTGTACAATTGAGTGGGCTGGGGGGTTGCTGTTGCCATCAGCTTCCTGTCCCCGCTACAATTTTACGAGCGGTGGGGGAGGTGACAAATGGCCCACCAGCCCCAGGCCAATTAAGGCCTTTAAGTGGTCAACTAATTGCCACTTAAGGGCCTCCTCTCACCGCTGCTGGTATATTACCAGAGACGGGCGGTTTAGTAGCTCAGAAGGTTGCCAAGTAAAACCTGGCAGCCTCCTTATGGGCTGTGGGGGATGCCCTCCTGATCTGGCACCCTGTGCCAGATGGAAGGTCCCCCCCCCGCACAAGGCATAAGCCCTCCCCACTGGAGCACCTCCCCCGCCTCGCCTCAAGCGACCCCCACCTCATTGTCAGGGCCCAGCCGACTGTCCCTGGCAAGGCCCCTCACACCTACCTGTATTCCAGGGCCTCATCTGTGTTGCTGGTCCTGGCTGGGTGCAGTCCCAGCAGTGACCACCACTCCTGGTAGCGCTACTGGGATTGAAGCTCTTGGAGGTGGAATTTCCTGCCCCAGAGGGGCAGAAGTCCCGCCCGAGGCCAATTATGGGCCTAGGCCATGTAAAATTATGGTGTGGCTTCCAGGCCCAGCAGAGGTGGGCTCACCATCGACTTTTTCTGTTGGTGGGGGGGCCTCTGGCCCGACGTAAAATTCCAGCCTAGGTTTCAAGTGTAACATTAATTCTTAGAAGAATTAAGTTCTAAATTCAGCACAGAAGATCGGAATTAAAGAATTGCAGAGAAGGGAGAAAGCCTCCGATGAAATTTCTACAGAATATTTTTTAGTAAATCCATTCAAGAAGCCAGGAACTACATATGAACATACGAATTAGGAGCAGGAGTAGGCCACTCGGCTCCACCATTCAATAAGTTCATGGCTGAACTGATTACTCCATATTTCCACCTACCCCCAATAACCTTCCACCCTCTTGCTTATCAAGAATCTATCTACCTCTGCCTTAAACATATTCAAAGACTCTGCTTCCATCGCCTTTTGAGGAAGAGAATTCCAAAGACTCACGACCCTCTGAGAGAAAAAATCTCTCCTCCTCTCTGTCTTAAATGGGCAACCCCTTATTTTTAAACAGTGACCCCTCATTCTAGATTCTCCCACAAGGGGAAACATCCTTTCCACATCCACCCTGTCAAGACCCCTCAGGATCTTATATTTTTCAATCAAGTCGCCTCTTACTCTCCTAAATTCCACTGGATACGAGCCTAGCCTGTCCAATCTTTTCTCGTAAGACAGCTCGCCCATTCCAGATATTAGTCTAGGAAAACTTCTCTGCTGCTTCCAACGCATTTACATCCTTCCTTAAGTAAGGAGACCAGTATTGTACACAGTACTCCAGATGTGATCTCATCCATGCCCTATATAGCTGAAGCATAACCTCCCTACTTTGTATTCAATTCCCCTCACAATAAACAATAACATTCTATTGGCTTCCCTAATTACATGCTGTACTGCATACTCACCTTTTGCGATTCACGCACTAGGACACTTAGATTCCGCTGCATCTCAGAGCTCAGCAATCTCTCACAATTTAGATAATATGCTTCTTTTTTATTCTTCCCGCCAAAGTGGACAATTTCCCACTTTCCCACATTATACTCCATTTGCCAGGTCTTTGTCCACTCATTTAACCTATCTGTATCCCTTCATAGCCTCCTTATGTCCTCTTCACAAGATACTTTCCTACCTATCTTTGTGTCATCAGCAAATTTAGCAACCATACCTTCGGTCCCTTCATCTAAGTCATTTATATAAATTGTAAAAAGTTGAGGCCCCAGCACAGATCCCTGTGGCACACCACTCGTTACATCCTGCCAACCAGAAAATGACCCAATTATGCTTACTCTCTGTTTCCTGTTAGCTCGCCAATCTTCTATCCATGCCAATATGTTACCCCCTACACCATGTGCTTTTATTTTCTGCAATAACCTTTGATGTGGCACCTTATCAAATGCCTTCTGGAAACCTAAGTACAATACATCCACCGGTTCCCCTTTATCCACAGCACATGTAACTCCCTCAAAGAACTCCAATAAATTGGTTAAACATGATTTCCCTTTCACAAAACCAGATTGACTCTGCCTGATTACCTTGAATTTTTCCAAATGCCCTCCTATAACGTCTTTAATAATAGCTTCTAACATTTTCCCGAAGGCAGATGTTAAGCTAACTGGCCTGTAGTTTCCTGCTTTCTGTCTCCCTCCCTTTTTGAATAAAGGAGTTACATTGGCTATTTTCCAATCTAACGGAACCTTCCCCGAATCTAGGGAATTTTGGAAAATTAAAACTAACACATCAACTATCTCACTAGCCACTTCTTTTAACACCATAGGATGAAGTCCATCAGGACCCAGGGACTTGTCAGCCCGCAGATCCAACAATTTGTTCAGTACCACTTCCCTGGTTGTTGTAATTTTTCTTGAGTTCCTCCCTCCCTTCCATTTCCTGACTTATAGCTAATACTGGGATGTTACTTGCATCCTCAATAGTGAAGACTGATGCAAAATATCTGTTCAGTTCATCTGCCATCTCCTTATTATCCATTATTAATTCCCCAGATTTACTTTCTATAGGACCAACTCTTTGTTAACTCTTCTTTTTAAAATATCTATAGAAACTCTGACTTTATATTTCTAGCTAGCTTTCTCTCGTACTCTAATTTTACCTCCCTTATCAATCTTTTCATCATTCTTTGCTGTATTTTATATTCTGTCCAATCTTCTCACCTGCCTCCCATCTTTGCGCAATTATAGGCTTTTTCTTTAAGTTTGATACTATCTTTAACTGTTTTACTTAACCACAGATGGCGGGTCCCACCCTTGGAATTTTTCTTTCTCCTTGAAATATATCTATTCTGTGTATTATGAAATATCCCCTTAAATGTCTACCACTGCATCTCTATTGACATATCCCTTAACCTGATTTGCCAGTTCACTTTAACTAGCTCTACTTTCATGCCCTCATAATTGTTCTTATTTAAGTTTAAAATTCGAGTCTTGGACCCACTCTTCTCCCCCTCAAACTGAATATTAAGTTCAATCATATTATGATCGCTGCTACCTAGGGGCACCTTCACAATGAGGTCATTAATTAATCCTATCTCATTGCACAATACCAGGTCTAGTATAGCCTGCTCTCTGGTTGACTCCAGAATGTATTGTTCCAAGAAATTATCCCAAAAACATTCTATGTACTCATCTCCGCTACCTTTGCCCATCTGATTTTTCCAGTCTATATGTAGGTTAAAATCCCCCATAATTATTGCTATACCTTTCTGACAAGCTGCCATTATTTCTTTCTTTATATCCTGTCCTAAAGTGTGGTTAACATTAGGTGGCCTGTACGCCACTCCCACAAGTGACTTCTTGCCTTTATGATTTCTCATCTCTACCCAAACTGCTTCTACATCCTGGTCTCCTGAACTTAGGTCATCCCTCTCTATTGCACTAATACCATCATTAATTAACAGAGCTACCCATCCACCTTTTCTTCGCTTCCTGTCATTCCTAAATGCCATGTACCCTTCAATATTCATGTCCCAATCTATGTCATCCTGTAGCCATGTCTCTGTAATGGCTATCAGATCGTACTTATTTATTTCTATTTGCACTCTCAGTTCATCTGTTCTGTTTTGAATGCTACATGCGTTCAGATACAGAGCCTTTAGTTTTGTCCTTTTATTATTTTTGTAACCTCTAGCCTTATCTGTTGATTTACTCTTAGATTTGTATGCTCTGTTCCTTCCTGTTACAGTCTGTTTATCATTTCCCATATTAATACCTGTCTCTCTTGCCTTGTCTCTACCCTTTGATTTACCATATCTTCCCAAATTTGATCCCTTGCCCCCACTATTCAATTTAAAACCCTCTCTACTTCCCGAGTTATGCGGCTCGCTATAACACCGGCCCCAGCACAGTTCAGGTGTAGACTATCCCAATGGCACAGCCACCATTTTCCCCAGCACTGACGCCAGTGCCTCACGAGTCTTTGAGCCACGCATTAATTTCTCTAATCTTATTTGCCCTATGCCAATTTGCACATGGCTCAGGTAATAATCCAGAGATCTGCTTCTTAATTTGGTGCCTAGTTCTTCATACTGACTATGTAGAACCTCTTTCCTTGTGTTGCCTATGTCGTGCGTACCTACATGGACCACGCCGACTGGATCCTCCCACTCCCACTGTAAGTTCTGCTCCAGCCCTGAGCAGATGTCCCGAACCCTGCCACTGGGCAGGCAACACAGCCGTCTGGACTCTCGCTCTCTGCTGCAGAGAATAGTGTCAATCCCCCTAACTATAATAATATAAAAGCAAAATACTGCAGATGCTGGAAATCTGAAGTAAAACCAAAAAGTGCTGGAAATACTCAACAGGTCTGGCAGCTCTGTGGAGAGAGAAGCAAAGTTAACGTTTCAGGTCAGTGACCTTGCATCAGAACAGTTCTGATGCAAGGTCACTGACCTGAAATGTTAACTTTGCTCCCCTAACTATACTGTCCTCTACTAGAACAACATTCCTTTTTTCTCCCTCCACTTGAACAGCTCCCTGTATCATAGTGCCATAGTCAGGTTGCTCATCCACCCTGCAGCCCCCACTCTCATCTAAATAAGATGAAAGAACCCCAACCCTGTTGGACAATCGCAAAGGCTGAGACTTATGCCCTCCTGCACTCTGGGTCCCCTTACCTGCCTCAGCTGTAGCCACACTCTCCTGTCCTTGACCACTGACCAAATCAGAAAACCCTATCCTATGGGGTATGACCGCTTCCTGGTACAAAATGTCCAGGTAACTTTCCCCCTCCCTGATGCGTCGCAGTGTCTGCAGCTCGGACTCCAGTTCAATGACTCTGAGCCGAAGCTCTTCGAGCAGCAAACACTTACTGCAGATGTGTTTGCCCTGGATCACACTGGCATCCAGGAGCTCCCATATGCTGCAGCCATGACACAACACCTGTCCTGACATCCTTAATGAGTTTTAATTAACTACTTAAATATTTTATTCAATTATTTATTTTATTATCCTTTTTTAATATATTTTATTAAGCTTACCACTAGTGCCTTTATTATTTTAAATGTTAGGATTAGAATGGACCTTAATCACTTACCAGATACTCACCAAACAAGTAGCTTCTTCCCAAACAATCACCTACCTGCTTGCCTGTGATGTTTGATGCTATGTTTGATTTAAATTAAATTAAATTAAATTAAAAGCTTACCTGTATACACACCCCGGTGGCTCTCTGTTTCCCTGCTCTCCATGTTGATTGTGATGTCACTTTTCGATTTTTCCCTGCTCCGCTCCTGCTGCTACTGCCGTGCTCCTCTCTCTCTCGCTCTGTCTCCAGTCAGAGTTAATAATGTTTGAATAGTGTGCTGAGTAAAAGAGAAAGAGCGCTGTAATCTCACATTACTTTGAAATTATATTTATCCTTGAACTAAGTCTGAAAATGTTTTGATCAAGAATGTAGAACCAATTCTACAGTCAGGACTAAAAATGGCCTGCACTCTTGGCACTTGCAATGTTCACCAGAGCTACTTAAGTATTAGACCACTAATTGGGTTATTATCATAATTTCAATAATCCTCTCTGCATAGCTTTTGTGAGCACAGTGAGCATTGTTAAATCTGTTGTGAATACAGCACCTATTAAAGACTGCTGCACTCTTAAAGAGAGACTGTTCTCATGGCCAAAACTGTTCTCTTCAGCAGAGACTGCCTGGAAGTCTTATTACAGCAGGAGAGCCCTGAGAAAAGTGGTAATATTTGAGGCAGTGGGAAATCCTTCAAATAGAGCCAGTGTACAGCAAGCAAGGCAAGAGTTGGCCATTCATGTCAATGCTTTCTCCTCAGTGCATCAGTCATGGAACCAAATGAGAAAAAAGTTCTCAGGACTGAGGAAGAGTGCCAAGGCAGGGAACATTAATGGGGCCCACTTAAAACAAGTGGAGGCCTGCAATAAGCATACTCCAAATACTCAACCCACAATATGCTGCCACATCTGCCATGCAGTCTGCAAATCACTAGCCCTGCCTCACACTTCTTAAATCTAAATATTTGCAGAAGCACTTCCAACTGGATAGGTGCCAAAGGCATAAGTTTTCTTTCACTCACACAACTCTGGCATGTTTTCTCACAACTCACTACTTGGTTGCTAGAATCATTTGCACGCTCTCTGCTCACATCAGGTGCAATGTAGTCTGCTTATTAGGTTGCTCTTCTTGTTAGCTCTTAATACCTCCTAAAGGGGCTTTGTTTCTCTTTTGAAAGTAGAACACTATGCATAACCATCAACAGCCAACCCACAATATCTCATCTGGTACAAGCAGGCCCTCTGAATGACTGCTGTGTAGGCCATTGAGGGAGTGAATGAGGACGAGATTGATGGCTTTGTGTTTGTCAACAGGGTAGGGGTTTGCTTTAAATTCCTCTTGTTATCACCGAGAATTCAATGGAGTCGATTTTGACTGCCTTTGCCTGGCATTAACATTAAAGGCATCAAAATAGAGTCAGTAGTGTTACCCTCATGTTAACACTGCCTGTTTCAGGTTTAATATGGAAATTGAGGTTCTATGACATAAATAGGACCTCAATTGCTATTTTAGCTTGGAACTGGTCGGCATCTGCACCACACAGACGCCAACCAATTCCACAGGCGATGGAACGAAGATGCCCACCAGAAGTAAGTATTGAATTATTTGTGTGGACCACAGAGAAGCAGGATTAAACAAACACATAAAAGCATATTCAGCATGAATTTTGGGAATGTTTTGCTCTGTTAAGTACATACCTGTGTTGTGATATTGCTTTAATAGAATATGTAAATCGTGAGTGTGCATCATCACTGCAGTAAGTGATGTCATACAGCATGTGACTCACAGTAGGAGCTGTGTTGATCCCTAGCAAGATGTGCATGTAGAGCTCTCCTATAACTTGTATATAGTATTATGAGTCTTCAATAAAAAAAACTCAAAGTATTTGTCACCATTCATCAATGTGTAATTGTTAAGTTTGTGTGAAGAGCCCAGTAACACAATATGGTGGCAGCGGTGCATTTTTGAAGACCATGTTACAGGAGTAAAGTCAAAGCGCAACAGTGAAGATCAGAGTCATGGTGATTTGCTTCAGTGCAGAGATCATGGAGTGGAGCCAGTTCGAAAATCAGGAGATGTCAGAAAAAGGAAATTGGGACAACACCAGCGGTCTGCTACAAAAACAGAAGTAATACAGTGAGACAGAAGTACCCTCGAGGATCGGGCTGAAAAAAAGTGAGTAACTGCGTAGGAGGATGACCAGATTGGTGGTGAGAATGTAAAGTCAGTTTGGAATTGGGCTGAGAGGTTGCGAAGCCACTGGGGCATCATGGTTCCTGATGAAAACAGCTTTGTGGGCGGGGCCAAAGAAAAAGCATGTGATACAGGCTACAGCGCCACAGAACTACAGCGATACAAAGCCCAGGGCTGGGCATGGCAAAAACTGAAGCTGCAGGCACAGCATTTCTGCAGTACTGTTTAGCATTTCCATCGAAGGAAACTTAACCCATAGTAAACCAGAAGAATCCTTGAGGAGCAAGGAGCATTGGAACAATGACTACTAAATTTCCCATCATGAATTTAAAGGCCACAGATGTCCTATCCAAGTTTAAGCTTTTTCACCAGAGAATGGAATTATGTTTCTTGGATTTATTCATCGCTGATAGGCAGTGAAACGAAAGACTCCATTGAATCAGGTCTATCCAATGAAGATCTGGAATTCACTGGAAGATCAACTCTGCGTAAAGGTGAATTTCAGGATCCATCATTTAGAATTAATTGGCATTCAGACAACAGCCTAAGAAGTCAATTGTTTAGTTTGTAAGCCGATGCCGTGATAAGGGCAGAGACTGTGATTTCTCTGAACCTGATGTCATGCAGATCCCCACCTGCCAAGAATGAGGCATATTAATGTTGTCATATGAACATTGATTTCAAACTGTTGCTGGAGTGAAGAAATGATTTGTTTGAAGATCACCAGACACTGGGTTGGAAGGATATTTGCATACTAAGAGACACTGCTTGTGGAGACCAAGGACATGTACGTCGAAGACGTACCTAATGTTGACTTGATGAGCTTTGGACAGCACAAGTGCAACCAGCTTAGAGAAGAAACAGCCAAAGATCCACTCTGAAAGGGATTGTGGTGAGTTATTGTCAATGGTTGGTCTGATATGATACAGGAGGTTCAAGACAACCTAAAATCCTTTTGGCCATATAGGGATAAGTTAGACATCTCAAGAGGAGTAATATTTAAAGGAAGACAGGTGCGATTCTGAATCTATTCATCAGCATCTATTGTTGCAATTGCACCAGGGCCATATGGGCATCGAGCGAACGAGATATCTGGCGAGGGAAACTGTGTACTGGCCTGGGATTAACTGCAATATTGAGAGAGCCGTGAGCATGCCAAGCACATCAGCCAAACCAGCAGAGGGAACCACTGCACCCTCACGAGGTCCCATCGCATCCCTGGTTGAGGATTGCAACGGATCTGTTCACTATTCATGGTGACAAATTGGTGTTAATTACAGGTTACTTTTCAAAATTCCCAATCATCAGACAGTTGAGGGATATATCAAGCCCATCTGTAGCAAATATGATGAGTACTATATTTAGTCTTTTTATTAGATTGCATACGATAATGGTCCACATTATACAGGCAAGCCATTTCAGGATATGTGTGCCAAGTGGGGCACAACTATGTAACATTATTCTAGATCAAATGATCTTGCCGAGAGAATGGTTTGTATGGTTAAATCGCTTATAGTGAAATGCAGGGAAACAGAGCAAGATTTCCAGGTTACAATGTTGCATTTACGGGTAGCACCATTAAACATCAGATTACAGTTACCAGTCAAAATCATGTTCAGGGGGCAGATCAGAACCACACTTCAGAAGTATCATCTATCCAGGTTTGCATCAGTGTAGGAAAGACTACTGGAGAAGCAGGAGAAGATGAAATCTACACACGATCGACAAGCAGGTGCGGAATTGCCTAGTTTACATGTGGGGTAAAAGGTTCGAGTTATTCACTCAACAGAAGTAACCTGGCTCCCTGCAGAGGTATCTAAGGTTTGCAGCGAGCCAAGATCATACAAGATCACAATACCTAATGGAGTGACGTTGAGGAGGAACAGATGCCAACTCAGGGAATTGTCCAACTGCATCTTATCCAATGCTCCATTAGTGACGAGAACATGTTTGTAGGTGAGGTCTGAGAGTGAAATTGTGGAAGACTACTGTGAAGGCAACTAGCACAACCCTAATGTGCAGGATACTCATATGTCGACGTCGACGAGGCAAGAGTAGTGATGATTTTAGATTGCTAAAGAGTTTTACCATTGCAAGTCCGGGCCTATTTGTAAACCACCTATACATTTTAGGAACTCTTAAATGACAGATGGAGGTCTAACTTTTACGTAGTGTTCACAGCTATCCTGTTATGTTATGTGCTTTATTCTGCATTGTATAATGTTCTACTTAAGGAAAAAGGGGGATATTGTGATATTGTTTAATGGAATATGTAAATAGTGAGTGTGCATCATCACTGCATGAAGTGATGTCATGTAGCATGTGACACGGAGCTGTGTTGATCCCTACTAAGATGTGCATGCAGAGCTCTCCTGTAAGTTGTATACAGTATTGTGAGTTTTCAATAAAAAGAACCCAAAGTATTTGTTACCATTCATCAGTGTGTGATTGTTAAGTTTGTGTGAAGAACCCAGTAACACAACAACCTGTACTAATTTTTAAAGCAACCACAAAAATGGAGTTCAAGAAGTCATGACATCCCACAGGTCAGGAATCCAAGCAAAACCAATGTCAGGAATAGTACTTAAGGGCACAGGCATCAGTTTTTAAGATGCAGATCTGGAAGTGTTGCTGCATGAAATGAGGGCAGTTGCTAGTTTGTTATGGAACAATTGCTGGGTTGTTATGGAAGAAATCCAGGGAAGCGAGTAGGTATGAGTCATGAACAAAAGTCATAGTGACTCCCAGGATGGCTGTCCATTTCCATAACAAGTTTACTGATCTGTCAAAGGTGCGAAAGTAAGACTACTACTGTGGCATCATGGAATACTGTATACTCCTCACCTTCACATTTTTAATGGACTGCATATAATCATGCAGCCTGTTTCTCTTGTACTGATACACTTCCACCTGGTATTTCTGCATGGACTTCCCTTCACACTGTCAGCTTTGTGTTTGTCACGTCAACTAATGCAAAAAATCACTTTGCACTGGGCAAGTCAACCATTTAAAAGTTAAAGTTGCCCATGATAATGCTGGATACCAGGGATGCCTTGGTATTATTTATGTTCAGTTTAGTAAGGCATAAATGATAAGAAATATACTATATGATGTATTCCCACTATTTGCATCTTCTTGAAACATGCTGGGCATTGTTTGGGCAAACATATGCTAAATTTCACTTTTGGCAGAAAGCCCAGAAGTGCCTTCAGCTGACATGGAGCTGGCAGAACATCTCCCGTCCAATTTTCCTCCTCAGCCTATCCAGGTTAACAACAAAAACAAAGAACAAAGAAAATTACAGCACAGGAACAGGCCCTTCGGCCCTCCAAGCCTGCGCCGATCCAGATCCTCTATCTAAACATGTCGCCTATTTTCTAAGGGTCTGTATCTCTTTGCTTCCTGCCCATTCATGTATCTGTCTAGATACATCTTAAAAGACGCTATCGTGCCCGCGTCTACCACCTCCGCTGGCAACGCGTTCCAGGCACCCACCTCCCTCTGCGTAAAGAACTTTCCACGCATATCCCCCCTAAACTTTTCCCCTCTCACTTTGAACTCATGACCCCTAGTAATTGAATCCCCCACTCTGGGAAAAAGCTTCTTGATATCCACCCTGTCTATACCTGTCATGATTTTGTACACCTCAATCAGGTCCCCCCTCAACCTCCGTCTTTCTAATGAAAATAATCCTAATCTGCTCAACCTCTCTTCATAGCTAGCGCCCTCCATACCAGGCAACATCCTGGTGAACCTCCTCTGCACCCTGTCCAAAGCATCTACATCCTTTTGGTAATGTGGCGACCAGAACTGCGCGCAGTATTCCAAATGTGGCCGAACCAAAGTCTTATACAACTGTAACATGACCTGCCAACCCTTGTACTCAATACCCCGTCCGATGAAGGAAAGCATGCCGTATGCTTTCTTGACCACTCTATTGACCTGCGTTGCCACCTTCAGGGAACAATGGACCTGAACACCCAAATCTCTCTGCACATCAATTTTCCCCAGGACTTTTCCATTTACTGTATAATTCACTCTTGAATTGGATCTTCCAAAATGCATCACCTCGCATTTGCCCTGATTGAACTCCATCTGCCATTTTTCTGCCCAACTCTCCAATCTATTTATATTCTGCTGTATTCTCTGACAGTCCCCTTCACTATCTGCTACTCCACCAATCTTAGTGTCGTCTGCAAGCTTGCTAATCAGACCACCTATACTTTCCTCCAAATCATTTATGTATATCACAAACAACAGTGGTCCTAGCACGGATCCCTGTGGAACACCACTGGTCACACGTCTCCATTTTGAGAAACTCCCTTCCACTGCTACTCTCTGTCTCCTGTTGCCCAGCCAGTTCTTTATCCATCTAGCTAGTACACCCTGGACCCCATGCGACTTCATTTTCTCCATCAGCCTACCATGGGGAACCTTATCAAATGCCTTACTGAAGTCCATGTATATGACATCTACAGCCCTTCCCTCATCAATCAATTTTGTCACTTCTTCAAAGAATTCTATTAAGTTGGTAAGACATGACCTTCCCTGCACAAAACCATGTTGCCTATCACTGATAAGCCCATTTTCTTCCAAATGGGAATAGATCCTATCCCTCAGTATCTTCTCCAGCAGCTTCCCTACCACTGACATCAGGCTCACCGGTCTATAATTACCTGGATTTGCCCTGCTACCCTTCTTAAACAAGGGGACAACATTAGCAATTCTCCAGTCCTCCGGGACCTCACCCGTGTTTAAGGATGCTGCAAAGATATCTGTTAAGGCCCCAGCTATTTCCTCTCTCTCTTCCCTCAGTAACCTGGGATAGATCCCATCCGGACCTGGGGACTTGTCCACCTTAATGCCTTTTAGAATACCCAACACTTCCTCCCTCCTTATGCCGACTTAACCTAGAGTAATCAAACATCTGTCCCTAACCTCAACATCCGTCATGTCCCTCTCCTCGGTGAATACCGATGCAAAGTACTCATTTAGAATCTCACCCATTTTCTCTGACTCCACACATAACTTTCCTCCTTTGTCCTTGAGTGGGCCAGTCCTTTCTCTAGTTACCCTCTTGCTCCTTATATATGAATAAAAGGCTTTGGGATTTTCCTTAACCCTGTTTGCTAAAGATATTTCATGACCCCTTTTAGCCCTCTTAATTCCTCGTTTCAGATTGGTCCTACATTCCCAATATTCTTTCAAAGCTTCGTCTTTCTTCAGCCTCCTGGACCTTATGTATGCTTCCTTTTTCCTCTTAGCTAGTCTCACAATTTCACCTGTCATCCATGGTTCCCTAATCTTGCCATTTCTATCCCTCATTTTCACAGGAACATGTCTCTCCTGCACGCTAATCAACCTCTCTTTAAAAGCCTCCCACATATCAAATGTGGATTTACCCTCAAACAGCTGCTCCCAATCTACATTCCCCAGCTCCTGCCGAATTTTGGTATAGTTGGCCTTGCCCCAATTTAGCACTCTTCCTTTCGGACCACTCTCGTCTTTGTCCATGAGTATTCTAAAACTTATGGAATTGTGATCACTATTCCCAAAGTAGTCCCCTACTGAAACTTCAACCACCTGGCCGGGCTCATTCCCCAACACCAGGTCCAGTATGGCCCCTTCCCGAGTTGGACTATTTACATACTGCTTTAGAAAACCCTCCTGGATGCTCCTTACAAATTCTGCTCCATCTGGACCTCTAACACTAAGTGAATCCCAGTCAATGTTGGGAAAATTAAAATCTCCTATCACCACCACCCTGTTGCTCCTACATCTTTCCATAATCTGTTTACATATTTGTACCTCTATCTCACGCTCGCTGTTGGGAGGCCTGTAGTACAGCCCCAACATTGTTACCGCACCCTTCCTATTTCTGAGTTCTGCCCATATTGCCTCACTGCTCGAGTCCTCCATAGTGCCCTCCTTCAGCACAGCTGTGATATCCTCTTTGACCAGTACTGCAACTCCTCCACCCCTTTTACCTCCCTCTCTATCCCGCCGGAAGCATCGATATCCTGGGATATTTAGTTGCCAATCATGCCCTTCCCTCAACCAAGTCTCAGTAATAGCAATAACATCATACTCCCAGGTACTAATCCAGGCCCTAAGTTCATCTGCCTTACCTACTACACTTCTTGCATTAAAACAAATGCACCTCAGACCACCAGTCCCTTTGCGTTCATCATCTGCTCCCTGTCTACTCTTTTCCTTAGTCACGCTGACTTCATTATCTAGTTCCTTACAGGCTTTAGTTACTACCTCCTTACTGTCCACTGACCTCCTCATTTGGTTCCCATCCCCCTGCCACATTAGTTTAAACCCTCCCCAACAGCGTTAGCAAAAGCACCCCCAAGGACATTGGTTCCAGTCCGGCCCAGGTGTAGACCGTCCAATTTGTAATAGTCCCACCTCCCCCAGAACCGGTCCCAATGTCCCAAAAATCTGAACCCCTCCCTCCTGCACCATCTCTCAAGCCACGCATTCATCCTGACTATTCTTTCATTTCTACTCTGACTAGCACGTGGCACTGGTAGCAATCCTGAGATTACTACCTCTGAGGTCCTACTTTTTAACTTGGCTCCTAACTCCCTAAATTCTGCTTGTAGGACCTCATCCCGTTTTTTACCTATATCATTGGTGCCTATGTGCACAACGACAACTGGCTGTTCACCCTCCCCTTTCAGAATGTTCTGCAGCCGATCTGAGACATCCCTGACCCGTGCACCTGGGAGGCAACATACCATTCGGGAGTCTCGTTTTCGACCACAGAACCGCCTATCTACTCCGCTTACAATCGAATCCCCGATAACTGTAGCCCTTCCACTCTTTTTCCTGCCCTTCCGAACAGCAGAGCCAGCCACGGTGCCATGAACCTGGCTACTGCTGCCTTCCCCTGGTGAGCCATCTCCCTCAACAGTATCCAAAACGGTATACCTGTTTTGGAGGGAGATGACCGCAGGGGACACCTGCGCTGCCTTCCTGCTCTTTCTCTACCTTTTGGTCACCCATTCCCTTTCACCCTCAGCAATCCTAATCTGCGGTGTGACCAATTCGCTAAACGTGCTATCCACGACCTCCTCAGCATCGCGGATGCTCCAAAGTGAGTCCATCCGCAGCTCCAGAGCTGTCATGTGGTCTAACAAGAGCTGCAGCTGGACACACTTCCAGCACGTGAAGGAGTCAGGGACATCAGCCGTGTCCCTGAGCTTACAATAATACAATTGATGGCTAAGTGATTGCTTTAGCCAAACAGGTTTACTCGTGTAAACAAAGAAATTTGGCCCTATGTTTTTTCTCTGCTGTCAAGAATTTGCGTGGAGAGGCATTCTCTGAATGACATGCTGTTAGATTCAGGGATTACTGTCATGTTTATTAGGTCATTTCAATTTGTCTTTCACTAACAGGGTTAAAATAATGGTGGAAGAGTCACACCCAAACGGAGCAGTTCCATTAGTACTCTTAAACTTTAAAAAGCTAATCTAAAAAAAAAATCTTTTTCAAATTTTCTGGTGAATTTATCAATTTCCCAGTCACAGTAATTTTCATCAACAATAGCCAGCTAATGAGCAATTACACAACATGAAAAGGGACCTTAGAACCTGAACATAAGTTATAAATTTGAAAATATATAACTCATTAAATAAAATGAAAGTCAGCAGGAAAATATATTGTAGGAGCCAGTATTATTGCTTACTAAAAATAAGCATTTAACTGTTGTGGTTTTGAATCAACACCAAATTTCTCTAGTTGTCCACACTATCAAGACACACCTATAAACTTCAAAATAGTCACACTGCATCTCAAACCAAAGATTCAGTGATATATTTCAAAGCCCACATCAGAAAACAGCCTTTAAAAGCACACATGGTAAAAGGAAGAGTCAACTTTCAAGTAAAGATTAGCCAGTATCACAGTGGCGCAGTGGTTAGCTCTGCAGCCTCACAGCTCCAGCGACCTGGGTTCAATTCTGGGTACTGCCTGTGTGGAGTTTGCAAGTTCTCCCTGTGTCTGTGTGGGTTTTCTCTGGGTGCTCCGGTTTCCTCCCACAAGCCAAAAGACTTGCAGGTTGGTAGGTAAATTGGCCATTATAAATTGCCACTAGTATAGGTAGTTGGTAGGGAAATGTAGGGACAGGTGGGGATGTGGTAGGAATATGGGATTAGTGTAGGATTAGTATAAATGGGTGGTTGATGGTTGGCACAGACTCAGTGGGCCGAAGGGCCTGTTTTAGTGCTGTATCTCTAAACTAAATATGTTTTCCATTTGAAGTTACAGTGGGTATGTAGCAAGGATTAGAATGCAATATGAAACTTCAGGGACATTTTTTCAAATGTAAATGAATTATTTTGTATTAAGAACCCAACATTAAAAATAACTCGTCACATCTTTTCCACTCCTTAGTCTGTAAGCTATATGATATGGAAGGCAAAATAGCATCTGCCTGGTAGATTCATCTCTGGAACACAGTAATTACAAAAATATATAAAGTGGCAGACACAGAGGATATACATGGGTTCTGATCTGATACCACCAACATCAACAACAACATATTTATATAGTGCCTTTAAAGTAATAAAATGTCCCAAGGCTCTTCACAGGAGCATTATAAAACAAAATATGACACCAAGCCACATAGGAGATATTAGGTCAGATGACCAAAAGCTTGATCAAAGAGGTAAGTTTTAAGGAGTGTGTTAAAGGAGGAAAGCAAGGTGGAGAGGTGTAGGGAGGGTATTCCAGAGCTTAGGGTCTAGGCAACTGAAGGCGTGGCCACCAATGGTGGTTTAAAATTAGGGATGTTCAAGAGGGCAGAATTAGAAGAGTGCAGATATCTTGGAGGGTTGGTGCTGGAGGAGATTACAGAGATCGGGAGTGGCGAGGCCATGGAGGGATTTGAAAACAAGTTTCCAACTTAAACAATGAGCAGATCTGACTACATAACACACAATCCATGGAAATATTGTCAGCAGGTTTGCAAAAGACCTTTCCCTGTCAACTGATTAGACTTTCAGTTTATCCTTGTTATATTTCAGCTGTAAGAATTAGCATAAACCTTTATCACCTGTGTGTTTTTGGAAAGGTTGGATTTTAAGCTGGGTGTTTGAAGTATGAACTTAGTGCTAAATCTGTATTAGATACAAAATACATCAATAAAGAAAAAAACTGATGTTAAATCTACGGTGATTATTAATTTTTACAATGCTGTTTCTCTATTGTAAACCTAAGTTTTATTAAACCTAAAATACACATGGGGTGGCACAATGAGACTGCACAGCTGAATGCCAATGCAGAGTTTCAGGGAGTGGAAGGATGCAGGTTCAATGCTCATCTCCTGACCTGAGTAGCACTGTATAGGGCAGCATTGAACATGGGCAAGAAGGCTGATGTTCCTGAGCTGAACTCCCCAGGAGCACCTGTAGGTGAGCAGCGGTAAATCAGAAAATTGGACAAGGACTGATAACATCAGGAATGCTTCGACAAACCTTCTGTCCTCTTTCAAGAGGACTCCATAGTTCAATATAAGAAGCAGAGACAGCAATACAAATTCAAACTGTTCATTGCCTTTGTGACATTAGCACAACCTACAATCTGATTTCCTGCTCCACTGCCAGTCACAAGTTGTGTGCAAGCCACCCATCTAAAAAGAGGTGCCATGAGAAAACAAAGTTCTTTTTGAGCACTATATGGTTTGATAAAGGTATAATGATTGATGTGTTAATTTTTTTTGTATACTTCACAGGGTTAGGTTAAAAAAATCTAACTTTAGAAACTGTTGAAGGGGTTTTAGCTGCTGGATGAGACCCTATTGTATTTTATTATGAGAGTTGCTTTAGAATGCCCCTGCTCATATATTATTTGGAGTTTTAAGAGAAGGGTAAGGTAGCAGAAAAGGAAACCCAGAAGTCTTTTTTAAAAGATGTAGCGGGAGGGCCACACTGTGTTCTCATTGGCTGCTGCGAACCAATGAGCAGGCATTTCCTTGGGGTTTGGAGCAGCTTCTGCTTCATTTGACATTCTCCTCAGGGTGCGCACCTCCAGGCCACTGGGTGGCAGTGGGAGTGGAGAGCATTGGGTTGGGGCAGTTTCCAGACCCAAAGGTCCCTTTGGGGACTGGAGCTGTGTCTTTGCCGGCTAAGGAATGGAGCCAGAGAGAGCCACAGGCAGTAGGCTGAAGTAGAAAGAGCCAGAGGGAGCAAACTTAGGTCTGCGGGAACCAGTGCCGGCAAGGGGGAATTGGGGTGTGCATCCAGCGACTAAGGACCATGGAGGACGGAAGCCCCAGAGATCAAGAAGCCCTGAGATGCTAAAGAGGTCTTTGGTGATCTGGATATCAAGGTAATCTGTGGCTCACAGGTTCAAATGGAACTAGCAACAGGAAGGTCTCGAGCATGCCTGCTCTCAACTTTGTTCTTGCGCTGCTTCAAGTACAGTATTTAAGTCTAAAATCCTTTGCAAGGAGTGGGAATAAGAAGTCGAGAGAGAATGGTTCAGGGTCGCAAACCTGCAGTCCTGCTGAAAGTGAGGAATTCCTGCATTCCATTGTTTAACAAACAAGTTTGCAACCTTGTTGATTCGAAACAAGGAGTTGAACTCTCAACAGATCTACTGCTTCGGGGTTGCAAGCAACAGTTGTCCACTGTATTGAGTTTTTAGCTTCATGAGTATATTTTCATGTTTGGTGCTTGTGGAATAAAGAGATACTGAGCTGGAACCTTCCAATGTTCAATGTGCTTTTTCCTGTGTTACAGACACATAAATAATAAAAGAGTAGCTAAAGGAAGTGTGGGGCCATTAAGAGACTAAAAAGGAATTGCTCTTTTTCAGGCAGTGGGCATAGCTGAGGTACTAAATGAGTACTTTGCATCTGTCTTCATTAGAGAAGAGGATGTTGCCAATGTCACATTAAGGAAGAGGTGTAGTAGAGAAATAAATTAGGATAAAAACAGCTAAAGAGGAGGTACTTAAAAGATTGGCAGTACTCAAAGTAGAAAAATCACCGAGCCTGGATGGGATGTATCCGAGGTTGCTGAAGGTAAGTAAGAGTGGAAATTGCAGAGGCTCTGGTTACAATCTTCCAATCCTCCTTAGATACGAGAGTGGCGGATTGCAGATATCACACAAACTGTTCAAAAAAGAGGAGGGATAAATCTGGCAACTACAGACCAGTCAGCCTAATCTTGGTGGTGGGAAACTTAGAACCATTAAACCAGGTCAAAATTAATTGGCAGTTGGAAAAATATGGCTTAATAAATGAAAGCCAGCATAGATTTGTTAAAGGCGAATCATGCCTAACTAACTCGATTGAGTTTTTTTGATGAACTACGAGAAAGGATTGATGAGGATAGTGTGGTTGATGTTGTGTATATGGACTTCCAAAATGTGTTTGATAAAGTACGCATAATAAACTTGGTAATTAGCAAAATTGATGTCCATGTGATTTAAAGGGCAGTGGCAACATGGAAACAAAATTGGCTAAGGGATGGAAAACAGAGAGTAGTGGTGTATGATTGTTCTTCAGACTGGAGGGAAGTGTGCAGTTGTGCCCCTCCAGGGGTTGGCGATGGAACCACTGCTCTTTTTGATATATATTAATGACCTGTACTTGGGTATACAGGGCATAATTTCAAAGTTTGCAGATGACACAAAACTTGGAAATGTAGTAAACAGAGAGAAGAATGACAACAGTCTTCAAGAGGACATAGACAAACTGATAAAATGGGCAGGCACATAGCACATGAAATTTAACACAGAAAGGTGTGAAGTGATGCATTTGGGAGGAAGAATGAGAAAGGGCAATATAAATTAAATTGTACCATTTTAGAGGGGAAGTAGGAATGGAGAGACTGGGGAGTATACGTACACAAGTCTTTGAAGGTTGTAGGGCAAGTTGAGAAGGCTGTTAAAAGGGCATATGGAATCCTTGGCTTTATAAATAGAGGCATAAAGTACAAAAGGAAGGAAGTTGTGCTAAACCTTTATAAAACACTAGTTAGACTCTAGCTGGAATATTGTATCCAATTCTGGACAGCAAGTTTTAGGAAGATAGCCAAGGCCTTAGAGAGGATGCAGAGGAGATTTACTAGAATAGTGCCGGAGATGAATGACTTTAGTTATATGGAGATACCTGTGTTGTTCTCCTTAGAGCAGACAAAGTTAATGGGAGATTTAATAGAGGTGTTCAAAATAAGGGTTTTAATAGAGTAAATAAGGAGAAACTGTTACTGGTAGCAAATGAATTGGTAAACAGAGAACACAAATTTAAGGTACTTGACAAAAGAGCCAGAGGCGACGTGAGAGGAAAATATGCAGTGAATTGTTTTGATCTGCAATACACTGCCTGAAAGGATGGTGGAAGTAGATTCAATAATAACTTTCAGAAGTATAGATACTTGCAGTGGAAAAATTTGCAGAGCTATGAGAAAGGAGCAGGGAAGTGGGACTAATTGGATAGCTCTTTCTAAGAGCCAGCACAGACACAAGGGGCAAATGACCTTCTTTTGTGCTGTATCATTCTATGATTCTATGATATAGGATCTTGTGTTCCCACAGAGAGGAGTGACCTTTGCATGAATAGAAAAGGGTACAACTCCTTAAGTGTGCAACTTGTGTGTGACCATTATCATAAAATCATGCAGGTGAGCGTCTCTTGGCAGCTCACATAACTCCTTCATACTCAGGAAACCTACCATCGCACAATTGTTTGAGGAAGTATGAAAATCTAGAGGGTGGTTGCAAGGGAACATGGATGTTTACCTTGGCTATTAGCAGCAGTGTAATGAAACTCAAACATGAACCAGAGTAGTTATAAAGAATATTATTCTTAAACAAAAATTCAGGTGCTTGAACTATCCAGAGATATTTTTCAGTGTAATCCACAGAAGGTTATTAAGCTCATTGTAGCATGTTGTGCCCTGCATAACATTGATATTCTTAGAGGAAACCAACCAGATGATGAGAAGATCTGGTCTGATGAAGAATGGAAAGTTATGCTGGAGGAAGTGGAGGAGTTTCCAGGAAGGCCCAATGCACCAAATAGGAAGGCCCAATGCATCATTCACAGAAACATCATTCTGGCTACTTTCTCCTAAAATTGTCACACTGCATAACAACTTCATTCAATCCCTCCATCTAACCTTCCAATGCAGTAAAAAGATCCCATATCCATCTGGAAAGCCACCATCATTACTTCCTATCACAACCATTCAACTACCTTCAAATCCACTGCCATATGATAGTGCCACCAAATTTATTGTACAGATCTTTCCATCATGTCAGTGTTTAACTAATACTTTCCATTACAGTCCTTCCCCTTCTTAACAGTGTTCATCTTTTCTGCTTGGCTAATTCATCTGCTGCTTCTCTGGAGTGATACCTCAAAGGCAGGAACAGGATTAGGTGATGGCAGTCTACTGCATTGCATGAGTAGACCTTGCAAAGCCTTCAGAAGCCACATTTGTGTGCAAATGCACTTGTACCACTGATGTATCCAAAGCAGAATTTCAGCCCCATACTGATCAGAGATATTCTTCCCTGAGCTTAATTCAATCATATCACTTTCTGCTGCATGCTTCTTTGCAAAGGAGAGGAATATTTAGGTACTTTTGCCAGTGTAAAACATGCTCAAGTACTATTTATTTTGATTTTGGTCTTAAGTTGCCACATGGAACATATACACATCTGCCCCTCTGGGTGAAGTGCTGACAGCCACCGTTGTGAGCACACTGGTGGGCACTATTCCTAAACCTGTGATTTCATACATGGCAATGTATTTAATACTGTGATATCATTCATTTAAGATTGTGGTTTGTGGAATTTACTGCAGTTGGCAGCCAATTATTTTGTCATTTAGCAGCATTTGAGGTCAGTTGCAAGACTCAGCCAATGTACGTAATAAAAAAATCATTAAAGCATTTTATTGCATGGAGTTATACAGAACTGCAAAAGAATTTCATTGCAGTTGCAACAAATTTTCATTGGTTAAAATCAAATACTTGAATGATTTGTAATCCTTTCCTTTTTAACAGGACAAAGTAATGTGTAATTCCAGTGCATGTATACTGAAGTAAATTCCTTTAACTGATTTCTAAAAATCTACATAAGCATATGAATGTGTTTATGATAAGCAAGCTACATAGCAAACATGGCCAAGAACATGAATCAGGGAAACATACAATTTTGTCTTATTGCTCTTACGTGTAAAGCATTGCCCTGGCACAATGCCTAAAGGAAGATCGGTCAGAATTCTTTACAAGAATACAACTCTTTCCACCCAATTTTCTTCTGTGCTCTGTGTCCAGACCAACTCCTTACACTGCAGCTCAGTAATAGGAAAATCAGCTCACTGTGGCTTTTCTTTAATTCATATGTCTGAAATACTAAATGTTTTATTATATAAACTATTATATTTTAACAGAAAATTGTTTTAAAAAGCGATGAGCCTTGTTTTGCTAATCTGTGCAACTGATTTTACAAGTGTTATAAGTCTATACATTTGGAGTAAGCAAGAAATAAAGTAAATAGGACACAGAAAGCATTTTAATGTTTTTTGCTAAATATATCTGCATAAGTAAAAGTATTGTCTATCGTGTGTCACACGTTAAATTTACGATTCTTTTCTGATTGGTTGAAATGCACAACTTAACCATCCTAATTTGCTAAAATGTAGATCAGCAAAGAAACCCACAGAAAAACAAAAACTTGTACTTATTGCAATTTCAACAAATGATATCACTAATTATATTGGCAAAAAATTCCACTCTGTTTTCCCCATGTCTTTAGAGGAAAATTGGAACCAGTAATTTTTATGGTCAACTAATTGGGGAGGAAGTTGCATCCACCAGTTTTCATTCCAAAACACATTCCTCCCAAAACTCTACATTTTGATCCTTCCTGATTTTGATCCTTCCTGTGATCCACCCACTGAGTCCCCAGCTGTCTCATCTCCTGGTTTTACACTTGCAATGCACTAGGGGTAAATTAGAATGAGAAATATGAGGCACAGCTGTTGGCAGGATCAGCTGGGACAGGCGTACGTGAGGAGATTTCAAGCCTAAAGATTGCTGATAGTTTGAGTAATGATTACTGCAGCTGGGAATAACTTTTGAGCTACTTTTTTCTCATTCATGCTAGGCAGCCTTTGACATGCTTCTAACTGCCTGTGGAAGTGTGAGATCACCAGTAGAATTTGACCACGACTTCCACTCAAACCCAAACCCACCTAAAATGAGGGCTTTTCCGAGTAGGCACAACATTTCCAAAGGGTATATCTTTATATGTCATTATCATGACGGAGGAGTAGCAGAGAGGGCTGAAGAAAGGACAGTGAGGCACCATTTCAGGAGGATGCACCCGACCAAGTCTTAATCCCCATCAAAGAATATACAGGCAGCAGAGGTCCTCTGAAAACTTTAGTGAATAGATATATATTATAAGAATGAGCTTCATTAAAGAGACAATAGGAGGGCTCTGCCGCTTATTGCTTGAGGACGTGGATTGATGGTCATCTAATCACCGTTGGTGTCAGCCTCAGTAGCAACACTCTCCCCTCTGATTCAGAAGGCTGTGGGTTCAAGTCCAACTCCAGAGTCTAGGCAGACACTCCAGTGCTGCACTGTTGGAGGTGTTGTTTTTCAGATGAGATGTTAAACCATGGCCCCATCTGCCCTCTCAGTTATACATAAAAGATCCCATAGCACTATTCAATAGAAGAGCAAAGGAGTTCTCCCTGGTGTCCTGGCCAATACTTATCCTTCACAAAAACAGATTACCTGGTCATTGTCACATTGCTGTTAGTGGGACCTTGTGTGCAAATTTGCTGCTGCATTTCTACCTTGCAACAGGAACCAAACTTAAAAAGAACTTAATTGGCTGTATAGTGCTTTGGGATGTCCTGAAGTCATGAAAGGTGCTATAAAAATGCAAGCTTTTTTTCTTTTTGTGCTGCTCTGCCTGTAGCTATGAAGGTGATGACAACACACAAGTTTTATAGCACTAGGCTATTTCAGGTAGGCATGTGAAATCTCTGTAATACCAGCCAGAATGGAGTACAGGCATGTATTTGTTGGATGACTGCTCTTCAAGGGAAAATATTATTTCAACTGATGGTTTGTAAGTCACAAGATGTATCCCCTGCTCCCTTGCCAGACAGTGATCCAAACACTTTCCTATTTACCTGCAGCCCCTGCAGTCTGCTCCAACATTCTTTTGCCAGGGTTTGGTTTTTAAAGGGTGCATTCTAATTTCCAAGCACCCCCAACATGTGGCTCCCAATTTCACATGGGATATGTGCTGCAGATCCTCCAATTGATATGCAAGTGAGTTTACACACAAAATCCTGGTGAATTGGCCCTGTAGAGCATCCAGGTGCACTGGTGCAAATCTGGTGCAGCTCACTACATGGAATTTTGAAGTCACTTTGTCAAATTGGTTACAGCCAACACTTTCTTTGACACTGTTGAGTAAATAACCATATAAATAACATAACAAAAATACATAGAAGCATTAAACTTGACCATACATTTCCTTGTATTGCACTCAACTTTCCCACAATACTATTTCTTTCGAGAAGTCTATCTGTGTTTTGGAAAGCTGGAACTATATCTTTTCCTTCTCTGCAGTTCTATTTCTTCACTTGGACTTTGTTGCACAGATGCATGCATCCACATTGTTTTGGCTTACTTTCACTCCCAAATCCTGATACGAACTCAAGGATGACAAGTTGTTCTCAGCTCAAAGCTGCTCATCACCTCTCAGAGTCCATCAGAAAGAAGTGGTGAAGCCCTGAACTGGACTAGAAGATACTGCCAACTGTAAACACAAGTTCACACCATTCTCATGCTGCCCTTTCCCTTCTCTCCCTTGTAATTTAAAAATTAAAATGTCAAATGCTGGCCGTTGCCAGATCACTTGATGGATCAATTTCAAAGACTGTGTGTTCCTGTCCTTTTGATGTTTCAGCTGCTCCAGCTGCTCCAGACAGGACTGCCATCATGGCACTCTCTCGTGAATTCGTGCTGAACGTGCTTACGTTGCTGTCATTGTCTTTGTTGTTTATCAGAGGATGAAAAAGCCATCTTTGACATCAACAAAAAACCAACCAGGTGTTCAAACAAGTGGAAAAAAGAAGGAAGAAAGAACTCAAGTGCCTACTGCTAAGTAAGTGAAGAAAGGTGTGCTCAAAGTGTTGGTGCACTCTTTCTAATACAACTTGACAGGCAGCTTTAGGCCTGAAACTACCTTGTCAGCCACATTGAGATTGAAAGGCAGCAAGGAATTTTTGGTGCAAGCTACCCACAGTGCTGTGGATGTACAACATCCTAGAGGGATTTAGCTCTGTAGAGCATCCAGATGTAATAGCGCAAATCTGGTATGCCAGTATTTTGTGTATCAGCTCATTTGCAACGATGAAGCAAATGAATCGTCAATTTAATTATTTCAATTCACCAATTTATTCTTAGTAACAATGCTGTTTTAAATTGGACAATGCTTAGCTAATCTATTGCAATCCTTTACTCATAGATTTCTGTTATATATATAGAGAGAGAACGAGAGATACATATAGGGGCTGAAAGAGAGAAAGAGAGAGAAAAAGAGAGGAATAAAACCAAATTTAAACATGGAGCCAGAGATACAGAGAACCAAAGCCACATAGGGACAGAGAAAGAACCACAGGCACTGTTGGGACGGAGCTAAATTCAAAGACATCTCACAGGGCCAGAGAGGGGCACAAGATCTTTTAGGGTGTATTGTCTTCAAATACTTCCTCACTCTCCTTTTGTTCATTCTGTACTGCTCCTTCTCCTCCATTGGAAAACAGGAACATGTTCTTTGTAAATCCCATGACTTTAACTTGGAACCTCTTACGATAGGTGGGAGAAATATCCTAGTCATCTCATAGAGTCATAGAGTCATTCACAGCACAGAAGGACGCCATTCGGCCCATCGAGTCCATGCTGGTATGTGAACTCAGTACAATAACAGAAGAGTGAATATTCTGAATCACCAAAGCAGAGGGACATTAAGCAGTCAGCATTAAGCTCATTGAAACAGAGAGAAGATTTAACAGGAATTTCCAGGATTTACCACATCACATATCCAGAAAATGCTTCGAGCCCCTCAGGCTATCAGAGGCAAGGATAGGTCTTTTCAGCTACACACGACGATCCACGCAGCTACTGCCGCATCACCCTGCTCTCGATAACATATAAGGTCCTGGAATGTCTCCTGCTAAACAGATTGAGTCCCATTCTGGAATCAGCAATGCCCCCCCAAAAGGCAGGTTTTAGCACAGGCTGCAACTGCTCCAAGCAGGTCCTGACATTGACCTCACATATTGAGGCCAGTTTTCAGAAAGGCCTGAAGACAGGAACTGCCTTTGTGGACTTATCCTGTGCCTATGACACAGTGTAACATACAGACATGCTGCTGAAACTCTCCAAAATCATCTGCTGTGTGAAAACCTACAACGAATCAACTCCATGATCAGCAACCGACAGCTCCGTGTGCACCTTGGAGATCAAATCAACCACCCATGCATAACCAACTGCGGGCTCCCCACAGGGATCAGTTATTGAACCGGCCCTTTTCAATATATATACCAGTGACCTCTCTCCCACAGAATCACTGCTCATAATATATGCTGACGACGTGACCCTGGCTTTCCAGGCCAAAGAATTTCAGGACATTGAGAAAACACTCACTGAAGACCTGTGTTCCCCAGAAGCCTACTTCAGAAAATGGAGACTCCGACCAAATGCCACCAACACTGTCATTTCAGCCTTCCCCCTGAACAACTGAAAGCCAGGGACGAACTTCACATCCAATTCTGTGGCCGACCACGCACCCATGACCCAACGCCAAAATATCTTGGCATCACTCTTGTCCGTACATTGACCTATCAGCAACATCTCCAGATCACCGGAGCCAAGGTCAGGACCAGAGTGAAACCCATAAGGAAACTGGCAGGTATCACCAGGGGCAGCTGAGCCCACACACTATACACAGTTTCACTTACCCATGTTTACCCAACAGCAGAGCACGGCTGCTCAAACTCCAGGAAATCATGAAGATTATTTCTAGAACATTGAGACCAACACAGCTTGAGTGGCTTCCTGTGCTAGCACGCTGTCAGGCAAGCCCCCGCCCCCCCCACCTGCCAAGACTGAGGCACACATTATTTCGCCACATGAACATTAAAACTTAAAATTGCAAGTCCTTGACTGGAAAGACATTTGCATAGTAATAGACAGTGTTGGAAAAAAGGACCCAGTCTTTGCTTCTCCAATACACAGAAGAAGTGGTCAGACCAGTTTTAGTCACATGACTAGCTGGCTGTTGGTTTTTTGAACTTGTCACAGATTTGAAATCAGAAAGCACTTTTATCCTGGACTGAGAATACCTCTCTCCTGTCTGCTCTCATCTCACTCTCACCAGCTTCGGAAACCATTGAAGACATATGAACCCCGAGAGAGAAAAGTCTCCTACAGTGAACAAGGTTTAAGAAGAATACTGGGCCCCAAAGAAAAGTAAGAGATCTCTAAAATCAAGGACTCTATGGTGAGTTGGAAACACGGAAACAGTAACAAGAAACCCCATTTAGAGACTGCTTCAAACCTCTCCATTTTATTTTTCTCCTGCTCTTTTCTGCCCCTATTTGCATGTGTATCGCATGTGCATGCTAGCATGGGCGCATTGTAGATCTGTAGGCATTAACTGTATTAGAGTTTAAATTTAAGGTTTAATAAATTTCACTTTTCTTCTTTAAACCTAAGAAAGCCTGTTTATGCTCATTTCTTTGCCTTATAATTGGAAAGTGATAAACAAGGATTCACCAAGGGGGAACTCAAAACACAGTGTGTTTAAAATTAAAACCCTGTTACAAAAAGACCAGGTGAAGACAGCAAAAGACCTCAAGACACCTTTCTCACCTGGTCGTAACAGAAATTTGGGTGCTAGTGTTCGGAATTTTACCCACAGACAAACGAGTGAAATTGGCAGTGGGAAGCCAAATTGTTGCCAATCAAAAAGAGCAAATTTCAATACAGGTTTTCTTGTGGTTGTGTGTGATTGAAAACTAACATGTCTGCAACTGAAGCTAATAGTTCTCCAAGCCAGAGTGAAGTAACTTGGGATAAGTTAAAAACACTATCTATGGAGGGGCTGAGAAAAATGGCTGGGCAGTGTGGGATCATTGTACATGGCAAGGCTAGGAAGTCTGAACTCCTAAGACTAGCGGCCAACCATTTTTCCCTTGAATCTGAAGAAGCAGAAGCAGTGTTAGAAGCAGACCCAGAGAGGGTACTGCTAGCAAAGTTACAATTGGAACAAAGGAAACTTGAATTAGAAGAGAAGGAGAAAGAGAAAGGCTTCCAAAAGGAACGTGAAGAAAATGAAAGGCAGGAGAGAGAGAGAGAGAGAAAGGCAAAAGAAGGACAGAGAGAGAGGAGAGAGAGAGAGAGTGAGAGAATATTCCAGAAAGAATCCGAAGAGAGAGAGCTGAAGCGACTCGAGTTAGCCAGGTGGGCGACAGAGTAACCCCAGTGAAGGCATGGCCAATATGGAGGAGCATAATTTAGGGCTGGGTACAAAATTGCTAAAACTCACCCAACTAATTCCAAAATTCAATGAGGAAGATGTGGAAACGTTTTTCGTGTCTTTTGAGAAACTGGCAAGGCAGCCAAAATGGCCAGCAGGAGACACAGGGTGCTCTCCTCCAGCCAAAAAGGAAGGTGCTGTGAGCAATAGTGAGACCCGGAGACCTGTGTGCTTCCATTGTAATAAGGCAGGGCATATAAAAGCTGACTGCTGTAAACTAAAGGGGAAACTGGTAGGGTTAATCAGGGCACATCTGCTCAGTGAAGACAAGGGCTTGATGCAAAGCACAGCAGAACAAGCTGTGGCTTTAACTGCAGTAAGAGTGCAACCCAGAAAGCTTACTATGGCCAGTGCAGGAAAGGTTAATAGGATTCCTGAAGGTTATCAGGGTTTTGTGTCTGAAGTGAAGGTAACCGCATACCCCTTGAATGGGGCAAGCAAGCCCATAGTAATTCTCAGGGACACAGGGGCGACTAGATCCCTTTTACTGGGAAAAGACCTGACATTTCCCCCAGAGAGTGCAGTGAACATCAAAATGGTGGTGGATGGTATTGGAGGGAAGTGTATGCCTGTACCTGTACACCGGGTGCACCTGGAGTGCGACTTAGTTTCGGGTCCGGTTACTGCAGGGATTGTCCCTAGTTTGTCTGTGGATGGGGTTGACCTGCTCCTAGGTAATGATCTGGCAAGGGTGAAGGTGGTAGCCCCCTCAATAGTGAAAGAAAGACCACAGGAGATCAGAGAGACAGGGCAGTGGCAGGAGACGGTCCCCTGCAGAGTCCCTGAATGTGTAGTGAATCAGGCCATGATCAAACCAGCTCCTCCAGAGGAGACTGAATTGGCAGTGCAAGCCAATGACCATGAGGTCTGCCTGTCCGAGACTTTCTTTGGAAAGTTAGGAGACCCAGAGAATGAATTAAATGGATTTTCCCTAGCTGAGGCTCAGCAAGCTGACCCAGTATTGCGAGAGTTAGCACAGGCTGCCCAGTCTGAAAGTGAAGCAGAGGGAGTCCCTGACTGCTACTATTTAAAGAATAAGGTACTGATGAGGAAATGGAGTTCTCCTCACAGACCTGAGGGCAAGAAGTGGACAGTAGTTCACCAGTTAGTGGTGCCACAGAGGTACCGGGGAGAAATATGAAGAAGGGCCCACAAGACTACAGTGGCTGTACATGCGAGAGACCAAAGCCTGCATAAGACAGCAGGTTGACTGGCCAAAACTCCACAAAGATGTGGTGGAGTACTGTAGGAGTTGCCACATGTGCCAGGTTGAGGGAAAACCCCAACCTACAGTGAAACCTGCACCCCTAAGTCCTGTACTGGTGTTAGGAGGACCATCCAGCAGAGGCCTGGTGAACTGTAAGGGACCCCTGCCGAGAGCAAAAGGGAACAGGCAGGCACACGGCTGACAAAAGTTTAGAAAGAGAAGGGGAAAAAGTGACCAAGAGGGCAGGTTAAAGGAAGTCCAGGAAGAATCCCGGATGAAAACCCCTACTGTCCGGTCAACCATCCCCGAAAAATGTGAAATGTTAGACCCCACATCTTCCTATGTAAATGCAGACTCTAGAGGCACCCCACCAGGGTTGCTAACAGCATTTGCATGACCTGCAGAGACAAAGAGAGACCTCTAGGGGGTACAGAAACCATGAGGGTGATGCCTCACCTAGTCGAAGTGTCACAGGAGAGTGCAGTTAAGTCTGCACAAAGACCTGCAGATAGGAGTGACCCAGAGAACAAAGGGGAGAGTAACAAAGACAGCTCCCCCACAGTCAGAGGAAAAGGGAACCACCCATCCCCTGAAGTCAAAAGTCTTTGCTTGACTCAGACAGTTCAGGATAGACCCACCCACTACTAACTCGCCTGAAATAAAAAAGGGAGAAATTAAAACAGCCCTGGCACCCAGAAAAGACCATTTTTAATGAGCTTTAAGATTGGTGAATGAATGGAAATGAATGAGAGAAATGCCTGTTTTTTCTTTCTGTATCTTCTATTTCTCTCAAACCCTGTAAGGAAATGCGCCATTTTTCTTCAAATCTCATTTCATTTCCCTGGGTGTGTAGGTGTCAGGCAAGCCCCCAACCTGCCAAGACTGAGGCACACATTATTTCGCCACATGAACATTAAACTTAAAATTGCAAGCCTCTGACTGGAAAGACATTTGCATAGTAACGGACAGTATTGGAAAAAAGGACCCAGTCTTTCCTTCTCCAATACATAGAAGAAGTGGTTAGACCAGTTTTAGTCGCATGACTAGCTGGCTGTTGGTTTTTTGAACTTGCCGCAGATTTGAAATCAGAAAGCACTTTTCTCCTGGACTGAGAATACCTCTCTCCTGTCTGCTCTCATCTCATTCTCACCAGCTTTGGAAACCATTGAAGACATATGAACCCTTAGAGAGAAAAGTCTCCTACAGTGAACAAGGTTTAAGAAGAATACTGGGCCCCAAAGAAAAGTAAGAGCTGTCTACAATCAAGGACTCTACGGCGAGCTGGTTACCCAGAATCAGTAACAAGAAACCCCCTTTAGAGACTTCTTCAAACCTCTCCATCTTATTTTTCTTCTGCTCTTTTCTGTCCCTATTTGCATGTGTGTATCGCGTGTGCATACTAGTGTGGGCATGTCGTATATCCGTATTAGAGTTTAAATTTAAGGTTTAATAAATTTCACTTTTCTTCTTTAAACCTAAGAAAGCCTGTTTATGCTCATTTCTTTGCCTTATAATTGGAAAATTGGTGAACAAGGATTTACCAAGGGGGAGCTCAAAACAAAGTTTAAAATTAAAACTCTGTTACAATAAGACCAGGTGAAGACAGCAAAAGACGCCTAAACACCTTTTTCACCTGGTCGTAAGAACACATTGAATCTCCTGATGTCCACAGAGAAAACTTTCTCCTCCAAGAACACCACCAGCTGACAGCTAACGAAGCACTCCCATTGATATAGGACCTCAAAAAAATACCCTGCACTCGCCTGAAATCTTGCAGCTCCGACTAGAACACACTCTACACCCTACAAACTGACAACAAACCGACCTCTCGATGGCACACTTCCTAGTTGTCTGCTAACATCACCAATTGCAACCTGGTAACTGACCTAAATGGTGAAGTCCCAGGTTTCAATCTCCCATGGAAAATCTGAACAACCCTCAACTCCTTGTGGACGGGCCAGAGAAGATGTGGCCACTTGCTCCTCAAGTGGCCATGCAAGTCAGATCATCGCCCGTACATTGAACTCTTGCCCTGAGAAATCCATTCCTGGTGGCATCACAACTATTCACAGTGCATCAGCTGAAGCTGTTGAATGGATTGTTAACTTCAGCATCGAACTATAACTGCTTCCCCAGCCATACGGATATAAAGCTACAAAAAAGTTCCAAAATTTGTCATTGTATGTCAAGTAATCACTGGATATTCCAAACTAAAGCATGTCAGTTAGTATCAGCTGTTACAGACAACAGGTATATCTTATTTATTTGGTTTTGTTCATCTTGGTGCATTGAGCGGGCAAAGTACCAAGTTTTAGCTGCTGCTATGCTAGGCTTCCTCATTAACATTTATTAAAGTGAGTTCTGGCAATTTCAGTGCATGCATTGCAGGATGGCCCCAGCCCTGCTGGAAGTGGCAGTATGACCATTCCATTCTGATGCCTCCAGCCTTTTTTTCAAGTATGTTTTTCCCAGCCTTAGGAACTGCATTGAAATGATGGTTCAGATCTATACTATTTGCACTCTTTGATCGCCCACTACTACACCAGACGTTCTTCTGCATCTCTGGCAAGTAGTAATACTTGCAGCAATTCATTATTTAATTACCTGTTTTTCAATTTTCTCCACAAGTTTCTGGCCACCAACCTTTCTGCCTTATGCAAGATTTTAGGGATATTTTAGGTAGTATGGTTCACTTTTCCCTAATCAGTTTATATGCTATACACCTGCACAAATGTGTGAAAATAACAGTTAAGGACACGGACACCACACAAAACAACCATATTGTTTACTGAAGGGTTAAATCCAATAAATAATTTATTCCTAACTTAATGGCTCAGGTTTTGCTGTAATAATAACTGTGCGGCTATCAGCGTTCACCGTTATTACAGGGTAAATCTGACAACAGCTTCTGGTGTTCACACATGTGTAGTTAAACACGGAAATCCAAAAGTTGCTGTCAGAGATATCCTGCTCCTCCATAGGGTGTGTTGTTACAGTCCTCACTGGTAAACGCATGACTGAAATCATTGTAATAGTATGAACTTAATGTACTTACCCACTAGTTCTGCACTAAAAACAGCTGAAAGGTTACGGCTAGTGCGTTCAGGAGTAGCTGAGTATTTAACAGTGTAATTAGTGATAATTACTGCTGAACAACCTCTCTGGCCCTGAAAAATTAATTTTACAAATGTGAAGTTTCACTCCCTCAATGAAAATAAATGTTGCACACGTAAAAGAAATGAGATCTTTTTTTTTTTACTTTTTCTGTTTTTCTCTTTTACTTCTCTCCTTTAATCCCATCTATATTTTCCAATATTTATTTTGCTTCCTGTACATGATTTAAATGTAATTTATATCTCTTATTTCTTATTTCCTGTTTGGCAGTCAGCATAGCTCAGTGAAAATGCTTCAATTTGATTGGTTGAGGAGCCTCACTGTTGATAGTCCCATTCACAGACACCCTGTAGAAGACACTGCATTGAAACAGACACTGGATTAGTGGAAATCCCCACTGACAAGCCAGCAAAAAGTATGTGACTGGTGAAAGCGTTTCTTCGTACTGACAACAAAATCCAGGTCATTGTCTTTTCATCAAGCTATACTGCTTTATGAAATGAGTATCTAGTTAAAGGCCATGAGTTAAGCTATCCAGGCATCTTGGTATGATGAAGAGTCACTGCATTGACTATCTTTCAGTTTTTCCAAACACTGCTACTTTGTGATAGCTTAATGTGTCAGTTTTAACCCATGTGGAAATAAAATTATCCCATTTATAAAATCACTGCCATTAAATAAATTGCATCTGGACTGATTTACATATATCTGGAATTAAGTGATGCCTGAGAAAATGTTCAGTTGATGCTTTTAGTAACCAAATCTTCATTGATCTATGTCAGTGGTAAACTCTCAACTATGGATTTTAAGCTTGCCTTTACCTGGCCACAAAATGTTGGTGGTGTTGCAGTAGAAGAAACAGGTCATGGCAGTGAGGCAGTGGTAGTTCCAAAATTGGAATTTCCTGCTGTCATAAGAAATGAAGAAAAAGAAAAGAGTGAACTGGAGGACAAAAGGCAGAAGCAAAGAGCTGAAGAGAAAGAAGCAGAAGAGCCGAGAGAGACAGAAACAGAAGAAAGAAAGAGAGAATAGAAATATGAAGAAAGCAGACAGGTAAGAGACCAACTATATTCTCCAACTTATCTTGGGTAATACGACAGCAGATGAATGTATGATGGAGCCATCTGAACCCTAGTGTGGGAAAGGTGATTGGCTGCTGCTTAGATACAAAATGGCACAAGTGGCCCTTATCTCATTCCAGTTAAGTTCTGGGATGGAGTCACTATGGCCTGCATCTCTTGGATAATTGCCTGTTTATAATCTGGCCCTGTCCCAAGTGCACTTTGAGTAGGTCGACATGAGGTTAAGCCAGAGGCCGATAATGTGCTACTATCCTAGGAAACCTAATGTTGGTGAACTCCAGTTGAACTACTGGTACTGTGCTCAGTTTTTGGGTAGCCACAGATCAGCTGGATGGCAGATCACATGGCTTCCAACAAATGGCAGGCACAGTGCACAGTAGGAGCTCACAGTCTGTTGTGGTCGCCATCTGTTGATATTCATTGGATTTGCCATCTTGCACATCATTCGGCACAACTGGAGATCCTGTAACCCCTGCAAAGGTGTTTCCTGTAACCTGATCCCACATGTCTGAAGGCCAGTATGCAGGGTTTTCTAAAATCTATGCGCAAGAGCTTCCGCATTCTGTGCTTCCATTGTGGAAGAAGCACCAATTTATCCTAGAGCTCTGCTGTAAGGGGATGGTTGCAGTCTGCAGTGAACCTACCAACGCTCCATTGATCTCTGCTGCGAGGGAAAAGTTTTCCTGGTGGGGGTTGCTACATATTAGGCCATCGGACTGAATCAAGACTCCTGTCACATGCTGCATAACCAAGAAAAGTGACCATGGCCCTGCACATCTGTATGATTGCTCATCTCCTCTGCCTTACTTCTAACCACAAAAGAACACTCCAACTGCACCCGTATGGCATTTCCATTAGTCACACAACTATCCTTAAAAGCTTCCCATAGGGGACTTGAGGTCATCCAAAACTCTGCTGCCCATGTCTTAACTCGCACCAAGTACTATTACCCGATCACCCCTGTGCTCACTGACCTACATTGACACTCGGTCAAGCAATGCCTTGATTTTAAAATTCTCATCTTTATTTTCAAAGCCCTCCATGGCCTCGCCCCTTCCTATCTCTGCAATCTCCTCCAGCCTCACAACCCTCTAAGATATCTGCACTCCTTTAATTCTGCCTCTTGAGCATCCTCTATTTCAACCGCTCCACCATTGGTGGCTGCGCCTTCAGTTACCCAGGCCCCAAGCTCTGGTATACTGTTCTTACACTTTGCCACCTCTCCAACTTGCTTTTCTCCTTTAAGACACTCCTTAAAATCTACCTCTTTGACCAAGCTTTTGGTCGTCTAACCTAATATCTCCTTCTGTGGCTCAGTGTCATATTTTGTTTTATAATACTCCTGTGAAGCGTCATGGGATGTTTTCTTACATTAAAGGCGCTATAAAAATATTTGTTGTTGTATTAGTAGTATTATTTCTCACTTTGGCCATTTTTATGGGGCTTCCACAGTTTTTCCCTCAAAGGTACAGAAGACGAGCAGGGGAACCCTGCAGAAATTCATCCCCGCTTAGTCTTTGATTCGGCCCTCCCATTTCATAAACGTTTTTAAAGCTCCCAATTGCTGCTTGATTAAAGGTTGCGAAGATGATTGAAACCTTAAGGAGGTGCTGTTGCTCATTCCTCTCCCCCATTCAGATTCTGAAGTCATTGTGCTCAATTAAGCCCTTCAACTATGGAGAGTGGGGGGAGCGGGGTAGTGGGAGTAATCTTTTCTACACACAATTTTCCCAATTTTTTCTGGTCTTTCAAAGTATAAAGATAGCGTGACAATGGGTTTAGCCTTGGCCTTGGCCTCCAGAGCCCCCTCCCCCAAGCGCAGAAGCAACTTCACTTCTGCTTGAGGGTAAAATCTCAATCTGAATACAAATTTATTTCTTTCTTCACATTAATGTTTCTATGTGTGTGTTTGTTCAATAATTGTGTTTTCAAATGGAAGTTTGGCCCATAGCAGAACATAACTTTGCCAAGGACCTATGGTATAGCCTCAGTACCTGGAAGAAACTAGGAACAGATTGTTCTGAAAATTCTACTGTCTCATTGGCAGAACAAGAAGTTTATGCTGCAACAGTTGCTGTAACATAGTAGTGACCCTAAATTTTTTCACAATGCCATCCTGGCAGTTACAGTAGGACCTCAGAGTCTGCAAAGTTAGTGGGAGCCACCTAATTTGCATGGGGCATGTCGGTGGAAGTCCCACCATAGGCATATCTTTGGTAACCACACACACCTGTAGACTCTGCAAATGGTGGTGCTTTGTATAGCGTTCATTTTTGCCCAGCTACAGGTTTTTGTGTCTCAACTCACTCAAATTACTGGCCTCTAGAAATATCTCAGGTCCTGACTCAGCCAGTAGAGGAGGAATCCCTGCCCTGGACTTGGCCCCAAAGGTGATTTGCCTGATTAGGGTTGGGCAGAAGTTCTGGACCTAATAAAACAGGTCATTAACTCCTGGGGATAGCAGAGACGGGTGTTTCTAATGTGAGGTAATGCATTATGGAAGGTCTAATGCAGGTGGGAGGTATACAGTAAATGGCAGAACCCTTAGGAGTATTGACAGGCAGAGAGATCTGGGCATACAGGTCCACAGGTCACTGAAAGTGGCAACGCAGGTGGATAAGGTAGTCAAGAAGGCATACGGCATACTTGCCTTCATCGGTCGGGGCATAGAGTATAAAAATTGGCAAGTCATGTTGCAGCTGTACAGAACCTTAGTTAGGCCACACTTAGAATATTGCGTGAAATTCTGGTCGCCACACTACCAGAAGGATGTGGAGGCTTTGGAGAGGGTACAGAGAAGGTTTACCAGGATGTTGCCTGGTCTGGAGGGCATTAGCTATGAGGAGAGGTTGGAAAAACTCGGATTGTTTTCACTGGAACGACGGAGATGGAGGGGCGACATGATAGAGGTTTACAAAGTTATGAGCGGCGTGGACAGAGTGGATAGCCAGAAGCTTTTTCCCAGGGTGCAAGAGTTAGTTACTAGGGGACATAGGTTTAAGGTGCGAGGGGCAAAGTTTAGAGGGGATGTGCGAGGCAAGTTTTTTACACAGAGGGTGGTGAGTGCCTGGAACTTGCTGCCAGGGGAGGTGGTGGAAGCAGATATGATAGTGACGTTTAAGAGACATCTTGACAAATACATGAATAGGAAGGGAATAGAGGGATATGGGCCCCGGAAGTACAGAAGGTGTTAGTTTAGGCAGGCATCAAGATCGGTGCACGCTTGGAGGGCCGAATGGCCTGTTCCTGTGCTGTACTGTTCTTTGTGTTCCATTAGCCTCATCTTCTGGGGTCAATGCTCACTCTGATAAAGAATAAGGTTTTTTTTGGAAAGGGGTAAACTGTTTAAAGTTTACATTGCTTCCTGCAGGAAGATGGCTCAGTAACTGTCAGTCAGTGCAACAATAACCTGCAAAAACTCCCTGGGTGGCAAAACAGTGGCAGAGGCAGATGGTCTTCACCATTAGTATTTAGTGGGGAATCGGAATAAAGTGTGCTTTATTTGGGCTAAGGCTTCATAGGAAACATATGAATTAGTTTGTGCAAAGGAAAAATCAACACAGCTGACTCTTATTTAGATATGCATTGGTTAAACAGTTAAGGCTGCAGATGGTAGTACCATGCTTAATATCTTGAAACGTTATTTGCTAAAAGGCACACAGTGTGGGAGTACATGTGGCTACTGTATGATTCTTGTTTATACATACAGTGATCATTTATTCTGACCATTATATTTAGAGTTATTCACAAAATGTTCATTCATTTCACAGTGATATTCTCAATTTTCTGCTCTCACAATTTTGTGCTGATTTACTTGTAATGGAATTTTTTCAAACTGTTGTCCTTTATATGTTACTATTCTTAACTTGGTACAATTTGATAGACTGGAATAGAAGGTCAGATTATATGTACTTAACCATATATGTTGTAAATATAGCACTAAATTGGCAGGAAAAAAGACAGAGGCGCAAGGGGAGAGCCAACTGTGCAACAGCCCCGACAAACAAATTTCTCTGCAGCACCTGTGGAAGAGCCTGTCACTCCAGAATTGGCCTTTATAGCCACTCCACGCGCTGCTTCACAAACCACTGACCACCTCCAGGCGCGTATCCATTGTCTCTCGAGATAAGGAGGCCCAAAAGAAAGAAGAATAGCACTAAATGCATTTTTGCAATGTAAACAAACATCATGGCAGCTAATCATGGACTTACCTTGAGCTTCATCGCACTGTATTTGCTACCGGACCAAGAATTTATTTTGTCCTTGACACCATGATTCTAAGGTAGTGAGCGGACCTGGTGCTGCAGTGTCCATTTTCTTCACTTGCCACTGGGGAGCAGCAGCTTGTAATCCAAGCAAGTTTGAAGCTTTACAAAACATTTCTAAAGCCTCTTTTTTTAAGGGAGAGGGTTGAAATTTCCTTGGGGCAAGACTTCCACCTCTTGTGACCTCACCAGCTCCTAACCGCTTTTCCTTGGGTTGCATGATTGAGTATGCAGCCGAGATTTCAGTGAAAATCCTGCTCCTGGCTGCTGCTAGGGGACAGGGAAATTGGGTGAACTGCAACAGTGGCCAGAAGCACCGCAGGCCATTCAGACGGGGCCAGCGAAAAATGGAGCTGCATTTCAACATTCAAAAGCAATGGCAGAATCATGAGTGCCATCTGGGAGGGTCTGTAATGATCAGGGCTGTAGATTCACAGAAGCAATAATAATAAGGGAAAGAAGACAAAGATTCTTTGGCATCCAGGGATCTAAGGCCCAGTAGAAGGATGAGCAGGCAATCTGCAGGGAGGAGGCTGTGACAATCAGTGCAAATCTACCATATCGTGAACAACTAATAAGTGCTAAAAAAAGGTTGTAATGACCTCACCAGGTTGGCCAAAGTAAGTGAAGGCATGTGGATGCTGAGATACTGTTGAAAGTATGACTCACTTCCACACTATTCAGGACCTCTGGGTTGGCATCCTTCCATCTACGGAAGATGATGGAGTCGCAGCAACAATCCATTCATGTGGCGTGTCTTCTCTTGGTGCACGTTTGCTGATGGCTGTGAAGGCCAATCCTTGAGAGGCAGGTTCTGCCACAAGTGCTGCACGTGAAGCTGCCAAGTGATGCTGTGAGTTGCTATTTTTGACATTGGCACCTGTTGCCAAGCTGCTGCAGCAACTGTTCATTGTGGTAGTGCACACCATTCCACAGGATGTGTCGCCATTTCCGTCAGTCACCAGCTAGTGACTCACTGGTGCAATAATCGACATTTAGGGCCTTCATGTCACGCTTGCAAGCATCCTTGAAGTGGAGCTTTGAGCACCCCATTGGGCTGGCCCCAGCTACCTCACCATACGGAAGGTGCTTGGGTATGCAACCATCTTCCATCCGGTGGATGTGCCCGATCCAACGAAGCCACCTCTGTTTGTTTAGTGCCAACACACTTGGGAGCTCTGTCTTTGAGAGGACTGCCGCATTTGTGATTATGTCCTGTTAGGATGTACACATTATGTGCTGCAGACAGCAAAGATGCAAATTATTGAGCTTCTTTCCCTGGTAGCTGTTTTTGTATAGTGTGATGATTTTGGTGTCCCGCATCTCCTGTGGAACAGAGCCTACTTTCCAGCAGAGAAAGGAGAAGGTCATAAAGGTGTGGTAATAGATGGGACTTTCTGTGCTTGAGCAGTTTGGCAGGGATTTCGTCCTTGCCCGGTGCCCTTCTGCTCGCTAGGCGGTCTATGGCCTTCTCGAGCTCCAGTGATGAGGGTTCCTCATCTAGCTCATCCATGACAGGAAGTTGCGTGAGAGAGTCAAGTGCATAGTAGGAGATGTCTGACTCATAGGAGTACAGTTCACAGTACTGTTCAGCCCAGCGAGACATCTGCTTACTTCTGTCAGTGAGTACTTCACCATTTGCTGACTACAGGGCAATAACTTTGGTGATGGCAGGGCCTTCTTGACCCTTTCTTACACAGCCAATAGATTTCCTTTGTCTCTGACTTCCACACTATTCAGGACCATATAGCACAAAAGAAGAAATTAATGAAACCCTTAATATGAACAAGAGATCCTACCATCCCTCTCATAGGTGCACCTCCTCTCCTACCATTCCACTGCCTTGTGTCACATTTCTTGACTGAGAAAGGAAGCCACTGCTGCATTTGTTGCTCCTGATAACATGTCCAAAGGGGAGTGTCCGCAGACATGTGGTGAAAACACATTGAAAATTAGTCTATTTTATATCTAAATCAAAGGAAAAGGACTGTTATGGGTGGAGGAATGACTAGCATCAAGCCCCTTAGTCAGAAAGTAGAGGAGGAACTCCTGGGCAGGCACACTGGGGAGGCTGTAGGAAATGGAGAAGCTGCAGGAGAATTGTCAGGCTCACATTGACAATGGAACACAATGCTTGAACAATGGTGGACATCCTGCTGACTTGAAAGGCCTTCTGCTATTGGCTAGTCACATCTTCTGATTCACAAGTCAGACATCACCTTCCTAAATTGAATGTCCTTGACAGTTACTTAACAATTACAAAAAGAAGCATCTGATGAGCAACTTGGCACCTTCAGAAGGACCCTACCTCCATCTGATTCACCTATTTGGTATAAGGGCATTATGAGATAGAAGGGATAATATCATGGACCAACCATAGAGTATCAGTGAGCAGGAGAGCTGGAAGGGAATGATGAGGAAACAGCTGTCTTTTCCCAATGTGAACAGAAATGGCTTCCCTCAACTGAGGAGAAAAGGAGCAAGATCTCAGAGGCCCAGTCTTTAAAAGATGCATGATTTAGGAGCGTAGATCTCATGTGCAAGCAGTAGAGACAGTCTTCTCTTTGTGTTACAGATGGTGGAAAGGTTGGAGGAATTCATAGCCTGCAACTGTGGTACAGTGTTGGGCGGGCAGGACTAAAATTGACTGCTTTATCTCAGATAGTAATCTGTTATTATAAGAGTTGAGCTCTACTGTAGCTAAGATGCTACCTTCTGGTTATTGCTTCAGGCATGAGTGCCAGCAATGATTCATGTTGAAGCTCACCAGTTGACATATATGGTATCATATTTTGACCGAATTCTACGGCATGGTACATTTCTTCATCACGGGTGATATAGGGATATGCAAATGAAGAGCTACGCCACAAGAGAGGAAATAAAAAGAAACTAAATGTTAAAATGCTGTAAAGTGAATATAGCAAAACCTTTATGATTGTAAATTTGTATTCAGCAGTTCTTTTTACAAAATATATTGCAGTCTTATTGAATATCAAGTTGGACAAGAACCAATTTTTAATGATGTGAGTCTCTGCTTTCTACAAGAAAACATATTTCTTTCCATTTGTTTTTAATTTTCTCTTGAAATATCTTTATTGTTTTCTCACGCTTTCAGTTCTTCTTTCCATCTTACTTGCAACCTGACCCCACTTCACAGCTATTTCACGGTACAGTAAGTGGTTCACTTTTTGTTACTGTAAATCCACCTGACCTCAAGGGACATGGGGCCAACTGGATCAAGGAAGCAAATTCAGTAATTATTTCAATATAAAATAATAGCTTCAAATTATTCTTAAAAGCCTGTACTGTTGTGAAGAATGAGAAGCAATGGTCTTCTACTTAAAATAACAAAATATATAACTCCTCAGTAGAAAAAGATTGAATTGGATAGTCCGCTTGAGAAAAAAATAGTTTCAGACTGTTCAGAGTTGCAATCTGTTTCATGGCATCATTGTATGTAATAATGTTTCATGCAGCAGCATTCAGCTGTTTAGGCATTACAGTTGCTTAGGACTAAAATACTTCCATGTAACGTCATCTTTACAGCAGCAGCAGCTTAAGGTTGTTACCTTAATGGTGGGTACAGTTTACAAACAGCAAGCTGTGATAAATTTTGCGCATCTTATGTTAATTGCAAAAAGACTAGTGCTTTAATGCCATATTATGATTTTCTAATTGGACAAACAATTTATCTCTCCCAGGTATAACTTTCTGATTAGAAATCAGATCCATAAAAATATTCTCAGAACAGACGCCACCCCTACTTCTTGAGGTCCAGTGATTTTAATTTTTAAATTCTGTACCCTGTAGTCTTACACCGCCATGCAATGCTCCCTGGCCCATTGATTTGTTGTTATCCTGGTTCATCACACTCCCCAGTCCTCTAATTGTGCTCTTTTTCCTGATGTCGCTGTGCCCTGCTTCCTTGTGTTCTCCACTCCTGGGCTATTCTCTCCCTTATTTCCTTTCATCCCCAGAGCACTTCACTCCCCAGCATCATCCTACACTGCACAGGTCTCTCACTCTGTTCTGCTCTCTGCTGTTCCCATTAGGTTCTGCACCTTAACATTCACCGAACTCTGCTCCCTCTGTGGTTTTCCACTCCCTGATTTCACAGTACTGTGGTCCTCAATTTGGATGGGGACCATCAAAACTGCAATCCAAACCTTAGACTATCCATGATCAACGCTACAGGAGATCAGCTAGTCCACTTAAATTCAAATACAACAACAACTTCCATTTATATAATCCTTTTAATGTGTTGAAACATCTCAACTTGCTTCACAGGAGCGATGCCAAACAAAGTTTGACACTGGGCCACATAATGAGATATTAGAACAGGTGATCAACGGGTGTCAAAGAGGTAGGTTTTACAGAGTGTCTTTAAGGAGGAGGAAGAGGTAGAAAGGCAGAGGTTTATGGAGGGAATTCCAGAACTTAGGTCCTAGACAGCTGAAAGCATGACTGCCATTGGTGTGTTGTTGGAAATCATGAATATGTAACTAGCCTGAATTGGAAGAATGCAGAGATCTAGAAGTCTTGTAGTGCTGGAAGAGGTTGCAGACACAGGGAGGGCGAGGCCAAGGAGGCATATGAAAACAAGGATGAGAATTTTAAATTTGAGGCATTGCTATACCAGGCGGCAATGTAGGTCAACGAAAACACGGGTGATGGGTGAATGGGATTTGGTGCAAGTTAGGATACAGGCAACAGAGTTTTGGCTGAGTTGAAGATTATGGAGGATGCAAAGTGGGCAGCTGGCCAAGACAGCACTGGAATAGTCAAAGCTAGATGTAACAGAAGCATGGGTGAGGGTTTTCAGCAGCAGCTAAACAGAGGCAGGTGTAGAGACTTGTGATATTACATAGGTAATTGAGATCAAAGCTTAGCTCAGTATCAAATAGAACACTAAGGCTGTGAATAGTCTAGTTCCACCTCAGACAGTAGCCAAGGAGAGGGATGGAGTTGGTGGCTAGGGAATGCAGTTTATCACTGCAAAAATTAACCACCCAGCCATCTCTTTTGCATTTCAACGGGAATTCTTCCATGTTTAAAAAGGAGGCAAGATATTCCAGTGCAACACAACTTAATAGAGCAACTAGTCCAGTCTAGTGACTGTGTATAATTTTGATGTGTTTACACGACAGCAGTATTATAAATACAGTACTATTGACAGGGTGAGGAGAAGCCAGAATCAGGAGAATGGATGGGATTAGGGTAAATGGATTGTTTCCACTTTCAGAGTATTTACTCTGTTACTCGTGTCTTGACATTTAGGAATAATTACTGTTCACCAGGGTCACTAACACCAAGAAAGACCTGGAACACACTTTATGCTTTCTGATTTTCTTTCTATTCACATGCGCAATTCTGCGTGAGCTGTTAGAAAGACCTGAGCAAGAAAATGGCTGAAAACAAGATTTTCTGAATAGGATGTACCTCTGGTGGGGGTGAGACTCCCATCCTGCATGGAGATGAACCCCCACCCCCATCGACCTCTGCCACCCCGACCCCGCAACCAAATGTTCTACCCTAAAGTCACACACACATAGGAGGAAGACTCCCTGACCATTGCTGGGAAGACACACCAAACTCAAGGCGGAAGTTTGCAGCAGCAGGTTTGCCACAGCTGACACAAGCGGAGAGTACTGAGAGAAGCAGAGAGTATCTGTAGTGCCAGATAAATGACCAAATATTTTGGGTGGAATTTATTTTTCCTCTTCTGTGGCCTATGCATGGCAATGTTCTGGCAGCCATAACCCAGGATCTCACCGTTGGTGCCTTTATTCACCAACTCCACCAACCTCTAAACATTGGACACCTGGGCCTAACAGCCATACTTAGTGTTCTGCATTCTCCTGACACAATGCTGGGAAATACATAGGAACATAGGAAGATAGGAACAGGAGTAGGCCATTCAGTCCCTTGAGCCTGTCCCGCCATTCAATGAGATCATGGCTGATCCGCGGCCTAACTCCATATACCTGCCTTTGGCCCATATCCCTTAATATCTTTGCTTAACAAAAATCTATCTCAGATTTAAAATTAACAACTGTTCTAGCTTCAACTGCTGTTTGTGGGAGAGAGTTCCAAACCTCTACCACCCTTTGCGTGAAGAAGTGCTTCCTAACATCTCGCCTGAACGGTCTGGTCCTAATTCTTAGACTATGCCCCCTAGTTTTAGAATCTCCAACCAGTGGAAATAGTTTTATCTAGCCTGTCTTTTCCTGGTAATATCATGAAGACTTCAATCAGATCACCCCTTAACCTTCTAAATTCTAGCGAAAACAGGTCTAATTTGGGTAATCTCTCCTCGTAACTTAACCCCTGTAGTCCAGGTATCATTCTTGTAAACCTACAAGGTTTACAAGACCAATATATCCTTCCTAAGGTGTGGTGCCCAGAACTGCTCACAGTACTCCAAGTGGGGTCGAACCAGGGTTTTGTACAGCTGCAGCATAACCTCCGTGTTTTTATACTCCAATCCTCCAGATATAAAGGTTAGCACTCCATTAGCCTTTTTGATTATTTTCTGCACTTGCTCGTGGCATTTTAAAGATCTATACACCTGAACCCCCAAGTCTCTTTGGACATCCACTGTACTTAACCTCTTCCCATTTAGAATGTACCCTGCTCTATCCTTTTTTGGTCCAAAATGGATAACCTCACACTTGCCCGCATTGAAATCCATCTGCCACAGTTTTGCCCACTCACCTAGTCTGTCAATATCTCTTTGCAATTTTATGCTATCATCTAGACTGTCTACAATGCTGCCTAACTTTGTATCATCACAAATTTGGACATATGACTTACTATGCCATCATCCAAGTCGTTAATGAATAATGTGAATAATTGAGGCCCCAACACAGATCCCTGCGGAATACCACTGGTTACATCCTGCCAATCGGAGTACTTACCCATTATCCCCACTCTCTGTCACTTACCACTCACATCAGAGGACAGATTTCCTTCATTCAATCTAATTAGGCCTGCTAGAAAATTTCCCTTGCACATTATCGGAGACTCTTTCTCCAGTACTTGATCTCAACTTTACTCAAGGACCACTTCCAGACCTACGATTAGAATTTGCACTGCGCTCTCTTACCCTCCACGCTTTCACCCCATTCTGCCAGTCCATGGACCTTACTTCTTGGCCATCATCTTGAACATTTAACCAATATTTAAACTTGCCTGTAGATTTTCCTGCATGTCCCCCAATTGTTGCATCCCTCCACCTATTAGACTCTTCTGGAATATATGTTACCCGAGTACCTAATGGATGCAATAGCTCTTTCTTGAGTATCGTGATCCCTCACATTACTATCCAACTCTTGATCTACCTTATTCTGTTCCTCAGAACCTTCATCACAAAATACATGAGTATTTGAGGTACAAGGTACATCGTTTCCCTCTATCAACTGCTCAGATTTTGAGATTTTGTAATGAACTCCAATCAATTGCGAGGAATGAACCTTAATAGTTTGATTTCCATTCTTGATAACTACTGTCTTACCATTACAGATTACCTTATCAGTCCATTCGCCATTACCATCTCTTTTATAATACACCAAATCTCCTGAATTAAATTTCATCTCAGATGGCCTTATACGATGTCTCAAAGCTCTGTGAATTTTCTCAGAGACCTCAGCTTGATGAAAGCCCATCTCCCTGCATGTAAAGCATTCAAATGTGTAGAAAAAATGGAACTAATTGTGGTACCATCTAGAGCAGGAGGACTGTTGCACAGTACAGGAGGCAATTTGGGATTTCGTCCATTAACCAATTGATAGGCATTATATCCACCAACCATCTGAAGCGAATTCTTCACATGAATCGCTCATGCCAGGGCAGTTGTCAACTTGCAGTTTGGCTGGTCAGCTAAGATTTTATGCAGCATTTCATCAACCACTACGTGACTCCTTTCACAGCCCGTTGCTGAAAGGACTTTCAGCTGCAGTATTCATAACCATAATGTTCATATTTTCACACGTCTCTGAACTTGTCATTGGCAAATTCCCCTCCATTATCAGTCAGAAACTTTGCTGGTGCCGCAAGTCCAGTCTCTGTCCATTTCTCCATAATTTTGTCTATAATCACCCTTCTGTCTTTGTTATTTATTATGGTAGAAAGCAAATCTAGTTGCTAGGTCTATAAAATGTAGAATGAAAATATTCTTGCCTTTGTCCCACACCTTTAAACCCATGGCAACTGCCTCGTTAAAGTCATGTGCCAATGGAAGGCTGAAAATGGGACGTGATGGTGTCCTCCGATACTTTTTACAGATTTCAAGCTTTTCACTAATCTCTTCTGTTATCCTCATATACTTTTCATCTATCACACCTACATCCTTTAGCAGGGATTTTAATTTCTGAAAAGAAGGCTTAGCAAATTGTCTGTGTAACTTTAAGACAATTTTCCTTTTATCTCTCTGATTCTTAACACCTGGTGCCGTTAATACTGTTCAAACACTCTGACTAGAAACATCATGTTTTGTTAAGTGTATACAATAATGGCCTGACTGGGTAAACTGCAAATTCACTGACTTTGCAAAAACAATTGCCCTATCATGCTCCATATCAAGTTTTATTTCTGCCTTTTTCATTGAAGGCTCACTCAACAATAAAGATATCTCACTAGAGACAACATCAGTACTGATAAAGTGGCTTACTTCAGCTATTTTACACGGAATTATTTCTCTCTTCAATTACTTCAATGTGTGTCGTCATCAAACCTAAAGCTGGTAGTACTTTTATACTCCTTAAACTTGCATCAATCCTCACTACGAGATGAATCCGGATAACATTGAAACCAATCAATTCCACATACTGTCGACACACAAGCACTATCTTCTAATACAGCACAGTTGAACAAATCCGCAACTAACACATTCATCACAGGACTAAAACTCCTTGAGACTAGTACAATTCATTCAGATTCATCAGTATCTTCCTCTTCTGCCTCAGAATTCTCCGCATCGTGTGTTATTTCAAGGACTCTGCCCCTGCGCTTAGGGCAGTTCATTGCATAATGATACTTTGAGTCACATTTGAAGCACCTATTAACTGTCCTTCGGGCATTCATTCACCTATGATTACTGTTCCAACCCTGTCTTCCACTGTAATAGTCAGACCTGCTAAAGGTGCTTTCATCCTCATTCCTCCTGTCTTTAACTCTTCCAATGTACTTATGCCTGCTTCCAGTATCTGGACCATTCTGAAATCTTGTAAACATTGAGTCCTGCATTCTTTGTGTCACCGCAGAATGCCCTGTTTGTTCTACCAGGGCTGCAGTAAATGACTGTTTCCCCAGGAATTTTTTTAAGGCCACAGACATTTGATCCAACAGGGAGTCTTTGTCCAAGAACCGAACCCCAGTTAGAACCAGGAGCCTGTCCATACGCGACACCCTAGCCAATCTAGCAATTTAAATGCTAGCACTGAACCACGGATCTCCAAATTGAATTTCCTCAATCTTCTACACAGTCTGTTAAAGTCCATGATATATTCCTCCATAGAATAACCATCTGTTTTCCAAAATCTATCAAAGACTGACCATGCCTCATATGTATTCAATAGGTCATCTTTCTTGCAAATTTCATCCAAGAATTCGAACAGAAGATTCAACCCTTCATCAGTATCCAACTGATGAGCATCCAGTTCACAAAACACTTTACTTCTGATTTTACTTTTGGTAGGAAGTGACAACGCCAAGGCAATACCTTGTCTCGTCTTTGATAGAGATGTAACCTGCGTCCACATATCCGTTTCTTTCTTCCACTGGTCATATGGTTCAGTCTCAGAGAACGTCGGAGGGTTATCATACCTTGACAATGTACACTTGCTTTCTGCCATATTTTCCACAATAGCCTGTAGTAGTTTTCTATGTTTAAAAATTCCTAGTTTCCAACCTTCAGCTTTAGGCAACCATATCAAACTCCAGAAAACTTGGTGTGGAAGGATAATGCTGGAGCCTTCTTTACTCAGTTTCACATTTATTGTACAGAGTAAAAAGATTACAAACATGTAGCTCCTCACTCAAACCCTCCACCAGTCTCAGTAGTTGTCTGCTTATACGTGCTCAAGTAAGACCCCAATTAACACCCTCCACCTGCATATAATCAAACAATTGATACACAATTGACAGAATAACATCACTATTTGGGTGCATTCTGAGGGTAGTTTACGGGTCCTGGGTTCCGGCAAGAGCCCCTATCCACTGGGAGAGCTTTGTGGAAATTCAGGCACACTGGCCATGATCTTACACCAATTAAAATATATGGTTGGAAAATGGTGGGCATTGCACATCTGAATTTCAGATCTGCACTCCCAGTGGGAGAAGCTCTCTGCTGGAAGCACGCATTCGCAAAATTACCCTGTCTGTGTACACCACTGATAAATAATATTGTTCTGTGAAAGTATAGCCAAAGGCACCAGATGCTGTATTTTGGCAAAAAGACAAATTTTATGGCAGATTTTATTTCCCGCATGCTTTGTTTTATTCTCTTTTATTTATATTTGAATATGGATTCCAGTTGTTCCTCAGCCATAAATTCATCAACAATTATGGCATTTGGAGTTTTGCAGATGAGCAAGTAATATGCAAGTAGTAGGATGAGCTTTTCTCCTTGGTGGGGTGTGTGTGTATGGGCGTCAAAAAAATTTGCACTTAATATGTTCCAAATGTTTTCATGTTCTCGTTATCATAATCATGTATTTTGTTTATTTCATGATACCGCACCAGCTTTTCACAATATTCAAACTTGATGCTTTTGGTATATTTTGTTTACAATGCATTGGATTTTACAAGCGCACGGTTAACATTAGAAAGTTTACAACCTCTGAGACTCGGCATACTGTCTGATGGGACCACTGGGACTTCTTCCAACCATTTATTTGGTGGATCAGATTATACTAAAATTCTTCTTCTCTAATTTCACATTTGTTACTCTCTTTGGACCTTATCTTTGTCCCCTCCTTTCAGCTTTAATCACTTCCTTCTTTCATCTTCATTCTTCTGTTCACTTCATTTCTATTAACAGTTGACAGCAATTCCCTGTGATCCAATAGACTTGAAACTAATGTCTCACTGGAACTCTTTTCTCTCTTTGAAATCAAACACTTTACTGATGTAACACTTTATAATACTTCATTTAAAATTTGCAACTGATTTATGATTATGCATGCTACTTAAAACTGCATGAACCAGTGATGACTTTTTTATTTCTCATGAAGAAGGCAACCGCTTGCGATAACAACACTGAACTACTCCTGAAACATCAGATTACATTTTCATCTACTGGGGCCTCTGGACATTCTCACAACCAAACAATTAAGAGTTTTCAACAAGAATTTGGGGACTATCACAAAGTTCACTAACAGCCTGATTTTAAGCCACTTCCCAGTGAAAACAGTGCAGGCGGATGCGGGTGGGTTAAGATGACGAGGGCGATTGCACTGCATTCCCATCATGTTCCTGCACCCCTATCCTAATTTGCCTCAATTCAAGCTCAGTTGACCACCCGACCAGAGAAATGAGGATCTCATTTATGGGAACATAGGAACATAGGAAGATAGAAACAGGAGTAGGCCATTCAGCCCCTCGAGCCTGTCCCGCCATTCAATGCGATCATGGCTGATCCGCGGCCTAACTCCATATACCTGCCTTTGGCCCATATCCTTTGATATCTTTGCTTAACAAAAATCTATCTATCTCAGATTTAAAATTAACAACGGTTCTAGCTTCAACTGCTGTTTGTGGGAGAGAGTTCCAAACCTCTACCACCCGTTGCGTGAAGAAGTGCTTCCTAACATCTCGCCTGAACGGTCTGGTCCTAATTTTTAGACTATGCCCCCTAGTATTAGAATCTCCAACCAGTGGAAATAGTTTATCTTTATCGAGCCTGTCTTTTCCTGGTAATATCTTGAAGACGTCGATTAGATCGCCCCTTAACCTTCTAAATTCTAGCGAAAACAGGCCTAATTTGCCTAATCTCTCCTCATAACTTAACCCCTGTAGTCCAGGTATCATTCTTGTAAACCTACGTTAAACTCCCTCCAAGGCCAATATATCCTTCCTAAGGTGTGGTGCCCAGAACTGCTCACAGTACTCCAAGTGGGGTCGAACCAGGGTTTTGTACAGCTGCAGCATAACCTCCGTGTTTTTATACTCCAATCCTCTAGATATAAAGGTTAGCACTCCATTAGCCTTTTTGATTATTTTCTGCACTTGCTCGTGGCATTTTAAAGATCTATGCACCTGAACCCCCAAGTCTCTTTGGACATCCACTGTACATAACCTCTTCCCATTTAGAAAGTACCCTGCTCTATCCTTTTTTGGTCCAAAATGGATAACCTCATACTTGCCCGCATTGAAATCCATCTGCCACAGTTTTGCCCACTCACCTAGTCTGTCAATATCTCTTTGCAATTTTATGCTATCATCTAGACTGTCTACAATGCCACCTAACTTTGTGTCATCAACAAATTTGGATATATGACTTACTCTGCCATTATCCAAGTCGTTAATGAATGATGTGAATAATTGAGGCCCCAACACAGATCCCTGCGGGACACCACTAGTCACCTGCCAATCGGAGTACTTACTCATTATCCCCACTCTCTGTCGCCTACCACTCAACCTAGTTCCTAACCATGTCAATAATATGCCCTCAACTCAATGGGCTTCTACCTTAGTTAACAGTCTCTTATATGGGATTTTATCAAATGCCTTCTGAAAGTCCATGTAAATAACATCCATAGACATTCCCCTATCCACTACCTTAGTCACCTCTTCAAAAAATTCAATGAGATTTGTCAGGCATGACCTTCCCGTCATGAATCCATGCTGGCTGTCCCTGATTAACTGAAATTTTTCTAGGCGTTCAGTCACCCTATCCTTGATTATAGACTCCAGCAACTTGCCCACCACAGATGTCAGGCTAACTGATCTGTAATTTCCTTGGTTCCCCCTTTCATCTTTCTTAAAAAGTGGAGTGACATGTGCAACTTTCCAATCCAGAGGGACCACTCCTGAATCTAGGGAACTCTGAAAGACTATAGTTAGGGCATCTACAATGTGCTCCCCTACTTCCTTTAACACCCTCTGATGGAAACCATCAGGTCCTGGGGATTTCTCACTCTTTAGTTCCATTAATTTCCTAGTTACTGATGTTTTATTTATGTTAATTGTATTAGGTCCCTGTCCCCTATCGGCTATTAATTTTTTCGGGTTTCTGGCAAGTTATCCTCCTTTTCAACTGTAAATACTGAGGCAAAGTAATTGTTCAACATGTCTGCCATTTCCCCATTATAAATGACAATATCTCCATTTTCAGCTTTTAGTGGGTCTACCCGCTTTCCCACTTTCCCTTTATGTAACTATAAAATTTCTTCTTATTAATTTTGATGTCCCTTGCAAGTTTCCTTTCATAATCTCTTTCAGTAGCTCTTATAAGCTGCTTTGTGACCCTTTGTTGGTCTTTGTATCGATCCCATTCAGCTGGATCTGTGCTGCGTTTTGCATTTTTGTAAGCCCTTTCTTTTTGTTTTATGCTATCCCTAAACTCTTTAGTTGTCCATAGCTGTTTTTTCTGTGAAGTGGAGCCTTTTCCTCTCAGGGGTATATACGCGCTCTGTATTTCGTTAAATGGCCAAGTTGCATTCTGATGATGTCATCTGGATGCATGTGCCATTTGAACTGTGGACCCAACTAAGTTTCAAACCCGCCAGTCTCAGTGCTACAGGAGGCCCAGGTAAGACAATTTTTTGTACTATTAAAGCTTTCTTTTGGGTCCTAAGCTCCCCCCGCCCACCACCACCCTGATTGTAGACTTTCCCGATTATCTGCCAGAACCCATTACTGACTTACCTTGCTGGGGGTTGTTCTATGGGTCCCTGATATTGGCCTGACCCCACAAATTTCAAATCCTGCCAGTGGTGACATAATTTCCACCATTTGACATTGTTTGGGCATGCTAATGAGGCCTGAGCTCAGAATTGCCTTAGAATCTCCTGGGCCTCACACTCCGAGAGGATGGTTGGACCAATTGCCACCTGCTTCAGCCCCATAACTCCCAAATCCTGCTCCAATTGGTGTTAAATTTGTTTTACACAATGCAGGCACTAGTGAAGCAGAATGAGACTCCCTCCTTCAGCCATTTTACTTTGACTGTCGAGTACAAACTGGACACAAACTGTGCTGAGGTGCAAAGTCCTTGTCACATGGACATGAAAACAGACCATCATTCCTTCATTGTTGCTGGGTCAAAATGCAGGAACTGCTACTGAACAGCATTATTTCAGTGGTTCAAAAAGGCATCCACCACCCCTTTCTCAAGGGCAATTAGAGATGGGCAACAAATTCCATCTTTGCCAACAATATCCACATCACAAATAATGATTAGCAAAGTTACAATTTATAGCCTAAAAATATAATCATTTACAAAAAATATTTGAACTTATCCATAAATTTACCTTGATCCTCTTAGGTTTTGCCTCCTGAGGCTTAAGCTCTATCAAGGACCTGTGGTCATGGGTGTAAAAATGGAGAAAATCCTGTTCACCTCATTGGCTTAACAAAACATTGCTGAGCTGCAGAAACAGGCTTGGTTGCCTGAATGGTTGTTTTCTCAATCCATGTTTTCTTATACTTTTAAAGTAAAATAAGAAAAGCAAATTGAATCAAGGCCAATGACAGCAAAGTGAAGTGGCGCCTTCAATACCACTCGCTTGCTGTTGATAAATGTCTCCCTGGGCTGTGCCCTGACTGTGTAGTAACACTAGATCAGGGGTCGGCAACCTGTGGTTCCGGAACCACATGCAGCTCTTTAACATCTCCTTTGCATATCCCAAGCTTTTCCATTGGATTGCATTATCATGAAAAAAACAAAAAACATTAAATCAAGAAAAGTAAAAATTGTGTTTTTATTATGAGGTTAAAAGGCTAATCATTATATTGTACTTTCTGGATTCAAATGTTTATTTTAATGAAAATCATCATTGTGCTCTAAATAAACCTGTTGAGTGGTATAAGCTACACCATGGTTATAGATAATGGCTTTGGTTCGAGGAGCAGGTACAATGGTTGTGACCATTATTGTTCCTAATATAGCTGAGACGATAAATTATTTTGAATGCGCAATTAGAAGCTTTGGTTTATCACAAGAATCAATAGCTGAAAAAATTGTCCTAATTCTACACGTCTTAAGTTAAAGTTTCTTTTAAGGTTGACTTTACTGACAAAATTATGGTAAAGAAAAATCCATTTAGCACAAGGTCTGTTATAAAAACACAAAGACAAAACGAACTCTTTCAGCTTTATATGTACATTTCTTATTTTTTTAATACAAAGTGGAAACATGCTGTTTTTTCATTAAATGAATATGGTTCACCATTTTTACATTTTCTTTTCAAACATGCTTACATAACTCATGTAAGTTGGCATATAAAACCTGAACATATATACTGGAAATGCCAAGAAAAGAATAAAGAAGACACAAAAAGTGTCAAAAAAGTGATATTTTAGAGTTAGTTCTATTTTAATGTTTTTCTATTGATACATAAATTCAATATATGTATTTTATTTATCGTATATTCAAATTGTACATTCTACCAGAGACACTTGACAATTTGCCATGTATTTGGTTTAGAAATACCAAATTTTTGTCTTGCGGCTCTCAATAGATTTTATTTTAAGCAAATCTTTTTAAAAGGGTTCTTCAGGTAAAAAAGGTTGCCAACCCCTGCACTAGATGAAACATTTCTTGGTTGGTTAGTTTGCAAGCTTGTGTGACAAAGGATTTTGCACCTTGGCTGAGTTTGTGTACTGTTTGTACTCTGTAGTTAAACCCATACTTGATTAATGTAGGGACATATGTAGTAATTAGGATAGTAAGATCCATTTTCCTCTTGGTAAAACCAGAGTTAGAATTGACAAGATTTACTGCACATAAGCTCTGCCAACTCAAATGGGATTCACATCTGATAGATTAATTTTATCTCCATAAAATAGGCTGAAAATCACCAGCCTATTTTAACTTCCTGAGTGCTCTTTTACACTTAACATTTTCTCTTGGAATAGAAGGCCCAAAGTACAGAGTGAGCAGATTGTTGGACCAGCCTCTGGGAATTCCTAGAATTGAAAAGTATTGTGCTCATGCTGCCCTGATTCTAATTCACACGGATGCCTGTTGAATATGAATGCCTTTTTATGGGTAAATAGAATTCACTGCTCAAATCTTAAAGCAAAGACATTTCTTTCGCTTTTCAAAAATGTGTGTTTTTTTACATTGTTGTCTTCTGCTTATTTAACGAGCTGCTATTCAGCTTTCAAAACTATTTGGCTGCTCATTTCTTTTTCTTTTTGTAAATAAGGATTCATGCAGCTGGTGATGTTTGTAAGGGCATTGTGGGTATTTTGGTTCCCGTTAACGTGCTTACAAACCTTTGAAAGGGGAAAATTTCATGGTTGACTGATGTGACTTAACCTCTTTACATTCCACGTCACCACAAATAACATCAGATTTTGTGATACATGACCTGCGAAAGAAAATTATCTTTTGAAATGAACTCATTATAATTCTATAAGCATAATGGAAACATACTTTAATCTGCCTTCCTGACAACAACAGCAATGTTATACTGGACATAGTGCAAGTATTATGAAGATTAATTTATGAATTTTTGATATGCTTCTGCCATCATTTTACATACATAGATTACGGCCATGCTGCTTCAGTGGCCAATACATGTTTTAGTCTGAAGCAGTTTCTATTAGCATTTTGAGTACTTGAATGGCTCAAAATCAGACATTTAACCTCAATTACAGCGTTTTTTACTTGTGTAAGTCAGGTGAGGTAAAGTAAAATATACAGGTTTTATATACAAGTTTCTCTACTTACTTATCTACGCACCACTGGGATTTAATAACATGTGAATTAAACATAAATGAGATTTGACAGTACATATGTGTTGTATATTGCACTGAGTAAGACTAACATGTGGACTTACAGCAAGCAGCCATTATTGAACTAACTTTATTTACGCCTCAACAACAGAGAGGGAAGCAGAGAAAGCAGTATAACAAAATGCTTTTTTTATTCATTCGTGGGATGTGAGCATTGCTAGATAGCCCAGCATTTATTGTCCATCCCTAATTGCCTTTGAAAAGGTGGTGGTGAGCTGCCTTCTTCAACTGCTGTTGTAAGATCACCTTAAAAGCGATGTTCCTTTAAGAACTCAGTATGCTAATGAATTAAGTACCGGGATGTAATCATGTGACTAGAAGCCATAGTCACTCTGCAACTGTAACACCTGAGGCAACGTTTGCTTTGTATTGTATGTACTCATTTAGCTGTGAATAAACCTTCTAGAGATCTTCAATGAAGTGAAATACATATACTCATAGTGTTGCTTAAGATAACACAACGAAACCCATGACATGGTGGCAGCAGTGGTGAAAAGACAAGATCTAAGCTTGATGACCACGGATAAAATAGCTGTGAAAGTGACCCTTCCGACAGCCAAAAGAGAGAAAGTTCAAAAGAAATACTGGCCCAAACAGTGGAAAGAAGAAAAGTCTTACCTCCAGCTGTGCTGACGGTCGAGGAATCCTGGTTTTAAAAAAAACTTTGAAGTGCTTAAACAATTTTTTTTAAAGGCTCCATGGGAGAGAAAGGAAATGGGGAAAACCCAATTCCTCTCTCAGGCTGATCGAGTTCAGCACCATTAAAGGAGGCACCGAAAAAAAGCACGGGAAATCCCAAACACAACAGAGTTTCCATTCACACAGCCAAAGCTGAAAAAAATCATTAAACCAGTCAAGCGTGAAGAACGTAAATAAACTTTAAAAAAGCAAAGGGGAAAACACTGTCTATCCAACAGCAGTGTAAACATACAAGCTAAAGTGCTGAAAGCAAAATAAACAGAGAACACTGTCAAGCACCTGGTACTCTCTATCAAAGCAGCTAGTCTAAATAAAAGAGAATTTCTTAAAGGGGAACAGCACAGAGTTAATAGAACAAGTTTTAAAACCAGTTTCCAACCACAAATAGAAAAGTCATAATAAGTACAGTGCTGAAGGCACACACAGAGCTGAACAAAGTTAAATATAGAGCAGAAAGCAAAAGAATTTAGAATTTAGAACATTACAGCGCAGTACAGGCCCTAGAACAGCAGAAAGATAGATATCAAATTTCCCAGCATGAAATGAAAGGTCATTGATATCCTATCCGGGTTAAAACTTTTTAAACAAAGAATGTAGGTATGCTTCACAAAGCAAGTGGTTGTAGAACCAGAGAAGCAGGCTGTGAAAATACTGATAGCAGTTGGAAATGAGGGGTTACACAGAATAAATACCTCTGACTTATCTGAAGAGGACCAGAAAGATCCTGGAAAGATATGGAAAGTGCTAGAAGATGAGCTCCGGGTAAGAGTGAATTTTAGAATTCACCACCTGGAATTGATGTCCTACAGGCAACAGCCACAATTGATCAGTTGATCAGTTCATCAGTAGATGTAGTAGTAAGGGCAACAAATGGGATTTTTCAGAAACTGAGCTGTCGGAGTGAATAATGGAGCTGGTGATTGTCTCAACATCTATTGAAGCATTTCAAAAAGACCTCTTGGGGAAAAAGAAAGGTCACAGCATTGATGCGCTGCTAGAAGATAGCAGGAAATAGGAAGCCATTGTAGCTGGACAACAGCATCTGCAAGCACTAGCTGCAGCTGACAGTATTGGTTTGATAACCAGGTCGCAAAAAGAAAGCAAGCTGTGTGGTAAGTGTGGTTTGTCCCACTCACCGTGACGTTGTCCTGCATTTCAAGATCTGTGCAAGGTGTGCAGTACAAAAGTTCACTGGGCCGATCTATGCGAGAAATCTGGCTCCAAAGACACAGCCAGCAGTCACAATAGGACACAAACTAACGGAAGACAGGTGCAGCAATAGGGCAACAGCAGCAAGGAGAGCACTAGGGATCTGTGTAAACGCAAGCCGATACACGAAGTCCATAGTGAAATAGACTGGAGACAAGGCTCAGAGTGGAACGATTCTCATTGTTTCACATTGTGAATCTGATACATTTTGTTGATGAAGTCAAACAACTGGAAGCTTTTGCTACTATTATTGTCATGTGCCCAAAGAAAGTTGGCAAACACACCCTCAGGATTAAGATTGTGACAACGGAGCTAGTGCAAATATCCTACCAGTCCAAATCCTGAAGGATATGTCCAGGGTTGTTGGAAATTAATGATGCAACCAACAACTGCAAAGTTAACTGCATACAATGGGTCACCCACCCCTTGCAGTGGCACACTAACAATGCAGTGCAGCTATGGCAAGGCAGCATGGAAACCACAAATATTTTACCTGGCGTACACGAGCGGACCAGCAGTGGCAGGACTACCAGCGTGTCAGGAGCTCAACATTGTGATTATCCACGTAGTCACCAAGGTACCCGTTACAGCAGAAGAGACCAAGGGTACCCGCATTGAGTCAGTCCACAACCTACAAGAAATATACCCGGACAGGTTCGTGCCATAGGAAATTTCAAAGGTGATGCAGTACTGCGCCTCAGAGAGGATGCAATTCCGTCAATCGACCCTCCCAGAAGGTGCAGCATGCACATACAGGAAAAGCTTAAGTGCGAGTTGGATGACATGGAATGTAATGGCATCAGCCGTCATGTGCATCATCACACAGAGTGGTGCAGTTCAATTACATGTGTAGTAAAAAAAGGATGGTGCAATCAGGGTATGTCTAGATCCGAGATGCCCCCACAAGGTTCCACAATAGAGGCATTGAATCCAATTTCATGGGAGCCAAATTCTTCTCCAAGTTGGATGCTAAACATGGATATTGGTTGGTACCCCTAGCTAAGGAATCTCAGGAATTCACACCTTCAGAACACCATTTGGAAGATATTGCTTCCAGAGTCTACCCTTCGGCTTATCTGTCAGTTAAGATCTGTTTCAACAGCATATGGACGGAATTATAGAAAAGGTGGCTGCATATGGGTTGCCAATTATATTGCGGTAATGGACAAAACCAAAGAAGATCACGATCAAAATTTTCAATCACTGATGGCAGTAGATCGTCATGAAGGGCTTGTTTTTAACAGCAAGAAATGCCAGTGAATGTAAGTCAGATCAATTTCTTTGGCTCCATCTATTCTGGTTGCGGAATCTGTCCTGATCCAAGCAAAATCAAAGATGTAAGGCATATATGCCTACCCCACAAGACAAGGAAGATCTACAGAGATGTATTTGATCTTTCAACTTCTTGGCGCCATACATTCCAAATTTTTCTGACAAAGCATCAGCATTGAGAGAACTCTTAAAGAAAGACGTACCATATGTATGGCAGGAGGACCATCAGCATATGTTTGAGTCTCTCAAACAAGCATTGTCAACAGAAACCTTTACTCTGCAATATGATGATCCAAGGAAGAAGACAATCCTGTATTCGCTGCTCACAATGTGGTCTCCTCTACATTGGGGAGACCAAACGCAGACTGGGTGACCGCTTTGCGGAACACCTCCGCTCAGTCCGCAAGCATGACCCCGAGCTTGCCATTTCAACACTCCCCCCTGCTCTCATGCTCACTTCTCTGTCCTGGGCTTGCTGCAGTGTTCTAGTGAACATCAACGCAAGCTCGAGGAACAGTATCTCATTTACTGATTAGGCACACTACAGCCTGCCGGACTGAACATTGAGTTCAATAATTTCAGAGCATGACAGGCCCCCCATTTTACCTTTATTTTTATTTATTTTTTCTTTTTCCTTTTTTTATATATTTTTTGTGTTTATTTTATTTTATTTCATCTTAGTTTGTTCAGTTTGCTTACCCACTGTTTTTTCATGTTTGTACTTGCGGCTGTTCAATTTTCAGTCCGTTAACACCCCATCTGTACTAATGCTTTGTCTTTCAACACACCATTAACATATTGTTTGTCTTTGTGCCATGGCCTTCTGGTCAGCTATTCTCTGACCTTGTCCTATCTACATCTTCTCCTTTGTTATCTCTTGCCCCACCCCCATTTTACTTGCTTATAACCTTTTACATTTCTAATATTTGCCAGTTTTGAAGAAGCGTCACTGACCTAAACGTTAACTCTGCTTCTCTCTCCACAGATGCAGCCTGACCTGCAGAGTATTTCCAGCCTTTCTTGTTTTTATTTCAGATTGCCAGCATCCGTAGTATTTTGCTTTTAAGACAATCCTGGAAGTCAACACCTCACAAAAAAGGGCTAGGAGCTTGCATCCCGCACGATGGCAAACCAATTGCACTTGGATCCAAAATGTTTATCCTCAGCACAATCCAATTACAACATAGAGTGTGAAACATTTGCTCTGGTGTTTGGGTTCAC